>NW_026555309.1:38807500-40200514 GCF_021234165.1 Pteronotus mesoamericanus | reverse complement strand
GGTCCTACCGTCCCCCCGCCGCCTGCTGCAGATGGACTATTCTGCCTTGACTGATACTGGATTCTTCTGCAGATTGTTCCCTCGGGCCTCTCCTCACCTGCATTCTCCGGAGCCCTCAGGCAAGGCCACCCACTCCGGACCCAGACTCCAGGGCAGAACCACTGCCCAGCAGGGCGCTGCTTTCTGGGCTATAAGCCAGCTGTGGGCGTTAGTCCTGGCCACCCGGCCAGACATGCACAGTGGCCAGTCTGGACCCAGTACTTTTGGCTTCCTGTTGCCTGGGAATAGGAGTTTCAGAGTGTGAGGTGCCTTTTCCTAAAGGTTTTCTTGGAAACGCTAATCTCACACCTTGTTTTGGACGAGAGCTCTGGATTGAGAAGCACTTCGTGTTACCCTTGGGGGTTGACAGTGCACATTTGTATGTCAAAGGCGCGACGACATCCCTACGATAGGGAGACCAGTCCAGTGCAAAGACCTTTCCTAACTTACCTGGTCCTTGTTGTATAAGAAGCATTCATTCACTCCTCATGGAACCACTTCGGGAAATGCTGAGTTAGGTGGTTTGCTGGACCAGGTGATCCACTTCATTTCTTTTTTTGTTTTCATTTTACTCCATTTCATGGCTACACTTCTAGAATGTATTTCTTATTTACCTTTCAATATGGGATTTCTGATATTTAGGCTAGTTGTTTCTTTACACTTGGCCTCTTTATTTTTTATTATATCCTTTGGCGCCTTTCGGTTTAAACATGAAGAAATGGCCTAGTCATTCAGCCTGGAACGAGCCACTTATTGCATCTTCCACTAAAAATAATGGGCCCTCTTCTTGACTAATTGCCCAGCTGTGTTAAGCAATTGGCAGGTCAAAGAGTGGCAGAAATCCCGTGACTTTGAAGTCAGATACAGCTGAGTTCACATCTCTGCTCCACCATTTCCCAAGCTGGGTCACCAGAGGCAGGGCCATTCATTCACTCACTCACTCACTCACTCTCTCACTCATTCATTCATCCAGAAAACAAGGATGTCCAGGGAAGGCCTCAGGGGAGAGAGACCCTTGGGCTGAGCCACAGGTAATTAGTAGATGCTTATGAAACTATTCTCTTGGTCTTTTAGACTTTTTTTTTTTTTAATAGAAACACTAAACAACGTTAAGCATTCGTTCATAACGCTTGATATGTAGAGACTGAGGTGAAAGTCTTTTCTTTGGAATTCTGGCCTTGACTCAGCCCGTGTTTACTGCGGGTTCACTCCGTTCCAGGCCCTGTGCTGACCTTGACTGTCCCATCCCGTCTGAGAGGCTGCTTGTACAGAATATATCTAACAGTTTACACTGACGTGCCCCTTCGTCTTATAGGGGAAGATGGACACATCTGTAGGGCCAAGCTCGTTGCACTTCCTGCTTTTGTTGCCAGCAAGTAGAGAAAACTTACTTGGTTCCCTGGCAGCGGTGGACATCCCGGGCATAGAACCGAAGAAGGTGTTTTTTCTGCAAGGGTGTCCTTGAGATACCTGAACTGGCGGTGGCCACCACAGCCACCATTTAGATAAATTCTTTGAATTCTAAAATTTTCAGTGAGTATCAAGTGCATTGAGCCTTTGAACATGGAGCTGTGAACCAAGCAGAGTAGGGCAGTTCTGGCCAAGGGGGCAGCAGAGGTCTCGGCCTCCTCATCAGTTAAATGAAGACAACATGCCTGCTCCGAAGCCTTGCTGGCCTTCCAGGATCTGGCCAGCCCTCATGCTTGTTGGTTTAATTTAGTAGATTTTAAAATTGTGCTGAGCAAGTGCTTCCTAAGTACACGTTTGTTGTTGTAAAACATACAATGTGTGATGAAGATGTTCAGTGAAGGCAAGGAAAATGTGATTGGATCCCACTAACAGTATGGTTTTGTTCTAGGTGAAACAGCAAATTGTACATGACATGGCATGGAAATGAAATTAAAGGTCTGAAAGTTGATCACAAACTAACTGATTAATCATTTCAACAATAAAGCAATCATAGGGGTCGTGATGTCTTTTTTAAACCACAGTGTAGCTAGTAGGCTTTTTTCCTTCTGCTTTCCCATTTATCTTGGTCTTATAAATCTTAGCTACTCTCCCTTTCTTACAGTCATCCTCAAACGAAATCAGATGCTGCACATAATGCAAAAGAAAATCATGCTTTCATTTCCACTCTTGATGTAGGGAGATGCTGATGAATGTAACCCATCACTGACTTAAAGTGAACTAGGCAAAACAGAATTGCATTATTCTACGTTAAGGAAGTTTTCTCTGTAAAACTTCCAGTAGAACCGTACTTTTCACTTAAATCAGTCTCGTCGGTTCCTGAAGCCTTTGGCACGATGGCATGATCAAGTTTTCGCCTTCCCTTAGTCTGTGCCAGTCTCTCAGAGCCGCCACTCACCTCTGATCTTTCTTCACAGCGGTTACGTCCTAGACCACAGGCAAGTGACTGCCACTTTCTGACTGAGGGTCTTCTCTCAAGGAACTTTGGATGCCCTTAGACTAAGGCAGTGGTGTCCAAACTTGACTTTATATGTGTCCCCTAGGTTGTTGGGCTCTGCCCTCAGAGTGCCTGACTAACTGAGGTAACTGGGTTTGAGATTTCATTTCTACCAGGTCTCCAGGTAGTGCTCACGCTTCCGGGTGAGCGGCCTGAGGACCACACCTGGAGAACCACTAATAACGGCTGTCATTCTGCATAGAGATCCAGAATTTTCTAGCATTATAGAGAAGCTGTACCTTCGTTTCTCCAAATTCACTACCTAATTAATTATTTTTACTTTGCTACATAACATCTGGTTTGTATCATCTATTAACAAATCAAGTCACAAGTTGAATGAGAAATAGGCTGCTGGTTGATTGTATCGCCCTCTTGTGTTTGTGTGTCATATTTCTTTTAATAACTTTCAGTACAAAAATACTGCCAATTCATTGTTGAAAACTTAGAAAATACAGGGGGAAAAGACAAATAAAAATCACCCATAACCTTACAATCTACTACTAAGGAGTTGAGATATATCTCTATATGTCCTCTAACCATTTTTCTATTTACATGTTATCTTTTTTATATGTATTTTTTAAATCATAAATTTTTACCAACATTGGGTTCGTACTGTAGCACGATTTTGTAACCCAATTTTCACTCACTTATAAATTTTGAAATTTTTTTTTTAATTTTGTAAAATATCGTAGCCTAATTGGAACCCGGAAGCACAGTGGCCCTGGCTGCAGCTGGAGGGGGTGGGGGGCAGTCCCCGTTCCCAGCAGCCTTCCCCTCCCTCCCACCCGCCCGGGGGTGCCCATCATTCCACCGTAATTTATTTACTCCGTCTCCTATGTTGAACATTTCTATTGTTTCCATTTTTTCTCTGTTTGCAGTAATACTTGAGGGCATCTTTTGAAGTCTGAGCATGTGCTACGATTATAGATGATTCACGTGCCTGCCCTCATTTCTGCATGAATTCACTGTGTAATATTTTTATTTCTCCTTCCTGTGCTATTGTTTGAGCCCGTTAGGAAATGGGCAGAAACTGCTTGTAGCCCAAGGTCCTGCAGTTCTATCAGTCCTGGCTCGGGTCCAGTTAAGAAGCTCACTTTCTTGAGATATTTCAGACTTTGTCAAAAAGGTTGTATTTATATTGTGGCAGAAGTTTTATAAGAGACATTGTGAACTACACCAAAAAATTTAGGATTCTGACAGGAATGATGAAGTGACCCCTTGCGACCTATTTAGAATGGCCAAGACCTCACTGAGGAAGTGACTTGGAGACTAGAAGGCTCTTGACTGATAGCCAGAGGAGGGTGGTCCAGACAGATGGTGAAGCGGAAGAGAGACTAGTGTGGTTGAAGGGTAGCGGGAATGGCCAGAGACTTAAGACAGGGAGCAGGCCAGACCTGAACCAGGTTGGATTTGTATCCAGGTCCGTGGGAAGACTTTGAATGATTTTAACCAGGAGAGTTAAATGTGATCCGATAATCACTTTAAAAGGTCACTCTAACTTCAGAACACAGGAAACAAGAATGGCCTCTGGAGTCAGTAAAAGCCTTAAAAACTGACCGCCCGCTTACTCACTGTTTGACCTTCAGCAAGAGACTTAACCTCTCTGAGCCTGTTTCTTCATTCATCAGGTGAGAGTAAGACCCATCTTACAGAGTGGTTGTGAGTAGTAACATGCATTCAGATAACATGCATTAAACACAGTACCACTTGTCACTTTAATCAGTCAGATTCAGGCTGCTCTGCCTAGATTAGAACATGGTATAATGGGGCATATTATCATGTGGTTTGTAGAGACTTGTGCAGAATGAGGCAGGCGAGCAAGAACTACAAGTCACCAATGGAGAGAATGTTGTGCGATGTGAGGACACTTGGGGGTCCCGTAATCCCCCCCGTCCTCAAAAATCCTTTCCATTATCTGCAGTGCTGTTACTATATTTTTTTCCACCACTACTGCTAGTTTTTCAAGGGTAAAGAAAAATTATTTTAAAAAATCAACCTGGTTATATCTTCTCAAGAGTCTTGTGCCAGGCACTTTGCATGCATAGCGCCCAGGATCTAGAGCTCAGTAGTCCCCTCAGCGGCATACGGAGGAGGTGGGCTTATCATTCCCACTCTATAGGCAAGGAGACGGAGTCTCTCAAATGTCACCCGCTTCATGAGAGTGCTGAGCGCTCCCGCAGCTCCACTTCCCTGGGCAGTGGGTGGTGGTAACTCCAGCTCTCGTCCCTGTTGGATTTGTAAGGGCCCTCAACCTGTGAGCAGTATTCATTGTTTCCCCTTGATGCAAAAGTAACCAAGTAAAATAAGGCTTAATTGAACAGGTCAGTAATCGCTGATGATCGTGTATTCATAGAGGTAGGATATTAGAGTCTTCAGAACATTCTGGTATCTGCAGACAGATAGTGCTGTAGATGGCTCACTGACTTTGGAGTCAAGAGATGGTTTGTGGTCTGACCCCTCCCCTTAACTAGCTGAGTGTGAACAGATTACCTAAGAACACCTTGCAGGTTATGGGGAGCAGCCAGGGGAGCCGCCTGTAAAAGCAGGAGCCCTGTGGTGACTCACTCCCTGATTCTCTCACAGCAGCTTCAGCTAGTTAGGAAGGTGCTAGAACACTCATTTGCAAATTAGGAAACTGAGTCAGCAAGGTTAACAGCAAGCCAGTTGTCCAGGCCTAGGGTGATAAGTGGCCCATGCCTCTGGGTTTCCCAGCTCCTGCCGGAAACACTTTCGTCTGTATCTTAATCCCTGGAAAACGGCCTGATGACCAACAGGGCTCCAGTTCCAGCAGCTTCAGGGTGGTCAGCCGCTCCCTGGGGTGTGAAGGGGTTAACCACTGGACGGCATACCTGATTTATGCCAGGGAAATGTTCTCACTGCTGGGAGCTGGCTCCTTGTTTTAATTGGGTTTTCCAATGTGTTGAGCAAGTCAGCAGATTCACATTAGCTTTACTTTCAGCGAAACCGTCTCAGTCTGTGAAGAGGGAGGAGAGAGAGAACCAACGGCAGCGGGGAGAAAATGTCAGAATTAATGCAGGATGGTGGCAAAGCAAGCCAATTATGTCCTCGCTAATTGAGGCGGTGGCATGGAGGTGTCCTAGAGGTGCCACTGCAGAGCCCTGCTGGTCTCTGCTGCCCTGACACGGCAGGTCACCGCCCCTCTCCCTGGGCTGCAGGGGGCAGCACAGACACACGCCCCCCAGCCCACAGAGGCGACCAGAAAGCACAGGACAGGGTGACCCACGACTGCTTCATGGCTCCTGCATTGGGATCTGGTCAGTGAGTGAACAAAGGAGGCACCTCCCTTAAGAAGCCTTACATTCTAGAGAGGAAAGATGAGTGGTGAGGCAGTCAACAGATAAATGAGGTCCTTTCGTTGTGTGGTAAAGCTACAAAGTCAGGGGTGAAAATCAGGACAGAAGATACGTACGTACGTGCGTGCATGCGTGCGTGCGTATGTGTGTTTATCCATAGAGGAAAACTGTGAAGTCATCACCAAGTCGGGCAGTGTCTATACAATGGTAATGAATAAATGGCTATTTTTATCAAAACCAGTATTAATTATAGTTTATTTGCTTACACAAGTCACTTGTGCATAATGAAAGGATAGACCTCTGTTTTCTCCCAACTGACATATTCCATATTTCTGGTTGAGCTTGATGTCTGTACTCGCAGGAGAAGTAGCCGTCTGTGAGGGAAGAAACAAGCAGCGGTTCGTTTGGAAAGCAGCCGTCCCGGAGTGGTTTTTAATGTGCCGTTGGCTCCATGAGATGGGAATGGATGTCCTTTTTCAAACTTGCTTTTCTACCTCTTGTCAGTGGAGTCCTGTAAAGAACTTGTTAATTCAACCTTATGATGAAAGGAAAGGAAATGGACTATAGCTGAGTAAGGGGAATGGAGCTGATAGAATTTTAGTAAAATAAATGAAAATAACTGTGTGGTAGATTGGAAAGGCTTTTTAATAACCCATTGAAGACAGGAAGGTGCCGCAGGACGCTGCCCTTACTGTCATCGCGTTATGTTGGCCGCATCGCAGCTGTCTGTAGGGGTGCTTTTGTTACACAGCAGTTTGTCGGTCATGCTCAGGCCTTGAGATGTGTTCGTGAAAGAACTAGAGAATTAAAAACAACAACAACAACAACAACAACAACAAACCAGGAAAATCACAGAACCCTCCAGATGTGAAGCTACGTGATTCATCTCTGTCGCTGAGCAACACCTTAAAATGTCGAAGGAATGGGCCCTCCCTTCATTGAGATCCCCAAGGAGGGAGATCCTGCTTTGCGTCTCAATAAGTAATGCCTAGACGTCCTCACCTCTGGAGACTGGCCTGCTTCCCCTTTGCCATCTCTCTGTATCTTTATGATGACAGGTAGTTCCCATTCACTTTTCATTGAAACAGTTGCCTTTGCCAGCTTTTATAAATGAACCTGCTTTTTCCCTGGGAAGTAGGTTGGGAACAGCTTGTAAGTTTTTAAGTTGTTTTCCTGTGGCCATTTCATACAGGCTTGTCACTGGGAAGATTCTGGGATTCATAATACACAGCATTTTGCCTTCTGGGTTTCTTATCAGCCCCTAGGGTATGTGTGTGGATAACCACAAAGAAATTCTTCGTTCTTGGGGTTTTCCAGCAGCGCGCCTGCAGCCCCCCGCCCCCCGCCCCGTGCCCCGTGCCTGGCCGCGATGACAGCATTGAAAGGTTGAGGCGTGTGTCATGTGTTTGCTGTGTGGTCAGTCCATGGCTTTTGAGGGACTTTTTCGTCTAAACAGCCCCCACGTGCGGCGCTAACCACAGAGTTTCATCATTCTTTCATTGTCATTTTTCTCATTCAGCCTTCAGAGCAAGGTGACAATGACATCAGGTGTTTTTTCCCTCCGTTTCACAAAGGACATGCAGCGTTGGTGGCTAAACAGTAAAAATGGTTTAAAATCACTGTCTTTTCATTTTTGTTTTAGAATTTTTACTTTTTTTGAATAAACAATATAATACATGTTACCAAATCTTTCTAAAAATGCAAGAAAATACAGATTAAAAAGCTTCCTTCCTCTTGCCCACCCAGCCTCCAGAGAGACCCAGTATCAGCAGTTTACTCTGTCCTTCCAGAAATAATTTAAGGATGGCATATTTTGTTCTCTTTTTATATAAACCCTTGCACACTGTTGATACTGTTGTACACAGCTTTTACCCCATAACAGCTTGTCTTGGGAGTATTTACAAAATTAGACATAAAGAGCTTTCTCACTTTTATGGCCGTTCAGAACTTCCATAATTCATTAGTCAGTCCCCCGTTGAAAAACAGTGACCTTTCCACCAGTGTGTAAACAGCCCTGTGGAGAAGAACCTTATGCACGTGCTTCTGCATGTCCTTCATTCTACAAATGCCTGTTGAGTCCCCTTCTCTGTGCTAGGCCATGTTCTAAATGCTGGAAATGCAGCAGTGAACATGCAGACCTTACATTCAAAGGACTTGCAATCAAATTGGGGACACAGCAAACCAATAAGGAAACACACACATATGTAAATGGCTAAAGACGGTAAGAATTTTGAAGTAATGCCTCCACAAACAAGAAGAGGTAGGTCCTGGCTCGGTTAGTGGAAGGTGGGGCGGGCACCACCTCGCTTAGCCACCGCCCAGAGGGAGGCCTGGGGCACACGGCATGGCAGGGTGCAGGGGCTTACACCCCAGGAGTGAGGTTGTTGGGGACCCAGAGGCAGGTGTGATTTCATCTATCCATCTAAGGCGAGGATGAGTCCTGTTAGGCTTTTTTTTCCCCAACTTGTACCCAAGACCAGTGTTTTTCAGTCTTTTTTTATTACTACTACCTGCAAACCCTCACCCCAAGGAGCCTGTGTAAAGACATTTTCTTCCTAATTACTTCCCCCAAGAAATTTTAATACCATAGGAATTCTCTGCATCAGTGTATGTACTGTGGCCCTTTGGAAAGCCACAAAGCATCATCATACCTAAGACTCTCTCTCACCGCACTCCCCGAGAGTCGGTGCCCTGGACAGGACACAGACTGAATCTTCGGTCTCTCACTGCTGGCCGGCCAGCCGGCCGGCCTGCCTGCCTGCCAGGCTTTCTCTGTCTGGGTGGTAGTGAAATTGCATGGATAGAATTGTCTTACTAAGAATCCCTTTGTCTTTGAAATGAGAAAGAGTTAGTTGTCTCTGATCAGCCCCTCTGGTGATTTGCACGGGAGAACTTACTCGCGCGTGCAGCTGCGGGGCACAGAGGTCAGGGACGTGGGATGACCTGCGAAGGACAGGAAGCCTGGGTGAGAAGCATAGGAAAGGTTTAGGGAGGAAAGGGGCCAAAGGAAGGTCTCCCTGCCCTGCCCCTCTCTGTTCCCACATTGCCTTTCTCTTGTTTAACATCCCACAGGATTTTACAAATGAGCAGGTAGTCAACACTTTTCACGTACTCATTCTGTCTTCACAGCAGCCATCAGGAGAGGTTAGAATATCCTCACGTTAGAGATGTGGTTAAGAGGGTCACACACAAAGCTGGCGCGCGTCAGCGCTGGCTCTTCTCACACCACTGTCTTCCGCCGCCTCTCATACAACTCATGATGTCACAGCACGACGGAGCCTTTGCTGGTGCCCACTGACTGCGCTTGTCCCTGGGATGCGAGCTCTGAAGGCAACAGTGGTGTTCTATTTGTCTTTGCCTCCCCAGCCCCTAGTACAGAGGGTGTCAAAGAATAGGTACTTGGTAACGGATGGATGGGTGGCTGGCTGGCTGGCTGGACAGACAGACAAATGATGCTTACACATAAGTAAAATTATTTCTTCAGTAAGGGAAACCAGCAACCTCTCCATCTCTACGAGTGGCTGCAGCCTTGGTGTCAGGCTGCTAAAACTGATTTCATCAAGATACAGCAGGTCCTCGAGTAACAGCAACATTGACTCTGTCAACCACGTTTCGCTCTGCTGCTGAGGAGATGCCGTGGGAACTTAATTCGTGTTGATATCAGTTAGCCTGTGGTGTAATTGGTTTCGTTGTCTCACACCCCTTAAAGTCACAGAACCTACCAACGATGCTGAGCGAGGACTTTACTATAGGGGTCTCCCTGAATACAAACTATACTGTACAGTCTTCTCAGTCCCGGTGTTGCTGACTCCTATGCATCCTCCCGTGTTTTCCCAGCCGCCGTGCTCTCCACTGGGTAGCAGCTTCCTCTCTGTCCTCTGTAGACTCCTGTCTCTACCTTCTTAAAGTCAAAGCAACCCAGGCCACTGGCTCAGAGCTGTGAAAAAGCCTGCACCCCGGCAGTGGGTGGCACTTCCTAAATACCTGTCTTTTTCGTGAACCCTCGGCACTGAGGATGCAGTGGTGAGCGGGACGGCCCAGGTGCTGCCTCACCGAGCTGGCGTTCTGGGCGGGGAAACTAGATACACATATAAACCAACCGGACAACGTTAGACCTGATAAATGCCATGAAAGAATATAAAAAGGAAAATTAAAATGGAAAAGAAAAGAATATAAAAAGGAAGTGGTAAACACCAGTTGTGCACCCTCCTCTTTACTCTGACTGAGGCATGTGAAGAAAAGTCAAATTTAAATCAGAAACCAGGAACAGTACTGTGTTCAGAGCCCAGGCCCTGGGGCCGCGCTGTAGAGTGGGGCCAGGGATGCCACCTGGCCTGGGCTCGGGCGGGGGTGGGGAGGTAGTGTCCCTCCCGAGGGTGGAGTGGGTGAGGCCCTGAAGCCTGGTGTGTGGGAAATGCTCAGTCTGCATTAGCTGGTCGCACTGCTGCATGTACATGTTCTCCTCTAACCATCTTGCACCTTTGCTTTGTTTTTCAGCTCCAGGGTCTGAACCACAATGTGATCTTCACTTTGGACTCCTTGTTAAAGGGAGACCTGAAGGGAGTCAAGGGTGTAAGTGTTCAGAAATTTGATTTTCACTGTAACTTGAAAGGTTTGATTTTTTTTTTCCTTTTGGTCTTTTGAGATCATAGTGGTACTTGTGTTTGAAAGGCACTCTGAACCCTTTTAGCATCAAAAATGTTGGCAAATGATCACTGGAAAAGATGTCCCACTTCACACAATGTTATTGACTGGGGAACAAGATGAGACACTTTGAGGAAGGTGGGCAGCCTAGGTGGGTGGGGCGGAGCCTGCCCCTGGGTCTCGGCTCCGTCACGGGGGCACCCCGTCGCTCCAGTTGGGTCCCGCTTCACCAGTGTGACTAGGACACCCGCACTTCCAACTCTCTCAGACCCCTCATCTGCGGTAATAATGGTGTGGGGTGTGCAAGTGTCTTGTATAAAGTTTCAAGAGTGCTATAAAGGAAAACATTTTTGCTACCATGTTACTTGAAAATTATTTACTCGCCTTTAAACAACAGTACATTGAATTTCAATTTCATTTTCTTTTTTCTAAGGATCTTAAGAAACCATTCGACAAAGCTTGGAAAGATTATGAGACGAAGTTGTAAGTTTTTTTTGTTTGGTTTGGGTTTTTGTTTTTGTTTTTTTTTAATATTGTTGTGAGTTTCCTAAGAAAAAGAATGACTGGGAAAAGAACAGAGCCCTTAACTTGCATGTTGTGGATGATGGATTGTTTAGTACGTGCTCGTGAGGGCTGAGAGGCTCGCCTGCCTGGGGGGTTGTTGTGAGTGCTTGTGGGGGGGGCGGTCGCACACACAAAGCGCTTGGTGTGGCCTGACACATCTCCATGCTGTGCGGATCTTAACACGTTTCTTTATTATTATTATTCCAAGACAGTTGTAACACCCGGCTGTGGGGTGAGATGGGAGGAGAAATGTATTTTAAAGCATTTAATAAAAATCTTGGCTGAAAACTCTGTAACTATAAACATAAGAGAATAAAGGCACTTCTGTAGGCGGCAGTAACAGCAAAATGAAAACACAAGGAAAAGAAAAATTCAGGATTAAATATTTTTCTCCCAAACTGCTTTCATAATTGCTTACGTAATAAGTGCATTGTTGGAGACTTGCTGTCTTAGAGATACTTTTGTGCATTGACAGTTATAAATGCAGCTGAGAACAAAAAGACTCTTAAAATGGTCAACTAATGTAGATGAGCGCTGTGGGCCAGCTCATCTCTTTTCTCTGAAAGTGGGTCGTGAACGCACATATGTGACTAAGTACCGCCCTGCCCAGCGGCAACTGCATGCACTTGACACATAGAACTAAGTACTTATGAAGAGGGCAGAGGTTCACGAAACAGGGAGAAAAACATTTTGCTGTAGACTTGTTGCGGAATTTATCTCCTCTGTAGGACATAAGAACAATAAAACAAGATATGTGCTTTGTCAGCTAAAGTGCTACAAATATTGGTGGTACAACTGTATTTATATAAAAATCTATGTGTTGTTTGAAGACCTTGAAGTGTCTGGTGGTCAGTATTGTGAATATCACAGAACATAAAGTGTTCTAAAACGATCCAGGTGCCATTCACAATACCTCTGTCAAACGATACGTGGGCTTGTCTGTTCACTTGTCTGTATTGTCCTCTAGAATCTAAACGTGGTGAGGACTCTGACCATGGGGTCCCTGTGTGCAGTGTTGATCCCCCAGTGCCTGCCAGGGTCATTGGCTTGTAGTTGGCGCACAGGGAATATTTACTGAATAGTGAGTTGAGTGGGTTGTGATTTTAGAACCTCATCAGGAAGATTTGCATTTTGGCTTTGTTTTTTAACAAATCCCTGTCAACCAATCATTTTCCCAAGATAGGCCTCATTCTCACTGATGTATAGTGGTACAGGAAGAAAAGAACCAAACACTCTACTTGATGAAGTAAGGCTCATTTGATTATGAGTTCCAGAAAACTAAAAGACTTGCTGCAAAAAAAGTTATGTTAGCTTTGGTAGCCGACGAGGCTGGCTGCTTACTGTGGTCTTCCATTGAGAGCGCCAGAAGCAGCGAGATGTCATGGTTAACGTCGCAGACTTGGGGCTGTGAACTGCGTGAAAATCTTAACCTTGGTGATCCTCACTTATAAAATAATATAAAAATTACCTACTTTTCAAAGTTTTTGTGAGGACAAGGTAAGGTGGTGTGTTGAAGCAGTTGTCATAGTTGTCTAGCATAGGGTGGGCGCTTAATGTTTGTTAGTTTTTTTAATAATCAAATATTTTCTCAATACATTTACTTAAAATTTCAAGTAGTATTTGTATTAGTTACAACTTTCTCTGACTGCATATAATAGAAATCCCAAAACACAATGGCTTCAACACGGAGTTGAATATAAAGCATTCTAGGGTCGACCGAGCAGCTTTCGTAGCACTTCACACATGACATAGGCGCTTGTGTGGCGCTTCTGTATTGTCCTCAGAATCTAAACTCGGTGAGTTTCTGCTGCACCTAACGATACAGGGTTCTTGTTCTGCAGATGAACAAGAGTGACTACTAAGTAGGCAAGCAGCAGGCTTCTAATGGGAATACTCTGCCCACCCCTCCCTACCTCCTGGCTTTCATTTTCCCACGTTCACCCGTTCCGGGTTTATCTCTGCGTCCTCAGTGTCCTCTGGCGGTCCTTCCTTGGCTCAGCTTAGAGTCATGGCTGCCGTGGGGGAGCGTGTGGCCTCTAGCGCAGACCCCCTCTTCGCTTTCCTGCCACCCAGACCTCCAGTATGACAGAACACAACAGTTGTGCTTAAACCAGTGTTGACATTTTTGTGAGCATCAGTAGTCACTGTCGCCCAGGCTAGTGTGGCTCAGTGGATTGAGCACTGGCCTGTGAACCGAAAGGTTGCTGGTTCGATTCCCTGTCAGGGCACATGCCAGGGTTGCAGGCCAGGACCAGATCCTTAGTTGGGGCTGTGCAAGATATAGCGACCACTGCGCCTCTCTCTTGATGTTTCTCTCCCTCTCTTTCCCCTCCCTTCCCCCGTCAGTTTCTTCCTTTCTCTCCTGGATACCTCCTGCCAGAGCTCTAGATCAGAGAGGGGCTGTCATCTGAGCCGCCCTGAGCGGAAGGCCTCCTCCTTCCTCTCCCCCAGGGGAGTCCCGTTTTGCCGGCACACCCCTCCCGGCCTTTCCAGGGAATGGCTGCCAGGGAGGTAACATTTTCAGGCACGCCCCAAACTGTCTTCACTCCACTGATGTATAATCATAATTTTATAACCATTTTCTTTCAGGATGTCGAGAGCATCACTCCATTGTAGATCATGAAAATATCTCATGTGTCTCTATTTCTCTTTTTTTTCTATGATGTGGAATCTGTGGGGGCGGGGGATTGGGAAGTATTTGCAGTTAGAAAATGTTGAGGTCTTCTTTTTATAAAAGGTTTTTACAGAGTTTCTTCATGCACCGTGGTGTGCGCATTGACCATCTATTTGCAATTTTTAGTTCTTCAGTTCTGAAAACTTTTTCCTATCGTTCCTCTCCTCTGCTTTTATTTTCTCATTCTTTTAAAACTCCTCTCATATGGTATTGGACTTTCTGCATTGTTCTTGTAATTCTCTTCTCTTTTCCGTTCTGTTTGTGGTATAGTTTAGGTTATTCCTTCAGCCTTTCCTTCCCACTGTTTCAGTTGCCGTTTTTATGCTATCATATTTTAAATTTCTAAAAGCTCTTGCTCAGTTAGCTGGGTTTTATGTGGTTGTTTGGCTTGGTTTGGTTGTGTGTTTTTTAGTTTTGGGGTTTTTTTTACCTTTTAATAGTTTCTTTTTTCGTTTCATAGATGGATTATTTTAGGTCTCTGAGGATTTGGTTACATTTTACGACATTTTTTCTGTTCCCTATTACCTCTGGTTCTTTTCACTACCATTCCTCACATTTTTTATTTTGATCTCTCACTTTCATTTTGGAGCCTTCAATTATCTTATAATCCTTGGCTGCCTATCCACACTTCAGAGCAAGGCTCCCAAACGTGGATTGACAGCTCATATGCATCAGCAGGACTTGTCAGGAAAGCAGTGAACTGCCCTTACAGGTTTTAAGTTTTAGGATGTCCAGGCAGCTTTTCTATCAGGGGTATTCTAAATGTCAGATCTACAGGCCTGTCTTCTGGGACCATTCAGTTCCCTCAGCCCCCTGTCTAGTGACTGTATATGATAACTTTCTGGAAGCTACACAGGCCAGGGAGGCAAGGAGCCTATCATTTGGGGAGCAAACGTCCTCTTTTTTGGCTTGCTCTTTCATTCACTCATAGAATGCTTGCATCTGTTTTTGTCTCCAGTTCTTGTCTTTGGCACATTATACCTTTTGAATGACTTTGCTATTGTGTAGTGGGATTGCTGAACAAAGGAGAAATAAACACGTGTGATCAAGTCACCGTGTTAACTCAGGAGTCTGTTACTACTATGAAGTCATGCCTGCCCCTGATGTTTTTTCTCAAGTGTTTATAGCTTCCTGCTTCTTCTCCCACCCACGCCAGCGGGGAGAGAGCTGAGGTTTATTTTCTTTCTGCTAAAATCCTTCCCACCGCGCCTGTGTGACTGCCAAGGTGGCAGGATGGGAGCCCTGCTTCCATACAGCGTCAGGGTATTAGTGTGACTCCCAGCCGGGATTGTAATGGGTTTTCCGTTGACTGGGTTGACGGGTTGCTTTTCCACTGTTTGTATATAGGCAAGGATCTTGGCTTTCTTTGGTGTTGATTTTCCAGTACCACAATTTAAAAGAAGACTTGAATGCGAAGTCCTTTAGTCTTTGCATTCACAAGGAGAAATTACAGGCTGCTTCGGAAATGAGAAGTCTGTTTTCATGTTAAGTGGATTTTTGGAAAGAGGACTGTGACCATTGCTGTTATTACCAGAGTGTCATCTGCCATAGCTGAGCAGTAGCCTCAGGGACTTAGATTTAATGTGGGGCCTCTTCCTTCTTATTGTTCTGGTCCCCTCCCCACTGACGAAGGTCTCGTAGATTCCAAATTAGAGATTTGGACTCCTCCCAACCCTTACTTTGTACAAGCCAGTGCCAGGTGGTTGAATGGTTAAAATGTCTCATTGGAATATGGAAACAGCCCAAGTTTAGAGGAATATTAGAAATTGCCTTTGACCAATTTTCATGCATACCCACAAAGACCCGTTAAATACTTTGTCTTGAAATAATTCTAAGTCTCATCATCTGTTGAAAATCAAAATATGCCTCAGTTCTTTAATTTTCTGATTCTTTTCATCATAAAGTACTTTACCCAAGAAAAAGTAAACTGTCAGAATTTCTTCATGCCAACTGAAATGTAAGCATTTGTATAAACCCATTCTGTATGAGATCAAAGTTAAATATGAGACGCTTTCTAGGTGAAAATCCATACAGTGTGTTTGTTCTCTTTGAACTTAGACTTCTACTTCTGATCGCTGTTACCAACTTAGAAGTTCCTTCATCTTAAAACTCTAGCAATTAAAAAATAATCAAGTGCTCTTGCTGAAGGGAAGACATGTGTGACTGTGTGTGCGCGTGCACGCGTTAATGGTGCCATCTGCTTTAATTACAGTACAAAAATTGAGAAGGAGAAGAGGGAGCATGCGAAACAGCACGGCATGATCCGCACGGAGATCACCGGGGCCGAGATTGCAGAGGAGATGGAGAAGGAGCGGCGCCTCTTTCAGCTCCAAATGTGTGAAGTAAGAGCAGGCTCTTCAGCCATTGGCCTCGAGTTTCAGTAACTCTGATCTCTCCTGCGAGTTGGCAGTTCTCATGCTTAAAAGCAGACTGTGTTTGATTGTTAGAGGAGGGGACTCTTACTTAAGGATTCTAATCTCATTTTTCTCCAAGCCGTTGGGATCATCCATGTCACTGTTGTCTCATATTTTGAGCCTGGGGCCTGTGGGGCTCTTTAAGCCAAAAGCAGGATTCTTTGGTGAGAACTTCAGCGTTGCTTGTGAATGAGTGTGGGAAACCTTGTTGGTGAGAGGCAACCCTGGTGAATATTGGGTTTTACTGGGACAGGTTTAGAGCATGATTTTTTTTTTTTTAACCACGTGTCCAGTTTGAACGAAAGCTTAAATGAAGTGGTCATTAAGAAAGTCCATGGGTACATGAAAAAACTGTAATGAAAAGCATGCCGCCTTAAACTTAGAGCAGTGGTTCTCAAACTGTGTTCCCGTTGAACACCAGCACCCTTGACCTAGAGACCAACCCTTTCTGACACTAATACTGAGTAGCGGGACCTTTTGTGGTTTTCAGAAACTATGAAAATGGCTAGGATGTTTTTAATTTTAGGTTTAAGGTCTTCCTTAATTTTTTCTCCCTTCCCCCCAAAAAAAAACTTTTGCCTCCTTCTAGAACTTGTCTGCTTGTGAACCCTGCCACACAATAAAAAAGCAAACAGTGTCAACAAACCAACCATAAAAGCCCTGGCTGATTGTGAAAATCAGAGCTAGTGATATTTAGTGCATAAACTAATAATGTGTTGTTTTTATTCTTTTATATTTAGTAGCAAAAATTCTTTCTAATTCACCTCTGCGGTCTAAAAGTTTTAATACCTGCTGTGGCTGGTGTGGCTCAGTGGCTTGAGCGCTGGCCTGCGAACTGAAAGGCTGCAGTTTCAATTCCCGGTCAGGGCACATACTTGGGTTTCAGGCCAGGTCCCCAGTTGGGGGTGTGCGAGAGGCAACCAACTGATGTGTCTCTCACACACTGATGTTTCTCCCTTCTTCTTTCTCCCTCCCTTCCTCTCTCTCTGAGAATGAATAAATAAAGCCTTTAAGACATAAAAGTTTTAATACCTTACAGCATATTCCTTAGAGAGAATGCTGCTTCATTTCTTTTCTGCAAAGAACAGTCCATCCTTCAGGTCTTAATCACGTGAACTCTAAGTTTGAGAGCCACTGCACCAGAGGAAATAAATTAATTATTCCAGAATGTTTTGCTGTGCGTGATTTCTGCTTGTCTAACAAACTAATCTCGGGCTTTGATGAAATGCTAACACCCTAACCGATGTGCCCAGTACACTCGTGCCTGTGCCCAACCAGCACCCCCTAAGTTGGGCTCGCCCTGTCTGAGGACAGCGAGGCCCAGTAACTGGTGCAGAGTCACCGTCGGGGCTCTGCCACCCAAAACCATGACTGAAGAGCCCTGTCTGTATGATCAACTCCAATTCTGTTTTATTTCCACAGTATCTCATTAAAGTTAATGAAATCAAGACCAAAAAGGGTGTGGATCTGCTGCAGAATCTTATAAAGTATTATCACGCACAGTGCAAGTAAGTGGACTTTTGTCATCGCTATTAGGACCTTCACTTCGGTCTTCTTTCTGGTCTTCATTTGGTCACTATGTAGCGGAATAATGGCCTTCCACAGCCAAATGATAAGAAGTAGTATTGTCTTCCATATGACTCATTGTTTTCTATACAGCAGTAACTCACATTAGTGCAACTGTTTGGCTACTCGAAAATGCCACGTTACTCAGAAAGGCCGACGTTGGCCTTGAGAGCCCGTGGAGCTCTGGTGACAGGTGCGTGTGTGTCTGACACTCGAGAGGCCTTCCTGGTGACCCTCTCTCCCCTGCCCGCTGCGTTGGTAACTCACCTAGTATTGGGTCCTTTGTATCCCGTGTTCCTACTTGAGATTTTGTTGTTGGTTTTCATCATGTATATTAAGTGAAAGTATTATTTTGGCATTAAGAACACTCTGCATTTATACTTGAATCGCTGGTGTATTTTGTGTGACACCTGTGGTTCTGTACTGGCCCCATTTTAGTTTGTTTACATGGCCAGGCTACCTTTTTATGATGTTTGTGATTTGTGGCGCCGTACTTGCTTATTTACTTCTTATAAATAAGAAGTTTTTTACTTAAAGGTTACAATATAAGGGTTAGTATTCGTGGGTTTTCTGGCAGAGTTGTTACGTGAAAATAGTGCAAGGACTTTCCAAAGTGGTGTAGGCAGCTCTCATATTTATAAATGGAGGGATGTAAAAAGTCATTCATTAGGACTAAACAGGACATGTACTCTCCACAAAGTTAAAATTTATAATTTCCTTTGAGAAACTCACTTAATCCTTTTGATGATTTTATATGCAGGAAGAGCTTTGCATTCAAGTGAAATATTTGAGGAGGTCAGCATTAATAGTATGGGAAACGCGCAAGGCCTGAGTCAGACAGATAGTTCGGTTCAAATCCTGGCTCTGCGATTAGGTAACCGTGGGACCTTTCTCAGGTGCTTCTCCAAACTTCAGTATTCTCATCCGTCAGGCGGGATTAAGGTGCGTTAGAGCCGCCTCAGGTTTTGGGAGGCTGTGAGAATTGAATGAGATACTACGGCATGTGGAATGCTCAGTCTGGCGCCTGCTACATGAATGTGTTTGCTGCTGTGATGATTTTAAGTGGCTGCAAGTCATTTGTTCATGAACTTTATTATACAGGTTGATTCTCTTCAGGTAAAGCTTTTTAAGGATCAAATTAGTACTTATATAAAATTGATTTAACTTTTTTCCTCTTTTAAAGTAAATTCCACCTTGTATAAATGTGTTTGAGATATAAAAATAATATATTTCAATGAAACTATTTCATGTTCATAAAATAAATTTACCTTTGAAAGCCCCATACTGAAGACCTGGACCAACCTTAGGCTTCATAGTATATAGTGGGGTGTGTGTGCTGTTTGAAACTCGAAGTGTGTGTGGTGGTCCCTGATTTTAGTTTAGGGTGAAGGTTTTCATCTTTCCTCAACTTTAGTTTTCATAGAAACATATCATTGCTTTGAAATGATTACAGAAATAAGTGAATTTCTTAGTCTTCTCAATTATAATGCTTTGGCTGCAAATCTGATTTCAGTTGATTTTAGAAATCTTTTAATCTCAATTTCTCAGTCTGCAGAGGACAGTTTAACCTACACAAGCAGAAGTTTTCCAAAATGTAAGATGTGTGGTAAACTATATGCCTCTGTTAATGCATGTGGAGAAAAAAGAGCAACTCTAACCTCTTTGGCCAACTCACCTTCTCTTTATTCTTGACTTCTTTCCTTGCCACAAATAATTTATTACTCTCTGAACAAAAGCCAGGTAATTTGCTAGGTTCTGGAGGAGAGATGAAACAAGACCTCTGCCCTCATGAGTGAACTTACCTGGTACAGGAAGTAAGTCGTGTTCATCAGTAATCATAGTGGAACGAGGAACTGACTGATAACAAGGAGCATCAAGAGAAGGAGACTTGTGGCCAGAGAGACTAAGGCGGGCTCCTTGAAGGAGGTGGTGGCACTTGAGATTGGACTTGGAGGATGGGTAGCATTTTGCCATTCGAATCTGATAGACGGGTCTACGCCCAGGGCAAGAGAGATCCAAGGAAGGCAACCTGCACAGTGAGAACCTCCTTGCAGGTAGAGGTGTTCAGAGACATCCAGTAGTAGAACTACTACTGGGTGATAATGAGATTCAGCCTTGGCTGCCCCGTGGCTGAACCTCAGGAGCTTCATTGCAGCAAGAAGCCAGTGTCGTTTTCTTTTGAGGACCGCTCTTACTCTTCCCGGCCGCAGTCAGGCCCTTCACACGCTCCATTGACATACAGTGGACTGTAAAGCATCCACTTAGATTAAAAAGAGAGAGATTTCCTATTCAAAGTGCTTATTCCTGTCCCCAAAATGATTTTCAATACAAAGTCAGGCGGTGCTCAAGAGCAGATTTGCCCTGGTAATCCCTTATATAGCTGTGGCGCCTCAGTGGGGGGATGGAGCCGCTGGAAGGGGTAAAAAGAGGGAGCAGAAAAGAAGAGCTTTCGACTTTTTGTTACCCATTATGGTTCACCCACACCAATTACTCTTCACTTTCAGTAACATGCTGCTTTCAAAACAAACATATTATCCTAGTGCTCACCCACTCCTTTACCACCTCACAAGTACCATTATGATCTGCAGAGTAAAGAGCACTTACAAATATTACTTTATTATCCTTCATTTTACAGATAATAATATTTAACATTTATCAGGAGCAATCTGGAAATTGTACCTCAAAAAGGATGAGTAGTTTGCTCAAAGCCATATTCATTCATTTCATAGATGTGCAATAAAAATGTGTCAAAACAAACAAAGCCAGAGAAACCGAAGGAAAATACATAAGTAAATTGGACTTCAACGCTAAAACTTATGTGAGTGAAAGGAATGGTATTAAGAAAGTGGATTAAAAAATCCATAAAGTGGAAGAAAATGTGGAAATCATTTATCTTACCTAATTGAGGTCTAGTGTCCAGAACATACAAAGGACTTTTACAGCTCAACAACAAAAAGATAAACAACGCAATTTTAAAATGACTAGTCATCTCTCAAAATGATTTCTCAAGATTTTGACTAGCCATTTCTTTAAAAAAAAAAAAAGGCCAAGAAGTACATGAACCAAAATGTTAACATTAGGCATTACGTAAATAAAAATCAAAACCACAATTCAGTAACCACTTCGCACCCACTAGCATGGCTATAATTAAAAGCAACAATGACAACATAACAGAAAATTAGTATTGGTGAGAACGCGGAGGCTTCTGGTCAAGATGGTGATGCCGGTAAACACAATACTCGCCCCCTCCCACAGCCACATCAAAATTACAATGAAACTTCAGAACAACCATCATTCAGAACTGTCTGAAATCTGACTGATGGAAGTTCTACAGCTAGGGAATTAAAGAAGCCACATCAAGACAGGTAGGAGGAACAAAGACATAGAACAGACTGGTCCCACACCCACGTGTAGTAGATAAAAATCTGGGATATCTCGGCTACAGAAGTCCCCCCTAAGAAGTAAGGGATCCCAGCCCCAAACCAGACCCCCCAGCCCAAGGTTCCAGTGCCAGGAAGAGAAATCCCCATAACTTTTGGCTATAAAAACCAGTAGGGATTGAGGCTGAGGAAGACAGAGGGCTACTGGAGTCCCAGGGTTCCTCTTAAAGGGCCTGCACACAGACTTACTCAGACACACCCTCTGAGCTCCATTGCTAGGGCAACAGCTTGAAAGGTACGGGATACATACAGGGAGGAACTGCATTATCTGGCGTCAGGGTGAGAGCTTGGGGGACAGCTCTCTCCCAGACAGAATGCTGAGCCCTCGCCCCATAGAACCTGCAGGCAAGTGTCATATCTGAGACTCCATCAACCGGGCTCACACTGTTTGCCCCACCCTGGTGATTCCCTGACACCCCACCTCACCCAGCTTTCAGGCCCACCCAAGCTGTTTCCAGTGGCTTTTCCATATGAATGCCCTTCTGGGCCCGGGCTTCAGGTTTTCCTAAAATCTCTCAAACAAGCAGCATCTGGCCTCTGCATCCCCACACCTCTTGCTAAGAGGCCCCAGTCCCGGCACTGGCAGGAGCTGGTGTCAGTTCACAGCTTGGCCTCTCCTGAGTACCTTCAAGTTCAGCACAGGTAGTCACCATCCGCAGATCACTTTAGAGCTCGTCCCACATGGTCTCAGGCAGAACGCAGATAGGGGCTGGCTTTGGCCTGCCCTCCTGGGAGATCCCAGAGCCAGCACGCCCAGTGGACAGCTTCAGACCATGTTGAAGCATCACCACCCAACCACCTCCACAGACAACACACCTGAGGAGTAAACTCAGTGTACACCAGAGCCCTGCTGAAGGAAGGCCTGCCCTGTGGGGTGGGGCCCTGCACAATTGATCCTCTGTGTTGGTCTCAACCAGTTCTTGCAGTTGATAAGCCTGGGGGTAAATCCCTTCCATTGACATGCTAGTAGCACTCAAGGGTCAACTACAGCAGGAGGGTGTACACAGCCCACATAGGAGGCACATCTCCTCTTGGGTTATCTTGGAGGCTGTGCCACTGCGCCCTACAATACATTAGGCCACTCTCAAGCCAGAGAGGTGTAGCTGCTCTATCTAATATGTAGAAACAAACACAGGGAGGCTGCCATAATGAGGAGACAAAGAAACATGTCCCAAGTGAAAGAACAGAACAAACCTCTAGAAAAAGAACTAAGCAAAATGGAGACTAGCAATCTATTAGATACAGAGTTCAAAACACTGGTTATGAGGATGGTCAGAGAACTTGGTGAAAAGCTCAACAGCATAAAAAGAGACCAGTCAGAAATTAATGATACCCTATCTGAAAGGAATAATTTACAGGGAATCAAAAGTAGGGTAGATGAAGCTGAGAATCAAATCAGTGATCTGAAATATAATGAAGCAAAAAGCACCCAATCAGAACAGCAAACAAAAGGAGAGTCCAAAAAAGTGAGGATAGTGTAAGGAGCTTCTGGGACAATTTCAAGTATACTAACATTCACATCATGGGGATACTGGAGGAAGAAGAGAGAACAACAAATTAAAACTCTGTTTGAAAAACTGACAGGAAACTTTTCTAACCTGGTGAAGGAAATAGACATACAAGTCCAGGAAGTGCAGAGAGTCCCAGACAAGATGAACTCAAAGAGACCCACACCAAAACACGTCATAATTAAAAAGCCACGGGTTAAAGACAAAGAGAGGATCTTAAAAGCACTTAGATATGTACAGGGGAGCTCCTATAAGACTGTCAGCTGATTTCTCAGCAGAAACTTTGGAGGCCACAAGAGATTGGCAAGAAATATTCAAAGTAATAAAATGCAAAGACCTATTACCAAGATTATTCCACCTAGCAAAACTGTTACTTAGAATTAAAGGACAGATAAGCTTCACAGACAAGAAGCTGAAGGTTCACCACCACCAAACCAATGTTATATGAAATGTTAAGAAGAAGAAAAAGATAAAAAGAAAAAATATGAACAATAAAATGGCAATAAACACATGTCTATCAACAACTGAATATAAACAAAGTAAATGAACAGGCAGAACAGAAACAGACTCATAGATACAGAGAACATTTTGATGGTTGCCAGATGGGAGGGGTGTTGGGGACCTGGGTGAAAAGGGTGAAAGGATTAAGAGATACAAATTGGTTGTTACAGAATAGTCAAGGGGGTGTAAAGTACAGCATAGGGAACATAGTCAGGAATACCCTTTAAAAAAAAATGTAGAGGCATTCGAATCCTCAACACACTGCAGGTAGAATCGTAAATTGGTGTAACTGCTTTGGAAAACAGTTCAGCCTTTCCTCAAGAAGTTACACATAGAGTATATGACCTAGAAGTTCCATGTCTAGGTATGTCCTCAAGAGAAATGAAAACATTTAAACAAAAATGTGTTGGTGGATGTTCATAGTAGCACTGTTCACTAGCCAAACTGTGGAAACACCCAAATACCCATCAGCTGATGAATGGATAAAAATATGATGTAGGCATACAATGGAGTATATTATATTATGCAGCCATTAAAAGGGACTGAAGTGTTGATAAACGCTACAACGTGGAGAGCATTTAAAACATTGTTCTGCGTGAAAGGAGCCAGACATGAAAGGCTGCATATTGTATGATTCCATTTAAATGTTCAGAAGAGGCAAGTCCATGGAGAGAGAAAGCAGTTTGCTGGCAGGGAGGGGGAGGGAGGAATTGGAGTGACAGCTAAAAGGTATAGTGTTCTTTTGGGGACGATGGCAGTGCTCTGGAATTAGATAGTCGTGGCGGTTGTACAACATTGTGAGCATGCGAAAAACTACTAAGTTGTACTTTAAAATGGTGAATTTTCTTACAGGAATTTTATCTCAGTTTTCTTTAAATGTAAAAAAATAGCAACAAAATTAAAACAAAGATCCATTCCCTCATGGAACTTAATTGATAGAAGGCTGCCAAACCAAGTCTTGAACCCAGGACTCTAACTCCAGAGTGCATGCTCTTGGTATGCCAGAAATTCTGATTTGGTAAGCCTGGGGTTACACCTGGGCAACTATGTTTTTAAGAATCTCCATCTGTGAGTCTAATATACGACTCTACTATTTTTTTTTGTCCTGAACTGTCAAGATATATTTACATTTAATTAGTACAGTCATACCTCAGTACTCGTCAGCTTCAGAACTTATCAAACCCTGTACTCATCACATTTTGACAAAAAAAAAATGTTTCAGCGCTCGGTGTTTGCTTGGAACTCGTCACACTTGGTAGACCTTGTATTAGTTGCAATGCTGCCCTGCAAGAGAAAATACTTCATTGTTCTGTACTCATTGGTTTCGGTACTCCCCACGAGTTCCAGAACGAATTAAGGACAAGTACAGAGGTACCACTGTACTTACACTAACCCCTGTACATTCAAGTTTCTCAAATATCACAGGACACACATGAATGTACCTGGGAGAAAATGTCCCCATTACCAAGAGAGCTGATTTATTAGATTACCAGATTTATGAGTTCTTTTGTTTACAAAAGATTGGATCATACTATAGATCCAGTCATACTCTAGATCATTCCTCATCATACTGATTTTTCTTAGTCTATGTTTGTAATATTCTGAAGAATTTAACTATAGACAAATAGACATGTTTGGGATTTTTTTCAGTCTTCTAGTTGGTAGGAATTTGTCCCCCTTCCCACTTTCTTTAATCACTAAAAAACTTTATTTTTATCAGTGCCACCTCAAACTAAAACAGCGACCTTTTTCTCCTTAAAATTTATGTTCTCTAACATTTCTCGTGTGCTGTTTAAGTATCAATTTGCTTATTCTTTATGTCCGATAGAATTTTCTACAAGGAAGGAAATGTTGATTTTTTTTGCTGTGTACCCACAAGCCACATGTCAGTTGAACTGAATTCTAAATTTATTTAAATTAATTGCATATGACCAGTGGCAGACATTATATTGGAAAACAGATCTGGAGCATTCTCATTTAAACTCTCTTTTTTAAAAAAGCATCATTAAATTCCCTTCATGTTGAAAGTGAAAATGAAACACCCTTACAAAAATATCTTCAAAGAATCTTTATCCCTCTGGGAAGGAAATAAGTTCTTATGTAATAAACTCATGCAGCTTCAGTGAAGAAAACCAACATTTACCGAGCACATCCTAACTACCCAGCCCTGGACTTAGTGGTTTCATATGTGTTAACTGTATGATTTGCCCCCTGGAATACAGATAACATGAGCAGAAATGAATTCACTTGCCAAGGGCCCATCGCTGGTAAACCCTAGAGCACAGACTCTAGGCCTTCGACCTCTGACCTGAGAGCCCTTTCTTTTTCTGTTACTGTAAGAAGTCCTGACAGCATCCATCTAACATTGAAGAGTTCTACCTTCAAAGCCTTTCCCCAGAAATTATTTAAGTGCAGTGTCAGAAAACAGAACTGGTTCTGCTGTGATTAACTTGGCAGCCATATTTCCCTGATGTAGGAGATGCTGGTTCGGAGGGGGATGTGTCCTGTCTCATGGATGGGTGACCATATGAGACACCTGTATGGATGGCCTGTCCCATGCAGAACCTTGCTAGCTGCTAAGGGCTGGCACTTACGCCTAGGGATAAGCTTAAAGATGCCAACCCCTTGACTGGCCAGGCTAGGGAAAGCTGCTTGGGGAGGTAGCAAGTGAGCTGAGCAGCAAGACAAGGGGGGAGTTTGGCAGGAAGGTGTAGCAGGAAAAGGCGTTTCAGGCAGAGTGAGCAGCATGTGCAAAGGCCAGGGAGCAACTAGAAATAACATAGCAGGGCTAGGGCCCCGAGTTCTTAAGGGAAAATGGTAGACGATAAAACCAGAGATTCATGGGCCAGAACATACAATAAATGTTACTCAGTTCTGTACCAAGAGATTAACTTTCATCCCTGCAGGCAGTGATGACAGCCTGAATGTTAGAAGATAAGGGTTTAAAGAGGCTTTCCAGTTAAATGCTTAACCAAAAAGCCCTCTTTTTTCTCATCCCTGTTGCTGAACGACTTTCTGAAGGTGGTATTCCTCTTCCTCATAAGAGTCCTCTGCTGAAGATGTGAATCTTAAAGAATTTGCAAACTTGAGGATTTCAGTAATGACTCTGATGCTGTTGTATTGTTACCACTGGCTGTACAAATTAAGCTAAATATAGGTATACGGATCCCGACTCGTGCCCCAAAATTCTTGATATGCCTCAGCCTAACCACCAGCTGAGTGAGCATCTGCTTTGTGCTGGGCCCGCTGGGGTATGGAAGGAAGAGATAGTCCTCGTCCCCATCGACCTCATCCTTCTGTGGGGCGGCAGCAGCACAGATAAAGTGTATTGAGAAACAATCTGTGGTGGGGGCTGCTTTCTACATGGCACAGTTCCAGACGCCGAAACTCGTGGGCCCCCGAAGGGCGTGTTCAGGAGAGCAGTGTCCTCGCCGGGTAGGTTGGAGCAGGAGTGTCAGAATCAGCACCTCGACTCGAGTCCCTTTCTGCCCCTTTCTGCTGTGTGAGGAACGTGGGCGTTATGTGCTCCCTCTGTGCCTCAGTTTCCCCTTTGAAGTGGAGATGCGATTTAAGTGCCTGTTAACTCAATAGGGTTGCCGTGAGGAGTGCGTGTAATAGCTCGTGTGCAGTGCTGAGCATGCTGGGCACGTGATAAATGCTCAGCCCCTGTCAGGGCTGGTTACCGTTCAGGGTGAACTAAGGCAACCTCCTCACAGTCGAGGTAGGATAATGCTTTTCCAGGCCCATTGGTGCCATTGACTTGAAGTCCTGTGTCTCACGTGTGCAGGGGGCCCTTTGGGGAACTGAACGGATGCTGCCTTTTCTCCGGCTTCTCCCTCTAGTTCCATCTGGTCTCCCCTTAGAGTGTCTAGTTCGATTCCATGATACCCCATTGGTTAGTGGGTCTTCCTCTCTCTTTTGAGTTCAAATAAGGCACAACCAGGGGGAGCCGCTCTGTGTGTAGATGGACATATACACATCATGAAGTCACTGTGTTGGGACAGCGACTGTAATGGGCATCGTCTGTGTGATGTCTACTAGCACGTGTTAATAGTGCCCATGAAGTGTTTATTGGTATATCTTTATAAAATACTCAAGTTTGTTTTATATATATTTTGTGTAGCTATATGGTAGAGAGTGCACATATGAGTGTTTTGGAATTTTCAGGTAATTATGGTTCATTTCTTTTTTATACTGCTGATAAATCTCTGATGTTTTCCTTTGTAGTTTCTTTCAAGATGGCTTGAAAACAGCTGATAAATTGAAACAATACATTGAAAAACTGGCTGCTGATTTATATAATGTAAGTTCTGTATAAAAATAGATGCATTTTAACTTGCTTTGTAGCTTAGTACCAGTAAATGTGAAATTTGTATTAGAAGAGTATTAAAGAAAAGAAGACCCATTCAGTGATGTATCAGAATAAACCTAGAGACAGATAAACCTTCAGTTTCATTCAGAGATTTCATCAGTGATAGAATATTCTAGAGGGTATTCTGGGAGCATAGGAGGAGCAGGGCAGAGAGTATCACAGCTGCTTCTAGATGACTCTGTTCAGGGTTCAGTGACATCCTGGGTGTCTGATGGAGACAGGATAAAAATTAGGTGACTATCGCTGAGAAGGCAAGTTTATGAATTTTTTTGGTTTGCTTGTTTTGTATTTCCTCTGTTTTTTTCCCAATATCTTGGTTTTGCTTTTATATAACAAAATCAAAAGGAAAACTTATTTGAGGGAAAAAAACTAAATGCATATATATATACATATATAAATGTCAACCTTGATTCCTGTAAACCACTTGGCAATGAATAATATTTATTAAAAGTGTGTTTTATGTGTGTAATTATATATGTTCAAATAAGGTTTTAGAATTACACTTAATACTGAATATCTTTATATAACTTTAAAAAGTATGTAGCGTGTATTTTTTCTGATTTTCTTTCAATAGTTAATGTGGTTCTGGTTGTGATTAAATTCCAAGTGTTTAAAAAACAACAGTCCTTTGCCCTCATGTAGTTACTTTGTGAGCCTTCCCCCACGCGTGGGCCCCTTAGGTTTGGTCCTTAGCGTTCTCTCCTGGCCCGTTTATCTCATCGTGGGATTCCCACTTCCTCTTTTTGAAAAAGCAGAACCAGGCGACTCAGTGTTATGTCTTAACTTGGTTTAGCATGGAACTTTAGAGTTAATTATCTAGCCTAGGTATATTATTTAAGAAGAAAGTATGTTGCATTATTTGCTCATTTCAAAACTCAGTGGTACCTTCCTAAGGTGAGAAAAGTATGCCTCTCATATCAAAAATGAGACCATGTGAAGAATTTGAGTAAGGATATGCACTTTATCATTAAATTGTTTGATGAGTGATATATTTGGGTGAATTAAACTCTGTTCATCAATGTATGATAGATAATAATAGCAATCATTTTTTCTCTCATTAGATAAAACAGACACAGGATGAAGAGAAGAAACAGCTCACTGCACTCCGAGACTTAATCAAATCCTCTCTTCAACTTGATCAGAAAGAAGTAGGTGTTCTGTGGTTCCAGCAGGGCTGACCGTGCAGGCGGGCCCCTGGCGGTGGCCTTGGTGTTTCCTCCTCTGCCAGACAGGGACGCTCACAGCTTCCTGCCAGGGTGGTTGTGGGGACAGATACAAGTGTGTACCTACCACATTGCCAAGGGTGGAGCCTGTGTTTTAGTTCTTTTTCCCTTCCAGAAAAGATGTCCTGAGCCCTAATCTACAACTCCATGACTAGATTTTCTATCCTGGCTTTGCTGATGTGTATTTTAGCTTGTCTCTCTGTCTAGGCAGCCAAAGTCGGTGGCCTGTCTCATTTTGCCAGGGAAATAGACAAATAGTCTGAGGCAGAATCCTAAAAAGTTTTACCCACCCGCTCCACCTTCCCCTCCCCGTTAGGAAAATGAAGGTGAAATAATCCTTAGATACTGAAATGGAGTCAACACGGTGTGGTAGATGTTAGATGATGGCACACAGATCTCTAATTACAAATCTCATTTGTTGATTTGTTGTTCAAACATGTAACTAGTACCTGCTGTGCTCCAGCAACTGTGCTAGGCGGTAAGCATTAGTCCCTTCCATGAAGGAGGTCAGTATCTGGTAGAAAGTAGAGAGAGAGTCAGCCATATGAATGAGCAGTCGTACCGAAAGTGCTATGGATGCTGTAAGAGAGCTGTCGGGCGAGAGGAAACCAAAAAGACTTGGGCGCAAAACTGCCTGGCATCCTCAGCCAGTGACGGTTTGGGGTAAGGTGGGTGGAGGCATGAGATGCATGCGATGAGGTGAAAACTCGGGCCTGAGGAGGGAGCAGCCTGGATGCCCATTGAAGGGTACGGACTTCATGCTAAGAGTAACATTAAAGAGTGAGCACCATTTGTTATGTGGGAGAAGGTGAAAATATGCCTCTTTGTACTAAGAAATAATTATGCATTGAATTTGAGTGTAATATCTAAACACAATATTTACATTTTTTACATTTTTAATTCCTCGTGACACTATCTCAGTAGTAAACTGTCTAAAATTTCTGAAATTTTTGAAAGAGGATCGTGAGTCCAAATGAAACCAGATGCACCACACAAAACAAAGTAAAGCCCCTCAAGCGCGGCAGGCCTGGCCCCGCAACTCTGATGCTGTCCAGCAACCCTGAAGGCCCTGCACTGAGTGGCTGCAGCCTTCTCTTCTGCTGCTTCCAGTTGGTGCACACATGTCAGGTCTGTGAAGTGAGAGAAGCCTGTAGCCCTTTCACGCTGGGCCTCGGCTCACCTTGGACAGAGGCGGCCGGGTGTTTGCATGTGCTGTGTACCCACGTTGCGCAGAGCCCTGGCCAGCATCCGCACCCGCCTCGGAAGTCTCCTGAGGATGCTTGTTGCTGACGTACGAGTCCTAGATGTGGTCTCCTCAAATGACTGCTCAGCATCAGAGCAATAGACAGATCCAAAGGGTGGGGAGAAGAGGTAGATCTCTGTCCGGGGAGAACTTTGCAAGGTCTTGTACTGACTGGTATGTACTTAAACCACTTCTTACCTTTGTTTTTTCACATAGAATTACTTCCTTCCTATATATGGAAGTTTTCTTGAAAAAAACAAAAAATTATAGTTCCTTGGTTTTGCATAGACTAATCTGTTCTGTTCATGCTAACTAACAGACAGAGTTGCATATAAGCCAAAGGAGTATGTACCTGCGGAAGTGCACATGGCTTGATTGATTTTCACTTCATGCCAAATTAATAAATGATGAGTTTTCATTAGCACCATGTCCAGAGTATTTTACAAGTAAAATTGATCTTTCACAGCATGCCTCATCCAATCTCATGCTGTTTTATCATCTCTTATTGCAGTATATGTTGAGAAGGTAATGATTTATAATGACTGCCTTTGAATATGAAAGGAGACTATGGGCCAGAGGTTCCTCACCCTAGTGCTAGAATTCCAGAAGAGGGTAAAGTCATCTGGGAATGACCCGGGGAGGCAAGGCACCCGGGAGATGATTCAGCCGCCTCGCTCACCGCACCAGCCAGGCTCTAACTTGGCTCCAGGAAAGGAAGGTTCAAGAATTTGAGCTATAAATTGGACCCCCTCATTTTTGGTAGACTCATTTTTTTTTTCTCACCAGAATAAAATTTTTTATTGATTTGTGGCAGATATCCTATGAAATTAATTATCTTAAGCTTTTATAATAGCCAAACCTCCCCAAAACTCTTTGCTACATAACTGTTTTTCACGTTGAAAATATTTTATTTTTAAAGCTGTGTCCATAAATCATTCCCAAGATCCTAGCTTTATGTTCGAGTCTCTCCCAATAGCCCATCAGTCGTGTGTTCTGCAGTTTGTTTGATAGATTCTGGGTTTCACTGATTGCTGTCTTCACAGGATCTGGCACGTAGCCGGGCACACATGAGCCACTCAGTCAATATTTAGTAAGATGAAACATAGACACCTTTGCCTGCTCCATTCAAACCTTACATTAGAGATTGGAAGCTTCTCTAATGGAGGTTTAGCTTTAGATTGGGTGCCAGAAACATTTATAACCCCATTAAATCAATGAGTGTGTAATTGCTTGCAGTTTTAAAAGGTTTGAGATTTTTCTCCTTAATAATGCATTGTAAGGTTTTCTAATAAGAAAGTCAGGTTATTTGTGCTGCTAGTAGAGAATGGGAAATTGAACTAAAAAATAATACCATAGTTTCATTCTACAGCTCATAATAATTCTTGGCTCACATCATGGAATTTCCCCAAGGTTGTAAGTTCATTGTTTAAGTTTAGTTTTGTATTATTTTGCCTGAATGATATTTTCATTTGCATTTCTCTTTCCTGAATACATGTCGATTGTTAATATGCTGGCGAAAGATTCCAAACCTATTTCATTCCTTCAGTTTTGTTTTGTTTTTAATTATTTTAGTGTTAACAGTTCTCCAAAATTTACATTCTCAGAAAAGAAAATTCTCTTTTCATATATCTGGAGTGCCCTGTTAAGCCAGCGGAATGACCATTTTTTCTTAAAGTGCAGAAATAACAATTTGTATGACTTTCTCACACCATAAAATTTATTACTAGTTACTTTACGATTATTGATGCTAGACTTCTGAAATATATTGCTTCTTTCCTCCTCGATTTAATGGAATAGCCTTTTGAGGTCACAGCCTAGAGTTCAGCCACTTTCTTTACCTGTAAAATCATCTTTGTCTGATGTAAAGCAAGGCCCATTAGATCTGTTCATTATTCAGAATTTAGAGATTATTTAGGCTTATAATAAATATATGTAAGGAATGTCTTAATGGTGTGTTTACAGAATGTAATAGTTTTCCTAAGTGATCAGCATCTGAATTCATATTAAATATATAAGTACTTTTATTTTCAAAGCATAGGATTTATTTTATAGGTTAACAAATGAACTAAGGTTAGAGAGACATAATTTTAAAGCATTCCGACAGACCAGGAATTATGTGGACCATTGAAGAGAAGTTTAGTTCAATGGAAAGGATTCCAATGAAGAGAGGCCTGCTTTTCCTGAGAATTGCTCTCCAAGGAGAGTTTAGATTTTGTCCTTAATGTTTTGGAGGTAGAGCTGGGGTGAAGATCCCCAAATCCAAATCCTTAGCTGAGCAGTGTCATTGCGGTTTTGTTGGGTTCAGGCAACAACTCCGTGGACTTCAGCGTCCAGCCTCATGTGCTGTCCCGTGCCTGGGCTCTCTCCAGCCCCGTCCGGCTCTCTGTCCTAACTGTTCTCTGTTAGTATTATGGACACATCACCACCTCCCTCAGAAAAGCCACGCGTGTCCCTACTGTAGCTACCAGGACTGTCCCTCTAGTCCCTCCGACCTCCCTCGAGAAAGCAAGGAAGCACCTCTCGGGGAGGAAGCATGAGGCGGTCACTGTGGCGTTCAAGGCCCCGGGCCCTGCCATAGTTCAGCTAGAGGCAGTCTGGTGAGTTAAGAACAGAGAAGTGGCCCAGGTTAAGAGAATGACTAGAGCCTGTGACCTGTTTAGCATCGACTCAGCTGCCTGGACAGGCGTATCAGCTCTCGCGGCCTCCACAAGAGAGGAGACAGTGAGTGGTGAATGAGTGTCCACCTCAGAGATGGCGGCTTCCTAGTCAGGGTCCCCGGAACCTTCACGGTGCCTGGCTGTGAGATGCTCAGGGCTCGCTTTGGAGCACAGAACTCGTTACGGGCAGGACAGCCTTGAAGGGGCATGGTCCTACCTGAAGGTGGAAAGCTGCCATCCTGCCTCGGGCACGCCGCACACCTGGCGTCAGCGACGGCCAGGAGCCCAGTGAGCCTTCCGCCTCTTCACCATCACATTCAGGTGTTGCTTGTGAACAGGGTATCTTTATTCTCCGTGCTCAGAGAACAAAACAAAAAGGAACTTCCTGAAATGTATGGCTTTCAGATTTTCTAAGTAATTCACGGTAGGGTTCACTGAGGTGTCCCCTGTGCACGCATTTTTGAGGTTTGTTGACCCTGTTACCTCAGTGAAATGTGTACCCATGTTCCTCCATTTAGCCTTTTTTCCATTCTCGCTCAAACGACCTGAAATACAACTTAATTAATATAGATATTTTATTGTGCCAAAGTTTATCATGGTTCCAAAGATGTGTGTGCGCGCTTATTCTAGTATTACCTTTATAATGATGTTTTCTCTGTGTTAGAAAAAGTGCTTACGTTATGAGCAATAAGACTTTCAATGAAATTAACTGTATTTTCAAATGTTCTACCTTTTTTCTCTGTTGCTTTTGCCCTTCCTGATCGAAGTCTAGGAGAGTAAGTCGCTGCTTTTTCTGAGAACGTATTGTCCTTTGTGTGTGTCTAAAGCCCCACGTTCTCCAGCTCCGCGGGACGAGATTACCCCTCCGCCCTCCCCCCCACCCCGCCCCGCTCCGCCCCGCCGGCTGTCGGCCAGGCCGCCTTCACAAACAGCGGGAGGTGCAGTGGGGCGCTCGTGCTGAGTCAGGCTTCTTGGCACCTGTGCTGTTCTGTTGCTCCTTGTCACCCTTTTCATTACATGCTGCGCTTGTCACTACAATAGAATCATCATTTTGAATAAAAAGCACAGTTGTAGGTATATTTTGCAGAGCACTAGTGAGTTACAAAACAAAAACTTTACAACCGGTCTTAATACCTTACTCAGAAGGTGCACTTTTGATCGTGGGTGTGAAGGGGCAGAGGGTAACCTAAGGGGAGAGCACTTATTTTCAGGTTGCATGAGCTTCGTTTTGCAGTCTACTTCAGTTTTTGCAGCCCTTCCTGTGCTTGCCAGTGTGAACTGGTTTAGAAATAGAATAGTCTCCCCTGCGAGTTTGAAGTAGAGCCAGGTCCTCAACTAGAAAGGGGAGACCTGGACCCCAGACCCCAGACCCCAGCTCTGCCTTGAACTTGCTTGCGACTCTGGCAGTTGTTTACCTGCCCAGCTTCCTTCTCTAAAAGAAAGGCAAGGACCCGACCGCTCGTAAAGTTCCGTAATCCTTAGCCCCAGACCAATGGGTCCCAGCTCAATGGCAGAACAGTCAGGAGTTTGAGAAGTGTCTCTGGCACGCGTATGATCTGTGGTTCGTCTTTCCTAGGATTCTCAGAGCCGGCAGGGGGGATACAGCATGCATCAGCTCCAGGGCAATAAGGAGTACGGCAGCGAGAAGAAGGGGTACCTGCTGAAGAAAAGTGACGGGTACGTACAGGCCCGGCCTCGTGTCCCCGTGTGCCTGAGCTCACTTCCTGAGCAGGAGCTGCCTACGGGCTTTCTCCCACCTCTCTCATAGGAAAGCGCTCATGTTTCCTAACGCACTCGCGTCATACCTTCAGCACACTGGTTTTCCTAGGCTAAGTCTGAGGTTTAACCTGCTCCCTTTAGAAGAAGCAGTCATTGTTTTCTGGTCCCGACATGGCAGCTGTGACTTGGGATGTGCAGTGTGAGGAAGGCAGGAACCGAGTAGACCGTGAAGCAAGCAGGTGGCTTGCTGACCTCTGCTTTTATTCAGTGCAGTTTTCTCTGCCTGGGGAGCCCGCCGGGCTGCCTGGACCCCAACTTTGGGATCAGCCCTGACCCCTCTTACATCACAGCCAATTTAACAACAGCCCCTTCCATTTCTAACAAGAAATAATACGTTTTTTGCCTTCTCTGCCGTCCTGCTCTAGGATCGGCCACCTCCGTCTGCCCTGGACCATCTTAGCAGCCTCCTAACTGGTCTCTCTGGGTCAACTGGTCTCCTTTGTCCCCTTCTCCAGTTCGTCGCTACACAGCTCTTGGAGTAGCATTCTGAAAAACCTAAAGCACAGCAGGTCACTCCCACCCTGGAGTGCTCAGCAGCTTCCTCTCACATGGAGGCTGTCGCCCCGGCCTCTGTCTCTAGTCTCATCTCGTGTCATTTGCGTCCCTGGTCCTGCCACACTGGCCCTCTTCCTGGTGCTTGAACAGATGATCCTGCTTCACAATCAGTGCATAAGTAGAATTCACTTACTCACATGAATGATTGTCATTCTTTCTAAAAGCTTGTTTTCTGATTGCTTGTGGATATGTCCTTCTTGACTTTAAGCTGCACCCATTTTTTGTTTTGTTTTCATTTGTTTGTTAAAATTGCAACTATCCTGCAAATTTCTGGGATCACTGTCACCCGGGCTCATCATCCTGCTTTGCATTCAACAACCATCCCTGGGGGTCCTGCTCTGCGTCAGGCCCTGCTGCAGGCACCGAGAGTGACATGGAACAAGAGAAAGTCCTCGTCCTGTTAGAGCTTCTATTCTTGGGGCAAGGCAGACAGTGAGGAAGGAAATATAGGAGAGGGAGGTGGCAGTAGGCGCTGTCCACAAAGATAAAGCCAAGGGGTACAGGGCATGGGGGTGGGGGGGTCTCGCTGTCACAGAGAGTGGCCAGGGACGACTCTAGGGAGGCGATGCTGGACTAGAGAGCCGGAAGAGTGAAGGAATGATCTGATCAGACCTCTAGGGGGAGGAGGGCTGGCCATCTGAGCAGTGTGCTCGGTGTCTGTACAATACTTCAGGTCAGATACTGTCAGATTTTTATTGCCTTCTGTGAAGGCGTTGGAGCAAACTAGGCCGCTAACAGTGACATGTGCAAGAAGTCTATTATCTGCGTTTAGAGTTGGATATAAGTTCATGTTGTGGCACGTTTGTAAGAGGACGAATTTAAGAAGGAAAAAGAACCACAAGGTGATAACTGTTTTTAATGCCTGGGAGAAGCTACAATGGTCTCCTCTTCTGTTGTTTGTTTCCATGGCAACAGAAGGCCTTCACAACCTTCTAGCCTGGGAGGATGCTGTTCCCTGGGCATTTCTGTTCACCTGACAGAAGTGGCCTCAACTAGCGTGTTTGCACCTGCCACACAAGTGCCAGTCTGCCACACATAGTCCCTCACCTGTACCTGGAGCTTTACAAAAACACACACACACACAAAAACTCTTCCAAGTTGAAATTAGCTCTCTTTGGCTTTCCTCATCCTTCCTGTGTCATCCTTGCCATCCTTCATTTCCATCCTGTCAGCATCATCAAATCAAAATTTTCAAAGTGTAAGAGTCACGATATGGTTAAAAAACTTCACAGCGCCGCCCCTACTACAGGCCTGAGGCTTCTGCCCAGAGAGGGGCCTGGTACGCTTCTCTCCGGGCCTTGTCTGTAAGTTTAGACGCGTATATTTATCCACAGGAACTAGAGAGTGCTGTTTGATCTGCCTGAATTTTTTTGCGTTTTTTTTCCCAACAATACTAGATCATACCTGAACTGTCTTAAAACAACTTGCTTTTTTTTCAGTCAACAGTATGTTTTAGAAATCTGTGCAGGCCTGTGTACCCGTAAACTCCTCCAGGACCCTTGTACGAATGTAACCGTAAAGCGTGTACTCGTTCTCCTGCTGTCGGATGTGCACTGTTCCTGTAGCTTCCCATTTCCACTACCAAAACCACGCTGCGGCGCGCACCCTCGCAGCCGCCGCCTCCTGAATTACCTCCCACCGGGCTAATGAAAGGCCGCCGGAACGTTGCGGTCTGCGTGGTTTTGTGCTCGGGGCTGTTTTGTCCTGTGATGGTAACGGTGCAGAGCGCTGCACAGCCGCACGCCCCGGCGAGCACCGGCCTCTAACTTGGCTTGTGTTTGACTTGCTCTGCAGGATCCGCAAGGTGTGGCAGAGGAGGAAGTGTGCCGTCAAGAACGGGATGCTCACCATCTCCCACGCCACCGTAAGTGCCCTGTCCTCGCACACCGTGCTGGCTCTGCCTTTCGGCCACGCGGGCTTTGAAACAGGCCAGCACATGATGCCACTGGTGCCAGAATTTTCCCCAAGCATGGTTATGTGTGGGGTCGGTCAGCGTTTCGGATCTTCCTTTGCAAGAGAAGTTGGTCTTACCTTGTCCTATAGTGTCTGTCCTGCTGCTTTGCTCTGTCGCGCCACCATTAAGAACTTTTTTATCTTTTGTTCTGTCAGACCAAATCAGGTGTTCTTTTACTTGATAATCTCCACTTTGGGGAAGTATTATTAGTTGTTGTGAAAACCTGGTTTTCTCAACTATAAAGACGGCAGAAGATGTTCTTTGCATGAAAAAGGTAATGTAGGAAGGGAAACAATACATGTAAATATGTCCAGTCTTTTTTATTGTTATTGTTTACTTAAATTACTCAGAAAGAGTATATAAATAAAAGAGCAACTAATAAAATTGCCTCAGTTATGAGTCCCCTGTTCTTAGACTTAAAGGGAATTTAATAGAAAGTAGAAGATAGCTAAGCTATTAACATTTATGTTCTGTTTATCTTCAGATTAGCAGTGTATATAGACGCACATTACATACTGATAGTTGATGTTTATAATCTGTCTAGAATTTTTATTTTTGTCTTGTATCACCCATTTCCAGCTAAAAGTCCTGTCTTGACAAAATCCATATACTTGTCAAAAAAGGTTCAGTCTTGGTGGTAATTGAAGACATATGCAATAAAACCAGTCATCACAATTTTGCCCTTTAAAACTAGCAAGAAATTATTTTTTATTCTTAAAAATTATGGAAAATGTATGAAGTGGGAATGGAAACGGCAAAGTACTCCAAGTCTTTATAAAGGTACATGCAGATTAGCCCAGTGTGGAGAAAAGGCTCCTGGGTGAACCTCAGCATCCTGTGCCACGTGATGTCCTCTGCTTATGAGCAGCAGTTCATTGCTAACAGGACGATAGAAAGGAGCCGTGGGCATTTATCACATGGGCAGTTTTTCATTATTCACAGTCATGTTTAGAGCACCCTCTGCTGAGCAGGAAAGAAAGTACCACTTATTAAGCACTTCTCATGTGAAACACTTCGTAAAGTTTATTTCAATGAATCCTCCCTAACCTTCATTTTCTTTTTGCTTTTATTTATTTACTTTGTATTGTTGTTCTATTACAGTTGTCCCAATTTGCCCCCTTTGCTCTCCCCTGCCCCTCCCCCGCTCTCATAGTCAGTTCCCCAGCGTGTTGTCTATGTCCGTGGGTCATTTGTACTTATCCTTTAAATAGGCCCTTCCCCTTGTTTCCTCCCTATTCCCCTCCCCGCTCCCCTCTGGTCCCCGTCAGTTTGTTCCTTGATTCCACGCCTCTGGGTCTATTTTGCTTATTAGTTTGTTTTATTCATTAGGTTCCTGTTGTAGGTGAGATCATGTTATTTGTCTTTTTGCCACCTGGTTTATTTCACTTAGCATAATACTCTCCAGATCGTCACTTTGATTTTACAGATGAAGAAACTAAGGCACAAAGAAGCACTGTGACTCAGCTAGTAGCCAGCAGAGCTGAGAACTCAAGCTTCGGTCTGTCTGACACCAGTTCGCATGTCCCCCCCATTCAGGCCCCCGTCCCACGGAGCCCCATCATCTGAGTGGGCTGTACGCCCCTGTGTTTCAGATGAGGGGCCCGGGTGCAGTGAAGTCGGCTTCCCAAGGTTGCACAGCTGGCTGATGGCACAGCTGGGGATCTGGGGCAGGTCAGGACTCTGTTCTTAGACACTCTCCCGCACCCGCATCCCCAGTTCCTCCCGGGTCTGGAATCCCAGGTTGGGCCATAACAGTTCAAAGTGAGCCATGGACCAGGAGGTCCCAGAGGTCAGCGGTGAGGGGAGGCACCTGCCTATATGTGGAGGTACAATTCTCTGATGGTCCGAGGCACAGTAGGACTCTCCAGAGGTGAGTCATTCATAAGGACAATACAGTACAGCCGGCCCTGCCCTTCTGTGATGAAAGCCTCTGCATGCAGTCTCATGGGCCAGAGATCCTCGGGGAGTTACAAGGCTGACCTGTCACTGGGCGAGTTCTGGAGGTATCCGGGGTGATCTGCCGACCTCAGGGCCGCCGCAGGTAGACCTGCCGGCGCTCTTCAGGTAACGGGGGCCGTGAGAGAGGTTTCGCCTGCAGCTCTGTAGGGCGTAGATGGAACATGTAGTCAGCAGTTGCCTGGATGTGATTGCGCCTGGTCTTCAGTCAGCTTCGCTGAGCCAGACACGTGCCTGATACTGTCTGGTGCCATTAGCTGAGCAGCACTAAGTAGTGTGACCCAGAGTTGGGTCTGTATAGTGTGTGAGCAGAAATGGGACTACTTCTCTGCTCCTTGGAGTCGTCTTCGGGTTATACTGGAGTGAAAGCTCCTGACTGTCTGACTTTGTGTAGATCGGGAGCGTTGAAGGGTTACCGTGTGTGCCCTCATGCTCTGACCTTGTCTTTCCCTGGATGCATCTCACCGTGACAGTCCTCACTGAGCATCTTGCCAAGTCTCTGCGTCTTTATCATGTTCTGTGGACTTGCCGTTCTTAGGAACCTGCTGGGAGGCAGCAGAGTGTGTTGGGAGGTCACGGAGTTGACGAGAATCAGTGGCACTGCTCGCTAATAGTTAGACAACTTGAGTAATTTGTTTAAAAAAAAAAAGTTCGCTTCCATACCCCCTTTCTCATTCCTGCCAAACACATTATTGTGGCCAGGCCAACTGTTTCCGTGTGTTCTGGAGGCTCTAATCAACAACAGATATGATGTCAGCTGCGCTGTTTAGTGGCTTTGAGAAGGGACTGTGGCATCTGTCCCATGAGTCCACATCCGCACTTGGCCATTCACGACACGACCTTGGGAAGAGCGCGTGACGTGGGAAGGTGATGGCGAGGGCTAAGGGCGGTCACAGCCGCGCGTGGGCACTCCGTTCACAGCAGTCCCTGCTGTTGTGTCACCTCATTGGCTATCGCTGGTAATACTCAAGCCCTGGGACAGGCAGCGCATCTGCTGCAAATGTCGGAAATGGGGGGTCCGCCTCAGAGCAGGCCAGGGGAAAACGGGTTTCTCCACCTGACTTGCGATTCTCTCCCACTGACTGGTGTTTTCTCGTTCCCACTTTTTGCTGCCTTCCGGCCACACCTTTTTACTGCCAGGGACACCACGTGTGGGCCCACCCCAGCTCAGAGGAAAGGTCTCTGTAGCCGGTTTCAGCTGGCTTCTCCTGACTTTGCAAACACCATTGATCACTTAGAATCAGATGGAAAATTAAGACCAGCAGTTTCCTGGGAAAGCATATGGAACTCAGTGATCTTTGGGAAAGTGGATCAAAGAGCCTTTGTTGTCAAAACTCGGGGCCTGTGTTCGGGTCCCCTTAACACCTGGGAGTTCCTCCTGCTTGAAGGGCCCCCACCTGTGTCCCTGTTGCACGTCGTTACCACAGCGACTCAGGAGAGGGCCGAGCGTGACCCGGGTGAAGGAGGCCTGGTCTGCTGGCTCGACCACCCACGTGGCCTGCCCGTCGCGTCCCTCTCCCCAGCTCACTTTTCCGGGAGGAAACCCAGTTCCATGGGCGCCGGTCCTAGGGCGTCTCACCTCCAGGCTCATTGCTTCCATGGATCTATTCCAGAGCATACATTTTTTAATTTACTATCCAAAGTAATATATGTATCACTGGGAACCAAATTCAGTGAAAATATCTTTATTTGCTATGACAATAATAACATTGATAGCAGCTTCCATCTGTGGACCGTCGTATGTTCCCAGCGCAGTATATGATGTTTTCATTTCAAAATACCAGTTCTCACAAAACTATGGCAAACACTGTATCAGCCTCAAAGCTGACGGATAAAACGGTACCCTCTTCTGGCTCCTGTCTGTATGCTGGGCAGCCCTGCACTCCTTTGGCATCTCTGTCTTCACAGCTTCCGGGGCTGTCTCTGCTGCCCCTCTCCCCGTGTGGCCTGTGTGACCTTCCTGTCTGACGGGATCTGGTCTTCTGCCTGAACCCACGTGGCTTAATGGGTCACCCCCGCCTTAATGGGTCCCAGGGGTCGTGCCACATAACAAGGAATACTGCGTTAATCCAGAGGGAAATTGGTAACAGTAGAATTTTGTCAGCCCTGAGGACATCATCAGAGGAAACACTTGGGAAATAATTAGTGACTATAAACATAGTAGCTAACATCTATTGAGCGCACACCACCCGCTAGGTGCTTTACACGCATTTTCCCGATTTCATAGCATCCTCACGAGGTAGCTGCTGTCACCTCCGTTTTCAAGGGAAGCAGGTCACACACAGCAGTGCTGCCTCCACAGGAAGTGGAGCGCCCAACACGTGGCTCTTCTGCCCTGGTTCATTCGTGGAGAGGCTTCCTTTTCCCTCTTTGTGATGAGAAGGCTTGGTGCTCGGAAGGCTAAGGTGCTTGTTCATGGCCCCGTTAGTGGATGACGGGGCCTAGACTGAAACCCAGGTCTGACTGCCCCCCAAATTAAGCACTTGCCTCCATTCTACCGTGTACCGTATGGTATGCGTATGTTGCCTCTGGAAATTAACAGCATAACGCATTGCTTCGGGCAGGCAGTGCATAATGCATTGCAGCAGGACCCTTGGTTCCCAAAGCGAGGCCCCGTGAAAGCCAGGTACTTCGTGACAGCCCTACATTTCTACCTCCTGCCTTCATGTGGAGCCGAGCGTAGCGGGGACTCCCACGAGGGCCGTGTTCCTTAGGTGAAGCAGGGGCCGTGAAGTAAGGAGTGAACATATAAAGAGCTGAGAGGTGAAAAGCCCTGGGGCGGGCCGAGGTGGGCAGGCCTGGCCTTGGGGGCCAGCGGAGTGCATGTCATTCCGCGGCTTCCGTGTGACTCTGCAGTTCTGGCAGAAACGCGAGTGAAAACCCCAGCGACCTAGAGCCCACAGATTCAGAAAGTGCACCCATTTGGTTACAGGGTAAAAAGACTGCAGAAAACTCTGATTTTACAAATGTGAAGGACCTGCATTCTAAAATAGGTCTGTTTTCACATGACTCCCTGCCCCACCCTCCCCCGTATAAGAAATTATGGATTCCTTAAAAAGTCGCCCAGCCTTTTTGTGCCTGGGTTTCCTTATCTGTTGAATGACAGTAGTAAAAGAGATTCCTGCCTGTAGGGTGGCTGCGAAGCTATGACGATGACGAGTAAATAGAGTAAATAGACGTAAACCCCCTAGAAGAGGGCCTGCCTGGTCCGAGTGCTGTGTCGCTGTGGGGGCCGCGCCCCTGCCCTCCTGTTAAAAAACTGCGCGTGTGAGCCCGGGGTGTACAAACCTGCTACAAATTACTGCTTCAGCAACTCACTGCCCGTTTTGTTGATACAATGTAATGAGAATATTTTTTTTTAAGCCTATAGCTCAGATGTTTTATCATCAAATCAATGCATTTCGTATAATTATTCTAGGAAGGCATTTTGTTTATGAGTTCTTGTCGGATAACAAGGCATGAGTTAAAGTGGTTAACAGGGTGAAATAGGAAATGTGGCTTTGAAAGGCCTCCCTGGACTGCCCAAACCCAATATACCGACAAATCGTAGGCGCTCAGGCCGTGTCTGTAGACATGACTAGATGGAGGAATACCCGGCATGCTCCTCGGAGGCAGTCACTACATCACCCCCAGTCCTTACGGGGGCCGCCATGTGCTCTTTTTTTTTTTTCCTATTTACAATGCAGCATTGTTTAATGTTGATTCTCAGAAGTGAACTGACAGGTTTCTTACGGCAATAAGGTTTTCAAGAAAATCCCCTTTTTCAAATACATCTTTCTTACACGTGCACCCAGTCTGCCTGCTGGGCCTCCATCCTGTCCTGAAATGGGAGGTCCTGGGGAATTTGTAGCCATCTGCCCTCGAGGAGGAATGACCACAGTTAGATGGTGAGCTCCAGAGCTTCCGCTGTCGCCACAAGATGAGCATTTTGGAACCTGGAACATGTCAGAAACGGGCGGGATTTCTCAGCAGGAATATTAACTGATCTCAAGGAAAAGGAGGGGACTGGCCATTCAAGAGCAGAAAGAATCAGAAAGGGAAGAAAAGAAGGGTGTCTTCCCTTATTCTGCAAATGTGTCAAAAGCTTGCCCTTCCAGGGAAGCAGCGTGAAAAGTGGGAACAGCTCTGGGAAGAAACTTGTTCAAATCTCGAATTTGCTTTTTTTATTTTCTGTTAAACAACAGTCCATTGGCTTTTGCCTTCCTCGCCCTTGTTTTCCTCAGCTGAAAAGTGCGTCCAGTAACAGTACCTAGCTCCTAGGGTTATCACAAGAATTAATAAGATTTAATACAAAGTACATAGCCGCTTTGGTGCGCAATAAATGAGAACTGTTCCCTTGCCCCAGATCAACTGAAATGCGTGATAAAAGCCAGTACTTGTAGTCATGTACTGGCATGTTGGAGTTCAGTTCTCCATGCAGTGGTGGGTGTTCAGCATGTACCTAACTTCTTGCAGCAGGTTATTGCCATTGATTGCTTGCCAAGCGTGCATGTCCCTCTAGAGCATGGCAGGTGTCTAAATACATATTTATCCGTGGAAATGGAATGACCACAATCTGTGCAGCTTCATTACTAAGCATGAGCAGAGGCAGTGAAGAGCTGTAGCTGTTATTTTATGTCTACCTCTTTGTACCAAACAAGCGCAGCCTGGCCGGGTCCGGCTTATTTTCCAAATAATGAAGGATGTTCACTTGTTGTGTGTGAAGCTGAGCGATTCACCAGGAAAGCGGGGGGACTCATTTCATTTCTGGAGCCTAATCCCAGTAGCAGCTGCTCCCTGCTAACAGAGGACCTTGTCTGCGCTCACAGCTTTACGCTTGCAGCGAGAGCGCGCCCCGCTGGTGCGCCCTGAGCGGTGGGAGGACATGTGGGTGGTGGTTATTTTCTCGCAGGAGATACAGACACATCCATCACAGTTGATTCGTTCTGTCTCCAAATGCGCGTCTCCTTACATTTGGGATGACCCTCTAGCTGAGTGGCATCCTCCGTGCGGGGCGGCAGGACATCCGGTCAGCGGGGCAACATCTTCATCACTGCTGGTCGTGGAACATGTCCAGCGCTTCCCTGCTGGAAACACTTCCAAAGACCCAGAACTTGAGAACAGGTCTGCCATGTGCGTGCGCATGTGTGTGTGAAATGAAAACATCTGTATATGTTTAGAATTGGAAAAAAGGCTATTTGCCAAACAATACATACAACCTGTGTGTGTTTGTTTGTTTGTTTGTTTTGACATTTATGTTTTGACAGATTTACGGGGTTTTTTTCTCACACGCATGTTTTGTTAAAATCAAGGTATAAACAGTGATCGTCTCTGGGTATAAAAGTGGGATTAATAAGTAACGGTCAGTTTCTTCTTTATACTCTGCCTCCTAGTGTTTTCTTCCCTGAATGTGCTTTATTCTGATGAAAAGTGAAGCCTGTGAAAGGACAGCCTCAGCTGCATTTGGGGTGGAAGCACTTGTAGCCTTGGAAAGGGTTCAGTGGCTGAGTCTGTGGGGACAGGCACCCTGCCCTCCACACAGCCCTCAAGTGCCTGGGCTGGGTGGCCCACATTGCCTCGAGAGGTTCCTTTTGGGATCGTTTATTAAAGTCTCCCATTTTGGCTATATCTTGTGTCCCTGCCCCCCAGCCACAAACCTTAATCCAGACCGTCCCGGTCGCACGTGAGCCTCTCTCTGTGTCCCTGCGCCAGCAGCCCTCCTGGACGCAAGTCCGTGCGGTGCCCTCTCCGCCCGACTCCGGGGCTCCTGGGGCGGGGATGGGAGTTCCCTCCTCCTGCGCACTGTGCCCTCCCTGCGTCCCCATCGGCATCGCCTCCTGCCCTTGTCCCCTCCCCCAACCCCGGGTGCCTGCGCCTGCTCCTCCTCACTCCCACCCATCCTCCTCGTCCGTCTCTCCCCCCACGTTCTCGCTGCAGGCTGAGGCTGCCCACGGGCTCTGTCCAGGCCCTTGGCACACTCCAGCTCAGGCACCAGGCACCAGGCCCGTCCTAGGTCCATGGTCAGGACTGTTTCCCACAGCTGCTTGCTGGCGTGGAGCACGTGGTTTTCATATGTGCTTAGAATGTGTGGAAAAAATTGAGAAAGAAACTAAAAAGACTTCCCTCACACTTAGTATGTGTAAGTCACCTGGAATGCATGCATTCATTTGATAAATATTTATTGAGTGCCTGCTGTATGCCAGGCACATTTTAGTGAACAAAACAGGAATGTGTGCTTCTAGTGGGAAGAAAGACGAGAAGCAAATAAGGAGTAACAAGAGCCAGGGAGGCCATGTAACAGGGCAGGAGGAGTGTGTGGTCAGTCCAGGAGCCCCCTCTAGAACCTGTGGGCTGTGAGCCACATAGAGGGAGGGGACAGGCCAGGTGGGAGGCCAGTGCCCCTCCCAGGGGGCCCAGCAGAGGGAACCACAGATGAAGTGGCCGGAGCTGAAGTCCCAGGAGCCTGGAGGTCTCGGCGTAGACGGGTTCTTTTATTCTCATTCTCTGCGTGGTAGGACCCCTCCCTCCACAAGAAGGACTCAGCGAATACCTGTTTCCTTATTCTTTTCCTTTTTTCTTTCCAGTATTTAAACAATATGAAAGCGTTTCTGAACTGTTCCTCGGTGATGTAGCTCAGGGCAAGGCATTCAGCCAACATGTTTTAAGTCTGCCGAACCACTAGGAAAGATTATGCCTTCTTTAATCAATCTACCTATAAATTAGTACTAGACATCAAGAAAGACTTGGAAATTTTGAAAAGTTATACAAATGTGGAATTACTATTATTGCTGTAGTGATTCCTGAGCCTTCTGGGTCCTTGGTCTGGGACTTGGGCGGAGCATCCCATTCCACTTTTTCATGTTCTGGCTCAGTGTTGGCTATGTCAGCGGCTTAGATAGTCAAAAACTTGTGTTTTTGGCGCCTCAAAGTCTTATTCGGGTTGGTAGGTCATTTGTCAGATGTCTCATTGACAATTGGGGGAAGAACAAAAACTATGCTTAGGCAAGACATGGCAATGTCCAGTGAAGTCCATGTTGATGTGGCAGCATCAGTCCAGTGAACTTGACCAACTTCCCAGGGAATCCGCATCATCTCTCATCATGACTGCACGTGGGGTTCTATCATGAAATGACTTAAACATATAAAAGCTTTATCCTCAGAAGCTTTCTGATAATAGGCTTTGGAGTAGCCCGTACTTAGAAGTGAATCAGGCGTTGCCTAATTTTCCTGAATGAGCTAATACTGAACCTGAGTATTTTTTCCTTTTTTAAAAATTTTCTATCAGTTTTGTATTGTATTAGTTGTATCTGTTGGTAAGGTTGTTCAGAAACAGTGGAGCAATGTAGATTTGGGACCAAAAATGAAACCATCCAGTTAACCCTCTGCCACATTCAAAAGTGAATGGTGCCTAAAAAAGCCTTAAGTTTTTCAAAGAGATTTCTCTATTTAGGTTAAGAAACTTAAAACCTTGTATTATGCATAATCAAATGAAGCTTGGGAAGTTCTTTCTTCTGTCTGGCTCAAATCTTCTGCAATTTGAGCGCCTTTCTCCTTGGTCTGTGCAGATGGAAAACAGCTGCCCAGACTTCCCCCTGAACAACCTTCATGTACGCGAAGATGGTTATTAAGTCACCCCCTATCCGTCTTGTCTCTGGACTAAATAGTGCCTTAAACCCATCTTCAAAGGTCCCACTTTCCAGTCCTTTAATCATCTCTAGATCTTCCCTAAGCTCCCCTACATCCTTCTTGAAATGTGGATGCCAAATTGGAACATAGCGTTCTCCGGAGAGTCCGTTAACTGGGAGTGCTACCTTTTCAGGTTGTCAGATGTCGTTGTCATTTTTATGGGAGAGGAATCCAGTGACTTTATCAATATCCAAAAAGGTGACCTGCAGGACTGACAGTTCCTTTTACAGTGGACTCGGCCTGAATTTGTGGTGTGGCTGCTGGTTTTCGGCCTGAGGCCTCTCCCTCCAAGTCTGTTCTAAGAAAAACACGCAGTCCCACGACCTCCCGCCGCCCTGTTCTGGGTTTGGCAACCAGGACACCTCCTCTGAGGCACAGCCCCCTGGACAGGACTCTGCTCCTGGTTTCCAGGCCGAAGTCCAATGCCGGTGGGTCTCTCACCTCCTCCACCCGGACAGCTTGCTTTGGAACAGATAGGCACAGGGCAGAGGGCTTGTTTTCTGTGTCTAATCTTGCTGAAACCCCAGAGGAGGATCTTGAAAACTGTCCAGGGAGCATAGGAAGGTAGACAGAAATTAAGCATTGTTGCTCATTATTGAGAATGAGAAATGCAGCATGTCGTTGAAATTGTCTTGACCACATGCCTTCTCTGTTGTTCAAGGCTTTGATCAGTCACTGTTCCGATGTCTCCCTCCCTGCACCCCGCCCCGTTTTCCCTAAGAACTTGGGTTGCGTGGGTGGACCTGCCCCTGGCACAGAGACTTTGAGAATCATGCCTGTCAGCTGGCCATGCAGGCCCGACTGCCGAGGTCCAGTGCTTTGCCGTGGGCTTCCATTCACGCGTGGCCCGGACACTCCGGCACTCACTTCTTGGTCAGCACCTGCAGGAGGCAGACACACTGGCATCAGCGTTGGCCACTTTGTGACCTCGGACGAATGCAGGCAGGCAGGTCAAGAACGAGTTTTGACCAGTGATTATGTGGCAAGACTCTGCTTAGGCAAATCCTGTGCATGACTGTCTACATATTACAGGGCCTGTATGGATTATATGTGTCACCAAGAGATTTGCTAATAATCAGTGGGGCAAAATCTTGCCTAAGTTTTCCATCTCTCTAGATTTTGAAGCTCATTAAGCTCTGCCTCACAGGTGGTAGGTGTCCTTGTACATTTGAGAGAATTCACGTAAATTTCATATTGCAGCCAAAACTTGTAGATACTTGGGACATCAGTTGGGATGATTGGTGACTGGGGCCATTCTGAATGAATGAATGAATGAATGAAGTATAGTCCTTTACATTTCACAGTAAGTTACAGTACTAAAAGTGCCATCTATTTGTGCTTGAATATGTGTGGGTTCCAGAAACGTGTGGGGTCCATTTTCATGGACCATGCCCACTCTTTATTGAAAGGTAGATTTTCCTGTTCCGTTCTGATTAATCACCAGTATCATTTATGTGCAGTTAAAAGACATCTAGAAGACCACCAAAATTTTTTCCCTTCTTTAATGATATTCAGAATCCTGATGGCTGAATAAGATTTTATCGCATTTACTGCCTGAAACCCCATGCCTGCCCCCAGGGCCCCGCCCCCGCAGGTGAGAGGGGAGATGCTGCAGGTCACTTCTCCATGTTCTCTGTTCCAGTCTAACAGGCAGCCAGCAAAGCTCAACCTGCTCACCTGCCAGGTGAAACCGAATGCCGAGGACAAGAAGTCTTTTGACCTAATCTCACGTGAGTCCTTTTTCTCTCTCGAGTCAGTCGGTTACTGTGGGTGCTGGCGGCTGCCCCTTTCCACCCTCTGGGCATCGAGGCACCGGCTTTTCCAAGCAGGGCTCCTTGCTGTCTGCACACGCAGGTCTAGGGAGATGCCTCGGGGCTGAATTTACCTGGAGCCCACCTGCTCCAAATGAGAGCAGAGCCGTGTCCGGTCTGACAGGCAGTGGCATGGAACAGAGATTCGTAAGGTCAGTCAGACCAGTTCTTGACCGTGACACAGAGCTTTTCCGCCTTGGAGAGCTTTTTCTAGGTGCGTCCCCACTCCTCTCCCGGGGCTGCCAAATCGCAGTCCTGGTTGTGAGGCCAGGCGGCCTGCTCCGTAGGAAGCCCGCAGGCGATTCCCAGGGCTCTGGTGAAGAAGCACTGATGTAGACTTGGAGAGGCAGGTGTGCGGCTCGGATCGGACAACTGGTTTGCTTACACTTCTATGCCTGCAAACTTGAGCTTTTAAAGGAAAATTATTCCCTGCTTCCGGTCATCACTGCCTTCAAACTCCACAGATGGGTGACACTGTCCTGTCACTCTCCTGCCCTGAGGGTCAGAGCGTGCTTTTCTGTTGCAGTGCGGGTGCAGGAAGACCCACCCACCACCCTACACCATGTGTTCTCAGAGTCTTCGGAGAGCTGGGGGGAGATTGTTTTCCTGCAGGCGGGCTCCCTGCACCGCGCTAGTCCCATGGCGGCACTGTGGCCCTGCGGCTGACAGGACACCTCCTTGTCAAGGCTGTGCCAATGCAGTGATTCCCACAAATACCATGAGATCCCACGGCGCTAGCCTTCAGCCTTCCGTCTCTCCGCAGCTCCCCCCACCCCCACCCCCCGGGGCAGGCCGGCAGCCGCGTGCAGGATCCGTGTGTAAAGCATAAAAGCGCTCCCCTGGCCTTGACCTCCTCGGGGTGGCGCTGAGTGAGTGGAAGACGGAAGGCGGGCCTGGCCCAAAGACGGGGTCCGTCCTGGGGCCCTTTGTGTGGCGTCTGAGCTGGATTCTAGAGCACACGTTGAAGCTCTGGTCCCCTATGATTTTTACGTCCAAGTGATTTCTTGGGTTATTGATGAGAATTTAAATTTATAAAAGGACTTTAAAAAGCCAAGAATGTCTAGATTTCAGAACCCCTAGGTTATTGAACTACACAAGTATAACAGTAGTCATCAGTTGTTGAACATCTGGTATGTGCCAGGTGCTTTATATACAACATTGCTAATCCTCACAAGAGCCAGCTTCCTATTTGACAGAAAACGGAGGCTCAGAGAAGTTCAGTGACTTACACAAGGTCACACAGCACCAAAGCAGAGATTCAGCTGAAACTCTTGGGCTCGACTCCCCATGGCGTGTTCTTGCACATGCATGCCATTTCCAGGAGACGGGGGTGTGAATGCCTGGCGTGGAGCGGCCATGTAGTGAGTGGCAGCTAAAAGTAAAGGTGCCTTTGACCTGAGTATGTTGACGCATCCTAGCAGATTCCGAGTTTTAAGAAAGGCTTCCCTCACAAACGCCTGCCCGAACTGTCCAAGCCAGGCCACTCCCTCCTTCCCTGGGAGCAGCCTGAGGGGGACCCTCCAATGGAGGCTGGGGCTTTCTCCCTGGAAGCCCGTCCCGAGCCCGGAGCAGCCCAGATTTCTCCGGGGCAGGCTAAGCCCACTTGTCAGAGCTGCCCTGTGAGTTATGAGTCATTTCTGAAAAGGAAATTATTTTTAAACGGAACACAAGACAAGGCAAATTGACAATGAAAAGTAAAATTCTGCGTTGGCGGCTAGCACTCTGCAGTTTGTCGCTGGAATCCATTCAGGCGGGTGGGACCAGTCCCCCTTCCCCTTTTTTTCAGAAATGCCAGATATTTGTGTGGTGTTTGTGGTTATTTTATTGCATTCCTATGGCACTTCAGAAAAACTAGGATTGACAATGTGAATTTTGCAACTGCCGAAACAAAATGGCGTAAAAGCAAAAGAATATTAAAATCCTCCTTTTACTGTGGGTTTTTATTTTTGTAGCAACTTGAGAAATTTTTATTAGACCTGAAGGTATTCTGCTTTTCTAAGGTTTCACTTTTTCTATTTTTTTGTATTTCAGATAATAGGACGTATCACTTTCAGGCAGAAGATGAGCAGGATTATGTAGCGTAAGTAGTTTTGAAACGATGGCACAGCGCGCCTCTGTCCTGTATGAAATGCCGTGACAATTGCGTTTTATGACTGAGCACCCACCGCTCCTGGTGGTCCCCACTCTTGTCTCTCCCCTCTGGGCCCTCGCACGCTGCTCCTGCTCTGCCTGAGGTGCCCAGTAAACTCTGGCACCTCCTTGAAGACTGCCAAGCCCCACCACCCAGGGGTGTGCACTCTCCTCTCAGCCCCGAAGCCCTTGCTCGCCCCCTGGTGAGTCCTTGGTTCAGACTGAACCCTAGAGGCCGAGAGCTTCCCGAGGGCACGGTCCGTGTCTTCCTGTCCACGTTGCCTGTGATTAGAGGGGCGTGCCCACTGTTCGGTGGCCAAATGCGTGAGCCAGGCCCCCTGGGTCCTTGCTGTCATGGGGAGGGGAGCAGGCCAGCCTGGCCCGGAAGGAGCAGTATTGGCAGGGACCCTTCTGTGAGGGAGCCTGGTGCGAGGGGAGAACTGGGCTTGCCTTGTTGCTCGCTCCTGGGTCGGAATCCTCCCCTCACCTGACCAGGTGTGCGACCTTAGGCAGCCCCATTTTTTCATGTCGTCCCTGGTCTGGCGCCAGTGTCATCCCCTCTTCTGAAGCCCTGGAGCTTGGCCGGGACTGAAAACAGCAGTGTGTGACTGCTGCAGCCTCAGCTGCTCGGGCGAGGGGGTGCTTGTGTGAGAGCTGGCAGTTAAGCCTTCCGGCAGCATTCCGACTTGTAGGTCCCCGTGTCTTTAGCAGCACACAAGAAATGTTATCTTCCTTCCTTAATTATTTCCATAGAGCCACAGAATTCTGCTCCCACCCCGTTTCCTTACACTCACCCTTTTCTCCTCTTCCTTCTCTCTCCTCCTGCTCTGGAAAATTTTGCTCTTTCCCCATCACTGAGATGAAATGATAGGGGTCAGAGAGAGAGAGAGAGAGTAAGAGATGGGTACAGAGGGTATAGAGTTGGGAGAAACACTGAAAAAGCTAAGCAAAAAGGTAGGAGAGATGAAGAGAAAAGAGGAGAAAAGTCAGTGGGCCATTCATTCATCTGACTGTTTAATAAATGCCAACTACATCCCGAGACCTGTACAAAGCATTGAGAATGCAGCTCTGAGGCAGACAGAGCTGCCGCCGGAAGGAGCTTGGTGTCCACTGGACAAGAAGGGCAGGTGACAGAATGCAGAGACCGAGGGGGCAGGTGCTGAGGGAACACAGACTGGCGTGCACACCCTCCTGGGTCCTTGGGGTGTTGCTCAGAGACGACCTCCGACAGGCAGGTCAGCAGCCGGAGCCGGCTGGGGAAGGCGTGGGGAGGTCGTGGATACCCTGCACGCAGGTGGGAGATGCCGCTGGCTTAGGGGCAGCAGGGAGGGAGGGAATGGAGACAGCTGCTGGGTAGACACTCCCGGGACAGAGTTGGCCACCTGGAGGCTGACCAGAAACCAGGTAAAACAGGAACGGTCAGCAGCGCTGGCTGTCCACCCTCAGATTCAGAGAGAGCTAATATTTACCCCCAAAAATAGGAAGAGTGTGTTGCAATTATACTGTGCTTAGTCCATGTCATGTCTTATTAATCCTCACGACCGCAGAACGTAGTGACTGTTATCCCTAGTTTGAAAATGAGGAAGCTTGGCACAGTGTGCTCATGGTCACAGTCCTAAAGTCCTCATGATCTGGGCATCTCATGGTCAATTAAGAGAGAGAAGTCCACCAGCGTCCGGGGCGTCCAGTTGCCCTCACGTTGGCGCCTGCCGAGAGCCCAGCAGCAGGGTCTCGGATCCTGTCAAACACACCTTGGGGGTGGCACACCATCCCCGTTTTGATGATTAAACTCAAAACAGTAGATGTACAACTGGAAACCTGGCTCTGAGGCCCACGCTGTTTGCAGCTCATCGCACTGGTTCCATCAGGTGTTCGGCTTCATGAACGAGAGTCCACAGGTCAGAGGATAGGAACTCAGAAGTGAGAGAATTGAAAAGCCCAAGCCATACGCCCACCTTGATTTGGCAGGCATCACCTGGTTTACTTTTAGGACCTTCACTCTCCTTCATGAGACCAAGGAACAATGAGAGATGATTATTTAAGGCTCTTGGAAGGGAGCAGTTAGTGTGCGACATGAGCAGCCCCGTGTTCCTCGCCGTGGTGGCCGTTGCTGGTTCCTGCTATAAGGCCCAGCAGGCTGTCATATGTATCGGGCAGCCCTCACGTGTCCCATGAAGAGTTTCTAAAATCCCCTTGGAATGTTGCTTTCCCTTCCCTCATTTTATGCTTTGCTGCTCTTTTCCATCCCTCAAAGCCCGAAGCAGGAGGACAAGTGAGAGACAAGGGCGGGGGGGCACAGATACATCCACTTCTTTGTTCTCCTGCATCTCAAACCAAGGCCTTTGGTATTTGTTTCCTCTGCTGATCCCCACGTAGTTAGGCTCTTCAAAGAGGCACTGGTTGCCTGCTGCAGGGCCTCACACCCTGTACTAAGAGGGCTGCTTGGTGTCCCCTGCAGCTGTGGCACATTGTGCACTTGGGATTCTCTGGGTGCTGGTGGCTGCCTGACAGGAGGACCTTGTTTTGAGTGGTGGAGGAGGTAACGGCCTTCTGCAGAGGAAGCGCGCACCCCGGAAGGAGGCCTCAGTTCTTCGCTTGCTTTCACTGCATCTCTGAGTTTCTCTCTCGTGAGAAGGTGTCCAGTGAAGTTGAGTGAAGAAATCGCCTCTCACCGAGGAAGGAGGAGGCAGGTGCAGTGGAAAGAGCGGCTGCGTGGTTAAGGCCGGCCGGCTTGACGGCTGGTCCTGCTCTCCCTTCTTACCTTGACCGATCACCCACCTTGGTCTTCTTGCCAGTTCAATGGGGATTGTGGGCCTCCTCACTTGCAGGATTTTGAGACTTGGGATAAAATGTGTGAAGCCCCTATTACCATGCCAATTTTAAAGTGTTAAAATGCAATCATGCATTCTTTTGTTTCTTATGTTTTTGTATGCCTGTTACTTTAAAATAATTTAAAAGTTTTTTTAATTGTAAGACATAGCTATTTTGTTTCCCACTCTTTTAAAGGGTAGCCATTGCATTCCGCCAAATTTGAATTATTCCTCCAGAAAACTCATTGTCCTTTACATATGTGTTTTCTGATTATCGTGACAGGGCTTCGTTATTTGTTGTGACCTCTTGAATAAAGAGGCGCAAGTGGCAGAATGGAAAGACCTCTGAAAGGGGAGTCACTGGAAGTGTCTTTTCATCCCAGCCTGACACCAGTTCCGCTGTAGCCCGGGGGCAGGTCCTTCGGCCTCTCTAGGCTTCCATCTCCTCGTCTCGTCTCCTCGTGTATCAAGCCTTGAAGGCCCTCACTCGGGGGCTGGTTGGGGGACTACAGGAAAAAATACACGTGCTTGGCACATAGTAGATATTAGCAGTGTCGAATAGACAGAATGTCATAATGGTTAAGGAAAACAAGATAGAGACCCTGGAGTCAAGGTGAAAACTTCAGTGATACCGGTGCCACCAATAACATGCTGTGACCAGTTCTGTTGAATCCAGTTCCTTAAACTATTTTTAACAAAAGAGTTTCCAGTTTGTGACTTGAGACTAAACAATGGAAAATACAGTTTAATGTAAAAAGTATTCAATGACCCCGCCTCTGCCCATCCCGGGACTGTGGGTTTTGAGGTGCAGTGCTTTCTGCTTCACAGTAGAAAAGCCAAGCATGCACGCCTATTTCTCACAACAAACTGAAGGTGCACGCCACCTAGAGTCAGAGGTGGGACTTGCAGGCCACGTACTCCCCGGTAATTTGGTTTGTCTTTTAATTCCCATTACTTATTGAAAACCTTTTGTAGACAGTCCTTTGTTTCATATCCATTTGATCCTACAAGACACCATAAAAATTGGAGCCTCATTTCTGGACTTCCGTATTCTCTGCTGAGAGTAGATACTACCTATCTATGCAGTAGGTAGGAATAAGCTGTGGTTTGGAAAAGTTTTTCATTTTCTTCTTAAAAAAATAAATGTGGCTTTTTTTTTCATTCATGAAAGTAATACTAGCTCCCTGTAGATATGGAAAGTTACAGAGGGCACAGAGTCCAGCGATCCATCCATCCATTTTCCTACAGAAGATCGCTCAGAGACAACCAAGAGCATTTTATGAATTTCCTCTAGTTATTTTTTCCCCCAACAAAAATACTACTCCATACATACATTTAAATGTGGGGCAGTATCATATATAATGGGTTTTCCTGTTTATTTCATAAAACATTATATTGTGAGCATTTCCCCCGTGTCATCCAAAAATTAGTTAAAAACTTAAATTTTACTACCTGAAGTTATCCACTTCAGTTATTTCACGCTTTATTAATCAGTCCCCTGCTGTTGGGCATTTGGGTTATTTTATGCATAGATTGGTGGCAGAGGATTATTTTGTTCAGTACGTATTGGGATCATACTGTATATATAACTTAATAGCCTTCACTTTTCATTTTATATTAAAATGCCAGCATGTTTCCATGTTAATACACCTTCTTCATAAGCATAGTTTTTCGTGGCTGCTAATGAAATGCCCTGTTTATTTTCACTTGGAATGCCCTCCGCGGCGGGGCCTCTAGGGAGCAGAGGCCTCTCGCTGAACTCCTTCCCTGCCTCCCATCCACCTCACCGCAGTCCTTCCTCGCCGTGCCTTGGGTGGCCCCTCGCTGAGTCCTCTTTGTTCTGAGGCTCGCTTCCTTCCGTCCGGATGGAAACGCAGGTGCCTGAGTGTCCATGCAGGTCCTCAGCGACAGTGACCTCCCCTCTCTCCTCTCCTCCTCATGTCTCTCCCGTTCTCTCTGGGGTGTTGCTTTCCATCCTTTAACTCTCTTTCCTGTAGGTTTCATTCCTTTCAGTTTCTTCTTACTTTATCGTTGTAGGGGGGCGGGTTACTTTTGGTATTTCTTGGGGAACTCAGGTTTGTGCAGTGTGGGGAAAGTAAGGTCTCCTTCCTCCTGTTTTGACAACAGATGGATTTCAGTGTTGACAAACAGCAAAGAAGAGGCCCTGACCATGGCCTTCCGTGGCGAGCAGAGCACGGGCGAGAACAGCCTGGAAGACCTGACCAAAGCCATCATCGAGGACGTCCAGCGGCTCCCTGGGAACGACGTCTGCTGCGACTGTGGCTCGTCAGGTATTGGTCCCCAAAGGGGAGCTGGCTTGCTGAACGTCTCTTCTCCTCTTGTAGAGGATACGTGAGCTAGTCACTGAAAACCCTTATCTCCTAATGGACACACCCAACACGGTTCCCAGCTTGACCGGGCCCACGCTGTTTGCTGTACCTGGAAAGCGCCCGCCTGCTCTATCAGGGGTGTCCAACCTTTTGGCGCCCCTGGGCCACGCTGGAAGAAGAAGAGTTGTCTTGGGCCACACATTCAATACATTGCGCTACATAATCACACACACACAAAAAAAAACAACTCACGTCTTAAGTAAATGTATGATTTTGTGTTGGGCAATGTTCATAGCCATCCTGGGCTGCATGAGGCCAGCGGGCCACAGGTTGGACACCTCTGGAATGGTCACCTGGCAAAACACTGCCTTTTCCAGTAACGTCAGTGGCACTATGGTCAGTAGGCGCACTGATGCATTGGTCATGGAGTCTGGCATCTGTTTTCGAGTCACCAGTCTGCCACTCACAGCCTGGACAGCCCCATGCCACGTCCCTTGACTGCTCTGCTTTTCAGTTCCCACATCCTAAAAGTGGGGGGTGATAAACCCAGTTCTTACGAGGACTTAATGAAATCGTGTGTAAGGTGGCTGACAACGGGGTGCTTTACTTTTCTTCCTGCCTAATGAAGCCTCCCCACCTTTATGTCCCGTGGCGTCACCTCCCCGCAAACTTCTGTTTCCAGGTAGCCTCTGTGTCCCCGAGGCACTGACAGCAGCAAACTGTTATGCAGCGCTTCATAGGGATTGTGCTACTTGTTTTGCATCTTTCTGAGTCCTCACAGAAGTTATGTGAGCATGATGCTAATATGATCCCCATTTTACAGATGGGAAAACTGGGGATCTCAGAAGTGAAGTGACTGGCGTAAGGTCACACATCTAGTAGGGGTCAGAACATGCATGCCAACCTGTTGTTCTTAGGTAGTATAGGACATGACGCTTGTGAAAATGGACTTCTCTATAATAATGCCAGAGGCACCTGAGGGACACGCCTCACGTTTTTTGCTATTTTTGTGACTCGCACAGGGTGAGGGCATGGCAGAGGGGTGGTAATACTTGGGTACTACCCATAAAAAAGAAGCTTACCGCAGAAAGTCCGGAAGGCTTTGGCAATAGAAAGATTTGTCCCTCCTGTTCTAGCGCCGTTGGGGTTGTGGAAAAGGCTTCGGTCTCCCAAAGAGACATTCGCTGTTCAGTATTTCCAGCTGTTACCAGGAGGTTCTTGTGAAGAAGCTGTCACCAAGCGGAGGGGCTCATGCGAGCTGTCACCTGGAGGTTAAAGCCCCCTGTGATGCACACCCAGCAAGCCCGCCATGCGTCCGTGTCCGGGACTGTGCTGGCCGGGAGGGACCGCCTCTCTCAGGCCTGAGGTGTTCACAGGGCCTCCCAGGAAAAGTCTCCCGTTTCACAAGCATAAAGAACTTAATTTTGTTTTCCATTCGATGTTGAAAGGAAGTTTTTTTCAAATTTGTCTTAGGACACTTTCTACTCTCTGACAAGCTGTCAAGTTCTATGATAGCCCCTAGGCCAAACAGCAAGCATCTGCTTCTTCCATGTAAATCTCCCCCTTGTAATTGTTTGAAAGTTTTACTTCTACTGTTTTAGCTTCCTCTGTAGCTCGCACACTAAAATTAGATACATTGTTTGTTCATTGTCTTCAAAATCCTTTCCACAGAACCCACCTGGCTTTCAACCAACTTGGGTATTTTGACCTGTATAGAATGTTCCGGCATCCACAGGGAAATGGGTGTTCATATTTCTCGCATTCAGTCTTTGGAACTAGACAAATTAGGAACTTCTGAACTCTTGGTAAGTAGTGACCTGTACTTTGGAAGAAAACTTGTCATGAATATACATAATATATTGCTTTAAGGTTTTTGCTTCTGCTGAGTACAAAAATTGTCAAACTTGAATTTTGTGTAATTTACATAGATATTTAAAATGTAAGTTTTGTCCTATGTAATGTTGACTGTTTCTGTTTTCTGTTTGAAGAACTGGTAAATCACACAATTCCCTAATTAGTTCAGTTAAACTGGCCCTGCTGGGGTGAGCCGCTTTTCAAAGCTGCTTTCTTTTGGAATCAGTTTTATATGGTTCACTGAAAAGCAGTAAAGAGGGGTAGGTGTTGAACTCACCTACTCACTTTACCTCAGGGCATATGTTACTAAAAATGACGACTAAAGGGTTTTTTTCTCTATTTTCACTGTAAGTTGGTAAAAGTACACGTGAATTGAGAGTGGCCTATCAGCTACTGTCCTAAAATCGGTCACTCCTGGCCCCGTGAGTGCTTTAGGCGGCGCGGGGAAGCGCTGTGGAGGTGTGGGCTCAGCGCTGTGACGTGGGAAAGGGTGATGAACACGCCCGTGTGCTCATAGCCCTCCCCTTCCCGTCGTGATTCACCCACGTGGGGAGCCCTCGTTGATCCGAGTTAAATTGGTCCCCACAGCACACAGGTGAAGGGGCGGAAGGCCCCTGGGCGTCTCTCACAACACCCCGTGGTCCTAAGCCCGGTCTGGCCTACGGGGTAGTTCGAATCTGGGGCACTGGGAGTCTTGATATGAACAGTGAAAGTGCTTGACGTAAAACAGGGCTTCACCTCAGACAGAAGGCCCTGGCGCAAAGACGGGGCTCCAGAACTCTGAAAGCCTAGCCCATTGCTAGCCTTGTCCGGAGCAAAGCACCCCAAGGGCGAGGCAGCGAGTCGCCCCGCCAGCAGCCTCGGCCGTGTGAGCACGGTGGTCGGTCTCGTGTTGTAGGAGCCCCTTGACCTCGGAAATAGGAAATTCGGAGAGTGCGCTGATACCGGGCACCCGGTTCACTTCAGGAATCTGATTGCATGAATGTTTCTTAAACTTCACTTAGATCCCAAAATCATCTGAATGACCAAGGGACCTTTAGGACAAATACTTTTGAAAGAATCTTGAACCCAGAAGCAGAATGCTTCCTGGAGCCTCTTCATTAGTTGCCTGCTGCGTCTAAATTTGAACCCCATGAATGAGGGAGTCCTATCTTCTCTGTCTAGTCAGTCTGCTCAGTCTAAAAGGAGGCGTGATGGCCGTTGCAACGCTATTGTTGTTCATGACGCATTCAGCCTAGGTTCACATGTGGAACCTGCTGCATCTGATTCAGGCAATTTGTGTGTATGGGTGTAGGACTGCACCCTCTTCTGTTCTAGCATTTATCACACTGTATCTGTAAAAATTACTCCTTTTCTTATCAGTGGTCCCTCTAGTCCATAGTAAGTCCTCCGGGGAGGGACGTGGTTTCCCGTCTCTGTGTTTCCAGCACTCCAAAGCCTGGCCCGGGCCATGTGCTCAGCACATACATGTTGACCGGATGGATGGATGGTTTGTATTCTGAACCAAGTGAGGGAAAGCGCATATTCAGAAATCTCAAAAGCAAATAATAGAAACCTTTTAAACCAGTAGTGAAGTTTGCTATGTGCTGTTCCGTTTATGTTACAGCTGGCCAAGAACGTAGGAAATAATAGTTTTAATGATATTATGGAAGCGAACCTCCCAAGCCCCTCACCAAAACCCACCCCGTCAAGTGACATGTAAGTACTTCGAACATGCTGAATTCATTACCATTCTCTCGTTGTAACTGAACCCCCCCAGAAACTTCTTAGTCGTTATAGTATTTTGCCCTGCAGAAGCAACACAGTATGAGGAAAGAGCAGAGCAGGGGAAAGAATGTTGAAATGTATTTCTGGAATGCGCCGATTATTTTCAGCATCACCTTCCCCTAGGGAGTTGCAGCTGCTCTGGAGGATAAATCTCCATGAGGACGATTATCTCTAAATCATGGCATGTTGTGATAAATAAGAGACACAAAAGCAGTGGGAGATGCCTTTCCGATTGGCAAAAGTCCGGATGCTCTAACTGCCCACTCAGCAAGACTAGGGGGGAACAAACATTCTAGAATCTCTCCCATGTAGCTGGTGAGAATGCAAACAGTGCACTGCCCGTGAGGAGCCAACTCACCGTGTCTGTCACCATTAGTGATGTGTCCGCCTTTGACTGAGCAGTCCCGGTTCTGGGTGCTCATTGCTGTTCTGTAATAGAGCGAGATGAGGAACAAAAGCAAGCGTCATCTCTGGGCATCTGATGGAAGGGTTTATGGTATCAGCTGCACAACCTCATGTGAGCATAAGGACACTGCCTCCGTCCCGACCTGGGACGGCCTCCAGGATTACTGCTAAGCAAAGCTACGCAAGGCGCAGGGCACTGGGCAAGACGCAACCCCGCCTTCGGGGCGAGGGGCGGGGCGAGGCAGGAGAACCAGCTCACTAGCCCTCTTGGCAGTCCAAACTCTTTGGGTAAATCTGCTGATAAATTTCCTCACTTTTGAACTCTCACTATTTCCTATCTGGACTCAGACACCAAAGAGATTTAGACAGTGATGAATACATAAACATTTATTTGAAATTGCGCTTGCTTGAAGAAACACGGGAAAGTACACAGGAAGCTTAAGTGCCTACTCTGGGGTAGAGGTAAGCGGGAGCCTCCTCCATCAACAGCCTTTGAGTCATGTGCCTCCTTATACCTACTGAACAATTTTTATATTCAATTTGCACTTTTAAGAAAGTTTTTTTTAATGCTGTAAAGGAATAGAAAGAAGGATTGAGCCCCAGCCTGTGAGCAGGGAAGGTATTATGAAGTAGCCGCCTGCCTAAACGTTCTACCAGCCCCTCCTTGGAGGTTATTCAGGCACCAAGTATGCAAAGCAGTAAAATTGTTAACGGGGGACATCTGAGGGACATGTTTTTTTCACTCTGAAGCCGTAAAATAAAATCTCTCAGTAGGTCCCTTGGCAGGTGACTTTTCTTGAATTCAGCAAATGCATATCAAGCATTCCCTCTATGCCTCATACCATGTTAGCTGCTGGGAAACAGCAAAACACAGACGAGATATAAGCCCTGTTCTCGCAACACCTGGATGTAGAGAGGAAGGTGGGTTGTCACTCAGAAACTCAGCAGTTAACTGCGTGGCATGGCTGTGATAAGTGCCACAGGAGAAAGGGGGAGGCTGTTGAGGGACAAATGTGATACCCTGACCTAACCTGTGGGCGTCTGGCTGACAAAGGTGTTCAGGCTTCAGCCCTGTCCAGAGCCTGCTTGGGTGTGTTTCACACTAATGAACTAATGAACACGGGTTACCGAGAATTAATGCTTTAATGACAACCCGTCTGAGCCTCAGGTTCCTTATCTGTTAAGATACAGGACTATGTCAGATAACTAAAATCCTTTGCACGAAGCTCTGAAAACTTTTCATTGGTCTTTTAGAATTGCTTGAACTTCTGCAGCTTTTCATTTGCCTTATGTACTTTATGTGTCTGAGTTTGAAGTAGTAGCAAATAGCAGCTGTCTCATGCTATTGCCCAGGGTGGAAAGGAAACCAGCTCGGATCTGTGTGCCCGTTAATTTTGTACCTATAGGTGGCCTGCACATGCTGGTAAATATATACCAGGTTCTTCATTCCATCTCTACTGGATGGAATAACTTGCTCTAAAACCTGGTGTGTTTGAATGTTGAAAAAAAGTATATTAATTGAAATAACTCAAAGAGAACTGTGGGTCTACAAAAATGTACATCTTTTTAACTCTTGGAAAATAACAGTTCTTTGTCTTGTTTTGCTGTATTTTAGGACTGTACGGAAAGAATATATCACAGCAAAGTATGTAGATCATAGGTTTTCAAGGAAGACCTGTTCTTCTTCACCAGCTAAACTGAATGAATTGCTTAAGGCCGTTAAATCCAGGGATTTACTTGCACTAATTCAAGTCTATGCAGAAGGGGTGGAGCTCATGGAACCGCTCCTGGAATCCGGGCAGGTGAGGCTGTGCTGAAATCATGGGATCAGAAGGAATGTGGACGGCCTGTTTCAAGATGACTCACACGATTGTAATGAGACTCTGATGTGCTAAGTGGCCCTGTCTAAATCTGGACAATCTCGAGAGTGAAAGAGGGTGCTAGTAATAATTACTTTGGGGTAACTGATGTAAAGGAAGCTGCTCTAGATGGAGTAGGACACGTGACCGCTCCCCGCAACGCGCCACCCCACCTCACCCCCTCACCCCACCCCGTCTATACTTATCCTGTCCTTTTTAGGAGCTCGGGGAGACAGCCCTTCATCTTGCAGTCCGAACCGCAGACCAGACATCACTCCATTTGGTTGACTTTCTTGTACAAAACTGGTATGTTTTTTTTTGCTCTGAATATGCCTTGTAAGTTCACACAGACCAGTCCTGTTAGTGGCCTAGGTCAGGAAGCAGCGTGCTTTTTCTGTAAAGGGCCAGATACTGTTTCAGGCTTTGCAGGCCATGAAGTCTCTGTCACAGCTATTCAGCTCTGCCCTATGAAAGCAACCATAGATGATATGCAAATGAGTGACCATGGCTATGTTCCAATAAAACTTTATTTACAAAAACAGGTGGAGGGCCAGATTAGGCCTGCAGGCTATATAGGTCAGCAACCCCTGGCCTAGATAAATGTAAAATCCTATCTCTACACTAGGGTGGTTGAAAGAGAGAAGACTTAACAGCACAGGTCCACACAATGTTCATCATGAGACCGCCGAGTATGCGGCTAATAGCTACTTCAAATTTGGGACGTACTCACAGGAGTATGATACTAAACACAGGAGGTTTGGACTTGCTGGATTCTTTATCGGGTAGATCTGTAAGATACAGATTATGAGGAGGAACTAGAGCTCATCCAAAGGAGAGGGAACAAAATAGCGAGGGCATTTGAACCCATATGTGACTCCAGACAAGTTGTGTAAATGCCCGAGCCCCTTACTCAGCGGCACGGGGGTTAAGGGTGGCAGCTCCGGCTGCAGACCGCCTCTGTTCAGACCCCTGCCCCTCGTCCCTGTCTTGATAATCTTGAATGTGGGCACTTCATCCTCTCAGCGCCTGAGTGTTTTCATCTATAAAATAAAAGTTGTGATTACACCTGCCCCATTGGGCATTTGTGAAGATTCAATGAGATAAGACACGTGAAAAGCTAAAGAAACAGTGTCTGTCCATGGTATGCACTCAAGAAATGCTGACCATTATTGTCATCATGTTGCTTATAAATGTGGGTGTAATATGAGAGACATCACAATTTTATAGTAGGCCTGAACTTTGACTCTGTTGTTAGCACAGATATAAGTGGTTGATCTGTAGTGTTCAGCTGGAAAGTCATCTTTTTCTAACAATTTAATTTTTCAGTGGCAACCTGGACAAGCAGACAGCCCTAGGAAACACCGCTCTGCACTACTGTAGTATGTATGGAAAACCCGAGTGTTTAAAGCTTCTCCTCAGGAGCAAGCCCACCGTGGATGTCGGTAAGAGCGTGGCCAAGTGTCTTAATAACTATAGTGAGAGCCTTTGTTGGCCAAAACCAAGGTTGGCATGTCACACTGTAATCTGATTATTGTTTCTTGCCTTTTCAAGATCTATCCTGGATAATTACACACATTTGTTTTCCCCTGATTTTAGTTAACCAGGCTGGAGAGACCGCCCTTGACATAGCAAAGAGACTCAAAGCCACCCAGTGTGAAGATTTGGTAAGCAGAACTGAAAGTGGGGCGTCTGATAGACATCGGCCGCTCTCGACTGTCATTCTCAGAAACCGGACTGGGGGATACAAGCAGCACATTCATTTGTTTGAACGTTGGCTAATGAAATTCAGACAGGCACTTGTGGCTACGTGTGAAAAAAAATGATGTTTGCCATCCGCCTGGCTTAGGAGTGCAGTTATGACGTGGGAGCCGCAGGCATGTGAGAGGTTTTACTACCAGATGGGCTCATGCCTCAGGGTCATGCTTGTTACTTGCCAGACCGTTAGGCTTCCTCTGTAGCTGAACGGAAAAGATTTATGTGGGAAGCCAATTCCCAAAATTGGGCTCGTAGAATTCCGAGTGCAGTGGTTTTTAAAATGTTAACCACACTGTTCCCCTCTCTCTGTGCCTCTGTACGCATTCACCTTGTTTTGATCCCAGGGGTTGCTGCTTACAGCTCCAGGCCTTAGCAGAACACGATTCTCTTAACCGTGGGAAAGGATGAGATGGGACAGATAAGTTCTGTTCCCCTGAGTTTCTGCTAAATGTCGAGTTCCAGGCCCGCCATTGCACTTTTCTTGTTACTAAAGACCCTTGGAGGACGCTCTGGTTACCCCGCCCCTGGACTAGGAGGGAGAGTGGGGCGTGGGTTGCACTGGGACTGTCTGACCTCCCAGGCCCACCTCTCACGCTTCACAGTTTGCCTTCCAGCCAAGAATTGGCTGTTTTGAGGCTCATTTTAGTAATACTTCAGAAAGCTTTACATTTTGGCGAGAAGTCAACTTATCAAACTGAAAAAGGCCATGCCTGCAATTCTTTGCAGTTTCTTGAAGCCCGGCTGCCAGCAGTCTAGCTTGTACAGTCAGAGTTTTGCCTGTAATGTAGCTGCTGATGGTTAACCGGGAGCTAGGAATAAGGTGGTGTTTGCTCAGTGTTGCTATAATGTTGGCATTTGAATTAAAATGGTCACACCCACTGTTACTTTCAGCTTTCCCAGGCTAAATCTGGAAAGTTCAACCCACACGTGCACGTAGAATATGAATGGAATCTTCGCCAGGAGGAGATGGACGAGAGTGACGATGATCTGGATGACAAAGTGAGTGTAAGAAATGCTTCTGAAGTTCTAGCTGCTTCTCCTAATTTTTCTGCACCATGTGGACAAGACTCAGCCTTTGTGAGGTCGTTCAGGTCTTGTGACCTGATGGACCAGGGCCGTTTTCTGGGCTCAGACTCTGCTCCTTGCTGGGCACCACCTGACAGCTGTGTCAGTCAGGGTTCTCCAGAGAAACAGAACCAATAGGATGCGTATACACGGAGAGAAAGCAAGGAGTTTATTTTACAGGGTTGGCTTACACACTCGTGAGGCCTGACAAATCCAAAATGTATGGGGCAGGCTGGAAATCCCAACAGTCGTGGGAGTGGAGACAGCCTGGAGTCAGCATTCCTTCTCAGCAGGGGACCTCAGTCTTTTCTCTTAAACCTGTCAACTAATTGGATGAGGCCCGCCCACATTGTGGAGGGTAATCCCCTTTACTCAAAATCTAAATGCATCGCATACTAAAAAAATCTCCCAAGTAACTTCTAGGCTGGTGTCTGACCAAACACCTGGGCACATGTTGATACACAAATGAATAAAGAATAAGCTGCCACCTACCGAGCACTTGATATGGACTTCGGAGCAGGAAGCACATCACCCATGTCCCCTTAGATTGTCTTTACCGACAGTCCACTGTGGCATTGTCACTGCCCCGCATCACAGAGGAGAAAACTGACACACACAGACATTTTGCAACGTGTGTGCAGCCTTAGAGCTGGCAGAGGCCGTCTCAGGGATCAAACCGACTTCTGTCTGACTCCCGTAGACAGTTCTTAACCTCTGAAGGTTTGTTCATGCACCTTTCACTGGTTATGTGTGGAGTGTTTCCTCTTTCCCAGGCAGGATGTAAAGAATGGCCAAAGGTGGTCATGCAGAGGCATCTGAAGGCGTTTGCCACGTCAAGAGGAGGCAAGTTGTCATGCATGGACAACTGTTCTACTGGGGGCCAGGGGAGATGACCGAGAAGTGCTCGGAGCACAGAGCAGCTGCCTCCCCCTCAGCACACAGTGACGACCTTAGCAAGGAAGTGCAGCTGCAAGTGGGCTTCTAAGTGTAGGGAGGCACTAGCCAGGCAAAGAGGTGAGGAGGCGTGCATCCTTCCCGGAGGGGAGAACAGCATGTGCAAAGGCCCAGGGTCATGCTGGAGCCTGGAGACCTGAGGGCAGGTTAGGAGCACCGTGTGAGTGGTGGCCTTCCCGTTCACTGGTGGAGAGAGAGCCAGGGGGCTGCCGCGCAGGGTCGGGCAGCCCAGGTCAGGAAGGCCGGGAGCTGGTGGGTTCCCGCAGGACAGATTGGTCTGGGGGGTATTTCTGAGCTTTCTGTGTGTGGCCTGGCGGCTCTGGGTGACACAAGGTTCCTAACGTGGAAAGCTGCACGGGTGCTAAAGCTGTCACCAGGAGCGCAAACACAAGGCCACTGCACAGGCAATCGAAAATGGTTTTGAATCTAAGAGGCTGGAGTTGGACCTACAGGTCTGAGTCATCAGCATTAGGTGTCAGTCAAAGCCACGGGTGTGGCTGAGATTACTTTCTAAGAGGATGCAAAATGAGAAGAGAGGTGAGGACTGAGAACTTCTATGTTAAATGGTTGAACTGCAAGGAAGTTCAATGTAGTCAACTTAGAGATGGGTGGGCATGTGTTCACATGTTGGCGAAATTGTCCTGCGCCGGGGAGGCATTTGTTGATTAGACATTAAATCTAACTGTGACCTTGTGCTTCTGAACACTGCGGATCCCTAACAGTGTCTCCCTAATGTGCCCCTGGGAATGGTGACATGAGGATCAGAAGTTCAAGGTCCGCTTCCTTCCCTTGCACTGTGAGGTGGCTCTTGGGCTGTCGTCGTGGGTGACCTAATGGGCCCAGGTTCCCACGGGAGCCCGCCCTGTGGGGGAGCCTGGAGTATTGTCTCACCCATTGCACTGTTATCTCACCTGCCAGCCGAGCCCCATCAAGAAGGAGCGCTCGCCGCGACCTCAGAGCTTCTGCCACTCCTCCAGCATCTCCCCCCAGGACAAGCTGTCACTGCCGGGCTTCGGCACGCCACGGGACAAGCAGCGGCTCTCCTACGGCGCCTTCACCAACCAGATCTTCGTCTCCACAAGCACAGACTCGCCCACGTCGCCCACCTCGGAGGCACCTCCCTTGCCCCCCAGAAACGCCGGAAAAGGTACGGGCTTTGAGAAGGGCCCCGTGACGCCATCCTCAGAGCTAGGAGCGTGTCCAGCCTTGAGGTAGAAAGTGCAAGGTGCACTTGAGTGGCAGAGTATGGACTGGGATGGCAGTGCGAGCAACAAGATAGACGGCGCTGTGGGCACTCCTCACGCGTTCTCTGTGTTCTCCTCTCAGCAGTCCCGCCCGCTCTGCGCGCTTTGTGCCCATTTTACAGATATGGAAACGGAGGCTCAAGGAGGTAGAGTGGCATGTCCAAGGTCATGTAGCTGGTGAATGGTAGAGTTGCGGTTCCACCCAAGGTCCACATAGCATCCAAAACCTGGGCTCTTCCCTCTGTAATGCAGGTGGGATTTCAGTTCTTTGAAGGTTCCTTTCCCCGGCACTGACTTGCCTCTTTTTGGGTGTCGGTGGCAGTGGTGGTCGTCACAGTTACAGGGCCCTGGAGGCCCTAAGCCCAGCCCTTCTCCTTTCATGTTCACTAACGAGGCGGGCACTGCAGCTGCGGGCAGGTGCGGGCAAGGGGACAGTGGTTCAGAGATGCTGAGTAACTGCCTCAGGCTGTCGGTTGACCGGGGGCTGGCCCAGGCCCTGTGTGACCTGAGCCCACCCTCCTGTGCCCCCTGATGAGACACGACCTGCAGCAGGATCTTCCCCGGGGGAGGTTATTAGGCAGGCGCGTCCCATGTCCCCGCGGGGCTAGGGGTGCTGCTGGCCCCCACGCTGTTCTCTGGCAGCGGAGTGCTTGTCCTGTGTCCTGAATCCACAGAAAGTGCCCTGTCCAGGAAGTCTGTGTGTCAGAGGGACAGGGACAGATCAGGACACAGAAATGCCAACGTTGAAGTGGGGTGGGGAGCCGGGAGGTCCCCCAAGCTGTAGCTTTGGGCTTGTTCTCAGCCAGTACATCCAAACGCAGGGTTCTCCCTGGGCGCTGAGCTTGGGCTAACACAGGTTTGGGGGCCTCTCCCTACACAATGCCGTGCCTATTTGAATCACACTGGGGCTATTTTCTGGGAAATGTGAGCTTTATTCAAAACAGTGTTTTTTCTCAGAGCTTATTCTCCATTGAGATGGTGTTATAAATGGGAGCTGTGTTCTTAGAGAGACCCCAAATGGCCTCAGAGATCATAAAATAGCGGAGAAAAGTTAAATTAAGGTTTTGGCATGAATACTTCTCATCAAAGATAACCAGTGACCGTGACCGTGACAGCACGTGTAAGCCAGAAACTCAGCCTGGCAGTGTTTTTCTTACCGTTCCATGCAGAGGCCGGAACGTACCTCAATGAGGCGTCCGAACGCTGCTTTCCGCATCGCCGGCGATACCTCATGTTGCCGCTCTGCGCCGAGGGAGCGCTGTGTCGCCGCTCACGGGGCGGGGAGGCTCCCCAGCAGGGGAGAGTGGCGCGTCCCTTCCTAACCGGCAGAGAGGGCCGCGAGACACCTCCAGGCCAAATCAGCTTTTCGAGGAAGGTGCCCTGAAAGGGTTCCCATCCCCTCATTGTGGTCCCCAACGTCGTGGTGACCGCCTGGCTCCACAGATAACTGAGAACCTTGGAAAAAGTCTGTAAGAGAGACTGATGCCGGAGTCCCGGGGACCAGAGCCTCCCTCACCCCCCTGCGCCCCTTTCTGTAATTTTATCTCAAGGGGGCACACAAAATACACCATCTGACTCAATGCCGAGCATATATCTGCCTTGAATAAATCCCAGCTAGCTCTTCACCAAAGGCCCAGGGGACAAAGACCGAGTTTCTGTGATGAACCAGCTGCCAAAAGAAGTCCTTAGGACTGGGCCGTCGCAGCTGTGGTCAGCTGAGGACAGACTGCCCCCTTCAAAAAACAGTTCCCGTGGCTGGAAAGAGAGATCCCTGCCGACTACGATCAGGATGTCCTTTCAGGATGCGCACAGCAGGCCATCTGAGTGGGGTTTGACCTGCGGGGGTTTGGCCTGTGCTGTGAAACACTGGAGCACAGCCCTCTCGCAACTCTTGTAAGGGGCTTGAAACGGGTCCATCCTGCCTCTAGCCAAGCGCAGGAGCCGCACATTGCGGGGCGTGGTGATGTTCAGAATGGGGCTCTCGGAAGGCGTGGCCGAAGAGCAGCTGATGCTCTGTGTAGAGATAGCTCCTCTGTTTTGTGGCCCTTCCGGTTTGGTTTTTTTTTTCCTTTTCATTTCATTCTGTTGAACTGGCAGACCCCTTTGCATGAAAACGGGGTGCCTGGACCCGCTGAGGTCTGTGCTGTGATTGGGGGGCTCTGAGGGATGGTGGCTTCTGGGGAGGCGGAAACGGACTCGCAGGTTAGAGTCCCCGCTAATCGGGGGAGGACGGAGGGGGAAAGGAGAAAGAGTCGTTCTGAATCTAGCTCGGGAGTATTTTCCAGAAACTCCAGCTGCCTCATCAAAATGCAAGGAAGTTTGAGTTAAATTGCCTTGGAGCAAAGCCTCCTTGTACTTGAGCAGAGCTCAGTCCGCGGCAGAAGACTCAGCCATTCAGGTCCCCAGACTCACCATCCCGGGGCCTTCGACGGGGACGCTTGCTGCCGAACCTCTCTTCAGACGTGAAGTCCAGCGAGACTAAATCAGGGCCATAAATTTAAGTTTGCAGAAATTCCTCACTGGTGATGAGCCGCTTCCCCCGCCCCCGACTTAACATTTATTGAGACTAGAAGTTCCTCCGGTTTGCCAACATGGGTTTGTCTTTCATGTTCAAGCTAAATTTAGCTTATGGAACCAAGGTATTTGAGAGTGAGAAGGAGGCTGAGAGACTGTCTGCATCCATACCCCATTGCACAAGAAGGGCACTGAGCTCTAGGAAAATTAAGGAACTTCAGGTCACGCGGTGGCTGAAACGGGACAGAAAATTAAAATGGGCCTTAGGATTTGTCAAACCAGATCTTCAGTTTCTTCTTTTCCATGTTGGGGAAGATGGTCCATCTCTGCCTTGCCCTCCCGGTGGAACTGTCACCAGAATCTGGGGGACAGTCCATGGAGAAAGCATGTCATGAAATGCAGAGCCCTGAGTCGCGTGGGGGACCCCTGTGAGGATGGTCAGGCTGCAGCTCTCGGTGCCACCAGAGCGTGAAAAGGTGTGGGGAGCGGCGTGACGTCCCTCACAAGCAGGTCCTTGGAAAGGGCTGGGACGTGCTTATGCTTAGAGTGTGTGTGACTGTGTCTGAATGATTGCAAGCCACAGGACTGCCGTTTCCTCCCGTGGTACGATTCCATACCTTTTGTACAGCAGTGGTGCCGGCTATACCTGAGCTGAGCTGGGCAGCCGGGGAGGTGGGTGGGGAGGACAGGCAGCATCTAGCTCAGGCTGGCCCGCAGTGAGCACCCCGTGGAAGGCGGGACTGTGGCTCTGGGCCTCGGCAACTGTCAGCCGGGTCCTTTCAGGAACGGGGGTCCGAGTGAGCTTGTCTGCTAAGTTATCAGGGGCTCAGTATCGTGAAACCGGCATGACGCCAGTTCCTGAACTCAAAGAACGGATTTGGTAAGTAAACGCATGATAAATTCGACCCCAAGAAGCTTATTTAACTTACTGGAAAGAACTAACTTGTCAAGCTTTTAGAAACATGAACAACTGATAGGCCCATTACAGTTCATCCCCACCCATTCAGGCAGGCAGTCCCCTAGAATCCAGCGTGGCGGATCCCCTCTGAATGCCACATAAGTAGTAATCCTGCACTTTGTACATGTTTTCTGTAACATGGGCTCCCTCCTTCAGTCAGGCCCGAGCCTGGCCTGCTCAGGGCCTCCGTAAATGCGTGTTCATGACTGCTCCGTGTCACAAAGAATACGAACCAGGTACTACCCTTGCCCTCACTTCTGGTGAAAAGACTGAACACCCTCATTGAAAGAACCTGGTTGGAGAGGAACCTGCTGTAAGGGATATAAATCTGGAGAGCACAGCCGCCTGGCAGCCGTGAGGCCCTGGGGAGCCAGGCGCCGCTTTCTCCTCTTCCAAGAAGTCCTCTCCCCCTTGCCCCACCCAGGGAGACTGGGGCTCCTCCCCACCTAAGTGCCAGCCCAGTCCTTGTCCTGGTCACATTCCCACAGTTAGCTGCTCTTGCTGAGTGCCAGGGGCTCCATCTGAACAACCAGGGCTGGCGTCTGCCTGGCTGGGGCGATGCTCCGGGCACATGGACAGCGTCCATGAAATGAGAGCGCACAGCGAGCACTCAGTAGTGGGAGTTCGTTCCGTCCTGCCGCGCGTGCTTAGCTCGCCGAATCTTCTGGACCCGGGGGGTGAAGTGAGGGGTTGGAGAAAGCACTCAAGCCTCCGAGCTCGCACTCCAGTGGGAGAGGAGGCAGGGACACGTGCCTCTAGAGGCAGTCGCATGCGCCGTAGGGGCGGGAAGGAAGGAGCCGCTCAGCTCGGAGGTCAGGGGACACGGTCAAGAAGTCTCTTTCCCCCTCCCCGGGCACGAGACAGACGCCCTGAAGCCCAGAGGCTGTGAGTGGGCCTCCTTGCGCTCCTGGCCCCTGGCACAGAGGGGCAGGGCTCTGTCCGGGCTTGTCAGAAGAACGAGCAGCAGACGCAGTGGGAGCATGTCCCTAGAAGGACGTGGCCACCGTCAGCAGGGGACGTTCCTAACACAAAGCCGGATGACCCGGGGGTGTAGTAGTTGACTTGCTGGCAGCGTTTCTCTACAATGCTGGCGGCATTAGGCCCAGACTCAGTTGCGTCCAGCTCTTATACACCGTCCCTCTGCCCGTCGCTGGAGGTCTGCGGCCGTTAGAGCGGAGTGGAGTGGACCGGGGAGGGCTTCCTCAGCACACGAAGGCGGCCGCCGTCATGAACGTTGCCTTCCGCGTGGTTCACACTTGCCTGGGAGGTGTTACCCTGTGAGCCGCATTGCTCTTATTCCGAGCGACGGTTCCTGGGATTGTCTCTCATGGAGAGACAGCCGTTTGCGTGGTTTGATGTTAAAGCCTGCTGTGGGCTGTCTTTGATTCGTCTTGGATTTTGTTTGTTTGTTTGTTTGCTTGTTCGTTTTGGCCTAATTTTCTGTCTCCCCCAGTCCTTGTTATATCGTGACACACCTGTCACCTTGCTGGACAAGACCATGGCTGTGATTTTTGCCATCAGCAATGGACGCTAGCACAGGCTTGAAACCGAGAGGCCGTGACTGCCAGGGGTGGAGGGGGAGCAGAGGGGCCCTGGTGTGCTTCTGGGGCACAGGGCGCACGTACGACTGCTGAAGGACCAGCCCTGAGCCCTTGGATCGGCGCTTTTCCCTTAATTATCAGTGTCCTGGAAGGGAATCGAAGGACAAGTGAATCGCAAGAGCCACGTTCTGCTTGCAGCGCTGTGTCACTGTGGGCCTCACACTGCCGTGTGGGAGTCCTGGTCGGTTCTGCTGACGTCCGTGGTGTCAGCTGCCTCGCTGTGCCTCAGTTTCCCCATCTGAGCATGGAGGTGATAATAGCTCCTTCCTTCCACACACATATGATTCCTCTCTAAATGAGCATATTGTGTCTTTATCTACTTTCTAAAGTAACAAACTTTCTACCCCTTTAAGCGCTACACGGTAAAAACCATTAGAAAATGGGAAGTTTTTCATTTGCCTTTTCCAGAGTTATATAGATAATAACGTGTCATTTACACGTATATGGCATATTAGAATATTGGAATTACACAGACAGGTTTTCTTCCAGAGATTGTCAGGATAACTTTTAAAGCCACCTTCTGGGTCTTGTTTCTCTTTGATCACCATCTACTTTTATTTGGTCTCCCAGCATGGAAGACCTCCGGGTCTTCTGTTTTACCAACAACCAGAGGTATGAAGACACCAGAAAAGAATCCTCCTGCCTTACACCGTAGCCTCATCTCAGGTGCCCAGACCTGCCAGGCACTGAGGGAAAGATGATACAGATCTTGTCCCACAGAAGCTGACGGCCAGGAAGGCCAGGAAAAGAAAATGTTAGCGTAAAGGCAGGTGTAGGACATTCAGTGACGTTAGTCCTGCTGGAAGTTCAGAGGTAAAGGCAGTGGCTCCAGGGCAGAGGGGGCGGGTCGGAAGCGGCTTCGGATGAGGCTATGCTTGAGCTGACCCCTAACAGCAGAAGACTTGAAGGTGAGGAGGGAGCTCGCCTGCGTGTGGCAATCCAGCAGAGGGGACACGGTGCCAGGCCAGGACGAGCAGCAGCGCCTGATTGCCCAGGCTGAGAGCCCGGGCTGGGGTCCCACAGCCAGATTCACTTGCTGTGACTGACCAGGGACCTAACCTCTCTGAGCCTTAGGTCTCTTTACCCCGAAAATAGATGGTCCTCACTGCAGGGTGTCAGTAAGGTGAGTTTCAGGAAATGAGAGTTCTTGAGAGTTTAGGAAACGGAGGAGATTTGAAAAGCATGTTGATTGTGATTTTTAGGACTGGATTTTATTTTGTGTTCTTTTTGTTTTTTTTTTTAATCTATATGTAGGTGTAAGCGGATGCTTTTTCAGGACAGTTTTTTGGGCTTAAGTGGATAGACCTCTTTGCTGTTAAAGATGGAGCCCTATCTAGTGAGATTTTATTCGAACTTCCTCTGTGGTCCAAGGATATATTGTTTTTCCATAAACAGGCCTGTAGGGAACAGAGGAAATACCGGTTCCCGGGTGAGCCTCAGGGGATGGCTGCAGCCTCTTCGGAGTCGGAGGGGCTGGGACCAGGAGCGGGGAGCAGGGCTGCAGCCTGCAGGCTGCCAGGGGCGGCGTGGGAGCTTTCGGAGCTCTGGCCATTCGCCGGGGCCACCTCTGGCGTTAGCCCTCAGGGAGAGGCGTCCCGAGCTGATGACACTGAGACACAGCCCAGCGGGTTCAGTGGAGACCACTAGAGTAGAAGGTACGGCAGAACGTCCAGATGGGTGACCGGGAGGCTGCTGGAGATGCAGACAGTGGCCCAGGCGTGTGAGCCCCCGGGAGGAGCTGAGATGCACCTCCTCTCTCTCAGCTGAGACCTTCAACTAATTTTTTAACCTGCGTTATTGGTAGCAGCTTTGGAAGACTAGACCCATACTTCTAAGAAAAAGGATTAGAAGATAATTTGACATAATAGATGCTATCAGTGGCAAAAGCAATCTGAAGCATGTTCTTAACTTCCTCAGGCCCTGGTGGAGTTAAGGGGAGAAAATCAGCTGTCCAAGTTCTCGCCATCCCTCCACCTGTTTATCCTGCCTCCTTTTTGAGGTTGTTTAATTCTGATTATTTTGTTTGTTCATTTTCTTTTGTTGTAGCTTTTGTTTGTTTGTTTTTTGGCCAAAATTGCTTCTTTCCTGACTGATCCAGTACTCAGAGTTACTTTGCATAAAACATCCTTTTTCGTGCTTGGAGACTAGTTACTCATTTTGAAAGTGTCTGGGCTCATTAAATCTTAAAAACAAACTAAGTCTGCTTATCTGGAGTCCAAAAGAGTGTTCTTCAACCTTCTTTAACCCGCAAGAAGACTGTGTGGCATCTTCCTTTCCGTAGCTCCTATTACAAAGCAGTAGGAAGGTCTGCGTGTGTTGAGTTTTCTATGAAATTACATTATAGTCTTGAATATCCCTCTTCAGACTTAACGCTGTCCCTCCCTGTTTTCTCTCTAAATGAGACATAAGTCTTTCTTAAGAATCGATTACTAGCCTTACCATGATAGAAGTAGCAGTTTATTCATCCGTTAATTCAATATTAAATTACTAAATTCACCCTACTTATACACCAGGGCCTGGTCCTCATAGAGCCTGCGGGCCAGCGAGGCAGACAGGCAATAAACACGCAAGCAAAGACATCGCATTGCAGGTTGTCGCAGCTGCTGGGAAGAAGGCCTGCGATGACACGTGGGACACTGGCCCCTTAGTTTTGAAATGATTCCGGAGGCATAGTTTTGCTTGATTGTGGGTTACAGGACAGCTCTGGTCTGATCACTCCTGAAATCTTACGCACAACTTGGATTGGAAGACATCGCTCCATGAGCATTTTGTCTGGCAGTTTTTGTTTCCAGGATTTGGGACTGATTGAATGACTTTTCAGATGCAGTGCCTCAGAAAACCCTTAGGTGGCGATAAAGATGAACTTGCTGGAGAACCTCACTCATCATTGTCTATAATCTAGTCTTCCTTGATTTCCAAGAGGAGAGTTACACTTCCTCATGGGCATTTGTTGTTTTTTTCTGTGCGCCAAACGCAGGAAATGCTCCCTGGCTTTCAGGAATAGGAGCATCGTGTGATGGGGGAGCTCCTCACTGTCCCCACATGGCTATCACCCTAATGATGCCAAGCCCCCACTTTCCTGGCAAAGTTGGGGCTGTAATTCCCCACTCACATACCTCCCAGGGTCGTTATGAAAATCAAGGGGAATAGCATACACGGACACACTTTGAAAACTACAAAGTGTTCTACAAGTGCAGGGCTGCAAAAACAATGACTTTATTGTTACAAAAATAAAATAGTGTCTGAAATCAGTGACTGGTGCCGCAATTAGGCATTGATTGGGGGAAGGGGAAGGCTTCCGCCAGGCACCGCAGCGCAGCACTGAGCGGATAAATTGGACAGCTAGGGCCATGGAGGCCCTTCGAGATTAACGGCAGTTACTCCCAAGGCAAGACTATCTTTGAGAAGCAATGGAAAATAGCAACGCTTATTTTATGAAGGAAGGAGGCCTGCAATAATAAAGTTTTTCTTTCAATACACAGAATGTAAAAAGCTCTTTTGGAGCCTTTCTGGATCATCAGGTATCTACCATCCTGTGTTAAACATTTGGTGTGGCAGTGTTCTTAGCTTTTCTTTGTTTCTCTCCTTTTCTTTTTTTTTTTAACTTTTTTTTTCTTGTAATGCTTGTGGAAGCAGTTACCCCTGTGATAAGCAGAGAGAGAGGTGTTTTGGTGCCCAGTCTGTAGTGCCTGGCACACAGCAGCCACTTCCCTGTCACTTTGCACAAACAAAAGAGCTAACAGCTGCTCCCATAACAGCTTTTACAAACCAACTCCTTTTCTTAGTTCAAGAAAGTCAACTTTTGCAGTAGTAGGGCGCAGGCGCGTATGTGTATAACGACAGGATTATCGCTATCCCATCTTTACCTCTGGAGAAAGTTGAGTCTTTTTTTTTAAATCTGAGGCATCAATGTCTAATTTATATAAGCTGGTCTGGCTTTCCATGTAATAGGTGGTTTATGATTTCCAGAACAGTATTCAGAATTGGAGGAAAAAAGAGTTTTTGGATTTCTCTTTTTTTCTGAGGAGCTCTTTACATTAGATCCTTCACTGTTTATAAAAGTCATTCTTTAAAAACTCAGGCAAAGTTTTCTGACTAAAAGAAAAAGCTGTCGTGGGGAGAAAGCTCGTGTCCTGTGAACGCCTCCCGTCTGCACCTGCGGCCCCTCCAGGCTGCGGCCCCCCCTTGCCCCCCCTCTTCTCCTTCTCCATTGGTTTCGCTGGCAGAGCTGTGTGCCTTCTTCCTCAGTGGATTCTGTGATGGTTTCAGTGACTTGCTGGTAGAAGATGTGTGTTTTCTTTTTCCATTATACCTAAGTGATCTAAATGCATCAGCATGTCAAGTTGATTGGCATTCTGTCTCTTAAAAGCACATACTTGCCTTTCCCTTGTTGTCTTCACCACCCACCCACCCCCCAGCAATTTTTGAAAACCCTGTTTATGAGTCGCTGGGTTGATGGGCCTGGCCACAGCCAGCCTCGCGCTTTTGTCCCTCTCTGTGCTGTGCCACCTTCGATGTGTGGAAGTGACTGCATACTGGCTGTTCTGTGAGACCGGGATTAACCTTCCTGCCCCATTCGGTTCCTTCTAGGTCCAACTGGCCCACCTTCAACACTCCCTCTAAGCACCCAGACCTCTAGTGGCACCTCCACCCTGTCCAAGAAGCGGCCTCCTCCCCCACCACCCGGACACAAGAGAACCCTGTCTGACCCTCCCAGCCCACTACCTCACGGGCCCCCAAACAAAGGCGCAGTTCCTTGGGGTAAGTCATCCTGAAGTCGGGGCCACCAGTGTGTGGGGCTCCCTGTGCTGTGCACACTTAGCCTGTGGAGCAAACGGACTGGACTGCGCACACGCCGGGGGGTGCATGACAATGCTGTGTCGCCGCTGGAGGCTGAGAAACATTTCAAAAATATTTAGGACCGTTTAAACACTATATAATAATGTTGAGGTACTGAGCATTTCTTGTGCACCAGACACAGTGCTAATCAATCAGCCTTCCACAAAATCTCACTCAGTCACAGTATCTGCTCCGCGAGATCAGTACCGTCAGCCTTGTTGACAGATGAGGAAACCAAGGCTCAGAAAAGCCAAGTCTTCCATTCTGTTCAGAGCAGCCAGAATAGTTTGCTTAGAAGATAAATCATCCATAGTCACTGCTCACCCTGTGCTTCGGGCAAACGCAGATTACGTACCCCAGTCAGGCTCTTACCTTCCATCCCTTTCCTGCCACACCAGCCGCCTGTCACCTGGGGGGCGCATCAGGCGCCTTCCCTCCTGGGCCGTTCACTCCCCTTCACGGGCAGCTCCCCCAGCCCTTGAAGGCCAGCTTGTCTGGGCCCCTGGCCTCCTCTCTAAAGGCTTGTCCTCCAGGCCGCCCTGCCCCGATTCCTGCGTGGTTTGTGTTGGCTTTTGGCCTGTCCAAGCTCCAGGAGAGAAGGGACCTTGTCTGCCCTGTTCCCTTCTATGTTTACAAGGCCCAGCATGGAGCCCAGGGCATAGCAGTACTCGGTGATCACTTGAGAATAAATACACCTCCTTGGAGTTGGTTCGTTTGACCAGTTCAGTGACATTGACTACAAATCACACATTTCCCTCCACAAGGAACATGATTTCCATCTTCGTCTACCTCTCTGGTTCACCAAAACTCTTCACTAGCCTATCAATAATCAGGTTTGAGAACAAGTGTGTCCCCAGCGCCCAGCAAGCGTCCTTGCCCACAACAGGGACACCCAGCTTTGCATGTGTCACGCCCTCCTTCCAGTGCGCTTCCTTGTGGCTTTTTTGTTTGTGACTGATAGGTAAATCGGCTGAATCCTTTTAAAGGCCTCCTTGAAAGCCCCTTTCGGGTGTTCTGAATTTTTGGAGTTTTTGGAAAAAGCCATACTGCCATTTGCAAATTGGCATACCTGTCTGTCAGCTGATCCAAATGCCCGAGCATGTGTGCAACTGTGTGTGTGTGTGTGTGTGTGTGTGTGGCCACTCAGCATCCTGAGGTGCTGTTGTTGGGGCTTCCACCCCCATATGGAGCTCACGGGCTGGTGCAGGGGCAGATTAGGAAACAGTCCAGTAAATGTTCTTACTGCGAGAGTTCACGTGTTCACCAAATACTGTGGGAACCTGCATGAGAAGGCTGCGCAGAGGAGGAGACATTTGTGGTGGGTGTTAGGGATTAGTGCTCAGGTGAGACAAGCGAGGGAGGAAGAGGAGGGTGCCACACAGCCACCAGCAGTCCTGGCATTGTCAGGGACTGCATTCCAGGGCCTTCCGGAGTCCCCTATTTTATCCAAAGGGACCCCAAATGACATTCCATTGTCAGTCACTAGTTTCCTGTGCGGGTTTTCATAGCACAAAGTATAACCTTCTTTTCAGATTTCCCTAAGCGCTGATTCTTTTATTTACTCAGTGTTTCCTTCTGTGGCAGGTATATACAGCCTCTGCTCACCTCACACACCCAGTCTGTCCACAATGAAGCTGACCACATTTCTGCATCTTGGCTTAAGAATCATCACTTTCTTAGATCTCTCTCACATCCCTCAGCAGCCAGACTAGCAGCCGGAGTGCTTTTGTTTGTTTGGTTGGTTTTTGGGTTTTTGTGGATAAAGGGCATTTTTCTCTAAACAGAGCTGCCACTTTATGAGAGTGAGTTAGTGCCACCAGCTGGGAGCATTCAAGCCTCTCGAGGCCATGGGCACTGAGCCGTCTGCTGGGCCCTCTTCCCCCACTCGAGTTTCTCACCTACAACCAGCCTCAGGCACAAAACTCAAAGCGTGTGTGCGCCCAGCGTGCCAGCTGTCCACATCCTTGACTCCGCTCCCAGGCAGCCCCGCGTGGCAGTGTTGGGGCGCTCGGGGCCGTGCCTGCGGTGAGGGGTGTGCACCTCTATGGGACACACTGAAAGGCAGCCCCGGGCAGGCACAGGCCACGACGGGCAGGTCGCGTCGCTCTGATCTTGGTCCTCGAGCTTTCGGTTGGACGATCGCTGCTTGGTCCCCACCTGTCTGCCCCGGGCATTGTGTTCCAGCGGCCAGAGGCAGGGGCCAGCCTGGGGGCTAACGAACCCTCGGGGCCGCAGGCCGCAGGCAGTGCCCGGCACCTGCAGCTTCACCAGGAGCCCGTCTCCGGAGCCCTCTGACCCCCGGGCCTCCCGGACGTCAGCACCAGAGCCTGCGGGGCAGATCCCAGGCGTGAGATGTCTTGGCGCAGCCCGCTAGCTCTGCCCAGGCCTGTCCTGCCACCCCTGAAACAGAGCCTGCCCATCACGTTGAGGTGCACCAGCGTCCTGAACGACATTCTGCCCCCTAAGGCCCGAGCCTTTGCTCACTCTCTGACCTCAGCCTAGAATGTTCTACCCATTTGTGTTAATGCTTAGTCATCTTTCCAAATCTGCTGTTCAGGGACCTGCTGCAAAGGCCGTCCCCAAACTGGTCACAGCCCCACGCCCACTCTGTGTTCCCTGTCACCCGGGATTGTCACGGTGGTGGTTCCTTTTTGCCTCTTGGGCTTGCCCTGTGCATCATGAGCTGCTTCCCAGGGCGCGTGCGCACCGCTCCTGTCCCTGTGGGGCAGCGCGCGCCCATATGGCCCCTGTGGTACACGCCTGGATTCTAAGCCACCTCCAGCCCCGTGGCTTTCAGCAGGTGTCTTTGAATTGTTATGTACCTCGATTTCTCCAGCTGTGAAACAGGCTGAGTAACAGTGCTTATGTGATTTTTAGCCTCATCCATTGAGTAAGACGCGCTGGGACTCAGAACGGTTAAACCAGCTGCCCAGGTCCTCTCAGCTGGGCAGAGGGGAGCCTGCGTGCCCCACCCTCCCCCAAGCCTGCAGCTCTGCAGGGAGCAGCTCCCAGTGCCACTGGCCAGCCCAGTCAGCAGACGCTTGTGTCTTTGTCCCTGAGGTGGAGGCTGGAGGAGGTGGCCCAGCAGGTCGACACACGCCACCTGGCTCTGACTCCCCCTCCACCTGCGGGGTGGAGTCCTGGTGTGCAGTGCGGGGCGGGCTGCTCCCTCCCTGCCAGAACCACCGCGTCCGCAGACCCCAAAATAGCCCCTGCGTCGCGTTCCTGAAGTCCCACGGCCCTGTCCCGGAGGGCCGCGAAGATAGGCTTCTGAACAGGAAATAGACAGGCTGTGGGCAGATCTGGGGTTTGTGGAGACTTTGATTTTTGAAGTGGCATGTCATTAAATCTCACCTTTGGGGATAAAATAATTTGCTTATAACCTACTTTTAACAGACCAACACATTTTAACACAATTTAAATAAAGTTAATAAGGAAACGAGGTCAAAGGGAGGATATAGGTAGCAGAGTAACAAAATCCAGGAGTTGTGATCTCCTCACAAAATACGTAACATACAAACCGTGGCTAAAAATAGACTACCGATTTGACACTGAGGTTCTTACAGGCAGGCAAAGAAAAACTTCAGCTTATTATCAATGTATGGAGGTCGTATGATTAACCCTCTTCTCACACTTGAAAGTCAGGTAATTCGTACCTGAGAGCTTCCCCCTGGGGCCTCCATCATCTGGGGAGAACTCAGAAGTGCCTACAGCGCACACCGTGGGAGACCACACGTGCACTGAGTAAACATTCCGGAGGCCCGAGTTCTGATCCGTGTTCTACCAACCGAAGCTAAGTGACCTCTGGAAATCACATACACTCCTCAGTTTGCCCGCTGGGGCTTGAAGTTATATGACCTTTTTTCCCTAATGTTGTAGAGCAAATAATGGATGCAAAACTATCCCACAATTTGATTCACTTCTCATATTTCAAGAATAGAACTTCCAGGTGAAAAGGCGCGGTGTGGAAAATGTCTGATCTGAGGCATGCATCCCTACTTACTGGAAGTCGCATTGGCTTGTACAAGACACTTTGGTTAGAAATTTCCTTATTATTCCCTATTCTTGGATTTCCCAATATATTGGGCTGCCCAAAAAGTCTGTTTAGCTTTTTCTGTAAAAAAAGGATATATTTTTTATTTTCACCAATAACTGTATTGATTTCGGTATTTTGAGTATGTCGGCTGTCTCCCATTACTGGCTTCCAGTGGGGAGAGGCCAGGGTGCTGCTCACCTCCTTCCAATGCATAAGACAGCCCCATAGTAAAGGATTATTTAGCCAAAATGTCAATAGTACCAAGAAGCTTTGCAAAACACTTTTGACACATTTAATCAGACACAGCACCTTCTCCATCACTGCACAAATCTTTTTTTTTTTTTTTGCATTTCAGTTGTGTTTTTACCTTTCTTGAAATAATAAAGCATAATATGCCCAAAAATGTTGCTTATAGTCTTCCATCTTCAATATTAAAATGGCTGCACAAAAATTCACCAGTTTTGATAAGTTTTCTTTTAAAAGCATGCTGATATGACAGCTGTCATAATACAGTCTAACAAAATTATTTTGAATGAAGTTAAAGACAACTAAGTGCTACTAGAGCTGTTGTACAGAAAAAATGTAACGGACTTTACAGTCAACCCAATAATTTCATGTTTGCTCCCCTCACCCCGCGTTGCAAGCAGTCATAGAAATAATAACGGCTTCCGCCGCTTAGAGATTGTTTGCCAGGTACCAGATGCCAGTCGCTTGCTCATACATTATTTAGCCATCGCAACCATTCTGTCAGACAGGAACTGCTGTTGACTCTGGTTTACTAATTGGGATTTCAAAGACCAGAGACGTCAAGCAATTTGTGTCGTGTCACGAATCCAGGGACTTCAGGACTGGAATGGGTTTGAACCCATTCCTGGCCTCATGCAATTATCGACTACACCAGAGGACGCCTGGAGCCTCTGTGCCAGTCACGCTGGGCCCATGCCCGCCTGTCTCCCCACAGACTCTTGGCCCACAGCTTCTGAGCTGAAGCAAGTGACCACAGCTTTTGGTTGCCTGCCAAGCATCTGTCTTCAGCTGTCTCAGACACGTCTGCATGTTATACTACGTCCTTTTCCAAATTGCACAAAGAGAAGAAGGATTGAGCTGCTTCTGTGTTTTTGCCCCTCCCTCCAATACTACCCTGGGCTCAGAAAGCTTTCTGCACCACACTTCGCCTCCCGGGCATGGCAGGTGGCCTTCGGGCCCCTGTGAGCAAGAGGAGGTTCCTTTCTGCCAGGCCACTGGCAGCCCCCCTGCCCCCGCGCAGCCCAGGTGTGTGAGAGAGGAGGGGGCAGGCGGAGCCTGTGCTGCTGGTGCCGGCCTTGTTCAGGAGGCCCAGAGTGGCTGCCCCGGCGGGACACTAGCTAGTAAGCGGGGTTTGGAGACAGACAAGGCAGACTCCCTGACTATGAGACGCTCACTCATTGAGTAAACCATGTCTTTATGTCCCATCGCAGGAAACTGTGAGTGATACTCTCTCTCGTGATGTCCGTACCCATCTAGAGGGTGGTGACTGTCATCGTTCCCATTTTATAGATGAGGGAACTGAGGCTTCACTGAAAAGCCATGGCGGCCAAACCCCCACCCGCTGGCCGGCGGTACGGCTGGGGCTCCATGCCAGGCCTGCCTGCTCCAGGAGATGCGCCCGACGCCACCCGTCCGTGATCGGTGGGCGCAGGCACCCAAGACACAGGGCACGATCCAGTCCGGCCGGGGAAGAATTCTCGGAAACTGGCTTTGGAGATGTTTTCTGAAGGTCACATAAGAATTTACCACTAGTGCGAGGGGGCAGGTGTTGAAGGGAAAGGGAACAGGGAGCTAGGTTACAGAGGCACCAACACAGACCTCTGGAGGATGGAGAGTCACCTTAGTGGCCAGAGAACGTTCTGTGCAGGAGGCCCGTCCTTGCACTCTGCCATCCTCTCCCTCCGACTGGGCTCAGGGGAGAGTAGGTGACAGACGGTGGTAGTTTAGTGCCGACCCTGCCGGTGGGCTGCTTGGCCTTGTGTCCCAGCTCTGACCCTAACCAGCTACTTGACCTTGGGCCTAACTTGACTCCTCTGTGCGTTTCTTCCTATGAAATAAAATGGAGAGTGATTATTACTGTGCATCTCCTAAGCATAGTTACTGTGAGTAAGTGCTCAATAAACAGTGGTTGCCTCTGTTAATATTCCTATTGGGGGGAGTCGTGATGGGTCACAAAAAGCACGTAGCCTTGTGGCCAGGCCTTTCAGGTACGTCATTTAGCTGTGGGACCTGGAACCATTCATCCCCTCAGCCTCGTTTCCTCGTCCTTAGGACGAGGACGATGCCGGCCCCTGTGTCACTGTGAGGGAGAAAAGCACCGGGCCCTGCAGCAGGCACCCCAGGCAGCGAGCGCGCTCAGCCCTGTCCGCTCCACCTGCCCTCCTGCTCCTGAGCCTCCCCCAGCCCTTCCCAGTGCCCCCCCACCAGAGGGGTCATGGGCGTCCAGATTGGGTAGCAAAGGGCTATGCTGAAGGACATGCGGGTTTCCAGAGCAAGGAAGCGGACTAGAGCCCAGCAACAGGGGCAGGTTCCCGGGCGTTCCTCCTGGGTGCCTGGCAGCTTGGCCCGGGTCGCCCGGCGCTCCCCCCACACGGAAAGGGTCACAGGGGAGCCGGCTTTCCTGTAGCCGGCCTTCCATCCTCCTGGGCAGAGCGTGCTGTCCAGCTCCAGGGCTCCTCCGTTAGAAAGTGCTCCGCTGTTCAGGGGCCGCGCCTGTCCAGGACGCCTTTCCCTGCCCCCTCACCGGGTCGCTTTAGACACTGCCTCTTCTCAGCAGCACCCAGCCTGGTCAGCACCCAGCCCGTTCCGCGTCACTAGTGTGGTTTGTAGTGTATGTCTCCCTGGCCAGATTGTAAACCGTGCAAGAACAGTCCGTTTGCTTTCGTGCCCCCTGCTACGCAGTCATACCCTGCACGGCATAGGTGCTTCATAGATGTTAACGTTTGTGTGAAGGATGAGTGAGGACGGTGACTGAAGGCCTTGCCCCACAGATGGCCAGCTGCCAGCACTGCGGAGCCCCGTCCACACACGCGCATACCTGTGGGCTCTGTGTGTCTTCTGAGTCTCGGGCCTCCAGGCGTGGGAACCCCTGAGTGAATCTGTACACACTCTTCTGGCTTCAGCCTTTTAAATTCTGGAACTGAAGGCAGACCTGTCTGCCAAATCCCATGTCTCCGTATTCCATTTCCCCATCTGAGGGCGCAATTTTTTACATTTGATTTTCTCTGTAGGTAACGATATGGGTCCATCACCATCAAGCAAGACCACAAACAAGTTCGAGGGACTGTCTCAGCAGTCGAGGTAAGCCAGCTCTGTCCTACTGTGCTGACGGTTGTGATGGACAAGGTCACAGAAATGGGTTTTAGTGACAATCTGCTCCAAGGGTGGCCCGCGGCTGCGCCCCTTGTCGCTCAGCCTGGCGGCCCTGCAGACCGTGCTTGTGAGTGGGCCGCCCTCCTTTGCCTGGGCTCCGGGTGGGACCGGACCTCACGCCCCTGAATCACAGAGTCTGTCGGAATTGAGGTTTTACTTTCAGTTTTTTAAATTAAGGCATTTTGTTCTGTTCCTTTCCCTCGTGGCTCCATTTTGCAGCCTGGGGAATGAAAAGATAGTCCTCAGTGAAATCCGACAGCCCAGATATTTTCACACATAAAAACGTGACTTTCCAAGTTCCCTGTCGGTAAGTGCTTCCCGGCGCGGCTGGGAGCGGCACTTCTGTTTTCTCTCCTTCCCCTGAAACGGGTACTTCGGAACATTCGTGGGCAGCATTTTCCAGCCCCAACGCAAAGGGCTTTTTCTAGAGGCCAAGCTGAGATAAGGACACGAAGAGCCACTTCCAGACCCAGAACTTCAGGGAGAAAGAGTCAGCTGGGGGGTGTTGGCATTGCTTCCCAGAGTTTATCCAGACTTTTTGAAATAGTAAAAATCCTCATTTCTTTCAATGCCACCGATCTTTAAGTCTTGACAGCCCCGTGAGGCGGCGCCTCAGCACTGCACTCGCTTTCAGAGCAAGGAAGCAGCCCGAGAGGTTTGGTGGTGGCGTCCTCGGCGCTGGACTCGAACCCCTGGCTCTGCGGGCTCCCTGTCCCTGAGTTCCCGTGCCTGGCACCCTGCCTGGCAGGGCCTTAGAAAATCACTCCAAAAACATTTGAAGCAAGACCTTTTGGCGTTTCCCTGACCCGTGTGGCTCGGTTGGGTGTCTGTCATTCCTCAAGGCAAAAGGCCAACGGTTTGATTCCCAATCAGAGCATATGCCTGTGTTGCGGGTTCAGTCCCCGGTCAGGGTGCATATGAAAAGCAACCAATGTTTCTCTCTCACATTGATGTTTCTCTTCCTCTCTTTCTTCCTCCCTTCCCCTCTCTTTAAAAGTAAATATCTTTTTTTAAAAAGTTAAAACATAAAACCTTTGACATTTACCATTTCCAGTTCAGTGGTGGCTTTGTCTCAAGAGCAGTATGGCCTTCCAGTAGCCCAAAGGCAAGCAAGACTTCCAGTGAGCTGGAGGAGCCTAAAGACCAAGGGTGATGTGGGGACCAGGATAGAGGACACGCGTGTCATGTCTTTTTGACTCGGCCTCTGTTTGCTTCGTTTGGCTCTTCCTGTTCTTTTAAATGCAATTAGGATAGAAGGGAAAAGAGCCAATTCTTAGGACATCAAAGGACAGAAAAGGAGAAGTGAGATATTATAGGGAGCTCTTGGGAGAGAGCCTCAGGCGCTTGGCTGCCATTGCTTTTGGGGTCTTCAGCGCTCCTATGTCCCAAGAGTAGTTTTAGCCTCTGGTAAAAGGGAAACAGCGGTTCCAACAAATGCCACAGATGCCACCCGAAGTGCTGGCACTTGATTGGTGGCAGAGGTATGGGAGTTAACAATTGACTCCTCAGACGACACTGGCGGACATCCGTCCCGGGGACCCGGGCCTGTTCCTTGCTCATTTACGCGTCCTCCCAAGGAGGCGAAGCTCAGGGCTTGGAGGCCGGACACCCCGGCTGCTCCCTTCAGAGGACACCAGGGCTCTGGGGTCCCACAGAGCTGGGTCCGGATTCCCACTGACCAGCCCGGGACCTTGTGCCTGTTGCTGCAGTCACCTCATCTGAAAGTGAGGGTGGCGAGGGTCCCGTGGTAGGGTCCCGTGGGATGAGTTACTTCTGTGTACCACGCTGGGGACACATCTGTGTGCCAAGTGCTTTCACAGACGTCACTGCCTCTAGGCAAAGGTCTCCCAGGAGAGGGGGCAGCCAGAGCGTTCCAAGACCCCCTCCCCTCTCACCTCCCCGGCAGGCACGCTCTCGGTTACCAGAAATGGCTGTAGCCTTTTGCTAAAGAAATGTTGAAAGGGTTTTTAGATAGTTCAATAAACACCTGGGATTTCCTTGAATACTCAGTCACTGCTGGTATTAATGCACTTTTAGGTCCTAAATGATTTTTATTTATTAATTAGCACCGGATCTGCGAAGACTGCACTTGGTCCAAGAGTTCTTCCTAAACTACCTCAGAAAGGTAAGATTTCTCTTCTGTTTTCGCGTCTATTGAGAGTGTCACTGTGCCTTCGGAGGGGACGGGGTTTCTGTCTCTCTTGGCCACTCTGTTTCCCAAGTGCCTGGAGCAGCACCTGGCATGGAGGAAATGCCCAGTCAATGTGTTCAATGAAGAACATGCTGATAAACTCAAATTTAGTGCTTAGCAAAGCACCTCACTTTGCCTAAAAAAGTGCCGTACTTGTTCAAAAGCTACATTATGAGACTCCCCAGGGCCCATTTCTTCTCCTTTGCAAAGCTGATCAGAGAGACTAGAACTGGGTCCCCTCTCCCACTTCCGAGCCGTGTGACCTGGGCGGGGACGGAAGCTGCCCTGAGCCTCTGACTCCTCACGGGCACGTGGGCCGAGCACGCCCGCTTCCTGAGGTTCCGAAAGGACAAAAGGAGTCATGCTTCCCAGGGCCCCGAGTTGGTGGGTCCCAGGGATGGCGTCTCTCATGTGAGTGGGGACACGCATGCTCACCAAGGACAAGAAAGCAGTGTCACTAACGTGGCCACTTGGCCAGGCAGACACGCCACTTTTTGACCAAATCTGTAATTCTGGCCGAGCTCTGCACTGGAAAGACCAAACTGTCCATCTTTCTTACCACAACAAAAATGATAGTGCCCATCCTTTTGTTGCAGTGCCCTGGCTGCAGAGCCCCCACGTGGGCATCTGCTTCACGTGGGCCAACAGGGTCCACGCTCGGTGCAGACGGAAGCCCAGAGGAGCTTGTGGCTGCTCCCTGGGTTTCAGGCCAGCGGTGAGACCTTTGACCCCAGGAGCCAAACTCGGGATTCGTGGTGCAGAGCTGGAATTCAGCGCTCTCCCAAGGCCTCAGCCAGCCGGCGCCTCGGAGGGGCGTGGGCAGGTCCGGGCCTGGCTCGGTGGAGAAAGGCCAGGGAGCCCCGGGTGGCCACCGTGCATTCCCTGCAGAACGCAAAGGCAGGCTTCCCCCGCTCTACTGGGTCTCCATCTACAGCCGCGAGGGTTTGCTTTTAACCTCTGCCCAAAGGGCTGCCTGACCTCACAAGTTGGAGCCCGATGCCACAGCCCTGTTCCCACTTCTCCAGAGGCTGCCCCTTCCAGCCGCAGGGTCACGTGTTCCCACGGGTCCCTCCACCTGCCTGTGCAGCTCACTCCCCTCACACCCACACCCACCGGGGCCGCCGTGGTTGCTGCCCCTTTTCACAGTCCACGTCCCCTCCCCGTCCCCCCAGCCAGCCTCCCTCCTGATGCTGCGCCGTGCCAGCCTCTGCTCCCTTGACCAACGCTGGGCCTGGCCCCAGGGGCCTGGGCCTGGTGGGGAAGCGCAGCCAGCGGGGACATCCAGCTCGGCCTTGTGACCAAGGACCCGCAGCAGCCTCTGTGCCAACGCCCTCCCTCCAGCAGGACACTGTGTAGTCCAGCTGCAGGGGAAGTTTGCTCGCCTGCCCTTCAGAGTTAGTGCAGGGCAGAGAGGGGTTTTCATGGAAAAACACAAACCCAGCTGGGAAAGAAAATAGCAAAGGCTGGAGGCTCCCCTAGAGAAGAGACTGACTCTTTTCTTATTTCTTATTCTGTTTCTTCTTATTAAAATGATATATATTCATTCTAGAAGATTTGAAAAATACAGATAAGCAAAAAGAAGAAAATGCAAATCACTTGAAGTCTTCCCACCAAGATAAACAAGTGGATCTACCCTTTCGCTCTCATGTTTATACTTTTTTAAGTTTCCATTTAAGCTGATTTTTTCACAGGGTAAATCGAAAACATTTCCCATGACATAAATTACATAAAAATGCGGCTTTTACTGGCTGCCTAATACTCCATTGTCTGGTCCCACACTACGTCAAGCAGCCTCTGTTGTTTAGTTTTCATGCAGCTTGCTTTTCTTTTTTCTCACTCTAGTGCTGTGCGGAACATTCTAGCACAGACATGTCAGTGCTTGGCTTTGATTGCTTTTTTTAGGTTAAATGTGTAGAATCCGAGATGCATTTTTGGAGGGTTATCGCTGCCCAGCCCTTAGTCACAGTTTCTGTTCCCCCAGAAGCGTGACTCACAGCAGGGCTTCCCAGGCAGACCGCCTCGGGGATCCCCCGGGTGTGCCCCCATCGCTCCCTGCCTCAGGCCCCGCTCGCTCAGCCTCGGACTCCTCAGAGAGGGACGCGGTGGCCCCACTTGGACCGTGCGACCTGAGCCGCAGCAGCTCAAGCGCCCGGTCCAGCCCGCGGGCAGCGTGCCCTTGAGTTTCCTGGGAAGGGAGGGGGCTGGGCGGGCCTTGCGTGGCACCAGCCACGGTACGGCTGGTGACCGTGTACGGCAATGTACAGCCGGGGTTTATCCTTCTTTTTTTTCTTTTTTTTTCTTTTTAAGAATACCTTTCTGAATATGGTGGACTTTTAGGATAGCAGTTCTGTTTCATTTTGTCTGACTCATTCAGTGTGCCTAGTCAGCTGTTTTCATGCTGAGCCCTATGTGACTGGTCCCCGCGCCAGGAGCAGAGTCATGAAAATGAGTAAAAATATGAATCCTGGCCTCAGGGTAGCCTGCCTGACAGAAATAATGAGAATACCCTTAATACATAGGGCCTGCCAGGTCCTGTCGGCCAGCGCTTTACAGATAGTGAGGCACGTTTTAGAGGGGAGGAAGGGGAGGTCCAGAGGCTGTGTAATTGCTCCAGGTCACACAGCTAGAAAGTAAGTGGTGGTGCTGGACGTGGGGCCGGGTCCTCAGTGTCCTGAGTTCAGCCGGATAGAGCTGCACAGAGAGCCGCGGGGGCGGCCCCTGCAGTCCCATCCCCGGGGCGGTGCGCAGCCCGGCGTTGAGGAGGAAAGGAGGGAACTGACTTAGAAACGCACCCAAACATACTAAGTAGGAAAATAAACCAAAGTTGCAGACAAGGTACATATTGTGGTCCTGTTTACATTCATGAGCACGTGCACCTGTGACACCAAAACATAATCAAAAAAGGGGGAGGGGGAGTAAGAGAAGAAGCCTTAATACTAAAGAATTTTTGATACAGCGAGTACTGTTGCCAAAACAGTACATCGATAAAAGCAGATAAAAGTTTTGTATATGGAAAATATATGAAAAAGTCAAAAAGGAAAAATATCAGAATAGTTAAAATGGCTGCAGACAGTGAGGTGATAGCCTTCTGGAAAACTCGCAGCTCTGTACCTTCCGTTTTCTCAAATTGTATTACGTTTATAGTTGTGGGTGTTTAAATTGTGGATTAGTTTGGACATCCTTTCCTTACGTACCTGCATCATAAAATCATGGATTGTAATGTGGGCCCCTTCCAGGCTCCCAGCTTTTGTCTGTTTACAAACAGGCCACGTGCACCGAGATCGGCCCCTTAGCTCCTCCGTTCCAGGTGCTCCCATCAGGTGTCACAGGTGTCAAGTCGGTTGTCCTCAAGGTAACCGACGGGAGGAAACAGCGCGTCCCCAGCCCCGTTCCTTCCTGTGACCTCCCTCTCTCTGTGGTTGCTTCCCACAGTGGCACTACGGAAAACGGAAACCAGCCATCATCTCTCCCTAGACAAAGCCAGCATCCCGCCTGAAATTGTCCCGAAATCGGCACTGCTGGCAGACTTGCCACAGAAGCCACCACCTGGGGACCTGCCCCCGAAGCCCGCTGAACTGGCTCCCAAACCCCAAATTGGAGATCTACCACCTAAGCCAGGAGAACTGCCCCCCAAGCCACAGCTGGGTGACCTGCCACCCAAACCCCAGCTCTCAGACTTACCTCCCAAACCACAGATGAAGGACCTGCCTCCCAAACCGCAGCTGGCCGACCTGCTGGCCAAATCCCAGCCCGGAGATGTCTCGCCCAAGGCTCAGCCGCCCTCCGACGTCGCCTCGAAGTCACAGCCAGTGGATCTCTCTCCAAATGTGCCCGCCCGAGACGCCATCCAAAAGCAAGCCTCTGAGGACGCCAACGACCTGACACCCACTCTGCCCGAGACACCAGTCCCGCTGCCCAGGAAGATCAACACGGTGGGTGGGCGCCAGGGTACAGCAGGCTCTTGTGAACTCCGCGGCTGCATCTGAACCCCGGGATGGGGGAGGGGCGAGGTGTGGCCAGCAGGAATGCAGAGAAAGCAGGCACTTGCTGGGGGTGCGCAGGGTGCCGAAGCCGGGCCTGCCGGTACTGCAGGGCTCAGGGCCCACTGTAACTGTGACCTTGGCCAGTTACTCACCTGCTCCGAGCCTCAGTTTCCTCACATACAGAAAGGGGCTGATACAGGAACTGGGCCCTTGGTCGATGAAACACACCCAGCCGCCACCTGGAAACCCTCAGCAAGTGGGCGCTCCCTCCAGGAAGCTGGAGCATGAGTCTCTTCTTCCGAGGACATGGGAGAGCGGTCCCCTCTCAGGGCCCCGGGCACCATGCCCTCGTGCGCCCCGCTGCCACCGCCTGGGAGGGCCCGGAGGCAGAGCCCACGGAGACGTGCACGGATGTGGGATTTGGCTAAAGTCTCGCATTTCATCATTTTCGTGAAATGCTTTCTGCTCTTTAATATATCAACTTTATTTTGATATAAAAATGATTTTTTTTTCCCCCAAATTCTTTTGGGGGGTGGGAAAGCGATGCTCTAGGAAAGTGCATGTATGCCTGTCCTGCCTGCGGCTGCACAGGGGACAGGGATGGCGACACCCTGGGCTGGGGAGCACAGTTTGCTGGGGGGGGGGGGGGGCCTGGACCGAAAGACCTCCCACAGCACGTGACAGCTCCGCCCCCGCTCACAGTGCATCAGGAAAACAGTGTTGCAATAGACGCGTCCCTGGGGGACTGAAGGAGCTGGAAGGCAGAAACCCACCCTGCCTGGGGTTAGAGACCACCTGCCTGCGTGGTGGGTGCCTTAGCTCCTCACGAGGGCAGCTCCCCGGACCCCAGGTGCCACTGTGGCCTTGACAGCATGGACTTCACGGCACTCCGTGGTCTCAGGGAATCCTCCTGTTGTGAGTGATCACTAGGGGCTTCTCAGCGGCTCGCCGAGCCAGCACTGAGAGGACATGTCTACCACCGGCACAGTCCCACCAGCTCCGCAGGCTGCCCCTGCCAGCCCAGGGGTGAGCTGCCGCCAGGAGCCGGGGGACCGAAGAGGGAAAGGCACTGGACTCAGAATGTTTAGGGCCGTGGCTTGCTTTTCTTATTACTGGTACTCCACTGAGCTGGGTGCCCGGAACATCCTCTAGAAGGCCATTTTCCTATTTCCATCTTCCTGTTCGTAAAGAACTGGAAGTTCAACAACTAAAAGCCCTAGTCACATTGGTCAAAATTCAAAGATTCTGGGGGAGCTGCTCAGGGCCCTGCCCGCCTGGCCACCACTGCCCTGTCCAGCAGCTTGTGCTGACAGGGCACTTGGCACGCTGGGCTGGAGGGATGTGTTTACACTGCATTCAGTGGCAGAAGCTACAGATTCGCTTTACGTCACGCTTCCCAGAGCCACTTCAGCCTCCACTGTCACCTCTGCTAGCAGCCATGGTGGCTGAGGGGTGGGGGGACCACACTCTGGGTCTCTGGTGGAGCTGCTTCCTCCCATGCGGTTTTCTTGCCCGTGAAAATAACAGGGGCCGCCCACTCCCTGTGCCAGGCTCCGCCGCGACGCCAGCGGAAGGGGCGGGGCCTGTGTCTCTTGCGCCATCACAGGGTGGACGTGTTCCCCCGATCACAGTGGGGAAACTGAGGCTCAGGGAGGTTCTGTCAGTTCCCAAGCTCGGTGTGTCCTTTTTTCCCTCCATTCCTTCCTGGCAGTTAAACCCCCGTGTCTGTGTCGCAGGGGAAAAACAAGGTGAGGCGCGTGAAGACCATTTACGACTGCCAGGCAGACAATGACGACGAGCTGACCTTCATTGAGGGAGAGGTGATCGTGGTCACCGGGGAGGAGGACCAGGAGTGGTGGGTACGTGTGCCGCCAGCCATCCCCTCTGGGGTCTGTTCACCGTGCTGGGCCCTGCGCAAGGAGGGGGCGGGGGTGGAGGCGGCAGGGCGGGGAGTCCCTGCGTGCCAGGATCCCGCCCTGGGGACACTTCCCAGCAGCCCTTTCATCGGGAGTCTTCTGTCACTGTCTTAGCTGCTACATAAACAGCCCCGGAGCTTCGAAACTGGGTCAGGAGCATTCACGTTCTGTGTGCTTTACCCTCACCCTCCCTGTCAAAGCAAAGCCTCTGAGCCGGAGGTATTTTCTAGATTTTCAGATGCAAAACCAAAGCTCCAGAAAGCACGTCGCCCAAGGCGCACAGCTAGTCAGCAGGCAGCCACGGTCCCCAAGCCTGTGTCCTTGGCACCACCTGCGCTGCCCCAGGCCAGGAGGCCAGGGCGCCAGCCTCGGGCTCCACCTCTCCGCCCTGTGCTGGCCTCTCTCCATCCAGGGGACACAATGCCTTCCTCGTGCGATTTTAGGAGAAGGCTCATCAGGAACATCTATAGACACTCCTTTCCTGTGAAAACATGCTGCCCAGGTTCCAGCAGGGACAGGCATCGTCATCTCACACGGTGGCTGTTTGGACGTCAGTGGCCCTTGGCAGTGCCCGGAGGGACCCAGCTCTGTCTGCTGGGAGGGGCCTGCGGGTCACAGCTGGGCCAGCAGAACCTGCTCATGCTCAGACACAAACACATGCCTGCACACGCCTCTGGTCTGTGTTCCTTTGGGCGCAGGCAGTGGCTGGATCCGTGATCGCAGCCGTAGGGGTTTTGCTTGGGCTGAACTGGAGGTTCCTAGATGGGGCCGTTTGTCCCCCCGGGACATGTGGCAACGGGAGAGGCATTTTGATGGTCAGGATGTGGGACTGGTGGAAGGCCGGGGTGCAGCTAAACGTGCCTGGGGCCCCTGCCGCCGGGAGCGCTGGAGGGGGAGCCCGGACTGAGGTGCCCGCCGCGCGCTCTGCCAGGAAGCCGAGCGGGGTGCCCGCGCCCCTGTGAGAGTTGGGGCTGCCCCTGGCGCGGAGCCCGTCTGAGAGCCAGGCACGGCCCCGGGGCGGGGGCGGCGGGACTCGGAGCCCCCGGGAGTCACTTACCCTGTGGCCTTGGATAAAGAAAGTCCCTTCTGTCGGTCTCCGTTTCCTCCTCTGAGAAACGGGACAGCCGTCACCCTGCCTCCCAGGGCATCGACGAGCTCACACGCCGGGGCCAGCTCAGACCCTGTGAGGTGGGTAAGTCGGGACTTCCTGTTTTGTCCACTTTCCAGAGGAGAACACCGAGCCCAGCAGCCTGGGTGACCACCCACAGTCACACCCCGTAAATAAAGGAAGCAGCCGAGGGCAGGGCACACAGCTGTGCGCCAGCTGCCCCCTGGGCTGCGGGTCCTTCAGGAGGGAGTGGCAGCTGGCCTGGTTCTTGGAGCCACCTCCCGTCTGTCCTGTGAAGCCCATGCGCCGGTTTTGTGACGTTTTCTCACAGTAGGCTTCCCTGTGACGCAGGTCCTGTGGGTGTAGCAGGTAATTAGAAGCGTTGGCGCAGGTAACCGTGGCCTAAGGCTCCAGCGCAGGCAGGGCAACCGCCGCAGGCCGCAGGCCGCAGTCCATCTGAACTTTCGCGAGCCCCTTGCCCCAGAGCAACCAGAACGCCAGTGCCCTGTCCGCCAGCCCTTACCGACGTGGAACGTTCTGCGTGGTCTCTCCCTGCGCCTCAGGGAAGGGGCTCCTCAGCCCCGCTTTACAGACCGGGGCTCCGCGAGCTTTGCCCGGGGTCGCCCAGCAGCAGAGGCAGCGAGACCCCTGACTACGGGCACGGGCTCCGGGCCCCGCGGCCCGTGGGAGGCCCGGGGCAGGCACGCCCCCTCCCTCGGCCGCTATCCCTTTTTCTTTTTTTTTTTTAAAGAAAGTACAAACTTTATACTATGTGTGTTTATAAAAGTATGAGAGCCTCTTGGTTCCCCCCTTCCAACTTGTGTGTTCACCACCCCAAGCCGCGCCCCCTTCCCGCACCGTTTGTCCCCCTTTGCTGTCTCCTGCCTCCTGCCTCCGCCCGCCCTCGCCCCTCTGGTAACCGCCATCCTGTTGTCTGTGTCTGGGAGGCTTTCTGCTTTCAGTTTTGGGTTTTTGTTGTTTTGTTTTGTTTTGCTTTTCACTTAACCCCTTCGCCTTTTTCACCCAGCCCCTCACGCCCCCTCCCCTCTGACAGCTGTCGCTCTCTTCTCTGTGTCTGGGGGTCTGTCTGCTTTGCTTGCTAGTTTACTTTGTTCACTGGATCCCACACGTGAGAGAAATGCTGCGGTGCCGCCTCTCGCTGACTGGCTTGTTTCACGCAGTGTAATGCTCTCCACGTCCCTTCGTGAGGAAAACGAGGGCCCTCATGGGGCTGATGTGTGGGCACAGTGAGGCCCACACAAAAGGGCCGAGCGCGTTGTCCAGGCCGCCCTCCGCTGTGGGCGGCACTGGGCCCCAGAGTGTGATGTCAGCTCTGCGGCCCCCGCAGGCGGCGGAGAGGAAACCTGCCTCCCGCCCCCAGCCTGTGGGCAGCCCGGGCCCTGACCCCCAGGCTGGTCGCGGGGCAGCTGCCTGCGGCCTCCAGCCTGACGCCTCTCTCTCCTCCCCTCAGATCGGCCACATCGAAGGACAGCCTGAAAGGAGGGGTGTCTTCCCGGTGTCCTTCGTTCACATCCTGTCCGACTAGCAAAAAGCAGAACCTTGAGATGGTCCACACCCTTCAACAAGACTGCCGCCCCGCGTAACCTGTGCACACGTGTACATAGCTGCTGTTACAGGACGAGACACCCACCGGAGGGCCGGCCCAGGGGGGACTGTAGTGTGCGTTGTAAATAAATACCCTGTTGTTTTCTGCCTTTGCCAGTATTAGGGGGGCCTGGGATCCGGCGCGCCGTACTGGTTTGCCAAAGCCATCCTTGGCGTCTAGCACTTACATCTCTGTCTGTGCTGTTTCCCAAGCAAACAGGAACACAGGAGCTGCTGGCTTTGCAAGTAGAAGTGGCCTCAGCAGCCGTCAAAAGGCATAGAATTGACTCTCTGTTCCTCACAATGCAGTATTCTCAATCATGTTACTGAAAATGCGACGTAAGCAAAGAGGTGGGTTCTGTTTTCCAGGTGAAACTCTTAGCTCCGTGACAGACCAGCCTGCAGTTACCTGTGTACACAGTTTACAGCTCCACCACCTACTTTGGTATTTATTACAGAAAAGTGCTCAGTTAAACATAAGTGTTACTCCTTCAGCAAAATAATCACTGGCCCCAGAACCTTGGGTGGCATTTTTCTGTGCCCACAGCCTCATGCAGGTTTAGACATGTGGATTTATGCTGTCTTCTGAGGAGTGCCCGCCCCTGAGATGTTACCTCATTATGCAAAAATAACATAGCCTTCGTGACTATTTTGACAAAAGTTTAAAACCCCTTGAATGAAGTTCAACTGTCAGGAACCAAGGACTGCCGGGAAATGTTAGCCTCTACCTTATGCATGCGTTTAGAAGCTTACCTGAATTTGCCTTTTATAAAGGAACCATATGGATCAGTTGAACTGTACATTTTTAAAACCGGATTGCCATTAAAGCAGAAATTACAAGGTTGCAACAGTATTTGTTTCTAGTCAGTCCTTTGGCTTTCTCAAGAGTATGGATTTACATATCATATTAAGAATTAGCATCCTTCAAATGTTAAAGCATCTCATGCATCAGTTTTAAATTATTTTCATAGTTCTGTTCTTGACAAATTTAAACTCTTAAAAGATTACTCAAGAGGATGACAGATTTAAAAGTCAGCCCTGCACATAGCTCCCCGACGGTAGGACCCAGGTGCTGAATGAAACCAGCCTCTTCTTTTTTCTAGGCTCTTTGTCAAACCCAGTTGTAGATAAATTTTCCAATCTCAAGCTCTATTCAGTAGACGTGTTACCTTCAAGTCAATTCATAACCCAGGTTTTAAACGCTGCTGTGAATTGCACTGTGAAAAAGCTCTTCCCGCATCCAGTCCCCCTCTTGGTTTTCTTCTCATCCCAGTGTGTTTATCAGACCGTTAAGAACACCGTGCCTATGTCGGCCCTTTGCGCGAGTCGGAATTTTGAAAAGAATACATTCGGGTCACTCCCCAGTCGGTGGGACTGCACTCTGACTCTGAGGCTCATGTGTCATTCTGGCATCACATTTGCTTAAACTGCTTTGTTGGCAGCCGCACAGAAAACTACTATTTTTCAGCAGATAATCTTGGCAACGAGTGAGACTTGTTCATTTCGCAGAAGCACAACTCCCAACCGAACCCTTAGGAGAAATCGTCATGAACAGAGTCACAGCGCTCAGTGAATATTAATTTAGTTCTGCTTAAGTGGTTACCGTGGAACCTTCGAGTAGCCACCTGATTCATAAACTTTGCATGACACAGACCCGCACCACACCTTCCTAGCTGTTAGCGGAAAGTGATTAAGCAGTTGCTTCCGCGGCCTCACAGCACATGTGACGCCCACAAGAGCAGCAAGGACGTCGGGAGCCGGCCGGCGTGCTGGTGCGTGGCCAACCGCGCTTGCAGCCTCAGGACCTCAGCCACACGGGTGTCAGGACAGGAAGTCACCGTCCCTATTTCCTTAGTGCCCTGGTCCATTCAGTTCCGTATTTTAAGTTGCATTTAAAAACTGTTCATTTTTGTGGCCCACGGTATTTTCAGCTGATCTCACAATAAACTGGTTTCTAAAAAACACAACAGCTAGATGTCTGAAATGAGATGGAATCAGAGTCTGTTCTTTATTCCTTTTTGCAGCAATTTAAACATTTTTTTAACACCTTTTTGGGGGGGGAGGGGGTGCCTTTGTTTTCCATCAGGAATCTGCGTTTTCTCTAACCCAGCTTACTGTGGGACCTAGGAAAACTAGGTATAAATACCTTTGCTGATCTCGGTTGAGTTGAAATCTGATATTGTTCTTAAACTCAGTGAGCCACTATCTGCAATTTTGTACATGATATAGTATTTTGAAGGTATGGAACTTTATGAAAAAAAATAGCTAATTAGTTCTTTTTTTTTCCCTCAGAGGGGAAAGGTATGTTCTGCAAATAGTGTGTGTCTTATTTTACTGTTGAACAGCAATTGCTATTTATTTTTTTATGGCCTAGAACTTCAACCTGTTGTATAGGAATCCCGTATACCACTAGTTAAATTCTGAATTCTCATCTGGATGTTACGCTCAAACATCAGTACACTTGTCATTTCACATGTATTTAATGTGACAGTTTTTTCAGTACTGTATGTGTTAATTTCTACTTTTTTTAATATTTAAAATTGCTTTTAAATAAACATATTCTCAGTTGATCCCAAACACTTGAAATCAGGCCATTTTGTGAGTCATCCTCTCCTCTTGCATTTGGAGAACGTCAAGATTCCCCTGACTCAGGGGGAGAGGCAGCGCAGGCCTGGGCGACGCCAAGGACACGCACGCTTTCGGTGTGGGCGTCCGTGTCCTCGGCCTGCAAACAGGGCCCTGGGCATTTTGGTCCCCGATACCCACGCCCACCTCCACAGCGCCCAGGTCTGGCCGGTTTATGTGAGCAGGGCAGGGGTGCCTGGGCGTGGGGCGTTCTCAGGGGACCCCGCCGGCTGGATGTGGGCGTGTGTCACATGGCTATTCCAGTGCTGCCCGGCAGTGGGCAGACCTGGGCTGACATCTGCCTGCACCATCTCCTCCTCATGAAGCCAGTGGGAGGTCAGAACCCCTTGGCTGCCCAGAGCTTGACCATGAGGCTGGGGTTCGTTACCATGCCGGGGGTGTCGTGGTTCCTAAACGACCCCGTCAGGAACCCAGATGAGTGGCTTTGGTCCCAAGGCGACCAGGGGGATTCCTCCCGCACGGAAGACGGTCCCACCTTGAAGTCCTAGCCAGAGAAGCAGCTGTGGAAAGCCGACTGAGACAGTGGCGTTGAAGGTTCTGAGGCGTCGGTGTCCTGTTCCCTTCAGTGTGCAGGCGCCTGGGAACTCTGGTCCACACGCCCAGGCAGCACAGACCCCTCCGCTGTGCTGCGGGGGGTCGGCTTGTGCAGGAAACCAGTGGCTCAACCAGGATCTTTAGGGGAGAGGCTGACATAATCACCTGGATCATGCAGGCAAAGGGGCGGCCAGCTTTCCATCTAAAATTACGAAAGGATACAATGCTGGCATTGTCTTAAACCTGGGACAGTGTCTGTTGAAAATTAAAGGACCCCCGCCCCCCAACCTGGAAGCAGCCTCTCCAGAACGCTGGGCCCCAACAGCCCTCCACCGGGCACCGGAGGCGCCCCGTGCCTGCCTCAGCTCTGCAGGGAGCAGGCCTGTGTTTCCTGTACCCATGTTCCACCCTCTGGGAGGTGAAAGTCCCCACTGAGGCGCATGTTCAGGCAAGAACATGGCTCACGGAGCTGAAGTGACTCGCCCCAGGTCACCCTCAGTCACAGCTGCAGTGTGAGCCCAAGCCTCTCTGGCCTTGGCCATAGCCTCCCCTGCCCCCTCCCTCCGCACCCCTGCTGCTTTGCTTCCCTGACTGCGTCCTCCTCCCCAACCCCCAGGACGGGGGTGTACGTGTGGCAGGGTGGGTGGAGTGATGATAATTATTAGCATAATTTCACCTATTGCCCCCCGCCCATGCGTCCTCATGGGTCCTGAATGACAGTCTCATTTCCAGAATCTGCGGTAGGTGGGTGCATCAAAGCTGGTGGGCTCACCACTCAAGCAGGTGTGTCCCTGGTGGACGGAACAGACGTGTCCAGCCTGCCCTCTGCCGCCCGCAGCCTGGGGCGTGGTGCGGTCAGCTCGGCCGTGTTACATAACCCTGAACGTTCTCTGTTAAGACAGTGCCCGCCCTGTGGTTGCAAAGATGTGCCCTCCACTCTGTCCCTGAGAAGTCCGCAGGCTGGGGAGGGGGACAGCTAAGTAGCATGACTGAGGGGTTCGCCTGGCGTGGGGCTCGCCTGGCATGGCGCTTCCTGGAGGAAAGAGAATTCGGCATGATCGCGTTTGTTGGCAGCACTACCTTGTCTCCCCCACTTCACAGTCTAGGAGACGGAGGCTCAGAGCAGTTAAGGCAGGACTTGCCAAAGGCAAGTTGCTCGTGAGGGGCTGAGGCCGGACTTGAACACGAAGGTCAGGGCCCAAGAGGCTCCCAGCATGACCCTGGGCTGCCCCTGCTGCCGCTGTGTTTCCTGGCTGCCCTTTCCAAAGAGAAACTGGGGCGAGGCTGGCCCGCCTCCTCCCGCCAGGTCAGCCGGCCATGGGGTTGTAAACTGTGGAAGGAGGTGACGATGCCCATTCAGAGAAAGCTCATCATTGGCCGGCAGGGCCAGCCAGGAGTGTGTCCTGGACGCTCCTCTGCCTCCTGTGGGAAGGAGGGGCAGGGGGTAAGCCAGAGGCCACGCTGGCTCCCAGGGCATCCAGCTGCCCGCAGAATGTGACCAGAAGAGAGCAGGGAGCGAGAGAGTCTCTATCAGACGCTTAAGCCCCTGAAAACAGGAATTAAAGCTCAGATAAACACAGCTGTTTTGCAAACCCAGGTCAGTAGCTCCGAGGCCAAAACCGTGACGTGCAAACCCACCAGGGGACAAGCTTTGTTCAGCTTCACACTTTTGGGGACAGAATTTAAAATGTTGCTTTGGAGGTTCGAGCACATTTGAGGACAAGAGATGGCGACTCTGTCATCTGGGCGCTGGCCTGAAACAACAGGAGGGCCAGGCCTTCAGCTTTGGGCGGCATCACCTGGGTCCTCGATATTAAAACCAGATTCCTGGGCCCTGTCCCTGGACTCCCAGAGGGCCCTGAGAGCCTGCATTTGGCTGGCATCCCCAGGTGAGTCCCTTGTGACACCAGAGACACAGGTCCACCCTGGACCACTGCTCAGCTCCTAAGAATCTAGAATTGACCCACAAAAGGAGAGTCACGCCAAGTCCAGGACCTCTGCTCAGAGGCCCCTTCTAATAATGGTGAGACCCCTCTTTACAGCGCAGCCCCTACCCCCTCCCGCTGTCACTTTCCTGCTGTGTTAGGGTGCAATGACAAGGACAGAGGATTTGGAGTCTGGCAGAACTAGCCCACCCCTGCCTGCACCACTTCCCAGCAAAGGTGCCCAGCAGACAGGTACTGCGAGGCCCCCGTGTGACCAGCCTCTCCCTGTATGACCTGGGGCCGCCGCCTAAACTCGGTGAGCCTCCGGTTTCCCTGGAGGCGCCGGGGAGCTCGGGCTGTGGCCTCGCAGACACGGCAAGTCTCTGGCACCTGCAGGCTCTGTGTGCCCACCCCTAAAAAGCCAGGTGTGCATTTTCCCGGGCTCAGCCGCTGGCTTCCTCAGCGCAGTGTGGGCCAGCCTTCAGGCCCCAGGGTCCCTGTCACCTGCAGCGCAACTTCTGCCCATCCCTACAGGTGACAACTTTGGGGCCTGGCTTGGCCGGTTGTGGCCGTTCGTTACCTGGGCCCAGAGGACAGGATGCAGGGAGGTTAAGAGTCAAGCTTGGGAATCAAAACACACGGGCACGGGGCCTCAGTCTCTTCAGGCCTCAGTTTCTTCCTCTGCCTGATGGGATAATGAATGATACCACTGCTGTCGCAGAATTAGCGCGAGGATCAAATGACAGTGAGGCAGGGCCAGGAAGTGCTCAGCCTAACGCTTCACTAGTGGCAGCGCAGAATCAATATGAGCACTCATCCTCTCAGAACTGATAGGAACTTTAAATGTCACCTTCCTTTGGTGACGGGGGAGAAATCAGACCCCCATGTACTCAATGCTCCACACGCAATTGGTGAGCACATGAAACCTGACAGAAGTTTCTAGAAGAGCACCAGCTGTCGGAAAGGGGTGAGGCTAACATGGGGAGCACCCACCCGACCGAAGGTCAAAGCCAGAGCCTCGGGTCCCCCGCTGGCTCTGCCCATTTGCACTGAACAATGCTGACTCCCGCCCAGTAAACAGGCGCCTGGACAATGGGCCTCTTTCTATGGCACTGCAGAACGCAGATTCACAAGAACACATTGTATGAACGCACCAGCTTAGTTCCTGCTCAGCTGGAACCATTTGGAAAACTCAGACTGCAGGACGCCCCGGCCTGCTCCAGCTCCGGGTACCGGGCAACTCCCTCCCTAGCTGGGGCCCGCTCCGCCTCTGCCGCCCTGAGGCAGCCTGAGAGCCCGCAGGCGGCAGGTGCGCCCGGGCTGCCCCGCCTTCCCTTCCAGACTCGTGCTGCTGGCCTGGCATGTGCTGTCTCACTTTTTGGGTCTGCGACAATGTGGAAGGTGCCAGGCTGGCGCGCCAGCCTGTAAGGAAGGTTGAGGAAGTGAAGGGTGTCAGAGAGGAGGTGGGGAAGAGGAACTGAGTCCGAGTGAAGCTGGCTGAGACTGTGCAGCTCCTGACCGCGTGCATACCTCTCGACCCACAGACTCCCGGGGGGAACGCGCGCGGAGGGGCTGAAAGGGCGTCCTGGGGTGTCCATAGCATGACTAGGTACGACAGTGTAAGCCTGTAGACGCCCAAATGCCTGTCCGCAGTAGCGCCGCTGTCAACGTGGTCACTAGTCACACCAAGTCCGCCATGATGAGAGCGAACAGTGTACAACCAGCCACAGAGTGATGGATGTCGCCAACAGTGACGCGTCCAAGAGCCAGACTCAAAATAACTCACCTTTGAGTCTCTGTAATGCACCAAAATAGCTAACCTCTGTGTTTACAAGACAGACTCGTGTTTACCCGAAGGGGGACTTAGAGGAGATGCTGGGGAGGGTGATTTTAGGGGTGCAGATACTGTTCTGTTTCTTTCTCTGGGCGCTGGTCACACAGGGTTTTTTCAGTTTGTAAAAAATTCATAGGGCTGCTCACTTCCCGATACTGTACTTCTCTATATGTGTGTTATTCTTAGTGGTGTGCCGGCAAATGTTTGACCAGTCCCTCCCTCTCTCTCTCTCTCTCTCTCTCTCTCCCTCCCTCCCTCCCCCCTTCCTCCCCCCCTTGCCCTTGTTTGTAGCATTTGTCAATTACTTAGTATAAATTTTTCTACCAGGCTGATAACAAGCCACCAAGGTGATAGGGCTGAGTACCAGTTTCAACAGACTACTGGTTAGATGTCAACAAATTTTTGTATGTGTTTGTTTTTAGACAAAGGCAGCGAAAATGCAGAGACACTAAGGGCAGCTCAGGGTAAGGCCCTCTGACCTAGCTACCCGCTCAGACTCTGCTAGCAACCCTCCTCACCTTCCCCCACCACCTCCCTACACTTTTCTTACAAATTTTTATAACAGTTTTATGGAGATATAATTCATATACCATACAATTCACCCATATAAAGTATACATTTCAGTGGTTTTTATTATATTCACAGAGTTGTGCAACCATCCCCACTGTCTATTTTAGAACATTGTCTCCCCAAAAAGAAACCCTGTACCCATCAGCAGTCACCCCCATTTTTCCCCACCTCCTGGCAGCCACTAGCAGCCTTCCTGTCTCCGTAGATTTGTCTCTTTTGGAAATGTCATACCAATGGAATCATCCAACAGGTGGACCCCTGTGTTGGCCTCCTCACTTAGCACCACATTCTCAAGATTGATGCATGTGATAGCATGTATCAGCACTTCCTTTCTTTTTATTGCCAAGTGATACTCCACTGCACGGGTTTACTTCATTTTGTTTATCCGCTGAGGAACTATTGGGTTGTTTCCACTACTTTGGCCAATAATGCCGCTGTGCATGTTTGTGACTGCGTTTTTGTGTGGATGTCTGTGTTCCTCCGTCTTCCCCGTGCAGCTAGGAGTCCGGTTGCCGGGTCACAGGGTGACTCTGTGGGTAACCATCCGAGGAGCTGCACCTCGTTACAGTCCCCGCGGCTGTCGCAGGGGTCCGGTTCCTCCACGCCCTCCACACCACTTGCGAGTCTCTGTCTTTTTTATTAGTGTAGCCAGACAAGTGGGAGTGAAGTGGGGCCTCCTCGTGGTTTTGATTTACATTTCCCTGATGACTAACGATGTTGAACATCTTTCATGTGCTTACGGGCCATTTGTGTATCTTCCTTTGGAGGAGTAGCAAATAGAAACTTGGACCATTTTTAACTGGGATTGTGTGTCTTTTTGGTATTGAGTTGCAACAGTTCATTTCTGTATTCTGGATACAGGTTTCTTATCACATATATGATTTGCAGGAACTTTTTCCAATTCTGTGGGTTATCTTTTCCTTTCATCCTTTTGAACAGGGGCATATCTTCAAGACGATGGAAACTTCAGAAATCACAAACCCAAAAACCTTCAAAAGCCAGGCAAATAAGCTAAACACGTGAGGTGACTTGGGTTTTTTCAGTAATAATGTTGTTTAGGCTGAGCTAAGCGTTTCTCTGGCGTCGGGAAGCAGAGATGTGGGCTTTGGGTTCCGCGGCCCTGGGTTCAAGGCCGCGTGGTCCCCGCAGGGCTGAGCGAGCGGCGGGGTGGGGGAGGTAGGGGGGAGTGGGGGGCGGTTAGTCAGCTGGCCTCTCTGAGCCCTGGTTGCTTGTCCGTGAACTGGGGACACTACCCCTGCCCTCACAAGATGGACAGCAAAAGGACATTTTAGAACAGGCCCTCCTGTATACTTTTTGACGATGCACATTTTACTTTGATAAATATTTAAAATAATAAAATGAAAGGCCCATATCTGCTATAAATTAAGGGCTCCAGAAAGGTCAGCCTCGCCGTCGCCGTTTTTGCCGCGGAGCGCGGCGCAGCCCCGCTGCCCTCCGCCCCCGAGGACCCCCGCCCCCGAGGACCCTCCGGGGCTCACAGCCGCTCCAGCGGCGGAAGCTGGAACCTGCTTCCTCCTCGGGCAAGGCCGTGCGAGGGCGGAAAGGGCTTTTCATCGTTGTTACAAAAGAGACAGGCTTTCTCAGCTTCTTGGGCCAATAAGAACTTTACCAACAAGTGAAACCAAAAGAAAGTGTCATTTTTCTTTCCTTTCGAGAGGAAACAGCCCGTTGGCCCAGGACGGACTTTCTCAGTCTCCCCCACAGCACCGAGCACCCCACCCCCACAGAGGGAGCGCCGGCCAGGGAGGGGGCTTCTGTATCCCTCCAGCCCAATGACTCCGCCAGGTGGCAAAGCAACCTGCGGGGAGGGGGGAGGCGCAGGTGGTCTCAGGTTGGGGGGTGGGGCGGGTGCTGCGGGTCTGCTGGTTCTGAAGCTGCTGTGCTCTGTTTAACAAAGAGGCTTCCTGGGGCGGGGTTGACAAGGGAGGCTCAGACGCAGTGCCCGAGGCTGAGCTGTGAGTTTAAAAATAAAAACAAAACTGTCATAGAGGTTCCTCATCTCTGCCCCCTTGGACCCTTAACGGTAAAGTCCCTCCCTCCCCTGAGTCAGGCCAGGGAAATGCTGAGATCATGACAAGGGCAGCACCTCGGCTCGGGCACCCTCCCTCCGAGGCAGGATTCTTTCTGCCCAGACACACCCAACCACCGCCTGCTGCTGCCCTTGGGGCAGGACGTCCTTGGGGAGCCCTCCCTGCCCCTGCCAACCAACCCATTCCTCTCTGTCCAATCTCGGCAGCTTTGTTTTTCCTCTACTTCACCTTCGGGGAAAAACGACGACACCTGAGCGTGGAGAACGCACACCTGGTGCCCCAGCCGTGGGGGTCCTGCGTCAGCAGCCAGGGCCCTGGCACCTGGGCTGTTAGCACGTCCACCCAGGTGACTCTGAGGTGGGTGGTCACGGGCTGGCCTTTGGAAAATAACTTTCACATATTTCAATTAAAAAAAAATCCAAGCCATGTGTGGATAGGAAAGCAGGAGAAGCACTGAGGTGGGGGAACCCCGGGCCGGGCCTGCCGCCCTCTCCTTCGCCCGTGGCCGCCCATCCCAAGACCCTTGTGCTCGCAAAGGCTCTTTAGCTGTGTCAGATCACATGTTCGCAGGTCCCAGGAATAAAGACAGGGACCGTTTTTTTTTGGGGGGGGGGAGGCAGGGGGCCTGCTGTCTCTCACAGAGAGCTTAAGCCCTCCCAAAGCCATCCAGCTAGAGAGCAGGGCCTGAGTCAGATGACGCCCAGGTGGCTCGCTTCCTCAAATCCCTTGTGATCACACCCTTGTGATCTGTGAGCTCCGCCCTGCGCTCAGGCCAGCCGCTCTGCGCTCTGGTAAGGGCCCCCGGCCGACCAGCCGAGGCCTGCCGCTGCGGGAGGCAGGCCCAAGGGGCCCTCGGGAATCCTAGTCCTGCCGACCAGGTCTCTAACCCCCTCCCCGCTGGAGGCGTGTCCCCTGGTGCCCAGAGGCCCATCTTCCTAGTCTCACACCCAGTCCTCTTTCCCAGGAGCCTTGCTTTCTTTTCAAGAGCATTTACTGGGCACTTACTCTGTGTCAGGCCCCAGGGACACAGAGGATAATAAAGCCCATCTGGGCCTGCGTGGCCCCTCAGAGCCGAGTCAGCACAGCCGACGCCCGCAACAGGCCATGATGCCCTTTCCAGGAGGGGGGGAGTCTGAATAATGGGAGTCCTCCTGGCAACACATAAGAGGCGCCAGAAACACCAGCGCGCAGACCAAAATTCCAACTCTTGGGAATTTTTCCTAAGCAAAATAAAAGATTTATACTATGCTGTTATTTTTAAAATACATGTGACTAGTTAATTATGGTACATCCGCCCAATAACATAATATGTGGCCACACAAGAAAAAAAAAGTAAGAGTCAGAACTACAGATACTACAAATGAGCTTAATATATGATGTTTCAGAGCAAAACCTAACCACCACCCGCAGGGGACTAATTTCCAAAATTGAGGTGCATCGTGACCATGCAATGCTAACAGTTGTCAAAAAGAAGACATGGGAAGTTCTCCATGTGCCCAAAGAGACAGCTCTCTATTACATACATGATTTATACATGGAAAAATTCTGGAAGGATTTGAGTGCCACAGGGCTGAAGCCAGAACTATACAGCTATGCTTTTCAAAATGTGCTATATATATATTTCATATATCATATATAAACCATGTTGTATGTTACAGGACATATTATGTATAAAATATGTAATAAACTGGTGGTGGCAAGTTTGGCATAACCACTTTGGAAAGCAGGTAGCAATATTTAATAAACTGGAAGCTACACATGTCTACCTGTTACGCAGGCCCCTGTACCCCTGGGCACAAAAGGATTCTTTCCTACCTGTGCTCAGGAGACACAGAGAAGAAGACCCCTGCAAAAGCATGTCTGAAAGAGCAAAACATTGGAATTCCCAGAGAGGCAGGAGCAAAACACCTGCAGTAGTTGATACAGTGAAATAGCCTATGAGTGCTGATCACTCCCTGGAGCGCATTTGCCGATCTCTCAGGGCACTTGCATTGGGCTCTAGGCACTCTTCTGATACCTACGGTGACCCCGCGACCGGGGAGCGGGGAGCGTGCCCTCTAATCTGGGGACAGCGAACAGAGTTGGAGCGACAGGAAGACTCCAGAGGTTTCACAGGCTGGTGGTGAGCGCAGTGAATCACTAAATGAATAGGCCTGGGCTACATGCAGCAACATGAACAAATGGAGCTGAGCAAAAAAGAAAGTTGCAGAAGGAGTCATATGAATGAAACCATTTATATGAAGTTATTAATATCTAAGAAATTCGATGTATTGTTCATAGATGCGCAGGGATGAGTAACTCCAAACTCAGGGAATTGGTTCTGTCCGAGGACAGAGGGGCTGATGGGCATGGAGGTGACCCAGGGCTTCCCTTGGCTGGTCTCTTCCTCCCGGAAAAAAGGAAGGGAGAGTGGTGAGGGGTAGGGGGGAGGAGGGGAGGGACAGAGGAAGGAAAGAAGGAAGGGAGGGAGGGAGGGAGGGTGGGAGAGCAAAATGTCAGCCCTGCCTGAGGATGTGGAGATTGGAACCGAGTCGGCCCTGGAGGGAACTCTACGATGTGCCCGCGACCCGTAGCAAGAACAGGAAAGGACATTCCAGCAGCGAAGAGCTGCCCCAACAGACAGGCGTTCTTTCTGTCATTAGGCTGAAATGCTTTCAGAACTTGAAAGAAATGAAAAACCCAACTGGTTTTTCCTGGACAGGGGCTGTGGTCGGGGAAAAACCTCTCTCCGCCCCTCCTCCACACCACACTCAACCTCCTTCCGGTCAATCTACTCGCCTTTCCCTCTTGTTCTCCCCTTTCTTGGGCAATTTCAGCGCCCGGTTGGTGAGAAAGTGCATGGGATTCTCCGTAAAGCACAGTCCGCCCATGCAGGCTCGAGCCGCCTGGGCTGGGGGCCCTCCTGCCGCTGCCTTCTCCCAGGAAACACTGAGGGAGCATCTACCTGCTGGGTTCCAGGCCCTGTGCTGGGGGCTCGGGGATAGGCTCGACCAGACCCCTGTTTTCTTACACTTATGTTGCATGGGAAAAAACACCAAACACGTAAAAGGAGTAACATCCGATAGCAGATGTCATCACGAACATGAAACACGATCCTCTGACAGTTCCCAGTGTCCCTTCGTCATCCCTGGGCAATTAAGCGGCTTCCTTTTTTCCCTCAACAATATTTAAAACAAACTTCTGTCGATTAGAAACCATGTGTTTCAGGCTTATGATTCTCTTTCACCAAAAGGAGACGGAATCGAGGTTACAACAATGTCACCTTCCCAGCCGCGAGTTCTTGGGAGGAAGCGCTTCACGCTTTTGGTCCCTCTGGGGTGCCTTCCGTGCGCCAACACCAGGACCTCAAGAGCTAGCTGCCTGCCACCGGCAGCAACGCCCGTTCTTACCACGCGCCGTGTTGCAGAGAGAGGGCAGTTCTTTCGTCTCGCCGATCCGTGGGCAGACCCAGGGTTCACTTTTTTAAAAAATTGATTCTCATTTGAGGGCACATTCACTGATTTTTAGAGCAAGGGGAAGGGGGAGAGAGAGAAACATCAATGCCTCCCAGACGCCCAGACTCGCCACCGAGGCATGAGCCCCAACCTGGAACTGAATTGGCGGCCTTTCGGTTATGTGATGACATCCAAGCCACTGAGCCGCGCCGGCCAGGGCAAAGTTTCGTGTTTTTTTTTTTTAAACTGTAAAACAAAAATGTCAACAGGGTCTAGGCTGACTTTAGGAATCTGTCTCACTCTTTCTTTACAATGGCATTTTTTCCTTTTTAGGCACAGAAAGAATCACGCATCCTTCTCTCCAGAAATGATTCACAACGGCCGTTCTTCTCCCAGGAATCACGGTCCTTGCTGCCTACTTCCCATGTCTCAGAAAATTTTTTTCTCGGGTGTTTAAGGCTGGAGAATAAATCCAGTCCCAGTCCCTGCGACCCTACCTGGGCTGGAAGTCCCCCCAGATCTGTTTTTATTGGCAAACCTCTTCCTCTTGGTGATCCTGCTGAGGTGGTTTCCCAGGGACTTGGTTACTAGGTACCCAAGGGTGAATTTGAATTCTCGAGTCAGTTCTCGTAATGACACTAACCACAGGCTTAGGGTGCGGAGCCTGGGTTCAAGTTCAGCTTCTGCTACTAAGTAGATGACTTTGGGTAGGTCGCTTGGACTGCCGTTTCTTTGTCTGTCAGGTGGCGCTGACGGTTCCTGCCTCACCTTGGGGACCGGGGTTTGAGGGTCAAAGGGAATGTGTGTAAAATCCCTCTGCAGACTTGAAAGCCCCGTGTAACTATAAAATCTTTTTATTAGTTGTTTCTACAGGCCGGCCCCCCACCTCCCCTCCAAACAAAGCCAGTGTTCAGGGAATCGTTTGGTAGTAGCTTACACAACCTATAATCATAAATGGAAATGAAAAGCAATGGCAACGCAGTGAAAAACATCCAATGTATCTATCGAAGGTAAGTTGTACAAATACATGTGACATTCATCTTTTGAGGATTATCTACCCCTTGACACACCTTGGTTTTCATTTGCATGTATAACCAAAACTTTCACTAGAGGTTGCTTTTCTTAGAACCCTCAGGGGCCTTTTCCTTTGCATGAGGGTGACAGAAGAATAATTCTTACACATGCACTTTGACTTCCAAATAGTGATAATGAAAGAAGAGGAATGAGCACTGGCCTCATTGGCAAATGCCTCGTGCGCCCTTGTGCCAAGTCCGGGACTTGAGCGGCATCATCTAGTTGAATCCTCACCCGCCCGGCCCATGAGCTGGAAGGCAGCTGTGCCCATTTTACTGATCAGTAAACTGAGGCTCCAAGAGGTGGGGGAGTGAGTGCCAGATTCTGTTTCCCAAACCCTTTACTCTTAACGCAAATCAAGTCAGACCCTAAAAGAGCCGGAATGCTTCCAACTAGGACCCTCAACCACCTGTGTGTACATGTGCACAACCACGCACGCTCACATTTTTCGGGCCCAGTTAACTTCAAGAAAGAAGAGAGAAATGACTAAGTGTGTGTTACACACGGTTGAGCCAGCTCCGTCTCCTGGCGACCCCGTGGATGAGTGACGTCCACTTTCCTGCCTGCACAGCCTGCTCCGCCCCTGCGGACGCAGGCCGGTGGCTTCTGCCAAGGAGTCAGGCCGGCTCCCGTTCGCTCCTCTTCTTTTCTTGCGGCCTTCGATTTTCCCCAGCATCCCTTCCTGTCTTTTCCGCAGAGCCCTGCCTTCTCACGGTGTGCTGGAAGGAGGGCAGTTTTGGCTTTGTCACGTTTGCCTCTAACGATGTTTCAGGCTTCATTTGCTCGGGGACCCACCCGTTCGTCTTTCTGGCAGTTGGGGGTCTCCACAGAGCTCTCCCCCAAACCATGTTCCAGATGAGTCCATTTTGCTCCCCATCAGTCTTCCTTTGTTTCTGCTGATGAATATGCCCTGCTGCTTTTATAACCAGAAAAAAATAACTCCCGTAAACACTCTCCCCTCCCGTGTGTACGCACGTGGGTATGTGTGCATTTGCTAAGGTGTGAGCATACACACGCCTATGCCTGTGGACCGGGGTATAAATTTAGAGAATGGCTTTATTTCAGTGTCATCGGAGGGGGATATGTCTGTCCCTTCTCACCTATGGCCATTTGACTTCTCCCTGAACATGTCGTGGATCCCAAATCACCCCTCCACTTTACTGAGTTTTTTGGACAATGAAAGTTGACCCACTTCCCCAGCAAATCCTCTGTAAGTAACTGGGTCGCAGCAATGTCTCTAAAACAAATTGCGCCTTGGCTGGTGCGGCTCAGTGGATTGAGCACCGGCCTGCAAACTCGAAGGTCACTGGTTCAATTCGTAGTCGGGGCACATGCCCGGGTTGGGGGCCAGGTCCCCATCGTTGGGGGCCAGGCAACCAATCAATGTTTCTCTTACATGTCAATATTTCTCTCCCTCTCTTCCTTTCTCCGTTCCCCTCTCTCTAAAAACTGGGGGGGGGGACCCTTAAAAAATAAATAAAACAAACTGCATTTCCCAGCTTTTCCTGAGGACTTACGCTCCTAGTAGGGTGTGAAGGGCTGGTTGCCCCCCACCGCCAACTAAATGACCCCAGGGTGCATTTTCACGTCGCCCTCTTGCTCTCAGTGCTAACCGTCACTTTCTAACGTACTGTGACACGCCGTGCCTCCTCTTCATCACATCACCTACTGTGCATGGGGTGCCAGGCACGCGGGAAACCCGTCCTGTAGATACTAGGTCGTTTGGGCTGGTCCCGGGCCCAGCGTCTGCAGGGTCCTCTCTACAGTGAACTCCTAAGAACTCCTTTGGTTCATTTCCCCACTGGGCCCCTGTTCTGAAAGGCTGTGTGCGCCACAGTGTAACAAAAATAACAATAACAGCCCCCCTCTTTGATGAGAAACACCAATTAAGTTATAACAGTACCCAAACTGCAGTATTCAATACTAATCCCTTTCACTTTCCATTGTTGAAGGATCACCCATATAAACTGCTGCAGGCAAGGAGTGACGGCACCCAGTTGCTAAGATTCTGCCGTTTTGGTTCATCTGTACAGCCCTATTGTGGGTTCACTGAAATGCCGAAAATAAACTAAAGGTCCCGCTCACTAGTCTCCCCCCACCGCACCATCAAACTTTTCTTCCTTCTTTCTTTGTCTGTAAATTCAGGTGAAATTCTCATAGCTATGGCTCACCACTTGACCGTGAACAGTTCATTGGCATTCACTCCATTCACCACCTTGGTCTAGTCTGGAATATTTTCGTCACCCCAAAAGGAAACCTTATATCCATTAAGCAGTTGCCTCCCAACTCCCCCACCCCCACTCCCCACTGCCAATCCCCAAAGGCCAACAGTCACTGGTTTTGAAGCCTCAGGTTCTTTGGGCTCAGGCTGGGATCGCTGTTCTACCTCCTTCCACCTTCCACAGGGGGATTGCCCGCCCCGAAGGGGCTCCCTGAGGCACCCACCAGCCCCTGCCATGTGGCCTCCTGCGATTCCAGGACAGCAGCCGCCAGCGGGCTCCGGCTGGGAGCCTCCTCCCTTTAGTCTCTTGCTATTGGATGGCTGGAGGTGCGGGGACCTTGACAACCTGGTGAGTAGAATGTCACTAAGTCGGCTTTTATCCCCATGGGGGTGTGGAATCTGCTCAATTGCAAAATATTAACCAGCAGGACGAAAACGGAATCCCTGTGTCTCCTGACTGTGCCCCCTCCTACAGCAAACCTCAGTGGGGACATGCAGATTTTGAGGCACTTTTGCATTTATGCTGGAATGGCCAGCTACTTGGCATAAAATCTGCGTGGACGGCATTGCTAAGGGAGAGAGGGATTCTAAGATTGAAACTGAAATGTGCACGCTGTTTTACAGCTTACAAAGCATTAACAATTCATTACCTCAGCCCTGGCTGGTTAGAGCGTTGTCCCAACGGGCCAAGGTTGCGGGTTTGATCCCGGGTCAGGGCCAGGCAGAGGACAACAGCTGAATACATGGATGGGTAGGGTGGCCAATCTCCCTCCGAAAACCAATGGAAAAGAATTCATTATCTCTCGTAGTCTGATCAACAGAAGATAACATTATCATTCCCATTTTACAGGTGAGGAAATTGAAGGAGTCAGAAGTTAAATGACTTGCCCAGGGAGCCACAGCCTGAAACTGTAGCCTGGCCTTTCCGACTCCAAAACCGGGGCTCTTTCCCAAGGGCAGACCGAATGTTTGCGCCCCCGACCCCCAATTCACACGTCGAAACCTAGTCTTCCATGTGACATCACAGGAGGGGGGCGCCTTCGGGAAGTCCTGAGGGCAGAGCCTTCAGGAATGCGATCAGTGCCCTTCTGATAAGGACCCCTGAGAGCTCCCTCCCTGCTGTCCCGTGAGGCCGCAGGCCCCACAGTCCTAGGAGCCAGGAAGAGGGTCCTCAGGAGACACCGAACCCGTCGACACCCTGACCTCAGACTGCAGGCCTCCAGAACCATAAGAAATAAACGCTTGTTGTTTATGTCCCCCAGTCAGCGGTGCTTCGTTATAGCGGCCCCAACGGTCGGAGACACTGGGCTTGCACCTGCCTTTGTCAGGGAAACAGAGTAGGTCCGTTGCTGGCGGCTCGCCAGAGGTTTTCCCAGGCGTCAGCCCCAGGCCTCCCTCTGCTTGGCTTTGTCCAGCCTCTCAGCACCTGATGGCACGAGCCAAGATCAGAGGCGAGAGCCCTCCTCCCTGCCCGACTGTCGGGGGTGGGGGGGAGACACGTGCCTAGGAGCCGGGCCCGTCTCAGGGTCTCTGAGCTCAGTGAGGGGCACTGCGCTCCGGCCAGGCGTAGTCCAGCCCCTGCCCACGCCTTCACCTCGTCCTCCCTGCTCCCTGAGCCCCGCACTCACGCTCTGTTCCGCTCACGCCCAGCTGTTCGCAGTTCCCCAGCATGCCAGCAAGTTCCTTACCCCCTGTGCCTTTAAAAAGGATTGTGGTGATAACAACAATGGTGATAGCTCGCTCCTGGGTCCTGCTTACGTGCTGGCTCTACACATGTGCCATTCCATTTAACTCCCCACAACCGAAGGGAGTCGTCATTGTCGATCCCTTTTCACAGAGGAGCAAACTGCGGCTCTGCATGGCCAAGGGCTGGGCTTGGGAGCCAGACGACCTGGGGTTCACGCCCAGCTCCACCGCGCTCTGATTACAGAGGCCTTGAGCAAATTCCCCCTGCAGTACCCTGCGTAACAGCGAGCTTGGTGAACCTGCTTCACGGGGCTGCTGTGAGAATTCAAGCAAATGGGTGCAACATTTGGCACCTGGTAGGTACTTCAAAAGTGTTTGGAATTATTGATGTCCACGTTAAGCAGCTGAGAAAGAATCCCAGCTCAGCTCTGATGGTGCACCCTTTTCCTGCTTCTCCCCGTGTCCATGGTTCAAGACCCAGTAGCTGCTGTTGCACCCTCGTCACACCACCAGGCCGAGGAAGGTGCCAGCTCGCTTCATTGAGGGACCAGAGCCCTGACGCTCAAGCAGGCCACCAGCTGCTCCATTCCCTGCTTTGCCTGGCTGACTCTCAAAACTCCAGGAAGGGTTTTTTGATCTCTGGCTCCTGAGCTTGCTCTTCGTTTCCTTCCCTTCCAAGTTCTGCAGGTACCCTTCACGACTCTGTCCCCTCTACCGGCTTTCCTGCCAGTAGAGTCACGTGGCACCCCCGGGTGTCCCTCAGGACCAGGAGCGCCTTGGAAGCCATCAGAGTGCCCTCAGCTCCAGCATGGGGCCTGGGCAAGAGACAGGGCTTGGGATATCTTTGTTAAAGAACCGAATGAGTCATTATCGGGTAAGTCAGCACTCATGTTATTTGCCTACACCCCAACCGTGCAACGGGACCCTCAACACCTCCAAAATAGCTGGAGGGGGAAGGTGGAGAGTCTGTGAAAGCTTTTTCTGTAACTCTTTGGATGCCCTGGAGAGATACTTCAAAGAACATTGTCTATATTCCTGAGGAATTGGGCTGAATTTCAAGACACTGATAGGATGGACTTGACACTTGGGAGCGAGGCAGAGGGAAGAATCCCCGTGTCCTAGGCAGGCCCTGCTACACGGAGAAAAGCGCATTCTCTGCCACTACAGACCAGGGGAAAGACGGGTCCCCCCATTATACCGGAAGCTGTCATGATAGCGAGGAGCTTATTGACCGGGAGTTTCTGTACTAGAGTCCTTGGAGAGCCACTAGGGTGACAGCACAGAGCCCCCGCGCCCCCGACCCCCCCACGCTCTCCCCCAGCCAGCTCTAGTTTTCCTCCCGGCACTAGGCACCAACACCAGACCAGCAGGTACTTTTGTTGTTCTCACCTGCCCCACACCGCCCCGCGGACAGGGACTTTGTCTAGGTTCTCCCCGGGTCCCTAAGGCCTAGGACCGCCGCTAGGAACTCGGTAGGCCCTTGGGGAAGGTCTGTTGAGGGCTCAATGAATGTTTGGGACGCACGTGCTCTCACTGACCCCGCTGCGAGGTGGGCTGGGCACGGATCACCATCCGTGCCAACGCACAGGTGAGGGGATCCCGCACCCACGGGCAGGAACGGCTGGCCCTGAGGTCAGGACTTCGGCTCGAGCTGGCGCCCTGCCCGACACGCTGTGACCTTGGGCCATCTCTGAGCCTCCCAGAGCTGGGGTTTTCTCCTCCACGTCAGGAGGGCGAGGAGGCCCCCAGCGAAGCCAATGCTGCGGCTGGCTCGCCGGCCGTGACTTGCCCAAGGTCACCCCAGCCCTGGGCCACAGCGCCTGTGCTCTGGGGCTCACAGGCCGATCCGAGCCGGGTCACCCCCTCCCACGCACCCCGCCGCAGGGTTTTGGGGTGGGGGCCGACGCGGGGCGGTCCCGGGGCGCCGCGCGCGCTGACGCGGGGCCCGAGGCGGCGGGGACCGGGCGCGGGGGGAGGCGCGTCGGCGGGCGTCCTCCTTTTGTGCGAGAGCCGGCGGCTCGGCTTCGCGAAGGTAAACAGCGTTTCCTCTTCCTCCTCGCGGCGTCTCTTCCTTTTATAGTGATTTCTCGCCTGGCACTCGCCCGGGCCGCTGCTGGGGCTGCTGTGGCCGCGGCGGGGCCGCTCGAAAACCTGTGGCGGTGACGTGAGACCCGCCAACCCGGAAACGACGGCGGCAGCAGCACCCGAAGCCCAGGCTCCTGCGCTCCAGCGCCCGCGGCCGCGCTCCCGTCTCCGCTCGCCCGGCCGCCAGGTATGTGCTCGGGGCTCCGCCGGCGCCGCCGCCCGGGCCTCCCGCGCGCGCCCTTGGAGCCGATTGGCACCGGCGAGGACGCGGGGTGCGGGGCGCGGGCGTGATGGGTGCGGGGAGAGGTGGGGGTACGAGCCGGGCCGCGTCGTGTGCCAATGAGCTGGAGAGGGGGCGCCGCAGGGGGCACCCAGAGGATGCTCCGGGGCTGGGCTGGGGCGGGAGGACGCGAGGGGCGCACGCCAGGCGACCGCCGCTGGGTCCACCCAGCAGCGGGGAGCGCGCAGCAGCGTCCCGCGCCAGCAGGGAGGGGGGCTCCGGGTGGCTGTCTCCCCCTCCCAGACCCCCCTCTGCACGCCAGGTGAGGGCGCAGGGTCTGACGCCGGGCGCAGGTCAGCCGCCCCCCCCCCGGCAAACTTCCATCGGGGGCTTGGAAGGCCAGTCGCTTAGAATTGAGGAACTAGAGGGGGTGAACAAAATCTCCATTGGCCCCAAGACTTCCTCCTGGGGTAAATACCCGGCTATGTTCAGGGAGCACTTCCTCTTTACCCTTTATCTTTTCATCATCTTTATTTTTAAGTGGAAGTTCAGTGTTAACGGTGGATGCCCTTGCATCCTGCAGGGCTCTCCTGAGGCTGTGCACACGCACACCCTGGGTCTCTAACCCGTGTGTCCTGTGATGGGGCTGGGAGGAAAGAGGAACCCAGGACTTCCCGTGCTGGAGTCTTGGGGGGCCGGTCTTTGATCCCCACCCAGTTGCAAGAAATGGAGCCAGTGGGGGAGGGGTTGAGCGGGAAAGAGGCTCGGCTGGGGAGTGTCAGGTCGACTTTGCACCTATGGTTAAATTCCTGGTCCTGCTGTGGACAAGCTGTGTGACCTTGGGCAAGTCGCTGACCCTCTCTGAGTTTTAGGTGCCCATCTGTAAAATGGGCTGCTTGGAGTTGACCCTAGAGAAAGTGAGCTTGGATTTCCTGGCCTGGAGCGTCGCAGTGATGGAAAGTGTCATTGTCAACCACCTTTAATTTGTGCCTCCCCAGTGCCTAGAAGGGGTGCTTGGGGCACAAGGGAGGTTCTCCATAGATATTTGTGAAATGAGTAAGTGGATGTGAATTTTGAGAGGTGAGTGGGTGTGGTTCCACGTTTTTTGGGGCTTCCTAGCCCTGTCACCGTCCCACAATCCCCAGAGAGCCACAGTTTGCCACCTGGACTCTGTGTACTCGCCCCTCCCCGCACAAGGAGGATTGTCGTGTGAAAATATTGACTCCCTGCAAAAAGGAGCTTCAACTCTGACTTTGAGCTTCTCCCGTTCTTGGAAGATCGCATTCTGTGGAAATGACAAGGAAGCACCGTTTTGATTGCCACCGCCAGATGACTGGCCGGGGCAGGCGGCCAGGGCTGACAGCTGGGCCGATTTCCCAGGCCTGGGGGTTCCTGTAAACGTGGAGGAAGCTGGGGCGAGGTGGGTTTTCTCCCTTGGTGAGGCGTGCAGAAGTGGTCAGCCGGCCTGGGTTTTCTTCCTGGGGAGCCAGGTTGTAATTTGCATTTTCTATATCCTCCTCGCTAGTCGCTAGTCTCTCTGCCAGGGGCGGGGCGGGGCGTGTGAGCTGCAAGAGGCTAGGGCGCCTTCCTAACACAAGGACACTTGGAAGGGGCCTTCTCGTAGAGGCCCGGCATGGCTCTCTGCACTTCACTTGGGGAGATTTTCAAGTAATTTCTTTTTCTCGGACAGCCATCCTTTTCCATTCTCTCTCAGCTTCCAGAGGCTTCTGTGCACCCTTTTAGGGTCCTCAGCTGTGTTTTTTCCCCTCTGGAGGCAGGAGGGGAGCCTGAGTGCCACTTGCATCTTGAGAGGCCACAGTAGGTGTCTCTCCGCCAGGTCAACTCAGTGTGAGCCTGGGCAGCTGCGTTCTGAAGATGCGGCGTGACCACGGCTACCTGAGTTGTGAGCTTATTCTCAGCTAGCAAGACTTCGAGAGAGTGCAGGATTTGACCCCTGACCCTCAGCCAGTAAGTGGCCTGTTCAGGGCCCTCCCCGAGGCTCCTTCCTGTAGACTTTGCTCCTGTTGAGTGGCCTTTGTGTTTCCCTGGCACCTGGCAGGCTGTCTGGCATATGCTGGACATGCAGCGTATGTTTTTTGACAGAATGAACAAAAGAGTGACGGTTTCCTTATTGCTCTCTCTGGAGGTACATTCTATCTCCGCCTCAAGGTCAGCGTCAGTGCACTGGCCTGTAGGTGACCTTGACATTGCTCTCTGGCAGTTCCTCCCAAGTGGGTCTAGATTCCCCATCATGCAATCCCAGCCTCTGCCAGCTCTGACCTCAGGATCCAGGGACCGTGACAGGAGGGACCCCTGAGGGATGCCGGAGCCAGGAGGGGGTGGCCTCACGTTCGGCATTACCACCGTCTCCCTGATTGAGGACACCGCCGTCCTGTGGCCTCGCGGTCGGGGACGTGGGCATCTTCAGCGACACCATCTTCCAGCGAGCATTGTGCAGGCAGTGTTGTGTCGGTGACGAGTCAGATTTAAAATTGTTGCACTTAGATTTTAAGGCCAACCATGAAGCCACAGAGAGGCCACCAGCCTCTCGTGACCTTTTTATCCTCACCCGTAAACAGGCGAAATACTCGCCACCTCGCTCCAGGCGTGTCTCACAGGCTTCCTAGTCACAGGACGAGATCCACGGTCACGCCTCCTTTCCCTCGATCACCGCGGGCACATCTTGGAGTTTCTCCACCACGCCAGCCTCGGTGTTCTCACCGTGAGATGGGACGTGGATCATGGGGTTGTTCTGCTCCATGGGATAGGGTGAACGAAGCCCTTAGCCCAGGCCCCGATAAAACAGGGTGATCCTCATCGATGACTATTACGGTCGTCAACAGCCACGATCACTGTTTCTCAACCGGAGTATAGGCAGCTCAAAGGCCAGAGCTGCCTCTTGTAAACTGGAGCTGGAGCTTCTCAAGTGAAGTGAGTGGAGTGGGGGAGGGGGAAGAGCTGATTTTCTTCTTCTCCTTCTCTGCTGGGGACATGGGATAAAGGCCTGTGGAAGAAGGAATCACTGTGATCCTGTTTTCTGTCCATTTCTGAGGGCAAAGGGCCTTTTTCCCTCTCTTTCATAAGGTCAGCTCTTCGCGCGTCGGTGACACTCACTCCATCTAGTCACATAACGTTCACAGGGACTCCCTCCAGCCGAGACTTGACTCCCCCAGGTTCTCCTATGGACAAGATTTCTGTCGCTTCTGCACAACCTGGGCAGTTAGGTCTGGCGGTCTTAACAGGCAGGGTGACCGGCCTCAGCAGGTTGAAAGAAAGATAAGTTTGTTGTCAAGGATGCATGAAGTTAAGGGCAGTTATATTTCCCTCTATTGCTGTTTCTAGAGGCAACATGTGAATGGGTTTGGGGGCCGGGCCCCCCGGTGACGTCCTGGTTCTGCTGCTCACTGGCTCTGTGACCTTAGGCAGGACGCCCTCTCTTGGGGTCGTCTTTATCTTTCACATGGGGAACAAGCATCACCACCCGCAAGGCTGTTGTGAGGATGAACCCAGGGGTCGTATGGAGATCTTCCCAGCGCAGTGCACGGCCCACAGCCTGTGCTCGTCTGGGACTCTTCTCCTACCCTCTGGGCTCTTTCTGTCCCAATTCCAGCCCCATTGTCCTGTCCCGCCACCGACAGGGCTCCTGCAGGAGTCGAGCCGTTGGCTGGCAGCTTCTTCCCAGATTCAAGTTCAAGCCTCCGTTTTTCCAAGTCCATTGGTGGCTGGTCGCAGGGCAGGCGCTTCCCGGACTGGCAAGGTCCTTGCGCCAGAGCTGGTCAAGCAGAGTGGCCTGGGGAGCCTTTGAGTGTATGTGCGCTCCCATGGACGTCCCCCCGCCTTTTCAAAGACTTACTAGCTGCCATCTGCTCCAAGGGAAGGAGACATTATGTTCATAAATATATAAATAATCGAAGTTGGCGAGGAGATTTGTTTAATGAAGTGTTGCTGAGAGTGATTTTTATAAATATTTAAGATCATCTGAAACCATTAGAGGAATTGCAGGGTTTATTAAAAAGCCGGAAACGTGTTCTGGAAAGGCTCCTTTTCGGTCCCCACAGCGCGGCCGTCGGGACTCGAGGACAAGGGAGGAGCCGTTCTGAGCACGGACGCGGGGCCGTGAGGGGCAGGTGGGCCGCCGGGCTGTTTGTCTCTGCTGTCGGGGGCTGGCAGCTGTGCAGCCGCCCGTTTGTGGGGGCCGAGGGGTGGGAGGAGGAGGGCAGCCAAATCCTCAGGACGGAGGGTGGAAACCAGTGTTGGTTGCAAACCAACATTTTCAAAAGCAACCTGGGCTTCCCTAAGACGCAGGGGCCAGTGGGTAGTGCACGCCAGGCATCACCCTGGGGGCTGCATGTTTCCCATCCTGCTCGTGAGGGTCAGCGGCGGGCTTCTGGAAGGTTCCTAAGACACATGTCCTTTGGTTAATGGTGTGCTATGTTTTCCCAAATCCTGTGGAGGCCCGCATGCGAGACACCTTTTGATGTTCGAAGTGCAGGGTGTGGGGTGTGGGGTAGGGACACAGCAGAGCAGGGAGGGGTTTTTGGAGCAGTGCTTCCCAAACTGGAGTGTGCCCCCAAATCTCTTGGGGATCCCCTTGCAGACTCCGAGCCAGAGGCCTCGGGTGGGCCGAGATCCCGCGTGTCTAACTCTTTTCCATGTGATTGAGCTTGCGTTCCTCCCGCACTCGGGCGCGTGGACCGTGCTTTGAGGAGGGAGAGGCCAGACAGCCCCGCTCGCCTCCTTCATTTAGGACCCGGACTGACCCCAAGGATGCAGATTGGAATAGGACTGTGGAGGTTCCCGGGGCAGCTGATCACTCAGTGGAGGAGGCAGGCGATAAGGAGGGGGAGGCCTGGACGGGCTGCGGTGGGAACACAGAGGGGCTCCTTAGCTCCGCTCGCTAAGCCCTGCAGGGCACCCTGAAAGGCTGAGGTGGCGCTGGAGCTGGGAGGGAAGAAAGGGAGGCGGCCTGGGCCTCACACAGGACTGTGGCCTGGAAGGACTGAGTGGGAACCTCATTCATGCTCCCGGTTTCAGGTTTTGGGTACCCAGCATTTTTAATTTAACAGATGCTGGACCGGGGACCCTGAAGGGGACACATCTTGCCCAAGAGGCCTCCTGGCCCTCAGGCCAGGCCTGTCACAGGGCTCCACAGAGTCTGCCTGTGAGCGCCATGGGGCCATCCTCAGTGGGAGGCCCTGAGGCCAAGGAGGGCTGGGGCCGGACGTCCTTCCCCAGCCCCAAAGGTACCTCTGCCCAGGACCTCCCTTTGGCAGGGGGCCAAGCCCTGAAATCCACCGGGAAAAAGAAGGCCCAACATGGGATGAGAGACAGTTTTGAAATCATACACCGTGTCAGAGACCAGTGGCCACCTCGTCCCACTGGTGTTCGCAGGTAAGCGGCGGGGAAGACAATGAGGTGAGGATGGGAAGAGGCTTGGGCCGCAAGAGGAAGAAAGCTCTATCCTTTAAGCACCTGCTTGGAGAGTATTCATGGAGTCTCTGGCCACTTGTGCTTTTGGAATTTAAACCCAGTGCTCATTCGGCAAGTGCCGTCAGCCCTGCCGCACCATAGCGGCGTGGCCTTGGCCACATCACAGGGCCTTGCAGGGCTGGAACTGCCCCGGTGAAGCTGGGCTAGTGCCCGTGCCCCGCGGATTGTTTGACCGTTTGAGGACTGGGTGAGGTGATATGCATACAAGCTCCCAGCGTAGCCTCTGGCAGACACTCTCCCAAAATATACCCCCTCCCCCAAGACGTAGTCACAGGTGGGTGAGAACTGATCGTCCGGTGTTCATGTCCACCCAGGGCTATATTCTTTCAAACAGCTCTGGTGGCTTTCAGCACAACTGGACCCTGCGGCTGGCCCCTCTGGGGCTCTCCTTTAGAAGGGGACAGTGGTGGGGTGAAGAACCATGGGTCTTGGGGTCAGGTATGTCTCTGTTCACCTCTGTCTCCCCGACTGTGAAGCCTTTTGCAAATTGCATCTTGGTGCCTGTTTTGTAGCTTGTTGTGGCTCTTAACTCAGAAAATGTCTGAACATGCCTGGCTTAGGGCCTGGTACATAATGGGTGGTCAGTAATTCGAGGCCCCTCCCCGCGCACCCTCAGGCCTGGGACTCGAGAGAGGAGCCCGCAGACTAAGGGAGGCCTCTGTGCTGGCCCCAGCTTTGCTCAAAACCAGAGTTGAAGTAGAATTTAGAAGACAATGTGGAAGTGAAACTCAGGCAATAACATCCTAAAATGTCTGCTCTGCTCCCCCGAACTCTGGTTTTGTGCTGCTCTGAGCTCTGGAGGCACCAGCGAGCAGCCAGGGCCCGTGCAGATCAAAGAGTCCTGCAGAGGAAAGCAGCGGGGTGTTTTACAGTCATTTCTGAACGTGCCTTCGTGGTTGTCAAACGTTCAGTTCCTTGTGGAGGAACCAGCCCGGCCTGCTAGCCAGCAACAGTAGCTGAGTTCCTACTCCGTGCCAGGCCCCGGGATGGGTCCCTGGAGGGAATAAAGAGGGTCCCGCTGCTAGTTCCTCGGGGCCTGAGCAGCACAGAGGAGGAAGGAGTTTTGAATTCATTTCCTCGGGCGAACCCAAGCCCAGCCCTGCGGAGCCCTTCCTGGTCACCCAGGACTTGGAAATGTTTTCTGACTCGGTTTGGAGGCAGTAGGGAGAGTCACCGGACCCCAGAGGGGACAGAGCGGCTGCTTGGTGAAGCGGGAGCAGGACCTGGGAGTGAGGCTGCAGCGCTGACGCTTCGCACGGGCGGTTCCAGCTCAGCCACAGCCCTCCCATAGCACGGCTCCCGCGGCCGTCCTGTCGCGGGTGCTCGTGACATGGGGCGTTTTTGTTGGTCTCGCTGATAATAAGGACAACTTCTCCTGAGTGAGCCTGAGCCACGTGTCCCTCATGTCTCCTTTCTTACCTTCACAATCCCGCTGCGAGACAGCTCCCACCATCCCCGTGTTACGGAGGAGGAAGCAGAGAAAACGGAGAGGCCAATACAAAGCAGACCTGGCACTTGCGTGTGCCGCGCGTGCTTCAGCGCCCACTTGCTGTTTTCACTCCTACTCTCGTAAACCTCTGACTTCACTCAAAAATTGCTCAAGGAAATAGTCTACCAAAGGGCAGATGGTGGCACAGCCAATGCCGCGAGAAGCGGGTGTGGTTTTGGGGGTGGGCCTCTTGGTGACCGGTGTCGCCAGCCGCCCTCTGTGAACTTGTCCGCCAGGGAGACTCAGATTTTGTAAGTTATTCTTGCAAGTAGATTACTTGGGCTAATTTGAGTGGTGATGTTTTTGGTAAATTCAGTGTGAAATTGACACATGCTATTAATACGCCCCGATGCATTTGGTGTCGGGACGCGAGTTGTCCTGTGTGTCGCTCTGCACCCTCGCAGGGGAAGGTGTGGGCGAAAGCAGGGCGACCGGGGTGCGTGCTTTGGGGGGATTGACTTGGAAGTCCCTGGGTTTGCATAAGGCCATCCAGACTTGAGAAAATAAGTTAGATACGGGATTGATACCTTGCTAGCAGAGTTCCTCGCATCTTCAATGTCTGAACTTGCCAGAATATTCTGTGCATGTGTCCCTGTCTTCCTTTCACCTGAGCACAGCTCGGGTGGGAGGGTCACGCATGAGTCCACGCCTTCAGCCAGTGCTCTCATGTGACAGGAGCCCAGCTAGAGAAACCGCCAGGGACGGCTGTCCCCTGCTTGTGCACGGTCTCCTTCTAACTCTGGGCGGTGGGTCTAAGAGGGACAGAACATTGAGGACCTCCCAGTCCCGCCCTCCCCAGCCTTTTTCATCCATGGCCCACGCAAGAGAGGGAGTTTGTAAGGCAGGGGTTAGAGGAGGAGTGGTCCAAGGGGGAGCATCTCCTGGTTGGAGGCGGCTGACCCAGGGGCCACCAACCCCACGTGTCAAGGTGTCTGTATCTCAACACTGTGTCATTTCTTCTAGGAATTCCGCTTGGGAAGTCGATTCTTGTCCGGGGTGGGAACCTGTTCAGCCAGCCAGTGGGGGCCCAGAGAGGTGAAGCGCGTTGCCAGGGTGACACAGGATCACTTGTTGAAAGACCTTGTTGAAAGAACGAGGGGCCAGGCCAGGGAGGTGGGAGCCCTGCTGACAAGGAGACTGCCGCTTCTGAGACCAGACTGCCTGGCCTGGGCGGCGGGCCCTAAAGCCCAGGGCTCCGGCCTGGGAGGCCTGGTTTCCAGTTCTGAACCGAGACTGATTTTCTGCTAGGATTTAATAGGTGGTCACGTTCTTCAAGATTGAAAAACACCAAAAGAGGAGGAATCATACATGCTGCATACACGTTCACATGTTGCCTTGTGAAGTCCGGAAGTCAGGACAGCAGACAGCCGTGCGTCGGGAAAATACCTCTGGACAATGTCCTGACTTGCTCTTGAAGGAGTGTTCGCATACCGACGGCTTCGTGCGTGTGTAAAAGCGTGGTGTAAACAGCAGCGACTCTATGCAGCCAAGTACAGTATGCCCCAAATAAAACAAATACAAATAGATACAACAGGCAAAGCACACTTTTCCATTTATTTAAGGTTTTGTTTTCTTTTAAATTAAAAAAGGCGTTAAGGTAGTTGGAGTAGCTGAATTCAGTGAGTGGGCTGTACCGTTCCACGGTGTTGCGATGCCCCAAGGACATCTTCAGAGTGTGCCGTCACCCTGCCCCAGTGCTGGGTGACAGGTGCGGCCTGTGTGTGCGTGGTTACTCCTGGGTCTTTCCTGCTTGAGTGTGATGAGCTGCGGAGAGGATGGGGGGGCGGGTAGGTGTGCGGCAGCCCTTCAGCCTGGAAGACCCAGTGGAGAGGAAGGACGCAGCCGCTCTTGACCTAGTGAGGTCTGACCCTCTGGTCACAACAACTCCTAGGTTTTTTAGGGCTATTCGGACTGTCCTTGATCCTACAGTGGATTGCGCCTTCCTGGGGTTGACCTGAAAGGGGCTTCTGGACCCACGGGGCGACCCCAGCCTGTGGGGATGACCCCGCCTCCCCGGAGCCCTGCCTGGAGTGGAACGGCCTCTTTCCTAAGCAGTGTTTCTCAAAATTTCGGTGGTGAAATGCAGGGGAAGTGTAGAAAGATGACGCTTGCATGCTTCTGACTTGACCCTGGCGGCAGGAAATGAGGAATGGCCTTCGGAGTGTCCCCGGACGCCCCTTCCCCAGGAGCCCCCTGCGCCGCGGTCATGACCTGGAGTGTGCTTGGAAAACGCTTCTCTCCAGATAAACTGATCTTTGTCTCAAGACCTTGGACACTTAAAACCGAAAGCAAGGAAACATGATATTTCATTCCTGATCCTATTAAATAGCTATTGGGGCAGGAGCTTGGACGTATCTGAGTTCAGCATGGAGCTGACTCTTCTACGTATTACTGGGCTGCTGCTCTGCGAGGGAGACTTGAATATGCTGATGTGCAGATCTGGAATGTTCCACAGGAGCTCTCACCAGAGAAAGCCCCGGGGGCGGGGGGGGGCCTGTCCCCAGCCCACGTTGCCTGTGAAAGGTGTTGCCTCATGAAGTCACCTGCATCTTTTTGCTGGTGGCCAGTGGGGTCCTCCAAAGGCTTTCCTGGGCAACCGTGACAATTTATGTCAAGAGCCCTAAAGATTTTTTTTCTTAAACGATTTTATTTGTTTTTAGAGAGAAGGGAAAGGGAGGGAGAAAAAGAGGGGAAGAAACATTGATGTGTGAGAGCAACATTGATAGGCTGCCTCTCTCACACCCCCACTTGGGGCCTGGCCCACAACCCTGGCACGTGCCCTGACCAGGAATCGATCCGGCAGCCTTTTGGTTCACAGGCCAGCGTTCAACCCACTGGGCCACACCAGCTGGGGTGAGCCCTGAAGATAATTAGAACTGTTGACCCAGTAAACCCATTCCTGGGAAGCTTCCCTAAGGAAACAATAGAAAATCCAGACAAAGATCTGCAGCTTGGTTCTTTTTGTACCAAAAGAAATTAAAATGACCGAAGTGTGTGACGGCGACCAAGTTCTTGAATCGGTTACACTGTAGTCACTCAGCGTGAGAGCCAAGGGGGCTGGGAGGGAATGGAGAAAAGCAGCCACTTACAGGAAAAAAGGCGTGGAAGGAATCAGACCAAAATGGTGTCAGCGCTCGTGGTACGAAGATCCAAGCGGATGACTTTCTTTTCCTTTCTGTCTTTGATACATTTTCTGGGATGTGGTTCTGTTACTTTTATTCCTTTGCTTTCCTCATCTCTCTTCTAAGAAACCTAGAACTCGGCTGTTTCCAGGAAAAGAAAGAAACCAAAGTGGAGGTCACTTCATCAATGGTATGCAACAAAACAGACCAAACTTAATAAAACTTCAGCCCAGGCATTCCTGAGGTTAAAATGCTAACAGGCCTGCGCTGACCGGTATGGCTCAGTTGGCTGTGTGTCATCCCACAAAGCAAAAGGTCAAGGGTTCGATTCCTGGTCAGGGCACATGCCTGGGTCACAGGTTTGTCCTCTGCTCGGGGTACATAAGATAGCTAGCAATTCTTAAATATAATAGCTGTCAGGGACCAGACCCTTCTAGGCCTACAGGAAGAAATTGTCACCATTTGATTAATGAGGTAACCTGGGATCGAGAGAGGTCATGTGACTTTCCTAGACTCAAGCGCTCCCTCCCAGTTAGCAGCTGATGGAGTGAAGGGCGTCGGAAGAGACCGCAGTACCAGTCACTCTCTTCTAGTTGTACGGACATTATTTTTAGGGAAAGTAGGATGAGTGACAGCCACTGACTGGTAACCATAGTGAAGCGTTTTCTGCTTGGGCGGCATCATTTGGGTTAGTGTCCAAGCAGAGGCGAACACCCAGTTCTGTGGGGAGCTGTTGTCCTGTTCCCGGTAGAAGGCAGGTAACCTTGTGTCCATAGCACTTGGGTGTCCTGCCTCCTGCACGTCCAGAGAGAGGGGTGCGCTTGACCTCTATGGAGGAGTGGCACCCTTTTCCAAGAGCCTCTGCCTGTGCTCTGGGGTGGGACACAGGGCACAGAGAGAAGTGGATGCAGACAACTTCTGAGAAACCCGTGAGGAGCAGACGAGGCGCGTAGGTGGGTGGCAGCTCTCTAACCGCCGGAGTGAGTGCCAATGTCCGGGCAGCCTGTATGGTACTCAAAGCGTCGCTTTCTCTCGAGTTCTCTGCTGCTGTGCAGCTCACTTGTCATCTTTGCCTGCAATTTGGAGAGGTTCTGATTCAAAACTCCTCAGCCGTATTTTAAGGAAGGCGCAAAAGACCGGAAGGTGCTGGGTGTGTAGGTGCCAGATATACCTTTGATGAATACGGGTGTGAATTCGTTTTCTGCTTTGGGTAGAAAATGGAAATTGCCGTATTTTAAAGAATCTCGGGTGCCAAGATTCATAATTTGGACGTGTGTATATATGTGTTTCTATGATTAGATACGAAAGAGGAACACATTTTCAGCATCTCAAATAGGCGCTCACTGAGTGTCCAGAAGCTCCCCCTTCCTCCCCAGTCTCTCCCGCTCTGTCCTCCTGCCAAGTGTCTGGGCTGCGAGCTCCTGAGCACCTTCCAGAGGACACGACTTATAAACCAGACAGTCCTGGGTGCTGGGTGACGAAGGGAGGGATGGCGCTCCAGCCGCTTGCCCAGCGGCGCCCTGGGCTGACCCTGCTGAGTCATGCTGGGCCCTCGCCCTTGTCCTTTCGAGGGCCAGAGCAAGAAAACGAAGGACCAGAACACAAAGTGAAAAAGCTGCTGATGGGAGAGGTTTCCCACGGCGTGCATCATCTCGTGGACTCCTCCTCCGCATCACCAGCTCGAGGAGACCTAGTTCAGCTCAGCAGATCCTTGCGGGCGGCCCTGGGGGACTCAAGCAGGGCTGGTAGAAAGGGAACTCCAGGGTGTTAACTACCTGCGGGTGTGGGTGTCACCCGCTCCGGGGGCTGCGAGAGAGAACCCACCGCCTCCCCCCTGCAGTGCCTACCCAGCTTTGCCATTTGCTTTGAGCAGGTCGCTGCACTTCCCGGAGCCTCCCTTCGCTGGGCGGGTGCGGAGTGGATGAAGTTGGGTGTGTGAGAGGCCCTGGGTGATTAATACATCTGCATCCCAGTGATCACACCCTGAGGGCCCGGGTACCTTCGTCCCTCCCCCCAGAGAGGTGTGGCTGCTCTCTGGAAGGCAGGGGCGCCTTTCTCCTGTGCCCCCGTTTCTTCCCTGCCCCTCCCTCCCTCCCCCAGACCTTTCTCAGAGCCTGAAACAATGCCTCCGTGGGAGTGAATAATTGAGAGCTAACTCGAGGAACAGCCGTCTATGAATAGAGTTGCTGGAAGAAAGCATTTTGGCAAGTTTGAGCTGAGCTGAGCATGGTCAGGGCTGAATTAAAGATGAGCTTTCTGGCTCTCCATTTTACTTAGCATTGACCAAGCACTATGTTTTGAATCTTAAAAAAAGAAAAAAGGTATAAAGAAAGAAAGAAGAGAAACAGGAAAAAGTCACTTAAGGGACTTATATGAACTTACATGACACAAAATGAAGTCTAATAACCACACCTTGTATGCATACACTGCCAGTGTCTATGCCGTAGCCTTGGGCCATGAACCGTGCCCCAGCCCAGGGGCCTTCTTTGGTTTTAGGTCCACAGGCCGGGCTCACAGTGGCCTTGCTCTCAGAGTGTGTCCGAGGAGCGGATAATTCTTCCAGAAAATGGAAGCCCAGAGAGGTTGAGTGATTTGCCCAAGGCTGCGCAGCTGGTCAGGGCTAGAGTCCGGGCTTATTTTCTTAGCACTGGCTCTTTGAACCCCACCTGGTGGGCAGATGCTGGTCAGGCTAAGCCACAGGCTAATCCATGGAAGGAGCGTTTCCTGAGGCCCCGCCCCTCCTTTATTCTGTGCTGTCCGATTTAGCCTCTTCTCCTGGGGGGCCGCGGAAACTGTCCCCTCTCCCCTTTCCCTACCCCGCTCCACCCTTCTTGTTTGTATGATACTCCCTGGGTTTCCCCCCAAAATCCTGGAAGCCACCTGGGGCTTCTTATTGGGGACCTGGGCCTGAAGGGAAGAGGACATTGGCTCCTGGTGAGAGAGGACTTTCACTTTCAGTTAGATGGTCCCCAAGTTGGGTCTCCTCGGGACCAACCACACTTTCCTGTCCCAACCTCTTCACTTCCTTATCTGTAGAGGTGGTTATTCATTCACCAAACATGTCCAGAGCCCCTCCTGGGAGCTGGGTACATGCTGTACTTTCTGTTCTTCAGAGTCCACGATGCCCAATGCCCTTCCCTTCAGCCAGCTCCGCCCTAGGCGGGGCCTCGCCTGGGTCCTAGGCACCTTCCCAGTCTGGGACTAGGAGGCCTTCAGAAGGTACAGGTAGGCTCCGCCGCGGAAGTCTTCTGCACCGCTGTCCCCACTGCTTTTTTGGGCCCAGTGGGTGAAAACCCTGCCCTGTGTATTTTCTTCTTCATTCCCCTTCCATTTTCTACAAGCGTGCATTAAGCACGAACCATGTGCCTGGGTTTGGGGTGGGTGCCCTGCCCCCACCCGATAGAGAGAGTTGCAGGAAGTGGTCCTGCTCTCAGAGGGGCATGCCCGGTGGGGACAGTGGGCATAAACACAGACCCTCGTATTAACATGCAAAGCGTTCAGGTCATGAAAACCTTAAAGTGTGCCCAACAGTGACATACGTTGTTTATGGTAGTGCAATCAGATGTAGTACAAATATAAAGAAACTTGGGGCAGCAGTAAATACTGAATCCAGGACTTGCTTATTACCACTGGGGAATTGGGGAGAGGGATAGGATTGGGTGGGGTATTTGCTATATTTTAGTACTTAACCTGGATGGTGAATATAAGAGGTGGCTGTATTATTCTTTATATACTTTTTGTACATCTGAAATCTTGTAAATCTTGAAAAAATAGAGTTGTGAGCAAGAGGTTATTTGGAGACACCAGGCTGGAGGGTCTCCAGCCAGGTGTGGAAGTTTCTCCTCTTCATGTCTAGCCAAGCGCAGGGCTTAGCCAGGCTCATGGTCTCAGGACATGCTGAACTGACCTCTGTTTGGAGGGGCTGGAGAAGGCTGTGTAGAGAAGGTGACAGTTGCAACTGAATTTGAAGGCCAGTGCTGGGAACAGCATTTTAGACAAAGGGAACAGCATATGCAAAAAAAAAAAAAAATAGGCCAGCGTTCAAGGAACCGCAAGGTGTGAGTGGGCAGATCAGTTCAGCTTTGGAGCAGTCCTTTGATGTATTTTGCTCTTGATCGTTTATACTCAGGATTGTTCAGAATCTGGGTCACCTGGGAGTTGACCCAGGATGCCACTCAGGTATTAAAACCCCGTCAGTTTGCAGGGAGCTTTTTGGTCTTTACTGGGGCCTGAGCATTGTGAGGCTGGTCCCAGCCCAATGAGATCGGCTTCAGCCTCAAGTGCGGAAAGCCCTGGGGAAGTCGAGACCCTGATAAAGGCGTGGGACCTGCAGACTGCAGAAGCTGGAGAGAAGGAGCATCTCGTTCAGAAAAGAGCCCAGGTTGCCGCCATTGTCTGACGTTAAAGACTCATCTGGGAACCGGCTGCCTGCTCCGAAGAGGGACGAGGGGAGGAGGCAGGCGGGCCAATCCCTCTGTTTAGTGGCTTGGGGAATAATGTATATTCAGGATTGTTTTCTTTGAAAACCTCGTTGTAAAGCCAATGAAACTCCCCAGGGGAGCCAGATTAAAGCAGTGATGGGGAATTTCATCAGCACTTAATCAAAGACATTGACTGTTTTCTGGGCCTCACTGCCTACCCTCCCATTGTTGTCTTTAATTGTGGAAACTTGTTCATTAGGGTTTCATTAGGGCTGGCCCTGGGCATCACCCCTCCTTTTCCCCTTTGATCCCTGGGAAATCATTCTTTTCTTGGGGCCTCCTGGGGGTCCCTTGGGGCTCCTCATTGTCTTTGCCACTCCTGTTCCAATTCAGGCCAGACTCTTGCCCCTATTTCAGAAGAGAGGTACCTCTCTGTACCCAAGGTTCCTGCCTGGGCTGAGGAAGAACGAGGTTCGTGGGAAGCTGGCATTGGAGGGAGCCTTGGCCGGTAGCTAGTGCAATGGCCAGATGAGGACACTGCGGCCCTGCAAGGTGAGATGACAGGGAATGTTCTAGAGGGTGGCAGCCTCAGCTCCTGACATTTCCGGAGGTGCCTCTTTTCATTCGAGGAGGCATCCTTCCTCCGAAGGCTGTTGTTCCCAGCTGCCGCGCAAGTCCACGGGACTGGCAGATGCAGCCTTGGCGGGCCATACGACAGCCTGGCGGCAGGAGCGGGGAGGGGAAACCGCATTAGCTGCCTGGTCCAGAGGAACTTAGTGTGGACCTCTCACTGGGGACCCATTAATTCTGCAGGAAGTTAAGGTTTACGCTATGCCCTGGAAGCCCGGGCCTGGCACACATCCCTGTGCTTGGCCCTCCGCAAGTTTGTTTAATCACAGTCATGGTTGAAAACTCCCAGCATTTCCCCTGCTTTTATTAGCTGGTCCTTACCCACATTTCATCTGCTTTCTCTTAAACACGTTTTTGGGGTCTGTGTTTGTAGATGCTGAGTAAACACAAATCCTTGCCTTTAATTAGGGAGCCAGCAACGGCTAGAAATGGGGGCTCATTCCCTCTATGTCTCATGCACTGTGGATGTTGAAAGGAGAGTAAGTGAAGATGGGGATCCCCCAAGAGCTAACAGAGTGGCCTGGGGGTGAGGAATCATAGGGCCTCACCCCCTCCCAACAGGTTGTGTGTCTTGAGTCAGGGGAAGTCGTGTCTTGACTTTACCTGCATTTCATTCATTCATTCATTCACTCACCAAAGGGACACCACTTTTTCTGCAGTTCATTAGTTTATCCACCCATCTCTTTACCAAAGGGACACCGCTCTTTCTGCTGTTCATTTATCCATCCATCCACCTGTCCACCCATCTACCCACCCACCAGAGAGACACTACCTTTTCGTAACGCCGTTCCACGATCAGACCTTAGAGGGCAGTGTGCTTTGCGCCTCCGCTCGCTCCTGTTTCCCTAAAATGGAGCATACCATAGGTGCTCAGGAAATATTAGTATGATGAATAAATGCCTACCTGGCATTCCATTGTTAGGAACCCGTTCTGTGTTTTCATCACAGGCTTCTATCCTCACCGGATCTTACAAGGAGTCCCCCAGTGGAGGGTACAGGCTACGTTAGGCCCCCAATAGGAAGGCGATCACAGGAAGGCAGATGGAGCTCTGTCCCTGCGGAGAGGGAGCACCCAACACTGGCTGGGGTGTTGGGCAGGGGTAGAAACTGGTATGAGGGGAGTGGGATTAGAGGCCCAGCTAGTTTCATTGGCAAGAATGTCTTGGGCAAGTCACCTAAGCCCTTGGAGAATCTCGATGCAGGGGGGAACAATAATGCCAGCCTCTCACCCGAAGAATCTTACCTGTCCTGTCCCCTTGGCTTTGGTTCCAGATGGCTCCCCGTCCTCCCAGGAGTTTCCATTGGTAAGTTAGACATTTATTCTGCTCCCACTGGGTGCCAGGCCCCGGGGATACAGCGGTGTATGAGAGAGATGAGTTCCTTTTCCATCTCAGCCAGAGAGTTTAGGTCAACAGACAGATAGCGATGACACAGGTGCTGTGATACAGGGAAGCCTGAGGTGCTGAAGGCCCATGACGGGGGTGGGGACAGCAAACCCGCCTGGAGAGCTCAAGGAGGACTTCTCAGAGGAAGTGGCATCCAAAAGGGCAGGGGCTGTGTTTTATTACTCTTTAGATTCCTGCCTCTAACCAGAGTGCCTCACATGTAACAGGTGTTCAGTGAATGAATGAGCGAATGTATGTCCATGTGCTTTATAAACCGGAAAGTGTGGTGCAAACGGCAAGTGTTGGTATTGTGATTTGCAGAGGGTAGAGCAGGGGCACCTGCAATGAACTTTGTCACCCAGCTTCTGGAGGACCAGCTGTTGCCAAGAGCTGGGAGACGCCCTGTGCACAGCCGGCTGGGTGACAATATTGGTCTCTGCCTCTTGTCCCAGCCCCTCAGGGAAGCAGACTGCCCAAGCCTGACATTTTTTTAGGGCACTCAGTAGGCAGCAGCTCTTCCGAATAGGACCCAGATGTGGACATGTAGACTTCGTCCTCTGGACCGCAGTCCTAGGGCTGGTGGCTGACTAAGGAGGTAGAGAGCTCTGTGTGTGTGTGTGTGTATGTGTGTAAGAGAGAGAGAGAGACCCAGAAAATGTCCGAAGAACAAATATTCACACCGTTAACCTCTAAGCCTCTGCTACAATTGTCCTCCCTAAAGTGAAACTCAGTTAAATTTCAGGAAGTCAGAGATGGTGACAGATTCATCTTTGTGCCCCCACACCCAGCACAAGACCTGGCCTACCTGGGTCTTGGAACAGTTTGCAGAATGAACAAATGAACTTCAGATGGTGGCAATGCAGTTATCTGAAACATAGCTGAGGCCTAATGTCTTTACGGGGTAGGGGGAGAAGACTGTTTCTAGAAACGACCTTTTGCTACTATTTGAGATGTTTTGCAATAGCAGAGGCTTGAAATTCTGCTTGACACTTGCTCTCTGTGGTGAGAGATGGAGAAACACTTCCTTTGTGCACGCTTGGCTCCAGGGCTCTGCAGATGCACCCGGGAGCCTCGGAGTCCACTCTGTGGGGCCAGTTACGGTGAGACGGGCCTCATGACTCTGCACGGACTTCCTTCTGCAGTCTGGTGTGCAGTTTGGTGAGTTGATGCGCCTCGTGGACATTTTCTCCATTTTGGGGTGCTCGGCCCCCTACGCCCCTTCCTGGGGAACTCCCAGCGTGTAGGGCAGAGCTCTGCTTCCCAATATGGAGACCAAAGTGTACCAGGCCTTCTTTCTTCCCGCCTCTGGGTGCTCGGGCCCTGGCGTATGGCCTCAGCATGGCCATGCGGCTTAGATTCTGGGCTGGGTGCCATGGTGACGCGGGGGCAGTCACGGATCCTTAGAGTGGAGAGCCGCTGGTGATGGCGAGTGTCCTAAGCAGATGTCCTGCGGCCTCGGCCACAGTTCCTGCTGGTCAGTGCCCTGTGGTCCTTTATCCCAGCCTGCGCCCTCAGCCTGTCTGTTGATTCTGGGAGCTTCCCATCACACTCACCACTGACTTCTGTTGTCTGTGATCAATAACTCTGACTTCCACGTGCCGCCGAGGCCAGAGTGAGGCTCCCATCCATAAGATGGACCTTGGCCACAAGGCGAGCAGGTGAGCTTTCTTTGGGGGCTCCGCCGCCCAACCTGACCTCATTCCCTGAAGACCCAATCTGCTGCAGTTCCAGCCAGTAAACATCGGGCCATCGACTGTGTGTCAGGCATTGTGCTAAGCACAGGGATGCAGGATAAAGAAACCATAACCCAGGTGGGTCGGGGGCTTTCAGCCCCGAGGCGGAGACAAGTGCATGTTGCATGATTCTGCCCCGCGTGGTGAGAGAACAGGGTCAGGGAAGGTGCTGTGTTTGCACAGGGGACTCCCAATCCTGACGGCGGACCCGCCGAGAAGAGGCGACATCTGAGGTGAGGGTAAGTAGGATGCCAGGAGTTAGTGATGCCAAATGAGGGTCCCGTAACAGCTGTTACAGTGGGCGGGGAGGCAGAGGGTGGTGAGTGGTTGGTCCGGAAGGGAAGGCAGGTGCCAAAATGGAGATGACCTGTATGGCAGGGGTCAGGAAACATTTTCTGTAAAGAATCAGATGGTAAATTTTTAGTCTTCGCAGAGACTGCTCTGCCATGGCAGCACCGGACGGAGCAGCCACAGACGGGCCATAAATGAGTGGGCGTGGTGTCTGTGTTCCAATAAAACTTTATTGACAAAAACGGGTGAGAGGCCTGATTTAGCTTGTAAGCTGTAGTTTGCTGATCCCTGTTGTGCACGTTCAGAGGTCTATACTTTATGTTGAAGTTATGGTGAATAGATGTACTTCTGGTTGCTGACAAGAGTAAACTCAACTCCAGCCTGCTCGGCTAGGAAGGTTGGATTAATGAATACGTGTTTCTGAAATGTGTTGAGGTAGGCCAGGCTTGAGGTGGGGTTTGATCTGGGACCTGGCTCGCTTCTCTGCTATTCTCTCAGCTCTACCCTCGTGTGTGAGCTTTGTCTTCAGGCTGCTTTCCTCATGATGGTAACATGGCTGCATCAGCTCCAGCTTTCATATCCACTTCTCTTCCCCAGTTCTTACTGGACCACCTTAGGTCATGTGCATGCCCTGGAGCCAGTCCCTGTGGCCTGTGTGTGGATTGGCTGAGGCCTGGATCCCTGTCTTGCTCACTGTGACAAAGGACCACTGGACTAGAACCACTGGAAACATCTACTTTAGGCCACCCAGGGGTCACCCGAAAGGAGATGTGCTCAGGACTGCCCAAAGCCCTTGGCCATTTTCCTCTGGGAGAGGGTAGAATGAACCCACTCAGGAGAGGATTGCAAGCAGAAGAACAATGTAGCCAGCTTTACAATTTCTAGAACAATCCCTCTGCTGACATTGTGGAACAGAGCCAGCCTGGAGGCAGGGACCCCAGAAGGAGGTTGTTTCTGAGACAGGGTAGCTGCTTGTTAGGCAGTGGTGCTGGACATTGGAAGGAGAGGATAAATGGGAGAACCGTTTGGGGGATGGAATTTTTAGGACTTGTGACTAATTTAACATGTGCGAAGTAGATGCAGGGGAGAGGAAGTAAGAAAGATGATCAAGAAATGCCCATTTCTAGCTTGGTAACTAGTAGAACCAAAGGAGGAACACATTTTTAAGGAAGATGTCGAGGTCTGTAATGAGCAAGATGGACGAGTGGGTGCCTGTACCCAAGGCCGCTCCTCCTTGCCCGCCCCAGCCTTCCCCACCAGAATGGTCCTTGGCTCTTATTTTTAGAGTGCAGCGGCAGCCAGGGAAAGCTGTGTCCCCATAGAGGAAAGGTTGTTTTTCCTCCTTTTCCCCCTTATCCTGTATTCCTTTCTGCCCCAGCTGCCAGGAAGCTCAGGGCCAAATTTTCGCTTAAACACAGCAGCCAAGCTGCCCTTAGGTTTAGCCTCTGTGCTTTGTTTCCACTGCTATATATTTTTTCCTCTTTATCATCTTCATTGATCCTTTGTTGTTGTTGCATGGCATCTCAAAGCTCTTTGGGAAGGAGGCAGGGTATAAACAAGTGATCAGGAGAGGAGGAAAAAGGACACTGTGTTGCTGCAGAGCTCGGAATTTCGGCCCCCTGTCAATCAAAAGCATTGGTCTGAGTTAAATTCTTCCAGTCTATGCAAAGCTGGCTGGTCTTGTCGAGTTTGGAGGCTCTTGGACAGGGCCTGTGCCTCGTTCACAGTGTTTCCAGTATTTATCACAGTGTCTGGGACATACTAGGGGCTCCTTAAATGTCTGTGAGAAAGGGAGTGAATCAGGGATGGCTGAGTCGTGTGTGTCTTTCTGAGTGCGATCAGGGGCGGCCAGTAGGGCACTTCTCACTCTCTGACAAGAAGGCAAGGCGGTGAGGGGACGTTTCCCACCCCCTCGGATTCATTCTTTATGATGCACCACATCTTTTGAAAAGGTAAATCAGATCTGACCATTCTTCAACTTAAAACCCTCAAAGGCTTCCTGTTGTCATTTAAAAACCAAACAAAACCCCAAGTCCGAGGACCCGACCCCTGCCTCCCTCTGAGCTCCCTGCAGCCTCTCTGCCCTTCCTCCCTGGCCGCACCCACCCCTTTTCTGTTCCCTGGAGAACTGGGCTCTCTCCACCCTTGGCGCGCACCGTTCCCTCTGCCTGAGGCTGTGTCCTTGGGTCTCTGTGAGGCACACGCCTCCTTCATCAGTTTCGGTCTCTCTTGAATATCCCCCTCTACTCCCTAGGCAGCCTGCCCCTCCCCTTCAAAGCCCTCTCCTTGGTTAGTGTGTAGTGTATGTAGTTTGCATTCCTGTTTGTTAGGTGCCCCCACCCACCGCACCATCCGGAAGACAGAGACTGGGTACTGGGTAAGCACTTGCTCAGTAAAAGCTACTGAATGAAAGCAGGCTGACCATTCATCCAGTTAACCAGTATTTATTGCGCGTCCTGCATGCCAGGAAGGCTGTGTGCTCAGGCTTACGGATGCAGTGGAGAGTGAAAGAAGCGTAGGATTTGCCTTTTTGGAGTTCCATTTCAGCCCCTTCGCCTGGTCTACCTTTAAACCATGCGGCCGTACCTGTCCTTTGTTCATTAATATGCATGTATATGAATGCATGTATACATGTACACACACTATATATATGAAACAATCATTTACTGAACACGCATGTTCTGTATATAAAACATGCTCTATACATGTGTACTTGTGTATGAAAACAAGCATTCTGCAAATACCAACTTTATGCTACAAATAAAAACCTGATTACATGCATAAACTACGCCATGCAGGATATGCATATACCTGTACAGGCAAGTGTTCACTGAACACCTGCTTTGTGCACACACACTGTGCTAGGCACGAGGCAGAACACAGACTCGTGGAAGAAACGGAGAAGAAAACACCTCTCCCATATGCTGGCAGGTCCCCACACCAGACGAGGGCCAGGCTGAGAGGTGCCCCAGGCAGCCCCTGTAAGGAATGATGGGGAGAGGGCTGCAGGGCTGCTTCCAGAGCGGAAGGGAGTCCCGGGTGCTTTCTCCCCCGACCCGGATACGGACAGGCTGGCCCTGGTGCCTGCTGAGGAGTTACTCCGAGTGGCTCCTCGCATATTGATTTAGGTGCTTGCCAACATCAGAGATTGTCTGGGGACTAACTCAATTTGGGTACTTTTAAAATAATCAATGAGATAGAAATTTCAGAACACTGCAAGACTTCAAGCCACGCAGACTCGACTTTTCCTTGGAATTGACGTGGCCCGGTCAGTAAAAACTAAAAGCATTTCTCCCGTCTCCCCACCCCCTCTCTCATCTTGAACTTGACTAATTATCCTGGTCTTCTTGCCAGAATTTGTCATTCTCTTCTTGCCCATTCCCTCCTAGGTTTAGAGGCCAAAACGAGGGCCCTTTCCGTTCATTTATGCTGCGTGTGGCGTCCGGGACAGGGCTCCTGTGGGCTGCTCTGGCGGGGGGCGGGGGGGCGGGGACGAGGGGGTGGTTCTAGGCAGGCCACTGGCGTGAGCCCGATGCGCTGGCCACATCTTACACTGGTGATTTTTTTTTTTAATTTTAAGAGATTTTATTTATTTTTAGAGAAAGGGGAAGGGAGGGAGAAAGAGAGGAAGAGAAACATGGATGTGTGAGAGAAACATTGATCGGTTGCCTCTTGCATGCCCCCAACTGGGAACCTGGCCCACAGCCCAGGCATGTGCCCTGATGGGGAATTAAACTTGTGACCTTTCAGATTGTGGGACAATACCCAACCCACGGAACCACACCAGTCAGGGCACGATTTCTTTTTTTTTTTTTTTTTTAACAGCTTGGTTGAAGTATCTGGTAGGCAGAACAACGGCCTGCCAAAGATGTCCGTGTCCTAATCCTTGGAACCTGTGAATACGTTACTTTCCATGGCAAAAAGGACCTTACAGATGTGACTGAGTTAAGGGTCTTGAGCTGACAATAGGTTCCTGGATGATCCAGGTGGGCCCACTGCAGTCACAAGGGTCTTGGGAAAGGGGAGCCGTGAGGGTCGCAGCGGGGGACGGAGGCGTGCTGATGGAAATGGAGGCTCACAGTCAGACACCTGGAGAGGCCACCCTGCTGGCGGGGGAGGGGAGGAAAGGGCCCGCCGGGCGTGGAAGGCCGCCGCGCTGGAGCCTCTGCAGCAAGCCTCTCAGCCCAGGGACACCTGTGCTGGGTTTTCTGCTCTCCAGAATTACGAGATAACAAACTTGCGTCGCTTTAAGCTGCTGCGCTTGCGGTACTTTGTTAGAGCAGCTAGAGGAAACCAACGCAAGGCATGTTTTATGTATCCTACCATCCACCCATTTCAAGTGTACAAGTCAGTGGTTTTTAGTCCCTCCACCGAGGGGTGCAGCCGTGACCCTAATGCAGTTTTTCAGAATATTTTCATCCTCCCAATAAGATCCTTCATGTCCACTTAGAGGTAATCTCTGTCCTCGGCCCTCAGTAACCACTAATCTATTTTTTGTCTCTATAAACTTGTCTATCAACTTGCCTTCGGGACATCTCATGTAAGTGGAATCATGTAATGTGTGGTGTCGCATGTCTGGCTTTCTTTACCGAGCATAACGTCTTTGAGGCTCGTCCACATTGTCAAGGGCATGAGTGCTTTGCTCCTTTTGAATCTGGAACAGGATTCCATTGTGTGGCTCCGCCACGCTGTTTCTCCACTCACTGGCCGACGGGCCTTTGGGTTGTTGTCAGTTTGGGGCTGTTATGAGCCTTCACACGCAGCTCTTTGTGTGAACGTAGGTTTTCATTTCTCCTGGGTATACGCCGAGGAGCAGAATTTGCTGGGTTGCGTGGGGTTCCGTGTTTAACTTTTTGAGAAGCTGCTACACTGTGTTCCTAAGTGGCGGTGCGCTCCTTCGTTCTCACCAGTGGTTTGTGAGGGCTCCCTCGCCACTGGCTCTTCATGCTCTCAGGGTGGCAGGCAGCCAGACAGGCTGAGAATGCACACGTGCATGTGGATGCACGCACATGCGAGCACACGTGTGCTCGCATGTGCGTGCCCGGGGATCGTTTTCAAGGTGATGTTTGCACAACTTGTAATTGGCTGTGGCAGGAGGTGAGGAAAGGAAGAAAAGTTGCTCTCTTTTCTGGACGTTGAAGAACTAAGTGGTTATAGCAGCTTCTTTTCTCTCTTCCCCCAGTATTAGCCCCACAACTCAATAAATGGTTGTTGGGGTTCCAGACCCATGCGTCTTAATCCATCCTACATTCTCTTATCATCAGGTTTGTTTTGGGCACTTTCCGAAATTTGGAGGTTTGCCTTGGGTGAGAGCAGACATTGGCCCTTTCCTTGTTAGCAGCGAGGCAGAAGGCTGGGGTCCCTGAGACAGACGGGCGAGTCTCAGGCTTCCTCCCCGTGCCCTGCTTCCCTCCCCTGAGCACTTCTGCCGCCAAACTGGCCCACCACCTCCTGGCTTCCAGCTTCGGGGTGTGAGTGCCGTCCCCCACCACCCCTGGTCTGGGCAAGTCTAGGCTTCCGCTGGGGGGGGGCAGGGGTGGGGCCCGGGAGCAGGCACAGAAAGTTCGGCCTGTGGGTAGATGTTGACCCGGAGGGCGTAGGGGGGATGCCCTCTGACCCTGCCATGGGGGGCATGACTGACATAGGGGGATGGGACCCAGATGGAAAACCTCGTCCTTCTGACCGGGCCTGGTGGGCAGTGGACTGAAGGTGAGCTCGAGGGACTGAACCCCTGCTCCGTAGATGGTGTGACCGCCATTTTTGAAGATGAAGAAACTGAGGCTCGGAGAGGAGGCCAAGTGATGTGTCTGAGGCTGCGCAGTGAAAGCTGCAGCCGGAAATTCAAACTCCAGGCTGTTCCTGTGGTCACGGTCACCTCGCAAGGTGCCTTTCCTTTAGACATGAATGAGAGGTGAACAAAACAGCACCACCCCGAGTGACGCGCGCGTCCTCACGGCCCCTCGCCGGGTCCAGGAGAGGACAGACATTTTCCTGAGAACCGCCACCGCCGAGGTCCACGTCCGGAAGCAGGGGCAGCCTCTCGTTGCACAACCAGCAGCTGCCGCTCTCGGAGGCACCCGCGCTGGCCGTGTTTATGGGCAGTGGAGTGGGTGAGAAACCACACCAGGGCCAAGGCCTGAAAGTGCCTTAACTCTGCCAGGAAGCCGAGGTCCTCTCTTCAGACACCCCGTGAGATGGGGCACAGAGCGCAGAAAGTTCCTACAGAGCTGCTCTGTGGCTGACATGTTTCAGTGGGTTAATTGGTGCTGTAATCAATTATGTTACAATGTGGGCACGTATTTATAAATGTCAGGGGGAGGAAAGCGGAGGACCTGGTGTTTGTCTGGGGTCCTCTGCCTCCCCACGGTGTGACCCTGGGGTGTTGTTTCACTTCTCAGAATCTCAGTTTCCACTTCTGTAAAATGGAAAGATTGACCAGATCTGACAGCTCTTATCTTGAAATGAACCCTCTGCGCGATGTAATCATAAATGCTGTCAGTTTATGTTCAGTGCCAAGAGGAGTTTTATCTGTAGGCTTTTTCCTATGATTTTGGATGAAATTTACGGAGGTGGCCATTTTCCAATTAAACAGAAAAAAGCTCTAATTTACACAACAAAGGCTTAACTCAGAGCCTCTTCCTATCCTAGGTGGGTGTTAGGAAGCTTCTGGAAGGGCCTTCATCAATCACGTGCGGGAAGAGGCTTGGCTTGTGAGGTTCTTTCAAGGGTTACTTCACCCCTGTGAGGAGTAGGGGCTTTGACCTCAGGGGACCGGGTGTGAGTGACACAGGAAGGGCCCCTTTGTTCTCACATTTATGGTGTCGTCTGGGATTGTAAAAATGCCAGCCGTTACTGCAGGGGGAGTGTGCCAATGCCTGGGCCGGGGAGCGATCTCATCCTCTCATCCGTGTGGTTGAACCGGAGGGGTCCTGCGGAGGGGCACGCAGGCCCTGGTGCCAGGCCATGGTGGCTTTGTAAGATGTGTGAAAGGAACTTGCATCATCATCTGGAGGCGGGGCCTCCGAAGGATTTGAGCATCAGCAAAGGTAACCAGTGGCAGCACGGAGACGAGGCTGGGGGACCGGGGTCTGGAGCACCACAGTGAGAGGCTGACGCTCTGTGTGCATGAACTTGGGCCCCGGAGCCAGCCTCACAGATGCCATAAGAGCCACCAAGTCAGATGCAGTGGCAACCAGGGCAAGAAGCCGGCCTGGAAGCAACCAGCAGTTTCTCATTGAGGATGGTGTCAGTCTATCTCCTCCCCTCCCTCTCTCTCCTTCCTCAAACGTTTGCATCCTTGTCTCTCTTCTGAATCACTCAGAATTGTCTGCGTTTTTCCTGCCCCTTACCCCTGCCCAGGGGTGATGGTCCAGAAGGCTTAACATTGGGCTTCCAGAGCACTTTCTGGAAGCCTCCACAGTGCCCGACGTGCACTCTTTCCTTGCTGGATCCTGGGGAGATCTGCGCGTGCTGGAGCAGAGCAACTTGGGGAGAAAGCGCTGCACAGCAGCTATTTCCCCGGGCCAGCTGGCTCTATTTCAGCCCTTTCCCACCCGGTCCAGCCACCCTGGTCGGGGGCAGCCAGACACTTCCTGCTGGGCCGAAGGCTTTCAGGGCGGGGTGGCACTTCCACCCTCCCACACCCCTCCCCCCTCACGCCCTTGAGTGATGCTCAGCGGGACTTTCACAGAGGGGAACAGCCCATTGACTCCTGTGGACGGAAGGCTCTGGAAACGGCCGCTTCCGCTCGCTCACCCCGTGCTGTGAGCTGGTGCTGTGCAGTTGTTCAGCTTGTCCCTCCGAGGCTTGTCTGGGCCACCTCCTCTGCCCACGCTCACTGACTTTGCGCCTAAGTGTTTTTGTTTTTTTTTTCCTTTTCCTTTCCCCTGTGAGCAGTTCAGATTTATAGGCTTTGGGAGTGTGCAAATATTTGCTTTCAATGAAAGAAGCCTGGGCTGGGGCTTCGGAGAAGTTACTTCTTGTTTATTATTTCTGGGGGACCCTGGGATGGGTGGGGATGACACATGGTGAGTGGCCTGGTCCTCCAGGGTGTGTCAGCTGGCCTGGGCGGCCTGTGTGGGCAGAAAGGGGTGCGTAAGGCAAGAGGGTGCAAGCTTTGGAGGTTTTTGTGGCCAGAATCTGGGGTGTGGGGCAGGTGATCGGGATGGGGGCCTACGACCTGAATAACACCTACCACCTGTTAGGACTTCCTGCTCATCCTTCTCAGTAATTCTCGCCATTTGTAGTTGTAAATATGATCATCTCCATTTTATAGCCAAGAAAACTGAGCCTAGACAGGTTCTGAAGTGTGTCCAAAATCACCCAGCTGTTAAGTGGCAAACCTATGTACGTGTGGCAGACTTCAAAGTGTACAAAAAACCACCCATTGGTATAGTGTCCAAGGGTGTTCTTAGAAGACCCCACAGACTCTTCTTGAGGATATAAATGAGAGCCCTCAGGCTATTTTTCAAATATTTTATTTCATTTGTTTATTTTTAGAGAAAGGGGAAGGAAGGGAGAAAGGGAGGGAGAGAAACATTGTTGTGAGGGAGAAACGTCAATCCGTTTTCTCCTAAGTGCCCTGACTGGGGATCAAACCTGCAACCTTTCACTTTTGAGGAGGATGCCCAACCCCCTGAGTCACATCAGTCGGGGCATTATTAAATGAGATTTTATCCTGACCAGCAGAGCTTTCCTGTTGGCTGTAAGAAGGAGAGGAAAAGGGGGGCTGTGGGGGCGAGGTGGGTAGGCGAGGGGCACGAGGAAGAGAATGAACCCCGGAGCCCGGAGTTCCTGTCCCAGCCCTGCCCGAGGCATCACGGGGCTGGGCTGAGTCATACCATCTCTGGAGCTGGCTTCCTTTTCAGTGAAATGAGGGTAACAGCCACAATAATAGCGTTTATTGTGGGCTTCCTTGGTGCTGGCACCGGCCCCGGGATGCCCAAACCCGGAGGTGCATGGATTAGGGCTTCTGCCCTTGGGTGCTTGGCGTTCTGGGAAGGAAGGACCCTCCCCACCCGTGCTGCCCAGGAGGCATTGGACCGGAAGGTTCTGGTGAACTGCAGGGTGCTCTGCCATGTGGGGTGGGAGGGAGGGGAGCAGCTGGTGTCCCAGCTGTGCCTTCAGGGCCCTGCAGCCATCTGACTGGCCCCTGCCTCCAGCAGAGGGACCCGCTAACAAGGGAACTTCTTGCTCCAGCCTGCATAGGGCCAGCGTCTCTCTGTTGGTGCTCCCCTGCGCCCCCGCCCCCAGCCCCGCCCCGGCCCTGGCTGCTCATTTCCTCGGGATCACCTTGCCCAGCCTCCAGAGGAAGCACACAGGGTCCCAGCTGTGCAGCACAGCCGCCTGGGAGCTTTCTTCAATCACCGATTCCCGGTCCTGAGGAAGGCTGTTTTTAAAAAGCTCCCAGGGTAATTCTGAGCCACAGTTTGCTTCTCCTGGGACCTACTGCCCTTTCCTGCCGTGGAGATGCAGTCATTAGAGCTGCCAGAGGCTCCGCCACAGGGGGCTGTGCCGCTGCCTTCCCCTCTGGCAGCATCCGCCCCCAGGGAGGGAACAAGGCGGGGTCCTTTGCAGATGTGCAGGGTCCCACGCTGCACCAGGAGGCTCCCAGGAGGTCTCCAGGGCACCCTGCCTCATCCCTCGGCGCTGCTGGCCAGGCATGCTGTGCCCTCACCTGCGCACAGAGGGCCCCCAAGCTTCCTCTGGGTGCTGCCTCCTCCCTACTCTATGATCAGCCTGGATCCAGACCCCTGGGACTGTGCAGGGTCATGCCCACGTGACCTGGCACACTCTCCCAGTTACCCAGTGCCCACTGCCCTGTGGCATCTTCTGATGGAGCTCAGTGACAGCCAGCCGCAGGCCAGGGACAGAAGTCAAGGCGTGACCAGCCCAGCAGGACAGCCAGGGGACTGTAGAATCAGAGTTTAAACCTGATGGAGATTGGCGAGCTGGTAGAAACGATGTCCGTTAGTGCACTCTTTTTGGTTCAGAATCAGATTTTTCTAGCACTTTTACACAGATTTGGTTTAGCTGCTTCTTCTAAACAAATCCTGTTTCTTGAAGTTCTACTATAAACCAGCCACTTTCCAAACTGTCACATAGTAAATTCACAAGGATTATAGATGAAGAAACAAGAGACTTTAGCAAATGACGTGGTCAGGATTTCGACCAAGCTCTGGCTGACTCCAGAACTCATTCCTGTGCACAGGGACGGAGCTGAGCTCCATATATGTAAAACCAGAACTGAGCTGTCCAGTACAGTAGCCACTAGCCACATGGGGCTATTTAAATGTAAATCAATTAAAATTGAATAAAAGAAAGTCACGCTAGCCAGAGTCGAGGTGCTCAGTAGCCATGTGCAGCCGTGCTGCCACAGCATCGCTGCAGCTGCAGGGCGTCTTTATGGCTGCCGACGTCCTAGCAGACAGTGCTGCGGGAGCAGAGGGCGCAGACAGCGCTCTGGGCCAGGCCTGTACAGCAGAGGGCGGTCAGAGGAGGGGAAGTTGTGAGCAGGCTGTGTGCCCTGGTGGGTATCCAGGATGTGACCCGCTGTCCTGCATTGCCCGGGACTGGGAATTCCCTGTAACTTGGGACGAGTGGACCACTGTGTTCACTGCACAGTTTCCCCGTAGATGACACATTGTGCTCTGGTCCAAGACACAGAGTTTCACAGTTACTCAGAGGTCATGGAGAAGCTTGTTAGTAAGTGCTCTGGCCTCGTTCAAGTTTGAGGGGGAGGCGAGCTCTGAGAAAGGAGCACCGGGTAAGATGTGCCCGACGGGGGCCTCGTCTAGGCCCGAAGCAGGTACACGTGAACCGAGAGCCCACACCTGGGAAGCCATTAACCAGCTGAAGGAGTTTGAAAGTGAGAGGAAGCTGAGTGATCATGACTGCAGTTCTGAGTCAGGCAGGTTGGCAGCTGGTCCTGATTCTGCTGTGATCCGACTGTGTGACCCCAGGCAAGCTCCCTTCCTTTCGCGCTTCAGGCTCACTCCCCTATAAAGCCAGGCAGGTAGACCAGATACCCAGAAGTAATAGTCTGTACCTCTACCGAGGACACTTTTTCAAGTAAATACTGGTGTGTCTTTAAAGGCAACAAATAGCTTCTCCGTAATTTCCATTATTTTGGAAATACCATCTTTAACAAGTTCCTTTCCATTTCTCTCCACTCTTGAAAAGGGAAGGACACAATCGTGCCCAATAATAATGTTATTAGTTTATAGAAATGATTGGTTAAGGCTTCAAAATATTTATTTTGAATATTTTCCAATATGTTAAGCACCCTACCATGTAGTATCTTCCTTTCTGCTAAAATATCTGAGAATTTTTAAGGTTAAAGGCAAATTTTTCAGTTAGGCATAGAGTTGCAAGTACTACAGCTTCATGAAAAAAAGTTTTTAAAATTTATAAGCAATAGATCATGATGCTATGGCATAATTATTATAAGTAGCTCACATTTATTGAGTATTTAATATATATTAACCACTGTTCTGGGAGAAGATTTTATTAAAAAAGGGATTAAGGATTGTTGGAAGTACTACAGAGTTCTTGTAATTGCATGGGATTATGGGTTTAAGTTTATAATTTTATAAAAAGGGATGGAATGAATCAAGGCTAAGAAAAACCAGCAAAAAATAAACAAGCCAATAAAATTACAAGACGAATTTACTGAAGGAGAGGACTAATTAGTTGAATTATATTTTTTTGGTTAATTAATACTTATTAAGTGTCTTCTGGGTAGCAGGCACCATTAGGTAGTTTTACATCTGCTCTTTGATTTAATTATAATGAGTTCGTCACTTCCAGATCAGATTTCCCAAGGGCTTCCTTTAACTAATGAGTTATCCCAGCCCAGTGCTCCTGAGCGCAATACAGTGACCGTGGGACCGCTGACAGCTCTGGTGCTGGGGTTCCATCCTCAGAGAGTCTATTAAATTGCGCAGGGTTGGCGCCCAGCAGCAGCGCCTTTAACACCCTCCCTCCCTCCTCCGTGAACTCCGGTTAAGCCAAGCGAGAAGCGCTGCGTTAGACTATTTGAGATGTTATTTCACTTACAGAAAAATGTTGAGCTGAACTCCTCAGCAATACGCAACTATGGCAAACTTCAGGAGGGACTTTGCTAGGCCAGGTGCAATGAGTAAAACACCTGCTTCCCTTGGCCTGTTTCCTATTAAATGGGATGTGGGAAGTGTCAGAAGAATTACAGAATGAAGCAGGCTAGAAAATGTTGTGCTAAGTGTCTCAGGCCTGGAATTTCCAGGTGCACTTAATTTGTCGCCTGGGTTTTGCTGTGATATTTATCAGAAACATGTCAGTGACTTGCATTGTAAGTAGGGTTTTTTTCCCTCCAGAAAAAAAGACTATCTATTCTAGAGGTTGTTCCTTTTAATGAAATACATACATACACACGGAATACAGATCTGTGAATAAAAGTGCAATAAGACACAGGGAATGATGAGGAATTCTTTGGGTGGAGGGGTTATAGGTTGAAAGGGGTTCTTTAAAAATTGTCTCTGATGTCATACTAAAGTTGTTTTATATCCAAACATTAAAAAAAATGAAGGAATTAAATGGTTTGGGGAGCTCAACGTTTCTTTGAAAAATTGTTAGGGCCTTAGATCACACAACAGAAAATTAACCTAAAAAATGGTCCATAATCAAAAACATATTCAGTCCCTAAAAGAATTTCTGATCATCTTCACAAAAAGGTTTGCGTCAGTGGTAAATTTTGGTCCTGCCTAGGAAGTCCCAGGAGCTGTGACGCTGTGGTGTGGCTGGTGGTCAGGTGAAGGAAGGCAGCCAGCTGACGTGCCCACATGAAGCATTTTCCCTTAAAATAAGCAACGTTTTGCCTTGGCTGGAGTGGCTCAGTGGGTTGGGCATTGTCCTGTAAGCCAAAAAGTTCGCTGGTTTGATTCCCAGTCAGGGCACATGCCTGGGTTGTTGGGGGCGTGCCCAATCGATGTTTTTCTTGCACACCAATGTTTTTCTCCCTCCCTTTCCCTCTGTCTAAAATTAAATAAATTAAAATCTTTTTTTAAAAAAAAAGCAACCTTTCTGGTAAGGGTGGCCAGAGAACCTTCTGTTAAAGAATATGCTCTTTTAAAAACATTATATTGGTCCTGGCCAGGTAGCTTGGTTGGTTAGAGCATCGTTCTGATGCAGGTTTGATGCCCGGTCAGGGCACATACAAACATCAGCCAATGAATACATAAATGAGTGGAACAACTCCCCCCTTCCTGCCTCTCTAAAATCAATCAATCAATAATAAATAAATACATTATATCGTGTTTGCTGAGAGGCTTGGGCAAGTCACATCATTCCTTTAGACTTTGGAGTCTCCACCAGTACAATGTAATGAGGGGATTGTCTGTTTTCAGTGACATGAAGCTCCTGTGACTCCTAGAGAGCACTGGGAGGACTGTCGAGTTGGTAGGTCTCTGGGTGTCTGGGCCTCCTGCCCTGGCCTCAGATGGAGTTGCTGTCTGGCGGGAGTTGGTGGTGGGGGAGGGGTCTCCAGGTGAGTGTTCATTTGCAGAGTGAAGAAAGCAATTCGATTCTGCAAGCATTCTTGAGGACCTACTGTGTGTCGGGCATAGTACCAGGTGCTGGGGGCACCAGGATGGCCAAAGCACAGTATCAGCCCTCAGGGAGCTTAATGTCGTGGAGGAGATGAGGACACAGATAATTCCAGCGTTTCTTCAGCTAGGTCAGGGGCTGGGTTGGAGAGGGTTGGCAGTCCCGTCAGAAGACTGATTGAGTATGTGAGCCCTGGGTACTTTTTTTTTTTTTTAGAAAAAATATAAGCTCCCTCCTTGAGTCACTGCCCAGTCACTCCTGAGGGGAAAAGAAAGAAGAAGGAGGAGGGCCCACGTGGGCTGGGTGGGGCTCCCTTCGTGCCCTGGAGTGGACCCAGGGACTTCGGCATGCGGGCGAAAGCGTTGTCAGGGGAAGAGGGGGTTCTGGGCCCTCAGAAGATTGCAGGATGAGCCCTTAGGGCTGGGAGGGACCTCAGGAGGTCACCAACGCCAGGCGGGTGACCCTGGCAGGCCTACCTCCCTATGTGTTCGTTTCTCTACCTATCCTCTGACTTTCTTCCCAGTTCTTGTACTTGACCACGTGAACCAGTAATTTAGCCTGTGGGCCTTTGCAGTTCTGCTTAGATTCCCTTCTGCCTGGGCTGGGCAAATTCTAACTTGTCTTTTAGTTCTCAGCTTAGATATCACCTCCCTGGGGAAGCCTTACACCCATTACTTTGCATTCCCTGCTGAGTAATTAAATACCCTTTTCTGTGACCGCCCGACACCTGCACTCACCCCGGTTGTATCACTTTTTCATCCTCCGCCGTAATTGCTTGTCTGCCTGTAATTGCCCCACTGATCCATGGGAGCTCCTGGGTGGCTTGGACGATTTAATTTCTGGAATTCTCCATGGCCACATGCTTGGCACATCATAAGTGCTCCATAGATCATTTTTTTAAAAAATTTTATTTATTTTTAGTGAGAGGGGAAGGGATGGACAAAGAGAGGGAGAGAAATATTGATGTGTGAGAGATATATCAGTTGGTTGCCTCTTGTACCCAACTGGGGACCTGGCCCACAACCTAGGCATGTGCCCTGGCTGGGAATTGAACCAGTGGCCTTTCAGTTCACAGGCCAGCACTCAATCCCTTGAGCCACACCAAGCAGGACTGTCGTCATTGAATAAGTATCTTCATTTGCCGGCAGGGCCTGCAGGAGCTCAGAGAGGTTAACGTGCCCAAAGTCACAGCGCTCTGAGAGACTGAGCAGGGGCTGAAGCCCCTGTTGTGAGTCTAAAGAGGAGACAAGGTCAGATCCAGTTTCTAGAGCCACAGTCTAGGGTCTCTCTGCCCATATTGTGGAGGTGAGGAAAAGTCGCCTCTGGTTGAAGATGACCACTTTCCTTCTACGGGAGCTACCTACTGTCTCATGAGTTTACCTCTAAGTGATGCAATGACCAGCTTACTCTTTGTGTTCTGTCTTCCTTTTTTTTTTTTTTTCTCCTCACTTGAGGACACTTTTTTATTGCTTTTAGAGAGAGAGGAAGGAGAGAGAGAGAGACAGAGAGAGGGAGACATCAATGTGAGAAAGAACATCAGTTGGTTCCTTTTCCTATGTACCTTGACCAGGGAATGAACCTGCAATCTGGGCATGTGCCCTGACTAGAAATCAAACCTGCGACCCTTTGGTCTAAGGGACCATGCTCCTACCAGCTGAGCCACACCAGCCAGGGCTCTTCATGTTCTTAAAACAAACAAACAAACAAAAAAACCCCCACAGTTTTGTAAGAGTGAGCTGGTGCACTTTTTGTCATTTCTAGCATTTGCCCAAGGCCCTAACATTTCTCCCAAGAGAACAACTTCTCCCCATTTTCAATTTGGTAAGTGTGGTCAAAGAATCAGAAGGAAAGGAAAAAATCCTTTATGGGAGGACACAGGAGAACTGTAATCATGGTTCTGGGCATCTGTGTGTTTGCTCATGTGGGTGGTAGGTGCACATGTGCGATATGTATACGCATACCCATGCAGGGTGCAGGGCATATTGCACACGTTTGAGGACACGCACACAGCTAGCGAGTATGCTTCGCTGGTTCTTAAATTAAATCCCCTCTTTCTCTGGCCGCTGAGCAGTTCTGTGATGATATTTAAATGGAAATTTCAAACCACACTCATACAAGGAGGACAAGGAAAAGAAAACCTGAGAACAAAGCAGTGCCAGCAAAAGCAGTAGAAGTGGCTGAAAGGACCAGCCCATAGTGTTCTTCCAGGGCAGTCACACAGACAAGGCCCCAGATCTTTCGTGAATAAAATGAGGCAGGTTAAGTGGCTTCCGGTAGTTTCAGCACCCGATGAAAAGCAAAGAGAAAACACAAAGGCAGCTAAAGATGTAATCAACAGAAAGGCCGGCCAAAGGCACTCTCTTTCTCTTCGTCACAATAGTAAGAGTGTCTAGACTCTGTGACCTTGCTCCCGTCTTCACATGAAATGCTGGTGAATGTGTTTGAATGGGATGTCGGTTGCGGTTTTTTATGAAAGCTCCCTTAGATTCATAAGTTTTTGTCAAAATCTCCCTGTGAGATTGGAGTGTGCCAAGGGTGGTGTAATAGACATGCCTGCTTTTCTTTCTCCCCAGCGTAGAAACCTAAAACAGGAAGTGATTCAGGGGGCAGAATGACTAACACCAGTTCAAAGTCAAGCTGAGCCGAGCATTTTGCTGGGACCAAGGCTTGCTGCTGCAGCCCGGGGTTCCTGCCTCCTTGATGGGGGAGTTCTGGCCCCACCCTCTGTTCCCTGCACTGTTGGGCAGTCCAGCCAAACTGCCCCTCAGCCACAGGAGTTTGGTTTGGTTGCTCTCCACCTACTGTGCAACTTTCAACAAGTTACTGAACTTCTCTGAGTCTCATTTCTTTTTTAATTTTTTTATGTACTCATTTTTAGAGAGAGAGGAAGGGAGGGAGAAAGAGAGGGAGAGAAATATCAATGTGTGGTTACCTTTCGTGCGCCCCCCACTGGGGACCCAGCCCGCAACCCAAGCATGTGCCCTGGCTGGGGATGAAACTGGTGACACTTTGATTTGCCGGCTGGCACTCAATCCACTGAGCCACACCAGCCAGGGCTGAATCTCCATTTCTTTATTTGTAATACATAAGACTAAATATTAAATGAGGAAAATGGGAAGAAACATGCTCTGTGCACTCCCGTGGCCCCAAGTGTTGGAATTCGGCATCGGTATTTCAAGGCCACGTCTTTGGTATAGGGAAAAATAACGGTGGCTCGGATGGATTGGGGGTTTATTGTGTGCTGAGGTCTGCTGCTACTTGCTTAATCCTTGCTATGACTCTGTTTTGCAGGAGAAGAAACTAAGGCCTGGGGTTTGAGTCATTCGTTCAAGGTTACAGAGTTGGTAAGTAACAGAGCCTTACTCGACCATGGCCGTCCGATACCTGCCCCTGTGCTCTGAACCACTTCACTATGAAGAAAAATGAAAGTGGATGGTGATTCTGGGCCAGGACATAGATTTCAGTTTATTGAAATGAGAACCTTCTGCCTCTGTTGAAATCTGAACCCACATGCATTCTTTCATTCACTCCACAAGTATTTATTGAGCACCGAAAAAGTTCTCAGGTCAAATGATTAATTTCAGTAAGAACTATATATAACTTCGGAGGGAAGAAGACACCCCCTGGCTCCTATCATCAGTCATAATAACAGCTAACATTTATTGAGCACCACTGTAGAGCAGACCTTGTGCTAAGAGTCTTGTCTGAGTTATCTCGTTTAGACTTCGCAACAGCCCTAGAAAGTTGAGGTTTAAAGAAAGAGAAGTAACTTGCCCAAGTTTGCTCCACTAGTAGGTGGTTGCCTTAATCCATTCCAGCCGCTGTAACAGCAGACCATGAACTGGAGGCCCTAGAAACAACGGAAATTTAATTCTCCCAGTTGTAGAGGCGGACAAGTCCAAGTATCAAGGTGCTGGCAGATTTGGTGTCTGGTGAAGGCTCACTTCCTCGTTCATAGATGGCCATCTTTTTTCTATAACCTCACATGGCGGAGGGGCTGGGGTAGCTCTCTGGGGTCTCCTTGATACGGGCAGTAATCCCATTTATAATGGCTCCACCTTCGTGACCTAATCACCTCCCAAAATTCCCACCTCCTCACCCCATCACATTGGGGGTTGTTTCAACATGTGAATTTTGCTGGAACACAGACAGCCCATGGCAGGGATAGAAGCAGTACTCACGTCCAGGCAGACTGTCTGGAGAGCCAGTGATCTTAGCTACTGTAAACATGTCACTCCTGCAAGGCTGCTCATGGCAAACCAACTCCGCGAGCCTGGGTGCTCTCTGTGCGCAACAAGGTGCTTCCCTTTTCTGCCCCCTCTTTTCCTAGATTTCTTGGTCTCCTCACGACCCTCCATGGGACTGACTAGCCTCTGGACAGGTTTAGCCATAGAAGGGGGATCAATTGATGAATGTTATAGCAGCAGTCTCTCAGGCATGCTTTCAACTTTTATTTTAATTGAGGTGTATCACACTGGAATATGCACAAATCATATTAATCATACAGCTTGACGAATTTGTAACATGTGACACCCATCTTGTCCCCACCCAGAACAGGGGACGCAATTTTCCCATCACTTCAGCAAGTCCCCTTGCGCCCCTTTGAGCTAGACCTGCCCCCTGAGCCAGTCCTATTTAGACTTACGGAAGTCCTATCTCTATCATGTCAAAGATGCCTGCTTCTAACTTACTCAGACCCAAATATACTTGCTCAACAAAAACAAAACACAGTGGGGTTAAAAATAACACTTTCAACAGTGTGGGTGATCCTGTCATTCCACCCAACTGGTGTCTCTCTTAGAGCGAGTGTGAAAGAGAGACACAGATCTGCTGTTCCTTCTGTCGGTCTTTCTTCCTATGGCTCCGTACACTGTGAGCATCTTGGGCCATCGAGCGTGTTTCTCATATTTATAGATTTTAATTATCATACAACACGGCCCCCAAATCCAAGCCAGCAATTTCTTCTGGTGCTCCACCCCAGAAACCAAATCTGATGCTTAAGAAAAACGGGTTGTGTTGGACTTAGTGGGAGGTAGTGTGTCCAGCTCCATGGAAGACCTTATTATGGGATTCTCAAGAAGAATTTTGACTCCTTTCAATTTTCACATTACGCACTGACTTGAAAAGCTAACCCTTGAGTAAGGTGCAATTGCAATGCGGACAGAACTTGATGGGGCAAGCGGTGACTTGAGATTTGGTGACTTGGAACATGATGGCAACATCATGGGCTGTGCTGACCTGGATGAGTTCTTCCCAGTGTGAATGCAGAGTTGACTGAGGTAAAGAATTACATTCCAGGGAGCTCATCAGGAAGGGAAGTCCATGAGTGTCAAAAATGAAGAGAGAAGTCCAAGCCCAATGGTTATGGATAAGCCATAGAGCTGGGGGTGTTGCGATTACAATTCTGCAGTGAGTCTAGAAATGAAAACTGGGCCCAAGGTGGAAGTGAGTACCTAGGAGGCTTATTTAAACATTATACGTCTTCACGAAAAGGGGCTAGAAAAACTCCACTGTCTGGAGGAACAGCGAGGAAGCTTGCCTTGAGTGGAAAACATCACCAGCAAGAGTTTAAAAACCTGGGGTTGTACCATATGTGGTTGTGGAATCTATATGGTTATTGTCAATGAGAGATAAGACCCCTCGAGCTGAGAAATTAACATAAAACTGGACCAATACCGGGCGACTCGCCTGCCCAAACACAAAATCACGCCATAGTGATATTTCACCAACCCAGACCTAACAGGACATCCTATTTGACCCCCATGCTGCGATTTGACCGCAGGCTGTCTAGTGTAGCCTAGAGTCTGTGGTAATTACTACACTGTGGAAAATCAGGAATAAGCGACAAAGAGATGTGAGCATGAAAGAATGATGAAGAGGCATGGAGGACGTAACGAGAGAGCACTGCTTATGTCTAAGCAGAGGGCCTAGAGGAGAGGCACTATTCAAAGATGATGATTAGATGTCCCTTCAGATCTTCTCTAGTCCTAGGTTCCAAGAATTTGTGACCATATCGAGGGTGAAAACTTGCAAAGGAGGGTGGCATAGCCTCAGTTCTACTGTCATGTGTGCATCAGTGTCCTGCTGTGCTTGACAAAGTTCTCTCTAGAGGAGAAAAAGAAGACCTGTTTCATTGTTTGCTGAGTTCTATGGAACAAATACTTGCACCATGACCCGTTTGAAGCTGCAGATGCTGTCACTGAACACAGAGTTGGGAGGAGAGGGGTATAGTGAGCCTGCGTGAGCCGGTATGAGCCGGCTGCAGCACGCAGGGGCTCAGATGTTCATTCTCTTTTCAACGCTGCTCTCCGGCTTGTGCAGCCATGTGTGGGACTTTGAGGAAGTGGTAATGTCATGTGTGGTAGCACGTGGGCAGGAAGAGACAGTGGGGCAACAGAGGAGCTCTGTCCACCTTTCTTTCCGTATATTAAATAGTTTTGTGAATGTGGGTAGGGAACTTGGAAAACTTACTGCATTATGGGTGACCGTGAAGATGAATACAACGTCTGTGAAGGGCAGCCTGGCACCCTGACATTTCAAGTGCATGTACCCTCTGGCCCTGCAATTCCACTTTAAGGGCTTGGTCTTATATATCCCATCTACCCTGTAGTCACACATGTCTGTACAGATGTGTGCTCATTGTAGCATTGTTTATAATGGCCAGACCCTGGAAGCAGTTGAAATGCATGTCAGTTGGGGGTTGATTGACTGAAACATGGTATAGTCTTAGAGTAGAGTCCTGGGCCACTGTTTAAAATGGTAGGTCATATATACTAAAAAGGACTGCTCTCCAGCTTACCTTTTTAAGTTAAAAAAGACAGTATGCATAAACGTGTATGTGGTATACTCCTGAGTGTGAAAAAATAGAGGGAGCTGTAAATGCTTACAGATACCTTCCCACACACAGACGTGTGCTTGGTCATATATGGGCTCTTGCTGGAAAGACACCGAGAAGGAAGGTGGTTGGGGGGGTACTGTTTCCATCTTTGGGGACAAAAGGATTGTGGGTCTAAGAAAGGAAGGTATCTTACTGTATATCCTTTTATATTCTTTTGAATTTTTAAGCATAAGCACATAGTATTTTTTTCTCTTCAAAACAAACTAGTTCACAAAAACATCACTTCGGGCGCTTTCAACATGAAAGCCCCCTTATTTGTAGAGGAGAATGGCAGGTTTCCATGGTGCTGCTAAGCCCCAGCATATATGGAGCATATGTCAAGCACCAGGCACCTTGGTGTGGTCTGGCCTCGTCCTCACACGCCCATCCGCTGTAGGTCTCTCCGTTGCTTGGCTCTGCCTGGACCATGTAGTTGCCCAATCTGTGTATGAGAAATGATAACCCCATTGTCAGGAAGCAGGGAGGTCAAGTCTCTCTGCCACATCACAGGGCATGCAAGTAGAGAAAGTGGGATTCAACAGCAGTCTTTTAAGTGAATTTAAGGCCGCTTTTTAGGAATTCCAGTTCTTGGGAAGGCATCTCAAGCCTGTCTTCTGCCTGGCACTGCCTGGCGCCTCTCATGGGACCCCATGTTCTGTCGGTATTCATTTTTCCAGCTGTATGATTGTTTGCTCTGGAGAGGTGGGGCTGTGTTTTGGACCAAATTAGTTGCTGATGTGTTTAGAAACAACAAAGATGAAGTGACTTTGTCGTTCAGGGTCCTCCTTTTCTGACTTATTTTATCTGCACAACTGCCCTGTTGAGTGTGAACCATCAAAGGTCTAGGAGACTAGCTCTGTTCACTTGAGAAGAGCAACCTTCAGGGACTTTCTTAGCAAAATCGATGTTCCCAGAGGTGCTTGTAAGTGTTATTATTGTTGTTCTCTGCAGTCAGTCACCTTTCTAACCTATCACGAGATGTCTTACGGCACCAGAGGCTTTCTCTCTTCTCTCTCCCTTTTTATCATTTGGTAATAAATTCAGTAAATAGGTTATTTATCTTGAAAGGATGTTTTTTATGATCTGACCAACTGTAATCCAAATGGCCAAGAAAACAGGAGCAAAGAGTTAACTTCATAGAATCAAAATCACCAAAACTGACCCGAGGATGATTTACGAGTGTGACAGCATCTGTAACATTTGGGTGAAGTTCTTGCAAGGGAGGGCTGCTGACCATGGCGCTTTGCTGTCTCTCTGGATGCTGTTTTGTGGGTTCATTTAGAAAGTGTCCTCCAGCGCTTAAAGTGTCATTGCTCCCAGTGCAGTGTGGGATGGAGTGGTTTTAGTTTACGCGAGATGAATGTGTGTCAACAGTGTTATCTGGACTCTCCCAAACAGTAATTCTATCTTCCTTGCCTGACTGCTGATGCAGGGTTGGTTTAAATGCTATTTCTTACGTGAGCCCTTACGTGAGCCCTTTCCTGAGTCCCCCTCCCTGTGCTCCTATTACGCGGTGTAGAATTTAATTAAAGCAATTATCTTATTGGCTTTAAATAATTGTAGTTGTTTGTAGCTATCTCCACATCAGACTGAGTGCCAGGAAAGATAGCGTGGATCATCTTGCTTCATCTGTGCATGGCCCGCATGCGGCATATGTCACAGAACTTCAAATTTCATTACTCAGGATTCTTTTGACCTTGAACAGAATCCCAGCTCAAACTGGCTTCTGCAGAGAGGGGATTTGCTGGTTTATGTAATTGGAAAGTCCAGGGATGGAACGTAAGGCTTCGGGGGTGTTGCTAAGGCTTACATAGTTTTTCTCCATCTCTCAGCACTTGCCTACCATTTCTTTTTGGATTGTGGTGGCAAGACGGCTGTCAGAAGATCTAGCAGAAGGGAAAAAAGGCCCCTTATCCAACAAGTCAACCACAGTCTCAGAATTGTGTCCGAATGCCTCTGATTGGTCTTTTCTTGGTAACATGCCCATCCGTGAACCAATCCCAATGGCCAGGCAAATGCAGTGCTCTGATTGGCCATCCTGGATCAAATGCCCACCCCGTGAAGAAGCTGGGGTAGGGTCTACATCTCCCAGAGCCCAAGGATTGAGGCTGAGGGAAAGCCATTTCCAAGATTACATGGGGACCCTTTGTGTGTGCCGCGGGCGGGGGGGCGGGGGGCGGCGGGGGGGCAAAAGCTAGGATGTTCATGATAATGGGTTTTTAACGAGCATTTACTCAATGAATGAATTAACAGATGAATGAGCAAACGGGCGCGGGCTGTGGATTCTGTGAGCTGGTTATACAATACCCTGAGTGGGGTTTTAACAGATGGAACCTTTGAAGAGAGGAGGGATAAAAGAGAGCCTTGAAATCAAGTCATAGAAGGATGGCATTAACTTCGCTGGAATACTTAACAAGAAATAAGAGACACAGGAGACACATAAGTGACACCTGAGAGCTGTTTCCCAGTGTCTAAAGGGCATTCATAGGCATGGGACATTTGCTGGGTCCTCACATTGTATCATAGGCTTTGGAGTAGACACTTTTGACTGAAGTCACCTCACTTTTATTTTCACTTTATTAGGCAATCGATATATGTTCATTCTAGAAAATTCAGACATGTGCAAAGGGAAGAAAATAAAAGTCCTTCCATAATCTTACCACCTAGGATTCAATATTAATATTTTGGTATATTTAATCTTTTCTCCCTATTTATAGCTGCATTAAAAATATTATTATTTAATTTTGATGATTGTGTTTGTCAGGGAAAGAAACTGTGGCTCAGAGACTTCTAGAAGGTGCCTGAGGCCCCAGGCCTGGACACTAGACTTCTAGGGCCAGAATTCAGCCCCATCTAATTAGCCTCAGAAGCCCTCTCTCATTTCTGGGTCTTTGATTTAACTATTGTATAACCAGTCTGTGTATTAATAGGTTCTTTTTTCTTAATAACAAGTTATTTTTTTTAAATAAATTTTTTATTGTTAATAAGGTTTTAAAATTGTTCCATTCTGTGAGTCTTGATTTCATCACTCTTTGTTTATTCACTCGCTTGTCTTCATCCATGTACGCAGGACATATTTCACTGGGCGCTTTCTGAGTGCTGGGGGTACACCAGTCAGTGAGACACTGAGCTGAGAGTCTAGCTAGGTTCCACATCCCTCATAAATGGTTAAGCCCAAAGCCTCTAGGGATGTGCCGATCTGTGAAACTGCCAATTGTGCAGAAAGAGGTCCCACACCTTGTTCAGGAAGCAGCCAGTGAAGCACAGAGAAAGTGCCGTAGTCAGAGAGAGCTGATGGCCAAGTCTTAATGTGTGCCCTCTGCCCAAGACTCCTCCCCTAAAGGGAAGGGGTGTGTGTTGAGGGATGGGAGGTACAGGGTATGTGTCCCTGCCCACCCCTTCCCAGGGCTTTCTCTGCTGGGTGATGCGGGGTGTGGCCCACCACTTTGTGTATATGATGACCCTATTTTCTGAATCCCTGCTCAGAACCCATGGTGCAAAGCAGGGTTAACCAAACAGAAGGAAGGAAACCTATCTCTTGAATGTAGCCTCCCCCAGGGGTTGCTTTCGCATGGCTCCCTTGCCCAGGAGATAGGTATTACTCTCCTCCTTTTGCAGGGGAGGAAGCTGAGGCTCGGTTGGATTCAGACCTATTTGATGGCTTCACAGATCCTACGTGCTTCCAACCCATGCTGCTCTGATCCAGACACTTTTGGGGAGTGGGGCTTTAAAAGGTTCTGAAATGCCAGATGATTTGGTAAATTTCATACCATTCGTTTATTTAAAAAATATTTATTGAGGGCAAGTGTCCAGGAACTTCTTTAGTCCCTAGGAGACTGGGTTACCAAGATTGATGAGGGCTCCTCCTCTTCCCAGGCAACTTGAAGTCTGAGTTAAATGGTTGCAAGAGCAATGATGTTTCTGTACAACCCTTTGCTCGGTATTTCATTCATCCACTCAGGAGGATGTATCAGCTAGGATGCTTGAGTTGCAAGGGACAGAAAACCCAGCTCAAGTTGGATAGTTGAATGAGGCAGCTGAGTGGTTTACACAGCCAGAACGTGGAGCAGTAGGATGGATTTCAGGCACGCTTTGATCAGGGCTCTGGTTTCATTTCTTTGTCATTCTCTGGGCTCTGCACTTCTCTGTTGGCTTTGTTCTCAGGTTGACTGTCTTTGTAGCAGGGAGGCGGCTGCTGTTCAGCACCAGGAGACGCCACCTGGAAAAATCATGCTCCAAAAGTATGGAGGAGAGCTGTCCAATGTGGTGGTCTGGCCGCTCCTAGTTCTTAGGTCACAAACCTGTTTGTTCACATCTGGGGCAAGAGCTCCTGTTTCTGAGCTTCCCAATGATTGGATAATATCGGGATGTCCCCCTATCTCTCAACCAATTATGGTGGCAGAGGAGATGGGGTAGCATTGATTGGTTTAGTCCATACAGGACCCACCCCTGTAATTGGAGACGAGGTCCAAATGACTGAAGGATGCTGCTTTGTGGGAGAGAAATGGAGTCACCAAGGGGGCATTCTCTAGGCTCTGCATGTAGCAAGATGAGTGGGTATTTTCCCTTCTCTTAAAAAGCTCATGTTCTAGTGAACTTCCTGAGATTTTGACACTGATCAGAGGAGGGCATTTACATTTATCGAATGCTGGTTACTTTACATATGTTTACTCAGTTCTTTTTTAAAAAATTATTTATTTATTTACTTTTAGACAGAGGGAAGGGAAGGAGAAAGAAACATCAGTGTGTGGCTTTCTCACACTCCCCTTACTAGGGACCTGACCCACAACATGGGCATTGTGCCCCAACTGGGAATCGAACCAGTGACCCTTTGGTTCACAGGCCAGCACGCAGTCCACTGAGCCACACTAGCCAGGGTTGTTTTCTCAGTTCTTTCTGTCCCCCCTCTAGCAGATAAGTATTTCCATCTCATAGACTAGGAGACAAATCCAGAGAGGTTAAGTTGCTTGCCGGCAGTCACACACATAGGAAGACAGCAAGGTGTCCTGAGGCTGTGAATCTCACGCTCTTCCCTCTCTGTTTTTGACGGTTGTGGAGAAAATAGATCCTTAACAGAGACCCTACCAAGGCTCGGCTAATGACTTCTCTGCAATAAGCAGGGCCTTGGGAGTAGTTACTGCTTTTCATTTCAAGCTTTTATGAGAGAAATCCTGTCTGCTTTTTCTCTTTAATTCTATATGAGAGGAAAACTCCTCTCCCAGGTCTAGATAAGCAACAGATAATTGAATAAGCTTCTGAGAAAAGCAGAACCATTGTCATCTTGATGCATCAGGAAAGATGGTTGCATTCAGATAATTTTACAAAAATGTCTCTCTCCTTTTGACTTTGCGGCCTGAGGCTGCCATTCAGTTTTAAAGTGACTCTTATGTAACCCTACACAATGCTTCTTTCCCTTGGGCTCATGTTAACGCACGTGTTCAAAATACAGAATACATTTTTTGGGGGGTCAAGAGTTTATGGAAAGCCAAGATGATTCCTAGACTCCACTGCCCAAACAAGGGCAAACAGGCTGGATTTTCTGGTTTTCTCCTGACTCTACAGAGGCATAATATTTAACAGAGCAGGAGACGATTTGTCAAAAATTAATTATCAAAAAAATCGAATCAAAAATCAAATCATTAAAATTCCAAAGTGAGGGCTGCACGCTGGGTGAATTAATTCACCAATGTGGGGGGTGAGGCACGAACACTAGTAGTTCTTAGGCTCTCTCGGTGACTCCAGTGTGCAGACAAGTTCAGGAACCACGGGCCTATGAGAATTATAATACTGTCATCTTTATTCTTTCAAGAGGAGTAGGACTAATGGTAATGACAAGAGGACAAGCCATCATTATCATTTACCGGCTGCTTCCCTATATGCCAGGCAGTCTCCTGGGTGTTTGACAAACATTCTAACATCTCCTCTGCCCCTCCGCCCTCTAGTTGGTTGGAGAAGGGAGAGGGGTCATGTCTTTTAACCTGCCATCAGCTGCAGACTTGCTTAATCCTGATTGTCAGGTAATGTCCAGAAAGATCGAGCTGCTGGGTTCGTGTTGTTGACCCCAGAGCGACCACTGCGGTCATCACTGGGGCTGAGATTTTGGGGTTGTTTGTTACCACAGTGTAACCTGGCCCATCCTGACGGATGCAACCATCCTTTTAATAACCACAGTGGATTCAGGAGTCGATATGCAAAAGCGTATTTCGCATAGTTATAAATTGAGGGTGCGTTGATTCTGGCCTGTGGCTTGGAAAGAGAAATGAGTGTAGAAAACCAGGCTATTAATCTTGGGTTGGTTGATTCATCCATCAAAATCACTCTATGTGTTTCAAGGAGTCAGGGTAAATCAATTAATAAAACATTACCTCTGTGTCTGTAGCACTTTTCTCAACGGGGTACATGGTGCTATACAAACCTCATATAATTGCTAGTCTTTTGGACGCATGCTAGAAGGACCGTCAGGTGTGATTAGGGCTGTGTGTTACTGTAAGGTAGAAACAGGAACTAAGTTTTGTTAAGACGCTTATGCAGCATCTGTAGCGATGCCTGACTGGAGTGTTGGGGGTAGGTCGGAGTTTGGCCCGAAGTATGAGAGCTGGAAAGGGTGCTCAGAGCAGACAGACCAGCATGGGCAAAGGCACAACAGCAGGAGGCAGTAAATATCTGTAGGAACTCTGTTGTCAGTTCAGTATTACTGCCATAAAAGAAACCACCCTCCACTCTCCCGGGCGATTGAGAAGACCCGTAAGACCTGCATTCCCATGTGTTTCTTCATCATTCAGCACATGTGTCTCCTAAAAGTTTTGTGTTTTTTTTTTTTTTTTTTGACTTTGGAAGAGATTTTTACATAATGAAGGGCCAGATAAGCATAATACTTTAATTGGCCTCCTCACCCTGAAAGATCACACCAGGCATGATACTAAATGTTGCTTAGTGCATACGAGGAGGGAGTTTTTTACAGGACTCTGTTGACGCCTTGGCAACCCAGACTTTCGGAAATTAACTCAGTAGTTCTCTGACAGTGTAGACAGGAACCCCTGTGACCTGCACTCGGGACCAACCCAGAGACCAGGCCGTGGGTTGGGGAGGCAGGTGCTCTGGTGAGCCCCCTCTGGGCCCCTCTGGGCCCTCCACTTCCTTTAGCATAAAATGTTGGATCGAAGGTGAATTCTGAGGTTCTTTTCACATCTAAAATGAGGTGATTCATTCAGAACCTTATTAACTCAAGCGGCCATTCAATAAAAGTGCTACATAAACGCTGAAGTGGACCCTGTGGACGTTTTCTCTGCGTCTGTGGGTTCAAACAAGACCAGAGCTGGAGCAAAGTAGCTCTCCTCTCTACCCTCCTCTGTCCTTTAAAATGGAGTCAGTCTCTCTCAATTCAACCTGTGCTCCAACGTGAAATCAGCAGCAGGATTTTAGAGAGGAAGCTAGCTAAACCAGTTAAGCTTCTTCTTAATAAGGGCCATATTGGTTCTCTCTTGGAAAGACTTTTTTCTTCACATCTCACGTAATACCTTTTCTTCTACAGCTCCCAAACTCAACACTCTTTCCATATGCTTAGCTCATGTTTGACATTCCCGTTTTCTGTCTAAAGCTCTGTATTTCAACTGTTGGGTCACACAGCTAGTTACCTAAGCATTTGGACCACTTGGGGGATGATTTAAATCTCACCTTCTCGCCTGCCTTCCTGATTCTCTGGTTCCAGGCCTGTGTGCACACTGGAGCTTCAGAGTAGGGTTAAGGCTCTAGGCCTGGGTCAACTCAAGCCCGACCGATGCCATCTCTTGACCAGCTGAAACTGGCAGGTGCCGGCCTTGTGCCAGCGCCGCCCTCATGGGATGCACGGTGTTCAAGAACATATGGAAATCGCCATGTAATGACAATTCTGTTATGAGGTGCACAGGGTCCTGAGGCCGCCTCCCACAGCAGGGGGATCTGACCTGGTTTGCTCTAAGTTCCCTCCTTCCAGGAAGGCATGTGCTTGCATGTGCAGGCGTCTCTTGTCCCTGGTGGACGGGTACCTGCCCTCCTGGATTGAAGGTGGGGTGGGCAGCTGGGCCCAGGGGGCCAGCACCCTGGAACATGAGTGGTCCCACTGGAGTGGGGTCTGCTGTTCCCACGTCCTTCACCAGGTGAGTGTGGGAGGCCCTTCCTTGGAGAGGTGTGGCAGTTGCCCCGAACATGCCAAAGGGGTAGAGTCCTGTGCAACCAAGCTACACAGGGGGCGGAAAGAGCTGTTTGTGGAAAGGGCAGCACATCTGGAGCATGCATGCCCTCTTGGATTTTTCTGCAGCCAGCTCCTCTCTAATGGGACAAGGGGCTTTGGCTGCAAACTGCTTACAACCTAGGTAACCCCCATGGACCAGCCTGTCCCTCCTGGGAAAACCTTTGCCTGAGGGCAGGGCGTGGGAGGGAAAAGTGAAGATCTGCAGAAAGTCTTTCCTTTCCTCTTTTTTACTGTTAAACTCTTGGCAAGAAAACATGCTCTTTTTTTTTTGGTCGCCTGTATCAACCACAGATTCCCAAATTGAACTCCTAGGCATTGTCCTGGTTCGTCACGCTTCAGCTTTTCTGCTTTCTTGGCTGCAAACAAGGTGGCTTCTTTCTCTCTCTCTCTCTCTCTCTTTCTCTCTCTCCTTTTCTTTTGGGACTCTAATAACTACAGGTGGTGAATGGGTGGCTGAGTGCAGCTCTGTGGAAATACAGCTCTAAAGCAGTAGAAACACTGAAGGGAAAAAATGGGAAGCTTGTCAAGAGGGACAACAATGTGTTAAAACATTTTACTGTTATTGACATTGAAGAAACCTCCCTATGGCTTAACGCTAGGAGATTTGTTAAATGCTTTATACACTATAGCTACCCAGTGAAGTATTATATAGCCTTTAACAATGTGGTAGCTGAAGTACCTTTATTAAGGGAAGGTGATTAGAGCAGAGCATGAGATGAAACACAGCAGATTCCAATGTAGCATATGAACCAGTTTTATAGAAATATATGCATTATCTTAATATAGCTTGAGACATACAAAAACCGTTTGGTAGGATATGCACCTGGCGTGGGAAGTTGGATCACGAGGGTTTTATATTTTCTTTTGTTTATCTGTATTTTCCACGTTTTTTCCGCAATCAACATGTATTATTCATATAATTAGGTGAAAAGTGGAACAAAATCATTCCACATAATTATTAAGGGTCTCCTAGGAGCTGAGTGGGCACAGTGACCAGCATTGGAATGGGCAAGACAGCCTGGCCTCCATTTTCTGTTTGAGAGGCTTTCTTTAGGGGAAATATTTTTAAGCTAAAATGTGAAAATAATTAAAGGTTGTAATAAGTGCTGTGAAGGAGAAAAAGAAAGCCAGGGACACACTAGGGAATAACTGAAGGGAGGTTGCGGCGGGGAGGGGGGGGAGGGGGGACGTCTGACTTCAGAAAGGGTGACGGGAGGGAGGACCCCTTTCAGGAGGCAGCCCTTGAACCTGGAGGCGGAGAAATAGCCAGGAGCGGAAACCGGACAGCAAGCATAGCGGAGGCACAGGCAAGGAGGCCAACGGGAGGCTGCATGAGCATATTTCCTCTCTGCGGGTCACATGGAGAGCTGGGGAAAGAGGAGCTGCCCACCGTGAGAAACGTGTCACACTGGGGAATGTGACCGAGGCTCTTAGGGAGATCTGTCACTCTGGGGCAATATGGGCCATCGGGGCAACCGGATGGCTCCTGAGAGGTCGGTTAATGTTTTGCTAAGTAACAGGAGTGTGCTGGGTGTGGGCTGTTGGCTCTGGACTTTGGTTCTTTTTCAAGAGCAGCTCGGAAGCCATCGTTCAGTGCCTGTTGCCAGGCTTCCTTCTCCGGTCCTCTTCCGCATGCATGCGACTCACCCTTGGGATGCTCAGGCGTCAGCCATGACCCTGCCGTCTTAGTCCTGAACCTTGAAGCCCTGGGGGTGGCGGGAATGTTTGGGAAGGTACCTTTCTCCTCTCAGATTCACTACTCATTCATTCGGTGGGGAGGAGGCAAGCGATTGACAGAAGTCCCTAAATGTAAGATTGAGGACTAAGACTGGGTACAGAGGCAGCCAAAACTATTCTACATGCTTAAACATACCAAATAGTATATTTGAGTAAATGATGGCAGCAACCATGCAGAGTTTTTCCTAAGGGCAACTGGGCAACACAAATCCAGAATCATAACAGTGTTCAGATCCTTTGACCCAGTAATTACAACTCAGGGAATTTATGCTGAGGTCATCTTTCTTTCTTTTTCTTTCTTTCTTTTTCTTTCTTTCTTTCTTTCTTTCTTTCTTTCTTTCTTTCTTTCTTTCTTTCTTTCTTTCTTTCTCTCTCTTTTCTTTCTTTCTCTCTCTCTCTTTCTTTCTTTCTTTTTCCCTTCCTTCCTTCCTTCCTTCCTTCCTTCTTTCTTCCTTTCTTCCTTTCTTTCTTTCTTCCTTCCTTCCTTCCTTTCTTCCTTCCTTTCTTTCTTTTTTTAATGTGGAGAAACCAAGAAAACAATGTCTATACATGACAGCAGTAATATGGCTAATAATGGCATTGTGCTTTGGGGCTTTGAACTAATTTTCCTGTGTAGTATTTATGAGACCTTTGCAACATTCCTCTGAAGTGGGTTCTTATGCCCATTTCACAGATGGAAAATGAGAGACATCAAGGGAGTGGCTCTGGTTCACTCTGGCAGATTCAGGCTCTGAACTCATCAGGCACATAGATTGCTGCCTGATGAGTTTGCTCAGAAACTCAAGAAAATGGTGGGAGGCAAGGAAGCCTAAGGAGAAGGATCCAAGACTGAAGATAATGACTGGACTTAATATACGCTTCGTTCTGGCTCAAGTATCTTATAGGTGTTGCTGAAGTTAATCCTTACAGTGAACCTGTGGGGAAACTGAGGTGCTGAGAGGTTGAATAACTTGCATTAGTTGTCGAACAGGTTTCAAACCCTGGTTTGGCTACATGCAGAGCTTTGAGGTAGTTTTAGCTATTTTCTGTTGCCCTCTGCCTCACAAGAATGCCTCATGGAATGAGTGAATAAGTGAACAAATGGATTAGCGGGGTTAGGACTTGACAACTAGCTCCCGCAGAGACTTAGACCTCGGGATTCCCATGGGCAGTAGGTTCTTTCCCAGTGCGCTGCCGTTTCTATCTGCGATACAGTTGGCCAAGACTCTCCAAGAGGGTTGCTGATTCGCTGGCCCTTGAGGCCACACTTTTCCATCACCCTTCACCTAATGGCTCTCTTTCCTCGCTCAACTCATCCATTGCAACATGCCCAGAGCCAAATAAATCCAGAGTAAACCAGGCGTGAGGGGTGTGGACCTTCCGCAGCTGAAGGAAACCGAACTATTTCAACATGATGAAATATTCTGCAGCCATTAAAATGATAAATGTGACTGTAGAAATGTGAAAAAGTATTGGGAAACAGTGGCACATATCTGAAGATTCCAGTCAAAGCCATGTGCATATATGTGGTAAAGGCTGGGAGAGAAGGAAGGAAAGCTGCATAAAGGTTTGGGGATTGGATAGTGTCACTGTCCAATTAGTCTGCTAAGCCGGGACCCTTGCGGTCATGCCCCACGGGTCCTGCTGCTTCTTTGCCCAGATTCAACGAGTCCTGCACTCCTGTAGATTCTACATCAGTAAGTAGTTTGATTCTGGTGCCCATTCTCCTTCTCCACCATCCCTTCCTAGGCTAGGCTCTAGGTATCTCTCACCTGGACCCCATAACACCTTCACTGGCCTGCCGGTCTTCACCCTCTCTCCGATCGTAATCCACGTTGGACACTGTGGTCAGAGTGATCTTGATAGAAAACCCGTCTGGTTTGTTTCCTTGCCTAGAAGCTTCTATTTACTTGTTGCCACCTGGAGGCAAGTTTGAACTCCTTGGCATGGTGCGAGGGGAGATCCTCTAGAATCTCACCGCTCCCCCAGCACGTCAGGAACTCTCCTCCCTCTGCCCTAGTGCCTTTTCTTTTCACTCCTTCCCCCATCTCTTCAAGACAAAGCTCATCCTCTCTGAAGTCTTCACAGCTGTCCCAGGGAGAGTTGGTTCCTCCACCCTCCTAAATTACAATGAGTCATGGCTGTGTTGTAACTGTGAGGTTACAGCTCATCCTCTCACCAAATTCTGAACCTTTCAGGGCAGGGACCACATGTCTTACTGTCCTCCATCCTAGACCCTCCGCATGCTACTTAGAAAACAGTAGAGGAGCACAAATATTTGTTGACTGAATGAATCAACACACATTTGATTTGTCGAGTGATTGAGTGGAACAGCTGATTCTTTATAATGTTTCAAAGTTGATGTAGTGATAAATAAAATTTTTCAGAGAAAACAGCATTTGAAGGAAGCACCAGGATCTCCTGAAATTTACAGAAGCAGGCAGAGTGAAGTTAGTATAAGTGAAGAAACTGACACACTGTGGAGTTGACAGATTGGGACTGAATTTTGGATCTGACTCATTCTGAGCCTCGGTTTCCTCATTTACAAACTGGACACGATAATAGTCTCATATAGGGTGGTTGTCAAAAGCAAAAGAGGAAATGTAAGCCAACGGCTTAGTACTGTGCCTGGCTCATTGTAAAGACTCAAAAAGATGCCAAAAAGCCAGTGATTAAATCATCACCGGGAGCCTAGTGGTTTTATGCAAACATCCTCTTTTGCATCCTTCTGTTTGTTTTTTCAGCATGTAACTTTGAAAGCTGTGATCTCAGCTGAAATGTGATTATATTAATGCAGAATGGTGAAGAAAGGATTGAGGAAGAAGAAATTCAGTACTTCGCTTAGGGTCTTGTTTTCTGTCCCTCTTTCGGGACATCTAACATGAGGTGGTGATAGAACTTACTCCTGGGTTCTTGCACAGGCCAGGAAGGGGTCTAGGGCTGATAAACAGAGGTGCCTTTGAAAGGAACTCCTCATAGGACTTACCCTATTTTACCGTTATGACTCTTCAATGGATTTTCTTAAAGATTTTTTGTTAGTTATTTTCAGAGAAAGGAAAAAGAAGGGAGAAAGAGAGGGAGAGAAATATCGATCAGCCGCCTCTCCCATGTCCCCAGCTGGAGACCGGGCCCGCAACCCAGGCGTGTGCCCTGATTGGGAATCGAACCAGCAACCTTTTGGTTTGGAGGCTGGCGCGCAATCCACTGAGCCACACCGGGTTATTTTTATTTATTTATTTATTTTGCTGGACTGTAAGTTACCCCTAAGATCAGCATCATGCATCATGTCTATATTGCTCCCGGAGGTAAAATGAGGACCAATGAATCAAAATTGGTGGGCATCCCATGTCTTCTCAGTGTAAAAGAACAGGCTCCTCACAATTAGAGGAGGCTGACAATTGTAATAATGTCTGGGGACAGAATTGCAGACATCTAATCTAAGCTGGATGTTGATGTGTTGAGGATACTATGGAAGAGATTTCTTTTGGTGGGAGATTGGGTTAGAGGTGTGTGGCTACTTGGAGCTTAGGGGACTAGGCAGGTGTGTGAACTCTTCCTCTGGTTCAAAATGAGGACAGTGGGTCTGTATGGATCAGGGTTATTTAAGAGTTTCACTGTGTTAGACAAATGGACCAAAGTTCTTGGATTGTGAAGACTGTTCTGTCAGCACCAATGTTTGCAATATAGATATCAGCTCCCTCAGTTTAATAGAAATTGATGATTACAGTATAGTATAGAACCCCCAAATCATCCTAAAATGTTACAGTGTAAGACTGAGGCCTAGAACTCTTGACCGTAAGTGTGTGGCTTGGAAAAGCCACCTCATGTCTCCATGACTCTCAACATATTTCTGTGTAATATGTGGCCAGTACCATTTGGTCTCCATGTAAATAAGGTAAAGGCTGCCCTTTTGTATATGGGGCAAGGAGTGATTTCTGGGCCACATATGGTAAGGCCCAGATAGTTCCTGGGATCCTATTTGATTGGAACAAGGGTTCATGATCAGGGTTTCAAGATAGGCTTCCTGGATCCATTAATACCTTGAAATTGTATGCAAATTTGTGTGCATATGTGCATTTTCCTGGGGAGAAAAGACCTTATTCTTATGGGATTTTTGGTAGGGCCCTTCACCCCAAAATATTCAAAACCATTTATTTTTATAGTAGTGATCACCTGGGCAAACTGAAAATACCCCCAGGAGAGGTAACATTGTAATCACTTACACTTTTGTATTAAATGAAAAAATCTGAGTGTTTCATAATAGCATTAGGATGAGCTAGCTAAATGGGATGTTCTTTTTTGTGTGTGTAAAGAGAGAGCATTTATGTTCTAAGAGTGAAAGGGGATTAGGGAAAAATGAAGAGGTTGCGCTCTCTGCTACATCCAAGTTTTCTGTCCATCAGACATTTTTGCACAGAGCAGACTCCAGAACAAAGTCTCATTTATCTGAAAGAGCAGTGCGTGGCATCGTACAAGTCTCAAGTGGCGCCTGATTTCTGTTCTCAGACCTATCATTTAACACTTCCCCAGGGCGTCTCCAGGATACCATCGCAAGAGATAACGGTGCACCTCTCAGCTCTGGGGAGCATGCCAAGCGCATCTGCCGCGTCCGGGAGAGGGAACGAGACGCAGTACCTGGCCGAGGGGGAAGGCATGCCCACCACCCCAGCCACTCCACACTTGGGGTTGGGGTTTGGGGAGTGGGCTATGACAGCTTCTCGGGGTTCAATGCAAAGAGCTCTGGTCTGCGAGTCCTGAGCTCCTGTTCCTGCTCTTCCCGAGCTCGCTGACCTGAGACAGGTCACCGCCACCTCTGAACCTGTTTTCCATTTGTAAAACGAGAAGGCTGCAAGACTCAGACCCACGTGGATGCCAACGCCGCGCGAAGGTGCTGCTCCTTTAAGGAGGGCGGGGGCTTGGAGGAGGTGGCCGCGCCCCCTTCCTCTCCTCTCTATTCCCTCCCGACCACCTGTCTCCGGCCTCGCCCCGCCCTCTCGGGAGGGGCGGAGCGAAGGGGGCGGGAAAGGATTTACCTTACGGGGCGGGCTGGCGACGCATGCGCACGGCCGGACAGGTCCGCGGCGCCCTCACTTCCTGGCATTCCCCCCTCCCCCTCCTCGCCGTTACCCTGTACATCCGGGTCACTTGCCCTCCCCGCTCGGAGCCGCTGTCGCCGCTGCCGCCTGGCTCGTCGCGGCTCCGCCACAGGGGCAGGTGCGGAGGGGCTCCCGGTCCGGCCGCCGCCGCTGCCCCGCTCCGGGCCCGGGGCTCCCCCTAGCGCCGCTGAGGAGCCGCCGCCGCCGCCGCTCGAGGAGGGCGGAGGAGCGGGGCTGAGAGTCTGCAGGCTCGAGCGCAGGGTGAGTGGTTTATCGTGACCATTTCCCCGCTTCCCTCTCACCCCTCGCATGTCCGCTCCCGGACCCCATTTTGGTGGAGAGGCGGGTGCGGCAGGGCCCGCAGCGGCGCGGGGTTTCCTCGTCTCCAGCGTGGTGGGCCCGCCCCGGCGGTGGGCGCCGGCGCTGCGGCTGCACCTCGCGGACGCCCCCGCCCGCCCCGGCGCCCGTAGCCCCGGCCTCGCCCCTCACTCATTCATTCGGATCTTCCATTCTTACGCCCCTTCCTTCCACTCGCCTGTCTGCGCGCGAGCTCACTGCCCGCTCCCACCCCCAAATCCCGCTGCCGCCCGTGACGTTTGGCTCTCCGGCTCTCACCGGTCCCTGCCGGTGTCGACGTCCGCCCCCCACCCCCAGCTCCCACCTCTCTTTCTCCGCGCTGCCGCCTTTCGTCCCTCCCTCCTTCCCCGCGCTTGTCTCCGGCTCCACACCCCCTTCTTTCGCCTCGGACTCTTGCACGCCTCGCCCCGGCGGCGCCCAGCCTCCCGGTCCCCGCGCCGAAGTTGTTGTCTTCACTGGCCACCCCCTCCTTCCACCTGTGCGGCCAGACCTCCCAACTGACATCGACTGCGTTGACCTCTGAATTCCCAGCATTTAAAGTCCAGATGCCCAGTCCCAGGGTGTGGTCGCCGTGTGTTTCCAAAACACACAGTTTCTACTATAATTACCCAAATCTATGACTGTCAAACTGTAGTGGAAGTGCCAATTGCGTGTGTGTGTGTGTGTGTGTGTGTGTGTGTGAGAGAGAGAGAGAGAGAGAGAGAGAGAGAGAGAGAGAGAGAGTGAGTGTGTGTGTGTGTGTGTGTGTGTGTGTGTTCGTGTTCATTACGGCTATTCTGGGCCGTACCACATTATCTTCTCCCTCCCCCCGCCCCCCCGGAGGAGTAGCTCTGATGGATTAATTTTCTCTGGATGTAAAATTTGGCAGAAGATTGTTACTCTTTCTGCTACTCCTCCACATTCCTCCGCGCTGGGCCCCTTGGCTGAATTGCAACATTACCTGTTAATACTGTTTGTTGCTGAGACTTTTTCTCATCTGTCAACAGCAGTTAGTGTCCCCTGGTGTGCGGAACACTGATGACCTGCCTGAGTTCTCGCAGTATTGAAAAATGCCAATCTGGATAAGACAGAAGTTTTGGAATTTGTTTACACTTTTTCCCCCGTCCTATAAATTGATTGAGTTTGTGTCTTTTTACTCCTTAATCTTTATGTGGAAAATGTGTGTGAGTCAATTTCGTGTTCTCATAGTCTTGCAGCTTGGCAGACTGACTTTCCAGAGAGGTGTATATAGCTAAAGGAATTTCAGTCACTTGGGTTTTTGGGGACTTACTGTAAATCACTTTAGACTAATGTATCTCAAGGAAAAGGCACTGATCCTTTTAATTTTTTAATTGCATTTAATAATAGAAACAAACTTTTGTGTCTAGCACAACTTGGTAATTGGGCGTATTTGCTAGCCCATTTGTGAAGTGTTGCGGTTCACTGAAATTGCCTGCTGAACATTCATAAAATGAGGTGATGGCACTTTTTTTTTTTTTATGTGACATTGTTAGTACATAATAATGAACTCCAAGGCAGGTTCTTAGTCCTGAAGTACATCTACTTGCTTATCACTATGATACAGTTGTTAGCGATATTACTTCTGGGAGCTAGGTGGTATAAAGGCATTTGGCTGTTTGTCCCTGTTTAGGTTTCAGATGACCACTCTAGCAGTAAGATTTCTTAACTCATAGTCAGGATTGTATTGCTTTGGCAGAGCAGTGTTTATAGTTCCTTAAAACTTAAATAGTTATGTAGCTGTCTTAAAGGAAACTTTTGCTTTGTAAAATGTAGGATGTATTGTATGAACTCTAGATTATTTGGTAATTACTTAGGGCCTGGATCTTTTTCTCCTAAGAAAGTAGTTGATCAAAGGGAGGCACGATTAACAAATAGATTCTAGTGGTCCAGCAAAAATATAATTTCAGAATAAAACTAAGTGAAGGCAGTTTATTACTGATTACAGGTGATTTTGAACATAATCAAAATTAAAATTCATTTCTTTGAATTTTTCCAAAACCTGATTAAAAATTATATGTTAAGTAGCATCACTTGAGATTATTTGGCTCATATTCAAAATGATCATTTACCTTTATTTAGTAAGTAATTGACTGAGGAGTCTAGAGGGACATTTCTTTCATTTTAGCCCTGTCTCCTGGGGGAAAATACACGACTGCCGCTTACATGAGGTTACTTAACTCATTAAGTGTTGATGCACTCAGTTGCTAGAGCCTGTATTTTGCTCTTTCACTGTTTATGGAAAACAATTATAATATTTATAAACATTAATAATATTAGTTATGTTATGCCCGCTATTATTTTTGGTCTCTCTTCTGTTACCACACCAGAGTTGAGCACAGTGCCTGCCTATTGAACAGTGGATACTTAATAAATATTTTGAGCAATTGAATGAATGGCAAGGTCAAAGAGTTTTCCACCGGAACATCATTTTGTAATTATGTGGCAAAAGCGTTAGAGAAAGATATTGCTCTCAGCTGCAGTTTTTTCAAGTACCTTGTGTATTTTGAGAATTGCTTTATCTGATCATTTAAACTGCTGTGCAATATTTGGGGAGAAAGTACAGTAGATGTGCCATTTTGTGTTATGCTTTAGTTCACTGAATGGGTTTGTTCACTTAGAAGGGATATTTGATATATGGATCTTGGCAGCATTCATGAGCAGTAGGTAATTCAGATAATTTTTTGTGCATTAAAAGTTTCTAAAAGTCAGCATAAAAATTCTTGGATGTGTGCACTCATCCCATATTATGGTCAATTTACAAAATTAGGTTAATTTTTCAAGGAATATTTCATATAGCAGAAATGGAAGGCATAATTCTAAGATGTTTAATCTTTACAATAACTTTGTTAGGTAGGTAATAGTATTCCCCATCTCATAGAGTTGGAAACAGGGTAAATTAAAATGACATAGCTACTACGTGATAGAACTGGGTGTTAGCTCTTAATATGCCAGAGTAGCCAACACCTACTGTATATCAAGTTCCTGTATACAGTAAGTTAGTTTATGACAACCCTGAAAGGTGTAGGTTAACTCCTATTCCTAAATAACATGAAGAAAGAAAACCTGGGACAGTTTAGGTAACTTGTCCAAGTGCACTTCCAAGTAGGATGAGGAAGGCTGGCATTTAAACACAGACCTCTATGACTTGTAGTCCTTACTAAAATTCTGTTTCAAGGTACTAATTTGAGGTCCTGTATTTGATGATATATATTTAGAAGGCATACTTAAAACAGCAAATCTCAAAACTTTCAGCTGGTACACAGGATGGGTAATGTTCACGTGCCCTCTGCTCTCCTGAGCATGTACAAGATCATAATTTCCTGCTCACTGACTGTAGCTTCCCTCTTTACCCGCTCATGCAAGTGTATTGGAATGCAAATGAGTGACGTTTGTAAAATTGTCCAAACAAGGAAATCATTCTTAGAATTTTGATTCTTTAAATATGTACATTTCTGGCCCTGGCTGGTGTGGCTCAGTGGACTGAGCACTGGCCTGCGAACCAAAGGGTCGCTGGTTTGATTCCCAGTCAGGGCACATGCATGGGTTGTGGGCCAAGTCCACAGTGGGGGTGGGGAGCACATGAGAGGCAACCACACGCTGATGTTTCTGTCCCTTCTTTCTCCTTCCCTTACCCTCTGTCTAAAAATAAATAAATAAAATCTTTAAAAAAAATATGGCCCTGGCTGGTGTGGCATGGTGGATTGAGCGCTGGCCTGTGAACCAAAGACCCTGGTTCGATTCCCAGTTGGGGCACATGCCCCGGGTTGTGGGCCAGGACCCCCGTAGGGGACATGTGAGAGGCAACCACACACTGATGTTTCTCTCCCTCTCTTTCTCCCTCTCCTCCCCTCTATCTAAAAATAAATAAATAAAAGTCTTTAAAAAAAAGGACATTTCTTATGGCAACATCCTGCAGCCTGATGGGGGTACCATGGGTGAGAATGGCTGTTTTCAAAGATACTGGGTGATTTTGTTTAAGTAGAATACCTAACGCAAAAATATATTTTTGTAGCTGTGTAATTTATTTTGAAAAGGTAATATTGAATGGTACTATTGCGTGTGACACTGAAGCTTTCGACCCTATACAGTCATTTTCTGTCACGCAAATCTCTGCTTGATGTATTCTAGTTGGTGCATTATGTCTGGTGTATATCAAATATAGACTGATGCAGACACCTTCAGTCTGCCTAGAATATTTCTTCTCATCAGAAATTGGCATGTTCTCAGATAATACAGATTACACTGAGTACTAATTTAGGTAAAATAATTACAGAAAACACTTGCTATGAGAAAAATTATGACATTCCCAGGTATTAATTGGGGATTATTTATGTCATTTCTCTCTTGTTAGAATGATAATGAAAAGGCACAAATTAAACGAAATTGGAGATATCCTAGGTCTTGAAATGAACTTTCGTAGTTTGTTGACTTATATTCTTACTGAGCGATTCGACTCATTGTAAAATTGTAGTACGTATGGATAAAAATACTGCATTTAAACCCTGACTAGCTCTTGTCTGATAGTAGGAAGATTCTCAGATTACCTCTGTTGTGTGCCTCACAACACTCTTGTGAAAGTTTTATATTAATTTCAATACAATGTAATAGGGAATACAGGGTATAATTTACTAAACTAATGTCTTTGTAAATGAAATGATCGTTAAGTGTTTGTTTTGGTTTTGATCACCTATTTCTTTAATATCTGGCACAATACTTGGTATGTGATTGCTATTAATCACCCAAATAGTTATCAAGCACTTAAGCATGGTTATATAACAGTGAATAGAATGTTAGTGACCCTTCTTATGGTAGAATAGAATCTAGAGAAGAATAGACAGTGTGAATTCAATGCTCTGTGTGTGTATGTGCGCGCGTGCGCACACGGCACAGAGACCTACTCTTAGGAGCCATGGTGTATGTGACGCCATATAAACCAGGACCTGAGGGGTGCACCAGTAGTCAGTCGGGCAAAGGGGAGAATTCATGAGTGCTGGAAGAGGGAAAAGCCTGGAAATAAAAGAGGTCATGTATGTTTTAGAAACAGATACTGGTTCTGCATGCCAGTGATGTAGGGTGGGCCAGAGGTAGACATTGAATCCACCGTAAGGCTGGCTGCTGGAGTTACGTTAACGAGTTCAGGTCAGTTTTGACTGAGTGCTGTAGGGAAACCATTATAGGATTTTTAAGGGGGTAGAGAATGAAATAGTTGAGTTTACCTTTTCAAACGATTGTTCTGACAGAGTTTGGAGAAGGGATTGTGGGTGAAGATAGAATACAGGTAGACAAGTTAAGAAGCTGTTTTTAAAGTCCAGGAAAGAACCGGTAGTGTTTGGTCCTCGAGTATTAACGATGGCGGGATGATGTTAAATTTGGAACATTGAACGCTTCACTGGCTGTGGGCTCCATGAGCAGGCATCTTTGCTTCTGGTGGTAGAGAAGGGGCTAAGTCTCCCCCAAAGGGCTTGCTACTACTTTTTCATGTTCTGTCGAGATGCTGCTGGGACTAAGGCAAAGCCAGTTGTATTCTCAGCTTTACATTTTTCAGTTGACTCTCTGCATTATTAGTCATTGAGGATGTGTTGACCCACCCTAAGACGAGCTGTCACTGTGGAGACTCATGAGGCAGGCATTCCGTTTCCCCAAGAGCCCCGTTGCAAGCTAATAGCTGCTTTGCAAAAGGGGTGAGCCTGATAGCTGTGTCGGGGGGCAAGCACCCAGAGCCCCAGGCCCACCTCCTCCTGGTGCAGACTTCTCCCCTTGGTCAGAGGCTCCAAACAGTAGAATCACAAGTCACAGAGACTTGCAACCCAAAATGGTCAATAGGGTTGTGAGGCCCCAGTGCTTTTCTACCTGCAGCGCTTCCTAACTGGGAGACCCCCCCCCCCCCCCCCCCCCCGCCCCGTACTTACAGGATGAGGAAGTACAACCATACAGCACTTCAATTCCTGCTACACATTAAGGATGTAGAGACAACAGCAAGAGGCCATCAAATTGCCCCAAAGAGCCCCACCCATAGGTCACATTCATTTCCCTTTCCTACTATAAAGCCTGCCCAAACCCTGTTAGCTGAATCTGGATGTCCCCTCCCTCCACGGCACCAGGTAGGATGGTAATGACATGGGTTCCTATATCCAAGAGAGCCAGAAAACGTCTGCGTCCCTCTCTAAGGTTCATCTGGACAGCCTCAGAGGGTATGGATAGCCTAGAGTCCCTCTTGGGAGTCAGGGAGGCCTTGGCCCCATCCCTTACCATTTTTCTCTGTAAACCAGAAGAGTTTGGAGGTGCCAGTAGGGAGGGATGGAGGCGGGGGGCACAGAGGGAGAGAGCAACTCTACCAGTTAATCAGTCACTTTTGGTCACTCTCCCATAGTCAACTGAAAGAACTTCTAGTACTCCTGGTTTATACAGGGCCATATATTGGCAGCCAGGTCATTCCTTACAGGACAATCCATTTTAGCTTTGGGGACTCCTTGGCTCAGCAGTCAGAGCCACGTTGCCTTTCACCTGGAGACACAGGGCTTCCTGCGCCGGTGTCCTGACACACTCCCCTGCCAGCCCAGAGGAGGGGGAACAAACAGTTCACTTGGGTGGCTGATCTCAGTCCCACTTCTTTATGCCCAGTTTCTAAACATTAACTTAAGTTCTTGTCCATTAACAGGTAGGACAGTGGGGATCCTTGCTCCCACCTTCTCCCCATCCACCACTAGGATAACTGTCTGACCCCAGGATACCTCTCATTTTCCAGAGCTCGGTGCTCGGAGTCCTTTACCCACCCTTTCTGGAAAGTCACAGCTCCGTCAGTAGCCCATCCTTGTTGCCGAAACTGTGTAGAACCGTGAGGGCCTGAGGTCTTATCCTACTTGCAAGTTAGTAAGTTGCCTGCCACATTTTAATGGTTGTTGAAGACCTGAGACTCCAGTGGAAGAGATGAAGGCAGTTAATTGCTGTCATTAATAGCAGTAGCTAGAGTATCTGTAATGAGCAGTAGCCTGCCTGTCCTTTGCTCAAGGATACCTTGTATTATTTTACTAAGAGTAAGCATGCCGGTTCCTTTGTTCCAGAGGGAGACATTGTGTCTTTCAACGCTGTTTGCTCTATAGATACCCTTGAAAAATACAGATCAGGGCAAAGGGCAGTCAATACCCCTTTGCAACACATTCGGAAAAGGCAGACCTCTGCAGGCTTGTTTCCCAACATAGGTAAATTATACTTGAATAAACCTGACTCAGAAAAGTACTTGGCTTGTAGTAAGAACGCAACATATATTATCATTGGTCTTCATGTCCTCAATCTATTTTAAGGACCAAACCTATTTGTAGTGACCCTGGTGGAATTTTGAGATTAATTTTCTCTAAGGCAGGTGGTAAGTAACTAAAAACATTTATTCAAAAAGTAATGACTAACATGTTTAGATACCTTTTGACTTAAAAATATCATAAATATATCATATGTGGTCTTTTAAGAATTTCAGGGACAAAGTGAAATATGAGAAAACCACCTTGGGTTGCAAGATACGAGATTGCTTTGTTTATATCACTCTACTTAAGTCCTCAAAATTATGGCAAATTCTAACAAACAAAACAGTGTTAATCACAACATTTTAAAGTGAGGCTTCTTTTCCTTTATATCTTGGGACAAGATAGACTTAGTGGAGTAAAAGAGGCTAACATAGTTGGGGAGAGGTTTAAACTTGCAGATTTGTGTGTGCGTGCGTGGGTGTGTATTTAAGGGGCGAGACTTTATCAATTAGCGCCACCTAATTCCAGTTATTTTTTTGTAAACAAACATTTGAAAAATATTATTTTGAAAGCTAACTTAAGATTATTTGTTACACTTGAACTTGTTTTGACTTAAATATTTAATGTGTACTGGTGCTATATAAATTTATTTACCAAGTTGTTTTTAGAAGTACAGAGAAATCACCTTCTTTTATTCCATTTGAGTTAAGCTGGGCATGAATTTACAGACTTGAAAGTGTAAAATAATCGAGCTGTGGTGGAGCTAGCTCTGAGTTGATAGTGGGTAAAAGTAGGTTGATGCCTCAGAATCAAGGGCTGAAGCATTTTGGAAGTAGTCTTTAATAACTGGAACTTACTATGTTAAAAATGTGAATATAGTAAATGAAAGATTTTTCTTTTTATTTATAGAACAGTATGTTGAAGCAGTAGTCAAACTATGTAGCTTGGGGTTGGCAACCCTTTGAAATGGGTGTGCCGAAGCTCCATTATGGTGTGTGTTGTGGTGACAACTGGCCGCTGTCCTGCCTTTGGTATGTGTCACTGACCCCTTCATAGTAGTCTATTAGCTTATTAAATATATCTTTTAAGGACTTCATTTTAGATGATACCCAGCATTCTTTCTTTATAAGCAACTTTTAAAAATAGTGTATATTATTTTAAAATCAAATTTCATTTTTAAAACCATTCTCAATTTGCCTACTTTGGATGGGTAGCCAGCTTATGTATTTAAATATTTTAAAAATATTTCAGTGCTCCAAAATTCTTCCTGGTTGAGGTATACAAGCAGAACTTTTAGGGGCGTTCTTTCCCTGCGTCTGTTTTTTTCGGAACCCCTCTAGGATCTTATTTGGGCCTCGCAAGCAAGAGATGAAGGGACAGTTTTTTGCCCTCACCAGTGTGGCTCAGTTGGTTGGGCATCATCCTGCAAAGTGAACGGTGGCTGGTCCTATTCCTGGGCAGGATACAAGCCAGGGTGGTGGGCCAGTCCCCATTTAGGGCACGGGCGAGAGGCAGCTGATTGATGTATCTTTCATACATCAGTGTTTCTCTCCCTCTCTTTTTCCCTCCCCTCCCCTCTCTCTAAAATTAAATAAACAAAATCTTTACAAAATTTAAAAAAAGAGATAAACAGTTTTCAAAAATGTAAAACTGGTTGACAGTATTATAGGAAACTGTCCTCAGGTAAAGTAGGGCTGCAACACAGGTCCTGTAAGACAGTTCATTCCAGGCAGTTTTTTCCCTTGTAACAGGTTACATGACACATCAAGCCTTGTTAACTAATTGACTGCACCTAATTTTCATACACACCCTTTCCCTCTTCCTCTGTGAAATGGAAACTGTAAGTAACCTTTTCATAAGATAGCTGACAATACTGGAAAGGAGATGCCAGGAACTAACCATTCATTACTTGTAGTCAATAAATTTAAATATTTAATGTACTCTGGTGTTTCCCAAATATATTTATCAAGTTGCTTTCAAAAGTACAGTGAAATCAACTTCATTTATTCCATTCATTTGGGTTAAAGTGTACATGAGTTTACCTTCATGCCTTCAGCCCCTTGTGTTTAGATATGGCCTTGCTGGATTTCTAGCCAAAGCGAGTTCCTGGTCAGACTTTGGACAATTCTGCTTTCTTTTTTAATCTCTTGTATAGGAATTTCCTGGACCATGGCCTAGTTTTGAAATGCATTTATCAACACACTAAGTTCCTGTCCCCTATCATCCTTCATCTTCTTTCCCACCGCTGGCCCCAGGCAGCCGCTTACCTTCTTTCAATCTCTGGATTTTCCTTCTGGACACTCCTAATAAATGAAATCATATGACATATGAGTATGGCGCGCGCGCGCGCGTGTGTGTGTCTGGTTTCTTTCACTTAATGTTTTTGAGTCTCATCCTTGTTGTTAAGTGTATCACTAAATTGTTTTATTTTGTTGCTGAGTAGTGTTCCATTATATGGATATGACATGTTTTATTTATCCACTAATCAGCTGATGGACATTTGGATTGTTTCTACTTCTTGACTGCTATGAATAATGCTGCTGTGAACATGTGTGTGCAAATATTTGTGTGGCCTTATGTTTTCATGTCTTTTGGGTAGATGCCTAGGAATGGAGTTGTTAGGTCATATAGTAAATTTATGTTTAATTTTTAAAGAAACTGCTAAATCATTGCCCAGAGTGTATCATTTTATATCCCACCAGCAGAGTATGAGGATTTCAGTTTCTCTAAATCCAACACAGTCATTGGCTTTGGATTATAACCATTTTAGTGGTTGTGAAGAGCTCTATCCCTGTGGTTTGAATTTGTACTTCTCTAATGATTAATGATGTACATCTTTTCAAGCCATTTTCATATCTTCTTTTGTGTGTGAAATGTCTATCAGATCTTTTAATTTAAATCTTTTAATTGGGTATCTCGTCTTCCTGAGTTGTTAGAATTCTTGATATGTTCTGGATCCAAGTCTTTTTTTGATACATGATTTGCAGGTTTTTCTCCCAGTCTGTGGCTTGTCTTTTCATTTTCTTAATGGTGTCTTTTGAGGTGCAAGGATTTGGGATTTTGGTGGAGTCCAGTTTATCTTTTTTTTTGAATCATGCTTTTGGTGCTGTGTTTAAGAAATCTTTGCCTAACCAAGCTCATGAGATTTAGTCCCATGTTTTCTTCTAAAAATTTTGTAGTTTTAGCCCTTATATTTATGCCTATGATCTATTTTTAAATAACTTTTTTTAAGATAGCATGAAGTAAATTTCTAAGTTCATCTTTTTGTATATGGAAATCCAGTTGGCTCAGCACAGTTTGTTGACAAGACTCTGCCTTCCCCCATTGTATTTCCTTGGTAGCTTCATTGATAATCAGTTGACCATAGATACATGTGTTTATTTCGGAACTGTCATTTCTGTTTCATTGGTCTGAATGTCTGTCTTTCTGCCAGTACCACTTGTCTTGATTACTGTGGTACTTTCTGCTCCATATTTTAATAATGCAAATAGCATTCTTCTTTTCTATGCTCACATTATAAAAAGTTGAAACAATAGAGAAAAGTAAAGAAGAAAGCAAAAATCGCCATCCAAGTAGTCACTCTTTTCTTGGACATCTTTCCAACATCTCTGCACATATGTGCGTGTTATGTGAGTGCACACATACCCTCTGCAGTTATACATAAAGACACATCAGTGTTTGCCCACGCTCATTGTTCTTGTGTACTTTTTGAGTGAATATGTTTATTGTCAGCTTTAAGAGAGAACTGATTATTTTCTTTCTTCAGGCACTTCTGTAATCCTATGAGTTTTTACTGACATAAACGTCTGAGAAGAGCAAACTTCTTTGGGTAAGAACTATGAATGCTTTCTTATTGGTAGCATGTTAAGTGGAATTTATTTCTCACTTTGTTTGCTGAAAGATGACTTTAAAACACATTTTTAAATGTGTGCTTTGTGAATGGATGGCAAATTATGCATGAGACTTTAACAGAATTAATCCCTAAATCCATTTTTAAACATTGAAAGTTTCCTTAAATCTGCTCTTGAGCATTATATTAACTTTTTGGCAGCTGTGATAAGGCGTGTGGAGTCAGTAAATATGTATGTGTGGTGATAGAGTTTTATTTGCAGTCATATGGGACTGATCTGACAGGAGCTTGATTTTACCGTGTTAATAAAGTAGTAGCGACTCCTTTGCACTTTGTGAATTCAGGCTTGTAACCCCAGGGAATCCTGTTCCTGAGATCCTCTCAGTAGCCGTCATGGAACTGTCACCAGGCTCTGAAGCCCTTCTCATCTGAGGGCAGGTCAGATCTCAGACACTCCCCTGACGTTCACATTTTCCTCGCAGTATGAATTTTTTATATGATGGATACGTGGTTTAACATCTCATTTAGGGATGTAGCAGGTATAGGAGGCCGTATAGATTATGCTTAATTTAAAAAGATCGGACCTTCGTCTCTGGTAGTCGGGAGCCACAGGTTGTGAGTGTGCGGAGTGGCACAACGGGTCGGGTCTCAGAGAGCCACCCGCACGTTGGTGGCGTGGAGATTCTGTGTCTCACAAAGGCATGCTGAGATTGTGCGGGAGGTGGGTTGCCGCTGAAATTATTTAAATGAGGGCGCACGCTTTTAAAAAGTTAAAACTTGAAATAAGAAAATTTCAGATTACAAATGAATTCTTTATAGCAAGGAAAGCAGTACAGTAAAATGTTAATGGCAGCTCCATGTGTGTGTGGGTTATGGATTTTTCTTCCTGCTTTTTATCGGAAATTTAGAAAAATGTTAAATACAAGGTGGGGCAAGAGTAGGTTTATAGTTTTATGTACTGAAAGAGTTTATTCTTGCATTATTATTTGTTAATTAATGTAAACCGTAAACTTACTTTTGCCCACCCTGTGTATTATGTAATAAGATGGTAAAGTGGAGCTCTCTTACTCTTAGCTTGGCCTTAAGTCGGTACTGTGAGTTGTAAGAATACCATGCAGGTCTTTCAAAAGGAAGAGCCAGAATATGGATTTTGTGACTTCTAACACCTACCCCGTTTTCATTGGTATGAAAAGATTCAGGGAATTGGGAATTAATTCTCTTTTATTTCTCATGCAAGGATATGTTTATTGATTTTAGAGAGAGAGGAAGGGGAAAGAGAGAGACAGACAGACAGACACCCAGACTTTGATGGGTTGCCTCCTGGACGCCCTGGGACTAGGGATTGAATCTATAACCTCTTGGTACAAGACTACGTTCCAGCGAACTGAGCCACCTGGCCAGGGCGAAAGTTCGAAGAGTTTTTGAAGTGAGTTGTTGGAAATCAGAGAAGAGTTTGTGAACCAAGTTGTCGGTGTGGTGTGCGAGGAGTTTCTCCTACTCTTCCGCTGCCATCTTGGAGTGCTCCCCCTCAAGTGCAGGGCCTTCATGGTAACGACTTGGGGAGCTCGGGGGGCATGGGGTGAAAATCTGTCTCACTTGGGCTTGGGTGAAAGACAGGCTGGCAGTTCTGGCCGCACAGCAAAGCGAGGTTCCTGTGCAGGAGGATGGTTTAAAATCTCATTTAGGGAATCCCAAAGTTCTCTGGGGCAGGGGGTACATGTTTCCCATAGACCTGCAAGCCCACAGGATCAGGGAGCCGTGGGGCAGGTGGAGGGGGCAGTGCTAGAGGAGTAAATGACTGGATTGCCGGAGGGGGTGCCTCTTCCCTCTCGAGGGCATTGTTGCCAGGGGAGATCCCTCCCCAGGGCCTGAGTGTTGAGAGCTTCCAAGGAATCCCAAAAACATGCCCGGCCGGGTCAGCTTTCCACTCACGCTTCGAGCCTGGAGAGTGCGTGTGCCCTCCAGTGACACCCGGGTGGAAGGGAGAAGGATGAAGTGGTCTCCTGCACCTCGTGGGCGAGCCTGGCATGGGGAGAAGCTGCAGCCTTGAATGGAAAACTGTGATGACTATGCTAAACTGGATCTCTCAGTTTCTAAACTCATATCTTTAACAGCTTGAAAATGACCAGTCACCGGCCTACATAAAAGTTCAGGGACATAAACTGTTGCCACAGAATAACTTTAAAGGACAGTGGTGGACAAAAAGTTGCTTTCAGGTTATATCCCACAGATTCTGCTTGTTCAGGGTAATGGTTACAGTTGTCTTTCTAATAAGAAACATATCAGTGAAAATGAAATTTTATTAGAAGAATATGTCCATTGAGGCATTTTGTCATGGGATAAAGTGTCATCAACTTTGGAACCAGGCAGATCTTTGCTTAAGTCAGATCAACCCCTTATTAGCACTGACATTAGGTAAATAAATAAATTATTTTTAAAGATTTTATTTATGTATTTATTTACTTTTAGAGAGAGATGAAGGCAGGGAGAAATGGAGAGAAACATCGGTTTCCTCTTGCACGTGCCCCAACCTGAGACTGGCCCACAACCCAGGCATGTGCCCTGACTGATAATTGAACCAGCAACCTTTCGCTTTGCCGGATGATGCTCAGCCCACTGAGCCAAGCCAGTCAGGACAAGTAAACCAATTTTTGAGGTTGATTTTCCTCATTTACTTTTTTATAAATAGGGTTACATTGCCCATTTTATAGTGTTGATGAAAAAATTATGATTTATAGTGAAATGTGTGATATAGAGCAGGTAATCACAAATATTACTAATCCTCGTCCTTCATTATAGCAAGGATTTCCTATAGTTTAAATATGTCCTTGGTCTTTTTAACATGTGTTTTACTTCTTATAAATGTATTCCTTAAAAATGCCAAATGGTTTAGTGGAATCAGTATGACTACAGGATACTATCAAGGGTGTTAGTTTCAGCAGAGCTAAAATTTCCACTTTTGATTTGAAATGTGAAGGATATTCAGAAAGAATGGGAAGTAGTTTTACTTATGTGTTGGTTTTTAGTGAGGAAGCTTATGAATCAGGCATCTAAAGAAGAGGTAGGTCCAGGAGGAGAATCTTTCCATTGTTCTTAGAGGGATGTGGAATATATAAAACAAAAAGACGGCATCTCATAGCAGAGAGAACTGCTACTAAGGACTTTTCTTTTAGTTCTTTATTTGACTGATACATTTTAAAACAATGTTGTTTTGTCACCTGTTCTTTGTGGATGTTCTCATTTTTTTAATGTTCAAATTTTGTACTTTAAAACAAAATTTTAGTTTTAATGAATAGGCACCTCTTCAATGTATCAAAAGCTGATTTGTATCATCTTCATCGTGATAGCATATTTGATCATTTATACTCTGCACCTTAGAGTTACATTTGTAACATAGTTTTGCTTCTTGGTTAGAAATGGGTTTAAATTAGGAAGGAAATTATAGGTGGCTTTTTACTTAAGTCCAGAATATTCTGTATAATTCAGTTGAGGGTCTTTGGTTGCAAGTTGCAGAAACTGACAGGGTAACTTGGGTGGAAGGAGAATTTATTGGGGCGATGGCATGTAGCTCAGGTAACCGAAGGAGGTTGAGCATCAGGAAGCTAGTCCAGTTCACGTTGTTTACCAGTCTGATGAGGACGTTGTGGCACTGATCTGTTCCCGCCACTGTGAATGATTTCTCAAGTTCCCTTTTTTTGGGAGCATTCTCTCAAGATAGGAAGCTGTGGGGGTGAAGGTGCAGTGTTTGTGGGCTCACACTTCCTGGCCTCCACTCTGTGCTCCGTGGACCCTCCCTGTCTTCAGTTGGAGGCCCTTACATGGCACTAACGGAACTGCTTTTCTGTAACCCGATACCTGCTCCTTCTCATCCAGGCAGGTTGTCTTAGAAATTGTTCCATAATCTGCACTTACTTGCTTGATGTATCCTTATAAATAGAATCAGGTTAAACATATTGGACAATTATTTTACATAGGTTAATATTGAGACTTCCCATTGTGTCACATCATGAGGCACATGATGTCTGTCACATTTTGGTGATAATAAGTTGGATCCCTTGATTAAGGTCTGCCATTCCCCCCTCCCCCCAATTTTTAAAGGCACATTTCCTCCTTCAGTTAGTAAAGAATCGGTAGTGTTGTACTTTTGGACCATGTGAATATATGGTTCCCCCAAACATTTCACCTAATAGTTTCATTGGAGAGGGCAGGCACTTTAATATAATAATGGCCATTAATGTGTTTCTGAATAATAGCTGTTAATTATTATTAAGAAGTTATCGAATAAAAAAAACCCCAATGTTAGTTTTTAATACAGGAAGGTTAAGCAAATAACTCATAATCATAAAGCTCAAATCTTGAAGCAGGTTTCAGCAACATTAATAATCAGTCCCTAATTTGGAATTTAAAGGTAGTAATTGTATGGCTATTTTGTATAATTGTATATTTAACTTTTCTTCATAAGACTAATAATGCCTGAGAAAAAGGTACCTTAGGAAGGAGGCTGGGTGTGCTAGCTAAAATAAATATCTGTACTGATGACTTCAGTAATGAATACTTTATTTGTCATTTAGTATGGATTATCAGTAATTCTTTCCATAATCATAGTTTCAATACATACAGTTTATTCCTAGCCATACCGGCACCTTTTAAAGTGTTGCCTGTTAATTCCAGGAAGCCACGTCTGCTTCCCAGTTGACTGAAAATTGTTATATACTATCTCTTGATCAAGATAGAATGAATTCCTAAGAATGTAAATTAAAACAGAAGCTATACAATAAAAGCTGTTACATCTGGTAGAAATTAAGTGAAAAGGAAAGGAGGAAAATGAAAGATGTACAGATTTTTGTAAGATTTAACTGAATAAGCACAGCAACCAATGGTAAAATGTTGAGTATATTATGAGTTAATGTTTTCAGAATTAAGTTCATTATATTCAAAATTATATCATGTATTAATTTTTTCTAGTCTGAAATATCTAGGAAAAAATGGCCAATGACATGAAAGTATTCATAACAGCAAAGTATTGCAGTGATGCATTCATTCATTTGGTGGGCATTTTCCTGTTAAAAATCATTTAAACTAAGATGTTTAAGTCTGTGAAATAAAGATAGCATGATACTGATTTCTGATATAACTGGGAGGAATTTTAATTAGTTGATTTGTTTCCTATTATTGTATTTATACTAATGCTTTGAAAATAAAACACTTGTTACATTGTTTTGAGCATGTCTATGAAATAGTAAGTGTGCATGTTGGCAGTGATTTTAGGAAATGACAATTACTTCTTGTTACATAAAGGCAACATGAGGCTGTACACATACATATGTACTCCAGAATCTGGAAATACTGAATGTTTTAATTTGATTATCTCTGCAAACCTCTAAAAATTAGGAAAAACCAAGGTCCACTGAAGAATTAACCACCTTTTGAGAAGCTAACCCCCTTTTTTGGGTAGCTGTATGTATCAAAGGTCATGACTTTCCTAGCTTTCCCCTGACTCTGTCCTCGAGATAGGTTCAGTTACTCTTTCATCTTTTTTCCCACGGCAGTTCATCTGTGGAACTCTAGTGTAGCATCTTACCTACTTACTTTGTATTGCAGTAATTTGTTTACATGTCATCATTTCAGACTCTGAGCTTCTGGAGGGTAGGTCTTGTCTTACCCAGCAGTTTATACTCTGCCTTCCATCTGAATGGTAATGTCTGGCCCATCGAAGGTCCCCTTCTGATCTCTGTTGAATTGCCATTTGGAAGCAGTTCAGAACATTTAATATTATGTGACAGCATTTTTTAATAGTTATTTAAAAATCTGTTTTTTGGGTGCTACCAAGGTATGTGCACTAATATCGTATATCAAATATACAGTATCTCTCCAGTGTGCTTATCTATGCTTGTTGCAATTGAGTTATTCTGTCAGCCTGGAAAACCATTCTCTCTTGGATCATGGTAGAGTATTTAAAGCCTATCCCTTTCATTTTTAATAGGAGAAATTATACACTTTTCTAATTTTTATCAGTTATCTGCTTATTTGTGTATTGCTCTCTCCTTATTGCTCATTTTCCCAAGCAAATCCTTTTAGCAGGCTGACCAGTCTTAACTCTAAACAAATCACACTTTCTGTAGTCTCCTTAAATCTTATCATGTTATTCAGTCTCTCCTCCTCCAGCATATACACACTGGAGACTACAGTGTGTCAGGCATTATGCTTAGCGCAAGAGATACAGCAACAGTGAATACCTGTGATAACCGCATTTAGTCCTAGGAAAGGACTGAACATGTTAAGGTTTGAAACAATGTGTTATGGGGCCCAGTAGAAGACACTTCACCCACGCTTGGATTATCATATTCGTCTCTCACACTGTCCTGTTTTTTAAGTTTCTGTTACAAGTGTAGTCTGTACCAGTAATCTAGGTGGGCAGAATAGTTATGGACTTGTTACTTTTTACATATGCAAGCATTATTTCCACAGGAAGTCATTAATCTCTTGCAGGATAAAAATTTCTTTCTTTATGTCACAGGCGTTGCTGGAGACAAGATAAAGATTTTAATAATATTTGTTCAGTTAACAAACAGAAACTTCCTAACAACCCTGGTGCTGCTTAAACCCTTTGGGCTCTGAGGCTCGCAAGGATGGCGGTGACGGCACCTGCGCAGAGCGTGGCCGGCCTGACGCGGCCGCTGAGAGGGAGACGGCCGGGCAGTGTGTGTGCTAGGGGCCCCCGTCTCTCAGTCTCGTGAGTAGGTATCACCTGTCTTTCTACAGGTGCAGGAATGGAAGCTTTGAGAGACTTAAGGTTCTTGCTCAAATTTAAAAAGTGCCCTTTCTGTCAAGTTACATTACACGTGTGTCCACATTTTTTCCAGGAAGATGGTTAAACGTTTGTTTTGGTCATAGAGCTCTCGGGAATTAGGAGAACAGTGTGCGACAACCCAGGCACAGAGCTCCTCTCGGGAATTTACAGGCCAAGTGAGAATCAGGTCTGTGATGCTGGCCGGGTAGGCATCGTGCTGCGGTAGCCCAGACTGAACGGCGCACTGGCTTGGTTTGTAAGCAACACAAATTACCTTTAAATAGGCCAGATTTTGCAAATTCTTTCTCCAGTTTTTAGTGATATACTAAAGATTAAGGCATTTACAGAGTGGGATGTATGCATTTGATTTTGTTAATTGTTCCTAGTTTTCTTTTGCATATGTTGATATATATGGAATAAGACTTTTAAAAAAATTGCATAGGTAGCTCAAAATACAGCCATCTGCATTTTGGAATTTGTGATAGGCTTCGGGTTCAGTCCTGGAAGTTCGAGAACATGTTACACTTATATACGTGCTTTTGTAGAACATTATCTTCATTTTGGCATTTAGGATTTTGCTACTAAACATGTATTTCTATAATTTTGGCAATAGAGAAAAATGGCTATGGCAAATTAAGATGTGAATTTAGCTTTGGGTCTTTGGATTTTCCAACCATGGACTTGTCTGTGATTCTGGTTCTGTTAGTGTATCTTCGAGGTACTCTGCCAAGTGCCCCAATTGTAGGATGACATGGATAGATGGAAATTGTGTTCGTTGCTTTGGAAGGAGACCATTTCCCTTCTGTGCTGGCCAGCTCTATTGCCATTTGTGTGTGTTTTCATAGGCTAGGTCTGTTAGTGTCTGCTGTAAGTTAGAGGGAGCCATTGCCCGCCTCGTTCCTTGTCCTACAGCTTCCAGTCCACAGAGAGCGTTGTCTCTGTGTCTTGGCCAGGTTGTCATACTTCTAAGTTTGGATTCACTTCCGCCTTTTATCTACTGCATTCTCAATGTCATGAGATATATGCAGGAGTTCTTTTAATAAGAAATTTGTTTGCCTTTGTGACCACCTGGAATGTCTAAATCACCTTTTCCCTCCAACTACTTTTCTCGTTCCGTGGCCCTCACAGAGCTTCCTGGATGGCGGAGCTTGTCTCCCTGCTGGCACTGCCACCAGCCTCCCAGTCAGCCACCACTGCTGTGACTCCCTTTATGTTACATCTGAGTTTGACTTCCAGTGTTACTGCGTGTGTTTCTTTGCTGCACTTTTATCTTCGTTGGCAAATTCCCTTGTTGAGTTATCCATTTTTGTAAAATGTCCCATGGATTTGTCACTGGGAGACAGGGAGATAACACAACTACACACTTTGAAGTCTGTGCATGAACTGAAGAAGAGGTGTTCAGTGACTGACCATTGGCAGACTTTGAAAGATGCGATCAGTCAGTGATAATCATGGAAAAGATGAGAGAAAATATTTTAGAAAGTATAAAACATCTTGTAACTAGAGTATCTTCATTTCTCATTACAGTTAATGAGGCAGCTAGATATTTTACCAAAAGTATGTTTATGGATATGGATTATACAATAATAATAATAATGTGGAAGGAGTGAGCAAAAAAGAAAAAACTCACGGACACAGACAGCAGTGTGGTGAAGGCCGAGGGCGGGGGTGGACGGAGGTGGGGGAGGGTCTGGGAAGGTAAATGGGGATGGATGGAGACCAGACTTGAAGTGGTGAGCAGACAACACAACGTGAAAGTGATGTGTTGTGGAGTTATGCATCTGAAACCGAAATAATTTTGTTAACCATTATCACCCCCAGTAAATTCAATAAAGAGGGAAAAAAAATAATAATGTTCCCAAAGTGTGGCGATCATCTTGCTCTAGCCCTTACCTCAGGCTTTCCAGTTACACTGCTGTACTTTATTTTTTAAGGAATACTTTTTAACTTTATGATGGGAGTTAGTGGGGAAAAATACTTATTTTACAACAAGTCCCATTTACAGAAAGGAATATTGTAACCATTATTGCTTAAATAGAATTTTTCCTGAAAAATATTCCCTCTCCTCCCTCTGTGACCTGGGGCAAGCTACAACCCTTTGAAGTCTCTGTTTTCTCATCGAGGAAAAGAGGCTAATAATTTTATTTCATTAGATTGTTAGGTTTCAATGAAATAAATCATGCAGAGTGCCAGGAGGATATTTTTAAAAAATGTATTTAGCTTTATCATATGTATTTATAAACTGGATGTCTGATCCAGGAAATTTCATACATGACAGCAGTCCTGGTATAGATGAGTAAGGCCTCGATGGAAAAATGAGAAAGGACTAGTTTTACAGTTGTGGAGAAAAAAAAAAGGCTTCACATCATTAGTTTAATAAGAAATGTGAAAGAAGGCACTGTATTGTGTGTGTGCACTCACATACGTACATGCATACTTTTTAAACAGTGAGGCCATGTCCAGGATGCTCTGAGATGGCTCATGCATGGCTCTGTGGGCCGTGGGCCGTGTGAATGGGAACATGTCTTTGGAAAGCAGTTTGGCATGAGGTAGCAAGACCTCTGTGTATCCTAAAATATTTTATCATTTCAACAAAGGTTTGTGTTGGGCACGGCCAGAATTATGCAGGGTGCTCATACTGTCTTCTGGACAAGGGTGGCACTGGTGTGGCTATGTCAGGCACAGTGGCGTTTCTGGGATCTTGGTGGGTTTAGGGCTCAGGGCCTTCTGACCGTGTCTTAGAGCAGCAGCGGCTGGGGAGGTAGAGAGCCCCCACCCCGGCCCCTCCGGTGTGCCTGGGCTCGGGAGGGCTCGTGCGAGCTCACGCCCTGGCCTCGCTGGTGTGCGCAGCAGTGTCTTATGTCCAGGCCCCGGCGGAGTGTCAAAAGGGAGGAATACGTATGTAGTACTGTAATTTTAATATTAAATGAGAAAAGAGTGACCCTGTTCAACAAAGTGGCATTTTCATTTATCTTCACATATTCTTTGAGATGATTTTTATTTTACAAGTAAAGAAAATTGATGCTTAGATAATTTCAGTAAGTGGAACTCTCCATTTTACAAATCATATGACAAATGCCCAAAGAACTTAATAAGTGGAGACTCAACCCAAGTCTGTTTCATTGCAGAACCAGTGTGTAAATTTTTTCATGTTTGTGTACTGTTTTGCTTTCTCTTAAAAATTATCATAATACCTTTTCCTCCTCTAGATATGATTTATTTACATTTACATGAACTATTAAAACATTTTGCATTTTCTTTATCTGAAATTTTTATGATTGGTCCTGTCTTTCCAAAAATTTCATATATGCTTCAAATTATTTCTCTAAAGATAAGTAATATTTTTACATTTTGCCATTTAGTTTTGAGAAATTAATTTCTGATTCATCTAGTATGAGAAAGTTTTATCTCAGTTTTCCATGGGATTATTTGAGTGCCATTTATTTATATTAAATACCGTTTTCTTTCCTCATTGCTCTGATGGCCACTGTATACATTCCTCACGTAGCTTCTCTTTGAACCTCTACCTCCTTTTCCTGCTTACCCAAATCCTGTTTATTTTTCAGAATTGACCTGATCTACTAGGCCTTCATACAATCTTTTTGAATACCTGATTTCCTTGCTTTACCTCTAGCTGAAGTATCTTCTTGTAATAAAGTACTCTATGCAGATATTTTTTATGGTATCATTTTTGCCTTGGACATTTTGATTGCTATGGTAAGGCTAGATGCTTCTAGAGAGTTTTTCTTTGGCAGAAAAATAAAAAAAGTTTTTATTCATTCCAATTGTAGTAACATTGATCCAAAAGGGGCTTTTGAGGAAAACCAGAGGGGTTAGGTCTTTTTAATTATTGCATCTCCTAGGGTACCTGTTCTGATTTCTCTGTTCTCTTACCCTGACTATATATATACACCAGTTCCACACAGTTTTAATTATTAATGAGCAGGGCTGGTCCTTCTCATTTGTTCTTCTGTTTAAAAGAAAAAAATTTAAAGACTTGCGTGTTTTCTTTTTCGCAAGTGGATATAGAATAACCTTTGTAAGGTCTTAAAACTCAGATACTGTACTTGTTGGAATTATACAATAATGCACTTTTGTAATACTGCCTTATCTGTAAACTTGATCAGTAGGCTCTTTAATTCAAGTGCTTCTTTCTCTTTTCTCAGAAGGCTTTTCAGAATGCTTTGTGTATGTCAAGGGGAACTTACACAAATTGAATTCAGTTAGATTTTATCATATACCCAAATGAAGAAGGACACAGTCTGGGTTGCATAACCAGTTAGATCTGTATACCATCATTTGAAGTACTGCAAAGCTGTAAATGTGGTTGACAGAATGTCTGAAGTCATGACCCCTAACATTTTATGTTTTACTGGAGGCAAAGAAATTTTAACACTTAATCAAAGAACCTCTAGGTTTGTGGATTTCAGATACCTGGATGATCTAATTCACATATTATCTAACAGTATTTATGACCTGACATTTGATTTCTAAGGGTCAAGACATGTGTCTTAGTATTTCTTGATTTATTAAGAATTAGGCAGGATAACCCTGGCCGGTGTGGCTCCATTGACTGCAATGTCATCCAGCAGACCAAAAGGTGGCTGTTTCGATTCCTGGTCAGGGCACATGCCTGGGTTGTGGGTTTGGTCCTTGGTTGGACGCTTACAAGAAGCAAATAGTTGATGTTTCTTTTTCACATGGATGTTTCTCTCCCTCTTTTTTTTTTTTCCCCCTTCTCTTCTCTGTAAAATAAAATAAAATATTAAAAAGAAGTAGGATAAATAGAATTTTCTTCTCTGGTTTTCTGCAAGTGGCACTGGTTTTCCCCTGTGGCTTATGCGAGTGTGAAGGTGGCCAGCCAAGCCACTTGTTTTGTTTATTCCTGGGTGGCTGCAGTCAGCCATAGGGAAGGATGTTTTTTTTTGGCAGAAAAATCAAAAAAGTGTTTATTCATTCCAATTGTAGTAACATTGATCCAAAAGGAGCTTTTGAGGAAAACCGGAGGGGTTAGGTTTGGAACATAAATAGCTCTGATCATCTCCTAACTAGTGGAGAAAAGTAAAAGATTAGGATTAATAATATATAAATTGGAGGCAATACAAAGTTCCAGGGCAGAAGTTGCAAACTGATGGTTCATTAACCAAGTATGGCCCTCAGACAGTTTCTTTTGGCTTCCTGAGTGTTTATAAAACTTATTTAACTTGTTGATAACATCTAAAAGTTACTTTACATGTATATCCAGCAGCATGGCATGTTAATAGCAGTGGCACCCTTTAGATTAAATATATACATTTGCCCTAGTTGGCACTTTTAACCTGATTCCAGCCGACCCCGTGTGCATTTGATGTTGCAACCCTGTCCTAGAGTCTCTTGAATACTGAAGTAATAGGTCTAGTGCTGCTAATGCAGCTGAACCTTCAACTTTGAATTAATAGACGATAGAAGAGTGTGAAGATTTTAGGTACTGAGAGTTTGAGTGGAATATGGGCTATGTAAGAAAGAGCAGTTGTAGAGGAATCCAGGGTTTTTACCTGAGCAGCTCGAAGGATAGAGGTTCATCCTTGAGGTGGGGGAGACTGCAGACAGGTCAGGTTTGAGGGGGAAGGGAGGGGAGTTCAGCTCTGGACATGTTAAGTTTGCGGTATCTAATACAAATCTTAGTAGAGATACTGAGCAGTGTGGCATTGGAGAGAAATGTCCAGACAGAATAAATCCATTTGACACACAGGTGACCTGTAAAACCATGAGATGAAATGAGATCGCAGGAGTGGAGGGCCCTGGCCGTGCCCGGGGCCGGCCAGTGTTCAGGGGTTTGAGGGAGGTTCAGCAGAGACGAGGGAGGAGCATCCAGTGAGATAGGGTGAAAAGGGTCTGAGTGTGGCATCCTGAAGGACAGGTGTCTTGACCTAGTTTCTCCCCAAAAGCAGAGCCTGAGACCAAGGACACTTAAGGCAGTTGGTTTATTTGGGGGCCTGCTAACAGGAAACAGAAGTTGGAGAATCAGGGCACTTGAAACTGGAAGGAAGGAAAGTCAGTCCAAGGGTGTGTAACTGGCCAACAAGGTCGCTTTTCTGAGCAGGTGAGACTTGACCCTGAGGAAGCTCTTTGAAAAGACATGGAGAATATGCGTCTGGGTAGGAAGAGGGGATATTTACCAACCAGATCCCACCCCACACTGCGCAGGCCTTGCCCGCAGTGTTCATTTGTGTCTCAGGATGTCTGGAGAGTTCCCGTAGGCCTCTTCCAGCAAAGCCTGTGAGCTGAAAGCAGCCCAGTAGTGCTGCGAAGGGGAGGTGCTCAGCAGAGGTGGAAATGTGGGGTGGGGCACAGGAGGTGTCCCATTCGGCCTGGCCCCCAGCACTCCCCTGGGAGCCGTGCCATTTAGTTCCGTCTCTTACAAAGCTTTCGAGGTGGCGGCTGGCCACGGTGTCGACGTTAGGCTGACAGCAGGAAGGGTGGTGTCATGGTTTTCCTTGTTTCAGTCTTCTGCCATGCTCCCTGGGTTTTCCTCACCTTCAGCCGGCGCTTCAGCAGCTCGAGGTGTTTTCTCAGGCAGAGTGACCCAGACCTTCCCCAGGAGATCACTGCCCATAGTTGCTTTATCCTTGTCAGGCTAGAGTTGCTGCAGCTGCTTGTTTATAGTTACCACCCAGCACGACAGCCCCAGTTGAACACTCTAGGTTCTTAATATACTCCCTCCTGTCACCATTGTTTAGCAGCAGCCGTGAGTCCTCATGGTTGTTGGGGTCATTTTACAGGGACCCCCACGCCCACCATATAGTAACTCCTTCCTTCGCATCCTGGTTCGAAATGATGTGTCCAAACTCATCAGGTGGTGGTGGTTGTTTCAGAGTTCTTTCTGTGTCTCCTGGCAAGAAACCTCTTCTCTCCTCCCTCAGAATCAGAATTTCTAATCCAGTGGAGCACAGGGTTGCCAGTCTTACGTCATCCGCTGGTTCCTGGAGCCATGTTCTTTTTTTTTTTTTTTTAATCCTCACCCAAGGATATATCCATTATTTTAGAGAAAGAAGAAGAAAGGGAAAGAGGGAAAGGAATTGGGGGGGGGCGGGGAGAAAGAGATCAAGAGAGAGAGAAACATGGATGCGAGAGAGATACATTGATTGGTTGCCTCCTGTATGTGTCCTGACTGAAGGTCGAACTTGCAACCTAGGTGTGTGCCCTGACCAGGGATTGAACCCTCAACCTTTCGATGTGCGGAATGGTGCTCCAACCAACTGAGTCACTCGGCCAGGGCTTGTTTTTTTTTTGTAATCTGCTAGAGCCATAGCACCACATTTCAGCCTTTGGAAGGCAGTGAAAATGTCATGTCATTTTAGGAAGGCAGTGCCCCATCCCCTCGAGATGTTACCAAGCACTTTTATACGTAGACGTTGTATGTTTGTTAAATCCAGGACTCTTGGATTATAGAATAAACAATTACGGAAGGAAATTTTCACGTAAAGATGACTTAGTTACATTCATCAAATGTTTCTTCTCAATTCTGTGAAGTAAGCTGGTTTGTTATAGTGGCTATAGTTGCTCTTAGTTCCAAAATTAGAATGAACTCATTCTGAAGATTTAATTTTACCTAGAATTTGAATTTTTAGGCTTTGAAATTGTAAAGCCAGTCCTAGAGGGGACTTTGTGGTTCATTTGAGTTTTGCCACATGTGCCTCTGGCAAATAATATGTTATTGTCATGGAATATAAGGATCTTAACTCCTGTAATAAGCCTGATTTTTTAAATAGTACATTGAAACTGAATGAATTTAAACTATGATAGAATATAGAAATATGCTTCTCTTGATAATATTAGGCCCTATTACAAGAATAAAAAAGAATTATTAATCTTTTTCCCTTGTTCTCTTTCATAAGCTGTAATGAGAACTGTATACTTTTCTTAGTACACTTACTGTTAGTCTTTGAGTGTCTTGAGGGTGACAACTAGGGTGTTTTATCACCTGTTTGTGTTTTCCAGGGTGTCACCTAATACCTTATTCTTAGTAGGTTCTCTGTAGATACTTGTTGAGTTAGTCCAAGGAGAGACATACATACACAGCATGTACATGTAATACGTGATCACACTCATGAACTTTATTGTTTTAATAAAATTAAAGTTGTTTAAAGTATAATAATGTTTTAGATTTTCTTCCTTTCTTCTTTCTTTGAACAGATAGAGGGACGAGAACAGAATCACCAGCACTGGCTGAAGGTAAATATGTCTTTGGGGGAAATGATTATTCAAATACAAATAAAAGTCATGATTTAAATTAAAAACTACCTTGGCTAAACCTGATTAAAGGAAAATGTTCTGTGCGTAATATTTGACTGCTAAAAATATCTTTAGGAAATAATACCCTATATTGTTTAGTTTGTGGCTTAGACTAGGAAGTAGTGGAGAAATGTAAATTAACTAGAACTTTTTTTTACAGCTTTCTTTTAATAGGAGAGGTATGTGTTTTGTTTTGTAAATTACCTCTTAAGTCATTTCCACTATCACCAGTATAGTTAATCAGAAAAGGTCTCAGCCATAATTTTAGTAGTTAAAAAATTTATTTATTTGGAAGCTACAAGGGAGGACAGTTTTACGTACATTCTTAAAAAGGATTCTACCAATATTGGTTTTAATAATTTTTAAAAAGTCTTAGATGTAAACAACACAACAACAATATAGTTACTGTTAAAGTGTCCTGAGTATTAAACATTTATAGTCCTGTTACTGTTTTCATTGTAACAAGTTAATGGGTATTTGAAAATGTCATTTTTCTGTAGATCCTTTCTGTTCTTCAAGTGACAATAATCAGCTTAAATCTCTTTTGGTGCTTTTCCTAGTGGTAAATAGAGATATTTACATATCAAAACTTGCCTGGCATTTTATTAGACCTGCTATGCCAGTTATCACGATGTCCTTTGGAATTGTGGTCACCTCACCTACTCTGTATGTCAGCGTGGGGGGTTGTCAGTTGTTTTTGGGGCCATGACCTCTGTAGTATTCTGAAGTCTGTGAGTCCCTTCTCAGAATAATGATTCTAATAATTACATTAGGAAGTAAAAGATAAGATTTAAAAGGGAACTAGATATTTTGAAAAAGTTAACAAATATTAACAACACAATAAACTTTGGTGATAATTCTGCTAAATACTTAACTATAATTTTAAAAAGTGATGAGTTTGCAGTAATTAATAAAATATGAAAATACCTCTGATTTCTATTGAAGACAAATTCATAGGTATTTATGTACTACTGTGGCTTGTTGCCTATACTCTTGATTGAAGGAATTGCTAAATTTCACATATAGGTCAGTGAAAAGTTTCCCATCCGGATTCACAGGTACTGAATTCTCTCTCTGGATCTCAGATTAAAATTGAACTCCTGTTAGTGAAAAATCAGCTTGGCCTGCCTTTCTTCATCATATTTGATAAGAGCAGGGGGTTTTTTTGTTTTTGTTTTTTTAATGTTCTGTGTAACTAATATTAAAGAAGTAGCACTACACATCTATACCTTATGAAATACCCTAATAGTGTAGGCTAGAAGTTTTTGAAATAGCTTTGAAAAAACTTCTGATTGATAGTTAATAATCACAAAACAAAATTCTGTGGAAAATGGTGTAGAAAATAAGTGTTAAGCTTTGGAGTTTGCCTGCCACGGAAGAACTCGGATTCTATTTCGAGGAACATGAACTACACATGTAAAAAAATAGTTCAGGAGGCCAAAAGTTTAACAAGAGAAATGTCATAATTAATTGTCACAGGAAGGATGCAGATAGTAAGTGCTCTGATGCTTGTGTTATGGAAACACACAAACAAGGTCAAGGCTTGTAAAATCATCGAGTGTTTTTCAGTTACTTCAGCAGGAATTGCACAACGGTCCTGTGCCAGCCTAAGTTAGGAAGAGGCCCAGAGTGGTGTCACTAGATTTGAATGTTTGTAGATGACTACAAATAAAGGACATGGCAGATCCATTGAAATTTGGTTGATAGCAAAAACAGCAGTAATGTTTGTTTTGAAGGGAACATGGTGGGATACCCGACTTTGGGGGTTTGGGGGTTTGGGGTCTAAATTATCGGTATGGTCTGACCCTGATGATGTATTTTAAAGGTGTTCTCAAAAGCTGCAATGCCAAGGTCATCAGCTAAAGACCCACTTAAAAAAAAACCCAGAAAAAAACAAAACCTAATTTGCTGCTTTTGCCTAAGTCACCAAGTTTCTCTAGTTCTCAGTCCCTTTTTAAAAAAAAATTAAAGAATCGAGCCACATGATTTCAAGTCATTTCACAACCCTATATATTCTAAGTTCAGATTTTCTATCCTTTCTCATTTCTGTCACTTCCTTTCTTGCAACTTTAGACATATGGTGAAAATATTCAAAGTAGTTAAATGAACTTTGGTTTAAATAAATATTGTCCTTATGTATGCTATGTAGAACTTTAAAAGCTGTAATTATTAGACAACATACTTAGTTCAGAAAACTTTGTGATATATACATTCTGCACTTGTCTTACTGAATGGTTTGAAAAATCCATTTAAAATTAATATGCTCCACTATAAGAAAACAATAGAATGCCTCCTATTTTTCGTTAATCATTTTTTTGGGTGGTGGTAGATTAGCTTTTACAATGGTATTTAGTGAAAGGTATCAGGCCTCGTCATTTGAAAAAAAGTTAAAGAGTATGCTTTTTAAAAATTTACTCAGGGAATCTGTCTCCACTGTCCAACTACTATTTTTTAAAATGATACAGTGAAAACACATTCAGTTATAATTACCACCTCCTCTGAAAGGTCAAAATGTAATGGCATCTGTTGGAGTCTTTTTAGCATTATATGAGATACAGATTTATGAGTGTGGAATTGTTCAAGTACAGGTCTTAAAAATTATATGATTACCAACAAGAGAACATTTATATTTTGCTCTTACATACTGTTCATGGTGAGCCTAAAGGAATTATATTTAAGAAAATGATTTTAATTGAAGTTCAGGAACAAGGGAAACATTGGCAGTGACTCCTAAAATTTCACTGTATAAATTCCTTTAGTGTCCAGGCTCAAACATGAAGACCTGACAAATGGTAGGGAAATATTTAAGCCCGCCCACCCTCGCTTGCTTGCTTGCTTCCTTCCTTCCTTCCTTCCTTCCTTCCTTCCTTCTATCCATTTAAATTTTTATTAAGTGATTTTAGAGAGAGAGAGAAACTTCAATTTGTTGTTCCACTTATGTATGCATTCATTGGTTGCTTCTTGTATGTGCCCTGACCAGAGACTGAACCCACAACCAACCCAGTGGTCCCCAGCCTTTTTGGCACCAGGGACCAGTTTTGTGGAAGATGGTTTTCCGTGGATGGAGCGGGGTTGGTGGGGGAGACGATGGAGCTCAGGTGGTAATGTGAGCCATGGGGAGTGGGATGCAGTTTCATCTGCCAGTCGTCTCCCAGGGTTTGGGGACCCTGCCCTCTGGGCAGGGCAGGACATTTCTTAGTGTACTGTCATCTTTTCCTAGTCGTCATATTATTTTTTCTCTTATAATTTTATTCCTACTTTAGACATTTTAATACTAGTATTAAATTAATTTCTTTCAGGAACAATTGAAATTTTTTGAAACTTTTTTTGGATGAATTATGTGTACTTTCATTTATGACTAGAAAGCAACATGGCAAAATGGTTAAGAACTGTTGAAACACAGATTTGCCTGAGTGAGAATTCCAGCTTCACTGTAAAGCAGGTTACTTAATCCTTCTGACCTTCAGGTTGCTCAGAAGTAAAATGAGGATTGTAATGCCAACCAACCATAAAATGGTTGAGGGTTTTACAAGGTAACACTATCTACCCTACTTAGCATAGTGCTATGCGCATGGTGAGATCTCAGGTGTTGACTGGACTTTCTTTTAGTACTTAACAGCATCCAAGGCCCTCTGCGAGTGCGCTGGATACAAAGGTGAAGTTGTAGTCATATTCAAAGAAAAATGGTTCTATTGCCCTTACCTCCTTTAGTCTATGTTTACGAAGGTCCTTTATGGTATTTCCTACATAACCCCTTCTAAACATTATCCTCTTTTGAAAGCTAAATCCTCATAATTACTAGACAGGAGATAATCTTGTTTGTAATTTTTTACATATGTGAGTATATGTATATGGTCCAGTAGATAACTTTCTTTTGACTTCAGTTTAATGTATAGTACGATATTTCAGATATTTAATGGGTTGTCAGGTGGCATAGGGATTGTTTTGTTTGATTCCAGGAGGCCAGTGAGAACTGGGACCATTGAGGAGAAATTAACAAGTCAGTGAATTTCAGCTTAATACAAGTTTTATGTGATTCTTGAGGGCGAGATTCATGTTGGATTAATCGTACATTATTTGATCATTGGCTGAAGTTTCTAAAAATTGACTAAAGTCTAAAATGTAAATCATATGAAAATAGAGTGCTTAATTGTCTTTCTGACTGCTGAAAGCAACATGAAAAATGCATTTCACAGGCTTGGAAAGCTTTTGAAACAAACAAACAAAAAAATAGAGTGACTTACTTTTTGGGTATAGTCATGCAGAATAAAGTGTACAGGCTAGATGGCTGCTTGGCGTGGATGTCGTAGAATAAATTCATACTAAGGTCAGAGGGTCAGGCTTCAGTCTTTCATTCTAGCATGTGTCTTAGTCAGTTTGGGCTGCTGTGACCAAGTACCATAAACTAGGTGGCTTACAAACAAGAGAAACTTACAATCCTAGAGGCTGGAACTTCCAAGGTCAGGGTGCTGGCATGCTGGGCTTCCCGTGAGGGCCCACCGCCACCTTGCTGTATCCTCACATTGTAGAGATTGCAAGGGAGTGCTCGGGGGTTTCTTTGATAAGGGCACTGATCCCATTCCTGCAGGCTCCACCCTCATGACTTAATTACCTCTCAAAGGCCCTATTTGGGTGTTATGATTTCAACATAGGAATTTTCAGGGGACACAAACATTCATAGCAGCATGGATAGACCCTTCCTGGTATAAGATTTTCTTACTCATTGATAATTGGATATAAAGTCATTCTGCTTGATGTCTTCCACTCCTCATAATGACTGTTTCCTATTAATGTTAAGAAGGGACCCCCAACTCATCAAAAAAAGTAAGGGAGATCTTACTTGAGAGAATACTTTATCTTTTAACTCTAATTATGAAGGAAAGGAGTTAAATAAAAGACTTACTAGAATGCTTGGCTATGTGCAATAAATATAATAAATTAGGAGATTAATATTGCCCCTTAAATGAAGTAAACAATAAGAAAATAGTATTATCTCAAACTGTTACAACATCTTTGACTTTGATTCAGAGATTACTAGTTCAAGTACTCTTCCGTGCCTCTAGCCACTAAAAATTAAATCACCAATGCAAATTACTGCCTCAGCTGCAAATTTTAACTCAAATTATGAAGGAAAGGAGAAGGAAGAGTTTTAGAAACCTCTTGACTTTTTCAGTCATAGTAGGATAATGAGGACTGATACTTATTCCTTTATGACAAATCCTGGCAGTTTTCCTTGAGTATGTCATACAAATTGAAAAGCACAACAGAGTACTGTGCTGTGTATGAATACATACCTTTGTAATAAAAAACTAAACATGTTTGAAAAGGAAGCATACTTTAAGTTTTGATGGCATACTTTAACCTAGGAGGTGGTGGGAGAGGAGGGGAGGAAAGTTGGTGGGGGAGGCTGGGATGGTTAACTGCACAAAGATGTAGGGGGGCATCTGAAGCAAATATGGCAATATGTCATTGCTTTAATTGGGGTGGTAGAAGAAGATTTTTTATGTTTGGATTGGTTCCTAATTTAAAGAAAAAAGGAAAGATTCAGACCCCTCGGGAAGCTGGTTAATAAGTGTTCCCATTTCTGTGTTTTTAGTGTTGTTTGCATGTGTCTGTTTGAAAGAAGGCCACCCTATCTTGCATGATGTCTTCCACTTTCTGTGGATTTTTCAATGCCAGTTACTCTGTATCTGTTAGAGAGGCTGGCAGACAGGAGCTCGGTAAAGGTGGCTTGACTTAAAACAGCAACCATTGGGCGCTGTAATCACTAGAGACAGAGGTATTCAAAGTTTTACATAATGGTAAGATTTTTGTTTATTAGATCATCCATGCATTGTTATAGGAGTATTAGAAAGAGTTCAAGTACCTGAATTTCAACCCAGTTGTTTTTATGGGCATCTATCTCTGAGTGAGTCACATGTATTCTTTGAGCAACAATCACTTCACATTTTAAAAACTTAGAAAATTCTTGATACATACAAAAGAATGTATATACCTTTATTTCTAAATGTAAAAACCTAAAAAAAAAAAAAAAAAAAGACTCCTATGAATCCACCAGTAGTTGAAGAGCTAGAATATTACCCAGAACTTTGAAGTTGTTCAGTCCTATGGCCCTCTCTCCCCAGAAATAACCACTCTCTTAAATTTTGTGTTTATCATTCCCTTGCATTTCAATATATATAGTTTGCCAAATATGTGTACATATAATTTTTTCATGGATTTCAAAATAGTGGTAAATTTTAAGCAAGTGAATTCAGAATACTGTTTTCTATTTAATGATCATATTTTCTCAAGAGAAACCTTCTAATAAATTCTTATAAATTAGGTAATTTTGAGTGTTTTTTTCATATTTTCATCATACATCATTCTGTGTACTCCTAAATTACTTCCCTTGGAACTTTGTACTAGGCCTTTGCTTCCATGCTCTAAATTTGCAGCTGAGGCAGTAATTTGCATTGGTGATTTAATTTTTAGTGGCTAGAGGCACGGAAGAGTACTTGAACTAGTAATCTCTGAATCAAAGTCAAAGATGTTGTAACAGTTTGAGATAATACTATTTTCTTATTGTTTACTTCATTTAAGGGGCAATATTAATCTCCTAATTTATTATATTTATTGCACATAGCCAAGCATTCTAGTAAGTCTTTTATTTAAAATAGCTTAAATAAGATTTTTTCATTTTAAAATACTAAATCTAAGTGTATCCACTAGATGTCAGCATTAGTAAAGGTGCACGTAACATGTAAAATTGTCAGAGGCAGTGTGAGAGATTCATTCTAACAAGTAAACCGACTTGTGTGAAGTCACATATTTTGTGATAAAGAGTGAAAACTAGAAATCAAGTCTCCCAATTTCCATTCCATCATTCGTTTATGTCACATTTCTTTAAGGCAAGCAGCTTAACGCCATATAATTACTAGACTAATAAAATTAGGTTGATCTTGACATGGGCTAGGGAGTCACGGGAGATCTTAGCACTACTGTGCTGGTACTGTAGCTGGGCGCCCTGTGGTAACTGAGTCTTGCTTCTGTTCCTTTACGTTTTGCCGAAGGGGAAGCAAAGATTCACTTTATCAATAGCTCCACCAGTACACATGACGGTAGTAAGGCTAAAGATTAAGCTGTTCTCTAGAACGTCCTCTGCATCAGCCAGATTTCAACCAGGAAAGCAGAAACCTTGCCAGGGTTTTTAAAATAGGGGATTTAACATGAATTTACTTACACAAGCATAGGAAGCCCAGAGGCCAGGAGGTGAGGCTGAAAGCTCCCGCCCTCTCTTCGTGCCTTGGTCTTTCTGGTAAGGAGCCTCTATCTTGCAGCCGGTTAGGGGCCTGCCAAGAGTCACCTCATTAAAACAAAAGGGGCTCCTGTCACCCAGGAAATTCCAGGGGATTAGGAGCTCTGTGTTAGGAACTGGGGAAAAAGACCAAATACATATCGCTTAGCATAATATCCACCATGCAGGATATAAAACCATGGATCATAGAAATGTCCTCTGCATACCTGTATGACCCTATACTGACCAGGGTCACCCCAGTAAACTGAATTTATAAAGAAAAATAAATAAAATACATTGCAAAAAGACCGAGTATATATTCCGTCTCCTCTTTTTAATCATTTGAGGTACCTTAGATACTCATGATAACCATAGGAAGCAAACATCACTTCCGAAGTTGGGGGAACGAGAGGAAGGAGGAGGGTTAGGCAGGTGTCAGGAGCGTGAAGCAGAGCCCCGGCAGTCCGGAAGCTCAGGCCTCCGAGGGGCCGGGCACCACGCTGCTGCCCCCAGTTCCCGGGCCGCGGGCACCTGGAGCCATGCCTGCCTGGCTGACAGGATTTGAGACGCAGAGAGGGCCCTTCTTCCTTCTCACCTTCCGGTCTACTGTTAGTCCCGCCCATTGCTGGAACCCAGTGAGAAGTCTGCTGACAAAGGCTAGGAGATAGACTTTGCAGTTCTTGGTCCCAGCATCTCAAAGCGGAAGGATAGGCTTGGCCGGGGAGATGGGGGTAGAGTTCACCTCTGACTGCGTAGCATTTATTTACCCATGTTGCTTTAAATGCAGTAGTATTTTCATGCTTCTTCTCAGAGTTTTAGTTCTTGCGTAGCTCATGCTCAAATTGTCTAGGGCTGTAGGTTGGAGGAAAAAGCCCTATGAATATAGAGTCCTGGAGGGGATGTTAAGTCTCCTTATTTTATGAAGTTCCATGGAACCAGGATCAGGGAGAGAGTTGAAGTCCTGGGTGCTCAGGCTCTACTTAGGCATGTTTACCACATGAAGATCAGAAAACAGGAAGAGCAAGAGGAAGAAGGGAAACCTTGATTATGCCACGTAATGAACAAATAGTTGTTGCCTATTGTTATTGTGCTAGAACAAAAGATACTGTTCAGCAACTCCTCTAAACAGTATGCTGTTGGGAGGAAGAGGGGGAAGAAAGAAGTAAAGTAGGTGTGGGGAGGAGGTTAGGGGTGATGTGCGTTTGCAGTGCCACCAGGAGAGCAACACTAGCGTAATGTCAGGCGGCTATTGCAGATGCTTGAGTCAGTTATTTCTGTCCATCATTCAACACTCACTTGGTGGTGGTTTTCAACGTCTTACGTAACATTCATTACCATCAGCCGCCATGTTCCTAACGTGAGTTGTAGCCATATCAGAGACTTGGAAGGAATTATGATTATGCCTCTTCTTTAAATTATTTTGTACCCATCTGACCCTTCAAATAGAAGAGGTGCCACTGGATCCCTCTTCTATTTGTATATACCTTTACACGCATTTAGTTATTAAGGTAATTCAGTAGGTATATATTGAATATTTATTCTGTACAATGTTGAAGATTTACTTTGTGTGCTTGTATCAGAGGTGCCCCAAATACATATTTGACCAATTCAGTCAATCCTTAACTAAAGTCAAAGCTGGAAATCATAGAATAAACTTTTTAGATACATTAAAAAACCTGAAAATTTAATGATTACAATGTTTTTAATTTTAATTGTCATATTTGAAAGTTTGAAATTGAACATTTTTGGTTCTTACACTCTAGACAGCTGCTAGGTTACCCCTGGAGTCACTCTGCTGTTCATTTGCACTATTAAATCAACAAGTGCTTTCAAATGGTGAGGTTGCGGTTTCATAGAAGTAGTTCTGCAAAGAGACTTTGTGCAATGTTTGAGGAAAGTGGGACCTGAATGTTTTCGGAAGCAGGTGTGCTAAGTGAGATTGTTGATATCACTTGAAATTTTTTTTGACGTTTCTACTACGTTAGCTTGTACTTGATGCTTTCTGCAATCACTTGAGCTCTAGAAATGTGGAATTGGAGTTAAGTAAGTGGCTTTCAGGATAACAAAACCATGTGAATTTCTACCTGCCTTTCAACCTTGCATTCACCTTGTTCCATTATTTGCTATGGAGTAGATTGAATAGAAGCACCTTTTCCGCATGTGCCATGAAATACTTCAGCAATTACTCAGTATCATCAGTAGGTGCCAGCAGGTGAATTCGGTTCTCTGAAGGAACCATTGCTTATTAGTAATACTTTTTTGTGTTGGCACCGTTACTGTCTTCAGAGTACAATATTAATATTTTTGTATGTGCAAGCAGATTTTTTTAACATGTAGTAGCTGCTTGGTTGAGTATATGATATAGCAATTCCAGAATCTCTTGTATATCTGGTAGTTTGTCTTTGGAAGGAGAATTGTGAAAGCGATTCACTATATTGTTGCTCATGCAAATGTATTTTGTTATATTACATTGTATTAGAGTTGCTGAAAACACAACTGAAGGGTGCGAACAAAATGTAAGCTTGTAACCCCCCAGTCACTCCTGGCCTTCATCAGGCGTGGCCCACTGTCCGTGGAAATTGCATCATGTTTTCCATTACTGATCTTCCATTCTGTTCCTCTTTCTTCAGATTCGTGGTATACGTTGTATGGGAACCAGACATTTCTTGCCAAACAAGTAAAGCAGAAGCATAGTTGAATTTCACATTAACCCAGCATATTGCCAATTTTAAAGACTTTCTTTTGTTTCTACAGGTGTGAATGTCTGATTAAGATAAAGAAATAGCATGTTTAATGTGTAGTAATATTTTTATGCACAACAATATAATTCAGGAACATTTTATAGTAACATGCTTTCTAGGAGACTTTTTTGTGAAGAATTCAGAGCTTGGATGGATAAATTTATTTTTCTTCACTAGAAATGAGCATTTTGATAAGTTAGTTTCACATTCACACATGCTCAGCCACCATAAATTGGAAAGTGTAGAATTGTATTAATTCTTATGAAATCTGTTGTTTTGAAGTTTTATGAGAGAGATCAAAGTATGTTTTCAGCATCTCCTTTTTCTAATATTATATTTTGTTGCATTCTTTATTCACTTATCTGTGTTGAGGATGATAATGAATGTTGACTTGATTTTGGAGTTTGTCTTCCTTGTAAAATTTTGAGGGGGCAGATTTGACATGCTTCTTTTAATTCTTTTTCACATGTGAAAAAATTTGGAATTTTTCCTGGAGGAAATTGAGTGAAATTTAAAACCACATTTTAAAGTTTATTTTGTCTAGCGCTACTAATGCTGTTCAGTCTTACAAAGATCAGAAGTATGACGTAGGCTAGTCTCCATTTTTATTTGTATTTTTGGAGCCTATATATGGCCATAGAAGGACATTATGTTTTCCCTAAGTTATCTGGGAGAACTGTGGACTTGCTTGATATTCATTTATCTGTTAGTTTATTTCCCTAATATTTAACATATTAAAATTTCTTAATAGTTATATATAAAGTTTATGGCTTTTACTCAGAGAGACAGAGAGGAAGAGGGAGAGAGACTGTCTTTATTCGATTGGGAAAGCAGTCATAAATTCTAAGGCCTTAATTTTCAACTCAAAATTTTCAGTTGTCAGTATTTAATTTGGTCTTTCCTCTCCCCTTTTTAGAACACACTGTGTGCATGTTTAATCTTGAGCTAGCCAACAAACATTTGTAACTACCTGCCATAATCCCAGGCCTTGTACTAGGATGTGGGGATGGAGCAGTATACAAAACAAAGACCCTGCCTTCCTAAAGCTTACCTTGCAGTGGAAGACAGACAGTCAAAGGAACATAGCCAACAGTTTGAGAAGGTGATAGAGAGGAGAGAGGAGATAGAGATGGCTTGGTCAAGAAAGCCCTCTGTGAGGTGGTCTCCCTGAGCAGTGGCCTGGATTAAAGTAGTTTATTTAATAATCTGTAGAAAGAGCATTCCAGGCCGGGAGAGATGTTTCTTTTTCTTTTATTGATAAATGTAATGAAGTTATTTTTTGCATGTGAGGATAGAGATTGTTGGAGGTTAGAGGAGATTTAAAAAAAAAAAAAAAAAAAGCCTTGTGTCATGGTCACCTGGCATAGTGGGAGAGTAGGTTGACTGGAGGTATGTAGCACAACTGCTAGGCAAAACAGGATGCACATTAAAAGTAGTGATTCTTAAAGGGGGGGCAGTTTTGCCCCATAGCGGGTATTTAATGTACCTGGAAATGCTAGGGTAGAAGCGTGGGGTGCTGCCAACATCTTACGGTGTGTAAAGCAGACCCCACAGAAAAGAACTGTATGGTTCAAATGTTAAAAGTTTAAGAAACCCCAATTTATAGTGAAGCTAGTCAGTGTACCAGGGAGTTTTCTTCCTTCTAATCCCCCCCCCCACAAATATTTATTAAGTTTTTAAACTGCTCGTGGAGAAAACTGACACCAGACAAATAGGGTGATTCAGTCTGTGTTCCTCTTGCTAATCCAAACTGGGGGTGTGATAGAAGATAGCGAGGCAGAGGTGCTACTGCTGTGATCAGGGTGGCTGAGGGTCCTCACTCAAGTGGCGCATCGGAGACGCACCCTGAGGGATGGAAAGAAGCCAGCGGCCGGGACATCCTTGGGACTGGCATTCCAGGCAGAGGGCGCCGCATTATAGAGCCCTTGAGCTTAAAAGAGTAAATGAAGTAATAGAATCTTGTAGGAATTTTCTAGAAAGAGAGAAGAAATAGCATATTAATTGTAGTGTATCATTGTGTTTCTGCTGGTTTCTATTTTAGTTAAGGAAATTTCAAATGTTTTGTGGGGAAATGGTCTAATGTAGTTACTAAGTGCCTTTTGTGAGCGCAGAAATACATTCCACAGACTACCGGCCAGGAAGAGGGCTTTCCTTTCCAGAAAAGTTGTCAACTTTGAGACAAACATGTAATGTAAGAGCTCATTGTCAACAAAATTCCACCAGAAATATTACTCTGCAAGTAAACTATATTTGGTTTCTGTGTATTAAATTTCTTTTTACATTACTTAGTAAATATTTCTAGTATTTAGTTTGAATTCAAGGATTGCAATAAAAAGTAATTTTGAAAGAAAATTCTTTAGCTTGTCCTCCTAAATTAAAATGGTAAGACTTGCAGTTTACTGTCCTAAATATACTTATCACTTACTTTGAAGTAGTGCCTCTGAAATAAATCAGTAGTGTTTTGGACCAAGTTGTGTATGATCTGAAAGATCTCTTATGTTTTCTTATCCTTTGTATCAGATTTATTTTTTCCTCTGAAACTTAGAAGTCTTGTTAGTCAGAAATCTTTTAGATGCAAATGACCAAAACCCAACTCATCTAAACAGGTAAAGGGGAAATGGGTTGAAAGAAAATGGGGTATCTTAAAACCAGAAGAGAATCTAGCAACTAAACTGATGGAAATGGCAGCTGGAATTTAGGGACAAATGGAATCAGAAATTAGTGACTCTAGGACACTTTCTGTGACCCTCCACTGCAACTTGGCTTCGTTCTTTTGTGACAGACTGGCTTCTTTGTGGCAGGAAGTAAGGCTGCCACACCCTCCGAAACCTCACATTCCACAGGTTCTGCTGCTGGGAATCTGGGAATTGGTCCTTTGGTCAGTCAGGCTCTGCAACAGCCAGAGAGGTAGCTGGTAGCTGCGTGTAGATTGCCAGGTACAGTACTAAAGTTAACCATTTGCGAGTTGGTGAGCCCCTCTGCAGTGGGTGTTTACTATTATGTATATTTTAAAGAAGAGAAAACTGCGGCATGGAGGTCAGGCATCTGGACTAAAGTCTCAAGCTGAGAGTGGCGTAGTTGGGGTTTGAACCCTAGGCATTCTGGTACCTACTGAAACTTGACAGTGAGCTACTGTAGTGGATTCATTGAAATCAACCACACTGTGGGGATGGAAGGCTTTGTATTGTTTTTGGCTGAAGAGTTAAACAATGCAAGACAGAGATACGGTTTTAATTTTTTTTGTCTTTACAAGAAAAGATATGACAACTAGTAATATAATGAACTGTTTTCAGGTCTTTGAAAAATTCCATGAGCTTTTGTTGAGAGAGGCACATGATATGGGTTGCAGAGCATCTTTTCTGTGTGCTATGTGGCAGAGGAACTTTCTGCGTTGGACTGATGTTGTGCTACATCAGTGGTTCTCAGCCTGGGGTGGCATTTGGCAATATCTGGAGTCGTTTTCAGTTGTCACAGCCTGTGGGGTTAGTAGTGCTGAGGCTGAGAAACCTGTAGTAGATAAGCTGGGCTGTGTTCAAAGTAAGAATCTATGTTTGTATTGAAGGGGCTAAGAGATGCTAAATCTCTGAGCACTTGCAGAAAGCAAATAGGTCAGGACCAAGTCTGAAGCAGGGTGAGGGGTGTAGGGTCACATTAGGCTCGGACGCCTTGAAAGGAGGACTGGATAGTGAAAGACACTTGCAGGAGGGAGGGCATGTAGGAAAGAGGAGCAGACGAACTTGGCCGTTTTCAGTATTTCCCTGAGGGTCAGCCTTGCGCCTCCAAGTAAAAAGGTAAAGAAGCTAATCTCTCCCTGCCCCTCCCTCCCGTACTTGCTTGTGGTCCCCTAGGACTACTTTTAGGACAGCCTTTCAGCAGTGTTCTTGACAAAAATGAGCTAAAAATGGACTTTGTGATTTATTCTTATTCATAACATTGAAATTAATTGACAAATTGAAAACTCTGGTTTGTATTAAAAGAAATAGAGCCATTAGTGTTTTGTAAAAGTTATTTTGTGAATTTGAGTTATAATGTTAACCATAGCCAGCAGCTATTAAATGCTTTCTTTGTGTCAGTCAGTGCTTCATCTCATTGAACTCTCATAATAATCCTTTAAGATAGTTACTATGATTACGTATATTTTACTGAGGAAGAAAACAAACCCTAGAGAGGTTAACTAGCCTTCTCAAGGTCAAACAGCTAGGAAAGCTAAAGTCGGGATTCTGGTTTGATTCCAGGGACTGGACTTGACACCGCATGGTGTGCTGCCTTGTTCCCCTAAAAAGTTACAGCCTCGCTCAGGATTACTTTCCGTCTGTAGTCGGCGCCCTCATCCACGAGGTAATTCTTTACATGTTTGGTCTCAGTTCTTACTAGTGAGAAAATGGATGTGTTTGGAAACATATTTTGTCGTATTTGAAAGCTTTTAAAAATTAAAGCAGTGAAATAGTGTTTCTAAATGGTTTCTAAAGTTTATTGAATAAACTTAGTAACCAATTTGAGGTAATTATTCGGATGTGGTGATTTCAGAACAATGCTTATTCCTTACATATAAAAAGTTGGTGTTGTTAGGATCGTCCCTGTATGTCAGGGTTTCAGGTCTGACCCCCAGCCGGGCCACACACCAGAACCAACCAATGAATGCGGAACTAAGTGGAGCAACAAATCTCTCTCCACCCCAACCAATTTTTTAAAAAGTGTTGATATTCTTAAGCTTTTTATAATATATAAGACATTAAGATAACAATAGTTCCCTCTTAGTTTTTAACTCAACTTATCCATTTGTGTAAAACATTGTACAAAGTCTTTTAAGGGAAATTCTGTGTAATAGAAGTTTTGAAATAAAAAATAAGATCCTTCCTCTCTCAATAGGAGGATATTGTTTTGGAAGGGAGGGGGGCTCTTCATTATTTACAATATTTTGTGAATAAATTAAATTGTTTCTAACATTTTCCAAAAAAAAAAGAAATGTATGTGTCAGTTCAACAGATAACTGTTACACTATTATTTCCTCTTTGTGGTGTTTAAAGTTAGGGACATAGACCATCGCCCAGGGAATAGGTGGAGGAAGAGGGGACCAACACAGGTGGCCAGAAATGATAACTTTTCAGACTGCTTGCAGTGGGGATGGGTGATAAGATGTCTCCTTCTATTGTTAAAAATAATTGTTACTTTTTATGTTTTATTTCATTTATATTTGCTAGCAGTTCCATATTTGGAGACAAAGTATTGAGTTTGGGGGAGGGGAGTTTCCTGTAGCTCCTGCCACTTCCAGGTTTGGCCCTGGCTTCCTGATGTTCCTGACGCTTCCCCCCATGCCCGCCCTCACTGAGTCATGCCAAATTCTCGGCAAGATTTATTCCAATACCTTATTTTTACTGTTTTTCCTCTCCAAACCTACTGAGTTACGGTAATTGTTGGCTCCCTTTGCACTGGTTTGGTGTGCTGTCTTTTAAGTTACATACTTTGTATGGTTGTATATAGTTAATATTGTTGAATAATTGGTCTATGAGTTAAATAAAATGTTTGATCTCTGGAGTATAGAAGATATAAGAAATAATTGGTTTTTGTGTGGTAAAAATTTTTTAAATAGGTCATTAATTGATAACTCTCTTCGCCCTTTAATGGTTAATGTGGTTTGAATATTGTCTTCTTGTATTCCCAGGAGGTTTGATCTACAGAAGGAAAATATTCCTGTTATTTAAAAATATGGTCTCAGTGTTTACTTACTTGAGAAATCTTTTTTTTTATGTTAATTTGAAGAATACTTGCCTCAAGCATTTTAAAGGAGTAACAAACACTACCATAGATTAATCAAATGTAAATATTGCAAGTTATATGTAAAAATCTAATCTTTTTCCTATCTTGCTTTATGTAACTTTTTTGATATGTGGAAGAGAGGGACAAGAGCTATAAACTCAGAGCCAACTGTACTTTTGTTGTTCCAAATTTTCAATGCCAGGAGCATATAAAATTGCACCTGTTGGTAATTATGAGCAAGCCAGCCTTTGCCGAATCCCAGGCCTCTGCTTAAAATTTTTTTTACTGGAACTAAATGATGTTGCCATTTTTATTTTTAGGTTTGCTGGCATGGGTAATCTCATTAAGGTGCTAACCAGGGACATAGACCACAATGCAGCACATTTTTTCTTGGACTTTGAAAGTAAGTCTCTTTAGCCCTTCACAGCTGGTGCATAATGGTAAAGGTGAAAGATTAATTATACTCACACCGCAGTGAAGGCCAGCCAGAATATTTGTTAATAAAACATGGGGAATCAAAGTTTGCATGATTTTTTTTCTTAATCGTAGGGAAACATCACCATCATATGTATAATTCTTTAGTTTTTCATTTGCTAAAATCATGTTGAGTCTGTAGCCAGTGCTGTCCTTTCATTAGTCCATGAAGCAAGTAGCCTTATGATGAACATTCTAACAGTATGCCTTGGTGACTACGCTTGCAATGCTGTGATGACTTTATCAAAAATCAGAAGTGTGCTGCATATCCAGAATCAATGCTTAAATAACCTCCACAAATTAAGAATCCAAATTTGGTTACAAATATACGCTTTATTTCATGGCATACAGGAACTAAGTTTAATATTCTGCTATTTTAAGATGAAATGCAAAGGTGAGCTGTGGCCAAAGCTCTAGATATTTGGCTTTGAAATAAATTATTATTTCAGTGCAATTTTAAATAAGATTACATGTGAATAATTCTTGATCAGAAATTTCTTTTTCAGAATACTAGCACTATTGGAATACTTAAAGAATTTTTCATTATAAGGCCATTAATGAAACTTGTCTTGGGAGAATTTTGAGAAGAAATAGAGCAACAGTCGTGCCATTGTGTACAGGAAAAACCGCATTTCACCTCTAGGTCCTACATATCAACACGTTGAGCGCCCGGTTTGCTGTCTGCCAGAGCACAGTCTGGGTAACCTGAAGGACGAATTCATGGCCTAATGAACATTTTCCCTGTTACTATTTAAACAAAAAATAAATTTCCGATGTTCTTTTTTATAAAGGGATATTTTCTCTTTTCTTATTCTTGTCTCGACAGGTACCTTAACATGGGGAATCTTCTTAAAGTTTTGACATGCACAGACCTTGAGCAGGGGCCAAATTTTTTCCTTGATTTTGAAAGTGAGAAGATGATTTTATATCTATTTCTCTTTGCCTGCAGTAGACTGCGTTTGTCTTGCCCTAAATGAATGTTTCCACTTTGCCATCTCTTTAACTGCTTTGCATGACTGAGCTATGAATTGTTTGAATAAAATTTCTGGTGCCTTCTAGAACTGAAAATCATATTTTATAGATTAAATTGTGATAAAATGCGTTTATTTGAATTTTTATAAGAGATTATAAAAGAGATCATGTCTCTTAGTTGGATATATTACAGTTTGAGATCTCTAATGAAAACATTGGAGATTCTCTAATGAAAACATTACTATGAAAAAATTTTGATGGAAAGAACAAATGCTCCTTCACGGTTTGTTAATAGAAGCAATATTTGGGGGGAAAGTATGGCAGTTGAGAAAAATTAACTATTAACTCTATGTACCCAATGGAGTATTTTTAATACAAATCTGTTCATGAAGGCCATTCAAAGCTCAGTAATTTGGGCATACTATTAAAAGGTAAGTGTGAACCTCAATTATTTAATCTTTGCACATAATTAATTTGAAACGTTAAACTCATTATACGTATTTATTTCGGTAGTTATTTTTTTTTCTAATGCTAAATACAAAGAAAAATAATGGGTTCACAGACCTTTAAGTAATTTGCCTTCTGTTTGTTTTATGTTGCATGACCTACTGTAATATGGTCTAAGGGTGGCAGGTAAGTGTCATTGACCCCATGCATGCTGTAAAGCTTTTGCTTTTTGGCTGTCAGTATCGCTTCAGCTTGTCTGGTTGTCAGATCAAGAACAATGATGTTAAATCGGTGTTTCAGTGTGAATGTTGTCACTTTAACTGGTCATTAGAAAATTGTTAGGAAAGGGTGAAGAGCTGGCCTTTAGACTGTAAATCGTGTCGTCCCTTTTATCGCCTAAGGTTAAAACATTTGAGCAGATTTTTAAATACTTAAAATTTAAGACCTTTTCTGATTTTAAAAACAAAGTAAACAAATCCCTGAAAACAAATCCTCAGAAAGTCTTTGCCTTTTTCATCAACGTCAATTTGGTTTATGTGATACTGTGCAATTAATTCTACTTCATGACTAATTTATATATTTTTTTCTTCAAACCAGGACAGTTCTTATGAACACATTAATTTATAGCTTTTCTGCATTTTATGGAATAACTTGTGGTCTCTGATATTTTTCTACTTTTATTACACTCCTGTCAATGTTCTATAAATAGTTTGGGTGCTGTGTGCAGGCTAGCAAAGAATAGTAACATCAATATCAGGACCGTAATAAATTGTTGGGGTTTTAGGGGAACATGTAGTTAAACACATACTGGTTTTCTTGACCCTTCTCAACAATTTAACAAGGCCATTTTAAGTGCATGTTTAGCATGAATTTTAATCAGCTTCGGGATGTTGAGCAGATTGCTGACTTGAAGGTTATTCTTCAGATGAGGCAACTTACATTAAAGCTGTATTTTAGTTTATTTGCATCTGTTTCAAACTTGGTCTTGTATATTTTTCTGCTATTCTGTCTCCTTTTTACTCTGTCTCAAATTCCTTACATTTGCAGAATCTTGGCTCTGACACAGTCAAGATCTTGTTCAAGACTTGGCACTTGATCTTTTTATAAATGCAGTGTTATGTTGTGGTCAAGTGAGAAGCATGAATTTACTGTAGTGTTTAAAATATTATTTGGTCTTGGCTTTCTAATATGGGGTAGGTTTGGATCTTTATCCTTAAAATTTAAAAAGCTAATTTAGTGTCAGAAAAAGGTTAGAATTGTTAGTAAGAACAATTACCAATAATGAAGAACTGCATATGAAGTGTTAACTTTTTAAAGGCAGATATAAATTAAAGAATGGAGTTTGTTGCCTATATCAGCCAATGTAGAACTTTTGGTTTGGCACTTACTGTTATACTATAAATGAAATTTAGTGAAAACACACTGTATACTAGGCCAGAGATTTTGCCTGTTATTTTTTTTTTTTAATACCCACACAAGGATTGATTTGAGAGGGAGAGGAGGGGAGAGAGAGAAATATCGATGTGAAAGATAACATTGAGTGGTTGGCTCTTGTGCGTGCCCTGATTGGAGATCAAACCTGCCAACCTTGGTATGTGCCCTGACTAGGAATTGAACCTGCAACCCTCTGATGCACAGGTTGATGCTCCAACCAGCTGAGCCACCTGGCTAGGGCCTGTTGCTATTTCTTATTTAGATGTTTGAATATGTTTTCTTTTGATTCTGACTTTAGAGTTCTCTTAATTTTCTCTCATTCATCATCTTTTTGGAAATTTGCATTCATAAAAGTTTACCTTATGACTTGGCTACTAGAATGACCTTAGCCCATCAGATGGGCTCTCTTTTAAACTGTTTTATATCAGACTCAAAATGGTCAACATAGTTGATTTGCCAGTTCCTTATGATTACAGAGAATAAAGCCACATTCTTTTATTAAATAAACTATTTTAGTACTACGTTGTTTATTTCTAGACGAACGGTAATATTCAGGCTATCAGAGTAATTTAGGTTTACTATTTCCATCATTCTGATTGATTAAATCTACCTCAGTGTCTCTTCATGATTGGACAACAAATAGAAATAATTCCATACAGATAGACATACTGGCATTTTGAGTGATGCTGCGTACAACTGAACTATTCTAGTACATTTTAGACATGATTCAGTGGAGTCCTGTAGTTTACAAAATACTCTGTCTTTATTGTAAATCAGTACTCCCTTAATTTTTTGTGTGCACACACGTGCCGTTTTTCACTTGAGTTCAATATATGTTTATAGTTCCCCCCTGTATGCCGACAGGTAGGTGCCGGCGATGCAAAGATAACTAAGATACAACCCCTGCCTTTCAGGGGTTCTCAGTCTCATAAAATAGATATAAATGCAAATTCATAATGCCCTCTACATAATTTACACTCCAGATGAGGAAGGGATTAACTTTTCCTAGCAGTAAGTGGCTTGGGCATCATGGTAGACGTGCTGATGGCGATATCTGAGTTGCGTTGTGCAGGGTGAGATAGAATGTTTCAGGCACACTGAGTGAAGGACTTTGTAGAAGGAACATGTACAAAGGCATGAAGTGACGCACTCTGTTCATTGAAACATACTGTTATCTGTTCTTGAGGTACTAGAAAGAAGGTCTGTCTTTTTTTTAGAACAAGTTATACCTATATGAGAAGATTTTATTTTAAAAAATGGTTCCATTAGCATACAAGCTCAGCTTTGCCCCATAATATTTGGCAGCACTTCTGTTAATGACAGCATATATAAAAAAGCACTGAATTGGGGCATCTATAGCTTTTTCTAGTTCTTGGAATTTCTTATTTTATAATGACACTTAAGTTAGTCCTTGTTCTCATGACAAGTCATCAGCCTGAGCAAGTAACATACAGGAGCGGGCAAAGTAGGTTTACAGTGGTGAGTATGCAAAACACAGAGTTTATTCTTGGGTTATTATTTATTAATTATTGTATTATTTATTTCTATTACAACCGTAACCCTACTTTTCCTCACCCCCGTACATATTAGTTCACTAAATTGTAGTTCTTAGGAGGAGAGAGACTTTTATTTATTTATTTTGTCTCTTCCCAACCTTAGAACAGTGCTCTATAAAAGATAGAAGTTCAGCGTGTCTTAGTTAATCTTGATTTACTTATCATCAGATAGACCAAAGTAGGCAAGTAGATATAGGTGGGTATTTGTAAATGAGAAATAGAATCTTACTTTCTCTGGTTGTTTCAGTGCCTTGCCATTTAGTCATACATTCTTGTGTCTTTTGTGTTACCTGTTTGTCCATCTTTTAAAAATATTGATACCTACTTTTTTGAGTCTAACTTTATTTCCCATTTTACCTCTTGTATATTTTCTGTTGCTTTAGCCCTTCACTTTTAAATATTTTTATTCTGCTGGCATTTTCCTATAGATTTTTTTCCAAAATGATGTAGGATTTTATTTGTTTAAAGATAAAAGTGCATAATGATGTCCTTTAACACATGCTGGAGCCATATTTATATCTAGCATCTCGGTACCTTTCACTCACTCAACAAATATTTATTATAGAAAATCAAGGTACTGAGTTTACACATAACATACTGTGGTATGAACACTGAGGCCCCTGCCTTGATGAAATTTATGGAGGTAGAGTGTAAATATTTATTGAATGAGTGAATGCAAGCTTAATGCAGGTAGACCCCTTATAACAATTTTAATTTTTATGATTTGCTTTTTACTTTTTTCTTTTGTAGCTGATCATTTCCTTCTTTTGTACCATAACAACTTCAATTTTAGCAATTATTTTCAGTGACTCCTTTATAGGAAAGTGATGTGAAATTATTTAAATATTTAAATTTATCTTCAAACAGCAAGCAACTGAAACATGCTGTAATTTCCCTGGAGTTGCTTTTCAGTAAACTTGATGAGTAATCACTGTGCCTACTCTCAGGAGTAGATACATTCTTTTGCAATCAAATGTCCTCTTCGATAGCTGGCTAAGTGGTAGGTTTTTTTCCAACTACTAAAATTTTTCATTATTTGCTATGAAAAATCAAAGTGACAAGTCTTGGGTGCATTATATGATACCATTTTTTGAACAAATGCTTTCTTTTATATAGTCTTTTCCTCTCCTTAGTATTTCACCCTTTTGCATGACTTGCTCTCAGTAAAGTAGTGCTTACCTGTCTGCTATTTTCTGTTTGTCTTCATTTCTACAGCAGTCTTCAGCAGCTTTCAAAATTATAAATGTGACTTTCCTGTGACAGTCTAAAAAATGTTTAATCAGTGTGGTGCTGGATAATTTGTCCACCCTTGCTGGGAACTGAAATCTTCTTTAAGTTTCTTGTTATTTATTAAATATTTAATAATTATTAATCACTTTCAAGGTCTATTTAAATCTATCTCCTTGATAATGTTTCTTTGTATGTAAATCTCAGTGTCACGTTTTTCTTTTAACAACTAGTCACTATACCAAAAATACATAGTTTAGTATCTGCAAACTTTATAAATACCTTTTGATATATGAAAGTCAAAATATTGTCCTTTGTCATGAATTCCCTCTTCATGAATTTAAACTGATATGTGTCTACTATTGATGTATATGTCTGTAGTTTCACAATCCATATGAAAATGTATAAAACTGCTGTTTTTGCATGTAAAAAGTATTTTTCTCTGCTGCATCTGGTGTAAGTATAAAAGTCATGAGGTGTACTTTTTAAAAGTGTGTGTCTAACTATTACTTTGGAGAATATGGTCTGGCTAAATATGAAAGGATATTACTGCTAAATGAAAAATTCTGATTTTTAAAATATCATTTAGCTATAATATCAGTATTTGCTCTTAGTAATACCTCTGAAGCTTTGGTCACAACCTTTTTAATTGGCTACTCTTGCGTAATTATTTTGTAATAGTATTTTTCTTCAGAAAGTACATGATTTATGAAAAGATTTGAAAAATAGGGGAACAGATATGTGAACACAAGTTCTTAAGTTGGCTTTGCATGTAACTGTTACTTTATTATTCCTGTGGTACTCTGTTAAGTATGTTGAAATTAAAATTTGGTACTGTAATTGTTGATTTAAAAAATGTGGTATGTTTTTGAGTAGTTGGCAGGTTTAATAAGTGGAATTGAATTATGACTTGCCCCAAGTGCAAAATAAAGTTACACTTTGTAGGCATCTGGAGTCCTAGTTTCATGTGTGAACTAAGTTTCCTTAAATTTTCTAAGGAAAGGACTAAATAGATCATTGTGTGTTTGTGGGGAGGTGGCATGGGTCAGAAAACGCTAGGTACTAGTTTTATATGATCGCTAAACAGAGATCTATCAGAAATATCCTTAGTTCATATTATAAATTTGGTCTGCCCCCTCACCCTCTGAAGAGGAAATTTTTAGTGTGGAGAAATTCTGCCAGCCCGGTTCCTCTCTAAAACGTTGTGGTAATTATGATGCTTGTCATTTTAAGTGCTTTATGCCTCATCTGTAGTAATGTGGCCTAGTTGGAAAGATTTAAGAAAAAAGTCAAGTTTCCTCACTGAGTGCTCGTCCGTTCCCCCCGACCCCCAAAAGAAATATATAAAATAAAAAAGATTTATCCTTAGAGAAACAAATGACCGTGTTATTAAAAACAGAATTTCTGTTACCTCCAGTCTAGCAGAGAGAAGGCTAGATATAGTCACATTAACATATGTTCTGTGGCTAACACTGCAGGTGGTGGAAATACCCATATGTTTGTGTTCCTCATCATGCTTTTTATAACTAGAATTCTTTCTTCATTTTTTTCTCACTGTTTTTCAAGGATGTAGGAACTCAGTTTTTGCTTTAGTATTAAAAAATTGAAATGACAGTATTGTAGCCTAAAGTATCTAGTTTTCAGCAGCCCACTAATTCTGAAGTAGCTTCTAATTTGAACTCCTGCTCAGGAACCTTGACCTTGCGTTCATCAGCAGAGTTCATTGGTACGGAATTAAAGTGGTCCCTGGAAAAGGGGAGATTCTAAAATCTGTTTTTTAAAAAACAGTTTTTATATCAAAATTCAGTCATTAAAATGAACTTTATAGTAGAATAAAGTTGTTTTAGTCTTACACCATAGATTAGGAAGATATATTAATAGGCCTTTCATGTCTGTTGCATTAAGATAGATCACTACTTGTCAGTTGACAGTCATTACTGATAGTGATGAATATAATGAAAAAGCAATTATTAATGCTATAAGAATTTAAATTTTGAATTATAGTTCTCAAGTTTACTTAATACACCAAGTCATGAATTGTAACTAAAGTAAATAGTACTGTGAGGTGTTCCCTTGCTTCTTTGTGATATTTACAAACTTGTAGCTAGTTATTCAAGTGTAGAAGTATGAAAAAATTATCAATCCTTTCTAAGAAGTGAATAGTTAACATTGAATAAAATGTTAGTCATCTTTAGAAATTTGGATTGCGTAGAGTTATATGTGTACTAAAAAAATCATGTGACTGTGAATTTTCTTGTGCTTTCCTGCTATATAGATGCCCAGCCTACAGAGTCTGAGAAGGAAATTTATAATCAGGTGAATGTAGTATTAAAAGATGCAGAAGGCATCTTGGAGGACTTGCAGTCATACAGAGGAGCCGGCCATGAAATACGAGAGGTAAATCAGCTCAAGTCTACTGTTTCTCTTTTTAATCTTTGTTGTTTTCTATGCTTTATGATTCTCTCTTGCATATTAAGTGTTGTATTTAAAGGAAACTCCCTTGCAGTATTTCGAAAGTGGCTGCAGGACATAAAAGCAAAAGCAAAATAGTGTTCCACAAATATGTAATCTATGTATATTAAAGAAAATTTTATTTGCTCTCACACTTGATATTTACTGTATCCATGGGGGACTCTTGGTACTTTTTTTGGAGAGGAGGAGAGAACATGCCTTTCTGGGGCTTCTGTCCTGCCACTCTATTTTTTTCTGCTCCTCCCAAGTATCCTAGGGAAATGCTGAAATCATCCTTGAGGTTTGGACTCCTCCAGCTCTGTCTGATGGTGATTTAATACCACAGAGCAAATGTTCGGTATGGTCTCCCTCAACTTTCTGCTCCCAGACCTCTGAATTTATCCAGGTTTCTTTCTACTCATCCCTTTTTCCATTTCTTCTGTTCTTCAAAAGAAGCTATGTCTCTCTACTCCTTCCTAAGATTTATCAGAAATACTCTTCTCTACTTTTGTTCTCCATCCTCCTCTGGAATTTGACTCTTTTAATTATTTCTTCTCTTAATTGCATCTTCTGTGTTTTCCCTTTTATTGACTTTTTCTTGCAGCATGTTCACATGCTCAGCTGTTCTGTACTACCCAAAGACACCTCGGAGCTTCTTTTTCTCCATTTCTGGAAGGCGTATCCCACACTTTGTTTCTGGTACCCTTCTTTATAACTAATAGTGCACAGGCTGTCAAGCTGCTCATTGACAGTTCACATCCAACTTGGCTTCTCTAGTGGCATTCGGAGTTCTAGTGAAGGCAGAATTAAGTGCCGGCGCCAGAGGATGACAATGCAAGAAATGTTTTGGACTCAGGGGCCACCGGTTTTGGTGATTGGCTGGGCATTTAACCTAAAGTAGGAGAGAGAGTTAAGTGATTCCATGGTTTCTAAGTAAGATTAGCAGTTGGTGATACCATTAACTGAGGGAGATTACAGATGATACAAACTCTGTTTTTTATCTCTTGTGCACTAGACTGCTTGTTTCCGGAGTGTCTCGCACATGTACACTTTTGCCTTTGTTTTCGTCTGGAATATGCCCTTCCTTTTTTCTTTTCCTGTTCAGTTCCTATCCTTTCTTGAAACCCAGTGGTCTCCTTCTTCCCCTTTCTCCTTTACCTTAGTACTTGGCACATGTTTCTTTTGTGGTAACCATCACTTAGGAAAAAAGTTGCTATTTGATGTTTTTCTCTTTACCATTGCACCTCCAGCTTGAGGAGGGTAAACCTGATTATTTTTGGGTTGTCAGCACCTAGTGCAGTGCTCTGCCAATATCATTAGCTTCAGTAGAACCTTAAGATTTCAGTTAATAAAGGCATGTAACCACTTCTGTGAAATTCAAGATCTCTAAACATTTAAACATACTTTGGAAAATCAAACATCAGGAAAGTAGAAGATTTAAATGATTAAACAGGATCCCAATTTACTAATTGAAGGGAGATTCTTTCTCTACAGGTCATACCAATTCACAAATTGTTCTAAAAATGCTTCATGGTTTCTCTCTGTTAATTATTAGTGCTACAGTTTATTTTACACTGTTCATCAGTGTTATATCATTAGGCTACTTTAAAGTTTGTTTTATGACTGAATTCTTAGCAACTGGTTACAGGTGTCTTCATAAACAATAAAGAAAAAATATCATTACCTATTTGATTTTTTTTTTTAAGGTAGAACTCTGAGGATTTTTAAAAACTTCCGAAGTGGAAGGGTTGCTCTGTCTGTGGGAAGTGTTTCTTATATTGACATAATCGAATATTTAGATTCAGTTGTAGCCTGACCAGTGTGGCTCGGTTGGTTGAGTATCATCCTGCAAAGCAAAAGGTCGCCGGTGTGATGGCCAGTCAGGGCATGAGCTTGGGTTGCAGGCCCGTCCCCAGTTAGGGATGTACAAGAGGCAACCGATGGATGTTTTTCTCCCTCTCTTTCTCCCTCCCTTCCCCTCTCTCGGCAAATAAGTAAATAAAATTTAAAAAAGATTCAGTTGTAGTGTTCGAGAAGGGAGTAAAATAATGGAAAAGTTTAAACATTGGTCATTTGAAAGAGAGTTCGTGGTGCTGCTAAACCAGAGCTGTTAGCACTGTGACCACGGATTGAAGCTCCCCATAGGACGCCGCAGTCACTCAGCAGCGCTGTGTCCTCCGGAAGAGTTCGTCCCAGTGGCCCACGGCTGGGCATGTGGGCATGTAAATAAATGTCTCCAAGTTTTCAAAAGAGTTGATAGAGAAAAGTAGTACTGAAGGATACTAAGATATCAGGGGGAATAAAAATCAGTGGTAAGAGATTCACCTGTCCCAGCTCTGAGACTTATTACAAGAAAACCGTAATTAAACTATTCAGGGAAAGAATTAAGGGCAGAGAAATAGGTAAATAAAATATATGTAAAATATGTAAGCTGGAAAAGTCTTTAAAAAACAGCATTTAAATCTTCTGTAGATGGGGGATAAATGTGTAACTAAGAAGTTGAAGAAATTTTCACTGAGAAATATATATTGATGTTCGGGTTTCACTATATAAACCAAATATTTCCGAATAGTAGACAGTTTAAGAAAGAAAGGTATGAATAAAAGCTGTCTATATGCCAAATATACAAACTGCAGATACAACCAGCATAACTGTCAGATCAATATGAGGTCTTAGTAGACTTAGTAGAACAAGCATTCGACCTATGAAAAAAGCACTGACAATAGAAAAAACATCCCAGTGTGCTAACAAGTGTACATCACTGTTGAGTTTCACTAAATACAGTAATAAATTGGTAGAAGCTCAATATTGGTTGGTTTATGAAAAACCAGGTAGTCTTAATGAATGTGGTATTGTAAAATGGTTGTCTTTTTGGAGGTCAGTTTTGGCAGTGTATAAAATAAAATCTGTAAAATTATTTGTACTCATGCAGCAGAATCCTACATTTTAGAAACTGCTATCGATAAGGCTGTCATTCAAGAGTAAGTAAAAGTGAGGACTTTTATGGCCACCTTGTTCATGATAGCAAAAATGTGCAAGCAGCTCATGGAATTGTTCTGGGGATAAAGTTGAGTAACTCATGTAATAAACAGCACAGCCCGGTACCTGACACAGGAACATGGGCTGAGAGTGTACCATGATTACCATGCTGATGTGGAATTACATACATTTTTGCTTAAATAGCATTTTATTAACAGAACTCTAAATAGAATAAAATTTGCTTTAAAATAGAATCTATTGAATAAACAAAATTCTCTTGGATAAACCACTGGAAATGGAAATAAGAATGCTCCACTAATGTTTGATATATCTGTTAACAGTTTCAACATTTTTGAAAAGGAGTACCTGCTCCCTGATGACCTTGGTATTGACATTTACTAAGCACCCTTTGGCATGTTGGGCTGAATTGGTGCTGTACTAAATGTTCTCGACCAGCACTGATGTTGATGTGGAAGGAGGAAGGAATCAGAATTATAAGGAGAACCATAAAGTATCGTCATAAAAGAGCACCCATTGTCTTCGGTTCTAAATCCTAGAAAGGCAGGGAAATCGTTAACTCTACTCATATGTCAGTGGGTGACATTTGCTAGAGCATTTGATACTATGAGAATGAGTATATTTAGAAAATCATTTTTAGATCCTTGAAAGAAAAGTTGGATAGGCTTCTCAAGAGAAGAAAACATTTAAAATTTTTATTTGCTCCTTTCCTGAATAATAAATAAAATGAACAAATTTTTACTACTTGATATAAAACATTGCTGAGCTTCTGCTTGAGGCTGAAAGGATTTTTCATATACAGTGGGGTTCTATCACAGTCCCTTTGAAATATTCATATTAACATAATATGAAATAAAGATTGCTTCCTATTGTAATGTATTTTTAACATTAAAATATTTCTGGATAGTTCCATAAATGGCATTTACCTCAAGCCTCCTATTGTGTTTAAGCATTATTTAAAAAATTTAATATTAAAGAAATAAGAAATTTTGAATATAGTGTCAGGCTTATAAAGCAAATTGTTTAAATAATATATAGCCCATTTATTTAGTTTGTAGCTAATTTATTCAAGAGCATCTTCTAAATTTACCTGGTTTCAATTTTATTTTGCGTTACTGCTGTTTAGTTTTGTTGAAGATGGAGTTAGAGTACTATGGAGTTGAGAAGGCCCATTCTCGACATTCTTGGGTCCATTATTTTGTATTTTATACATTACACTCAGGTTTCTGATGTTTTCTGAAACCTGTATTTTAATGTTAAAATAATACTGTTGTGATTTTTTGGAAGTCTAACTATTTTTTCCTTTGGATTTTGAAGGCCATCCAGCATCCAGCTGACGAGAAGTTACAAGAGAAGGCATGGGGTGCTGTTGTCCCACTAGTAGGCAAATTAAAGAAATTTTATGAATTTTCTCAGAGGTTAGGTAAGTTGAAAGTTTTGTAATTATGACTTCTCTGTGAAAAAGACATCAATTGACGACACTGGAAAAAAATAGAATATTTTATGTTGACATTGCTAAATTAACATTACATATGTGAAGCAAGCTTATTAGACTGTATGATTACAGCATAAACTGTTTACACTGTTCTCCTTGACAAATAATTTCCACAAGGAAATCTCTGATTTCATTGCAGTTTAAAGGGAGCCTAGTATGAGAAATCACTTGGTAGAACTTCTGTTCAATTCTATAGCAATCCTTTTCCATATGTAGGAACTAATCCACAGGCCTCTGGACTACTTAGATTTTGGTGTTCCTAAAACCATCAGAGAGAGAGAGAGAGAGAGAGAGAGAGAGGGAGAGAGGGAGAGGGAGAGAGAGAGAGAGAGTGTGTATCTCTAAAACTGTACAAGTGGAAAACTAGGAAGCTAATGATATACCCACAGTTATTACAGCAAAAAGAATAGAACCATTGCTTTTTCCCTTACATGGGAAAAATTGTGAGATCAGATCTGTGCCTTCAATACAATGCATAAGTGAAATTGGAATTGCCTTTCTTGGAGAAGGAGGCAGAGGTAAGATTTAGACATTGAGCTGCTTGTGTAATTTAAAAGATGTACCTTGGAAGGGCTTTTCTGTGTGAAAGTGTAGACCTATAGGTATGTCTGAAATTTGAAACACGTACATTTAATTTCTTGAAACTTTTGTATTGTTTTGAGTTTTGAGTCTTACAAACATGTTATGTATTTTAAATAAATACATACAGTTTGAGTAAGAAAACCATATTGTAAGATAGGGGTCAAACTGGACCTCATAAGCTAAATTTAGACCTGAGGTGTGGTTGGTTTGGCCCATAGTTTTAAAAAAATTCTTCATTAGTTGCCAGGTTTAAAAATCGGTAATTATTTGTGATGTGTTGTTTTTAAGTCTTCAGTTGTTTGATAAAACCAGTAGCTTAGGGACCAGTTGATCCATTGATCTGCATCTCAATTGGCCAGAGCAGTGACAAACCATCTCTGTTCATTAGCATGGGCTTCCTTGTTTGCAATGGATTCCTGTTGCTTTCTAGTTTTTTATTTCTTGCTTTTAATATTTTATATTAGCTACTCGGCCCTTTGGGTTTACAACTTTTGCTTTAAAGTTGAAGTTCTTTTTAAAAAAAATGCCTGTGTTTTTAAAAAGTAAGAGAACCACTGTTCCTCCTTAGATGCAATATACACTATTAAATGTAAAGACAAATAATAGTTGACATGGAAGTAGTTTATAAATTATCCTTTTCTTACTAGAAATAAGAATTGTAGTTTATTTTCCCCAGCTTGGCGGTCACTTCTTTCGCAGTTGACCTTTCAGTCCAGAAGCTACGTAGTCTGTAGCCTGGTAGCCTCAGACCGCTAGCCTCGGTCTTTCACTCATGGCTATCTTGACTCCTTCATATGTAGAGGGTTTTTTGTACAGCAAGTTTCTGCTGCATTTATGCTTGAATTGCTTTAGATGGTGCTCTGGTCCTGCTAAAACCCATTTTTATATCTTAGCAGTTGCCAGTAAAAAAAGGAATAATTGTAAAATAGGCCAAAGCAGTCAGGCTCACGTGTTTTCTTACATCCTGACGAAATCAAATCCGGGTACTGGTATGTGTCACATCATGGGCGCAGTGCTCCCTTCGAGCAGAGGTGCACAGTAACACAGGTAACGGCGAAGAGCTGTTGGTTTCCACGTGGGGCTGTGGAAGCCTTGAACCTTCCTTGTACTTTGGGGGCTTCCGTAAAGTTAGGAGCAACGTATAAATTTACAGTCTGAAGGCATCTCATTTCTTGTCCAATAACCTGGGTAGTAATATTTCCAGTTTCCTCACTTACAGGATGCATATCCTTGATTTGCATGTGATAAGAACTGATGTTTGTTGAGTGAGTGATGCATTAACGAATACACACATCTGCAATATGAAATATGCATTGGGTATTTAGGAGAAGCAATAAGTGGATTTTGGGCTTTGGCAGCATAACAGCCTATGTTTGAATTCTGGTGTTTGCTGCTTATTGGCCTGCGGTCTTGGGCACGTCACTTAAATTCTCTGAGCTTTAGTATCCTGTCTGGATCTCCAGTCTGTTGAGTCCTCTGCTTTATGTCCCATGCCTCTTCTCTTCCTGCCTTACTGCTGAGCCAGAGATGAGGGTAAACAGCCCCAGACGCACACGGAGCACTACACAGCCATCTAATGCACACAGTCCTTCAGAATCTTTCCATGTCAAGGAGAAGGTGGCTTGCGGTGACGCTGCAGACACACCATGGGGTGTGTGCTTGGAGCAAGACCCCGATCCCTTCCTGGTTTGCAAACAGGGAGGGGAATCGCTTGACTAATTTGAAAGATACTGAGCTTTGCAGGTAGTACTTAACCTTGCTGGTCTGGGAAATATCCTGTTCTGCTTGTTTTGGTCTGAGGCCCTCCTGGGTGAGATGTAACCTAAGAGCGGGTTATGGGATCAGAAAGTAGACAAACTATGTGATCTCTCAGTCTTCCTTCCTCCTGGTCCAGGGGCTTATTACAGTGATCGTCTTCAGGGGTCATAATAGGTAAGTTTATCCTAGATGCTGACTCCTTTTCATTGGGCTAAATTTACCAAAATCTATCAGAGGCCCCAAAACGACCACAATAATTGTGGTCGTGTCTCCTGGCTGTCTTAAATCCCCCATGGACCACATCCTTTGGGTTCTCCTCTGAGGACTCAAGGGCTGCTCTCTGATAGCAGATGGATGGCAGTTGGTGAGAATACAGGGCTGCTTGTCTCTCAGGGGGAACTTTTGGCAGGGGCCCTCCCTTCCTAGTCATCCCATTGTTTCCCCTTCACGCTCTGCCTTGTGGACCAGCTGTCTTTGTTATTTCTCCCTGTCCGTCTCTTTCTTGCCAACTTCTTATATAGCTTTGGCTTTTAAACTGGTCTACCAGCTAATTTCTCCCAGAGTTTAGGGCTTAGTAGTCCATTCATTTCTTCCTTGTTATCTACCTTTCCTAAGAATCATAACTCTGTGGTTTTATTTTAGGATCTTCATCGGAGAGACCACTCCCTATGTCATTTCTTCTTTGACCTCCGTTTCTTTCCAGCTCAGCTAGAGACCTGGGCCACCTTCTAGAACCCTGTGTCTTTGATTCCTCTCTTGACGCTGGGTGTTTAGACCGTAGGTCTCTTGTGTGTCAGCAGAGGAACCAAGGGCAAGAGGCTGATCTCACTGCTTCAAAGGCAGATAAACAGCCTTACCATCCTGAGTGTCCCTTTTGCAGTACATGTGTTGTTGAGAATGTCAGCCATCCATGGACAGTTCTCTTAAGTTCACTGGCCATCCCAACTTAGCCAGGTGACCCAAGTCCGTCTCTCGGCGGGGAGGTCATCTATCCCCCAAAACGGTAGAGAGCTTTGAAATTAACCCTGAGACTTGATAAAATCTAGGAAATGCAAAAGTTTTTGGTAACAATCCTGTTTGTGTGTGTTTTAATTTTGTTTATTGATTTTAGAGAGAGGAAGGGAAAGAGAGAAGCGACGATTTGTTGTTTCACTTAGTTATGCATTTATTGGTTGATTCTTGTATGTGCTGTGATTGAGGATTGAACCTGCAATCTTGGAGTCCTGGGACAACACTCAAACCAACTGAGCTACTTGTTGGGGCCAACAGTCCTGTTTTGGTATTGGTGTGTGTTTTTTTAAATGGCTTTTCCTATTTTCATATCTCTAAAACTTTGCTTTCCACTTAACATTAATGGTGACATATGGAATGGATCTTGGAAGAAATAAACCATTTTTTAAAAAATAGTTTTTAAATTTATTTTTAGAGAGAGGGGAAGGGAGGGAGAAAGAGAGGGAGAGAAATACCGATGAGAGAAAGAAACATTGATTGGTTGCCTCTTGCGCACTCCCAACCAGGGACCTGGCCTGCAACCCAGGTGCGTTCCTTGACTAGAAATCGAACCAGCATCCTTTCAGCTTGTGGGACAATGCCCAGCCTACTGAGCCACACCATTGAGGGTGAAGTAAACCATTTTTTTTAAGTAGCCAAAAATGTTATTTCACTTAAATTGATTTTCACATTCACATTGCAGCCCTATAAAGCCATCCATAGGCCTACAATCCATTCTCCACACTTTGGAGGACGTGGAGAACTTAAATTCCAACCTGATGACATCATTCCCTGCTTAAATAGTGTTCTGGGGATATTAGGAGGACAAGGCCAGGAGGCTTCATACGGCGTGCGTGCGTGCGTGCGTGTGGTTTCAGTCCTAGGTTGCTCTTTGCCACATGCTCTATCTGCCTGTGTTGGACATGCGGTTTGTGTGCCGTGTCATGATCTGGCTCCCTGCCCTGTTTGCAAACTCTTACTCATCCTTAGAGGACGCTCCAGTCTCAGCCCAGAGCTTACTTACTCAGGGAGGTCTTTTTCTGAGCCTTCAACTAGGTGAGGTCCCATTTTCATACCTTTCCATTATACTGTGTATTTCTTCTTAACACACATCAGACTGTAATGATTTCTCTTTCTTCTCTCTGTATAATCAATCAGGCTGTGTGTGGCCATAGGAAGGAGGTGTATTTGCCTTCATCTCTGTTTCCCCAGTGCCTGGCACATAGTAGAGAGTCAGCGACTTACTATAAAAAAGGAAAATAACTACCATCTGGAGTTACTGTGTGGATGACCAGTAATGCCTGTAAAGTGTCTAGCCCAGTACTTGGCACATAACAGACACTTAAGTACGTGTGATTGGTAGTAATTAGGAGACTAATATTTTATGAGGTTACAGAAGGCCAGGTAGAATGTTGCTTTATTAGAGAGACAGCTTTTTATGGTGGAAATGTTTCTGCAGAGTCAGAAACACCTGGCATGCATAGCTACACCCTTGCAGTGTAACTTCTTTGAAACTCAGTTTATCCGTCTGTAGCAGCCATGTAATAGTTGATGGTAGAAGTTGAGTGAGAGACTAGGTTAAGCTCACAATATGCATGTTGGTTCACAATTAGGTCTTCATGAATGGTCATGAATCGTATTTTTTTACGTTAAGGGTTGATCTGACATAAATTTATTATCATTAAGAAATAGTTGTTTATTAATCTGACACTTATTAATGTCAGATCACCATCTGGCTCTGTAAGCTGTTTTCTCTCAATAGGTTGTAGAATTGTTTTCTGATTTTGTAATCTGTTATTGAATTGGTTTGATTTCTATGACTTTTTTGAATGAAATACCACTATTTCCATTTTTAAATACAGTATTTCTTAGCTTGGCATTGCAAAAATAACACTTATTTTAAAGGGACCATTTTACTTACGTCACGAACTAGAATATTTATATCATCATCCTGAGATGCCAAATACTTAAGAAACTCAGGAAGCTAATTAGTAAACTAAATATTTTGTTTCCTTTAGTAGCTCAAAGAAAGCTGTTTCTTTTTATAAATTAACAGCATATTCAAAGTATGAGAAGTCGGTCATTCATTCATAGCCATGCACAGATTTGACTGTGTGGACACAGTGCTATTGTAGAAGTTACTTAGTTGTAGGTACAATGACCATTTCATAAAATCAACACTGTAGAATGGTAAATACAGTATAAAATGTTCCCTTCGATCCTCATATTTAATTGAGTTACATTTTGCATTATTTTGAATTTGAGTTTATAGAATTATAAAATTGAATTAGCCTCTTTGTTTTTATTCTATTATACAGTATTCAGTATGAGTGATTGTATTTAGATAATCTGGATTTTTAAAGAGAACTTTACTGTATTTTGCCATGTGTAGTGTGCACTCACATTTTTGGCCTAAACTTCAGGAAAACAATCTTTTGTTTTAATTTTTAAAGTCAATTATGTATGTATGTATGTATGTATTAGATACGTTTTTTTGTACTATAAAGGAATTTTAGCATTTTTTAACATTTTGGTACAAGAAATTTTACGTAACAAAAAATTATGAAACACAATAGATACAAGGTATAAGGATTTTTAAAAAGAATTAAAAACACTTATATACATATGGAATTAGTACTACCCATGTATAATGCACATCTTTATTTTTCCCTAAAAATTCTGGGCAAAAAAATATGCATTATACATGGCAAATATGGTACCTTTATGGGAATTGAAATCACAACATTTCTAAATTGTTTACTTTCTAATTTGCAAATATCAGGAGATTGAAACATTTCAATCTTTCTCTTTAGAAGCAGCATTACGAGGCCTTCTGGGAGCCTTGACAAGCACTCCATACTCTCCCACCCAGCACCTAGAGCGAGAGCAGGCTCTTGCTAAGCAGTTCGCAGAAATCCTTCATTTCACACTCCGGTTTGATGAACTCAAGGTAGGATTTCCTGCTGGCCTTGATTGTGCGAAAATCATGAGTCTTTAAGTGAGCACTAGGAGGAACTGCCTGGGGACCCCGCTAGAATTGTGTTTCAATGATGTCTGATAGTCTTTAGCAAGAGCAGGAAAATGGATTTAAAAATTATGACAGGCCTTTTGATATATACATAGCCAATTACCCAATTCAGTCTTCATTTAACCTCGTTTTAAAAATATGTCTTAAACCACAATAATGACCTTTCGTGATATTCTTTCCTTTTCTGCTCACCCCTAGTTTATCTCCACTTTCTTTTACATAAAAATGTTAAGATATTCCCCCCTCTCCAATTTACCTGCCTACCTGCCCACCTACCTGCCCTTTACTGTGAGGAGGGAGGAGTGCGTCTATAGAAACAAGCACTAGAGCTCCTGTCCGGGAGCCTGAGCTCCTCTTGAGGCTGTGTCGCAGGAACCAGCTGTAAGGCAGGGCCTCGGACTCCTCAGGGCCTCGGTTACCTGGTCTAGAAAATGCAAGAGCTGGATTCCTAACTTCAGCATTTTATGATTGCATCATAGACAACCATTCTCTTGTATTAATGCTTTGAGTACAAATGATTTATGTGTAAAATCATAGTCTGTCTGAAGATTGGCCTGTTGGCCAGGTATGTAGGCATACTCTTACTGTAATTCCAAAACACATGCCTACAAATTTTTTCTTATTTTTGTGTATTTGGTAATATTAGTTTTTGGCAAGTAACCTTTTAGTGTTATGTGAAGTAATTAAAAAGACGAAGGGATATATACTGACAATGACTAAAAAAACAGTCTGTACAGTTTAAATGTACTGAAGTGAAGACAAGTACAGTATTAACATAATTTAAGTGCAAAAAACCCATCTTGGTGATACCAGTTTTAGTTCTTAAAATGTTATTGCAAATTGGAAGTATTATTTACCTAGCTAAAGCTGTATTAAGTAGATTTCTCACTTAGTTTTTACAATGTCATTTGTATGTAACGCATTTTTCTTTCACCGATGTCGTCTTCAGATGACAAACCCTGCCATACAGAATGACTTCAGCTACTACAGGAGAACACTGAGCCGGATGAGGATTAACAATGTTCCAGTAAGTCAGCGCTGTGAATTAGGGGGTGGTGATAACTCCTCTCTCAGTTTGTTCAGTTTGTTTTTTCATTTATTCAATCATGTGCTCATTCATTCTGATCAAGTTAAAGCTGGTAATTAAGTTAGTAACTAAGGGCAACCACAGCTGAGGGAAGAAAGAGCAAAATGCAGGAAGCCAGATAGTGCCCCCCCCTTCTCCCTTCAGTTCCTACTGCTACCTCAATAAAACTATTTTTTGTCTATATAACATTTGTATTTACCAGATTTCTCTGTGTATTCTCATTTTATCGGCATAATGGTTTGTGCATTAGTGGTTTGGAGTATTTTGTTCCTGTGCTCTTGGAATGGAAGACCCTGCAGAGAAAGTGGCCTGGGATAGGAGGTACTGATGCTGGCAAGAGGGGGCAGCGAGGTCGTGGCCTGGAGCAGTCCCTCTCTGCCTGCCTCTTGGCCAGCATAGTATCTGTTCTGGTTTCTTCAGGCTTGTGAGCCTCTTGACTTCTCATCTTAAGCTGTTTAGTACCCTTTCTGCCTCCAGGGAGTCAACTAAAGGAAAACCTTAAATATTAAGAAAATACTATCTTTTTCTCTAGGTATTTTGAGGCCTACATTTTACAGAAGATAGAGAAATTTCTAGGCTCAGCCCTAACCTCTAGTAGATTGTTTAATAAAGATATAGTACATAAGTATGTAAAGAGTGCTGAGTGGGACTAGAGGTTAGAAACAATACCGAAGGAGACCTTTCTTTTTTTTTTTTTTTTTCCTTTTTTTCCTTTTCTTTGAATCAATATTTTATGATGTGGTTGCTCCTAAGGCAGTCCTTGGGTGTGAGGAAAGATTTCTTTTCCAAGAAGCAGCTGTTCTTTAGAACAGCTAGATTCTGCATAGTCCAGATCCTGCTGTGAGACTGACCTTATCATCTGTCTTTTTCATACCTACCATGTAAAACAAAATAAAAGCAAAACACTCAGTTATCTATTATATCCATCCTGCCTCACTCAAGACCAAAGACATTAAAATCACCTTTGTGCCGTCTTTCACCATCCAAAGTTACAAGTAAATTCAGTCCTTTTCAAGTGAAATTTCTCTCAAACCGTCTCCCGGTTTCATCCCTCTTGAAGCCTAATTCTCACTCTCTCCCTGGCAATCGTTCTGTAGCAGCAGAACTCCTTTTCTGACCTACAGTCTTTCTTCTTGGAACAATCTGCCCACTGTTGGCATTAACTTTCTTTAGAAAATTGGCGTAGTTGTCATTCCTTTCTTCTAACACTTTAAGTGGTTCACCGTCACAGATAAAAGATGTTGGGCAGCATCGAAGGCCCTCTACAGTCCGACCCCCACCTTTCTTTCTGACCTTGTCTTTCACCAGTTGCTGCCCCTTATTATGCTGAACACCTTGAGTTACATGGAATTACACTTTTCCAAGTCGTTAGAAAACATGCTTTTCCCCTCCAGCTGGCTGGGTATACCTGTCCATCATTGCCTGCAAAAGCCTAACTCTTCTGTGAGTCCGTTTTAGTTTCTTCCAGTCTAGCTCAGTCTCCCCTGCCCCTTTGCCATCACTGCCCGGTAGCACGCGGTTGGGCGTGCTTGTGTGTTGCGGGTGGGGCAGGGTGCAGTGTCTAGCGCTCTTCCTGTCTTCCCTGGCGTTTAGAATAATCCCTTTACACAGAAGGCAGTCTGTTAGTGTTCTGTTTCATTGCTTAATAGTTAAAGCACAGGGTGGGGCAAAACTAAGTTTACAATTGTGAGTACATGGAACACAGTTTCTTCTTGTATTATTACTTATTGATTATTGTATTTTCCATATGAACAACTGTAGACCTGCTTTTTGCCCTACTCTGTTTTTAAAGAGGTTATCTTTTTTTAAAAAATGACTCGATACCATTTTTAATCTATTTTTAAAGAATACTTGAGGGTCTAAAACATAACTTAAGAGTATTTATTAGATTAATTTAGCCAGTATTAATGAGGTAGGTACCTTTATAAATCAGATCATATTTAATAATTTATGAACTGACATCAGGTGCTCTTATTTTGCACACAGGCAGAAGGGGAAAATGAAGTAAATAATGAATTGGCAAATCGGATGTCTTTGTTTTATGCTGAGGCAACCCCAATGCTGAAAACCTTAAGTGATGCCACGACAAAGTTCGTATCAGAGGTAAGCATTGCCTGGGAAGTCACTGCTTGGGCTGCTACTCTGTCCGCCCGCGGACATGAAGATTGCAGCGGGTCCCGTGCCGTCAAGGGCCAGCTCTCCGCTGATCGGCGCCCGGACGCGCACACTGAGTGCTGGCCCCTTTCCTGAGGCCCACCTGTGCGCATGCCACCTGCCTGTGCGCATGCCACCTGCCTGTACTCAGCCTCCCACCCCGCACATGGTCCGCACCTCAGCGGCGTTGTGGTTCTCCCCAGCCCTGCCCTTTCTCCAGTCTCTCCTGTCTCCGTTAATAGAGTCACTGACAGGCACACTTCATGTTACTGTGCTTCACTTCACTGCACTTCACAAATGTTGCATTTTTTACAAATTGAAGACAAGACTGTGTACCAGTCCAAAGGTTAAGACTTGCTTTATTGCGGTGGTCTGGAACCAAACCCACAGTATCTCCACGGCATGCCTGTACAAGCAAATAACTTACAGCTTATCCTAAATCCCCTTCTTTTTCTTACCCACTACGTCCACTCCATCAGACAGTCGTATTGGCTCTCTCTCAAAAATATGTGCTGAATCTGAAAACTGGGTCCCTCTCTTGCCACCTCTTCTCGTGAGCCCCTGACCCCCAACCCAGATTATGCATCTGTGTTCTTACTGTTCCTCTCTCTTCCACTGTTGCCACTAGAGCCCTTTCTCCAAAGAGCAGCCACATAATCCTAAAACACCATCCTCCTCTGCCTAAAATGTGCCCCGTGATTTCCCAGTGCACTCGGGACAAAACCCACACACTCCTGCCTCCTTGCCCCTGTCTGCGCGCCGTGGCGTCTCCCCTCGGCTGCCCCGGGGAACAGGTGCTGGCGGCCGGCTCGCAGCTGGATCCCCAGGGCCTGGAGCAGTGCCGAGGCCCAGTGCGTTGCTTGTATGAGAGGAAGAGTAGGAACCAGATTTTACAGTTGCTGATTTTCGATGTTATGCTAGGTTTTAAATTATATTTATTCACTGTTTGTCACTTACTTTTTTTTTCCTCCATACGCCTTTACAGAATAAAAATTTACCAATAGAAAACACCACCGATTGTCTAAGCACCATGGCGAGTGTGTGCAGAGTCATGCTGGAAACACCGTGAGTGTCGGCTCATCTTTTTAACCCCCACAGTCTGGTTGAAATGGTTGTCCAGGCATGAGCAGGTCATATTTGGAAGGTGGAAATTAAGTATCTCCTGGGTAACCAATGTTAATATATGAATAGCATTAAAATTACTTGGCAGCATAATGTAACTTTTGGTTAAGTGTGAAGTCCAGTTGATTTTCAGGTGCCTCAGACCAGTCAGACTAACTTAGACTATTCCAGTGTGGATTTTGTGGTGCTTTTGTGGGTAGGAAGGGGAAGAGTTTTAAAGGTTTTTGTTTTGCTTTTCATAAACATTCTTCCTTTTCAGTAAAGAACATTGCTTTGCTCTTCTACATATCCCTTTCTCTCGGTATTAGTTCTGTCTGTTTTTTTCACCATTGTCCTGCATTCTCCCCTGGGCCCCTCCTCTCTCTCTCGAGCCGTTTGTGATGTCTGCCACAGTGTCGTCTGGCTGGATTTTCCTGTCACAGGCAGAAAGGCCCCATCCTGGGTTCCTGAAGTATATATGGTTTTACTGGAGAACTTTTGTTTTTGTGGAGCTTTTGATTTTCCAAACCACTATTATGTGTACTGTCTTACTGGAAAACCTTATGAAGCAAGAGGGCAGCTGTGAGTCTTCATCATCATCTTCCTCATCCTCCGCCTCGCTATGGAGAGAGGGGCCCTGGGAAATGGAGGGTCCTGTGCGCACTGACCGACCCCACATACGTGCCCGATCTCTCCACCCTGCTTCTGCACTCTTGCTATTGTGCCAGGCTGCCTTCTGTAGAGACAGAAGTTCCATCTCCTGTTTCCAGCGAGAGACTTATATGATTGAATGTTTGAAAATTAAAATCCATTAATACAATTAATGTGTTTAGATCAAGTTAGCAGATACACTTGCTCTTAAGCTAGTGACTTTTGTCATCATATTGGTGACAACAACCTTTACAAAGCACCTATTCCCAAACTTTTACTTTGGGGCTACTTTGGATTTCTCTAAAATTGTCTGGTTTCTGCTAGCAGAATGGGTAATAATACACAAAGGTGCATACATAACATGCAAGTGCTAACCGCTCCGTCCCCTTCCTGTCTGGGGGTCCCTTTGCGGGGAAGAGGGTGACCTAACATGAGCAGCTGTTGTAGAGGTTAGCAGGTGCGTCTTCGAATTAAACGAGCTTGTTGATGTGTCGTATGCCTCATGCGGCCCTGTCCTTCCTGCCCTCCAGGGAATACAGAAGCAGATTTACAAGTGAAGACACAGTGTCATTCTGCTTGAGGGTAATGGTGGGCGTCATAATACTCTACGACCATGTACATCCAGTGGGAGCATTTGCCAAAACTTCAAAGATTGATGTAAGTTGCTTATTTTATGTACTTCCCAACAGTTTCCGTAACTGAAAGCCATTGGCTGTCACTGAAGAGCAGGCAGGCTGCCCTCTGTCCAGAGGGCAGGGTTGCAGTCTGTGACAGTGGCGGCTTTGGCCTCCCCTGCCCTTGCAGGGTTTGTCTACAGGTGGGGCAGACGGGCTGAAGGGCGACTCTGTTGTCCGTTAGAGGATGTCCTTGTAGGGTAGGGCAACCTCATACTCGAAAGTCACCCTGCTGCGTATGGGGCAATATGAATAAATGATCAGATGTAAGAGAAAATTTTTTGTTGTATCCTTTTGTTCCTTTGACCAAAGGCCATTTCAAAGAACAGATTGATTTGCAAATACACAGGGAAGGGCAAAAGTAGGTTTACAGTTGTGAGTATGCAAAACATAGTTTATTCTTACATTATTTATTAATTATTGTATTGTGTTTCTATACAAACCACTGTGAACACCTTTGCCCCACCCTGTCTACTAAACATGGATAGAAGTGCTCCAGTGAAAAAAGCTGAAGACTACACATTTGCCTTTCTTCTTCCATTCATAAAAATTTGTGGCTATAGCCTCAGTTTTTCTGTTTTGTAATTTCTTTCCTCACTATCTCATATCTGGTTCATCAGAATTAATGGTTGACCAAAAAGTTTGTTTGTTTTTTTTCCCCAAACCAAGATGGCTCTAGTAGCACTTAGTTGTCTTTAACTTCATTCAGAACAATTGTTTTAGATTGTATTGTGACAACTGTCATATCAGCATGCATTTAAAAAAAAAAAATTGGTGAATTTTTGTGTAGCTATTTTAATATTGACGATGGAAGAAAATATCACATTTTTGGCATATTAGGCTTTATTATTTTGAGAAAGGTAAAAACGCAACTAAAACGCAAAAACGAAGAGTTGTGCAGTGTATGGAGAAGGTGCTGTGACTGATCGAACGTGTCCAAAGTGTTTTGTGAAGTTTCGTGCCAGAGATTTCTCACTGGATGACGCTCCACGGTTGGGTAGAGAAGTTGAAGTTGTTAGTGATCAAATCCAGACGTTAATTGGGAACAATCAACATTATACCACACTGGAGAGAGCCGACATACTCAAAATATCCAAATCGATAAAGTTAATGGTGGGCCCTGGCTGCTGTGGCTCAGTGGATTGAGCGCTGGCCTGCGAACCGAAGGGTTGCCAATTGAATTCCCAGTAAGGCACATGCCTGGTTTGCAGGCCGGGTCCCCAGCAGGAGGCGTGTGAAATGTAACCACCTATTTATTGATGTTTCTCTCCCTCTCTTTCTCCCTCCCTTCCCCTCTGTCTAAAAATAAATAAATAAAATCTTTAAAAAAACAATAAAGTTATTGGTGGAAAAGAAAAATGTGTCTTTTACTTTACAGAAAAAAACCATACAAGAGTTTTTTGCCAGCCCATTGTAACCAGTGTTTGGTGAGAATTATCTTCCAGTTTCCCTTTCACAGCTGGTTCAGGCTCTCAGCATTTCCTATCTGGATGGCTGATTGCCTTCATTCGTGTCCATCACAGGGAGAGAGAAATGAGTTCGTTTATTGAGAGATTACTGTGTCCCAGGAATTTTACATTTGTTCTCCTATTTAACTCTGAAGATACACTGCAGATGTAGGCGTTATCTCCCCTGTACTAATAGAGAAAATAAAGTTTAGGAAATTAGTAATATAATTGCCAGTAAACAGTGAAGCGGGATTTTGAACTCACATCTTCATTGCTTCCAAAGCCTGTGGGTTTCTGCTGTGCTACGCATTTTCACAATGAGCAGGCTCATCTTCTTACATGTCATCTTCATTGACTTGTTCCCTTTTTTAACAGCCTCTAACAAGTCCCTACTGCCACCCCATCAGTTGCAAAGGGGTCCTCCTGGCTTTGAAGGCCTTCTCTAAACTCCCCTATGGGAGCTGTTTCAGTTCTTCAAATTCTGTCCTCTGCGTGCGATGCCCTATATCACCTTTGTCGTGGCGTTTGTCTTCTGGAGAGCTCCTCCTTTCCTTACCAGCGTATCTGTTTCAGCGCCTTGTCAGGAAGTCTTCCCTTAGCTGACCCTGAGTTTTCTCATGAGTGTGGGTGGTGCTTCAGTCTGACTGACTTGGTTCTTTCACTGGAAATAATAAGATTTAGGTAGATTTTTCTTTTCCTAAGAATAATTACATTTCTTGTGTGTGCTCTCTCATGGTTCTGTAGTTGTGTTCTAAAGTATTACTATTTCAAATGTGAATGTTGGATGAAAAAAACATGTTTTACCTTTTTTGTTTCCTTTTCTCCTAGATGAAAGGTTGTATCAAAGTTCTAAAGGACCAGCCTCCTAATAGTGTAGAAGGTCTTCTCAATGCTCTCAGGTATGTGTATATATGTGTATATATGTGTACACGAGGATCAGAAAGAATATATAAGAAAGTGAGAATAGCACAAAGTAATGGATGTAACCATTCAAGTTAGAAATGTGAAGATCTTGTTTTGCTTATTGGTAATTTTGCTTCAAATGTTGGCCACCATATTTTTATAGTGAAATTTCTGTGTTTGTGTGTATAATAAGAATAGCACTTTATTTCTTTTCTAAAGAGTATGATTTTTGCCTTCCGCCCCTCTTGAAGCAGAGGCTGCTTATTTACAATGCTAATGTAAATAAAATCCAGAAACATGAAAGTTTAAAGAGAAAGAAATCATGAAATCTCACTATTTTGAAATAAACCACGATTAATATTTTGGTAAATATCCTTCCAGATTGTTTTCTTTACACTTGTATATAGTCACAGCTCTGTAAGATAGTTGTCTTTTCTCAGCTTAGACTCAACTTGATTTAATTACTGAAGCTCCTGAGAATGCTGGAACATTTTTAAGTGAAAATGTTGGCACATTATAATGACTTGGCTAATTGAATCTTTATCTAATTTCTATCTACAGAGATTTAATTAGTAGTATAATTTCCCCAACATTAAAGATGATTGTCTTGTTGTTTTTTGTGTGTGTGTTTAAACACAAAAATTATATGAACATAAGAATATTTCTCTAGTGACTTTGGGAGGTTACATGCTACCTGCACTTTTCACTGCAGTGCTTTGTAGTTCTCATACTAGAATAAAATGATTTCCAGTAGAGTATTAGATTCCCCACGTTTTGTGGAGAATACTCAGTCACACCTGGTATGACATCGTAAAGCAAGGTCTAGGCTGTGTCGTGTTATCTTGAGTGCAATCAGCAAATAATTTTGTTACAGCTGTGGAGAGTGTGCTGTACTCAGTGGCTGCCTGAGTAAAGGAGGTCAGTCCTAAGTGAACATCAGGGTGATTATGGAACATAGTAAAACAAGAAAAAAATCCTTAAAGTGTTACACTGTTTCAATCACAAGCCTACGAAAACCTCAAGTTTTTGAAATGTTTTACTGGAGGTTTTTCATTGGTTTTGCCAATATTTGAGGCATTGTGAATCTGTCCTACCTGGTCCCTTTCCGAAGATGCCCTGTGTCCCAGGCAGCCCGATTTTTCTCCTGAGCCCTTTTCTCTAATGGGTGAGATGCTCCAGAGCCAGCAAGGGACAGGAATCCTTTGTAAACAGTAAGAAGTCATTGAGGTCTAGGTGGTTTCAGGATTATTTCTTACCTCGAAGAGACTGTGCTTCAAATATTAATTTTAAAACCCAGAGTATGGTTTTCTTGTCAGAGTTTGAAGTTAGTTCGGTCTCTTACTTCAGCATCAAGGCAGAGAAGGGCGGTGGCGGGGGGAGGCGCAGGGCTGGCCTCCGGAGCCCCGTGCCCGGCAGCCTGGGCTGGAGGGGAAGGTCGGGGAAGAGCACCCAGGAGGCAGGGCGCCTCTTTGCTAGTCCGTAACGGACGTTCAAACACGGAAGTTTGTTGCAGTGATAACTCTTGACCTCTTACACTTAGTGAACATATTTTTATTTTTTCATAGTTTTGCTGCTTATTTTTTCATATGCCAAGCTTGGTAAGGTTAATCAGTACACTTGATGCCATGTAGTAGTGGTTATAATGAGTGACATTTTTATATCAGTAAACTTACCATGCAGTGTCACATATATGACTTTATCTGATCTTAACCATGGCTCCATGAGGTAGGTGGTGGGTCTGGGCTGTTGGGCGCCTTCATTGCACAAAGAGGTACCTTAAACTCTAGAGAAACTAGAGGGTTACCTAGTTAATAAACATCAGAATCTATTTTCAGAGTCAGGACGGCATCTTGAGAAACGTTTGATGCTGTGTCGTTTGCTGCGTGAGTGAATGTCAGTGTGCTTTGGGATCACCTGGACGGACAGGCAAATGCAGATTCCCGGGCTCCCGACTCCGGAGAGGCTGCTCACTCATTAGGTCTGGGGGGGGGTGCGCTCAGCCCCACCGTGTCATAGACACCTTAGCCGGTGCAGCTAATGCTGGCTCTCGGAGAAACACGGCTCCGGCAGTGTCAGCCGCGCCCTTGCGCTTCAGTGGGGGCAGAAGGGAGATTGTCCAGAAGGCACTGGTAGCCCCGCACGTGCTGTGGGAGGGTCGCTGCCACTCACACCTCTACACAGTGGGCACATTTTCGCTGGGTCGCTTTCTTTCTCAAGAAATAGCCATTTTACTAGAGATGCTCCCTCCTTTTTCCCTCAAATAGTTTTTCTTAGAGCCAATAGCAAAAAACCAAAAATTTTAAACGGGAGTATAATTGCACACAAAGGTATGTTGCTTATTTTGAATGCTTTTCTGTAGTAATTATATAGTTTGTCCAACTTACAGTATGTGATTAAGAGAAAGCAACAAGCCAGGCCTGCCTTTCATAGGTGGAGAAAAGGAGCCAAATGCCTTCGGTCATACAGGAGAAAGAAAGCTGGAACTGGGAGTTAGGGTTCGGTGCCAGACACCTGCCTTCATTAAGTTCAAGAGTGGGGTAGATGATCGTTGCTGTTCTTAAGCAGGAGAAGGCATGCGCACTCGGAAAAGGAGGAGGCGCACAAAGCAAGGCTGTGCCGTCCGTGTCCAGTCTTTCCATGTGCACTGGACGGCATTAGCCTTTTCTTGATAAAAGAGTGCGGTGATGACACCACCCATGGGGCGTGGCTCTGTCCAGGGACATCTCTGAGAGGCCGCTGGGCACTCCCGGCCACACCCTCCCTCAGCCGGCGCGGAGCGGGGGTTGGGCAGAGTGGAGGGCGCTCACAGCTCCTGGGATGCCACAGTGCGTTGCTGCGTGGTAACACCAGCAGGTACTGTGCAGGGGACATTTGCTGTGCACATGACTTGCTCCTTCCACTTTCCAGTTGCATAAAGAGAAAATTCTTATTTCCTGGCATCAGTAGGATTATATGTAGCTACATGCACTTACATATGCCGTTGGGAAGTAAAACAGTAAGGTTAATAAGTCTGTGCTACCTCGCCTATCACGTAATACAAATATGCCTGTAGGGATTTTTCTTTCAGCCTGGCTGCTTCCTTTCTTATCTCCCTAATGCACAAATGCTAACTGAGCACCTATTATGTGCCGGGCACTCTGGTGTGCATTCTGTAAGAGGAGAACGATTTGGAAGTGACTTCTGAGTAAAATTGTAGAGTGTGGCAGATACCTAATAAGCATGTGCTTGTCTCTTTACCTCTCTAAGCATTGACCTGAGTTCAGACATTTCTTCAATTTTTAAATTGATATGAAATGACCGTAATAAGAGTTTAAATTTCTTTAACACAGACAACATGTGTATGTCTGTTTAAAATAATATATTCCTTAAAGACAACTGACTATATGAAATTCTTGTAAGCCAATTACAAGAAGTTCTGATTGAGCACTGAGTTCTCTCTGAAGTATCTCCACGATATTTCTCACATTCAAGCTTGAGCACCTGTTTCCATTGCTGCTAATCTGGTCCAGGCCCTGGTCCCGAGGCCCCTGTAACAGCAGCCCCGTTGGTCCCTCTGCTGCTCCTGCTGCTCCCTGCAGCGCCCCCACAGCAGCCAGAGGGACCCTTTGAAAACATCGGGGAGATCCCACGGGGCTCCTCTGCTGCGGACCCGCCCCGGCCCTCAGCGCCTCAGACTCCCACTGTGGCCGCAGTGTCTGTGGGACCTGGTCATTCCTGGTCCCTCAGGCCCCACCCAGTGCTGCCCGCTCCGCTCCCAGGTGCGCCCCTTCTCTGTGTTAGTAGGTGCAACAGCATCTTTTTCCTCTGCCAGCTTGTTAGTTAGCTCCAGGACCCGCGCGTTACACATAGTAGGCTTGCCTATTGCAGTTCTGCTGTTAAAGGAATCCTATGGTGAATCTTCTCATAACATAAGAATTGCTCTTGGTGACTCTTTTCTAGAGTCTGAATTTTGTGTTTACATACTTAGAGCTAAATACATCTGCCTGGTCAGCAAACCTTTTTGTAAAGGGACAGAGAGTAAGCTCATATTTTCGGCTTTGTGGGCCACATGGTGTCTGTCACAGCTGCTCAACTCCATTGCTGTTGCAAGAAGGTAACCAGAGGCCATACTTAAATGAATCAGTGTGACTGTGTTCTAGTAAAACTAAAATTTTAACTTTATATAATTTCTGCATTAACATGAAGTAGTATACTTTTTTTGATCCTTCTCCCCCCATTTAAAAATGTAAGAATATGCTTAGCTCACAGGCCACACAGAAATGGGTAGTAGGTGGGATTTGGCTCAAAGGCCACAATTTGCCGACTCCTGAGATAGAACAACGGTAATTTTCCTCTTGAGTGAGAAAGTGCAGCTAATTGTTGACTTTGGAATTGAACCAGGTCGGTTCAACGAAGTTGAACAGCTGTTGGCTGCTCGCTGTGAGCGGTGGTGGTGGGGATGCGCCGGCGGCCCCTGAGCAGGGTCGCAGCTGGGGTGCAGGGTCGCCCGGCCAGTCGCTTAGCTTGTCAGGATTGCAGAACCTGATGCAGATAATGTTTGTTTGTGTGTTTGTTTGTTTGTTTTTTAATTCCCAATTTTTTCCCCCACTTTTAGGTACACAACAAAACATTTGAATGATGAGACTACCTCGAAGCAAATTAAATCCATGCTGCAATAACACTTCTGGAATGAGCACCTGCTGTAGATGGAAGACAGTATTCTGCAGTGGCCGAGAATGCATTTTTTAGTGATTGCAATTCCTTTCTCATTTACTCTCGCTTTTTATTCCTTTCCTCTGTTCCTCTTCCCTCTTTTTAAATCATGTTCTTGTTCTTAAGACTTCTTTTCTGTGCCAAAATCAGTAAAGTTATACTCTGAAGGGGCATTGTCCTTTCAAACTGGCCATCTAAGGCAGCTAATTATGCATTGCATTGGGGTCTCTACTGAGAAAAATTCTGTGACTTGAACTAAATATTTTTAAATGTGGATTTTTTTTTGAAAACTAATATTTAATATTGCTTCTCCTGCATGGCAAAACTGCCTATTCTGCTATTTAAAAACCCTCAACGACTTTATTTTCTACTGCCGCTTTTTTCATGTTCAGCCAAAATGAAAATGTTTAAATTAACTGTGTTGTACAAATGGTACCCAACACAAACTTTTTTTAAATTAGTAAGACTTTTGTTTAAAGTTTTAAGTTTGCATTTTGACTTTTTTGTAAGGATGTATGTTGTGTGTTTAACCTTTATTAACTAACGTTAAAAACTGTGATGTGTGCGTAGGGTATTACGTATGCATGTTCATGTTTAAAGAATGGCTGTTGATGATAAAATAAAAATCAGCTTTCATTTTTCTAAGTGTGGCTTGGTTTACTGAGGCTTCGTTTTAGGTTTCTAAAGCTTTCCCCGTGTATATTTTTATGAAATGCGTATACACATTACATAATTTCCCTTCTTTTAGGAGAGAGCTGGGTCTGTTTAGTAGTACTTTTCTCTATTATTGTCTATGTGTACCCAGTTTTTAATTGCTTTTAAAATCTTGCTTAGTGCAGTAAGACCAGTGATCTTGTTGTTAGTGTGACTCTTGTTCTTGCTTTCACTCTGGTGTGGATGTAGTGACACAAGAAAAGCTCCGCCCTTGCTTGCTTGGCTTTTCCCAGGAGCGAGAGGGTAGCGACAGGAAGCAGCGCGTGGAAGGAAGAAGAGCCTTTCATGCTGGGAGGAGAGTGAGGATAAGGGGCGCTTTCCAGGGGAATCTGAAGGCTGTGACCGCACGAGTGGGAGGAAGTGAGCATGTTTGCTTTTGTGAGGTCCTAACACCTCGATCGTGAAACCTGAGTGTGCCGATGGGGAGAAGCTGCTGAAAGCTTGACTAGTCCGAGTGCTCTCGCTGTATTGGGAAGAGAACCTGAGCTCTGATTCTGTGAAAAGGGTTCACTTTGGAAGAAAGTCCTGGAGGCTCCCATCCAAACAGGCCAAACAGTGCTGGCTCGGGAGCCCACGGCACTTCTGCTGACGCCCATGCCGGCCGCTGTGCCGGCAGCTCACGGCTCCCACTCATGCTCCGCTCTGCAGCCGGCACCAGCCGCTGGCTGTTTGGATGGCTGCGTGTGGCGCCACACGTCCCTAACTCGGGTCTGGAGGCGCCGAGCCCGTCGTCTTCCTCCTTCCTGCCCACCTGGTGAACCACCACTGCTGCCTTTCGAAGACCAGCTTGTGCGACCTCCTTCGTGAAGCCTTCAGGATGACATGAGCCACGTCCCTCGAGGCACCTTCTGAGAGAGTTGTTACGGGTGAAATGTGACCCCCACAAAGGCATGCCCACCCACAACCTGAAAATGTGTCCTCGTTGGGAGAGAGCATTTTTGCAGATGAAATTGAGGATCTCCAGGGAAGATCCCCCCGCAGGAGAGTGGGCCCTGAATCTAACAACAGCTCTTTGTAGGAGGAAAGAAGGGGAAACAGACAGAGAGCAGAAGGCCACGTGAAGTGGAGGCAGAGGTGGAGGCCGAGGGCAGAGCCACGTGCCTACCAGCCCAGGAACCAAGGGTTGCAGGCAGCCACCAGTCCCGGGCCGGGTTCTTGCCCAGCCTCCAGAAAGAACCATCCCTGCCGACCGACACCTTGACTCCCAACTTCTGCCTTCGGGGACTGAGAGAAGACGTTTCTGGAGCTTTAAGCCACTTGTGGTCATTTGTTGTGGCAGCCCTAAGAATCTAATACAAGTAGTTCATGCAACACCTCTGATATTGAACTGCACTTGTGGGTATCTTTTCTGCTTCTCTGAGGACTTGGGAGAAGAGCCGTGGTTGATTTGCCTTCAGGGTCCTGAGGACCTTGCCCGCGCCTGAGCTTCAGCCGGCCTGAGTGAGCGCTGAGTGCGGTGGGCGAATGTAATGATGTAGCCGGAATCCAGTCATCCTGCCGTGGCCTTTGCCGTTAACATGGTTGACCCTCTGCATGTTGGGGAATACGGGAGACTCTCCAACTCTGCCCGGGGGCTTAGCCAACGGGTCTGTGGGCCAGTCTGCGCAGACCAGTGTTAAAAGATTGAAAAATGATCAAAGGAAGAATATTCTGTGGCACGGGTCAAGTCCATGAAATTCAAGTTGTAGTGTCCATCAGTAAAATTGTATTGGAACACGGCCTCATTTGTTTATGTGTTACTTTTAACTACTTTTGTGCCACAAGAGCAGAATGACATTCTTGTGACCGGAGGACATATGGCACTCAAAGGTGAAAACACTTTCTTCCCCTTTACAGAATGAGTTTGCTGACCCCTCCTCGAATCATAAAAGCAGGTTAATTTGAGAACCTTGTGTGAGAGAAACAGGTGCTCGGAATGACAAAAGGAGCCCTCTCCGCTGTCAGGAAGTGGATTTAACTTCAGGGCTAATTTTTGCTGTTCACAGAGCCAAAGACCACAGAAAGGCGCCTTCTCGCCCGCGGAGTCTGACCTCGTCCTCAGGGTCTGTCCTTAGAGGAGCGGGTTGTGAGACCACAGGTCCTCAGGACCGAGCACCAGGGTTGGCCAGCAGGCCTGCCTGCTGGTAGGAGGGGAGCTGCGACGCCCTCCGTGTAGGCAGGCCTTGGCTCACGCAGTCAGCCGCCCTCAGCCCCCCTTACCCCTGAAACCATCCCTGTCCCAGGCCTGGGTCCTTGGGCCCCTCCCTTCACAATGTCAAGTGTCTACTGTGGCCTGGCCCGTCTTCCACCAACTAGAGCTGGGATCGTCTCACTATTGCCCCCTTTCTGCCTGGAGGAGCCAGACTCTTCAGTCTGCTGTTTTCTCACTTCAGTGATTTGAATTAAAAAGCATCCTAGGCTCTTCTGAGATTGCTCCATGTATTTTAGATCTGTCCTAAGAATAATGAGCATTTGTGTTTGAACCCAGGTGTTTTGATTCAAAATGACATCTGGTTCCCTTTGAGATTGCAGTGACTGCCATTCCATAAATGCTTACAAAATAATCCCGTACAGAGCAGACTTAAAACATTTACATTGTGATCTCAGAAGGGGTCTAAAGCTCTGTGGTGAAGACTGGAAACAAGCCTCGTCAGTTGTTTGGAACTATTTTCCTCGTCAAATGAGACTTGTGACAGAAGATGTCTTCATTTTGATTCCATGTTTTAAATACATGTCTTACATACAGGGTGGAGCAAAAGTAGGTTTACAGTTTGTATAGAAAATAATACAATGATTAATAAATAATACAAGCATAAACTATGTTTCGCGTGCTCACAGCTGTAAACCAACTTTTGCGTACTCTGCATACTGTCAGCAAAAGGCAAGCGGTAGTGTGAACAGTTCAGATACAGGATTCACAGTTGGGGAACTTCGGGTTAACTTGGTGGGACTGTGGGTGAGTCTCATGTCCTCATTTATAAATTACCTACCTCTCCGTAGTGGCTGTGATGTCGTGGGCTCATCACAAGTGCCCGATGCCCATCCTCTTAGGACCATCATGACATCTAACTATATAAAAACAGCCACGTAGCCTATGTCAGGTGCTGTCTGTAAACATGTATCATTTCCCGTTTAACCCGGAGGGGGAGTCTGCAGTGACAGTTCTAACTGTTGTCCTTAGCCTGCCAGGGTGTTGGGCAAAGCCGTGTGACTTTAACGCACCCGTTAGAGATCCTGTAACTGATGAGTGAGGCTTGCCGTAGCTTGCTATGTGGTAGTCCCCAGTTTTCTAAATAGGCAGGCGATGAACTGCATATTTGAAGCCAAAACTAGCCACACAGTTATTTTAAAAGTTGAGCTCCAGGATGATGATACGTGGCTGCAGAGTGTGTTCACGTGTTCATCTTTATGTCGTCATGGTTTAGAGAGCACCTGCCGAGGACCCGCGTAGACGGTGTCCCAGGCCTATAGTGGGCGCCTGCTGGGGCTGTTGAGGAGGAGAGCAGCGGTTTCTGGGTGAATAAAGTGGACAGAGAAGGCCACATAATAAGGGCAAATGTTGGCGTATATTCTCCAGTATGTGGCCTGCATATTGTATTGGCACAAAACACGAAGATCTTCCTACTGTCTCTTTGGAGCTCCTTTCTCCCTGGACATTGTGACGCCATGACCTATGGGGTCTCCTTTTATGGGACTATGTCCATTCCTTTATGGGCTCCTGTCCCCTGTCGGACACTTACATCCGATTGTTAGGCAAGCTTCGGAACTTCGAATGTTTCTCTACAAGAAATGTGAAACTGGCCAGGAAGGGGCAGGATGGGGGCGGGGGTAGGCTCGAGAGGGGCTCTTCAGTTACAGCGCACAGGTGTAACGATCGCCCCAGGCACTGTTTGCAGGCTCCTTGCCTTGTTCGCTGCACGGATGGACCTCCAGGGCATTATGCCGAGTGAGATGAGTCAAAGAAAGAGAAACGCTGTGTGATCTCCTGTGGAAGATAAAAAGCCACACTCATGAAGCAGAGTTGAAGGGTGGCTGCCAGGAGCCCGGGAGTGAGGGAAATAGGGAGATGCTGGTCAAAGGGCCCAGACTTCTAGTTATAACTGCTGGGGCATCTGATGCCATCTAGGTGACTATAATTAACAACACTGTGTTGTATCCTCGAAGTTGTTACGAAGGTAGATCTTAAATGTTATTGCCACAGGATAAATGGTAATTACGTGAGGTGCTGGAGGTGTTAACTAACCTAAATGTGCTAATCGTTTTGTAACATATATGGGTATCAGATCATTACATTGTGCACCGTAAACTTACATGTTATATGTCATTTTCTCAAAAAGCTGAGGAAAAATAAAATAGTAAGGTAACAGTTTCCAGGTTCCCCTTCAGAGAATCTGGTTCAGACAGTACAGAGTGAGGCCAGGGATCCTGCATTTCCACATGCATCCCGGGTGATTGCGATACAGGGGGTCCCCAGGCCGCCCAGAAAACAGCTGCCACACCCGGCCTAGAGGGGGAAGTGTGGGGGGCTCAGGTGTGGGATGTGAGGGACTGCGCAGGGGTAACCCCGGCTCTGCTGACCTGGCTTCGACCCACCCACACATCTTCACATCGCAGGGGACGGAAAGGAGAGAACCTTTCCAGAGGGTGAGCTCCAGACCTCGGCAGATCCTCTGCATCGATTGTGGACCTCGCTGAGCCCTGACTCCCATCTGAGGATCAAGTGGAAGGCCTGTGTGTCGCACTGGCCCCAAGCCCACGGGGCGCGAAAGGCTCAGGAAGGCCTCAGACCCGTCCTCAATGGGAGGGCAGAAAGGAAGCTTAGGCAGGATATGCTGAAAGTCAATGGCGGTTACAATTCTCAACTGGGAGTCAGAGTTCTTAATTGGGTAGATAGGATAATACATAATAGTGATTATGCAGGAAAATGGTTTTTAAAGGGATGTCTACTGAAGTATTTGGGATAAAAAGTCATGATATCTGTACTTTAAAATACTTCAATCAATGAAGCATACACAACAACAACAAAACCCTTCAAGTTCAATAATAAATAACTCCTTTAAAAAGGGGCAAAGGAATTGAATAGACATTTCTCCAAAAAGGATACACAAATGAACAGTAAAGCACCTGAAAAATTGCTCGACACCGCTAATAATTAGGGAAATGCAAATCAAAATCACAAGATAATCATCTTGCACATTCAGGTGGTTGCTACCAAAAAAAAAAAAAAAAAAAAAAAAAATCCAGAAAATAAAGAGTGCAGATGAGGATGTGGAGAAATTGGAACCCTTTGCACTCTGTGGTGGTAACATAAAATCATGTAGCGACTATGGAAAACAGTTTGGCAGTTCCTTAAAAACAAACATAGAATTACCACAAGATTCAGCAATTCCACTTTTGGGTATCTGTCTAAAAGAACCGAAAGCATGGTCTTGAAGAGATGTCTATACACCCATGTTCATTATTCACAAAAACCAAAAGATGGAAGCAACCCCAGTGTTCATCAGCAAAAGAACGGGTACACAAAATGTGGTCTATCCGTACAATGGAACTTTATTCAGCCTTAAAAGAAAGGAAATTCTGACATATGCTACAACATGGGTAAACCTTGAGGGCATTGTGTTAGGTGGAATAGGTGTGCCACAAAAAGAAACTAACCTATGAGTCAACCTATGTGTCATCTAGAGGAGTCAAACTCCTAGGAACAGAAAGTAAGATGGTGGTTGCCAGGACTAGGGGTGGGGAGGTGGGGGGAGAATGAGGAATTGTTATTTAATGGGTGGAGACTATCAGTTTTGCAAGATAAACAAGTTCCGGAAATTGGTTGTAATTAGACAGTGAAACCCTCACTGAGAAGTGACTTTTGAACTAAAACTTAAACTGAAACAAGGGGGGAGTGAACTCTAGCTATTTCGGGGAAAAGGATCCCAGGTGGAGGAATTAGTGAGTGTTAAGACTATAGAGGCAAAAATTCCTGGCATACAGGTAGAGTGAGTGAGCGAGTTTATTGGAAATCGAGGGCAAGTACGTGCAGACCATTGCTGATTATTGTACTGACTTTGTTTTCACTTGAAATGGGTTTGGCAGCTACTGCCAAGGTCAGAAATCACCCATGAGACCTGATACGTCTATTGAAAAGATGTTTGTGTTTGCTGTGTGGGCAGCGGACACAGTAAGGCAGTAAGGGCAGGAGGAGGGAGGGGACTAGGTGAGGGCTCCAATAGCCCAAGGGAGAGTTGATGGTGATGGGGCAGGGTGTTGGAGCTGGAGGTGATGAAGAGCGATCAGATCCTGGTCTGTGCTGAAGGTAGAGCCAGCATCTACAAAAGAGCGCTGTGTCATGGCTTCTTCAATCTCTGATGCTCAGAACAAATCAGGTTCGAGTCAAGGAGGGGCAAAGAGGAGCCAGAGAGAAGAGGTCTCCGTGAAAACCTGTGAACAAGGCTAATGTAAAAAGATAACTAGTGGAGAATTTTCAAGAAAATAACATGTTCCGGGCAATGGCCAGCCCCACCTCAGTCTCCCTTGAAACCTTAAGTTGACATCGCTTACCCTTGGCCACTAATGGAAGGGATAAAGAGCTTCCCGGTGCCATGCAAAAATCGAAGACTCTTATGCGAGATTTGCCAGGAGGGAAGCCATGGGTGCTGTTTACACATGTCAGGGAGGAATATGGATTTTCTTCTCATGCTTTTTCAAGATTGCTCTTCCCCATAAGAGGCTGTACTCAGAATAGGAGTATAAGGGATCCTTAATTGCTGCTACACGTTTGCGTTCCCAGATTTCCCTGCTCATATCCCTCCCCTGGGATGTTGTGGGGTGCTTTGGGATGGAGAACAAGGAAATGGGAAAGTAAAGCTATCAGCTATTTATGATGATCTTTGTCCTAAACTGAACCTAATCAATAAAACCCTCAGGTTTCCCTGGGCCCACATAGCTCAGACAGCTGAGTTACTTTTCTTTGGCTTCCAGAATGTCCAAGAGCAGGGCAGGGCCCTTGGAATGCTGGCCTGTGGCAGAGTGGAATATGTAAACACTTCGAGTCTATTGATTTTACAATGCAAAGTATAGAAATACATTCAATTTGGGGAAATCATTTGATCTGGAGGTATGTAGCAAGCACAGCTGTGAGCTCTGAACAAAGGGAGTGGTTATCAGAGTCCCCAGTAGGAGAAGGGCAGGTGTGGGGACTTTCATGGATATTGAAAGGAAGAAAAAAATAATATGCTGTGAAACACTGTCAGCTTCCATTCGGAGCATCAGTTCTGGGCTACCACAAAAACCTTGCCGGTGCGGCCTGCTGCCCCTACAGTTTCCGCTCCCGCGGGCATGTCCCTTAATCCCATAAGGCTACTGGAGTGATTACAGAAGTAATTAGAAAGAAGAAGGGTGTGGAGCAAGTTGTTTTGTCCTTTTAAAAAAACCTCCATTTTCTTTGCCATTAAAAATTGTTGTAAGATGGGATTGCACAGGACTTGACACACAGGAGGCATAAAAAACATTAATTCTGACTGTACAGAGGCTCTGCCCAGGGTCCTGCATGTATCTGTCCTTTGTCCTGAAGCTTATTTCTATCTTTCTTGCGGATCCGCAGTTACATTTTACATACAGAGCATGTAAAATGGCGTATTGAGACAAGATAGTAAGAAGCTAGGAAAATTCTTGGGTGAGTGGAATGGGGAAACTGAGAAAAGAAAATTAAACAGGACTAGTTTGAGCAATTTATAGCCAGCCAGTGAATTGCAAGACATTATCTCCTCTGACCAAGTACACATGAGAGCAAATGGTTTAAACCTCTTCTCCCCAACCAGAGAATGCATAGCTCCCCTGGCCATGAAGCTCAGCTGTCAAGGGGCCAGTTTGGAAAGAAGCTAAATAAGTTGTGCAACAGTCAGTCATTTGTGAATGAATCCATACGTCTGACTTGTTCAGCCAGTTCTCTATGTGTCGGGAAGAGACACGCTTTGCTTCCGGAGATCTCTACTCTGCTGTGTGACAGTGTTGCACGTATATAAGTGCTGTCTGATTGCAGTTTGTGGACTTCAGCTGAGGGCTTGAGAGGTAAGATTGCATGACCCAGAGCTCAGCGCCAGACCTGGTCTTCTGGAGGAGACAGGGGCCCCTCATATGCTTATTTTTCCAGGACATTGCACTGGAAATTGAGGCAGGGACCCGCTGGTGGAAAGAAAACACAACGAGCGTTCCTCTGTTTTCTGGATTTTGTCTGACATTGGGTGGTTTGGAGACTGGAAGGAGCTCGGCTCATTGGAATCTTTCTCTGTTAGACAAAGCAATACACAATCTGGTAAGTTCTAACCGGGGATCAGGGTGTGGATAAGAAGAGAAGATATTATGGTAAGAGACAGAAATGTTCAGAATGGGTTTGCGAGATCAGTAGAGGTATTTGGGGTTTGTTTCAGTGTGAGGCCTCCCCACCCCCAAAGTGGGCACTTCTTCCTAAATAAAGAAGAATTCTGGGTAACAACATGCAGCATGCAAAGTGAAGGGGTGTATCTTTGATACAGCCTTTGTTTTCACCCATCCTCCCCATTGGCGAGTGTCATCTCATTCTCTGTGTCTGTGTGTCTGTCTGTTTATTTATTTATTTTAGGCTGCACATATAAATGAGAGCATATGGTATTTGTCTTTCTCTGTCTTATTTCACTGAGCATAACACCCTCTAGATCCATCAATGTTTTTGCAAGTGGCAAGACTTTATTCTTTCTGTGGCTAAGTTGTATTCTGTTGTATACACGTACCACGTCTTCTTTATCTGCTCATCTATCGACGGACGTTGTCCGTCCTCAGAGCCATCAGCCATGCCAACCCGCCTCCTTGTTAGGGTGGGATGGAGGAGAAGCAGGCCTCTTCGACGTGTCCTGCACACCTAGAGAATCCAGGTGCTCACCGGGTTCTCACTTTCCCCCCTGGGAGATGCCGGGGGCCAAGGGGTGAGCCTTGGCCTGAACTGGGTGCTGCCTCGGAGGAGGGGGACGGGGGCAAAGGACACCGCTCTGCTTGCCCTCTTCAGCGCACCTTTCCAGGAGGTGCCTGGAGCAGTACTGAGACCTCCCTGCTGGCCTCTGGGCTCCCACAGAGGTGCTCCTGGCCAGGGGGGTGTCAAACCGGTGTTGCTGTGGAGGGCTGAGGGCTGAAAAGTCCACCTCTGCCCTCCGGCTGATACCGACAGCGTTTAAAAGCCCCATGGGAGTATTGTCCGGGTTGGTGGTGACTACCTCTACCAGGCCCCTGACACTTAGGAGAAACGGGGCAGGTCATAATTTTACAGTGAACCACGGTCCGCTGAGCACAACAAAGCAGGCTTCTGGGCTCTTCATTTAACCGTCGCATGCGCATCTTTGTGAAGGCTGCTCTTGCTCTACTTCAGTTACAGTAAGGATGTATAAAATCTTAAAAAACACGGGTTTTGCAGCACCAAACACAGGAAACTCACACAGACGTAAAAATCAGTCCTTGGCGGGGAGCGGGGGCGGGGGGGCGGCTAACAATGGTACGATCTGGCTGGCTTGATCTGAACTGTAGTGGCCTAACAACGTGGGTACATTTAATTTCAGAAGGAAATTTCCCACCTTTTTGTCACTTTCAGTAAATTAAGGGAGGGCTCGTTGGTCCCTGACCTGGCAGGGACTCCAGGCTACGTGTGTCATCCCTGTTCACTAAAGATCGTCCTGCTGGAGAGTTGCCCAGGGAAGACCTAAGGCCCGTTCCGGCGACACAAGGGTCCTTGTATGTGCATGTTACGTCACTGTGTAGATGTGACAAAGGCCTATGAAATAGTCAAGTCACTGTCAACTCCCTCTGAATGATGATCGAAACTCATTTAATCTTACCTGTGAGACTCACCTGATCTTTCTGCTTCCCTTCTATCTGTTCCCAGCAACATGCCCTCCATTTTTGAGAGCACTGTTGAGACACTGGTCAAAGAGCTTGGAGACAAAGAACTCAGGCCCGTCAAGGGCATCATGGATGCCAACAGAATACATCGGTTTTCTCTAATACAGAAGAGGAAGGATAAGTCACTGTTTTGGAAACTGCCTGAAGTTCCACTGAACATCTCCCTCATGGACATTCTTGAGCCAGGTGTTCTGCCAGGTATTGTCAGCTAGGGGCACAGGAGGGAAGGACAGTGAAACAAGGGTGCAGAGAGAAGGGGTACAGCTTGCAAGACATGCTGGACACCCACAAAGGATCGGCGTCGGCTGTGGGCAAGGAGCAAGGGACTAGGAGTATCTGAGAAGTTCCTAAGTATGAACCCAGCTGCATTTAATACTGAGAGCAGCCTCCTGAGTGAGGAATATGATCCCCATTTTACATAACAGTGAATGAAAGCTTATAAAATCATTTGTTCCTAGTTACAAAGCAGGGAACTGGCAGAACTCGGACTCAAGGCCAAGTGTTTCTCTGTCCAAATCCCAAACATATTCTGCTGTGTGAGCTGCATCCGGGGGTTGATGCTGTGCCTGGAAAGATGATGTTGTGTATCTCCTGGGCCCGGGTGCAAGGGATGTCATCACTTCTTAGGGTCAGGACACCATCCCTGTTGTTCAGCCCCTGAGTGGATTCAGGCATTTGTCCTCAGGAGTAAGTTAAACTCCAAGTATTCCTTACTGATGAGTGAACTTCTTGGCAGAGAGATTTAATTGAGTAGGTGAGTTGGGGCAAGCTAGGACTCAGCCAGTTCTTTTCCATTCTGTTAGCCAGCTGTTCCAGAGTGAATTGCTGGCTAACCCTCAGGCCTCCTTGTCTATTTCCAGATGCTCCTGTGGAAAAGCTGGGCGTCTTGGACATGAAAACTATATGGAAGCTTGATATGGGTGCAAGTGTGAATGCTGAGGCAGAGGCGAGCCTCTCGGGAGAGACTACTAAGCACCAAAAATTCTCCCTCCATTATAAGACTGTTAGCACCCCATTCAAAACCTGGAGAGACCTTCAGAAGAGGTGAGGCCCCAGGAGGGGAAGGGTCTGGTCAACAGCCCCCAAGCTCTGGAGGCACCAATAGATTTTTGTCCCTGAGGCTCAGAATGAAGACAATGACATCCCAGGCTCTGCTACTCTTCTTGGGGATGTGTACATTCATTCATTCATTCTTTCATTGAGCTACTGGGTGCCAGCTATCTGATAAGTATTTATTAAAGCTGCAATGGTCCATAATTAGGCCATTTTGTGGCGAGAAAAGCCTAATGACAAGACAGATAATAATCTCTGTCCTAAAATGGAACATGTTTAGCGGGGCAGGGGACAGGCAGTCAGCAAGAAAGTAAGCATTTTAAAAAAATAAGTTATCAAAACATTAATCGAAGTGAGATGAAGGCTCTGAAATGCTTTGTTTAAATAAAGTGTGTATGCCTCAGTGTCCTAGGGTTTAATTTAACTCGGTGCCAAGGGGGAGAAGACCAGCCTTCAATGGTCCTCTATCAGGGGCGTCCCACCCGCGGCTCGTGGGCTGCATGCCGCCCAGGATGGCTAGGAATGCGGCCCAACACAACATTATAAATTTACTTAATACTTTATGAGATTTTTTTTGTGATTATGTGTTTAAAGGTCATGTAAAATAAATGTATGTGACAGCTCTTCTTCTAGTGAGGTCCAAAGATGCCAAAAGGTTGGATACCCCTGCGTCTAAGGGTTTAATAAGGAATTTAAATATTTCTGCCTTTTAGAAACAGATATTTCAATTTAAATCATATTTCTATGAATGAAAAATTACTAACATAAACAACTCGTTAAAAAGCACAGGCTAGTTAGAGAACAAAAGTTACTTTGACAGGCCAGGGTGCAATCTCTGTATTTCTGCTGCCTTGTAAGACTCTTATTAGAACTCACATTTCCAAAGACTGCTTACGGTGCAAAAGAGTATTTGGGTTTCTCTAGCTGCAGGAAAGGAAAAGAAAATTTTTTGTAGAAAATTCAGCAGTTTGAGGCTCCAAATTTAGGGATATGTCTTATTCTCTAGCACCACCACTAACAAAATAATCCTGACGTTAAAACTTGAAATGTGAAAAGGAAGGCAATTGGAGACTTAATAAATGGATGTGGGGCACATAAAATGTTTCACCCAGAGGCGGGTGCAGGTTGTGACGGAGCCCAGAGGTTAGTAGGAGTTTGTGAGGGAAGGGCTGGGTGGGGAGGGGGCTATTTAGGTCGCCCTGTGGAGCGAACGGTTGAACGCAGCCCTGAAGAACAGCAGAAGCAGAGCAGGAGGAAGGTGTCCAGGGGAGGCTTTGAAGCCCTGGGACAGGACAGCAGAGGACAGGGCAGGACAGAGCTTGTCATTTTTAGGAGCAGCGGGAAGTCAGTGAGGTGGGAGCTTAGCCAACCAGGATGAAGGTGACAAAATAAGGCTTGGGTGTAAGTAAATGTCAGACAACATAACCTCTGAGAGACACGGTCAGTGGTTTGGGTACCCCCAAGGGCCCTGAATTCCCGCCACAGGGCGGCGGGAAAATCCCCGCTGGAGGCTCATGGCCTCCCCCACTGGAAAGCCTCGGGAGGGTCTCTCAGTATGGCACTGGGCTGCTCCCCAGGGCGCCGACCCCCGTGGGGCCTTGGGAAGAGCCAGAGCGGAGTCTCAGACTGCGGTGGAGAGGAGCTCTGTCTTCGGCCCCTGTCCTGTCCCCTGCCCAGGCCTGTGTCTTCAGGCAGCCCTACCAGCCACCTACCCAGGACAGTTCACCTATAAACACCCCCATGTGCTGGTCAGAAAAACCACCAGACTCTCCCCTGCTTCATCCTATTTACCTGTTTGCTGCCCATCCCGCTCCGCTTGCGCCTCCGGATGGTGGTGACTGTGGGCCCCAGCTTTGGCAGCGGGGCTTCCTCAGGACTCTCGCCGGCCACGCGCTCCGTCTGCCTCCAGCCTCTCCGGGCAGAGGCCCTGGTACACTGGGCGTCTGTAAACCAGCCCCGAACAAGACCCCTGTGATTTGGGAAACGCGGATGCCTTTCACAAAACGGCAAGCGTGCTCTCCTTCCCACGCGCCCATCAAGAAGTGGGAGCCCCCCGCACCCCACCCCGGCCCCAGCACAGCAAAGATGGTTTGCTTTCCTTGGTAACCTAACCCATGTGCCAATATCCTTCTACCCACGGAGGGACCCCCTGTCAAAACCAAAGTCCCTGCAGCCCTTCCAGGTCCTGCGGGACGGTAGCCCAGGGTGACCCAGGAAGGCATCTCTTCCCACTCCAACCCTCTCCCTGCCCCACCCCCACCCCAGGAATGTGATGGACCCAGAGCCATTGTTTCTGAAGAAGTGCCGGAAAAATGGGACGAAACTGTATGTTGTGTCGGACGTCGTAGAACTGCAGGAGTGTTCTGTGCTGAGGGATCTCAGCAGCACGGATGTCTCGGGGAAACTCTTCCTCTCTCTGAAGTCTTTTCTCAAGGTATGGGATGCGGTCGCCTATCAATAATATAGGATAATAGGTTTAATTATTCTGGTATTACACTTGCTTTGGGTATGGGAATGAATATGATACACCTAAAGGGGTAGCTGCCGCACTGTACACAGTCTAGTTTTACGATGACACCAAACCTCCCCAAATGCCATGGCATCCTGAGAAGGACTGATGGAGGGGTGAGCCTGAAATACCTTCGAGCACATGGGATTTATATCGCTCCCTCACTCGCTCACTGCCAGTAATCAACAATAGTACCTTTAACAAATTCATTCATTAAATAGTTTTTGTGTGCTTTCACACATTGCTTAGTTGATGTGTAATTGGACCTTGCTTAGAAGATTTAAACCCTTAAGGAAAAACACTAAATTGTGAACTAATTTCCCTACGGCTGTGATTGTTGAACCAAGTAAAACATTACTCCAGGTTAAGGGATATATTGGCATTGAGCTTTGGGTTTCCCTCTGCTTGGGTGGGTGAACTTGGCTTTCTGAGAACAGGGGGACAACCCCGAGCCATTGCACGGCGGCCAGCTGCCCCCTGGGTGTCCGGGGCCCCTGTCACACCTGTTCACAGCCAGTGCAGCTCTGAAGGTTGGCCTTGGGCTGGGATGTTGTTACACGGTTTGCGTATCGCCCCCGGTTCTTGGCTGCAGCAACTTTGTTTTGGTCTATCAGGCAAAAGATCAGTAAGGAAACAGAGGCCTTGCGGAGCATCATGTAGGCTAATTGAATTACATTTCATAACTGACATGTAAAACATGTTGCTGAGGAGCACACACATTCTACCCACACACCCACGGAACATTCACTTGCATAGCTTGCACAAGAGGCCACCCTATCAGTCTTGGCAAATTTCAGAAGACTGAAGTTATACCAGATATCTTTTCTGGCCACGATGGAGTGAAACTACAGATTACTAACAGAAGGAAACCTGACACATTCACAAACATAAGGACATTAAGTTACATACTCTAGAACCTTCATGGATCAAAGAATGTACCACAAGGGAGATCAGAAAATATCCAAGACAAATAAAAATGAAAACCCAATACTGTACTCTACACTTAAAAATGAATAAAGTATGATACTTTTTTTCTTACCACAATAGAAAGTAAATGAAAGAGCTATATAATAATAAACAAGTAAAAAAATTCAAATAAGATTATACTTTTTTGGTAGAACTGAAATCCATGATATTTTTATAGCAAGATGTGGAGTCTTGTATTATCAAATATCTTTTTGTCACGTTCCTGTTGAACAAGGTACAGATTCATTAAGCAAAGAAAAAAAAAGAAACAACAGCAGACAAGAAATATCCGACTTCTTTCAATATCCTTTGACTTTTAATATGTTCTCTTTATCTTAAAATTTGAATTTGTAGGTTTAAGATTTTTAAATTTATTTTTACTTATCTTGCTTGGAGTTTCTGAGCTTCCCGGATCTGTGGTGTTAATTTGGGGGGGAATCCTCAGTTATTAGTGCTTCAAATATTTTTTCTCAGTTATTAGTGTCAAATATTCTCATGACACGTATGCTATAATTTCTGTAGTTGTCCCACTGTTCTTGGATATTATGCTCCATTTCCCCCAGTCATTTCTCTCTTTGCTTCTTTGATTTGAGTGCAGAAGTCTTTCCTCACACGTATTTCCAGTATACTAATGACCCGATCAAAGACATTCTTTATTACTGTCATAGTACCTTTGATCTCTCTAGCACTTATTTTTTATTTTTTCTTTAGCATTTCCATCTCTCTGCTTATATTACTCATCTGTTCTTGCATTTTGTCTATGTTTTCCGTTAGATCTTTTAGCAAATTAATACCAGTGGTCTAAGATTCCCTGTTTAATAATTCCAGGATCCATGCTATACTTGAGCCGGATTCTCAGCTTGCTCTGTCTCTTCAGACTGTCTCTTCTGCCTTTGAATATGCCTTTTAATTTTTTTTGTTGAAAGTTGGACATGGTATGCGTGATAAAAGGAACTCTGGTAAATCAGCCTTTAATGATGTTGTGGTAAGATGTATGAGGAAGAAAGTATACTGCAGTTCCGCGAACTTAGGTCTTAGTTTATTTATTTATTTTAAATGAGCCTGTGAACTTATAAGAACTTCAGTGCTCTCTTCCCCTCAGGTGTGAGAGGACGTTTAGAGGGAGCGAGAGTTGGATATTTCCCTTGTCCTCCATGGAAGGCTAGAGGAGGCTGGAGTTGATAGTTCTCTATTATCAATTGCTTCAGCTCTTTTAAAGTGTAGGAAAACAAAACCCTCATTATCAAAAAGAGAAAATGACTAGATATACTGAATCAGAAAAACCCCCACAAATCATTGCACTATTAATAATAGTAGAGGGATATGCAGGTAAATATGGGATGAAGCAAGGAAAAAAGAGAAGAAACTAGAAATCAGGAGTAGGGAGGGTGAGGACAGGGGGCGGCTGATTGTGTGTCTCACGACCTTTCTACATGTATTTGATTTTAACACCACGCGCATGTATGACGGTGTTACTATACCTGGTTTCTGTTCCCAGTTTGAAGGAAGGGGAGGGGCCGTCAGCGCGACAGAGAAGCAGCATACTGTGCAGAAGGGCTCGGTGATGGCCTATAGGAGGGAGCAGCTGGTGTTCCAGAAGAACGGCTGGGGTAAGCAGAGGCTGAAGGAGGAGCGGGTGGGAGGCAGCGGGGGTCCGCTCCTCCTGGGAAGAGAGGCGAGGAGGGACAGAGGCCACCGGGAAACCGCGGCTCCCGCACCTGTTCAGAGAGGGAGCAGCATTCCTCAGCGTCCAGGGCCCACGCGTTCTCCGCACCCACGGCCCCTCCGCGCGGGGCCCAGCTGAACAGCTGCTCTGGGGAGGTAAAGAGACGGTGTCCTAGGCGGGGAGGGAGTGAAGGGGAGCCCAACGCCAAGGTGCCTTTAGCACCGGGCAAAGCGTGGTTCTGATCCCAAGCATCTCTCCATTGGAGGCCCCACCATTCTCAGCAGCGGACCTGCGGGAGCCACGGAGCCCTCCCGGGTTCCCCGTGACCCCACGGGGAAGCCCATTAGATACTGGCCCAATCGCGGACGAATCTGCAGACGTAGCGCTCTACCCACGCAGGGCAGACTTGTATCACATCTCTCCCTCCTCAGGAGCCTCAAAGTGCACACTGCCCCTACACACACACACGCTTGGGGTTCTGACTCCACGCAGGAGAAAAATTTTCATGAAGCAGCCACCACACAGCCAGCTCAGGGTCCTTGGACCCTCCCTGCCCAAATGCTGCGTCCCAGGTAGAGGTCAGCCGGATAGAGCTGGGGTCTGGCTCCTCCGAGGTCAGGAGGTGCCCTCGCCACACGTCGCACACACATTCCATTTCTCTCAGACACACTTGCATACACACACTGTTCCCTGAAGAAGCCTCCATGTAACGTCTGGTTGAGGGAGGGTCCTGCTGTCACTGACCTGCTGTCAGCGGCCATAGACAGAATGAGGGAAGACTCTCCAATCTTTAGGTTCCGTGGCTCAACTCAATCTTCAAAAGCATGTTGTGTTAAGTGTTGGCAAGGGTGAACTAGAAGGAATTGGGCTCAGAGGCTGACCTCTCGCAGTGCCCGCAGGTCATCTCCTCCCCACTAGGGGGCGCGTGGCACTTGCCTGTTCCTACAATTCTGGGCTAAGGGGGAACCGATGGCCCAGGGCAGCAAACGTTGCACTCCCAGGAAGTAATTTCATCCTCATAGCAAATCGGAGAGGAAAACAATGTGCAGAACTGTTCAATAATTCCACCATCGCGCTTGATATGTAACTCCGGGAAAACCAGAATTCCTCTGTCACCCATCTTATCTATGGATGGAAACGAGCCCTTCTCTCCGGAGCCGATGGAGATAAATGTCCGAGAGGGTGGCTGACCCAAAGTCATCTTCCCACTCTGCAGTTCACCTGCGCCTTCCGCTGACCTGACGGCAAGATCAGGTCTCTGTCATCTCAGAAACCCCTCACCCAAGTGTGCCCTCACAGCCAGCCTCCCTAAAGAGCCTTCTACACGCTGCTCCCCATCCCTGGCGCCCACCCCTCCACCCACGGAGGGTTGTCCTCCAGCGAACCCACTCCACGTGGTCACCAGTGACCACACACTCAGCCATTCCTTTCTTGCAGCCCCTTTCTCCCTGGATACTGCCACGCCATGAGCTATGGGGTCTTTTTAATGGGCTGTGTCCACTTGGTCTCCTTCCTTCACGGGCCCCTGTCCCCTGTCAAACACTTAAATTGGATTATTAGGCAAGTTTCCGAATTTTGAACATTTCCCTACGTGAAATGCGAAGCGGGCCCGGACGTGGGTAGGGCTCGGGCCGAGGACTTGTGGGGGGCACCTCCGGGGCGTCAGACTAAGGGCAGCAGGAAGGAAGCCCGTTCTGTTCCTGGTAAAGTGGGCGATGAGAGCGGATACCCATCACCCAGGTGCTTGTTGAGAACAGAGGCTCTAGCTTCCCCTTAAGAGGGCCAGACTCAGGAGGTGTGGAGGGAGGGCAGGGGTCCTGAGTTTCCACACGCATCCCAGGTGATCCCAATGCCGGGGGTCCCCAGGCCGCCCAGAGAGCAGCTGCCACACCCGTCCTGGAGGGGACAGTGTGGGGGCTCAGTGCAGGGATGTGAGGGACTCTGCAGGGGTAACCCCGGCTCTGCTGACCTCGCGTTTCCCTTTCCAGAAATTCTTCCTGGCTCAGGTGATGAGGAGGAAACCTTCCCAGAGGGTGAGTTGTTGAGCAGGTTCTCTGCTTATTATACCTCAGGCCCCCGCTGAGCCCTTGACCCCCCTTGGACACTCTAAAAACCTGCTGGGGGCTCAGTCCCCAGATAAATCTTCCCCACCAGCCTCCTCTGCCATGTCCTTGTGTCCCCTGCTGTGACAAAGACACAGGCCCCTGGTCACAGGGACAGCCGCCTGTCTCCTTGGAGGTCTGGAGTAGGAATGTGTGTGTCTGTTGGGGGGAGCAGAGACCACGCTGTTGTAAGTGATCACTCCTTTTTTTCCCCAGAAATTGTCTTGAGGAGCGGCCTCATGGAGGAAACATTCTGTACTTTAGTACAAGGAAAATGTAATGTGGTCCCCTACGAGGCCCCGTTTTGCCCAACTGAAACCCCACGGGGCTTCCTTTACCATCCTCACCTGGGCGACAAGGTTCACGTTGGGTGGGAAAGGGCAGGTGGATGGAAACGGGGGTTGGGGAGCAGGAGGGAGAATGTAGAGAGAGGGAGAGTCTCCAGAGACTAACTCTTGGGTGGGGAATTCACTTTCCCTTCTAGGCAGCGAAGAAAGTTTCATCCCACAAACGCGTGAGTGTGTGTTTGCTGAGGTTGGGGAGGGGTCCCGTCGCCCTCCTCTGGGGAGCAGGGCCCTGTGTCCCTGCCTTTTCCACGGTGGCCCTGGAGCCTGGCCGGGGTTCCTGTGGGGTGGGAGGGGTTGGCAGTGTCAGGAACAGGGGGTGGCGGAGGGAAGGCTGGGGAAGGCTGAGGGATGGAGTGGGAAGAGGTTAAGCAAGAGGGTGGGGGCAGTAAGGGAAGGGACCTCGGTTTTATTTCTAAAGAACTTTGGGGGATGAGAAAGGGAGATGACCACTTGCTTTTCTCTTTCTAGAAAGAACAGAGAAACTGCTCTTACTTGGTGAGTGTTAGTATACTAAGAGGGACTCTTAGGCCTGCTGGGTAGGAAATTGCCAAACTCAGAAACCAAATTGGAAGTTTCCTCCTCAGAAAACAGTTTTACTGCTAAATTTATGCTTTAGTCAACCCCACTATTCTCCACTCTTTCCCTCCCCTCTCCTCCCTTCCCTTCTCCCTCCCCTTCCCTTCCCCTTCCCTCCCCTCTCCCCTTCCCTCCCCTCTCCCCTTCCCCTCCCCTCACCCCTTCCCCTTCCCTCCCCTCTCCCCTTCCCTCCCCTCTCCCCTTCCCCTTGCCCTCCCCTTCTCCTCCCCTCCCCTCTCCTCCCCTACCTTTCTCTTCCCTTCCCCTTCCCTTCCTCCCTTCTTTCTCTCATGAGTGCAGGCAAGAAACGTTTGTGGATGGCTTCTTAGCTATTTTTCCAAGCACTGGGGCTTGGGCAGTGGACCAAACAGAAACCCTGCCTCCCTGACGCTTTTATTCTAGTGGCTTCTCACTCTCAGAAGCTCAGCTTGAGGCCACCTCAGGTGTCCTAGCAGAAGCAGAGAGCCCCCAACATCCACTCCTTGGTTAATTCTTTATTGGCCTAGAGGGTATGGGTACAGGTGCCATTGCATGTGGTACCAAGCATTTATATCCATAACTTCATGTAGTTGTCCTGAGAGTCTCATTTTAGAGTCCGATGCTAGAATCTCTAGCGTTCTCTTCTCTGGAGTCTAATCTAGAATCCACATTATATCAGATGTGTCCCAGAAATGAGTACCTAGTCAGTTCCCTTCCAGAATCCTCTTCTCTCCTCTCTGCATTTACCCCGTACCTCATTTCACCTGAGCTTTCCCATCTTGCTAGCCTGTTACGGCAGCTCCATCCCAGAGCTCAAAGATGCCACCTTCAGACATGCTTGGGGTCAGCTGCTAAAAGGGGCGAAGCATTTTGCTTATGTTGATGGGAAAGGAATGCTCGAATCTCAGAACTGTCTTCATTTTCTGGTTGGCATTATTGTCCGAGGGCAGATTTTCAGCGCCTACAAGAGGAGGTTTATAGGAGAGAAATGGCAGCGGCCCAGCTCTCAAAGGCCATTAAGGACACTGTGTTCTCCAACCTCCTGGCCATGCTTGGGGACCGAGAGGCCCTTCAGGACCTCATGGACACGGTGAGGGGTCCCCCTGCTACCGAAGGTTGATCAAGCTTGTACACGGGCGATGGTTCAGAGATGTGACTGCCACGACGTGTGGGGAAGCGAAGAATGGGGGGTAACTTTCGGGCTGGAAAAGGACGTCTGAGACTGGGGAGTGTGGCCCTGTGCCCAGGGAGCGGGCCCAGGGAGTGCAGCGCTCGCAGGTGTCCCCTGGGGCTGTGGGGACCCGTTACCCTGCTCCTTGGTTAATCACTTACAAACGCAGCACTTACAGGCAAGATTGCGTGGTATTGCTCTCCTCATTAACAACGCCTGTGTCCTGTAGCTTGAACAGGAACCCGTGGGGGATTTGGATGGCCCTGGAGGCAGCATCCTAAACGAACTGCGACAGGACTCAAGCTACGCATGGAATGGCTCACAAGACGTCATCCTTTACCTGCTTGAAGCCATGATGGGTAAGAGTGATTTGGAGGACTATTGGGGGGGGGGGGGACAGTGTTGGTCCCTCAGAGCCCGCACATGGCTGCATCCGATGCCACCCTCCAAGGCTCTTCGAATAGTATGGTGTTTCACCCTCACCTCACACGTGTCTCCAAGGTCAGGAGGGCTCGGTGTGAAAAACTTGCCACACGACACAGACCTAGAAAGCTCAGCCCAGGTTCAGCCAACACATCACTGAGGGCGGATGATTCCAGGCCCCCGTACAGCGCGCCACCCCCAGGGCCACGTTAGGGGGCAGCCTGAGGCCATGCCAAGGGCGGAGGGGGCCTTTCCAGGGCCGGGGACTTGACTCTCCCGTCTAAGGAGTCTTACTCCTCTGCCTAGAGGTTGCCTCCTAAGGGTCTCTTAGTTCACTGTGGGCAGAGGAATATCTGACCATTTCCCCAAATGTCCCCTGTGCCTAGTGCTGAGTGACGTCCAACACCGTCTTCTGGCCCAGTCCATGGAGAAGCAGATCCTCTCCCAGCAGCGGGATCTGGTGAGAAATGTCCAGGGGCCAGTGTCCTGGGAAGCGGGTGAGGGAACCAGAGATGAGAACGATTCTGAGGAAAGAGGGAAGAATCAGGTTCTGCTGGGAAGGGAGAGGAAGTCCCAGTGTGTCCGCGGGGAAACCTGGGCTGCATCTCCCTCTGGGCGTGGGACCGTGGGCGTGAGTCCGCCCGGGGAAGGTCTCATTTTCCTTGTCAACCCTCTCAGAGGCCCTGCACCGTTCTCAAATGTATGTATCCAAGGCTTGGGAGCTGAGGGTATCGGAGTTACACCTCTGCTTTCCTCACATGGTTACCATGTGCCAATTGTGCGCTCTCTGTCTCCATATGTGTATATATAAGTGCCTGTGTATGTATGACATATGCATATACATACACATGTTGCACACACGAGCATACACATATACTATTCCAAACACCGCTCTTCTGCAGGGTAAGTGTTAGCGTCACTAGCTGGCAGCTCAAGAACCGGTGCTCAAGGATTCCCAATCACGCGTCCTTGGTCACGCCGAGCACAAGACAGGACCAGGACGTGCCTGCTAAGCTCCTGCCCTTGCAGTTTTCCTGCAGGACCCCTGGCTCTTGGGGCTGGAGGTTCTCTCTTCCTGACCTCCAAGGCTGGCCTGCCGCAGCTGATACTGTCTCTTTAAGGTGCGGAGCATCCTGGAGCCCAACTTCAAATACCCCTGGAGCATTCCCTTCACCCTGAAACCCGCGCTCCTCGCCCCGCTCCAGGCCGAGGGTGTGGCCATAACCTACGGGCTGCTGGATGAGTGCGGCCTGAAGATGGAGCTGAATAGCCCCAGGTCAGCCTGGGACCTGGGGGCCAAGAAGCCCCTGTGCGCCCTGTACGGGGCGCTGTCGGTGCTGCAGCAGCTGGCCCAGGCCTGAGCGCCGGGCGGGCGGGCCAGGGCTCAGTCCACCGCGTCAGCCCGTGCAGTCCTGGTTCTGCCTGCTGCCGCCAAGGCCTCCGAGCTGTTCCCTGCATCTACGGGTTTGTGGGGATTTTGGGGCTCCACACATAAATAATCATGTACTGACTTGGTCTTTGTCTGTTGGCCTTATTTCCCTGAGCACGGGCCTCCCAGGTTTTCCCACGTTGTCACAAAAGGCGGGCGACTCTGGCTGCTGGTGGGTGGATCGGCACGGGGTGCATGCGCGAGCGGAGGGAGATCATTGAGGGGTTTCTCTAATTGTCCAGGCACTCGGTGGTCTACTTTAAAAGCTAGGAGCTCGAAAGGTGCATATATTTTGTTTTTCTAGTTCAAAGAGATCCTAGGACTAGGTTGGGGATGCATATTCTATTGGTATGTACCAATATGCAGCATCACGTGTTTAATTGAATGACAGTGATTGGAGGTATTTTGTCATGAATTTCCAGCTTCTGTCAGAAGGTGGCAGCATTGTCACACAGCAGGAAGTTGGTGGTGCTGCCAGAGGCTTTGCTTTATTTGCTTAGGGCTTTGGAATTCAAGTCAGTCTCCTCTCTCCTGTCTCTGTTCTCTGGCCTCCCCTCCTCAGGTTCCCCTCTTCCCCCTTTAGCTTCCTCCCTGATGCATTAACTTGGAATATGGGGCGATGGTGGAGGGGGTTGACACTGGCTTCTTTTTGTACCCTCTAGAATCTTCCTTTTCAACACTATGTTGGTTGCATTAAGTGACCCCCTTAAAGAGCTCTGGGAAGTTAGACCTGAATTATGGGGAACTTAGAGCTATTCCCAATGTTCCAGAAAAGCTGTATCTCGGTGCAGCGTCAACCTCTTCTGCCGGGATTATTATGGATTCTATGATAAATCTATTGTCTCATCCTGACCATAGGCTGAAGCAGTGGAAGCGTTTGAATGTCTTTCAATAAGCAGGGGTATACTGTTTGTAAATAAATTCAGCCAGAAAATTGAACTGTTCCAAAATATGGGAACGTTGGTCAACACAGGGGAAAGCAGGGCTGGTGAGAATGCTGGGATTCTCTGCCTCGGCGGAGCAGAGCTGGTCTTCGAGAAGATGGAGGCGGCCGCAGGGATCTGGGCTGCAGTTCAGCAGACCAGTCCTCATCGCTGGTGCTCAGTCAGCCGTGTTTGAATGAACTGAACTAAAGCAACAGGGATGCTAAGCTTAGATGCCGCCGTGTACCTGCTACCGTGCACCTGCTACTGTGCCTACTGAAGCCTCAAAAGCCGGTTTGAAGAGAGTGAGTGTTTGCTATAGGCTGCTGAAGTCACTATTTCAATTTTCAGGTATTCTTAGGCAATTGAGCATATTTAAAAATGGCACCTCTCTTGTAACTGGGACTGAGGCTAAAAGCTGCTTTTCTTGCATACTTCATAGCCTGTAGTAGACCACACATGCTTAGGGGTTTTTTTGTTTGTTTGTTTCTTTGTTTTTTCTTTTTATTTTATTTTATTTTTTTTAGCAAAGGCCCTTGCATTTGCAGACAGTGAGCCCTGAGTGAACTGAGACTGGCTTGTAATCTGCCCCACCCTAGTTGTCACAGAGGGAACAAGATAGGGATTTGTGGCCACTATTTACCTTCTCTTATTTCTGTGGAGGTGTGTTGCTCCCCTAACATTGACAGTTTTATAGCGTCAGGGAGGAAGGGAGTGGGGACCCTGGGTTTGGGGAAAGCTGGTGCTTTCTTCAGACTGGCAGAGGGCAGGAGCGAGTGCTCCCTACCTGCCTCCAGGAGTGCTGGCCCTTGTTGATCGTTGGTACCCTGCACATATCAAGGCCTGTATTTCTTCCAGTGGTAGCTCCCTACCACTCAATAAGAGAAACCAATTATGCAAATGTAAAGGCACTTTTTCTTTGGATAATTTCTAGTAGCTCCTTTTTAAATAATTATGCTGTCTATTGGTTCTTTGTTAAAGAGTCCCTTTTTTTAATTGTTGAATGATGCCCCTATTTCTAGGTATCCATAAAAGATTGAGGAGAAGCTTGTCATTAAAGGAGTAGATACACATTTTTCTCTGAGTGCAGGCAGGATGCCAGGGGTTGGGGATACTAAGTGAACATTGTAATAAGCAGTCTTTTCAAAAAAGGTGAAAGATGCTTGTTATCTAATACATAACATATCACCCCAAAGATGGCTTAAAATAGCACACATTTGATTTATGCTTCCCTGTTGTTGGGGATCAGGAATTCGGGAGTGTCTCCTGCTGGGTGGGGCTCCCTCTGAAGGCAGTGTGACCTTGGCAGAGGCTACAGTGGACCAAAGCTTCCCTGCAGCTGGAGAACTGGTTTTAAAAAAGGTTTATTTATTTACTTACTTTTAGAGAGCAGAGAAGGGAGGAAGAAGAAGAGGGAGAGAAACATTGATGTGATGTATGCACCCAACATAGGAGCACTCAACTACATAAGAAAAATCTTGAAGGACTTCAAGAAAGATATAGACAGCAACACACTGATAGTAAGGGATTTTAATACCCCACTGTCAACAATAGATATTGTTGGGACCTGGGACAATATATCAATGAGCATATTGTGGAACTGAACAAGGCATTAGATCCAATGGACTTAACTAATATATACAGAGCCTTTCATCACAAAGAAGCAAAATACACATTCTTTTCAAATGTACATGGAACATTTTCAAAGATAGACCACATGATAGGACACAAAACAAGTCTCAACAAATTCAAGAAAATTGAAATCATATCAAGGATTTTTTCAGACCACAAGTGCTTGAAACTAGAAACCAACCTTAAGGAAAAAACGCAAAACCATTCAAACTAAGGAGACTGAATAGCATGCTGTTAAACAATGAATGGGTTAATAATGAGATCAAAGAAGAAATCAACAAGTTGCTGGAAAGAAATGAAAATGAGCACACATCAGTCTAAAACCTATGGGACACAGCGAAGGCAGTCCTGAGAAGGAAGTTCATAGCAATACAGGCCTACCTAAAAAAGATAGAAACATTTCAAATAAACAACCTAACCCTACATCTACAAGAACTTGAGGAACAACAAACAAAGCCCAGAGCAAGTAGAAGGAAGGAAATAATTGAGATCAGAGCAAAATTAAGTGACATAGAGACTAAAAGAATAATTCAAAGGATCGGTTGTTGTGGATGGGGATCACACAGCTCCTAGATCTAGGGGTCATTGTTCGGGGCCAGCTGAGGTGGGAGTGTGGGCTCTGAAGGTCCCTCAGAGCCTGTTCCAAGGTTGTCACAGATGAGGGGAAATAATACGAGTCATCGCAAACACTTCTCTGTTTGCCAGGAGAGGGGGCGTGGCTCTTCCCTCTAGTGGAGAAGGCCCTGAGCGACATTTGTCCAAAGGCTTTTATTGAAAGGGTTATCAGTGCGGCTAGGTAATAGGAGTGTCTCATTACATCAGTATGTTAATGTTTACAGAGAACAGGTGATGTTTTGAAGAAAACAAATAACAGGAACACACCGATTTACATGGGTCTTAGAGGAGACTAGTAAACATGAGAGTGCCAAAGGGTTTGGGGTTAGGGTCTGTGAATAATGTAAATTTCCTTCCCAGCATGAGCTGGCTATCATAGCTTTTGAGGGAGAAACAAAGCATGCATTAAAGAATTTACTCTTAGGCTTAATTTGCCCTGTGAACCTCCAGATCCAGTTTAGGTCTATCTCTAGTATTGTTTCAAGCCTGAGCCAGGCGTGGGGAGGGAGCCACCAAAAAACAAGGATACTTCTTTCAGATAGAATGAGGACCCTGGCCATATTCAAGCCAAGCCAAGGGGAGCAGGTCTTTTTGCCCTTTCTCCATGTCCCCCAGGTTCTTTGCTTCTGATGGCCACCAGCTGTGCCTGGCTTAGGTTGTCCCTTCCATCAAGGGATCTTATCCATTGTTGACTACCAGCCATCTCAGGGCCAAGCAGGGTGATGTGAGGGAGGTAGGGGGTGCACCCCTGCCAAGGAGACAGGTTTTGTCTCCTCAGTGACCCGTTTTCCCAAGGCCTCCTAGATTATTTCCAGCTTAGGGCCATCTTGCCTGTTGGCAGGGCTACAGTTCCTGAAACCAGACAGGGTGTTTCCCAACAATCAATAAATCCAGGATCTGGTTCTTTGAAAAGATAAACAAAATCGACAAGGCTTTAACCAGACTCATCAAGAAAAAAAGGGAGAGGCCCCCAATAAATAAAATCAGAAATGATAAAAGAGAGATTACAACAGATGCCACAGAAATACCAAGGATTATAAGAAATTACTATGAACTACTGTAAGCCAAGAAATTTGAAAATCTGGGTGAAATGGACAAATTTTGAGAAAAATATAGTCTTCCAAAACTGAATGAAGAAGAAAGAGAAAGCCTGGACAGACCAATAACAGTTGGTGAAATTGAAGCAGTAATCAAAATGCTCCTGGCACACAAAAGTCCCGGACCAGACAGTTTCACAGGAGAATTTTACAAAAATTTTAAGGAAGAGATAACCCCTATCCATCTCAGACTATTCTAGAAAATCCAAGAAGAGGGAGGACTCCCAAACTCTTTCTAGGAAGCCAGCAACATCCTAAACCAAAAAACAGATAAAGACACAAAGAAGAAAGAAAACTACAGGCCAACATCCCTGATGAACACAGATGGCTAAATTCCTCAACAAAACATTGGCAAACCACATCCAGCAATACATTAAAAAGACACTATACCATGATCAAGTGTAATTCATCCCAGGGATGCAAGGATGGTACAATATTATCAAATCAATAAATGTAATACATCCTGTAAACAAAAGGAAGGACAAAAATCACATGATTGTATCATAGATGCAGAAAAACATTTGATGAGGTATAACACCCACATGTTATAAAAACACTCAGCAAATTAGGAATAATGGGGGGCATACCTCCAAATAATAAAGGCCATATATGAAAAACTTACAGCCAACATCATACTCAATGGGAAAAATCTAAAAGCTTTCCCACTATGATGAGGAACAAGGCAACATGTCCGCTTTCACCACTTCTATTCAACATAGTATTGAAAGTCTTAGCCACAGCGCTCAGACAAGAAAGAGAAACAAAAGGCATCCAGATTGGAACGAAAGAAGTAAAACGGTCATTGTTTGCAGATGACATGATGATGTACATAGGAAATCCTGTAGACTCCACTAAAAAACTACTTGACCTAATAAATGAATTTGGCAAAGCAGTGGGATACAAAGTCAATATTCAGAAATCAAAGGCATTTTTACATACCAACAATGAAATATCAGAAACCAAAATCAGGGGAAAAATCCCAATTGCTATAGCAACAAGAAAAATAAAGTACCTAGGAATAAACCTAACCAAGGAAGTAAAAGACCTGTATTTAGAAAATTACAGAAAACTGAAGATAGAAATTAAGGAAGACACAAATAAGTAGAAGCATATACCATGTTTGTGGAATGGAAGAATTAACATCATCAATATGTCCATACTGCCCAAAGCAATCAATAAATTCAACGCAATCCTTATTAAAATACCAATGACAGATTTCACAGATGTAGAACAAATATTTAAAAAAATTTTATGGACACATAAACAACCCCAAATTCCTCAACAATTTTCAGAAAGGAGAACAAAGTAGGAGGGATCACAATACCTGACATCAAACTATATTACAAGGCCACTGTAATCAAAACAGTCTGGTACTGGCATAAGGACAGACACGTAGGTCAATGGAACAGAATAGAGAGTCCAGAAATGAACCCATGTCTCTATGGGTTCATTTCTAAATATTCGACAAAGGGGGAAGAAGCATAAAATGGAATAAAAATAGCCTCTTTAACAAATGGTGTTGGGAGACCTGGACAGCTACATGAAGAAAATGAAACTCAACCACCAACTTACACCATACACAAAAATAAACTCAAGATGAATAAAAGACTTAAATATAAGTTGCGACACCATAACAGTCCTAGAGGAGAACATAGGCAGGAAACTCTCAGATATGCCCCGCAGCAATATTTTCACTGATATGTTGCTTAGGGCAAGGGACATAAAGGATAGAATAAACAAATGGGACTTCATCAAGGATTGGACTCGTCGTGGGAGTGAGGTGGGTGGAAGTGCGGTGTGAAGTAACGCTTTCCATGGAGTGTGAAGTGGTGGCAGAGGTGGGAAAGGGCTTTGGAGGGGAAACCCCGAGGCTTGCTGTTCGTGTCAAATATCTGCAGAGAGGGAGGAGCGTGTGTAATGTGGAGCGTGAGGTGGTTGCCGAGGTGGGAGGATGGGGTTTGTGTGATGTGGGAATGGCTGTGCAGGGAGACCGGTTCAGTACCGTGGCGTGTGAAGCGATTGTGTCAGAGGGAGGATTATGGCTTCCTTTGGAGTGTGATGCGGCCTTCTGCGTTATTTTTGGCCTGCTCTTTTGCTCTCCATCTCTCCACAAACTCTCCCAACCTGACTAGACCTGTCCCTCCTTGGGGGCCAGCTGAGAATCCAGAGAGCTCTTCACGCTCCATACATCCCTCCGCTCTTTTTCTTATTCGGCCAATATCATTTGAGCACCTGCCATGTGCCTGGCCCCGTCCTCGGGGCAGGAAAACCAGGATGAAGAAGGCACGGGTTCTTCCCTCAGGATGCTCTAAGTCGGAAGGCAAATGGGCTCGAGCACAGGAAAGGCAAGTCCTTGAGTCTTGAGTCCATCTAGACTCCACAGAGTAGGACAGGACACGGCCTCCCCTATTCACTCCCGTTCTTCAGGATGAGATGGCACCTGGAATTCGAGGCAGCAAGCTCTTCTGGATAATGAACGTGGGTCAGGCAGCAGGTGTTTCTGCAGGGATCCTAAACAGGGCGTGTGAGGTGTCACAGATCCAAGGCCCCTAACCCTGGTGAGCCCTGGGTCCTCTGGGACGAGGGTATTAGAAGGCGGTGTAGAATGGTATGGTTAAGAACACAGACTCTGGGGTTGACTAGGTCTGGGCTCCAATCTGACTTCTACCATGTGCTTGACATCTGTCACTGAGCCCCTATAAATACCTGCTCCACATTTTGATGGTCCTCTAGGGTGTAAGTCTCTCCTTCCCGACATAGAATTTGTTTTTCTTGTTGCAGGATACAACACAGGCTCTGTTAATCAGGTGGCTCCTGAAGGGCATTTTGGGGACAATGAGATGGATCCGTGAAGAAGGAGGCTGGGTTGAGGGAATCCATTCCACTGCCACAGACTGACACAGGATGCTGCTCTGGGATCTTCAGCTGGGGTAGCAGCTCCTGGTTCCCAATCCCTGACCATGACAGGACAGCCTCTCTCTGGATGGGAATCTCTCCAGGAAGTTTAGCTTAAAATCTGTTATTTCAGCCTCTTCATCAATCGTGGGAGCTGTCTACATCTCCTAATGGACCCCTTTCTTCTTAAAATAGCTAGATTTAATCATGCTGTTTTTTAAGCATATTTGATTGGTTATGCTACTACAGTTGTCGCATTTTTTCTCGCCTTTATCCCCCTCCACCCTGCACCTCACCTCCCTCCAGCACTCCCCCCACTTAGTTCATGTCCATTGGTCATACATATAAGCTCCTTGGCTTCTCCACTTCCTGTACTATTCTTAACCTCCCCCTAGTTTGTACCTACTAATTATGCTTATTCCCTGCACCTTTTACTCCATTCTCCCCTTCCCTGCTGATAACCCTCCATGTAATCTCGATTTCTGTGATTCTGTTCCTGTTCTAGTTGTTCGCTTAGTTTGTTTTGTTTTTTATGTTCAGTTGTTGGTAGCTGTGAGTTTGTTGTCATTTTACTGTTCATAGTTTTTGATCTTCTTTTTCTTAGATAAGTCCTTTTAACATTTCATATAATAAGGGCTTGGTGAAGATGAGCTCCTTTAACTTTACCTTATTTGGGAGGCACTTTATCTGCCCTTCCATTCTAACTGATAGCTTTGCTGGATAGAATAATCTTGGATGTAGGTCCTTGCCTTTCATGACTTTTGAATACTTCTTTCCAGCCCCTTCTTGACTCTATGGTTTCTTTTGAGAAATCAGCTGGTAGTTTCATGAGATCTCCTTTGAAGGTAACTGTCTCCTTTTCCCTTGCTGCTTTGGAGATTCTCTCTTTACCTTTAATCTTGGATAACTTAATTATGTTGTGTTCCCCAGTGGGTCCAAGTTCTTAGGGTTTCTCTCTGAGCTTCCTGGGTCTCCTGGAAGTCTATTTCCTTCTCCAGATTGGGGACGTTTTCCTTCATTATATTTTCAAATGAGTTTTCAGTTTTTTGTTCTTCCTCTTCTCCTTCGGGCACCCCTATGATTCAGATGTTGGAACATTTAAAGTTGTCCGAGAGGTTCCTAAACCTTCCCTCATTTTTTTTTTTTGTGATTTTTTGTTTCTTCATTCTGCTCCAGTTGAATATTTATTTCTTCCTTCTGTTCCAAATCATTGATTTGAATCCCAGTGTCCTTCTTTTCACTGTTGGTTCCCTGCCTATTTTTCTTTATTTCACTTTGTATAGACTTCCCTTCTTCCTTTGTTTTGCATCCATACTCAATTATTTCTGTGAGCATCCTCATTACCATTGTTTTGACAGCTTGACTATCTCCTCATTGCTTAGTTCTTTTTCTGGAGTTTTGACCTGTTCTTTCATTTGTGCCATATTTCTTTGTCTCAGTGCACCTGTTACACTGGAAAGGGTGGAGCCTTAGGTATTTGCCAGAGTGGGGCAACCCACTTCATTGCATTGTGGTGCTGTATGATGGGGAGGGGTCAGAGAGGGAACAATGCCACCTGCTTGGCTCTTGCCCCACTTTCAGTCACATCCCCCACTACCAACAAGCACATTGGGCCCTTCTGGTGTTGATTCCCAAGTGTGTGGATTTGTGTACCTTCTAGGATGCCATGGGTCCTTCCAACAGACTCTCTTGTGAGACTGGGAGTTTCCTCCAGTGCTGCAACCCCACAGGTTTTTACAGTCAGAAGTTTAGAGGCTTTCTTTTCCTGCACTGGAACCATGGTTTGTGCAGTCTGTCTCATTCCTCAGTTGTTCCTCCCAGTTTATCTGCATGCGAATGTGGGACGCCCTCGTCCACCAGCTTCCACTTTGCCTCAATTCCTCTCCAGTCTGACTCCCATCTCTGTCCCTCCTACCTGTCTAGATGAATGTTTCCTCTTTAAATCCTTGGTTGTTGGACTTCCATACAGTTTGATTTTCTGGCAGTTCTGGTTGTTTGTTGTTTTTAAATTGGTTGCTGTCCTTCTTTTGTGCAAAGAAGCAAAGCGTATCTTCCTGCACCTCCATATTGGCTGGAAGTCAATTATGTTATTTTCAATAAAGAAACACAGCCACTACAACTACTAATTCACTTTGGACCTTTGGGTAAATCAACCCGCACAGATGCCTTGGCCTATAGGGGCAAAACAGCCTCAGGGTTAAGGGCATGGACTCTGGAGTAAGGCCACCTGGGTTGGAATCCTGGGCCTGACACAGTTGTGTGAGCTTGGAAAAGTTATTTTACCTCCCTGCGTTTCTGTTTCCTTCTCCTTGAACTGAGGAATAATGTTGCCTTCCCCATGGGGTTGTTATGAGAATTAAATAGGCATATTCATATGGGATCTTTGAAAAGCACCTATACCATATGAAGCGCTGAAAAAAGATGAATTATGATTGTCACCCTCTCTGAGCCTCAGTTTCTCTCTCATAAAATTGAAGTGACATAATTTAACTCCTAAGGTTGTAGTGACACTTAGGCTTTTATTTTTTAAAAAAATTTTTATTTTTAAATCATGTTTATTCTATTACAGTTGTCTCAATTTTTCCCCCTTTGCCCTCCTCCACCCAGCCCGCCCTCACTCCACTCTTCCAGTCGACTCCTACTCTGTGGTCCATGTCCATGGGTCATTCATACATGTTCTTTATTTAGTCCCTTCTTCTTTCCATCATTGTCCTCTTTCCCCATCCCCTCTGGTCACTTCCAGTCTGCTCCATGTTTCCATGCCTGTGGTTTATTTTGTTCATTAATTTATTTTGTGGAATAGATTCCACTTATAGGTGAGATCATATAGTATTTGACTTTCACCGACTGGCTTATTTCACGTAGCATAATGTTCTCCAGTTCCATCCATGTTGTTGCAAAAGGTAGGAGTTCCTTCTTTCTTTCTTTCTCTTTTTTTAAAATGCAGATCACTTTATTTATTTATTTATTTAAATGTCAAAATCCATTATAAAATATTAAAAAATTTAAATCCATGATAAAGTCTAAACCATTAAAACAACATGACAGCAGCAAAGAAATAATCAGGTAGATCAATGAAATAAAATGAGCATTCTAGAAACAAATGAATATATCTGTCTAACAATGTAATATATATCAAATTGATATTTCAAAGCAATGAGGAAAATAGGGCTTATTCAACAAATAAGGTGCATGGACCACTATTACTTGAAATAAAAAATATAGAGCCCTATTTCACACATTATACAAAAAATATTCAGGTGAGTTAAAAATCAATCTGTAAAATCTAAGGGGTTTTAGGAGAAAATACAAAATAATATTTTTCTTACTTTGAAGTAAAATATTCAAACCCAGAAGCTATAAAGTAAAATATGAACAACATGACTATATTAAACATTTAAGACTACATAGTAATATACATATAAAAAAAGTTTAAGGACAAGTAATAAAATAAAAAAGTATTCGCAGCACATCTAAAAAGGGTTAATAGTTTTTTTTAGGGAAAAAATTCTACAAACATTTAATCAAAAAATGGATAAAGAATACCAAAAAAAAGAAAAAAAATTAAAGCTTTTTAAAAATCATAAATAAGCAAGAAATATACCAAAACAGGTTTAGTTTTAACAAATAATAAAGTAACAATAAAAATAACACATCATTGTCACAATCAGATTAATAAGTATTAAAAATATTGGTAATATCCAGCATTGGTGATGGTGAAAGGAACTGGGTATTCATAGACTCTTTTTCTTCTTCTTAAAGCAGTCCCTTTAGCATATTTTGCAGTGCTGGTTTTGTGGAGGTATATTTTTTTAGCCTTGTTTTGTCTGGGAAACTCCTTATTTTACCTACCATTTTAATTGAGAGTCTTGCTGGGTAGAGCAGTCTTGGTTGCAGGCTTTTGCTTTTCATGACTTGGAATATTTCTTGCCATTCCCTTCTGGCTTGTAGTGTTTCTGTTGAGAAGTCAGATGTTAGCCTTATCAGGGCTTCATTATATGTTACTACCTCTTTCTCCCTTGCTTCCTTTAGGATTCTCAGTTTGTCTTTGATATTTGCCATTTTAATTATGATGTGTCCTGGAGTGGGCCTCATTGGGTTCCTCTTGAATGGGACTAACTGTGCTTCCTGGACTGATGTGACTTTTTCTCTCCTCAGATGATGGAAGTTTTCCATCATTACTTTTTCAAACAGGTTCTCTATCCCTTCCTCATCCTCTTCTCCTTCTGGTATCCCTCTTATATGGATATTACTACATTTCAGGTTGTCCTGAATTTTCCCCAATGTCTCTTCATTCTTTTGGGGTCTTTTTTCATTTTCTTGCTCTTTCTGGGAGTTTTTTTCTACCTTATCCTCCAGCTCGCTCATTCAATCCTCAGCTTCATCTAATTGCCTTTGGTTCTTTCTACTGTGTTCAATTCAGAAATTGTATTCTTCATTTCCTCTTGTCTCTTCTTGATAGTTTCTATGTCCTTTTTCATGCTGATACAGTTTGCAGTAAGCTCCTCGTAGTTTTCCTGTAGTTTTAAGTAATGCTCTCTGAGCTCACTGAGCTCATTCAGCTTCCTTAGAACCATTGTTTTGTCCTCAATATCTGAGGCAAGTTTACTTGCCTCTATTTCATTTTGTTCTCTTTCTGGGGTTTCCTCCTTTCCCTTTGACTGGGGTGTGTTTCTTTGTCTTCCCATTATTTGTGAGGCTCTTCTCTTTTGCTTCTGTTTCTTAAATTGATCTGTCTTGATTATCCTGACTTTGTGGTGTGAACTTCTATGGTGAGAGACCGCTGTTTTTCCTTTCTGGATCTGCCTCTGATGATGTCAGATGTTGACCCTGTATGACCTTAGGCAGTCTGTTTGAGACTTCCAGAGATTTACTGTCTGTGGCTGTCTCCTTCAGCTGTTAATCTAGTCACTCTGCATTCAGCTGGCTGGCTTAGACACCATAGGGTGGGGCCGAGTCCCTCCTGGTGACAAGGTTATTGTTTCCTCTCACTCTGCTGCCACTCAGGGGAGTGGTCTGCCTGAGCCAGATGGCTGCTGCTAGATGGGGGAGGAGTCAGCACCAGGATCCCGCCAGCTACCCTCTCTGTTCTTTCCCCAAAACCTCCAACTCCAGTCTCTCCTCAAGAGTCTCTAGACCACTCTGCACCTCCTTTAGCCAGGGATCTGCTATCTGTGGCTGCCACTCTGTACTCAGCGGTCAGGCTTTAGCACTACCAGGCTAGAGCTGAGTCCCTCCTGGGGGAGGGACTATTGTGTACTCTCACGCTGTTGCTGCTCAGGGGAGTGGTCTGCCTAAAAAAGATGGCTGCTGCCACATGGGGAATGAGTCAGCACTGGGATCCTGCTGGCTATTCCCTCAGTTCTCTCCCCAAAGCCTCCTTCCCCAGTCTCTCGTCTGGCGTCTCTGGCCCACTCTGCTCCTGCCTTTGCCAGAGACCAGGGTAAGTGGCTGCAAATACAAACTTATGTGTTGGCCCTTTAAACAGCTCTTTGTGTCTCCAGCCGCGTGTCTCTGGCAGAGAGCAAACCTGCCGCTTTTCCCAGCTGGTAGTCACCTGTGTACTTTTTGGGCTCTGGTGCTGTAGGCTGGATGTCCCTGCTTATGGTTTAGACCCCGTTCTTCTCAGGGGGATCCAACTGGCCATTTCAATATCTTTCTGGTGCTGCTGCCAGCGGGTGCCCCACTCACCTTCTCGAGTCTCTACTGCACTCTACCAGTTAGGTTGTGCTAAAGCTGATTCTTCTGTCTGTCCGAGGTTATAAGGCTCCTCTCTCCCTATTGTTCAGTTGTTCATTCCAGATGATTTCTACATAATTTAGTTGTAATTCCAGGTTGGTCTTGGGAGGAGGTCAGTGTGACTTCTACTCACACCTGCACCCTCTTGATTCTCCGCAGTTAGGTTTTTAAATGATGCATTTGATAAATCTTGGCTTCCTTTCTTAATTTCCTTTGTTCCTTCCTTCCTTCCTTCCTTCCTTCCTTCCTTCCTTCCTTCCTTCCTTCCTTCCTTCCTTCTTAACCTCCTTCCTTCCTCACTTCCTTCCTTCTTCCATGTAGAAAAGAGCAAATGACTGTCGACTGGAATCTGAGGACTACCTAAGGGAAACCTGACTTACTCATCAGTTTAAAATCCTTTCCTCTCCTTTGGGCCATCTAGAATTAAAACGATATCCTCCCAAAACATAATGCATTACCCAGGGGAGAGAGAGACTAAGAGAAATAATTAAACAGCTATGTGAATTGATTAAGCCTACTTTTAAGGAGTCAAACAATTAACATTCATTTCAGCTCCCACTTGGCAAAGAACTTTCAGCAATGTTTTTGTTGTTATTTCAATTTTTTTTTTTGTTTTTATCGCCTGGCGTATAAATGTCTTTAATGTACTTTTCTTAGCAGTGTTCATTTTTTTTCTTCATTTTATATTTTGAATAACATCTCGTCATTTGGTAGAAGCTATTTTTTTTATTCTCAATAAATACATTCCTCACTAAGGAATGTAAAGCTATTACACATGAGCTTTTTTCCTCAGGCAATTATTAGAACTACTCTGAAGCACCTAAAATTTTAGAGAAAGCAATAAAGAGACTATAGATCAGCAAAATAGTTGATGCTTGGTCCATTGACATCTTTCTTTTCCTCAGTGAATATTATCCTCTATATCAGTTGGGTTTGTTTTCACTGTAAGCCATGGAAAACTCACGGCTTGGGGACCAAGAGGAAGTTGGCATGAGTGGTGGGTTCATCCATGGCCTGACGCACCCTCCTCTGTTTAAGTGTGAGCTGTCTTCTAAGGCAAGATGGGAACCAGCAAGTACAGCCCCATGTCCTCTGAGGTTTGTGCCCAGCAGAGAAGGTAATCATCTCTTCCCCCAATATTCCCACACAAATATAGGGCCTGACTTTCACTGGACTGAATCAGGTCCCATGGCCAACTACTGGACAATGCCATGTTTTGATGGTCAAGGCCTGAGTCACATGTCCACCCAGAACATGTAGGTGGTGAATGTGGAAGGGCAATACCCCAATGGAAAATCAGTAAATTGTTACCTAAGTAAGGGAAAAGGGATCCTGGACAACCCAATAAAAGGAATTATCCACCACAGTCATCTCTCGATTACATTTGGTCTATCAGTTGAAAAAAAGTGTAGGTCTTTCTGTTAAATTAGTACACATGTTGTCCTACTGAAGCATGTGCCTATTTGTCCTCTAACTAAACACTAGTCACTGAAGTTAGAATCCAGAGATTTCAAAGTCACCGTCTGGACAGTGATTTGCAGCCAGGGAGGACACATCTCACAGAGTGGGGATAAGGGGTCAGGCAGCGGAACATTGTCAGGAAGGGGTTTTGATGTAGTTTGGACACACTGACTTAGTATTATTAGTACATGTCTGCTGAATAAAAATCAAATACTTATTTTTATAATAGAAACCATAACAGGAAAAGAAATATAATATTATCTTAGCCAATGACAATGGGCTGAAAAAACCCATTGGCATGTATGTACTAGCCAGTATATCATCAAAAGGAGCATGTTCACACCATGAAAGGTGCATACTGGAATGTTAATGGCATGAGGTTATTATGTAAAAATAACTATCACTTTTTATTGTGATATATCATTTTAGATTTGCTGACGTGTCACCTTTTCAGAGATGCCTACTCTGACTACCTAACTCTTATCTACACCCTGCAAATTACTCTTCATAATTGTTTCCTTAGAGACTTACCACTAGTTTTAATTATTTATATTTCACCCATTTGTTCTCCATCTTTGTCTCCAGAATAAATGTTCCATGAGTGCAAAGATCATGTCTGTTTTCACAGCATATCCAGTCCCGGATGTTTGAGGAGGAGCGTTATTTTAGTCAGGATAGGACAAGCTCTGCTGAGGTAACACACAAATCTTTGAATCTCTGTGGCTTAGAAAAATAGAGGTTATTTCTCATTGACACAAAGTGTGTTTCCATTTAGACAGTTTCCCTTTGTCTTATAGCCATGACATGTAGTGTATATGGCATCCAGGTTCACCAAGGCAGAGAATGAGAAGGACAAAGGAAGCATGTAACTGACTCAGCTCACAAGTGACACATCACTTCCACCCAAGTTCACTGGCCAGACATGGTCACATGACCCACGACCCCAGTCTAACAGTAAGGGAGGTTGGAAAATGTAGAAGGCAGTAGATGTGTGGAGAGTGTCTCCTGGCTCGAATGCAATTCCCAACTTTCCTGGTTTCCATGAGGAGGAACTTATCTTAAACTCTAAGGCTTCTCTCCACTCTCTGTCTTACCCTCCACTGGGAGGGAGAGTGACTTAGCTACTGGATGCATTTGGGAGAAGGAGCTAAGATTCTTGGAACAACCCCTCTCTTACTTTCATTTTCTGGCGCTGTGTCTGATGCAGAGAGCATACATTCTACACTGCTCCTCCTTGCTGCAAGTTTTGCTGAAGAAGGATCCCCCCAACACACACAGAGGTGGAGACCCTGTGATGGTCCAGCACGCTGGAGAATGGGTGAATAAATTAGATTTATTCTGAGGGTTGGTGTTAGGAAAGCTATTACTTGCTTCCCTTTATACTCTGGGTAGTGTTTATAACAATGGTGATAGTCTAATATCCATCTGCCTAACCTCAATGTGCTTTTTCTCAACTGGGTCTGAACTCAGGCAGAAAGCAAGGGGGTCTTGATGGACCCTGCAGACCAACATCAGTTTGTTCGGTCCTGATAGGTGTTTGATAAAAATTCAATGAATAAATGGACCTGCAGGACACCTGAAAGGTTATCTAGTACCATTTGCTCCTACAGAAACCCCAAGTGCATGTGACTACTCAAAATCACCTACTCAGCTGATCTCCAAATCTCTGCTTCCTCTAACACATGTTGCTAATGCCATATGCAGGTGGAATATAAAGCAGTATCTATCTCTCGACACATTCTTTCCATAATTTTGGAGGACTTTCCCACAAGGAGGAGGAAGACTTAAAAAGAAAAAAAAAAAAAAGGATTAAAATCCTCTGAATAGATAACATACTTTTCTTTGCCCAAAGGTGTATGTGATGGGGAGGAGGGGGGCTTAATTTTGCCCTCCCCCGCATCACCTGCTTCTATTATCTAAATCACTGAATACTTTTGGGTGAATCATTCCTATTTGACTGATAATCCTTGCAGCAAACTTTTTTCTGGGCCATAAAAATGCAGTGGCGTTTTAATCATACAACTATTTAACTCAGTCCCTCCCTAGTCCTACGGCTGAGCTCCAAGGCCATAATTTACAATCTACCACCCACACATATTGAAATGAGATTATTGTTCCCACAGAAAAGAACCCTGTCACTGCACAAGTCCCAACTTTGTTCCAGAGAGTGATAAAAATGACAAGGAAAAGGCCCGGAGTTGTTTGATAGCCTTCTAAGGAAGGCAGAGGAAGGATGAAAGATTACCATCCTGGGTACACAATGTGAAACAGTGTTTCTACAACTCTGTACAGTGTTTCATCCAGAGGGCTCCCACCCTCCACCTGGGCACACTCCCTAACCTTGTGATCTAGAAGCCAGCACGAATTGCTGGTAGATGGGTGGTCCTGGTGAATGCCCTTATCCCTGCCCCAAAAGTGAGAGCAGCCAGGGAGGAAAACTATCCATGAAAAGGTCACTGTGGCATATGAGAACCCAGGCTGAGGAGCTTGGCACAGCAGGAAGAGAAAAGGCTTTGAGACCACGTGGATGTGGACTATGGTCTCAAACCTGTCACTTACTGGCTGAGACTCAAAAACACAACTACTAATGGAATCTATATTAACCTCTGCAGTTGTAACCACCTGTGGAACCTCAGCAGTCACTCCATCACTTTCTTGAAGCTAGACCTTCCCCTCCTTTAACACAAGGGTGACAAATTCCATACCATGTAATTGTTATAAGTAGAGGAGACCGTGTTGGAACCATGCATAGCTCACAGCCAGCGTGCAGCCAACAGAAATGAGACTCATTGTAAGGTGTCCTGGAGAATGGGAGCCATTTATGGGAGGGCCAAACACTCAGCTACAACTTGGGAGAGAGTCCCAGCTAAAGAAAGTTTGGGGTCAGAATCCAGAGACTGAGCTTCAATTTTCTGACCATCGTGGAAACCAGAGGAGCTCCTGGATTACAATGACACATCACAGGGGACGCTGGAAGAGGATTGTCAGAGACGGGACCTCTGGGCTAGGAAACTGGAAGCAGGAGTTGTAGATGAACTCAAATGGGAGGCTGTTGGAGGTTTGGAAGAGGACAGATGTGCTTCCACTTTCCATCCTTCCTTCTCAGAGAGGTGGACTTGAGCAGAGTAGATTTATAGTCTGACTGCTGAAGATGAAGTGCTAGAGAGAAAGAAGCAAAGCTGATGTTCTCTGTGACTCTTTCCCCGATCCCTCCCACTGGCCCAGCAAAGCCAGGTCCCTTGGGCACCGTTGCCCCATGCATGGCCCTCCAATGTAGCCTGGAAAACCATGACTGAAATGCCTAGCTCCTCCTAACCTGGAAACTCCGCCAGTGTGAGGGTTGTGTTGTATTTGTGTTGGTACTAAGTGCCTTACACGCTGACATACAAAGCTATATAAACACAAGTGCACTTTGAAAAAATTAGAATCATACATAAAAAATTCATATCCTCCTTTTTACTCTTAAAGGTCAGAGTTGTATGTCTATCTTTTTTAATGATTTCAAATATTTCATCAAATAACTATAGCTAAATTAACATAAGCGTTCTACCACTAATGGCTGTTTATATTTTTTCCTGTTCCTGTTACTTTCTCACAATAATCACCCAGAATCTTTGCTTGCATCATTGCCTACAGTCCTCAAAGTGGTCATTACGCTGTCTCGTGTATGATGAGGCAGTTAAATGGTAAAGAACAAAAGCTCTGGAGAACAAAAAGTTGCCCCATTGCCTAGTTGTGTAAACTTGGTAGGATATTTAACTTCTCTGAGCCTCAGTTGCCTTACCTCAAACTGTATCTGATAATAGGAAACTACCCATAAGGTTGTTGCAATGAGTAAATGAAGTAATATATGTAAAATGCACAAAACAGTGCCTGGCACACAGCAAATGCTCTATGAATGTTTATTATTGTTATTTTATTTACATAGTTGTGTCCCTCAAGACTGGGAGACCTCTGAGCGCAGTGGTCAGCCATGTATTCTAAACCTCCACAACTTGGCAGTGAGAAGGAGTTTTGTGCATATTTGCTGAATAAGTCAACCATCAACCTGGCTGTTGCCCTGTATTCCATAAGAAGTAGTTCATTAGTTTGGATTAAATCTCTACCTCCAAATATGTGTTGAAACTTACCAGTCCTGTACACTTTAGGAAATAAGTATGTAAGCTATTTTCTAGAGACAAAGATTGATAAGAGGAAGGAGAAAGACACATGAGGAATCCAGGTGCCTAGAAAAACAGCAGAACCAAGGAGAGGGTACAGGAAGAGACGTGGCCAACCTGAAGACAAATGTCAGTGGCTGTCCAATTTTGTCCAAGGATGGTTCTGCACCTGTGAAACTGGAGTCAGACTCCTGTTCACTTCACTGTGGCTGACCATTTCCCCTTTCATCAATACAATAAACTTGAAATGAGGGGCAAGCAAGAAAGGAAGCTAATGATTGTTGAGTGCCTACTATATAGCAAAGCCTCTTAAATAACAATCTTATTTGAATCTCACAGACATGCAGAGAAGTCAGTGTTATTATACCATTCTCATAGCTGAGAAAGCTGAGATACAGCCATGTATGGTCTTACAGCTAGGAAACACAGATCAGTGATTTAAACTCTAAGCTATTTACCTCCCCATTCTAACCCTTTCTTCCTTAAGTAGAGTCCAAGTAGAGCTCATTCCCAAGGAGCAAAGCATTGTAAGTTCAACCTTCTGGCTTCCTACCTCAGGCAGGAAAGGAGAGAGTACATTAACTTTAAATCCTATCCATAAAACTGCCAAGAAGCAAGCACAGTCATTAGCCTTTGTTTCTGCTTGGGTACCACAGCTGAAGATGGGAAGGAACAAAGTTGTTGAAACAGGTAAAAGTAAGCCCACCGTGTCTATAAGTGGGAACTTGCAGCATCAGGGAACAGATACTGTTGAATGTTCCATAGCTGGAGTGAAGCCAGCACAGGTGACTATCAGAGACTGCGTTCCAAGTTTACATAGGTTTCCTTTCAGTCACCGGCTTCCATCTTGGTTGAAAAGAGAGTAAAAAGGAAGACAAACAAGACTTTTGTTCTTAGTCTTTATTTTTTGACTGTATCAAATTGTGGCCCTAGCCCAAAACAAAAGGTTTATATGATTCATCATCATGTCTATGAGAGTTTGGTATTTTCTGAAGAAAAAAGAAAATATAGTTGGAATACATGTATTGCTTAAGCATATGAATCATTCATATCCTAGAGTAAAATCAGATTTATTTTCAGTGTTGCTTCCAAGGATCTCATAACATAAATGTTCTCTTTTGTAAAATATATATTTTATCAATTATGCTATTACAGTTGTCCCATTTTTTTCTCCTTTTTATTCCCCTCTGCCCAGCACCCCCCTCCTACCAGCATTCTGCCCCCTTAATTCATGTCCATGGGTTGTAAATATAAGTTCTTTGGCTTCTCCATTTCCTATGCTATTCTTAACCTTCCGCTGTCTATTTTGTACTTATTATTTATGCCTCTTATTCCCTGTAACTTTCCCCCCATTCTCTCCCCTCTCCATCCCCTCTGATCTCCATTTCTGTGATTCTCTTCCTGTTCTAGTTATTTGCTTAGTTTGTTGGGTTTTTTTTTTTTTTTAGGTTCAGTTGTTGATAGTTGTGAGTTTGTTGTCATTTTACTGTTCATAGTTTTTGATCATCTTCTTTTTCTTTTTCATCTTTTCATCTTCTTTCTAAAGAGACCTAAGTCCTTTTAACATTCCATATAATAAGGGCTGGTGATGATGAACTCCTTTATCTGGGAGACACTTTATCTGCCCTTCCATTCTAAATGATAGCTTTGCTGGATTGTGTAATCTTGGATGTAGGTAATTGTCTTTCAGGACTTTGAATATTTCTTTTCAGCCCTTTCTTGCCTGTTTGGTTTCTTCTGAGAAATTAGCAGATAGTCTTATGGGATCTCCTTTGAAGGCAACTGTCTTCTTTCCTCTTGCTGCTTTTAAGATTCTCTCCTTATCTTTAATCTTGGATAACTTAATTATGATGTGCCTTGGTGTGTGCTTCCTTGGGTCCAAGTTCTTAAGGACTCTCTCTGAGCTTCCTGGATCTCCTGGAAGTCTATTTCCTTCTCCAGATTGGGGAAGTTCTCCTTCATTACTTTTTCTTTTTCTTTTAAAAATTTTTTTATTTTCACTTTTTATTTGAAATTTTTATTATTAAAGTTTCCAAACACTCAGAACAAACTATTACACATATGTTGTTGTTGTGGTAAAATGTGCATAACAGAACTTTACCATTTGAACATTTTTTTAAATTTAAAAATTGTTTAATTTACAAACTGCCAAAATCCTATCATTGAACTTGTATTTTCTTTTTTTAAAAACATTTATTTAATTCTTTCTTTTTTAACATTTTCCTTCATTACTTTTTCAAATAAGTTTTCAATTTCTTGCTCTCCCTCTTCTCCTTCTGCACCCCTATGATTCAGATGTTGGAACATTTAAAGTTGTGCCAGAAGTTCCTAAGCCTCTCCTCACTTTTTGAATTCTTGTTTCTTCATTCTGTTCTGGATGAATGTTTATCTCTTCCTTCTGTTTCAAATCATTGATTTGAGTCCTGGTTTCCTTCCCTTTACTGTTGATTCCTTGTCTATTCTTCTTTATTTCACTTTGTATAGCCTTCACTTTTTTCCTCCATTTTGTACCATACTCAACCAATTCTGTGAGCATCCTAATTACCAGTGTTTTGAACTGTGCATCTGATAGGTTGTTTGTTTCTTCATTTTGTAGTTCTGTTTTTGGAGCTTTGATCTGTTCTTTCATTTGGGCCATATTTCTTTGTCTCAGGGCGGCTGTGAATTTGGAAGGAGCAGAGCCTTAGGTATTCGCCAGGGCAACCCAGGTCACTGTATTGTGTCCCTGTATGTGGGTGAAGGGTCAGAGAAGGAACAATGCTGCTTGCTTGGCTCTCAGCAGCTGGCTTTCAGTCATGTCGCCTGTTACCCACAAGCAAATTGGGCCCTTCTGTTGCTGATTCCTGGGAGGGTGGATCTGTGCACATTCTAGGTCCCTGTGGGTCCCTCCAAAGGATTCTCCTGTGAGGCTGGGAGTTTCTCCCATGCCTCATCCCCCACAGGTTTCTACAGCCAGGGGTGTTGAGGTTTTCTTTTCCCTCAGTGGAATCCTGGATTGTGTGGTGTGTCTTATTCCCCAGCTGTTCCTTCTGGTTTATCCACACGCAAATGTGGGACTGCCCAGTCTGCCAGCTGCCCCCTCGTCCCATGTCATCCCTGCCCCTCTCCCCTCTCTGCCCCTCCTACCCATCTGGATGAATGTTTTGTCTTTAAAACCTTGGTTGTCAGACTTCCCTACAGTCGATTTTCTGGCAGTTCTGGTTATTTTTTTGTTTTTAAATTTGTTGCTGTCATTTTAGTTGTGCGAGGAGGCAAACTGTCCCTATATATACCTCCATCTTGACTAGAAGTCACAACAAACATTCTCTTCTTACCTCGTCTGTTATCATCTCTTAGTGGGAAAATAAAATAGATACTAAAATTTATTTTCCTGCCTTCACAGGTGGCAAACCCAAGAAACTAAGATTAAGTAATTTATCTGTGTATAGAAAAATAAAAGGCACATTTTTAAAAGAAAGGAAAATTAACATCCAGTGGCCTAGAATTACAAACCTCAAAGAGACCTGATTGGATGTCACATCTAATGGTGCCATAGTATTACCATCAACACAGGGATCCTCCCTTGCATTTTCCAGGACATTGGCCATCCAAACCCTGCTTTAACACAACAAAGGAAGGGTGCTGTTTTTCCTTTCAGTGAGATCCCACATTTCAAAGAAAATACTCTCCATGAGTAATGCAGATATTTGGCACGCCTCTAGCAAGCCTGGGTATGCTGGAATCTGTCTGCAAGGCAGTGTTAATCCCAAGTGGTTACCCATCACTGCGATGGCTAAGCTGGTAGTTTATTGAAGTCGGAAGGAATTTGTTTCTTCAGTAATGGTCATGTATGTGGCTTCTGCAAAAACTGAGTCATGACTTCACCCTTGCTCATATTACAAACTCTTTATCTTCAATTTTAACCTCTGTATAGGGTTTATATTTACAACATAAAATTATTGAATATTTACTGAATGCCAAACACAGATGAAGCACTTCCAGTTTTACCCTTACAGTCACTCAGGAAAGATTGTTATCCCCACTTTGCAGATGATGAAACTGAGGGTTAACAGCCCCAATGAGGGAAGCAGACCAAAGAAGCCATTCGTGGCAAGTGCTACACGTAGGAATTACTGTAGGAATATTTAGAGCCAGGAATTCCAGGTGATGGAGGGCAGCCTGTTGGAGGGGTTGACCTCTGCGGTGAGCCTTGGGAATAAATGAGGGAGAGGAAGGCATTACAAAGGGAATGCATGGAGAAAAGGCAGGGGACCTCGAAAGAAGACAGTGAATTGGCATCACTTCTTTTTTTAAAATTACGGTTGACATACAATACTATATTAGCTTCAGGTCTACCACATAATGATTAAACATTGATGTAATTTACAAAGTGATCACCCTAATGAGTCTAGTACCCACCTGACACCATACTCAGTTAGTACAATATTATTTTAAAAAATTTTGTTGTTGTTCGATTACAGTTGTCTCCATTTATCCTTCATTACTCTCCCCTGCCCCACCCATACCCCCTCCCACATTCAGTCCTCACCCCCTGCCCCTGTGGTCCTTGTCCATGGATTCTTTATGCATGCTTGACTTGACACATCCCCCTCTTTGGCAATGCACTGAGCAGAGAATCTAGGCGAGTCTGTCTGGACTCTTGCCCTATAGACTTTGACACAATAAATTGATGTCATTTTGAGCCACTGAATTTGTGGTAATTTGATACACAGCAATAGAAAAGTGATGTGGTGTTAATGACCTAAAGTTGTACTTCACCTTCTTGGCTCATTAGAATCTTGGAGGTTGGGCAGTAAAGTACATAGTCACCAGTTTGCTTCTTGTCTGCCCCTATAATAGAAGCATAATTCAGGGAATCCCGTGGCACTGGAGAATGGCTCTCTTATTCTTGTGGACCTGCCTTCTGCAGGCAGACTTCTATCAACTTTCAAATGCCTCCAGTACCCTCAGGATAGTCCTGAGAAAATGCTTCCTCTAGAGCTTCATGATTTTTTAGGCTTCTACTTAATAGAAATGCAAAGAAACCTTCCTTAACCACTCAGTCTAACTTTGGCCACCTCCCGGAGATGCCCCTGGGATCACTGTTACTTTCTTCAGAACACAGGTCTATGATGACCTTGTTTGCTCACTTACTGGCCTGCTGTCATATCTCTGACTCAAAGGTAACACCATGAAGACCGGGACTTTCTCTGTCTTGGTTGCTCTTATATCTCCAAAGCTGGTGCAAATGGCTGGTACCTGAGGAATATTTGTTATAAGAAAATATTCTAGAGAAATGCATGCAGTGCCACAAGACCAAACATACAACACTGTCATGTAGTCATACGCCAGGCATTCATACACAACTTCATGAAAAGTGTTCATAGCACTTCGTCCATATCCTTGTTCTGACCTTTCTGACAATAAGATCTTGAAGGACAGAGACCTTGTGTTCTTATCTTTGTATCCTAGTGCTCAACACAGTGACCAAGGAATGGTAGCTGTTCAATAAATGTTTGTAAGATGTAATGGAATTTAGGATTAATAATTAAGCTATAAAAATCAAATTATCCTCATATGACCACAAAGATAAAGATACAGGTAGACACTGACATATGAATATGTAGATATTGATTAAACTAAGTGTAACTTTTTATTTTATGAGATATAGCAATTCTTCATTTTTTTCCTAACTCCTAAGGCTTTCACAAGCTCATGCCTCCTTTGAGTACTCACCTCCCTTCACCAGCCTCCCTCAAGACCTGACCGAATGATCTTCCTATCTGAAGCTCAGCCAGCCTAAGAGTTCAGACCTGCTCCAAGGAGACGGCGTGGCATATTGACAGCTTCAGCCCGCCCGTCACCTATGACTTTACAATGTGTGCTCTCCCATGCCCAGAGCTGATTCTGCCACAGAGTGTCCCCTGCAGCCATCCCATCCTCTTTGCTGATGCCCCATACATTTCTGCCCCCAGCCACAGCTGTCCTTCCCTCACTCCCCAAAACTGCACCTCTCCTCCTGGCAACTTTCTGTCCCTTTACATGTAGACAAACCTGCAGATAATATCCACCTCCCACCAGGCTGGGTCTCTCCGACACTTCACCAGCTTTCCTTAAAGAGGTGCACAGGCATCCATGTTCCAGAGGAGCCGTAGGTGAACTGCAACCCTGACGATGGAGTGCTAGAGCCTCTTTCTCTGGGCTCCCAAAGCCCCTGCTCTTACCTCTTTCATAGCATTTATCACATCACGCTGTCTAATCACTAGTGTTTATGTCTGTGCATAGCTAAGCTCCTTCCTCACCCTATAGAAGGAGAATATTTATGCCATCAGGCCAAATCTTGGGAAAAAGGAAGGAGCAGCAGAGAGTGATGGGGACAGAGAAGAGGAAGTCAGGGAAGGATAAAAGGTAGCAAGTTTAGCAACGTGAATTTCACTGGCATGTCCAAATCTTCAGGAAAGAGTTCTGAATTTATATATTACTTAGTGTGAATGTATTTTTATGGAAATGCATAAATGGCATTTTCCTGGAACCACTTCGACTTAAGGCAAAACAAAAAGAAGTTTCAGGTGGCGGGGACCATAAAAGAGTAAGTCCCTTCCTCAAGGAAAGACTGTGAATTTCCATAGATCATGAGGCTGAGAGGAGAGCCACGCTTACCCAGCTCTCTCAGGGGCAAGGCAGGGCTAACAACCCGCAGAGGATGCCTGGCCAGTTACAGACACACAAACAATGAGGGCTTCAAACTCAGCCGTGTTCTGTGTGCTTTCTCCTCCCATTTGAAGTATATTGACTTCACAGTTTGTTTAGATAGAGACATGGGAAGCAACTGACATCTAAACTGACAGGAAAGCAGTGAGGTTGGCAGGTGGAGATAACAGTCAAGTGGTCCATCCCACCTCCAGGGCCCAGAATGTATCCCCTTTGTTCCCAGTCACCTCTCTGCCCTCTAGTCCAATCCTGTCTGCTGAGGAGCCTTAATGCAAAAGAGCAGGTGGCTTCACAGGTCTCTCATTTGGGTGATGAGTTAGAACATTTACCTAGAGCCAAGCCCAAGGACCCTTCCAGCTGCTACAGACAGGAAGTTGACAGGCAGAACCTTTTATGTCTATGTAGGGTGTGTGGAGAGGGGAGCTGAAACGTCTTTGTAATATTTAACACATTCATAGCTGTTTCCTTTTGATTGGGCGCTCAAAAAGTTGGAAAATTTTAGTTTAAGGTAATAGTTCATAAGCCTAGTAGTTAATGCATGTAAAAAGCTATTGTTTTAGGAATGGCAGGTATGGCCTGCCATGACTCCAGGAGGCACAAGAAATTGAACTTTGTGCTCCAGAAGAGACCAGAAACAATCAAGGTGGTATCGTGGCCATTGTGTTCCAGGGAGAGACAGTCTGCTGCCCAGGACACAGATAAAGAAAATCACCCAGGGCACAGGACACAGGACAGAGGACACAGATAAAGAAAATGACCCGTCAGTGGATGAAAAGTGTTAGGGAAATTGCCAGACTGAAACTTTTATCTGAGTAACCTCTTTCCTGAGTCCTAAATTACTTACCTATGCTTTTGTCCCCTTTTAAAAAAGGCTGGCTTGAGAGGAAATGTAAGATGGTCTGTTCGGTACAAACCTGCCCTCTTCTCAGATAGCCAACCATCTGAATAAAGTGCCCATAAAGAGTCAATCCCTGTTTTTGCTTATTGGGTCTGGTAGGTGACAGACAGTATGAACGCTGGCTTTTCTGGTTTCACTTTCTTTTTCTTTTTCCTTTCTTTTTGTAAACTATAGCTGTTTCTTGGTTCACTTGCTTCCTTTATGAGGTCATGAAAAAAAATCAATCTTACCTTTAGGTAATGAGCTATCTCTTCAAGCAATTAGATTTATGTACATTTTCCAAGGGACTCCTTATTGTCTTTTCTGTGGAAAAAGATTAGAAGGGGAGAGGCAAAGTATAATATAGGGAGACGCCCCTGGGCACCCTCCTCAGCTCAGGGGAAGGTTCATGAATCATATTCTGGAGACAAAGAGAACTTTGACTACAGAGAGTCTGACAGTTTTCCTATGGCAGGAAATGTGGCCGTTATCAAGCCAGAACAGGGTTTGTAAACACGATCCCTCGTCCATACACCCTCTCCCAGCCTGCGGACAGTGTTTAAATGGGAGGGGAAGAAAGTGCAAGGAGGAATTTCTCTTCCTTTTGGCAAGACACACGGAGAACCTCACATGCAAGTCCTGCATCTTGTCTCAAGGAGCAAGTGTCTCCTCCGCTGTGTTGGGTGTCACAGAGAGTTCAAAAGGCAGCCTCTGCACCGTCAACATCATTCGTTCAACAGCCGTGTACTGAGCACCAGTTACAGGACAGTCGCTGCACCAGGTGCCAGGGCTACAACAGTGAGTGTCAAAAGTCAATGTGAAAAGTCACATTGTTCACAAAGTCAACAGTGAGCAAAGGCCCTTCCTTCGTGGGCTCCTGGTCCAGCTAGTATTTGGGTTCTACTCGTCATGATCATCATCATGTCCGTCACCGCCACCTCCCTTCTCTTCCCTTAGTGCAGTGTTGGAAAGCAGTGTGCGTAGGGGACGCCGGAGGGTAAATAAACACACACGCACATATATATGTGTGTATATATATTTAAAAAACTAAAAAGGGAAAAGAATCACCTGGGGGTTTCACTAAAATGCACATTCCCAGGCTCCCTTGGCATGCTATGAATTAGCCTTTCTAGAGTTGGGCCCCAGGACGCAACATTTTCAAAACAACCCAAAGGATTCTGATGTAGACATTTCATGGCTCATATTTGGAAAATATAGTCTTATGTTACAGCAGTTTATATATTTTTGTCATTTTTGTTATACTCCCAATGTCACAACAGCCCAACATAATAGACAGAATGGGAATTATTCCCAGTTTACCGATGAGGGAAGTGATTGTACTGTAATTTGTTCAAGCTCTGTGTTAGAATTTGTGAAGAATGAGATGCTCAGTGAGTTTGCATGGGTAGGACGGAGAAGACAAGTACACACACACACAAATATGGCAGGTGCTTTATAGGCTACACTATCTGTAATTTAGTATATATCAGTATATATATGCATATAAATGTATAGTTGACTTTATTCTGTCCCCTGAGGCTGATAAATTCATTCATTCACTAATTTGCTCATTTATTTTACCTAATATGTATTGAGCACTTACTGTGTGCCTGATGTTGACATTCTAGTAGTGGAAACAGAGATTAGGAAACCACATGGTAGTGAAACTCATTCATATTTTAAGGGACCTATCCAGGAACAGGCTGTGTGATTGCTTGGGGCCTAGTTGAAAGTAACTATTCATCCAAGAGGCAGAATTCTGCCTGAGGCTTGCTTTCATCAAAACATTTCTTTCCCAAGAAAGACTGTTGGGGAACAGATTCACAGCCCCCACCTACCTATAGTTGTCCTAGGCCAATTCTCTACCAAAGTCAATTTCCCAGTTGTGAGCAGCCAAACTGGCATATCAATTTGTAACAGGTTGTCTCACTTAATCTCTTAGAGTAATTCTGTGGTATAGATAATATTATCTCCATTTTAAAGATTAGGCACTTGAGGCTTAAAGAAGTCAAATAATTTCCTTATGTTCAGTTCCTAGGTGTGGAGTAGCAGAGCCAGGATTTAAACTGGGTTGTTTCCAAAGCCTGTACTATTTCGATTTCCTCATCCTGGTCTAAAGAGGTCCTGGTGTTGCAAATTCCGTAGGAGCCCCCCCCCCCACCCCCTGCTGCCCCAACACTTCCCACAGGCCTGCGGTTCCCATCGGCCGTTCTCTTTCACACGGCCAACACTCATCTTATCTTTTGTCTCCTGTCCAAACTTCTGTCCATGGAGATACAATGTAAGGCTCCCTTTCCAAAGAATTTTCCAGGATCAATTTTAATTGGCGATGACCATGAGAGCTTCTTAGTCTGTATCAAATCTTTTCTCCTCCAAGTAACTAACTGAATGTTTCCTTGAGATGAAGGAGTATTTTCCCTACTCTTCTCTAATACCCCACAGCAGGCAGCGTGGCACAATGCACCCAGACGGCACGCATTCCTTTAAGTATTGTGTAAATTTTAACTGCACCATTTAGAACACAGTGCTTGGCACCTAATAGATGCTCAGCAAAGATTCGCATTTGTAGATAGATTATGGCTAATGCAGTGGATGTGCCTTTTGATTTTAATGATCAGAAATAAAAAATCAATGAGAATTCAATTTTTAGTTTAAGACACTTTGATTCAAAATACCTATTATTTACTTACTGGTTTGAATATAAGGTGTAGAGGTCTTGGAACAGGAGTTGCATTGTCTTAAAAAATTTTTTTTAATTGTTGTTCAATTACAATTGTCCCCATTTTCCCCTCATTAGTCTCCCCTGCCCTGCCACCCCCCTCCATTCAATCCTCCCCCTGCCCCTGTTGTCCTTGTCCATGGGTCCTTTATACATGTTCCTTGACTTGACGCTTCCCCTTCTTTCCCTGTTATCTCCTTCCCCCGCCCCTCTGGTCACTTTCAGTTTTTTATTCATTTCCGTGTCTCTGGTTCTATTTCGCTTGCTTGTCTGTTTTCTGGATAAGGTTCCTCTTCTAGGTGAGACAATATGGTATTTGTCTTTCACTACCTGGCTTATTTCACTTTGTATAATATTCTCCAGTTCCACCCATACTGCCTCAAAGAGTAGGAGCTCCTTCTTCCTTTCTGCTGCATAGTATTCCATTGTGTAAATGTTCCACAGTTTTTTGACCCACTCATTTACTGAGGAGCACTTAGGCTGCTTCCAGCACTTGGCTATTGTAAATAATGCTGCTAGGAACGTTACTGGGGTGCATCGGTTCTTTTGAATTGGCGTTTCAGGATTCTTAGGCTATAATCCTAGCACTGGAATCATCAGGTCAAAAGGCAGTTCCATTTTTAGTTTTTGGAGGAAATTCCATGCTGGTTCCCACAGTGGGTGCACCTGTTTGCATTCCCACCAGCAGTGCACTAGGGTTCCCTTTTCTCTGCAGCCTTACCAGCACTTGTTTGTTGATTTGTTTATGATGGCCATTCTGACTGGTGTGAGGTGGTATTTCATTGTCGTTTTAATTTGCATCTCTCTGATAGCTGGTGATGCTGAGCATCCTTTCACATGTCTCTGGGCTCCCTGTATGCCCTCTTTGGAGAAGCGCCTGTTCAGGTCCTTTGCCCATTTTTCAATTGGATTGTTTGTCTTCCTGGAGTGGAATTGTGTGAGTTCTTTACATGTTTTGGAGATCAGACCTTTGACTGAGGTATCGTTGGAAATATATTTTCCCCTGTGGTTGGTTCCCTTTTCATTTTGCTGATATTTTCTTTAGCCATGAAGAAGCTTTTAAAATCGATGTAGTCTCATTTATTCTTTCCTTTATATCCCTTGCTCTAGGGGACATGTCAGTAAAAATATTGTGACAAGGAATATCTGAAATTTTCCTATGTTCTCCTCTCAGACTTTTATGGCTTCACAATTTATATTTAAGTCTTTTATCCATCCTGAGTTCATTTTTGTGTATGGTGTAATGTGGTCATCGAGTGCCATTTTTTTTGCAGGTAGCTATCTAGCTCTCTCAACACCTTTTGCTGAAAAGGCTATTTTTATGCCATTTTATTTTTGTGCCCCCTTTGTTGAATATTAATTGACCATACAGACATGGGTTTATTTCGGGGCTCTCTATTCTGTTCCATTGATCTATGTGTCTGTTTTTATGCCAGTACCAGACTGTTGTGATTACAGTGGCCTTGTAATATAGTTTGATATTAGATATTGTGATCCCTTCTACTTTGTTTTTCTTTCACAAAATTCTGAGGCTATTCTGGGTTCTTTATAGTTCCACATACATTTCTTAAGTGTTCATTCTGTATCTGTGAAATATGTCATTGGTATTTTAATAAGGATTGCATTGAAGATATAAATTGCTTTGGGCAGTATGGACATTTTGATGATGTTAATTCTTCCAATCCATGAACACAGCATATGCTTTCCTTTATTTGTATCTTCCTTAATTTCTTTCTTAAGTGTTGTGTAGTTTTTTGGATACAGTCTCTTACCTCCTTGGTTAAGTTTATTCCTAGGTACTTTATTTTTCTTGTTGCTATAGCAATTGGGATTTTTTTTCCTGATTTCTGATTCTGATAGTTTGTTGTTGGTGTACAAAATGTCTTCAATTTCTGAATAGTGACTTTGCATCCCACTGTTTCACCAAATTCACTTATTAGGTTGAGTAGTTTTTTGGTGGGGTCTATAGGGTTTTCTATGTATACTATCATGTCATCTGCAAACAATGACAGTTTTGCTTCCTCCTTTCCAATTTGTATGCTGTTTACTTCCTTTTCTTTTGTGATGGACTTGGCTAGGACTTCCAGTTAATGTTGAATAGAAGTGGTAAAAGCGGACATCCTTGTCTTGTTCCTGATCATAGTGGCAAAGCTTTTAGTTTTTGCCCATTGAGTGTGATGTTGGCTGTAGGTTTGTCATATATGGCTTTTATTATGTTGAGGTATGCCCCGCTTATTCCCACTTTGCTGAGTGTTTTTATAATAAATGGGCGCTGTACTTTATCAAATTGTTTTCCATGTCTATTGATATGATCACGTGATTTTCGTCTTTTGTTTATGTGACATATTATGTTTGTTGATTTGTGAATATTGAACCATCCTTGCATCCCTGGGATGAATCCCACTTGACCATGGTGGATGATCTTTTTAATGTATTGCTAGATGTGGTTTGCCAATATTTTGTTGAAGGGGGAATTTTAGCATCTATGTTCATCAGTGATATTGGCCTGTAGTTTTCCTTCTTTGTTGTCTTTACCTGGTTTTGGGATTAGGATGATGTTGGTCTCATAAAAAGTGTTTGGGAGTCTTCCCTCTTCTTGGATTTTTTGGAATATTCTGAGAAGGACCGGGGTTATCTCTTCCTTAAATGTTTTGTAAAAGTCTCCTGTGAAACCATCTGGTCCAGGGCTTTTGTGTGTGGGGAGTTTTTATTATTAGTGCTTCAATTTCACCAGCTCTTATTGGTCTGCTGAAAGTTTCTGCTTCTTCTTCATTCAGTGTTGGAAGTTTAAATTTTTCTAGAAATTTTTCCATTTCACCCAGGTTTTCAAATTTCTTGGTATATAATTGTTCATAGTAATTTCTTACAATCTTTTGCACTGCTGTGGTATCACTTGTGATTTCTCCTTTTTTATTTCTGATTTTATTGATGTTGGCCTTACCTCTTTTTTTCTTGATGAGTCTGCTTAAGAGCTTGTCAATTGTTTATCTTTCCAAAGAACCATCCTCTGGATTTATTGATCCTTAGAATTGTTCTTTTAGTCTCTATGTCATTCAATTCTGCTATGATCTTGATTATTTCCTTCCTTCAACTCATTCTGAGCTTTGTTTGTTGTTGTTTCTTCAGTTCTTGAAGATGTAGTGTTAGGTGGTTTATTTGAAATGTTTCTATCTTTTTTAGGTAGGCCTGTATTGCTATGAACTTCCTTCTCAGGACTGCCTTTGAGGTGTCCCATAGGTTTTGAACTGTTGCATGTTCATTTTCATTTGTTTCCAGAAACTTTTTGATTTCTTCTTTGATCTCATTATTGACCCATTCATTGTTTAATATAATGCTATTCAGTCTCCATGAGTTTGAATGTTTTTGAGTTTTTCCTTGATGTGGGATTTTAGTTTCAAGCTCCTGTGGTCCAAGAAAATGCTTGATATGATTTCAATTTTCTTGAATATGTTGAGTCTTGTTTTGTGTCCTATCATGTGGTCTATCTTTGAAAGTGTTCCATGTGCGCTTGAAAAGAACGTGTATTTTGCTTCTTTGGGATGAGAGGTTCTATATATATCACCTAAATCCATTGGATCTAATGCGTTGTTCAGTTCCACAATATCTTTGTTGATATTTTGTTAGGAAGATCTCTCTGTTGTTGGCTGTGGGGTGTTAAAATCCCCTACTATCAGTGTGGTGCTGTCTATATCTTTCCTGAAGTCTTCCAAGATTTTCCTTGTATATTTGGGTGCTCCTGTGTTGGGGGTTTATAGGTTTACGATGTTTATGTCTTGATGGAGTCTTCCTTTGAGTACTATGAAGTATCCTTTTGTGTCTCTTTTTATGGTCTTTGGACCATAAAAATTTACTTTGAAATTTTTTTTCAAAAATTTACTTTGTCTGATGTAAGTATGGCTACCATGGCTTTTTTTTTTTTCATGTCCATTTGCTTGGAATATTTTCTCCATCCCTTTACTTTCAGTCTGTGTAGGTATTTCGTTCTGAGATGAGTCTCTTGTAGGCAGCGTATGTGTGGGTCATGTTTTCTTATCCATTCAGCTACCCCTTTTCTTTAGATTGGAGCATTTAATAACTTACACCTAAAGTTATTATTGATAGGTACTTATTCATTGCCATTTTCCCCCTTGTACCTCCGCTCCCCTCTCTCACACTCTTTTTCTTCATCTTCTTAAAGCAGTCCCTTTAGTATATCCTGCAATGCTGGTTTGGTGGAGGTGTATTCTTTCAGTTTTTTTTGTCTGGGAAAGTTCTTATTTCACTTTCCATTTTAATTGAGAGCCTTGCTGGTAGAGCAGTCTTGGTTGCAGGCATTTGCTTTTACTTATTTGGAATATTTTTTGCTATTCCCTTTTGGCTTGTATTGTTTCTTTTGAGAAGTCAGCTGCTAGCCTTGTTGGGGCTCCCTTGTAAGTTACTTCTTGTTTCTCCCTTGCTGCTTTTCAGATTCTCTCTGTCTTCGATATTTTCTATTTTAATTATGATGTGCCTTGGAGTGGGTTTCTTTTGGTTCCTCTTGATTGGGACCCTCTGTGCTTCCTGGACTTGTGTGACTTTTTCTCTCCTCAAATTAAGCAAGTTTTCCATCATTACTTTTTCAAACATGTTCTGTATCCCTTGCTCCTCTTATTCTCCTTCTGGTATCCTTATTATTCAATATTATTATGTTTCATGTTGTCCTGCATTTCCTGTAACCCCTCTTCATTCTTTTTGAGTCTTTTTTTTTGTTTTGTTTTCTTGCTCTTTCTGGGAGCTCTTTGTCTACCTTGTCCTCCAGCTCACTGATTCAATCATCTGCTTCATCTGGCCTGCTTTTGGTTCCTTCTACTGTGTTCTTCAATTCAGAAATTGTATTCTTCATTTCCTTCTGCCTCTTGTTGATAGTTTCTATGTCCTTTGTAATGGTGATACAGTCTGCAGTGATTTCCTTGTAGATGCCCTGTAGTTTTTGATAATTGTCCCTGAGCTCACTGAGCTCATTGAGCTTCCTTATAACCATTGTTTTGAACTCATTATCTGATAGTTTACTTGCTTCTATTTAATTTACTACTCTTTCTGAGAATTCCTCCTTTCCTTTCAATTGGAGGTTGTTTATTTGTCTTCCCAGTATTTGTGAGGCTCTTCTTTTTTGCTCCTCCTTCTTAAATTGATGCATGTTGACTTCCTGACTTTGTAGTATAAAGTTCTATAGTAGGAGACCTGTGAGATTCAGTGGTGCAGTCTCCTTGATCTCCTGACATTGATGCTCTTGGGATGCCTTTTATGTCGTTTATGTTGGCTCTCTGGAATTACTTGTGTTTTATTGGTATTTGGTCATTCTTTGATGGGTCCTTCCCTCCAGTTGGTTGACTGAGGGTCGCTTTGCCCACCATGTCTTGTGTTTTGTTGTGCAGGTGCTGCCAGAAGAAAACCACGAAGTCCAGGAAACAAACCCACATCCACAAAAATAACTTTCCCCGCGATCCCACTATCAACAGAAAATGAATCAGTATTAATAAGGGTGTAAAGAGATTAAGACTATTATAAGAAAAGAGAGATATAAACCATAGTGTAAAATCTAATGACTTAATATGCAATAGCTTGATGGACAAGAAATTAACATTAAAAAGCTATGCAGTGAAGAAAATATCGCAAATCATGGAGAAGACCACAGTGGCTTTTGTCTCAGTAGCCTCCAATATTTACTGTTGTTTTTTCACTCTGGATCCACCTCTCGTGAAGTCAAATGTGCACTGCGTCTGATCTTAGGTAGTCCATTCGAGACTACCAGGGATCTACCATCTAAGGGTGATTCCTTCAGTTCATCTAGTCACACTGCACTCAGGCTGAAGCACCACAGGGCCAGGGCAGAGTCCCTCCAGTGTCGGGGGGGGGGGGGTATTGTGTCTTCTCACACTGCTGCTGCTCAGGGGAGTGGTCTGGCTGAGCAAGATGGCTGCTGCCATACGGGGGATGGGTCAGCTCTGAGATCCCTCTGGCTATTCCCTCAGCTCTTTTCGAAAAACCTCCATCCCCAATCTCTTCTCAGGCATCTCTAGCCCATTCTGCCCCCACCTTTGCCAGAGACCAGGGTAAGTGGGCTGCAAATAAAAATTTATGTGTTGGTCCTTTAAATGGCTCTTTTTGTCTCCAGCTGTCCAGAAAACAACCCTGCCACTTTTCACAGTTGGCTGTTATCTCTGTACCTTTTGGGCTCTAGTGCTGTAGGCTGGGGATGTCTACTTATGGTTTAGGTCTCACTCTTCTCAGGGGGATCCAACTAGCCGCTTAAACATCTCTCTGACACTGCTGCCCATTGGTGCCCCGCCTGCCTTCTCGAGTCTCCACAACACTCCTTACCAGTCAGGTTGTGCTAAAGCTGATTCTTCTGTCTGTCCGAGATTATAAGGCTTCCCCCTCGCTATTGTTCAGTTGTTTGTTCCAGGTGATTTCTCCATAATTTAGTTGCAATTCCAGATTGATCCTGGTAGGAGGTCCATGTGACTTTCATTCACCCCTCTGCCATCTTGCCCTCTATTGTATTTTTTCCATACAAAAAACTGTGAACACCTTTGCCCCACCCTGTGTACTAAACATCAAAAGAAGCATTCCAATGAAAAAAAATTGAAGACTAGACATTTTCCTTTCTCCTCCCGTTCATAGTAATTTGTGGCTGTAGCCTCAGTTTTTCTCTTTCGGAATTTCTCTCCTCACCCTCTCTTATCTGGGTCATCAGAATTATTGAGTTGGCCAAAAAAGTTTGTTTGTTTTTCTTCATGAGATGGCTATAGTAGAGTTTAGTAGTTTTAAACTTCATTCGAAACAATTTTTTTGATTGTATTGTGACAGCCATCATAACAGCATCCCTTAAAAAAAATCAAAATTGGTATATTATACACATTTTTGGCATATCATGCTTTATTCAAGAGACATAAAAAGGCAACTGAAACACACACACACACACACACACACACACACACACACACACACACACAGCGTATGGAGAAGGTGCTGTGACTGATCAAATGTATCCAAAATGGTTTGCAAAAGTTTGTGCTGGAGATTTCTTGCTGGATGATGCTCCTCGGTTGAGTAGAGCAGTTGAAGTTAATAGCGATCAAATCAAGACATTAGTTGAGAACAATCAATGTTATACCACACAGGGGAGAGCTGGCATACTCAAAATATCCAAATCAATAAAGCTATTGGTGAAAAAAATGTGTCTTTATTTTACAGGAAAAACCATACAGAGTTTTTGGCCAGCCTATTGCGACGAGTGTTTGGTGAGAATTATCTTCGTTTCCCTTTCACAGCTGGTTCAGGCTCTCAGCATTTCCTGTGTGGATGGCTGATTGCCTTCATCTGTGTCCATCATGGAGCAAGAGAAATGAGTTTGTTTATTGAGTGATTACTGTGCCCCAGGAATTTTACATTTGTTCTCCCATTTAACTCTGAAAATACTCCTAAGATGTAGGTGTTATTTCTCCTTTACTAATAGAGAAAATAAAGTTTAGGAAATTAAGTAATATAATTGCTAGTGAATGGTGGAGGGGGATTTTGAACTCACATCTTCATTGCTTCCAAAGCCTGTGGATTTCTGCTGTGCTATGCATTTTCACAATGAGCAGGCTCATTGTCCTTACATGTCATCTTCATTGACTTGTTCCCTTTTTTAATAGCCTCTAACAAGTCCCTACTGCCATCCTATCAGTTGCAAAGGGGTCCTCCTGGCTTTGAAGGCCTTCTCTAAACTCCCCTATGGGAGTCGTTTCAGTTCTTCAAATTCCGTCCTCTGCGTGTGATGCCCTATATCAACTTTGTCATGGCATTTGTCTTCTGGAGAGCTCCTCCTTTCTTTGCCAGAGTATGTATTTCAGCGCCTTGTCAAGAAGTCTTCCCTTAGCTGACCCTGAGTTTTCCTCATGAGTGTGGGTGGTGCTTCAGTCTGACTGACTTGGTTCTCCAAAATTTACTTTGACTGACGCACTAGAAATAGTAAGATTTGGGTAGATTTTCCTTTCCCTGTTTTAAGAATAGTTATATTTCTAGCGTGTGTTTTCTCATGAGTTACGTAGTTGTGGTGCTAAAGTATTACTATTTCAAATGTGATGTTAGATGAAAAAACAGATGTTTCACCTTTTCTGTTTCCTTTTCTCCCAGATGAAATGTTGTATCAGTGTTCTAAAGGGCCAGCCTCCTAATAGTGTAGAAGGTCTTCTCAATGCTCTTAGGTATGTGTATATATGTGTACGTGAGGATCAAAAAGTATATGTAAGAAAGTAAGAATAGCACAAAGGAATGGATGTAACTCTTCAAGTTAGAAATGTGAAGATCTCGTTTTGCTTATTGGTAATTTTGCTTCAAATGTTGGTCACCATATTTTTATAGTGAAGTGTCTATCTGTGTATAATAAGAATAGCACTTTATTTCTTTTCTAAAGAGTATGATTTTTGCCTTCTGCCCCCCTTGAAGCAGAGGCTGCTTATTTACAATGCTAATGTAAATAAAATCCAGAAACATGAAAGTTTAAAGAGAAAGAAATTATGAAATGTCACTATTTTGAAATAAACCACGATTAACATTTTGGTAAATATCCTTCCAGACTGTTTTCTTTACTCTTGTATATAGTCACAGCTCTATAAGATATTTGTATTTTCTGAGCTTAGACTCAACTTGATTTAATTACTGAAGCTCCTGAGAATGCTGGGACATTTTTAAGTGAAAATCTTGGCACATTATAATGACTTGACTAATCTAATCTTTACCTAGTCTCTATCTTGTAGAGATTTAATTAGTAGTCAAATTTCCCAGACATTAAAGATGAATGTCTTGTTAGTTGGTTGTTTTTTGTGTTGAAACACAAAAATTATATGAACATAAGAATATTTCTATAGTGACTTTTTGAGGTCATACGTCATCTGTGCTTTTTTTCACTACAGTGCTTTGTAGTTCGCATACTAGATTTCCAAGAAACTACTGTATATTTGGCATCTAGAGGAGTCAAACACCTAGAAACAGAATGTAGGATGGTGGTTGCCAGGGCTAGGGGTGGGGAGGTGGGGGGAGAATGAGCAGTCCTCATTTAGTGGCCAGAGAGTTTAGGTTTTGCAAGATGAACAAATTCTGGAGATGGGTTGAAATTTGACAGTGAAGGCCTCACTGAGAAGTGACTTTTGAACTAAAACTTAAACTGAAACAAGGGGGGAGTGAACTCTGTAGCTATTCTGGGGAAAAGATTCCAGGTGGAGGAATTAGCAAGTGCTAAGACTGTAGAGGCAAAAATTCCTGGCATACAGGTAGAGTGAGTGAGCGAGTTTATTGGAAATCGAGGGCAAGTACGTGCAGACCATTGCTGATTATTGTATTGACTTTGTTTTCACTTGAAATGGGTTTGGCAGCTACTGCCAAGGTCATAAATCACCCATGAGACCTGATACGTCTATTGAAAAGATGTTTGTGTTTGCTGTGTGGGCAGCGGACACAGTAAGGCAGTAAGGGCAGGAGGAGGGAGGGGACTAGGTGAGGGCTCCAATAGCCCAAGGGAGAGTTGATGGTGATGGGGCAGGGTGTTGGAGCTGGAGGTGATGAAGAGCAATCAGATCCTGGTCTGTGCTGAAGGTAGAGCCAGCATCTACAAAAGAGCGCTGTGTCATGGCTTCTTAAGACCCTGACACTCAGGATGAATCAGGAAATTGCTATGTACCCATCAGAAGGCAGGGGAGACAGAGAAGCAGGAGTGAGGCAAGGAGGGGCAAGGCAGGGCCCAGGAGAAGAGGCCCCCATGGAAACCTGTGAACAAGGCTAAGGCAAAAAGATAACGAGTGGAGAGTTATCAAGAAAATAATATGTGCTGGGCAATGGCCACCCCCACCTCAATCTCCTTCTTGCTAATCCATGGTTATGTTTTACATACAGTGCATGTAAGATGGTATATTGAGACAGGATAGTAAGAGGCTAGGAAAATTCATGTGCAAGTGAAATGGGGAAACTGAGACAAGAAAATTAAAGAAGGCCAGACAATTTGAGCAATTTACAGCCAGCTGGTGAATTGCACTGAAGGCCTTATCTCCTCTGACCAAGAACATTGAGAGCACATGATCTAAACCACTCCTCCCTGGCCATAAACTTCAGGTGTCCTGCAAGAGAGGAATGATAAGGCAAACAGAGATAAAACAGGAGAGATAACAACTGAAAAAGGGAGCCAGTTTGGAAAGAGGCCAAATAAGTTGTTCCAACAATCATTCATTGGTGGCTGAGTCCACACTTCAGACTTGTTCTCTACGTGTCAGGATGTGTTTCCGGGAGACCTTTATCTACTCTGCTGTGGGTCATCCTCACAGCTATATAAGTGCTGGCTGATTTCAGTCTAGACACTTCAGCTGAGGACTAGAGAGGTAAGATTGCATGATCCAGAGCTCAGCGCCAGACCTGGTCTTCTGGAGGAGACAGGGGCCCCTCATATGTCTATTTTTCCAGGACATTGCACTGGAAATTGAGCCAGGGACCTGTTGGTAGAAAGAAAACACAGCGAGCAGACTTGTATCTCTCTGTTCTCTGGATTTTGTCTGAATCAGGCGGTCTGGAGATTGGAAGGAGCTCTCCTCATTGGAACCTTTCTCTGTAAGACAAAGCAATACACAATCTGGTAAGTTCTAACTGGAGATCAGGGGGTGGATAAGAAGAAAAGATATGATCAGGGATGGAAATGTTCAGAATGGGTTTGTGAAACGAATAGAGGTTTTTGGGGTTTGTTTCAGTGTGACATCTCCCCACCCCCAAAGTTAGCACTTCTTCCTAAAGTTCTCCCTAATAAAGAAGAATTCTGGGTAACAACATGCAACATGCAAGGCTAAGGAATGTATCTTTGATACATCCTTTGTTTTCACCCATCTTCAACCCCTCCCCTTAAGCAACTGTCAGCTCATTCTCTGTGTTTATGTGTGTGTTCTTTTTTCATTTATCTTCTTCTTCTTCTTTTTAGGCTGCACATATAAGTGAGAGCATATGGTATTTGTCTTTCTCTGTCAACTTTATTTCACTGAGCATAATAGCCTCTACATCCATGAACGTTGTTGCAAATGGCAAGACTTTATTCTTTCTGTGGCTGAGTTGTATTCTGTTGTATACACGTACCACATCTTCTTTATCTGCTCATCTATCGACGGACGTTGTCCGTCCTCAGAGCCATCAGCCATGCCAACCCGCCTCCTTGTTAGGGTGGGATGGAGGAGAAGCAGGCCTCTTCGACGTGTCCTGCACAGCTGGAGAATCCAGGTGCTCACCGGGTTCTCACTTTCCCCCCTGGGAGATGCCGGGGGCCAAGGGGTGAGCCTTGGCCTGAACTGGGTGCTGCCTCGGAGGAGGGGGACGGGGGCAAAGGACACCGCTCTGCTTGCCCTCTTCAGCGCACCTTTCCAGGAGGTGCCTGGAGCAGTACTGAGACCTCCCTGCTGGCCTCTGGGCTCCCACAGAGGTGCTCCTGGCCAGGGGGGGTGTCAAACCGGTGTTGCTGTGGAGGGCTGAGGGCTGAAAAGTCCACCTCTGCCCTCCGGCTGATACCGACAGCGTTTAAAAGCCCCATGGGAGTATTGTCCGGGTTGGTGGTGACTACCTCTACCAGGCCCCTGACACTTAGGAGAAACGGGGCAGGTCATAATTTTACAGTGAACCACGGTCCGCTGAGCACAACAAAGCAGGCTTCTGGGCTCTTCATTTAACCGTCGCATGCGCATCTTTGTGAAGGCTGCTCTTGCTCTACTTCAGTTACAGTAAGGATGTATAAAATCTTAAAAAACACGGGTTTTGCAGCACCAAACACAGGAAACTCACACAGACGTAAAAATCAGTCCTTGGCGGGGAGCGGGGGCGGGGGGCGGCTAACAATGGTACGATCTGGCTGGCTTGATCTGAACTGTAGTGGCCTAACAACGTGGGTACATTTAATTTCAGAAGGAAATTTCCCACCTTTTTGTCACTTTCAGTAAATTAAGGGAGGGCTCGTTGGTCCCTGACCTGGCAGGGACTCCAGGCTACGTGTGTCATCCCTGTTCACTAAAGATCGTCCTGCTGGAGAGTTGCCCAGGGAAGACCTAAGGCCCGTTCCGGCGACACAAGGGTCCTTGTATGTGCATGTTACGTCACTGTGTAGATGTGACAAAGGCCTATGAAATAGTCAAGTCACTGTCAACTCCCTCTGAATGATGATCGAAACTCATTTAATCTTACCTGTGAGACTCACCTGATCTTTCTGCTTCCCTTCTATCTGTTCCCAGCAACATGCCCTCCATTTTTGAGAGCACTGTTGAGACACTGGTCAAAGAGCTTGGAGACAAAGAACTCAGGCCCGTCAAGGGCATCATGGATGCCAACAGAATACATCGGTTTTCTCTAATACAGAAGAGGAAGGATAAGTCACTGTTTTGGAAACTGCCTGAAGTTCCACTGAACATCTCCCTCATGGACATTCTTGAGCCAGGTGTTCTGCCAGGTATTGTCAGCTAGGGGCACAGGAGGGAAGGACAGTGAAACAAGGGTGCAGAGAGAAGGGGTACAGCTTGCAAGACATGCTGGACACCCACAAAGGATCGGCGTCGGCTGTGGGCAAGGAGCAAGGGACTAGGAGTATCTGAGAAGTTCCTAAGTATGAACCCAGCTGCATTTAATACTGAGAGCAGCCTCCTGAGTGAGGAATATGATCCCCATTTTACATAACAGTGAATGAAAGCTTATAAAATCATTTGTTCCTAGTTACAAAGCAGGGAACTGGCAGAACTCGGACTCAAGGCCAAGTGTTTCTCTGTCCAAATCCCAAACATATTCTGCTGTGTGAGCTGCATCCGGGGGTTGATGCTGTGCCTGGAAAGATGATGTTGTGTATCTCCTGGGCCCGGGTGCAAGGGATGTCATCACTTCTTAGGGTCAGGACACCATCCCTGTTGTTCAGCCCCTGAGTGGATTCAGGCATTTGTCCTCAGGAGTAAGTTAAACTCCAAGTATTCCTTACTGATGAGTGAACTTCTTGGCAGAGAGATTTAATTGAGTAGGTGAGTTGGGGCAAGCTAGGACTCAGCCAGTTCTTTTCCATTCTGTTAGCCAGCTGTTCCAGAGTGAATTGCTGGCTAACCCTCAGGCCTCCTTGTCTATTTCCAGATGCTCCTGTGGAAAAGCTGGGCGACTTGGACATGAAAACTACATGGAAGCTTGATATGGGTGCAAGTGTGAATGCTGAGGCAGAGGCGAGCCTCTCGGGAGAGACTACTAAGCACCAAAAATTCTCCCTCCATTATAAGACTGTTAGCACCCCATTCAAAACCTGGAGAGACCTTCAGAAGAGGTGAGGCCCCAGGAGGGGAAGGGTCTGGTCAACAGCCCCCAAGCTCTGGAGGCACCAATAGATTTTTGTCCCTGAGGCTCAGAATGAAGACAATGACATCCCAGGCTCTGCTACTCTTCTTGGGGATGTGTACATTCATTCATTCATTCATTCATTCATTGAGCTACTGGGTGCCAGCTATCTGATAAGTATTTATTAAAGCTGCAATGGTCCATAATTAGGCCATTTTGTGGCGAGAAAAGCCTAATGACAAGACAGATAATAATCTCTGTCCTAAAATGGGACATGTTTAGCGGGGCAGGAGACAGGTAGTCAGCAAGAAAGTAAGCATTTTAAAAAAATAAGTTATCAAAACATTAATCGAAGTGAGACGAAGGCTCTGAAATGCTTTGTTTAAATAAAGTGTGTATGCCTCAGTGTCCTAGGGTTTAATTTAACTCGGTGCCAAGGGGGAGAAGACCAACCTTCAATGGTCCTCTATCAGGGGCGTCCCACCCGCGGCTCGTGGGCTGCATGCCGCCCAGGATGGCTAGGAATGCGGCCCAACACAACATTATAAATTTACTTAATACTTTATGAGATTTTTTTTGTGATTATGTGTTTAAAGGTCATGTAAAATAAATGTATGTGACAGCTCTTCTTCTAGTGAGGTCCAAAGATGCCAAAAGGTTGGATACCCCTGCGTCTAAGGGTTTAATAAGGAATTTAAATATTTCTGCCTTTTAGAAACAGATATTTCAATTTAAATCATATTTCTATGAATGAAAAATTACTAACATAAACAACTCGTTAAAAAGCACAGGCTAGTTAGAGAACAAAAGTTACTTTGACAGGCCAGGGTGCAATCTCTGTATTTCTGCTGCCTTGTAAGACTCTTATTAGAACTCACATTTCCAAAGACTGTTTACAGTGCAAAAGAGTATTTGGGTTTCTCTAGCTGCAGAAAAGGAAAAGAAAATTTTTTGTAGAAAATTCAGCAGTTTGAGGCTCCAAATTTAGGGATATGTCTTATTCTCTAGCACCACCACTAACAAAATAATCCTGACGTTAAAACTTGAAATGTGAAAAGGAAGGCAATTGGAGACTTAATAAATGGATGTGGGGCACATAAAATGTTTCACCCAGAGGCGGGTGCAGGTTGTGACGGAGCCCAGAGGTTAGTAGGAGTTTGTGAGGGAAGGGCTGGGTGGGGAGGGGGCTATTTAGGTCGCCCTGTGGAGCGAACGGTTGAACGCAGCCCTGAAGAACAGCAGAAGCAAAGAGCAGGAGGAAGGTGTCCAGGGGAGGCTTTGAAGCCCTGGGACAGGACAGCAGAGGACAGGGCAGGACAGAGCTTGTCATTTTTAGGAGCAGCGGGAAGTCAGTGAGGTGGGAGCTTAGCCAACCAGGATGAAGGTGACAAAATAAGGCTTGGGTGTAAGTAAATGTCAGACAACATAACCTCTGAGAGACACGGTCAGTGGTTTGGGTACCCCCAAGGGCCCTGAATTCCCGCCACAGGGCGGCGGGAAAATCCCCGCTGGAGGCTCATGGCCTCCCCCACTGGAAAGCCACGGGAGGGTCTCTCAGTATGGCACTGGGCTGCTCCCCAGGGCGCCGACCCCCCGTGGGGCCTTGGGAAGAGCCAGAGCGGAGTCTCAGACTGCGGTGGAGAGGAGCTCTGTCTTCGGCCCCTGTCCTGTCCCCTGCCCAGGCCTGTGTCTTCAGGCAGCCCTACCAGCCACCTACCCAGGACAGTTCACCTATAAACACCCCCATGTGCTGGTCAGAAAAACCACCAGACTCTCCCCTGCTTCATCCTCTTTACCTGTTTGCTGCCCATCCCGCTCCGCTGGCGCCTCCGGACAGTGGTGACTGTGGGCCCCAGCTTTGGCAGCGGGGCTTCCTCAGGACTCTCGCCGGCCACGCGCTCCATCTGCCTCCAGCCTCTCCGGGCAGAGGCCCTGGTACACTGGGCGTCCGTAAACCAGCCCCGAACAAGACCCCTGTGATTTGGGAAACGCGGATGCCTTTCACAAAACGGCAAGCGTGCTCTCCTTCCCACGCGCCCATCAAGAAGTGGGAGCCCCCCGCACCCCGCCCTGGCCCCAGCACAGCAAAGATGGTTTGCTTTCCTTGGTAACCTAACCCATGTGCCAATATCCTTCTACCCACGGAGGGACCCCCCTGTCAAAACCAAAGTCCCTGCAGCCCTTCCAGGTCCTGCGGGACGGTAGCCCAGGGTGACCCAGGAAGGCATCTCTTCCCACTCCAACCCTCTCCCTGCCCCACCCCCACCCCAGGAAAGTGATGGACCCAGAGCCATTGTTTCTGAAGAAGTGCCGGAAAAATGGGACGAAACTGTATGTTGTGTCGGACGTCGTAGAACTGCAGGAGTGTTCTGTGCTGAGGGATCTCAGCAGCACGGATGTCTCGGGGAAACTCTTCCTCTCTCTGAAGTCTTTTCTCAAGGTATGGGATGCGGTCGCCTATCAATAATATAGGATAATAGGTTTAATTATTCTGGTATTACACTTGCTTTGGGTATGGGAATGAATATGATACACCTAAAGGGGTAGCTGCCGCACTGTACACAGTCTAGTTTTACGATGACACCAAACCTCCCCAAATGCCATGGCATCCTGAGAAGGACTGATGGAGGGGTGAGCCTGAAATACCTTCGAGCACATGGGATTTATATCGCTCCCTCACTCGCTCACTGCCAGTAATCAACAATAGTACCTTTAACAAATTCATTTATTAAATAGTTTTTGTGTGCTTTTACACATTGCTTAGTTGATGTGTAATTGGACCTTGCTTAGAAGATTTAAACCCTTAAGGAAAAACACTAAATTGTGAACTAATTTCCCTACGGCTGTGATTGTTGAACCAAGTAAAACATTACTCCAGGTTAAGGGATATATTGGCATTGAGCTTTGGGTTTCCCTCTGCTTGGGTGGGTGAACTTGGCTTTCTGAGAACAGGGGGACAACCCCGAGCCATTGCACGGCGGCCAGCTGCCCCCTGGATGTCCGGGGCCCCTGTCACACCTGTTCACAGCCAGTGCAGCTCTGAAGGTTGGCCTTGGGCTGGGATGTTGTTACACGGTTTGCGTATCGCCCCCGGTTCTTGGCTGCAGCAACTTTGTTTTGGTCTATCAGGCAAAAGAGCAGTAAGGAAACAGAGGCCTTGCGGAGCATCATGTAGGCTAATTGAATTACATTTCATAACTGACATGTAAAACATGTTGCTGAGGAGCACACACATTCTACCCACACACCCACGGAACATTCACTTGCATAGCTTGCACAAGAGGCCACCCTATCAGTCTTGGCAAATTTCAGAAGACTGAAGTTATACCAGATATCTTTTCTGGCCACGATGGAGTGAAACTACAGATTACTAACAGAAGGAAACCTGACACATTCACAAACATAAGGACATTAAGTTACATACTCTAGAACCTTCATGGATCAAAGAATGTACCACAAGGGAGATCAGAAAATATCCAAGACAAATAAAAATGAAAACCCAATACTGTACTCTACACTTAAAAATGAATAAAGTATGATACTTTTTTTCTTACCACAATAGAAAGTAAATGAAAGAGCTATATAATAATAAACAAGTAAAAAAATTCAAATAAGATTATACTTTTTTGGTAGAACTGAAATCCATGATATTTTTATAGCAAGATGTGGAGTCTTGTATTATCAAATATCTTTTTGTCACGTTCCTGTTGAACAAGGTACAGATTCATTAAGCAAAAAAAAAAAAAAAAAAAAAAAAAAAAGAAACAACAGCAGCAAGAAATATCTGACTTCTTTCAATATCCTTTGACTTTTAATATGCTCTCTTTATCTTAAAATTTGAATTTATAGGTTTAAGATTTTTAAATTTATTTTTACTTATCTTGCTTGGAGTTTCTGAGCTTCCCGGATCTGTGGTGTTAATTTGGGGGGGAATCCTCAGTTATTAGTGCTTCAAATATTTTTTCTCTTTCTTTCCCTCTTTCTTCTCCTTATATTCTCATGACGCGTATGCTATAATTTCTGTAGTTGTCCCACTGTTCTTGGATATTATGCTCCATTTTCCCCCAGTCATTTCTCTCTTTGCTTCTTTGATTTGAGTGCAGAAGTCTTTCCTCACACGTATTTCCAGTATACTAATGACCCGATCAAAGACATTCTTTATTACTGTCATAGTACCTTTGATCTCTCTAGCACTTATTTTTTATTTTTTCTTTAGCATTTCCATCTCTCTGCTTATATTACTCATCTGTTCTTGCATTTTGTCTATGTTTTCCGTTAGATCTTTTAGCAAATTAATACCAGTGGCCTAAGATTCCCTGCTTAATAATTCCAGGATCCATGCTATACTTGAGCCGGATTCTCAGCTTGCTCTGTCTCTTCAGACTGTCTCTTCTGCCTTTGAATATGCCTTTTAATTTTTTTTGTTGAAAGTTGGACATGGTATGCGTGATAAAAGGAACTCTGGTAAATCAGCCTTTAATGATGTTGTGGTAAGATGTATGAGGAAGAAAGTATACTGCAGTTCCGCGAACTTAGGTCTTAGTTTATTTATTTATTTTAAATGAGCCTGTGCCCCGGCCTGTGAACTTATAAGAACTTCAGTGCTCTCTTCCCCTCAGGTGTGAGAGGACGTTTAGAGGGAGCGAGAGTTGGATATTTCCCTTGTCCTCCATGGAAGGCTAGAGGAGGCTGGAGTTGATAGTTCTCTATTATCAATTGCTTCAGCTCTTTTAAAGTGTAGGAAAACAAAACCCTCATTATCAAAAAGAGAAAATGACTAGATATACTGAATCAGAAAACCCCCCACAAATCATTGCACTATTAATAATAGTAGAGGGATATGCAGGTAAATATGGGATGAAGCGAGGAAAAAAGAGAAGAAACTAGAAATCAGGAGTAGGGAGGGTGAGGACAGGGGGCAGCTGATTGTGTGTCTCACGACCTTTCTACATGTATTTGATTTTAACACCACACGCATGTATGACGGTGTTACTATACCTGGTTTCTGTTCCCAGTTTGAAGGAAGGGGAGGGGCTGTCAGCGCGACAGAGACGCAGCATACTGTGCAGAAGGGCTCGGTGATGGCCTATAGGAGGGAGCAGCTGGTGTTCCAGAAGAACGGCTGGGGTAAGCAGAGGCTGAAGGAGGAGCGGGTGGGAGGCAGCGGGGGTCCGCTCCTCCTGGGAAGAGAGGCGAGGAGGGACAGAGGCCACCGGGAAACCGCGGCTCCCGCACCTGTTCAGAGAGGGAGCAGCATTCCTCAGCGTCCAGGGCCCACGCGTTCTCCGCACCCACGGCCCCTCCGCGCGGGGCCCAGCTGAACAGCTGCTCTGGGGAGGTAAAGAGACGGTGTCCTAGGCGGGGAGGGAGTGAAGGGGAGCCCAACGCCAAGGTGCCTTTAGCACCGGGCAAAGCGTGGTTCTGATCCCAAGCATCTCTCCATTGGAGGCCCCACCATTCTCAGCAGCGGACCTGCGGGAGCCACGGAGCCCTCCCGGGTTCCCCGTGACCCCACGGGGAAGCCCATTAGATACTGGCCCAATCGCGAACGAATCTGCAGACGTAGCGCTCTACCCACGCAGGGCAGACTTGTATCACATCTCTCCCTCCTCAGGAGCCTCAAAGTGCACACTGCCCCTACACACACACACGCTTGGGGTTCTGACTCCACGCAGGAGAAAAATTTTCATGAAGCAGCCACCACACAGCCAGCTCAGGGTCCTTGGACCCTCCCTGCCCAAATGCTGCGTCCCAGGTAGAGGTCAGCCGGATAGAGCTGGGGTCTGGCTCCTCCGAGGTCAGGAGGTGCCCTCGCCACACGTCGCACACACATTCCATTTCTCTCAGACACACTTGCATACACACACTGTTCCCTGAAGAAGCCTCCATGTAACGTCTGGTTGAGGGAGGGTCCTGCTGTCACTGACCTGCTGTCAGCGGCCATAGACAGAATGAGGGAGGACTCTCCAATCTTTAGGTTCCGTGGCTCAACTCAATCTTCAAAAGCATGTTGTGTTAAGTGTTGGCAAGGGTGAACTAGAAGGAATTGGGCTCAGAGGCTGACCTCTCGCAGTGCCCGCAGGTCATCTCCTCCCCACTAGGGGGCGCGTGGCACTTGCCTGTTCCTACAATTCTGGGCTAAGGGGGAACCGATGGCCCAGGGCAGCAAACGTTGCACTCCCAGGAAGTAATTTCATCCTCATAGCAAATCGGAGAGGAAAACAATGTGCAGAACTGTTCAATAATTCCACCATCGCGCTTGATATGTAACTCCGGGAAAACCAGAATTCCTCTGTCACCCATCTTATCTATGGATGGAAACGAGCCCTTCTCTCCGGAGCCGATGGAGATAAATGTCCGAGAGGGTGGCTGACCCAAAGTCATCTTCCCACTCTGCAGTTCACCTGCGCCTTCCGCTGACCTGACGGCAAGATCAGGTCTCTGTCATCTCAGAAACCCCTCACCCAAGTGTGCCCTCACAGCCAGCCTCCCTAAAGAGCCTTCTACACGCTGCTCCCCATCCCTGGCGCCCACCCCTCCACCCACGGAGGGTTGTCCTCCAGCGAACCCACTCCACGTGGTCACCAGTGACCACACACTCAGCCATTCCCTTCTTGCAGCCCCTTTCTCCCTGGATACTGCCACGCCATGAGCTATGGGGTCTTTTTAATGGGCTGTGTCCACTTGGTCTCCTTCCTTCACGGGCCCCTGTCCCCTGTCAAACACTTAAATTGGATTATTAGGCAAGTTTCCGAATTTTGAACATTTCCCTACGTGAAATGCGAAGCGGGCCCGGACGTGGGTAGGGCTCGGGCCGAGGACTTGTGGGGGGCACCTCCGGGGCGTCAGACTAAGGGCAGCAGGAAGGAAGCCCGTTCTGTTCCTGGTAAAGTGGGCGATGAGAGCGGATACCCATCACCCAGGTGCTTGTTGAGAACAGAGGCTCTAGCTTCCCCTTAAGAGGGCCAGACTCAGGAGGTGTGGAGGGAGGGCGGGGTCCTGAGTTTCCACACGCATCCCAGGTGATCCCAATGCCGGGGGTCCCCAGGCCGCCCAGAGAGCAGCTGCCACACCCGTCCTGGAGGGGACAGTGTGGGGGCTCAGTGCAGGGATGTGAGGGACTCTGCAGGGGTAACCCCGGCTCTGCTGACCTCGCGTTTCCCTTTCCAGAAATTCTTCCTGGCTCAGGTGATGAGGAGGAAACCTTCCCAGAGGGTGAGTTGTTGAGCAGGTTCTCTGCTTATTATACCTCAGGCCCCCGCTGAGCCCTTGACCCCCCTTGGACACTCTAAAAACCTGCTGGGGGCTCAGTCCCCAGATAAATCTTCCCCACCAGCCTCCTCTGCCATGTCCTCGTGTCCCCTGCTGTGACAAAGACACAGGCCCCTGGTCACAGGACAGCTGCCTGTCTCCTTGGAGGTCTGGAGTAGGAGTGTGTGTTTGTTGGGGGGAGCAGAGACCACGCTGTTGTAAGTGATCACTCCTTTTTATCCCCCAGAAATTGTCTTGAGGAGCGGCCTCATGGAGGAAACATCCAGGAGTTTAATACAAGGAAAATGTAATGTGGTCCCCTACGAGGCCCCGTTTTGCCAAACTGAAACCCCACGGGGCTTCCTTTACCATCCTCACCTGGGCGACTAGGTTCACGTTGGGTGGGAAAGGGCAGGTGGATGGAAACGTGGGTTGGGGAGCAGGAGGGAGAATGTAGAGAGAGGGAGAGTCTCCAGAGACTAACTCTTGGGTGGGGAATTCACTTTCCCTTCTAGGCAGCGAAGAAAGTTTCATCCCACAAATACGTGAGTGTGTGTTTGCTGGGGTCGGGGAGGGGTCCCGTCGCCCTCCTCTGGGGAGCAGGGCCGTGTGTCCCTGCCTTTTCCACGGTGGCCCTGGAGCCTGGCCGGGGTTCCTGTGGGGTGGGAGGGGTTGGGCAGTGTTAGGAACAGGGGGTGGCGGGGAGGGGGGTGGTGGGGGGGAAGGCTGGGGAAGGCTGAGGGATGGAGTGGGAAGAGGTTAAGCAAGAGGGTGGGGGCAGTAAGGGAAGGGACCTCGGTTTTATTTCTAAAGAACTTTGGGGGATGAGAAAGGGAGATGACCACTTGCTTTTCTCTTTCTAGAAAGAACACAGAAACTGCTCTTACTTGGTGAGTGTTAGTATACTAAGAGGGACTCTTAGGCCCGCTGGGTAGGAAATTGCCAAACTCAGAAACCAAATTGGAAGTTTCCTCCTCAGAAAACAGTTTTACTGCTAAATTTATGCTTTAGTCAACCCCACTATTCTCCACTCTTTCCCTCCCCTCTCCTCCCTTCCCTTCTCCCTCCCCTTCCCTTCCCCTTCCCTCCCCTCTCCCCTTCCCTCCCCTCTCCCCTTCCCTCCCCTCTCCCCTTCCCCTCCCCCTCCCCTTCTCCTCCCCTCCCCTCTCCTCCCCTACCTTTCTCTTCCCTTCCCCTTCCCTTCCTCCCTTCTTTCTCTCATGAGTGCAGGCAAGAAACGTTTGTGGATGGCTTCTTAGCTATTTTTCCAAGCATTGGGGCTTGGGCAGTGGACCAAACAGAAACCCTGCCTCCCTGACGCTTTTATTCTAGTGGCTTCTCACTCTCAGAAGCTCAGCTTGAGGCCACCTCAGGTGTCCTAGCAGAAGCAGAGAGCCCCCAACATCCACTCCTTGGTTAATTCTTTATTGGCCTAGAGGGTATGGGTACAGGTGCCATTGCATGTGGTACCAAGCATTTATAGCCATAACTTCATGTAGTTGTCCTGAGAGTCTCATTTTAGAGCCCGATGCTAGAATCTCTAGCGTTCTCTTCTCTGGAGTCTAATCTAGAATCCACATTATATCAGATGTGTCCCAGAAATGAGTACCTAGTCAGTTCCCTTCCAGAATCCTCTTCTCTCCTCCCTGCATTTACCCCATACCTCATTTCACCTGAGCTTTCCCATCTTTCTAGCCTGTTACGGCAGCTCCATCCCAGAGCTCAAAGATGCCACCTTCAGAGATGCTTGGGGTCAGCTGCTAAAAGGGGCAAAGCATTTTGCTTATGTTGATGGGAAAGGAATGCTCGAATCTCAGAACTGTCTTCATTTTCTGGTTGGCATTATTGTCCGAGGGCAGATTTTCCGCGCCTACAAGAGGAGGTTTATAGGAGAGAAATGGCAGCGGCCCAGCTCTCAAAGGCCATTAAGGACACTGTGTTCTCCAACCTCCTGGCCATGCTTGGGGACCGAGAGGCCCTTCAGGACCTCATGGACACGGTGAGGGGTCCCCCTGCTACCGAAGGTTGATCAAGCTTGTACACGGGCGATGGTTCAGAGATGTGACTGCCACGACGTGTGGGGAAGCGAAGAATGGGGGTAACTTTCGGGCTGGAAAAGGACGTCTGAGACTGGGGAGTGTGGCCCTGTGCCCAGGGAGCGGGCCCAGGGAGTGCAGCGCTCGCAGGTGTCCCCTGGGGCTGTGGGGACCCGTTACCCTGCTCCTTGGTTAATCACTTACAAACGCAGCACTTACAGGCAAGATTGCGTGGTATTGCTCTCCTCATTAACAACGCCTGTGTCCTGTAGCTTGAACAGGAACCCGTGGGGGGATTTGGATGGCCCTGGAGGCAGCATCCTAAACGAACTGCGACAGGACTCAAGCTACGCATGGAATGGCTCACAAGACGTCATCCTTTACCTGCTTGAAGCCATGATGGGTAAGAGTGATTTGGAGGACTATTGGGGGGGGGGTGACAGTGTTGGTCCCTCAGAGCCCGCACATGGCTGCATCCGATGCCACCCTCCAAGGCTCTTCGAATAGTATGGTGTTTCACCCTCACCTCACACGTGTCTCCAAGGTCAGGAGGGCTCGGTGTGAAAAACTTGCCACACGACACAGACCTAGAAAGCTCAGCCCAGGTTCAGCCAACACATCACTGAGGGTGGATGATTCCAGGCCCCCGTACAGCGCGCCACCCCCAGGGCCACGTTAGGGGGCAGCCTGAGGCCATGCCAAGGGCGGAGGGGGCCTTTCCAGGGCCGGGGACTTGACTCTCCCGTCTAAGGAGTCTTACTCCTCTGCCTAGAGGTTGCCTCCTAAGGGTCTCTTAGTTCACTGTGGGGAGAGGACTATCTGACCATTTCCCCAAATGTCCCCTGTGCCTAGTGCTGAGTGACATCCAACACCGTCTTCTGGCCCAGTCCATGGAGAAGCAGATCCTCTCCCAGCAGCGGGATCTGGTGAGAAATGTCCAGGGGCCAGTGTCCTGGGAACGGGGTGAGGGAACCAGAGATGAGAACGATTCTGAGGAAAGAGGGAAGAATCAGGTTCTGCTGGGAAGGGAGAGGAAGTCCCAGTGTGTTGGCGGGGAAACCTGGACTGCATCTCCCTCTGGGCGTGGGACCGTGGGCGTGAGTCCACCCGGGGAAGGTCTCATTTTCCTTGCACCGTTCTCAAATGTATGTATCCAAGGCTTGGGAGCTGAGGGTATCTGAGTTACACCTCTGCTTTCCTCACATGGTTACCATGTGCCAATTGTGCGCTCTCTGTCTCCATATGTGTATATATAAGTGCCTGTGTATGTATGACATATGCACATACATACACATGTTGCACACACGAGCACACACATATACTATTCCAAACACCGCTCTTCTGCAGGGTAAGTGTTAGCGTCACTAGCTAGCAGCTCAGGAACCGGTGCTCAAGGATTCCCAATCCCGCGTCCTTGGTCACGCCGAGCACAAGACAGGACCAGGACGTGCCTGCTAAGCTCCTGCCCTTGCAGTTTTCCTGCAGGACCCCTGGCTCTTGGGGCTGGAGGTTCTCTCTTCCTGACCTCCAAGGCTGGCCTGCCGCAGCTGATACTGTCTCTTTAAGGTGCGGAGCATCCTGGAGCCCAACTTCAAATACCCCTGGAGCATTCCCTTCACCCTGAAACCCGCGCTCCTCGCCCCGCTCCAGGCCGAGGGTGTGGCCATAACCTACGGGCTGCTGGATGAGTGCGGCCTGAAGATGGAGCTGAATAGCCCCAGGTCAGCCTGGGACCTGGGGGCCAAGAAGCCCCTGTGCGCCCTGTATGGGGCGCTGTCGGTGCTGCAGCAGCTGGCCCAGGCCTGAGCGCCGGGCGGGCGGGCCAGGGCTCAGTCCACCGCGTCAGCCCGTGCAGTCCTGGTCCTGCCTGCTGCCGCCAAGGCCTCCGAGCTGTTCCCTGCATCTACGTGTTTGTGGGGCTCCACACATAAATAATCATGTACTGACTTGGTCTTTGTCTGTTGGCCTTATTTCCCTGAGCACGGGACTCCCAGGCTTTCCCACGTTGTCACAAATGGCGGGCGACTCTGGCTGCTGGTGGGTGGATCGGCACGGGGTGCATGCGCGAGCGGAGGGAGATCATTGAGGGGTTTCTCTAATTGTCCAGGCACTCGGTGGTCTACTTTAAAAGCTAGGAGCTCGAAAGGTGCATATATTTTGTTTTTCTAGTTCAAAGAGATCCTAGGACTAGGTTGGGGATGCATATTCTATTGGTATGTACCAATATGCAGCATCACGTGTTTAATTGAATGACAGTGATTGGAGGTATTTTGTCATGAATTTCCAGCTTCTGTCAGAAGGTGGCAGCATTGTCACACAGCAGGAAGTTGGTGGTGCTGCCAGAGGCTTTGCTTTATTTGCTTAGGGCTTTGGAATTCAAGTCAGTCTCCTCTCTCCTGTCTCTGTTCTCTGGCCTCCCCTCCTCAGGTTCCTCCTCTTCCCCCTTTAGCTTCCTCCCTGATGCATTAACTTGGAATATGGGGCGATGGTGGAGGGGGTTGACACTGGCTTCTTTTTGTACCCTCTTGAATCTTCCTTTTCAACACTACATTGGTTGCATAATTGACCCCCTTAAAGAGCTCTGGGAGGTTTGCAGTTTGGCAGACCAGTCCTCATAGCCGGTGTTCAGTCAGCTGTGTTTGAATGAACTGAACTAAAGCAACAGGGATGCTAAGTTTAGATGACGTTGTACCTGCCATGGTGTACCTGCTACCGTGCACCTGCTACCATGTACCTGCTACCGTGCACCTGCTACCGTGCCCACCGAAGCCTCGAAAGCAGGTGTAAGGGGAGTGAGTCTTTGCTGTAGGCCTCTAAAGTCACTATTTCAATTTTCAGGTATTTGTAGGCAACTGAGCATATTTAAAAATGGCGCCTCCCTTTGGTAACTGGGACTCAGAGGCTAGATGCAGCTTTTCTTGCATATTTCACAGCCTGCAGCAAAGCACACATACGTTGGGTTTTTGTTTTTGTTTTTTTCGTTTTTTTCTTTTTTTAGCTAGGGCCCTTGCATTTGCAGACAGTGAGCCCTGAGTGAGCTGAGACTGGCTTGAAATCCACCCCAGCCTAGTTGCTACAGAGAGAACAAGACAGCGGTTTGCTGCCATTATTCACCTTCTCTTTTTCCTGTGGAGGTTTGTCGCTTCCCTAAAAATGACAGTCTCATAGGATCACGGAGAAAGGGAGTGGGGGCCCTGGGTTTGGGGAACGCTGGTGCTTTCTTCAGACTGGCAGAGGGCAGGAGCGAGTGCTCTCCACCCGCCCCAGGTGTGCTGGGAGCAGAGGCTGAAGGCGGTCTCCTGGCTTGGCCTATGTGAAGTCCTCGTCTGATGTGGCTTCAGGAGGACATCAAGAAAATCCCTGAGTGGGACCTAAGACCTCAGTCCCCATCTGCTTGGACTCCTCAGGCCCGGCCCTTCGTAGATTGCTCGTACTCTGGATACATCAAGGCTTCGTATTCCTTCGTCCCACTCAATAAGAGAAACCAATTACGCAAATTATAATGGCAATTTTGGGGGATAATTTCTAGTTGCTCCTTTTTAAATAATTATGCTGTCCATTGGGTCTTTGTTAAAGAGTCTCTTTCTTATTGGTGAATGATGCCCCTGTTTCTAGGTATCTATAACAGGCTGGGGACAAGTTGTTGTTAAATGAGTCGATACCCATTGTTCCAAGTGTACACAGGACACCAGGGGTCGGGAATACAGTGTGAATATTGTAATAAGCTGTCATCTCAAAAAAGGGGAAAGATGATTGTTATCTATTATATAACCAATCACCTGAAAACATGGCTTAAAATAGCATATGTTTGAGTTGCGTTACCCTGTCACTGGGGCTCTGGAGTTGGGAATGGCCTCCGCTGGGTGGTGCAGGCATGGGGCTCCCACCCCACGTGAAGGCAGTCTGACCTGGGCGGAGCCCGCGGTCGACCCCAGGCTGCCTTGCAGCTGGGGAGCATGTTCTGAGGACGGTTCTTTCCCATGGCTGCGGGCAGGGGGCCTGGGCTCCGGATCCAGCGTCCCCGGGCCAGGGCAGGTCGCTCCCCCCAGGGTGACTGATGAGAGAGAGGGACCTGGGGGTGGGGTGGGGAATGTTGAATGCCTTTTATGACCTAGTCACACAGCGAGTTCTGCCCTGTTGTATTTGTTAGAAGTCACCCCCAAGACCAACTCCCACTCAAGCTTCAGCTCTTGAACGGAGGAATACCAGAGAATCTGGGGACTTACATTAAAACCACTCTATAAATGTATGTCTTTGCTTTGCTTTTAAATTTTATTGACCAGAAGTTGGTAGGAACCTACCCCTGTGTTTCCTTTTATGATGAAAGAGAGAGAGAGAGAGAGAGAGAGATGGTGATAGGTTGCCTCCTGTGTGCACCCCTCAATGGGGACTGAACCTACAATCTAGGTATGTGCCCTGACTGAGAATCGAACCTGCGACCTTTTGGTGTATGGCATGGCGCTCCCACCGGCTGAGCCACACGGTCTAGGGCTATAGCTTTGTTTTATACATCTTCCAATGTCCCGGTTCCCTCAGGATGAAAAGCTCACACCAGCACTTATTCATTTGTTCATCCATTTGTTCATTCATTCATTTGTTGTCATGGGACAAATATGTATTGAGTGCCTGCTACTTGCCAGGAATCCTAGCATTGAAACATTCTTCCTTGTTTCTTCACTGGAACTCCAGAAAGAGTAAAAAAAGAGTACTTTTCAGCTTCCTTAAAAATTTGAAAAGCTATTTTCTAGAGTAACCAAGAAATAGATCACCCCACCAAGGTAAAGGTGCATTCTACCTACTCACAAACCAAGGGTGCCATTGTACTTGCTTCAAGTGTATTTTGGGTCCCTTTTTATTTTGGAAATTCATCTGCTTTTGTAATGGTTGCCTAGCAACCATAGCTTTGTTCAGTTCACACTGGGAGCATTGGAGCAGAGTTGCTTGAAAACATTAAAATCCACTGGGTTTCCCAAGCAGCAGAGAAACTGCTGGATGCTGAGCCCTGGTGGACACCTGGTGGCGTGGAGGGAGGGTAGGCATCCGGGTGGGAAGGCCGTGGGAGGAGCCGAGTCCGCTGGGGGTGGAGGGCCAGATGTGCATGCATGGCCCTCAATTTTCCTTATAGACCACCAACAATGGCACGATTCACATCCAGGAAAGGGTAACATTTGCTTTCACAATGCCCTTGACCTGCACTTCAGCGGCACGTGGTCGAAACAGAATGACATCGATATTAGAACATGGCTTGTTTTCGAGTAAGTCCCTCACAGCTGTGAGCACTCTACAGTGTCATGGCTAGAAGCTGTACAATTGGGGGATGTTGGCACATATGATCATTCAAATCCAGCTGCTTCCCAAAATTTGTCGCACCCAAAACAAGAAAATGTGATTAGGATCCTTTTTTACATGCTCTGAAATAAATTAAACCCAGGAAGCCCCTGCTGAGCACATGCCATGCACACAAAACTCTGGATTAGGTGCTATCAAAGTGCAAAAATTAATAATGTTTGGCCCTTCTCCTTCATTCAATGAAACAATATTTATTAAGGGTATGATTTGCCAGGTACTCGGCTAGACGCTGGGATATAGACATAAATAAAATAGGTACATTCCCAGTTCTCACAGTATTACCTTCAGTGGGGCTCGTGGTAATGGGGAAGAGAGAAACTGACGTGCCCTCTTGGGGAAGGAGAAGGGCAAATGGACTCTGATGGGTGGGGAGGATTTTGACAGCCACACAGGAACCCCAGAGCTACTTGAACCCTCATTTCCGAATGCTTGCTGTGAATACCATCCACGAAGTGTGCGTTCCTACCTAAGGGAATGACTTACAAGTCTCCCCAGACCGGGATGGGGGGTGCGGAGAGGTGGGCACTGGGCTACAGGAAAGAAAACAAAATCATAATTCCCCCCACCCCCCTTGCCACAGTGATTGTGTCATGAAAGCGTCACCTCCGTCCAAGATCCTCCCTCTCATTCAAGGAGGGCTCTGCAATTTCTCACTGTGCTTGCAAATCGCCATTCCGTGAACACTGCCAGCCCCGGGGTGGGGGAGTCACTGAAGGCTTGTGAACAGGGAAAGAAAGGATCCGAGGTGTCTCTAACATGAATTCACTTACAGGGACCAGAGTTAATAGAAGTAGAGTGAAATTGGAATTAAGGGACATAATTAAGAGTCATGCTGGACAGATGCTCTATCTATCTATCTATCTATCTATCTATCATCTGTCCACTTACCATCTATCTATTCATCTATCTTACTGAATGGCAGTCCTTCCTTATTTGGGGGTGGCAGCTCCTCAATGTTAATTTGGGGAACTATCCCTCTCACTCTTGGTCATTCTGGTTTGGGTGGGGCGGATCTAACCTCCACCCTGGGCTGGTGCCAGTGAACCAGGGCTGGCCAACAAAAGTGCACACAGCACACTGTTCTCAAACCACAATAATCATTTATAGAGTGCTTGTTGGAACCATGGGTGGGGTACCCTTTTGCCAGTGGGGTTGCATTTGGTAGGAGGTAAGCCCCCAGCCTTGTTTGATGTCATATGGATACAGCAGGGTTTAGACTGAGGCCAACTCTGAGGATCAGAGCAGAGATATAGGGAGCAATGTTTGGTAATGGCGAGGCCCCGGATCCAGCTCTGCCTGAAGTCCACTTTCACACTAGCCGGCAAATTATCTTTCTTATACTTATCTTTTTTTTTTTTTTTTTAATCAAAAGCATTTTAACTTGGGATTTTTGCCATTTTCACAAAAAGAACCCTTGCTACTCTGGCAGAGTATTTAATGCAGGTAACCAGTAGCAAGGTTTTAATAAAGTCATTGAAATTAGGGAATTTTTTTGAGAACAACAAAAGAATATGGCAGATGAAGGAGAGGGGGAGGGAGTGATTAGATTTAGCAACCTGAGCCCTGATAGTTAGGAAAATGGTAAGGTCGCGACCTGGAGGGAGGTGAAGGTGTGGGACCCACCGTAGCTGGGCTGAGTTGACAGGGCTTGTGTGCACGTCCAGCTCGGGGGTTGGGAATTTGGAACCGAAGTAAAGGAGAGAGACGATTGCTCTAATGGGAGCGGGGGGATAATTGAAAACAGAAGTGTAGGGAGTGAAGTTGTCATGGGAGAGCGTGGGACTGGGTATCTCAGTCAGCTCGAGTGCCATAAAAAAAAAAAATCACAGTCTGAGAGGCTTAACAGAGATTCACGTTCTCACAGTTCTGATGGCTGGAAGTCCAAGATCAGGATGCCGGCAGGGTGAGCTTCCTTGTTTGCAGACCACTGTCTTCTTGCTTTTCTTAGGGGTGTGTGTGGGGGGTGCAATAGAGAGAGAAAGAGGGAGAGATTGAGAGAGAGAGGAGAGGGGGAGAACAGCTTCTTCTTATGAGGGCAGCAGTCAGACTGGATTAGGACCCACACTGATCAACTCATTTTAATTCATTTTAACTTCTTTAAAGGCCCTTTCTCCAAATAAATTATACTCTGAGATACTGGGGGTTAAGGCTTCAACTTACGCACATTAGTGGGGGTGCAGAAAACACAATTCAGTCCGTAACAGTGACTTGTTTTAAAAAATCAACTAATAAAAGGATTATATCAATGGCAAACTACAGGAGGGAGAAAAAAGGATAGAAAATTTCAATAAGCATACAAAGAGGAATTTTGGAAAAATGCAATTTACCTTATGAATGCCTTTTGCCTTGGACTTTACTATCTCTAGAATAGCTTCAAATTACTGAATGTTTGTTGAATGTTGTATTTCTCCAGGTTTAGTCACTCCTGAACCACCCTTAAGATTTTTGCCATATTCTTATAAAACCTGTGCTGTTATTCATTGAATATTTTTATTTAAATGGACTTTGTTCTTTCGTATGAAGAGATTTTGAACAAAAATTTAAATACTACCATAAATGGATTAGAAGTTTGATGTGTCACATATAGACAACAGTTACACACACACACACACACACACACACACACACACACACACACACAATTATTAAATTTTCTGTTGCTGGCCAGGCACTGGGCGGGAGCTATGTTGTATTTTTTGTAACAAGTCCCGCCCATTGGGAAACACTGATTGGCTGGTTGGAGAGACAGACAGACTGTTTCAGTCTCTTTATCCATTGAACAAAGATTTACTGAGTCTCTGTTCTTTGGTGGGCACTGAATGGTCTGTGGTGTGACCGTGATCATGCGACAGAGGAAGTCAAGGCGCTCATGTCACTTCCGTCCTGCAGCCCCCGTGAAGGGCTGAAACCAGCCTTCACCTGAGGGCAGGTATGGATGGGGCATACGCTGGTGTAAGAGGACACCCTGAAAAGATGGCGGTGGGACGGTCGTTGGAGATCAAGGCCAGCGCCCGCTGCCGCAGGCTGTCTCTGCCATAGCATCCAAGGGCCTCCTCCCGGTCCACGTGACCTCAGACCTATGGGGCGGGTGAGCTGCTTCCTGCGAGGTGTTTGGAACCATCCCTTAGTAACAGAATCATCTGTTCCAAACATCTTTACTTAGCATTTGGTGAGAGCCCGGCCTTTTTCCACTCAAAGCCATTACTTCTATCAGTGGCCGCTGTGTGTGCTCCAAGCCAGAATAAATCCCTCCCTTCCCCGCTCCGAGTCAGGGCCCATAGATCATGGGCTCCACCATTTACGACCTATAAATTAAGGGGTGGCTGGCAAATTTGGCTTCTGCGTCTGGCTGCTCGCTCCTTAGATACACAGTGTCACTCTTTTATCGGGGTATGACGGGGGAGGCTGTCTGGTCTCCTTCGGACCCCCTGAAAGACAGTATTTACTGGCTATGGAAATACCTCCACCGCATGTTTATTTGTTTGAGACGCTCTGCCCCAAGCTCATTGGCTCCTTGTCCTTGTCTCTGTCCAGAGCCGTCTGGGCCTTTAATGGCTTGGCTGGTATACTCTTCGCACTTCCAAGGCTCCTCAGTGGCAGCAGAATATGCTTTAAAAATCCCCCACCACACCCAGAACGTTTGGGGTTTCATCATGGCAAAGAGTGGCTGTCTTCAGGGCTCGGGAGGTGGCATTCCTGAGACAGGGCGTGCCTCTCTTTCCTCTGAGGCCACAAAGCTCCATTGATGGCTGGGACTGTCCCATCCCTGCTCCTCGAGAGACTTGGCGCCGCTCTCGGGGCTCCCGCTTCCCCGCGGCCGGCACATCACCTCCGAGAACAGACTTAGCCTGTGGAACTGCAGATCTCAGGAGGAGTGTTTGGCCTTATAGGGAGGCTGCTCTTGGAGACATCTCTGCCTGGTTCAGATTTCAGAGCCCGGCGCTGTCTCCGTATTTGGAGCTAAAGTGTTATTGTGCAAGCAGTCCTCAGACGTCTCACGGGGGCCCAGGCTGGGGTGGGGGGTGTGAGGGAGTAGGCCTGTTGCAGTCGCAGGATGGCAGGTGGGACGGTATGGCTGAGGTGGTCCGGTCCAATGCTCTACCAAATGCAAGAATCCCACCTGGCGTTCCTGACAGGTGCTCATCCAGGTGCCGTCTTGGTAAGCACCTTAAATTAAAGCCTCATGTATATCTCTCCCCATGCCATGTTCTCAGGACCCTAGCTGTCCCGAGGCTGAAGAAGTTCAGGAAACTCTAGATGAGTTGAATGAAACCAAGCTTCAGGGCCCACTTGGGCTATTCCTCTCATCCCTGTTTTTTGCCCATTTATCGGGTAGCTGCGATGAGGCTCTCCTGGCCCCGGGCCCCCTCCCTTGCTTCTTGTCCATGCCCAAATCCTTGTTCTCATCATGCAGGTCCCTCCCAGCCTGCCTAGTCCTTGTAGCGATCTTCTCCCCAGGGATTGCAGCCTTGTCCCTGAGCCCCAACCCCGGTGATTCAGGTCATGCTGGCAGACGCCAGCTCCTGAGGAGACTCATTCTTTGGGGAATATGGGGCTCCTGACCACCTGGCACTCTACCTTACCTTTTTTCAACCTTACATTTGTTGAATGTTGTATTTCTCCAGGTTTAGTCACTCCTGAACCATCTTTAAGATTTTTGCCGTATTCTTATAAAACCTGTGCTGTTATTCATTGAATATTTTTATTTAAATGGACTTTGTTCTTTTATATGAAGAGATTTACCTTACCTCTGCTCTGTCTTCAAGGCTGGTGGTGACCCAGAGCTACACCCACCAGCGGTGAGTCCGCCGCGCACCTGGTCAGCTTGCTGGGGTGGATGCTTTCCTAGGCCATGTAGCTCAGGCCGTGCACAAAACGCTTAGTGTCAAATCTTGGACTGTCCTGAACCATGTGTCTCTATCATCCAGCTGTAGCTAATTAAGAGAGTCCTAAGCACCTATGGAAAAATGAGAAAGAACCACCTGAGGTGGGAAATGTAGTGATAAAATGTGCCATGTGTGAAGGAAGTTCTATGCTCCAGATACTTTGCTGTGCACTTTACCTCCGTCAGGTCCTGAAGCCTGAGGTTGATGATGATGATGATGGTGATGATCATCATCGTCATTCCTGTGTTCAGAATACAGGCCCTGTAGCTGGAGTCCCTGGGTTGGAATCCCTACTCTACCACTTTCTAATTGGGTACCTTGGATAAATTGCTTCCCCTCTTTGTGACTCCATTTTCTTATTCATGGACTAGGTCTCCTGGTACCCTCTTCAAATGCTGTCATGTGTGTCGAGCACTTAGAGCAGGACCTGACTAGGCCTAGAGGTGTGGAGCCACTTGCCCGGCAATGCACACTAATTACACTAATTGGTGAAGCTGAGATGCGCAGAAAGGCCCCCTGGTCTAAGGACCTCTCTTCCTCTTCCTGTCACTGCCCCCTTGCTCAGCCTTGAACCCGGGAGAGCAGCCTCCGTAGTGCTTTGGGTGGCAATTCTTCAATTCTTCGCAACAATTGGGACTTGCTTTCATGGATTTTGAACTTGTCACCTTTCCTCTGGAAAGACCATCTTATTAATTTGCTTGTCAAGAAAATAACCAGTGTGTCTGGTATCCTGGTTAAGAGAATGGCACTGGCATTGGGGACACTAGTGTCCGGGACCAGGCTTCGCCTATTTCCAGCTGGTGACCTTGGGCCAGTGAGCAAATCTCTTCCTCGGCCTGTTTTCTCACCTGTACAAGAAGGAGGATGACATTTACCTTGTGGGGCTGCATCGGACCCCCATTCGATGGCATGAATAAGAGTGGGCGTGGCAGCATCTTGTTAGCCTGTCTTTACGCTTTGACTTTCTGATGTGGAAAAGGGGTCGATTGCACCCGCCTGTAAGGATTCAGTGAGAAAACCCATAGAGGAACTGCACACCGAGCCTGGCCCAAGCGACTACTCACTGTATGCTAGTCATTGTCATTGTCACTGTGCTTAAGACGTCCTGTGCAAATGTAAACAGGCATTCGGCCTCTTTCCTCTGAGGAAGGGTTTCAGCTAAGCTCTCTGCACCAGGCCCGCCCCTCCTGGAAAAATGCATGAATTTACAAGTGGGTTGCCCAGCGCTGGCGTGCGGACTATGGCTGAGCAGCACGTTTCTCCTCGGCCTGCAGATAACTAGTCTCCGGAGGGCCTCAAACCTGTGACCCTGTCCTCATTAGCCATGTGAACTGGCTGGCCCAGGCTGCCCTTGGCAATAATTCCTGCCAGGTCACGAAAAATATCTTACCCCATGAGCCTTGGGTTAATACCCACCTTTGACCCTATTCACTTAAAAGGTAATAAGCAACAGAAGCATTCATTCATTTATCCAGCCAACATTTATCAAGGGACATTCTTGAGTTTCTTAGTTCATCATGACTCAGTGCGCCTGCAGCCGACTCCTTCTGAGTTCCCGAGATAAGAACAAAGTCAGGTATCTGAGTTCCCTGGTATTGGGGCCATTCATCACCTTTCTCTTCTCTCCACACCCAATCGAGTCAGGAACTCCCTTTAAAAGGGCTTTGAGCCGATGACTCTGAGAAAGCCCAGGACCCCAATCCCTTTTCCTTTACGATCCCATTAGCAGGCTGATGGGTGACGGCCATGTGAGGGCGCCGAGCACAAGAAAGCCTTACTGACAAATGCAGAACACATGTTCGCTGTCACCAGGATGTGGCACTTCCTTTACACATGCAGGTCTGCTTAATTCAGTTCAGCCCAGCAAGTTCTGGGTAAGTGCCCGGTTGCTTATTCATTCAGTGATTCACGCACTCATCCATCAAACATTTTTTGAGTGTCGTATACAAACGCCGTACTGTACTGCGTCCTGGGCTGGAAACAAAAGAAACCTATAATGCTGACCCTGCCTGCATTCTAATGGGAGATACTATTTGCATTTGCAAAATACCCAGAAAAAAATTACATGCAAAGGGGAGAAGAAAAAAAATTTACTGCATTGATCATTCCTGAATTCATTCATTCAATAATTATTAATTACCAACTGTTGGTCATGCACTGTGCTAGATGCTGGTACCTGAAGATGAGCAACAAAAGCATAATCTCTCTCATCCTGGAAACCTGGGGACCGCCTTAGACTAGGTGCTGAAAGAAAACCACAGGTAACCTGAGATCTCAGTTATGAGGAAAGGATGGTTATGGGGTAAGTGGGGAAAGAACATTCCAGAGAGAGGGAACAGCATATGCAAAGCCCTGCTGGGGAAAAGGGGTTGACATTTTTAAGGGTACATTTAGAAAACAGGCTGGTGGGATTGGACGGTGTTAATGGAAGGGGAGAGTGACAAGTGGTGACACTGGAGAACTAGGAGGGTCCAGAGAGTGCACGGCCTCAGTAGGCCAGGCCAGGAGTCTGGAATTATTATTATTTTTTTTGAGGACAAAAGGAAACTGTTAAAGAGTTTGAAGCTGGCCACTGTCATAATTCCATCAACTGTGCGCCTCTGATGTGTCAGGCTTTGTGCCGAGGACTCTCCTGTTGAAACAAAGGCACATCGCTATGAATTTATGTTCTCATCCGACACTCTTTATCCGCTATTCGCAGTGGCATTCAGCGAGCAGAATGTAACCCGTTGCTCCAATGGATGAGATAGAGAAGCATTCCTCTTGAGTGTTAGGCAGCAGAGTTCGGTGAGAGCAGGAGACAGAAGCCTGGCAGATGATGTAAGATGTGCGCGAGGTCTCCCTGGACTCGGAGACTGGGGGGAGGGGCCTGGAAAAGAGAGCAGAGTACACACCATGGGGAAGGGGAGGAGACTAGGGACTCCTTCCTCCCTGCACCCTGCTTCCTTTTTCCTTTACCTGTGTTATCTCATTTAGTCTCCACAACACCTTACAGGGCAGCTGTTATTACCCCAATTTTCAGATGAGGAAACAGGCTCATAAAGCCAAGGACACTCAGCCAGTCAGTGGAGCGACACCTGCCCAGAACGGAAAGGGTTTATCATCCAGGTGGTGCGCCAGAGACAAAGCCCAGTTACCCGGCAGCCCATGAGGACTTTGTTCAGGGAGAGGAATTTCAGGCATTTTGTCTGCAGTGGGTTGAGGATAGTTTTCCAAAATTCCATCTGGCAATGCTTGAGCAGGGGTCAGGAGTGGGTCATGTCATAAGGGGAGACCCACTAGTGCTGACTGGCTGGTGCCATTGAAGTCCAGTGGCCCCCTCCCCCATTTCTGATCCTGGGCAGGTCTTGTGGACACATCTGTAAGAGGCCCTTCTGTGGCTGAGGCTGGCGTTGCCGCGTTGCCTAGGCCTGAGTCCCGGTGAATATGGGAATGCTGTCTTCGCCATTTTTCCCTTTCTAGGTTCAAAGAGGTTGTGTTTATTAACCCTGACCCAGTTTTTCTGGATGCAGACCCCAGCCCCATGGAGAGCTAATAGTATGACGTGTGACAAATCATTTGATCTCCTCTGCCTTAATTCTCACAGCTAAACAGAGGGGACAATGAAGCACGTGTATTTTGCAATCGCTGTGAAGGTTCAGCGAGCTCATGCCTGGAGAGTGTTTGGAGCAGGTCCTAGAACTCAGCAAGGGCTTCTGAGTGTTCACTGCCACTGTGCTGGGGATGCAGCCCTCCCTCCATTCTGCCCTGAGAACATGTTCTCCCGAGTAAGGATGAGGTGGCCTATGGGGACCTAGTTCCCCCCGTGAGCCTTCCTCAGCCCAGCTTGTCCCCTGGAGGGAGGGTGTCAGACCCCTTGGAGTGTGATCCTGGAGCCCAGCAGTACCTCACACTCTTAAATGCAGCCTCAGGGGTCCAGGTCTTTTGGAGGACACGGGATTTCCCCAGCGAGCTCTCACTTTGGAATCGACTGCCCGGAAGCCGCGACGCCGATGTCCAAGGAGCAGTGTGACTATTGGGCAGGGCCCTGGACCCGAGCCAGAGGTTTGTATTCTTGTTGCAGCCCAGCCGTGGCCACTCTCTGGGATGCACACCACTCAGCTCTGTGTCTCATTTCTGCTCCAGTGAAGTGAGGATAAGGTCAACCACTATGTCTCTCCTTCGGGGCTGTTGCCAGGGTCAAATTACAGTAAATGTGCTTTGAATATAAAAGATAAAAATTAGGGAAGAAGGAAGGAAGGCAGGCTGGGAGGGAGGGAGGAGAGAAGGAAGGAAAGAAGAAAATAGGAAAATGAAGCAAGGAAGAGGGCAGAGGAAGACAACTCCTGCTTCCTCTGGGCTGCCCTGTCGCCTGGTCCGACTCCCCTCGGGGCGGCAGTGGCCTCAGCTGCTTGATTGCATGACTGAGTGAGAACAGGGCCGCCTGCAGTTGGTCAGGGTGCGTGGCAGGGCCATTAGCTGCAGTGATTTATTGCAGGTCAAAGTGCTGCACTTTTGTGCTGATCACAGAAGCCCTTGAAGCCTCATGATGAATGAGGAACCAGGTACCATAAGGGGAGACGCCCAGGGCCGGGAGCTGCGAGGCTCAGTGGACAGAGCCCAGGCCTTGGGCACAGGACGAGGCTGGGCTCCCCCGGCTCTAGGCTAACGGCCAACATCTATGGGCCGGCGGCTTCTCTCTGGACCTTGGCTTCCTATTTGTAACAGGAGGGGGCTGAGCAAGATGCTTTTCTTTGTGCAGAAGGGCGATCAGCAATTTCCTGTGTTCGTCTTACTCTGGGCTCCTCACCAGTGAATAGCAACAATGCCCTCCTGTTCTGCCACATCTGTGTGCCTTAGAGGGACCAGTGAGGGCAGGTCACATTGTCGACATCACCTTCCTTGCTTCCTTTAACTTCCTTTCTCTTTAAATCTCAAGCCTGTTGTGGAGCCATTGAGACTATTTCATGCTCTTGGTTTTGGCCTCTCTCCTCCCTACAACCAAATGTGTCCTGCCTCATTTTTCCTGAGCATCTCCAAGAAATGGATGAAAGGATCTTTATATCACCTTGGAATGTTAGAACCTACCTTCTGAAACTGAGTTCTGCAGTAGGCAAAGATACAGATTAATCATGAGAGGGACTTCCTCATTTCCCCATTAGTCATAACTGACTTTAATGTTAATTATATACTCAAACCAACATGGCCTGATGGTGGAATTGAATGCATAGTTTTGCACAACTTTAAGCTAAGACCTGAAATATCAAACAAATGTCCTCCTTCTGGGGTGGGGGCCGGGGGCTGACTTGGGCTTCATGCTAGACTTCCACGATCATCTGTTCATCTTCTCCTGCTGTGTGGTCGATTTCCTTTGCAAGTTCTATTTTCTCCTTCCTGCCCAACACATAGTTTTGGGATACCTGAGGCCTCCGGGGCTCTCCTCTGCCACGGCTCCTTGGTGGGCAAGGGGTGAGCTCAGAGGGTGGAGCTCACTGGGGTCAAGGCTGGATCAGGAGGGGCTGGGTGTGCTCAGGAAAAGGCACCAGCCTGGAGAAGAGACACTTGAGTCAAAGGAGCGAGGAAAAGATGGCGTTTAGAAAGCTGAAAAGAAGGACCCACCGGGCCAGACAAATCAGAGGGAAGCGCCTTCCTCCAGGCAGACCACCTGAGTGGACATCTGGGCTAGTGGAACTCAGGGAAGATGTTCTCAGTCAGGTGCCTCCTGAGGTCAAAACTGAACCTGCCCGTGCTGGCCACAGCACTGGGCTGTTACAACAGAGGCGCTGGAGGCTGGCTGGATGGCCGGGTAGGAGCCAGGAGTTTGAGGAGCAGGTGCCTGGGCGCCACGTGCCAGCGTTAGTTTGAAAAAGGGAGGCCTCGGCCCGTGGCCTAGAAAGGGTGCGGTGCCTTCAAAGTGTGGTCTGCGGGCGACACTTCCTGGAGAGTTGCCTGCAGGTGCTTGGGAAACATGCCTTGTAACTGATCTATGGTATTGGTGCCTCTTGTATCTGCTGAAGACTTGGAACCAGGTGAGGACATGGGAGGAGTAGCTCAAAATAGGCCTTTTCGGGGCTGTGTGGTCCAGTTCAAAGAAAAAGGCCCAGGAGAGGACTGGACTTGAACACAAGCAGAGCCCTGCATGGACGGGGTTTCAGGCTGGGGACTGAGGGTTTTTGACCCCGAAGAGCTCTCTGACTGGCTCAGCACCCCTGAAAGCCCCCGGCGTTCCCCCTGCCACACACAGGAGGTGCTCAGGGACTCATAGTTCTCGTGTGTGTGATTGGGGAGTGCTGGCTGCTTGCATGTCTGCCTGGTTTCTAGCTGTGCCCAGAGTGCCTGGGCATTTCTGCAGAACTCAACCCCTCCCCTGCCACCCCCACCCCTGGCTCAGGGCCGCCTCTCCTCAGCAGCTGTCCCCCGTCCTTTGCCATCCTTTCCACACTTGTGCCCACCGAAGGGCTGTGGTCTGCTAAGTCGCCGGCCCCCTCCTAGGACCCTGCACCGAGACGCCTGCTTATAAAGGAAGGTGCCGCGTGGAGAGGGGATTTTCTCCCTCCCCTCAGCTGGGCCCAGCTGTTCCCAGCCTGGGAAGGACCCTGCGCTCCCTGTTCTTCATTTGTTCTGGGATAAAACTCGAGGCTCACTTCAAGGTTTCTAGACCACCCAGGACTCCAGGCCTGGGTGTAAGAGGCCCTGGGAAAGTTCTGGGCTCTGGGCGCCATCATGGGGAGGGGAAGCAAGGGCCCGGGCATGGGTCTTGGGTGACTGTGGCTTGCGTCCTGGCTCTGACTAGCAGTAACCTTGGCAAGTGGATCCTTGGGCATCAACCTCTCATTCAAACCATGGGAGCGACGTCACCATCTCAACAGGCTCCCGTGAGGGTCAGATGGAATAAAGTGCGTGCATGCAGTGTCTTGGCTCTGGGTGCAACCTTGGCAAAGGTGGAAGGTGCAGGTCATTGCAGGCCCACCTTGGAGATATGGAGGGTTCACCCAATGCACCCAGGCCACCGTAATCAAGTGAGTCTCCTGCTCAAATGAGTCACCTACATTGTTGGTTTCCCAGTGCACACAAAACTTCTGTGTATATTCTCGGGTAGCTTATTAAGTGTGCCACAGCATTAGGTCTAAAAAAATGTATGTATCTTAACTAAAAAAGACTTTATTGCAACCTCCCCAACTCCCCCCTCCCCCCCCCAAAAAAAACGTGCAGTGGCCCATGTTCAAGGGAACACCTGGAATCGAAGCACAGAAAAGCTGCAGCCTGAATTCAAAATCAGCTCTTTTGGGAGGAGGGAGGAGGGCACTGTATTTCTAATGGAAGAGGGATCCCCTAGCGGAGTGTCTGCTCTGTACTTTTGTAGCCAACACTTGAAATATGATGTTGCTCTTTATTGGGAGGTAGAACAATGAGGCTCAGAGAGATTAAGTGACTTATCCAAAGACGCACAGCGATGTACAGAGTCAGGATTCAAACCCCAGGCCGTGGGTGCTCTTTTTGCTTTATTTATGCTGTCTTTGAAAAGGCATAAAAATAAGTTTATCTTCTTATTCAAACCTGCATTAGTTTTTTATTGTTGCATGAAAAATTGCCACAAACTTCGTGGAGAATAAAAATGTAAATTTATTCTGTCGTCGTCTGGAGGCTGCAAGTCCAAAATGAGTCCTAATTGGCTAAAAGCCAGGTTATCGGCCAGCGTTCACTCCTGGAGGTGTCCTTGCTTCCCCCAGCTCTTGGGGGCCACCCGCGCTGCTGGACTCAGGGCCGAGGAATCGCACCACGTCCCCTTTTCTCCCTCTGGCTACGTTATCACATCACACCCTTCTGTCCCCGGCGTGGGCCGTCCCTCCCCGCTTTCACAAGGGCTCCTGTAGTTACCCTGGGCCCATGTGCTAATCCAGGATGACCTCCCTGTCGCCAGATCCTTAACTTAGTCATATCTTCAAAGTCTCATTTGCCTTATAAAGTTACAGGTCCCAGCGTGGGGGACAGGGACATCTTTGGGACCGTTGTTCTGACCACCACAGTATCCAAGAAATATTCTAAGTCAATGTGCAAGGTAATCTCCTCCTTTTAAAAAACCTATAATCTGCAGTGTTCAGCACAGTTACCACTCCAGAACGAAGACCGGCAGGGCAGGACTTGGTCACATGATAGCAATTGCTAACATTAATTAAGTGCCTACCATGTGTCTGACACAGCTTTAAGCTGTTTACTGCAACCTCACTTAATACGCAACAGTTTTATGAGGTCGGTAGTATTATTATCTGCATTTTTCCAGGTGGGGAAAATAACAGCACGGAGACGCTGAGCAGCCTGCCTCAGACCACTCAGGGAGGAAGAGGGGGACAGGTGCCCGGCCGTCTGGTCCCAGAGCCAGTGCCCCACAACGTGACCCAGCCCCTGGGGCGTTGAGGTGCACTGGGACACAGCCTGAGCCTGTGTTCCTGGCTGCTGTCCTGTGTGTCCCTGCCGTGTCCAACCACCAGAGGCACTACATAAATAAGCTCTATTCACAAAAGCACAAAACACTGAAAACCCGTGGCTTGGTAGTTTCTCCAATGGGCGTCAATAAGCAGGAGAAGAATGAGGTATGGCGGGGAGAGGAGCAATCCAAGAATGAAACTAGGGGGCATTTTTGCTCCCCGAGGCAGTAGGCAAGATAGTAAACCTTTTCTGTTTTACCAAAAGCTTCTGTTGACTGGGTATTGTGGTGAATGGAGTATCCAATACGAAGCTCCCCTAAGGAGGAGGTCACGGTCGGTCGGGACCCATGGATGTGCTCCAGGCGCGAGACCTGGCCCTTTAAATCGGCGGGGAGCAAGGGCTCTTCAAAGGCTCCATCTGTGCACGGGCTGCGTTCTGGGCCTGAGAATCTTCTGTCTCAGCGCTGGTATGAAACCAAGCCTAGGACTTTGGGGCTCTGCGCTCATTCACTGGATCTCCCAAGCTCACACATCTCGGGGGACTCCCAGCAGGAAGTCCACGTGAAGAGGGAAGATAAAACACGTCCCACCTCTGAGCTGCAGTCGGAGGCTCAAAGGCGGCGCCGCGCCAGGGCTTGGTCCTGTCTGCTCGCAGGCCTGTGGCCCCGAGCGGGACTACAGAAGCGAAAGCTCTCTCGACCGGGTCACTTCTCCCGGCGGGTCTGAGGGGAGCCCTCGGCTTCTGTGATGGCCTTCGGACGCTGTCTGGAAAGAAGCAAAGCCTGAAGATGCTAATTAATCACTTTTATTACCCTAATTAAAGAAATTAAAAGCAGAGAGAGACAGAGGCAAAGCAATCGACTTGATTACTATTAAGAACATTGCTGTGATGTGAACCCCAAAGGCTCATCTGCTCGCTGGCAAAGCCTGCGATGTTGTTCCACGGACCCACCTCTCACCGTCCTGGCGGCAGACCTGGGCCTGGGCCTTGGGGTCCTTATTTCCAAACCAGTGCCCCTCACATACCAACTTGTCTTTTTGCCACAAAAAGGCTTAAATCACACCATTGCCCCTCGCATTCGATGGGGTTCAGACCCCTGCATTCCCTGGTAATATGTTTGAAGTTTAATTCTTTGTGGCCTTGGGGCTGGTAGAGTATTCAGCGAGGGAGGGGGCAAGGCGAAGGCAATCCTGGGTTGGGTCCTGGCTCCTGCTCCGAGGTGTAGGGTGATACCACCTGCGTCCAGCAGATGGCGGTAGTACCACGCCTAAGAGGATTTCTGGGCGGTGAGTTGACCGGCCACCGCCTGCCTTTCCAGAAAAAAATACGCAAGCTCTTTGCTTTCCTTCCTTGAAAAACGGGGGCAGAGCTTTCTAAAAGGATGTATACTTCTAAGCTTTAGCTAGGATTTAAAATGAATTTGCATGAAACGCTATCCTCTTCTCAGGCTTATACTATCTTTTCCTTCTGCTGAATTCAGCAGTTCCTGTGGCTCCTCCCTCCCTTCCTCGCCTGCACCATTTTCTTTAACACGCGGAATTTTAAAACAATGTAATGTAAATTAGGAGCCTTTACATTTGTATTTGTTAATTGCACCTACAATTCCCTTTCCTAAGGAATTGCCTAAGGGGGGAAAAGGCTAGAAAGGAATACAGGGGTGGGAGCAAAAGTAGGTTTATAGTTGTGCGTGCTGGAAACAGTTTATTCTTGTGCTATTATTTATTAATTATTGTATTATTGTCCAAAAGAACAGCTGCGCACCTACTTTTGCCCACCCTGTATTTCCCAATGGTAACAGAGTTTCCTCGCTTAGTAGCTGGAATCTCAGTGACTTTTCCTGTTCTGTATTTTATCGATTTTATTTTTTAAGTTATCATACAGCAAAATGTCAGTTTTTTAATATTTTTAATAAATTTTTAAATATATTTTGCTGTATATATATATATATATATATATACAGCAAAATATACAGCAAAACTGACATATTTTGCTGTACGGTTCTATGAAGATTAGCACATGTATAAATTTGTGTGTCCACTGAATGGCTGCTTTCTCTCCTCTTTTCCCCTCATGAGGCTCCCTCAGCCTTTTCTAAATCTACGTTTCTGCCCATTCCCTCCTGCTCTCCTTACCTGGCTTTCTTCTCTGAGCGCCTTCGAAATGCTGGTGTGTTAGCTTTTTTTTTTTTTAAGGCCTCTATCCTGGTGGTGGTCTCATCCATCCCACAGATTCCGTGAACCGCCTTCACACCGCATGGCCCCAGCCTGTGTCTCCCATCCAGACGTCTTGGGTCCCCCCAGATTCATGTGCTCTCATTCCTCCTGGACATGACCTGGCTGTCCCACAGGTAACTCCAACACTGCATGCCACAAAACAAACTCGTTTTCTCTTCCCAGGTGTGTCTGCCTTGCATCCCAGATCTCAGTTAGCGATGACCCTGGACACTGGTCTCCCGAGCTGGAACTGCAGAGGCACTTTGGTGGCCTTTCCTCGTGGCCCCTTGCACGAACCAGCGGGCACGGTCCCCTGTGCTGTGTTTTGGGCACTTCCCTTGGTCTATTCCCTTGCCCAGATGGCCTTTTGCCTTCATCTGGGCCCTTATCTTATCATGACTGGGGCTACCTTGCAATCCTAACCGGTTTCTCAGTCCCTAGTTTCTCTTCTCTCCTGTCCCTGCCTTCCATGGCTCAGGTCGGCTGCCAGAAAGCAAGGTCTCATTTCACTCCTGGGTTTAAAAGCCCACCCCAGGGTCCCAGGATGGCATCCTGAGCTTTCATAACGGCCCTGCAAAACTTCACCAGTCTCCCCTTCCTCCCTGGCCCCGGCCCTGGCCCGGCTCTGAGCGTCAGCTCCCTTACACCGACTGGGACACCCCAGCCTCTCTGTGCTGGGCCCTGCACTCTGTTGTCAACAGTTAATTCAAAACGGCCTCCTCTACACAGCTGTTCTTGACTCTCTCAGGAAAACTCACCTCCTCTTTCTTCTTTTGGGGTCTCCTGCATGCTGACCATTGGGAGGAGGGACTTATTCCCAGAAGAGATGATCAGAATTTAAAGGACCTTGATCATGTGAGGAAGAGTCAGAAAAATAACAATGTGATAAAGACCCAAGATGCTTGGAAAAGGAAAAAGAGGAGAACAAAGGTTTAGAAACCAGAGAGTAGGGCAGCAAGAAATATATAGTAGAATGAACACTTCTTAAGTGCCAAAGGTGTTGCACCATTTTTCTTGTTTGGTCTTCACAAAGATCATGTGAATCATGCAGATCTGGTTTTCAGATACAAAGGTGAAGTTCAAAGATTTTGAGCAACTTGCCCAGGATAATATAATTGGCTCAGAACCAGTTTTGTGTGAGTGTAACCCTAGTGCTGCTGTTCTGGGTAGGACTTGGCTCGCTAGGTCCAGGGTAGGACTTGGCTTGCTGGGTGCTCACTGACTCGGCTTTGAAGAGAGCCGTTTCTAAGTCAGAATGCGCCTTTCCTTCGGCATGTCCACAGAGACAAGCAGAGTAGGCCTGGCAGTCATTTGCTAATCTTCCATGCCTTCCATGGTTGCTGGCACTCAAAGGAAGTCTTGTCAGCACAAACCCTTCAAATTTTTTTGAGCCAGGAAAGATGGGAAACCCAGCTCAGTGCGGGAGAGGGGTCGCTGTCATCTGGGGCCCGAGTTTCTCCTTCTAAGACTGATCCCATAGCCAGCTTGGAACAGAGAGCAGGGTACCTGGGGCAAGGAGCCAAACCACCTCTGGGTCCTACTGGAGTCTCCTGGCACATGGTGTGGGTCACCAGGACTCTGGGCCCATCTGCTTTCAAGTGAAAGAATTGAAAAGCCAGTGTGAGTCTGGAAAGGGCAGGAGGACCAGAGCAGAAGACCTGGGTTCCAGCTCTGACACCCACTAGTGGTTTGAGCCAAGAACCTCCTGTCTCTGAACTTCAGGGCCTCTCCTGGTCAAATGTGGGTCACACCACTTCCCCCAACACAAGCATTTAACAAGAAGGCAGTATCAGTAATCTGCAAACCTCAGGTCTGGTTCCCTGAGTAGCCTGTGAACTCCTCGAGGGCCAAGGACTGTCTTCATCACTGTATTTTATTTTATTTCATTTTCTTAAAAATACAGTTAAGATACCATATAGGATGGGCTTCATATCTCTTAATAAATCTGAAGTTTTCCCTTTAGGATTCTGAAGATAATACCCTTCTATATGAAGTAATCCATGCATTCTTGCATCTATTCCTCTTTTGCAACAGCTATGCATTGATCTCTTACTGGGCACCAGGCAGTGGACGGGCTCCTAGTAGATAATAATGGAAAATAAAAACCAACACCACATCGTCTTCCTCCATGAGATAGGAAGAAGCAGTGAGGGTCATACCCATCACACAGACGCACAACACACAAGTAGAAGCAGAGCTCCAAGAAGGGAAAAAAAAAACAGGGATGAATGTGTTGGGAGGTGAGGCAGAGTTGGTTTGTGGAGGGTGGGCAAGGAGGGGTGTCTGAGGAAGACGGCGTAGATGTGACCTGTAGGATGAGTAGAAGCTGGCCAGTCAAAGAGTAGGGATGGAGGGGACCTTCCAAGCCAAATTCATTCTAAGTTAGGCCTCGTTTGGATGCCATTCGAGGGAGATCCTTTCTGGAACTACCTTTTAAAAAAGAGTGTTTCACAGCCTGTTCTTCAGAAGGAAGCGCAGAGTGAGGCTCCTGGCCCTGAGCAAGCTGGAAGCCTAGGTTTCCACGTCGTCACACAGGATAGTGCGCCCAGACAGCTGAGGTCAAGGTCTGCCAGGGGTCCAGGAAGAGCAAGGTCTCTGCCAAGGGTCTTGGGGCCACAGGCAGGAGCTGCCAATAACAAAGAGACGTCTGTTCCCACTGGTCTGTCCTCCACCCTGGCCCAGAGACACGGCCCTTCCCTTGACCCCGCCTTCTACGTCTGCGTGAAGACCCCCACTCCAGGCTGGGAACAGCTGGGAACTGTTGTTAGCTTCTGGCAACATCCTGGAATTTTTCCTTATGGATCCTCTGCCCTTGAGCTGGTGGGGGCCCCTGTCTGACTTGACCTGAAGTTGAACTTAGCTGAAGGGTCCAGGGCTAGGCGACCGCGTCAGCCCTGATAGCAGCATGAAATTGCACAATCTTTCTAAGAAAGAGGAGCTGCCTTTCTAGCCATTCCTGGGGTGGGATGGCTATCAGAGGCCATGTATTCTGCAAATCCATTCACATTTCCCAAGGGCAGGATGGTGCTGTGACTGAGTGAGCAGATAAGATACTTGCTTTTGTTCACAAACACTGGAGGAGGTCCCGGGTCGGAGATAGCAATGCTCCCGGGGGATGATGGGGACTGGGAGAGAAAGGTGGCCGCAGATAAGACGCTGGTGAAAGAGGACTGTTTTCAAGGGTGGAGGCCAAAGCACCGTTACTGAGTTTGTCTAAGGGGGAGACTTTCATTCACAGAATTGGAGCAAGAGGAATTGTAGTGATTCGGGTCTTTTAAAAGTCTTCTTTTTAAACACAAGTAAAAAGAGGCCAAGAGAGGGCAAGGAATTTTTTTCTAGATCACACAGCAAATGAGAAGTAAAGTTCTGTATAGAACTTGGAGCATCTGACCTAAGATCCATTGCTTTTTCCACTGTACAACTGCTTAACATCTGTGTCCCAACACTACTTCTTTCTTCCCTCTTATCTCTCTACTTATTTATTAATTGACTCATTCATTCACCCACATTCATCCATCCGTTCATCTATCCGTGCATTCCTTTATGTGTTCGCTCATTAGCATTTATTAAGGATACAAAGATGGCCATGAGTGCACCTCAAAAATGTGCAATGTATTTGGGCAGAGAGCTGTGAGTGCAGAGCAGAGGCACCAGCCAAGCGGTCTGGGAGAGGCCATGGGTGGGGGTCAGCGTGTTAGAATGCAGGTGGCTCCAATTAAAAGACGGCCTAAAACCGTCGGTAGTTGGGGCTCGGCGGGGATCTGGTCAGGCCTTGGTCTGTCCTGTTTCTTCCAGTTTGGGCACTCCTTTTCCAGTGTCCTCTTTCCTTGCAGTAGGCGCCCTGATCCTAGTCAAGGGGTCCGGGGCCCTTCCTGCCTCCTCGTGTGCGCAGTGGTCCCTCCCTGTTGGAGGAGGGCGGCTGTCCTAGTGCCCCCACCAGGAGTGTGGCCTTCCTCTGCATTCGCCTTCTTGCCTCCCACTCGGCGGTCTCCTCCCTGTTATTATGTACCTTGTTTGCAATCTCTAGCAGCTGGCTGATGTTCATCCTGGCAAAGCCCTCCAGTTTTTGCAGTTTCTTCCGCACATCTGTGGCAGCCTGGGTGACGAAGGCGGTGTTCACCATGCGCTGGTGTCAGGGCTTTCGAGATCGAACGGGGTGTAAGTGCAGAATGCTTCACAAAGGCGTTTGTAGAAGTCCCCCGGACACTCACCTGGCTTCTGAGCTATGGTGACAGTTTTGGACATATTTGTGGGCCCCCTCTTGAACGCCGCGCAACAGGGCTTCCCGGTATCTTCTTCTGTATTATGGTCCCACTCCGGCTGGGTCTCTGGAGCCGCTCCCCTTGCCCAGGCCTCTGGGTCTAGTGACTGCGGCGGTGGTCCGTAAATATTTCCGAGCTTCTGGCAGTATTCGTCGTTGCTCCTCCATATTAAACAGGGTGAGGAGAAGCTGGCAGCTGTTGTACCGAGTGGCCTGATGGGTCTGCATGAGGGACTCCATGAAGTCGATGAGGGCCTGGGGCTTCTCTGAATATGACGGGGCGTGTGGAGCTTCCAGTGCAGCAGGTCAGCGGTAGTGAATGGTTGGTAGTGCACGATCGGCCGTCTGGGCTGTACCGGCCCATCCCGGCCTATTTGGGGTGGGCCCTGAGCTTCCCTGAGGGGCATCTGGAGGTTGGGCTTTGCTGAACGTGGCCTCCCAGCCACAGGTCTCCCCAGACTGCCTAGTCCCTCTGGAGCGGTTGGTGGGGAGACCTATGGAGGAGGTGTTCCTGGGCTGACCTCAGGTCCTACTGTACCCAGGACATAAGGGAGGGTGTGGGCAGATGGGCATCGGTGGCTCTTCACTGGGGGCTCCCTGCTAGATGGGGTGTTTCTGTGCGCTAGCGGGCCGAGCGACTAGGAAGCAGGGCTTCCTGCATTTGGGGGTTGGCGTTGACTGAACTCGATTCCGGTCTCATGCTCCGTTCCTCCTTGTCCCCTTTCTTTCCTGTTGGGCTCCTGCACACCGTCGGAGCCATGCTGGCATTTGCTGGGCCAAGTCCTGGTACGGGTCTATATATTGGAACTGATCTGGTGCCCTGGCCTTCCGGTTACTCTGGTGTGGACAGCACTGATAATTTGATAATCCCTAAGTCTAATGTTCCTTCTGAGGGCCATCCTACCCTGAAGGTGGGCCATTCTAACTGACAGAGTGTGGTCAGGGTGTCTGGATCCCTGGCGGGAGAAACGCCATAGTCTGCCTTGAATTTGCTAAAGTTCCGAACCATGCGGTCTAGGACTGTGGGGTAGACTGTCTGCCTCCCACGGTCCCCCGCTTAAGGCGCAGACAGACGAAGGGCCGGGGTGCCTCCAGTCGGAGACCAATCAGGTGCCCGCCTGGCCTCTTTCTCTCGCGAGAAACTTAGGCCCATCTTAGCTAAGGCTGCCCGTGTAGAGTCCGGGTTGATCAGCCGTTGTGCTGTATGACGGTGCCGAGGTATCGCAGGCTCGGGCCCACTCAGGCTCCGTGGTTATTCACTGGGTGCCTGGCCGCCAGCAGCTGGGACCCCACACTCGCTCTCTCACTCGCTCAGAGGCTGTACAGTCCTCCCCTTCCGTTCCGCAGAAGGCCCTGCCTGGTGGACCTCGTGGTCCTGGGAGGTGATCAGTCTCCCCTTCCGTCTGGGGGGACGGGCCTGACTCGGGGAGCTTTCCCCGGGAAAACTCACCCGATCCCGTCGCCACGTGGCTCCCAGGTTCCGCTCTCTCTCCTCGTGGTCCAGGATCGGGGTTGAGGTTCTGAGCGTGGTCCCAGGAAACCTCAGTGCGAAGTGGGTCCCGGTAATTGTGTCGGGCGGCGCCTCCCCGTTTGCCGCTGGACCTCCCCGGGGCAGCCGCTGGTCCCCCTCTACTGGAGCAGTTTGCCTGCGGGAATGGGTTCCTTCCTGGTCTCCGAACCAGACGTTGCGGCAGATCCGGGGAGGACTCAGTGGACAGCAGGAGTAGCGGAGTTTATTAACGCCTGCGGGCCCAGTGGAGTATCCTCGCAAAGCCTGGGCCCCAGTCACGATCCTGCGGCCCTTTTCATGCTCGGCTTAGGGCGGCGGGATTCGACGGGGCGGGGCCTTGCTTTTGGCGAGAAGCGGGGGAGCTGCGATTGTCTCAGTCAGGGTCAAAATGGTGTTCGCTGCCCGGGTCACGATCTTCCTTCTACAGTAGGTGCTTAATGAATCATAGGTAGTATGAAGCCACGCCTTGCTAGTCCTTTCTGGCTGAATGGCTCCTCTGGGCTCCTCCAGTAATTATTGATCCTGCCGCTTATCGGGTTGAAGTATTCATTGACCACATTGGACTTTGTATCACCTCTTGGAACCATTATTGGAATCATATTCCCCCTTAGCTTCTCAACCAAATCTCGTCTCCTCGCTGCAGTGGGGGTTCCCTGGGGGAAGACCCCGCACAGACATTTCTGACTTGGCTACAGTGGATTGAACCCCCTTCTGTGCCAGGAGCCTTGTGTGGGGCTCCCATTTTCTCTGTGGTACATCAGCCTGGTGCAGCCCTGGGCTTTGGGGCCCAGCTTTCTTGGAAGTGTTTATTTTGTTACATCTTTACCTTCGTGTGGTGGAGTGTCCCTCCCTGGCTTTGGTGACCAGCGGGGAGGCGGACTCTGGTTCCTGGGTCCAGGGCTGCGTCAGAGCAGATAAGGGCTCTTCCTCGCAACGGCTCGGTGATCGTTGGCGGCCTACTCCTCCTCGTGTTCTTCTCTGAAAATGTGTGTTCCAGGAAACGTGTCAACGGCCCTGTGTCCTGGATGCTTCGTCACCTGAGATAAGGCCTGAGTGTCCGCTGTACGGAGGGAAAAGATGCCCCAGGCAATGACGCCACCGCTGCCCGCAGAGGCCTGGAGACCGGCTGTCAGGGTGCATGGGGACCGAGCCCACCCCCAGCGAAGGGGCTGCTGGCACTGCCCGGGCAGCCTCTCCCAGCTCAGGGCTGGGGCAGGGGCATTGCCTGAGGAGGGGAGTGCGGAGCCCCGTGGGGCGGACGGGCCCTGGGTCAGGTCCAGAGTCCAGGAGTCTGGGCTCAGCTGCCAGCGCCTCAGTGAGTGGTCTTGGGTACAAGCTCTTTGGACCTCAGTTTTTGGTCTTGAAAATAAGTGTGCCATGTCAATGGTTTGAACATTAAAAAAAAAAAAGTTGAAATGCTTTGCACTGTTTTTTCAAAAAGCAATCACATGCACACTCTGAGATTATAAAACAGATGAAAGAACAGCGCTGTGTGAAGGAGGCTGGGCCACCAGGGTTTTGGGCAAGTAGCTCTTTCCTGCCATTCTCGGCTGCCACGGGCATCCCTGCAGCCCATGCTGCACACCTGGCTCCCCAAACACAGTGTCACCCTTGCACTAGTTGCTCTTGGCGGCTGTTCTAGGCCCACCAGGCGGTGTCAGGGACCTGCCCTGTCATTAGAGATGGAATCAGGGCTGTGCACAGGGACGAGGGGCCACACTCCCCCCCGGGGACCCAGTTGCGAGCAGATCAGAAAGCGTGCTGCTCAGCGTCCTGGTTAAATATCAGTCACGTTTCTGTGTCAGAATCACATGTACAGCATTTTCCAAATACTGTGCGAAGTGTTTGGGGGTCCCCTTTAGATCAGTTTGGATAAAAATAGCGGCTGTGATTTTGAACCCTGTCCCCAGGAAATAATAAATGCACACTCCCAATTAACAACCACGGATCAAAACCCCTCAAGCCTTTATTCCGGATTCTTGGTCGGGTGGGTGGCTCCTGGAGGGACGGGCAGAAGGAGCAGGGCCCGGGGTTGGCTTGGAGGCCAGCAGGGCATGGACCATGCCCATCGGATGAGGAGGCGCTTCCTCCAGGACGGGCTCTGGGCTCTGCAGGCCATGAAACGGGGTGTATTTTCCCAGGGCTGCTTTGACAAATCACCACACATTTAGCGGCTTGGAAAAAACCCTAGAAATTTATTGTCTCCCAGTTCTGGGGGCCAGAATCTGAACTCAAGATGTCGGCAGGGCCGCGCCCGCTTTGAAGCTTCTGGGGAATGTCCCTATTAGCCTCTCGCATCTTTTGGTGGCCGCAGGCATTCCTTGACTTGTGGGTGCATCACCCCGACCTCTGCCTCTGTTTTCACACAGACGTCTTCTCTCCTCCCGGCGTCTTTCTCTTATAAAGACAACTGTGACTGGACTGAGGGCCCACCTGGATAATGCAGGGTGACGTCAAGATCCTTAATTACATCTGCAAAGACTCCTTTTCCAAATAAGGTCACTTGGATAAGTTCTGAATGTCAGAAAGTGGACATATCTTTGCGGGGGGCGGGGTGGAGCACCTTTCAGCCCACTGCACAATATTATCAACCCTGGTGTAGATTTGAGGAAACTGGAGTTCAACCCACGGAGGAAATTTTCCCATGGCCATCCAGCTGGTGGGTGGCAAAGTTTGGCTGGGAATCCCCCTTAGGGCTGTTTCATGCTCCAAGTACTACAGAGGGTTGTGGAACATCAGCGAATGGACCAGGAGGATGTAGGACAGTGCTTAGGGATCCGGCTTGCAAAGCTCGGCTTTGCCCACAGAGGGCGCTCAATGTCAGCCTGTTGCCTAGGTGGTTATTGATTCTGAGGCCGTGAGCTGAGCTTCTGCCGGCTGGTGAACTGCTCTATCTGCTTCCCAATCCTTAGCACAGTACAGGAAACGTTGGACAAATAAAATCGAATGACTGTAAGAAGACACTGTGCTCACATGTCCCTGAACCTTATAATGTCCCCAGCCTATAGTTAGTGGGGATGCGCAGGCACCATGGAAAGGCTGTGGGGGAGGCAGGGCTTTCTCTGAGACCCAGCTCTTGCCTTACTTACAATTTGCTTGAGGGGCTTAGATCAGTCACTCCATTCTGTTCCCTGATATCTAATTGGAGGCTCATAAAACTCTTCCTGGAGATCTCACAGGGCGTTGCCATGTTTTGTTGATTTAGGGGGTTCTGTCTGAAAGCGGGAGGGAGTCAAAGATAACATTTCCAAGCCCCTTCCAGCCCTAGGGTTTTAGGAGAAAGCACAATCATGTTTTACACCAGCAGATGTGAGCACACATTGTGACTGTGAGGGCCACATGAAACAGAGAACAATCATGCTCGTTTACTTAAATAAGAGCAAGAAACTCTGCCCAAACTTTGATTTGAAGGATGGAGGGTGGACAAAGATCCCTTTGTGATGTCAGGGGACCTGTTTCATGGGAATGGGGCCTGAGCCTGGCTTCTCAGAGGGATGTTTGGGGGTCTGGGAGGGTTGCGGGGTGCAGAGGGCAGGGATTGAGGCTGATGAAAGGTTTTGACGCACGGAAGACTTTCCAGAGGTCCAGGCTACGAAAGCTTGCAGTGTGCCTTGGGGATATGAGATGGCCCCAGAGTCAACAAAAACACAGGTCAGATCCTCAACGCTCGTCTTTTGATCGGGGTCTGTCTGGTGGAGGGACGAGGGGCCCCCATGTCATCCGACTCGTTTAAAGCGTGGGCGGTGCAGTCAGCCAGACCTGGGTCAAATTCCGCCATTGTCATTTGCCAATTGTTGACCTTGTACTCGTCGCTTAAGCACCTGAGCCCCAGGGCCCTTGGCTGCAGTATGGATAGTGGCACCTCTCTCCTGAGGTTAAGTATGAGGGTTAGAAGAGTCCAGGCATGCAAAAACACTTCGCGCAGTGCTTGGCACACAGGAAGTAGATAGAATTTCCAAATATAGGTGCACAAGCCTATCATCCTTTTTTATGTGCCATGGACAGTTTGGAAAATCTCCAGGTTGGGGCAGGAGCATCCCTGTGCTATTAAATGACAAATGCTTCCAGTATTTCAAAGTAAAGGCAAATTGAACCTTGATATTTTGGATCAAAAACCTTAAGGGAAGGCAAGACCTGGTGGAGCACCAGGAAGTTCTTGTTTTCTGCAATGGTGGGTCTCACTCGGGCAGGGGGTTGGAATGCCTTCGCCCCCCCCCCCCCCCGCCCGCCCCCACCCCCCCGACTTCCTTCGGCTGCTTTGGTGGCTGCCCACAGACAGGCCAGCTCCCAGTCATCTGAAACACCACTCAGAAGGCAGGAATTTGCAATCCGTTCCAAGCTGGAAGTGACTTTCATGTGATGGGGCCGCACCGCTCCGTGACTCTGTGACTGATTCTCCCAGCCCTGGCAGATCTCCAAGTTCCTGGGATGTGATCGATTGGCCAAACGACTTTGGGTCAGATTCAGGAGGATGCTGTGTCTGAGGAGAGAGCTCCCAGCATGGGAAAAACTCAAACCCCAAGTTTCTTTTTCTTTTCCCCCTACTCTTTTCAGGCATCTCTTGTTACGTAAGGAATATCTTGTACAACCCTCAAAGTCAAAAGCATTATGTTTGGGTAGAAAGGGGGGAAAAAAAAGAAAAAAAAAAAAGAAAAAGGAAAAGTCAGAGCTGGAGCTTGATGACTGAAGAGATCAATGTAAGTGGCAAATGTTTATTTTAATTGAACCCAAATTAAATGAACTGAATGAACTGAATTGCCTTCAACACATTTTTGTGAGCATGCTTGGAACATTCATCATTGTAAAGGTGGCCTTTTAAAAGGAATGTTGCCTGGTGAATCCCAAAGCTCTCTTCCAGCACTAGCTGGGCTTGTAACTCACTGTGAAACTGAGCAAATTTCTAACTTCTCAAGAAGTCGGTTTCTCTATTTCTAAAATTAGTTGGCTTCAGAGCTTCCTTCCTTATTTAAAATTCTTTGGTGTTTTCAAGTGTTAGATGAATTCACCGTTGATAGAATTATAAAAGAATTTGTAAGGATCTCTTACTCTTGTACACTGCTTCATTGTTTTATTGGTTGTTCAAGAACCTTCTGAGCGTGGCAGGTTGTGTTGCCTCTGCATAAAGATTAGGAAACTAAGGCTCAGGTAAACAGAGTGTAATGGCCATGCATTGTGGCTGGTGAATGGAGGAAAGTGACTAAAACCCAGGTTTCCAGATATTTTCTGCAGCGTTCTTTCCAGTCTTGACACGTAAGATTGTGGACAGAGCAGGGAGCCACATCCAACCATGGCTGGTTGCCGTTAGAGGCAAAATTCTACTCAACTTGTTCTTCTGAATAACAGTCATCAGCCACTTCAGGTGGCTCTCTTTAGGTTCTCCTTTGGAATTCAGTTTGTAATAAAATGGGCAATATGTTAAACGTGCAGATTTCCAAGGTGTGTTGTAAAACCAGGCCAGTGACGGCAATGGTGTGGGCACAGTGGGCAAAGTTTAGGTTGGAACCCAGGCAGGTGGGCATTTCTGCTTCACCATTACCCAGCGGCTCATATCCCTTCATTTTTACCTCTTGAATACAGGTGATATAACCTCTAATGTTTAGTCAATGCATTAGCTCTCTTGCTCTCCTCTTAATCAATTGTAAATGAGATATTCAGCATGCGTTACAAATGATGTCACAAAGGAACATTGAACACTAGAGAGATGGTTGTAATATTGCTAGAGGGAAAAAGATGCAAAGTCGTGTTTTTCTCATGAACTCATTTTGTTTTGTATAAAGATACAAAATAAGGTATATAATGAAGAGAGGATTATCACATGTGGTTAATAATGTCTTTTCCATATTAATGGCAATAATAATAATATCTTTTCCATATGTAGTGGAGGAACTGCACGTGCCCTTGCTTTTGTACTTTCTCTTAAATATATAAATCAACCATATGCTAAGGCACTAATTAGTTTTCAAAAGTTTCTTCTTTTAAACGTGTACAGGTGATGATTCTATTTGATCAGGAAGAAACTGGATAACCCGTTTACTTCCAGCTGGTTGTTGAACGGGACCAACTCCCAAATATTTTCAAAAGAGACACAAATTGTGTCATCCCCAGTCATTGCTAATGAACCTTCGTTTCGTTCAATTAAGACAGCCGCTCTCAGCTGCCAGTGGGTCCGTGGGGCCGAGGGCGCTCCTGCCAGGCGCAGCCGGGGCCTGGGCGCCGCATCTGCTGGCTCGCCTTTGCCAAACAGCTGTGTCCTGAGCAAGCAGCATGATGAGAGTCACCTGCGGGAAATGGGGTTCGGGGGGCTGGTCTGCAGGCTCGGGGACAAAGGGCGGACGGTTCCACCCCAACAGGTGGGCCAGCCAGTGGAGAAGGGGCTGGAGCAATGCGAAAGGAATGTCTGTTGCTCTTAGTAATGAGCGAGGGTGGCCCGGTGGTTGGATAGGACCCCAGGCAGGATGCTGTTGCAATTTGGCTGAGAACCCACAGTCCCTGGGCTCAGGGCTTACAACACAGAGGATCCTGGTGGGATGTGCCCCCAAGCTCTGTTGTGGGGCTGAAGGGAGAACAACGGAGAAAAGTGTGTGCACACACGTAGAGGCACCAAATGGACACACTTATTTGCTACGCAAAGGGATAGTTTTATCCCTTTTCTCTCACTCTTGGGGGGCAGGGAGAAGTGCCTTTCTCTTCCCTCAGTAAGCAAAGGCTCTTTCAAGGTAGAAGATGATAACGCAATTTCATGCACGAGTTTATGTTTTTATTTTAACGTTTGTACTTAAGTGTACTTCTTTTTATGCTTGGGTTATGTTTTGTGGCAAATGATCCTGTTTGTCCACTTGTGAAAGTGGACAATGTTCTTTTCAAAGGGCATTGATTTAAGCAAAAAAGGGGGGTCACTTACAATGTCATTAATAATATAGTTAGAATGTGGAGTTGGCCAGAATCTTTAAAGTGTGATGCGAACACATGACCTGTGGGCAGCACTACCCCTCAGTGGCCTCAGAGCGGGGGCACCTGAGGCTCTGCGTCTAACCTGTGATGATGCAGTGAATACAAGTTCCCAGCTCCCAAGCCTGTCTGTGCATGGAAGTCACCTGAGCGTGGAGGGAAGGGGACTTCCGTGAAGGGAGGGAAGGTGGTTCAAAAACCACCCCCCAAGATTCTGATTTAATAGGTGTGAGGTGTGGCCTGGGCTTTGGAGTTTGTAAAAGATGCCCAGGTGATCCTCATGGCAGGTATGTGGGCAACCGCTGCCATGAGCCAATTCTTTGATGTCCTTCGCCTTAGCTTCCGTATCTATAATATAGGGTGTCGAGTGTCTATTAAACAGGATATTTCCTGTCCTCCACGTTCTTAAAACAACAAGCGAATACCTTTGAGGGACTGGTTCGACGTTTGCTCCCTGAGAGGGATTGCTGGGCAGTGTGAGGCATGTGGGTTCTAGAAGGGCGAGAGGGTATCCGTGTGGGCCTAGCCTGGGGCTGTGGGTGCGAAAGGAAGGAGGTGGGGCAGAAAATGGAGAGGAAAGGCCTCTTTTCTCTAATCCAGCTTCCCTGACATTTCCCATTTTTAGGTAGGAACTGCGGTGGGTGCGGCAGAGGTAAGATCTAGGATATGTGGACTGCCATGAGTGAGAGGCGTGACCTCAGGCAAGTCCCTTTACCTGTTTGGGCCTCAGGTTCCCCATTTGGACAACGAGAGGGTGGACTAATTGGGTGTATGAGATCCTTTCCCTTGTGCCTGGGGAGGTCTGCTGATATACCTCCCCCTTCCAAAGTTCTTTCTTGGCTTTTTGCCAGTGGAATCGTTGGACTGTCGGTAGATGGCAGTAGAGGCTTTTGGATTGCGATTTCAAGGTGGCAGCCCACCTGATTTCAACCTCCGGCCGGGCAATGCTGGGAATGCTGCCCTGGAAGGGCTTGCGGCTGAGGGCAGCAGCTGCTGTCTGAATTTACGCATTTGTGAGACACAAAGGGGTGGCATTTAAAGGGGCAGCATTCCTTTGGAGTCCCCAGAACACCTAGGAATCTGCAGAGTGGGACCACGCACGGAGCTCAGTTCTGTCTTTCTTCTCGCTGGGGTGAGACCTTACCTGTGTCTGACACCTGGCTCCTATATGATACTTGGCTCACGTTCCTGCGATGGTGAATCAGTAAGGAAGCCTGGGAGTGAATTACAGGACTATTGGCGTCAGAGAGAAACCTGGGCCGTTTTTAGGGCAAACCCAATATCCGGGAGGAACTTAGATTTGCACGTCTTGAGAGTTTTAAAGGATGTTTCTACAGTATTTGTGGACTTAAAAGACAACTCTCCCTGAAAAGCAAAACAAACAAACAAACAGCCCACCCTTGGAGGTTGGTAGATACAGAATTTTCAGCTTCCGTTCAGGGTGAATTAGAAAGTGACGTGTCCAATGCCATCCTGCTCTAAGGGGGTGATCCGAACTCAAGTCCTCTGACCCCTTAGTCCTGTCCTGTTTCTGTCGAGTGAGACATGTGGGCTGACACGTCCCACACGGGGAGCCCTGAGGGTGCTCGCGGGCTCTACATTTGATAAAGCTTTACCACGCACTCACTGTGGCAGCCCTTTCACCATATCTTGAGATGAAAAACAAAAAACCACCCTGACATGTTGCTTTATAGGTCCCAGGAGTTGTTCTAATTACCTCAAAGCAATTGCTAATTTATTCCTCATCAAACGCTTTGAGGTAGGTATTGTCTGAACCCATTTTAGGGGTGAGGAAACTGAGGCACAGAGAAACTGTGTAACTAACTCCAGATCATGCAGGCAGTCATGTTCTTGAGCCTTTTTTTCTCCTTCCCAAAACGGCTTCATTGAGATACAATTCACCTACTCTACATTCGCCCAAAGTATACAATTCAGTGGTTTTTAGGAGATATGACAGGGATATGCAATTTTAGGACAATTTCCATCACCCCAATAAGAGACCCTGTTCCCATGGGCAGCTGGGCAGTGAGGTTCTTCAATGCTCTTCAGTGCTTCTAGTCTACCTCATCCATGAATGAGGCATGGAGGGGTCTCCTGCCTTCTGAGATTTTAGCTGGTCCATGGATAAAAGATTACACTGCAATGAACGCAGTGAACACTATGCTAGTTGAGGCCCAAGGAGCCAATGGCCTACAGTATAATGCAGAGCTTTGAAGTGAGGACTTGTACCTAGAGTGGGAGGGAGAATGATCTTCTATACAGGGCCCAAGCTTTCTGTCTATAAAAGAACTCTGGACTGAGGCATCAGATACTCATAGTCACAGAATGATAGTCACAGAGGGGGTAATTAGAGAGAGAACTTGTTGGCCAGCCTTCAGCTCCTGTGACGTTATCAGATTAGCTGAAGACCCCTTTCAGTCTTTGGGGAAATGTCCTGGGGGGATGAAGGACGGGGCCCAGTATGTGGTAAACTGAGTCATTAGGAAACTTGGTTGGCCTCTCTGTCGTTACTAGGGTCCATCTGGTGCTATAAACTTTTCCAGTGGTCAAGCTCATCTAGGATCGGCTTTATCCTGGAAGTTGCAGGAACTTTAAGGAGCAGCCAGAGGATGGAGAAGCCCACAGCTGGGTTCTCACTTGCTCCCTGTTACTGCTGCCTCAGCTTCTCAGAGAGCATGGTGTTTATGAAGATCTGTAACAGCTGGCCGCATACCCCACTCCCGGGAGAATCGTTTCCGGGAGGAAGCAAAGAACACATTTAAGCTTCCAGAAGGGCGAGGAGAGTGCAGTTGAAAATCCCAGTCTCAGAACATCACAGTCATAACAATGGCTCCCATTAATTGAATGTCTTCCAAGTGCCAGATGGTATGTTAAGGATTTTTCACTTTTTTTTTAAACTTAAATCTCATGATAAACCTACCAGACTCCTATTCTTACACCCACTTTGGTGGAGAGGAGGATGGGGAGAGGGGAAGTAGTTTGCCCAAGGGTCGCATTGTATAGAAAGTGATGCTGGAACTCTCGCCAGGGTGCCCAGCTCAGCCTGGTTTGCCTGGGACTTTCTGGTTTAGAGCTGACATCTTCAACGTGTCCTGGGCAGCGGCCCCAGTCCTGGGCAAGCTGGATGGCTGGCCAGCCTCGTGGGCAGCCTGCTGTGCTCTCCCTGCTGGGCCTGCCCTGTAGGTGCAGAGCCATCGCCTGGCTCCTCTGTTGACTGGGCTGTCCTCTGGGATGTGCCTGCTGCCCCCAGATCTGCCGCCAATGCAGGCTCCCTCTTGCCCAGAGCCTTGTCTCCTCCCAGCTGCTTCCTGGCCCCTCGGTTGTCTACTTGCTCTTGTTTTGAGTCAGGCCCTTTACTGTTTATCTGTTTGGAGCTTCCTCCAAGCACCCGGCCCACTGCTGGCTACCAACCACCGGAGCCCCGGCCGGCTGGGCTGGAGTTCCAGCGGAGTCAGCTGCGGGCTGTGCCCCCGGGAAACGGCTCCACCTCCCTCAAGCCTTTGCTTTCGCATCCAAGACTGGCTGGACAACGACGCTCACCTCCCCACCTCCCGACACTGCCGTGTATTTTAATGCAAGATGTGAAAATCGATTTTAAATCTGGAGGGCCCTGCGCAGATGGGCTGCTCTTACTGTTGGGGGATCCAAGTGAGTCTTATGGCTGGGTGCACCCTGACTTAGCACAGGGGCTTGGTGCCTGCCGGCTTGGCTCCTCATGGCTGGTGTGTTCTGGGTTTCTTCTCTGCATTTTGTGGACTTAAAAACAGGGTGCCTGAGAAGTTAGTGTGCGGAATGCAAAGACTTGTGTTTGGGCTGTTTTCAAGCTAGAAAAGAGGGTTGGAACCCTGTGTGTTCAAGTCAGCTGTGTAGACTCGGTGCTGGAAAACTGGCTTCCAGTGCTGTGAACAAGTGTATGTGACATGGATGAATCAGGGGATGAATGTGACACAGTATATGCTGAATAAGCAGTGGGGAGACAGTAGGATGGGAGGGAAAATGGCTTTGCAAGGATAAAAATGTTCAGTGCAAACAAGATGATTTTTCACAAACCACCTTGAGTCTTTCCTAACAGAAGATGTCTTGTGAAGAAGTACATTAAAAAAGTCGTGTGATCATTTTCTTCTCTTCTCTTCTCTGCTCTAATTCTTTTCACTCTATACCATCTCTTTGCTACGGTCATTTCCACTATAACCCCATTCTGGCTGTTCACCACTTGCCACACACGAGCCACTTTTCTTGTGTTTATTTTATTTAAGTAGGTTACTGTTCCCTCTCTCCAAACCAATCCAAAACTCGTGGTTATTTTCAGTTACTTCTTATCTCACTGGTTGCTTCTTCCCTGTCTCTTTGCTGGTTTCTTTTTCTGCACACAGACTTCTTATATTGGAGGCCCTGAGCCTTCAGACTTGGAATCTCCTGTTTCTACCTACGTGCCTTCCCTTGGTGACCTCATTCAATTTTTGGCTTCAGTTACTGTTTATGTCCTTAGATGCTCAAATCGGTATCTATAGTCCAAACTTCTCCCCTGAACTTCTACATTCAACTGCCTAGGGGGCATTCTCACTTGTATCTCCGATAGACATCTCAGTGTAACACCTCCCCCCAAACGTACTCCTGGGCTGCACCTTCCCCACCTCCTGTCCTGCTCCCCCTGTTGTCCTCCTCATCTCAGCCAGGGCCGAGTCGTCCTTCCTGTTGTTCAGGCCACAGACCTTGGAGACATCCTTGGCCCCATCCTTGGCCCCTCTTCACTCTTATCCCCACTTCACATCTGCCAGAACCCCTTTATTCAACGTAAGAATCCCTTATTTCCTGGAGAGCAAGAGAAAGATTACATCACCCTTTAACATCCCCCAATTAGGAATATATCCCCCCTCCTGGCATCTTAAATTCAATGAGATACGGTCTATCAAGGCTGTGGCCATTTGTTAGCCCTCTACTGCTTAACATTCAGGTCAAAGCCACTATCATTTCTCATCTGGATGACTGTCATAGCTTCTGGAGTGGTCTCCCTGCCTCTCCTGTGACAATCTATTGTCTATTTTCAAATGATAGCCAGGGTGACTCTTCTAAAGCATAAATTAGGTCAAAGCCTTTCAGTGACTTCCCATCTCATACAGAGAAGAAGCTGGTTTCCCTGTAATGTCCTACAAGGGTCTCTGTGACCCGGCCCTCTTTCCTCTCTGACCACATTGCTACTCTATTTACGTAGCTTCCCCAGCTTCACGAGCTTCATTGCTGTTCTTCAAGATGGGCAGACACGCTTCCACGTTAGGACTTTTCCGGTGGCTGCTCGTATTCCATAGAGCACTCCTCCCTCACACATCAGTTTGGTTAACCTGCTTTTCGCTTTCAAGTTTTGCTTAAATACCACGTTATCAGCAAGGCTGACTTGGACGCTCTAATTAAAATTACACCTGACCCCTGTGCTTAGCTCCCACTCTCTGCTTTTTTTTTCCTTCCTTCCAGAGCACCTATAAGTACCTATGCCTATGGAACATTCTCCCTTCCATTACAAGAATGTGAGCTTCACCAGGGTAAGAAGTATTTTGTTTTGCTTACTGATAGGTCCCAAGCACCCAGAGGAGGTCCTCACACCTGTTTGTTGAATGAGTGAATACATTTCAAATTTAAGGAAAGCAGCAGTAGTCAGAGAATCGAGAGTTAAGCCTGCAGCTTTGTTCCAGGACCCCATGTGTTTTTTCCTTTCTCCCTTTCAAAATGAGGCTCCCAGAGCTGAAGCCATTATTGCAGCGGTGGGGAAGGTGGCTCCGGAAAAGCGGCAAAGTCAGCGTCTTTCGTGAGCTCAGGTGAGTCAGAAGCGGGGCGGCCCCATGTGACTTTCATTAATCATCCTCTTGACACCACATCAACACAAGTGACCACTTTTGTCTGCATCCCCTGCCCCCAATGCCATGATATATAGCCTGAGAAGAGTCCCGGGTAAAGAACCCAAGAAGATGAATGCTCACGTCCTGGCCCATGAAGGAGGAGTTAATCATGATGAAGGGCGGATAGGCCACGTACACCTGTGCTGGCTTCGGCCTCCCAAGCCTGGTCTGCCTGCTCTCCCCACACAGGGGTCTGGTGACTTATCCTGGAAGAAGCGATGGCATTTGCCCATACCTTTGTGACCACTTGGTTGCATGGCTCTTTGAGAAGGCGACTGGAGAGGAGGATAAACGTGGGTAAAGTTACAAGATTAGGCAAAACAGTGAGATTCAGAACCCCTCCTCTGGACAGGATCTTCCCCTTCCCCACCCTTCCCCCTTTCCACCCCAGCAAAGGGCTCCAAGTCAGAGTATGTTATTAAAGAGAGAGAGGAAGACTTGGGCCAAGAGTCTCATTTTGCCATTCCTTAACACCTTTGGGTAATTTATTCATTCTTTCTAGTTTCCCCCATGATTTATAAAGTGATAATTTCTTGTAGCTGTATAAAATTTTAGGTATCACAGATGTCTTTAACAATTATTAGCTAATATTAGACTCTCAATTCTGTAAGGTCAGGAAAGATATAATTATCTCTATCTTACAGACTAACCCCCCACCCCTGCTAAGATTCCAAGAATTCAAGCTATTTGTCTGAGGTCACAGGCTAGTAAACAGCAGAGATGAAACAAAAGTTAATTCTTTGTTTTCTTGCTCTCTAAAATTTCAAGAGTCTCTTGGGCATTCAGACCTAACTCTCTGACACTGAAGTAAAGAAAACAATGATAACTATCAAGGAAAGACTTTCTAAAAAACAGAAGATATATGGAGGGCTTAGAGACAATAGTTGACTAGAAGAGCTAAATGCTGAGTTACATTTCTTCATTCATTTCACAGGTTTTTTTTTTGTTTTTTTTTGAAAGCACCTGCTTTGTGTTGTGAACTGTTCTAGTTATTTGAATTTTAGGTTTCATGGCACCTAAACCTTGAAATATCTTTGTGTGGCAGGGAAGACTCTTTCAAGTCCTGCGAAAGTTAACCAGCCCACGTGGGTATTCAGTGAACAAAGCCCTAGAGTGTTTGTGATTCCCAGACGGGGCCATGCCTGTGTTCATGCTGTTCCCTCCATGTGCAGCGCTCTCCCCTCAACTGGCTGCCCATCTCCCTCTGTTTCCCTTTGAAGAGTCACCTCAACCATCACCCCTGGATTAAATGCTCTTGGCTGCCTCCTCATTTCTCATAGAACTGACCACTGTCAACTCTTTGCACCCGGCAGACGCTGTCTCATACTTGCAGTCCTTCCTGATGCCGGTTTATACGTGGCTCCCTTTACCAGGATCTAAGCATGTTGAAGAAAGAGATAGTATACATTCGTAAAATTTTGTAGAGTGTCAAAAAATGAAAACAATTCAGAGACAACCATCTTTAACACTTTCAAATAGCTCTCTGTATTATTGATTAACATATATTTAAATATGTTATTTTTCTAAATCTGAAATCATATGGCTTTATTTTCTCTCTTCTAACAAAATTGCATTTTCCCCTACATTTTAATTCTTCTGAACTGGGACACATTTTATTACAAATATTACATTATTATTAACATCATAGTGTTTATCAACACCCAAATTTGACATTAAATGGATGGTGAGTCTTAAATTGCTACCATCTAGAATTGAGGGTATGCTGTATGTGTGCATATACCATTCTTCCCCAAATAAATATGTATATATACTATTTTCTCAACTCTGCACTATGTATTTTTATATATGTCTACATATATATATACATATATTCTGTAATATGCATTGACCAAAAGCTGTGAGCATTTTATTGTGATAGTAAATGCTTCTTAAAAACATAAATTTTAATGGGTGCCTAGTATCCTAGTCTATGAATGAATCACATGTTCTTTGATTATTGTTGGTCCTTTAAGCTCTTTCCAGATTTTGGTTAACATATGTCTATAATTCTGTGATAAATATCCATGCACACTTATCTGATCATATCCTTCAGATAAACCCAAGAAATAGGGTCTCTAGTCCAAAGACAAACGTGTTTCTGATTGGCCAGTCCAGGACAGGTAGTTTAAGCATCCCCTGCCCAGTCCCAGCAGCCACGGTGCTCGGCAGAGCCACCCCTGAGGAGCATGTGAAGAGACATAGACACTGGTTATATAAGCCACTTGGCTGCTGCCTGAAGGCACTCAAACCTTCCTTTGCAAAAAAAAAACAAAACAAAAAAACAAACAAACGTGCCAGCAACTTTAAGAAATGCATTCAGTCTTTTATAAAAGATGAAATGAAAAAATAGGATCTTAGTAAAACTGTTGCACGGTGACCCTATCTTTGAACCCAAGTTACTTGAGTCCTGAATGCCCACAAGCCCGAAGTTGTCCAAATCTCTGAGGTGAGGCAGGCAGGGGACTAATGCATCCAGCCTGACTTGGACCAAGGAAAAATAATGAAACACGCAGCAGCTGAAGTTTTATAAAAGGGTGCTCCATTCCAGCTTTTACACATTAATGAAGCACCTTCTGTGTGTTGGCACTGTGCTGCTTCTGAAAATGCAATGGTAAACAAGATCCAGTCTTACCTTCAAGAGCCTCAGAGCCTAGTGGGGAAGTGAGGGTAGTCAATACATGAGTTTAATGAAGCATTGCAATTGTTTTGTTGAGTTTACGGATAATAGCTAGGGCAATTGGGAGGAAAAAATTCATAGATGGGAGAAGAGGTGCAGAAAAGATCAGAGTGAAGCTTGAGCTTACTCTGAGAAGACAGATGAGACTCTAACACATAGTGAACGTTGTAAAGTTTGATTTTCTCTCTCACTTCTTCATTGCTAGTAGCAAATACTCCCTTTATAATTTTTACTGAAGGCCTGATTGTGCTGTTTCCAGGGAGGACACTTGTACATTCTTCATCACATTAACACCCTGGCCTGAGGGGATCGTAAGCAAAGGATGTCTTTTTTAGGTGGGTCAATGAGAGTGAACCTGGGCACATCTCAAAGGCTGGAATGACACCATTCAGAGCAGCTCCTTCTTGCCGGATGACAGCATGGCTCCTTCTGCAACACATTTGTGTCCTGCAGTAATTCAGTTTTGCTAAGAAGGCAGAAAGGGAGAGGGTAACCTTCTGGAAAATGCCCCTGAGGTGTGGGAGCAGATGTGACATTAGTCTGAATGGTTTAATGAGCCAGCACTAGGGGATCTCACCCAGTAATTTACTAGGACATTGATAAGACCTTCCTCATTCAGGGGTCACTTATCTGTCCACGTTGGCTATATGACAAACATCTGAGAACCAGGAAATGGGCAGACCCCCCCCCCCGCAAAGATATCAAAGGCAATGTCAAAAAGCCCACGGAGGACAGCAATGCACTTTTTGGCTTTGGTGCAGAACTTAATGTTTTCTTACTTAAGAAACAGTTCTAACTTGATAATCTGGTTTCCTAAGATTTAGCAGATTAGATACAGAAAATGAAAAGTCTGAAGAGGAAGGGAGTGCCAGGTTCAGCCCAGGCAAGCTGCATAAAATCTAGACACCCTGGCAGAGAATGACCAGCCAAAAGCAGAGAACACTCAGTAAGTGGCCACCTTCTGGCCCTTCGTGCAAGGACAACAGCGTGCTATATAGGTCACTATTTCCCGCGGCTGTTACCGTGCAATGAGTGATGACCCTTGGACACTGAACGGGACTGAAATGATGTTCATTGTCCTCAACTGACAAAGCGAAGAGAGGTGAGACACTTTTTCTTCCAAGATAGCTACGATATTTAGTTCATACTTAAAATATACTTTTTAAAAAAGTTTGGAACATGGACTCATTTGAAATTCCCCTTTCTTGATAAACCAAGGTTAATGAAATCCTACTGTCTCAAAAGGCAGATACTATCACAAGGCAAAGCAGAAGTCATGCGTGTTTAGTGGGGCTCTGGAGCAGTGAATGTAACAAAGGGGAGAGGGAAAGACAGAGATGTTAGATATAAGCATCTCTGAGTCGTTCGTGGTGGGTGGCTTCATGCAAGTTTCCATGGAGCACTGGGGAGGATGGGTTTGGAGAGGTTAAAAGATATCAAGTCACGGAGGCCCTTGCATGTCAAGGGGGCTCATTGCAGGGTATGAGGAAGGGAGCCAAGTGGGCAAACCTACATTTTAGAATAAGCATTTTGACCATTGCTGGGTGGAAGGTGGCCTGAATGTATTAAACATTTGGGCATTCTGTCCATTCTCTAGAATACCTCCTTTATCCATGAACAGAGCAACTACAATTCCCATTTCTGCACTGTGGTCTCATCAGGAAAGGGATACGACTGGATAGCCATGTGGGCATCGGACATGGAACTCCATCCCTTGCCGGTGCTGCTATTACCTTGGATGAGACTTTTCTCCCCTGGAGCGTTCCTTTCTTTTTGTGTTTATTTTAATTTTTATCTTTATTTTAAATTTTGTGTTGTACTGACTTCAAGTGTAGTGCTTAGCGGTTAGACAATCATATACTTTACATAGTGTTAACCCTCGGTATTTCCAGTACCCCAACTAGCATTATACATAGTTATCATAATACTATTGACTATATTTCCTCGGATGAACTTTATATCCCTGTGACTATTTTGCAACCACCAATTTGTGCGAGCCTTCTTTTCTGAATCTGTCATACGTTGACCATAATCCTTGCCCTCCTTTCTCAGGGGGCTTTTGTGAGGATCAAGTAAACAAAGGATGTAAAAATGCTTTATAAAACAAAATACTCTCTTTTTCCTTTCTCCTTAAAAAATACCTTGTGCAGTGGCACGCACAGAGCTGGGCATAAAACAAGAGTACGATAAACAGGCTTAACTCCCTGAATTCTGAAGTGGGCCTTATGTTGGATCACCTTGGTTTGTCCTTCAGGTCCACTTTCGTTCCTTCTCCACCTGCTCTGCCTCAGGAGGCTGAATGCAAGGACGAGTATATTCTGGCTCCTTTTCTCTCCAGTTTCTGGCTGGGTTTTGTCACTGGAAGGAGACCAGAGGGTAAAGGGAGCCAGAATGTTCAGCCATGTTTGGCAGAGGCTCTTTTCTGTCACCCAAGTGGCCGCTCCTGTTGGGTGGCCCCTGTCCCAAGCTTTAATTCTCTGTGTGGCAGTGACTCCCCACTGTGGCTAGTCCCTGGGGTCCCCCACCACCCTTTTCTGGTTCTCCAACTGCCCGCACCTTTGAAAACAGACCCTTCATGAAACTCTCTTCCTTTCTTTTTTGATGTCTACTACATCTGTCTTGTGGTAGAACTATAGTCTACGCAGATTTCATAGGACTTTGCGTAACATCTTAGTTTAAATTCATGGCAACTGCTTAGAAGGCTGCTTTTGTGGCTGGACTTTCAACCAGCTTGGGGCTTCTGTACTGACCTTTCAATTCTCCCCAAGTCCATGAGATTGAAATTTGTATATCTTGGGTTAAATGCCCCACCAGGCCAAGTTTCCTTCCCTTCCTCTTAGAAATTATTCTAAATAAACTTTATTGAGGTATAATGTCCATGCAAGCAAATACATCTGTTTTAAATGCACAGTTTAATGAATTTTAAAAAATGTAGGTGCACACAGAACCATCATGACAGTCACTTTAGAGAACGTTTTCACCCTGCAGAAGGCTACTTTGTGCCCCTTTTGACTCAGTCCTGACCTTGGGCAACTGATGATCTACTCCTTTTCTCAACATATATTAGGTTTGTTTTTGGTTAATAAAATCTTATAGAACTTATTCCTTTGTGTATGACTTCGCTCGCTTAGGGCAATGTTTTAGAGATAATTTCATTCTGTTGCATGTATCAGTAATTCATTCTTTGCTATTGCTTTGTGTTGATTCATTGATGGACATTTGGGTTCTTTCCAGTTTTTGTCTCTTGTAAGTAAAACTGATATGAACACTCAGGTACCGGTCTTAGGTGAACATGTTTTCATTTCTCTTGGGTAAATATCTAAGAATGGAACAGCTGGGCTGTATGGTAAACATATGTTTAACTTTATAGGGAAGTACCAAATAGTTATTGCAAGTGATTATATCATTTTACACTCTCACCAGCAATGGTGCAGAATATCAGTTACTTCCTTGCCAGCACTTAGCATTGTCAGTGTCCTTAATTTTAGACATTTTAAAGGATGTGTAGTGTTTCATTAGGATCCATGATAACTATTACTTTTGAGTACCTTTTTCATGTATTTATTGGTGGTTTGTGTATTTTCTTTTGTGAAGTGTTTCTGCTCAAATGTTTCCCCCTTTCCCCTGCCAAAATGCTGTTTTACTTACTGAGTTGCAAAGTTATTTATATATTTCTGAATATAAATCCACTGTCTGAAAAATAGTTGTGAATATTTTTCCCAGGCTTGCCTTTCATTTTTTTCAATGGTGTCTTTGAAAACCAGAAGTTTTCAATTTTGATGGAGTCTAATTGACCAAGTTTGCTCTTTATGCTTCATGTTTGTTTCCCTAAGAAAATTTTGTCTGACTCACTGCTACAAAGATTGCCTCTTATGTACTCTTCTAGAAATTTTATAATTTTAGAAGTTACATTTAGACCCATAATCCTTTTCAAATTAATTTTTGTGAATGGTGTGCGGTAAATGTTGAGGGTAATTTTTTTCCTACATGAATATCAAGTTGTTCTAGCATCTTTTATTGAAAAGACTCTTTTCACGCCATTTAATTTCCATGGCTTCTTGGTCAAACATTAATCAGCCAGTTCAAAGGTCCATTTCTGGACTCCCTATTCTTTTCCACTGATTTCTATGTCTATCCTTATGCCATTACCACATTGTCTTATTTACTGTATCTTTATAATAATTCTCAAACTATCCAACTGTGTTCTTCAAAATTGCTTTAAGTATTCCAGATGCTTTGAATTTTTATATGTTTTAAAATCATTTTGTCAAACAAGAAACCCTGCTGAGATTATGACTGTAATTTTGTGAATCTACTGATAATTTGAGGATAATGGCCATTTTAACAATATTGTAACTTTCCATCCATGAACATTAGCCTCTCTATTTCAGTCTTTAAATTATAGTTTTCAGTGTGTAGGTCTTGCCATATAGTTTAAATTTATCCCTATGATTCCATGTTTATGATACTATTGTAAATGTTATTTAAAAATGTTATTGCAGTTGTTTGTTGCTGGTATATAAAAATACAATTTATTATTTCTTTTTGAATGCTAACCTTTTATCCTACAACCTTTCTAAACTCACTTGTGTCAATAGCTTTTTATTTTTGTAGACTTCTTAAGATTTTCTTCACAGATGATTAGGTCATCTGTAAATGAAGACAGTTTTACTTGTCTCTTCCTAAAATGTTTGTTTTTTAATTTTTTTTCTTACTTTGTCGCACTGCCTGTGATCTCTAATAAAATGTTGATTAAAATGGTGAGAACAGACAACTTTTCCTTTTTACCAAATGTAGAGGTAAAAGTCTTTCACTTTTATGTGTAATGTTAGAGTAGGTTTTCTGTAGCTGCTCTATCTGCTTGAGGAATTTCTATTCTTAGTTTGTTGAGAGTTTTTATCATGAGTAGGCTTTGACTTTTGTCAAATGCTTTATCTGTGCCAGTTGAGTTAGGCATATTTTTTTCCTTTAATTCTCTTGATATGGTGAATTGCATGGGTTAATTTTGAATATTTAAGGATATTTGAATTCCTAGGATTGGCAATTTATACATCCTGTATTAAATTCCTACCAATATGAGGTACTGACCCCTTTTGAATTCAGCTATAAGATTGCTTATTTTGGAGCGCTACAATTGCAGACAGGATATGAAATGTTACCACTGACATGAAAGAGACCAGGTTGGGTTAGGGACTCCTCATTGTCTCCATGTCAGCCTTTTCTTACTTGGAGCAATGTACATTTGACATCCAAATTATAATTGCTACTTCCTGTTTTACTTTAATATCTTCCCCCACTGGATTTGAACTTTCCGAGAGATGAGACTTTGTCTTTCCCATTTTGCTAGTCCTGGTTCCAAATTCATGCTAATATTAAGAAGAAGAAGAGGAAGAATAGCTATAAAGAGGTACTTTGCCTCTGGTACTACCAACTCTCCTAAGAACCCCACAGGTTGTCAGCCTTAGCTCATTTTACAAAGAAGGCTCAGTGTAAGGGCTTTGTTCCATGTCACCTAGCTGGTAGGTGCAAACCCATAATTTGAAGCTAATTGTCTTTTGACTTTATTGCACAATCTTTTATGTGGTAGGCTATTAAATAGTTATTTGTCGACTGATTGGCTGAAGGAGTAAATGAATGAATGAATGAAAGCAACCTTTCCCTCTTTTTTTTTTTTTTTATGAATGGAACAGGTCCACCTAATGAGAAAAACATCAGCTTAGAGACTGGCATGTTGGCAGGGCGTGAGGGAGAGGAACCAAGGGGGTAGGGAGTAGTTACTAAAAAAAAAAAAGAAAAAAAGAAAAGGAAGTGTAAACTATAAATTCACTTGACAGGGTTGCATCTCTGCGGCTTAGACGTTGGCCACTTCATCTTGGCATGATTATTATATAACAGGAGGATGGAGAAATGGCCGGAAAGTATTGCTTCCTATTACATAACTCTTACTCCGTGCCTGACAGCATTTCTGATAATGGGAGAACAGAAAGTACACTCCTGTCTCTGTGAAAGGCTTCAAGCCTCTTGCAGTGAGTAGTCTGGTCTTCAGCCGTTTGGAGCGTTAGAGCGGGGACTGATTTCCTCAGCCAGCCTCAGGCTGTCTCCCCAGGCCTGGGTCTGCCCCAGGAAACAATGTCTTAGATTCACATTCCTCACCAACACCTTCACGATTTTCTAAATATGCTGCCCTTGAGAACCCGAAGAGGGAGCTCTCATGGAGAATGTCCTAGAATATTTGAGTTTTTTGTCAAGAGGTCAAATTGACCCCAGCTGAGTTGGCTGTGTATTTTTTTTCCTCACTTACTATGTAACATTTATTAAAAATTAAAGATTACAGAAAAGCATGAATAAGACTGGTTTTATTACACAAGCTTCATGAACTTACCTTGGACTGGGCCATATAGTTTTGCTTCCTAACTGTTTGATGTTTTGGTGATAAGAAAGTGGAATTTGAATAGTTCCTACTTGTCTGGTTTGCACATTTCAAAACACTGTATGATACAATCGGCATTAACTGGAGGGCTCTGCAGTGGCCTCTTAACAGATTGATCCAAGTAGAGCCATCTTGCAGGTAAGCTGGGGTCATCTTTCAGAGCACCCAAACAAATAGTGCTTTCTGCTTGCACTGCTCCCCTTTGACCTACATAGATCCTGCTCAAGGCCTAGCTATTGTTCTGTGCCAGTACGTCAAACCAAAGGAACACGTGCTGGGATCTTGCGTGCCTTCACTTGTACCTGGAACCCTCCAGCAACTCCTGGTGGCTCTCCCACCTCTGAAGTCCCACTGGGATCCAGCCACTTCTTCCTCTCTGCCTTGCTCCCTCCACATGTAGGCCACCCCCTGTTCTTCCTCCTTTTGCTTTTGTATCTCTAATGTCCATTCACTCTGCAGCTGCTGCAGTTATTAGTTTCAAACTTGTAAATTAAAGCACGCCACTGGGCTGCAGAACCCGCTCCAGGCGCTTTCCATTGCACTAAGAAGACCCCACCTCCTCCGGTGGCCCTTAAGGTCCACACTCTCTGGTCCTGCCCACCTTTTGACTTGATCCCCTACCACTCTTGTTCCAGACAAGCTGGCCCGTCTGTTCTCCAAACACACTTTATTTTCGGTTCTTCATTCTTGCTTTTTCTACTCCTTGGAAGACTCTTTCTCAGGACCCTGGCATGGCTGGTTTGTCAGCATTCTGTTCTCATCTCAAATGTCATCTTTTCCTTTGCTACCCAGTTGAAACCCATATTTCATTCTCCATGTTATCACATGGCTTTATTATCGTCATCGAACTTACTATTATTCCAATACGTGGGGTTTCTCTCAACTTATTTCCATGTTTATTCTCCATCTCGGGTTGGCAAATGACTATGGGTCAAATCAAGCCTGCTTGTTTTTGTAAATAAAGTTTTATTGGACCACAGCCATGCCTACTTATTTACATATTGGCTGCTTTGGGTGCTATGGGATGGAGCTGAATAATTGTGTCAGAGACCATCTGGCCTGTAAAGTCTAAAACAGTTACGAGTACAGATCGATAGTTATAGAATAGTCCCCGGGATGAAAGTACAGTGTAGGGAAAATAATCAATAGTATTGTAATAATTTTGTATGGTGCCAGATGGGTATTAGACTTATGGGGGCGATCACTTCATAAGTTATATAAATGTCTAATCACTGAATCGTATGCCTGAAACCAATATGATATTGTACATCACTGTAATTAAAAAAATATAAAAGAAATTCTTACATTTTGGCCCTTCACAGAAAAAGCCTGGATGCTGGCTCTCTCTGCTTTGTTAACTGCCACCCCTGCCACCCCCTGCAGCTCCAATATTTGTCAAAGGAATTGAACGGATGAGAGGAACACAGGGCATTGTGACTGGCTTTGCCTCTAGGCACGTGTGTCTTCTGAGCCCACATTTCTTGCAGGCAAAAGAGGATGAATAAGGTCCATGTGTATGTGTATGTGCCCACCCTTATTTGCACGTCTGGCAATGAGAAGGCAGTTAGACAAAGGGCATTATGTAGGCTTTGCATCCATGCAGAGCCATTATTCCAAACCTGGTTCCATTACTTAGTATCTGTATGACTTTGGGGAAAAAAAATTCAACTTGTTACACATCAGTCTCCTCACTGAAAAAAAGGAGAGTGTGTTACCCACCGGTCATGGTTCCAGTGAGCATTTCAGAGATGACCCTGCCTGACAGTGGATGCATGGCCGGGGCTGTGGAGTGCATGGCAGTCTGTACTTAGATTTCTTGAAGTAGTTTGAAGGAACAGAGGAGGGTCGGGTCCAAAGTGCAGGCACCAACGCTTTGGCAGTTTGGTTCCCTTCAATCAACTGACCTAACAGTCAGTGCTGCCTGCCTTCCATAGGGCTATGTCCCAGGAATGTAGAAACTATCTAAGAAGAACCTACCAGCTCTCAGTTCCTGGGGACCTAGTGTGCACAAGGCCAAGGGCTGCATGCTAGAAAATGCAGAAGCAGACAAGAAACAGTCCTAACCCTGTGGGCCTCCTGATCTTGTAGGAGAGATCAGAAACATTGACCTACTACACCTTAGCAGTGGAAGGTTATAAGAACCACAAGAGATATGCAGACGCCAAAGAAGATCTAAAGAAGAGGGTATGGCCACATCACATTTATTTTTAGGTTCGGACAGAGTTCTACAGTATTGCCACTCTTTTTTCTTTCTATAATCTTCAGTCTCCTCTGAGTTTATTTTTAAATGGCCTTTATGTACCATCTATTGCAGTATCTCAAATCTTACTTTTTTTCCTATGTAGGTGAGCAATAGTAAATAACATACAATAATAATATAAAGGTCTGATTTTATTGTAGCTTGAGAGGAAGATAGGCAGACATGTAATTATTGGTGGCACACAATTGTTTTTCTTGTGCAGAAAGAAATACGGATTGGCTTTAGGTGTTAGTTTGTTAGTCACACGTGGCTCAATTACCCAGGTCATCTCTATCTGTGTCCTTCACACCATTTTTTTTTTTTTGTATTAACTGAAGTACCATTGTGACCATTGCCTAGAAGACTGCAGGAAAAATTCAGCTTCTTTCTTTTGAGAATATATATCAAATAATTTGTAGATACAATGCTACTACCTAAAGATACAGAGATGAACAGTGGCTATTTTAAAACTCTGAGTTGTAAGCTCATTAAATGCTGTACATTTCTTGTAAATGCAACAATTAAGAAAAATATGAAAACTAAGCAGTTCTGTCCCCTAACCATTCTGACCTCAGCATGAACTCAGTGAATGAGCCATTAGGTGTTGGTAAAAAAATAGCGAATGTAATCTCTGCCCTCTAGGAGCTTATGGTTTTGTGGGGATATTGATTGGTGAATAGTTAATTGTTATAGAGATTTTAAAGTTATATGATGGAGAATATGTTGTAGTTCCTGGATTGAAATCCTGGGTCCACCCCTGACCATCTATTTGACCATAGGCAAATTATTTACCTTTTTACTACCTCAGTTTTCTCATCTGTAACATGGAGATACTAATGCCTAACTCATAGTGGCGTTGAGAGGTTTGCATGAGAAAACAGCGCTTAGTGCATAGTAGGTGATCAGTAAATGCTCCTGATGCTAGTGGAAGGAGTCCTGTGGAACTAAAGGAATATGATGTAAAAGGTGGGGTACTTAGATATAGGTTCTCTCATTTTTATAAAGGATCTTTCCTAAAATTTTCTCTTGAGATTTAAGAATGATGTTTGCCTCATCTGTATTGGACTGATCCTCTGTGACATCTATTCATTCATTCTCTCCTTTTTTTTCTTTCCTTCCCTCACTGGATTTCTCAATGAGTCCAACGCGTTTCTGATTTTGCCTAATGGTAGACACCCACCATACTGAGACATACACAACACAGCTATTTCAAAAGCTGAATAGCCACCATGTCAATCAATTTTCATGAACAGTCATTGGACTCTTTAATGTTTCCACAGATGGGGAAGGGGTTGCAGGTAGCATACTACACTCACTTTACATATTCAACTGGTAAAAAGTAACAGTGAAGTATGTTAGCTTCAATAGTAGTTTGTTAAGCCACAGGAAGGCATGATAATGTTTACATTCACATGATTGGGTATAATATATTTCTGGTAAACTGTGGATAGAGAAAAGAAAATATATGCATTTGTTGGGTTGCAACTCTATGCCAAGTCCTATGGAAGGCACTGAATTCACTGAGACATTTTATGTCTTGTGCCCTCATGGTAATACAAAGATAAGTCTAGTTTTTGTTGCTGGAGAAAAAATACTCAAACAATATTAATTTAATACTTCCTGTGTTGAGCTCATATGTAACTTTTCAATTCAAATTAATTCAATTCATTTCAGTTCAATTCAACTCATTATTTATTATAACCTAGAATGACCCCTTTGAGAGTGGGCCAGTTAAAGGCCAGGTGATTGTGCCTTTGGGGACTTCCCAGAGGCTAGAATCAGGTAGAAAAGCTTCCCTGCACAAAAGCCAAGGCCAGTCTCTTCGGATCACAAGAGACAGAAACCCAACTTCAACAATTTTAGGCCACCAGGGCAGTTTTGGAGATAGCTCATGTAACCGAGGGAAGGACAATGTATATTTAGGCCAAAGATGAGTGGAACATTACCAAGATTTACTCTTCTCCTGTAACTGTCCTCTCTGCCCACCGGCCCCATCAGCTACTTTAGTGTGGCTCTGCCCCTTGGTCTAGGACATGGCACTGGAGGCCCTGTGTGAGGCTCAGTCTGACAAGTCTCCAGCTGTGAAACACCAGGAAAGGGCTTCGATTGATTGGCCCAGTTTCAGTCAACTGCAGCCCATGGTCCACTTCAAGAAATGACTGGACTGACTTGCTTTTACAGTCATCCTTCAGACAGACTCCTTCTGGCACTCACATGGCACTTTAAAATGTGGAAGGACGAGTTTCCCAAGTAACTGCTGACTATGTGATGCACTGTTTCTCTGATTATAAAAACAAGGCCTATTCATTCTAGAAAACTTAGAAAATGAGAATTTGGAAGTCCAGAGGAGAATACTGTATAAAAACAACTTCAAAGGTAGTTTTAAAAACTCTTTATTTTGTAATAATTATAGATTTACAGAAAAGCTGCAAAGATAATAGGGAACTTTTTTATAATCCCTTCAGCCCAACTTCCTCTAAAGGTTCGCCTCTTGATAATCATGGTGCACTTGTCAAACTAAGACATTACAATTGTACAGTACTGTTCATCGACTCCACACTTCATTAGGGTTTCAACAGTTTTCCCAGTGCTGTCCTTTTTCTGTCCCAGGACCTAATGCAGGATGCCACTTTCCATGCAGCCATTATGTCTTCCTTAGTCTTCTTTGGTCTGACGTCTCAGTCTTTCCTTATTTTTCATGACCATGGCAGATTTGAAGAGCATGAGTCAGGAATGTTGGAAAATGTTCCTCAATTTGGCTTCGTCTGAGGATTTTCTCATGATTAGATTTAGGGTTATAGGCTTTAAGGATACCACAGAGGTGAAATGCCCTTCTTATCACATCATTTCAGCCAACACTGCTCCCAACACGGCTCATCCTTGATCAGTAGCTTCTCCATGGTGTGGTAAAGATCTCTTTTCATACTCCATTTTTGGGAAGTGAGCCCCTACGCCCAGCCCACACCCAAGGGTAGGGTAATAAATTAAGCTCCACCTCCTAGAGTAGAGAATGACCTACATAAACCAGCAAAGGTAGTTTTTAATGTTTTCTTCGACCAAAAAACATTATACTGCATGTGCTTTTCTATAATCTTCTGTTTTCCTCTTAATAATATAACAGAACAGATTTCATTATCAACTGTTCCTCTAACATGACCTTTAATAGCTGTGAAGTACTGACTTATGTGGATATATCAGAATTTGATCCATTTGTTAGTTTGAACATTTAAATTATCTCTAATTATTTTTCCTGAATATTATGAAAATCTGTTATTAGCATCCTTCTAGCTAAATGTTTGTACAGTTATGTTTTTTAAGGTAAAAATCTAATTACAATAGATGTATCAAAGCATATGCATGTATAAAAATCGGGTGTATACACAGGGGTGAACAAAAGTAAGTTAATAATAATAAAATAATATAATAAATAAATAATAATGCAAAAATAAACTCTGTGTTTCACGTACTCACAACTGTAAACCCACTTTTGCCCACCCCTGTATTGTCAAGTTGCCCCTTAGAAAAGTTCTCTCACCGTTACCGGCTACCTTCTGCGGGCTTCTCCTGGGCACCCTGGTAGGAGTAAGCAGGGAGGGTGTGACGAGCAGATGCAACGAGCAGATGTGGGCTGCGCTGCCAACAGTAAGGGCAGCTTTGGGAAGAGGAGGTGAGGGTGAGGGCACGCCCCACTCCTCATTCCCCACGCCTGAGCTCAGTTACTGATGCTAAAGGCATCGGTACCTCCTGGCTGAGCAGGACAGTCACGTAATTTATCCACTTACATAAAGTCTTATTAAAATATGTACTGCAAAATAAAAGACACGTATGAAAATGTACATTAAACAAATGTAACAATTGGAAATAATTTTAAAGTGAACCTATTTATAAGTCTGCTTATTTTTATGGTTATTAAGAATGGGAACATTAATTCCTTTTGTTGGGCATACGTGCCCACACATTCCATTTTCAGTGTCCCAGAATGCTATCCCGAGTCCCTTCCAGATCACCACCCCCTTCCCCCGGAAGTGACTATTATTCTGTCCATAGTGGGAATACCTGTCTTGGTGCTCTTTATTTTGGAAGTTACAAATAAGATACCTGATCATGGTGAAATAAACAAACGAGGTGGAAGTTTACAAAGTGAACATTTCACATTCCTCCCCGTACCTGCCCTCTTCCCCGAGGCAGCAGTTATTAATGTGTGGACTGCATCCGTAGATCAGCGCTGACCCAGAACTTTCTACGGTGAAGACACAGTCACGTTCAATAGAATAGGAACTAGGCACTTGTTCATACTGAGCGTCTGAAGGGTGGTGTGTGTTGAAAAATAAAATTTAAAAACTCACTGGTTTCTCTCTAAGAACTCTACTTTGTTTTTCCAACTACAGTTGGTATGTATTTCTTTCTATATTGTCCACTATGATTGCTGCTAATACTGGTTATTGGCTATGTTGTATTTTACTACTTCTGTCTTATACAAAGCAAATATCCAAATCGATTTCCAGTTATTAAGTTTCAATTACTTTCAAAGAAAAAGGTGGCTGATGTGACTAAAGAACGACATTTTAAATTTTATTTAATTTTAATTAATATCCATTTTAGTGGGTGCTTGTGGCCAGTGGCTGTCATATTGAACAGCTCAGATGTATATTTTTGAAACACTTCCTCGCACGCTGGGGTACTGGAGCCTCTCCGTACCTTACACACGAGGGACTGTGCATCGTAGTGCGATGAAGGATTGGCCCAGGTTTCCCATCCAGGAGTTGCCACGGTCCCTTCCTGACGTCACATTCAGCGCTCTTTCCACACTGCCCTTCTAGACATAACCAACGCCCCTGCAAAGGTCAGCTACGCATGCAATTTCTTTTTTCTTAAGCATTCGCCTCAGCCCACAGTCTCAGCTGGAATTTGTCCAGCCCACTCAAGGTGCTGTGCGGTTTGGTTTCAAAAAGGGTCCCACCCCCCAGTGACCTTTTTTTTGGGGGGGTCTACATTTCCATGCAGCTATTTTTAAAAGCTGAATTTTGTATCAACTTGCCTTATCACCAAAGTGATCTTACTTTAAAAAAATCGTTATCTCTCTTTTTTGGAGACAACAAAACAAAACAAAAAGGAGGACAGTTCACGCATAAGCGTGAATTAAACAGCATATTTTAAGGAACATGGCTCATGCCGTTCTCATTTTCTGTCATCAGGTTCATGCTGAAAGAACGTGGACCAAGAGTTGGCAGATGTGACTCCTGGTCCCAACTCTGCCTTGGTAGCATGTAGGGGCCATCTGAGTAATCACTTGGGAAATAACAGACTCAGGGCTGCATAGAACCCCAACACTTAGGGTGAAGGCACTTAATATTTGCAATCCCCAGCGTGTGCATAATTTCCATTGCTCTTGTTCTCATTGGACAAGAAAGAAGACAGGGTGTAATACTTATCTTGGTGACATTAGCTCTTGGCAAAATCACTTGTCCAGAGCAGGTACTGAAATGCGCATTCTACTGATGAAAGAAGAAAAGAAAGGGAGAAAAGAAAGAAGAATGGCAGGAAGAAACAAAGGAACAAAGGCAGGGAGAGAGGGAGGAAAAAGCACTCTCCATACCTTATCTCATACTTACTTATTCCAAGGAGAGACATTGATGAACAACCCTGAACTCAGAGAGGTCATGTAACTTGCTAAAGGCCACACAGCCTCCAAGCACGGGGTTTCTGTTCTGCTGGCAATTAACAAAGCTATAATCCATGTTCCCAGGTTATTGTTCTCATTCCCAAGATGGTTAAGAATGGTGGGATCTGTGTGTTCCCCGAGTACCTGGGTAACTGAGAAAGACAAAGGCCTTTGATCAATTCTTCTCTGCAGCCCTTTCCACAAATTTCACACCAGGTTCTTCGGCCCATGTTCTCATGCCTACGGATTTAGCAGGAGGAGCAGCTTTCTCAGCAGGCCTAGGGAGGTGTATAAATTTCACAGAGGTCCCCTCAGCAGCTTTCAGGCGCCATCCTCTGAACCCTTTAATCTTATCTTTTGTCTGAGTTGAGAATGGGCATTTTTTTCCCCCTTTAAAGATCACCTCCCCCTCTCCCTTTCCCCTCATCCAACTCTGTTGTAGATGATCAGACTAGGAGGGGAGAAGGTGCTGGCCCACCAAGCCCGGGAAAGGCCGGCAAGGACGGCTTTGCAGGAGGGAGCCCAGCCTTAGCATCACCCCCCCCCGCCCCGCCCCCGCACTCTGAGGCCTAATCCCCTGTAGTGACCTGAGAGTCTTTGCAAGCCGATGGAAGGAAGTGGGCTTGGGGAGGCGCCTTGTTCTTCTCACCCGCGGTTCTCAGAAGGGCTTGGGGAGCTTCTCAGGATTAGCTGGGCGGAGGGCACACTTAGCTGTGAGCCTGCTGCCTGTCACAGAAACGAGGCGCTGAGGGAGGCTGCCGGAGTCCTGTAGGTTCACAGGTAGCCCCATTCCCACCCCTTTGGGACACCCCAACTACCCCCGTCCCCCTGCCCTGGCCTTTGTAGGGGGTTACAGGAATAAGCACTTGGACTCCAAAACCTGAACATGGCGCCGAGGTCACAGTCCAGATCTGGAAGGGGTCAGGAATAAGTGGCTTGGCTGAAAAATTTCTAAAAACGATAACATAGAAAAAAGCAAATATTTCAAGATATCATCGCAACATATTATGATAACATATTAAGGGCAATATACTGTCACCCAGACTGGGGTTTGAACCCAGACTTCAGCTTGCTGAGGCTCAGGTCTCTCGATTTGTAGTGAGAATTAGAACTAAAAATGGTCAGCAAAGTGGAGGTTTTTACTATTCAGTTGAATGTAAGTTATCAACTAATCTCTCATTTCTTGGTTGAAGAAAATGAGGTCCGGAGAGGGAAAGTGACTTAGTCAAGGTCGCACAACAAGTTACTAGCAGAGCTAAGATGAGTACACTTTGCTCTGGCCACTGAACTCAAAATACCAGGAGAGGAGTTCTGTAATCAAAGTCCATCTTTATTTGAAAAGCTGGATTTGCAGTGTACACAAATTGGGAGATAGTATCGCACGTGTCCCCAAGCTGTGAAAAATGACTACACATCCCCTTTGGAATATTGTGATCATATTTCTGGATGGTGTTTTCTTAGGAGCAGAAATGAAAAACCATAATTTTTAACCCAAGAGCTGACATGCTGGGTAGTTGTTATTGCTTGAGCATGGAGTTTTGTAGAAACTAATTCTGTTTCTAAAAAATAATAATAATAAGAGGAATGGGAAGAAAGTTTGAATGAGAGCTGGAAAGGAGTTGTCTGCCTTTAGAGCCTGAGGTCACAAAGATTGAGGATCTCTGTTTTGATTAGAAATGAATTCCATATGGTTTCTTTAGTTGAATTTTTGGCTGGTTTGATTTTGTAGGGTGTGTGCATGTTACATTTTGTAGGATGAGTCTGATACTTTGCTCAGTCTGAGGTAGAGACTTTTCTAGAGTGTAAATGACCATTAATATAGCCATTAGTAAATATACATTAATACAATGTATAGTCATTAATGAGATTGATAATACCCAGCCCTTGCATGATCTATAATTCTTGCACAGCTTTGAAGAGAGAGGTATTTTTCTCACCTGTATTTATTGGATGAAGAGATCAAGGCTCAGAGTCACTTGTGGAGTGTCATTAGCCCAGGAGAAGGCTGTGGCGGACAGTGGGCATAAGTCTCTGAAGTTGTGTGAAGCATTCTTCCCACTCACCTCAAGGGTGCTCGCGAGTGGAGTCAAGCACCCTGGTGCTCGCGGCTTTGGGGGATGGGGTGGAGAGTACATTTTACCCTGTGCTTCTAGGTAACAATGTAGGTTGCAGCCAATGGCTTTTCCTCTCCATGCGATTAGCCTAGTACCCTTTCTGCCACTCCTCTCTCTTATTCTGGACAGGTCAGATGGGTCTGCATACATTGCCCACAGAGAGCCATTTTGGCACAGCATCCCATTCATTTAGCCACAATAATGGAGAGTCTTCTTTGCTCACGTTTCCTGGGTGGTGGTTCCTGCTATCTTCGCTCAGTCTCCAGCAGACACTGTTGGCTGCCACCACCAATGGGCATTAGCCTTGCTTCCTTGCTAACAGAACTCTGCTTTTGCCAAGGGGTCTCCCTTCTAGGGAGGCTGGCCCAGACTCAGGCAGTAACTCCTCTTTCATCTAAGTCAGTTCTCACGGCACCAGTGGATTTCACAGTGATGAGTTTGGGCATGGGCTTGGAGCTCAGCTAATGAGACATGAGAGGCCAATGGTGCAGGGCCTTCGGGAAAGACTATTCTTATTTTCAGAAAGGAACTCTGGGTAGTCTGCTGCTGCTCCTGGATATGGATGTGCCCATATATGATGACTGGAGCTATAGCCACCATTTTCTGGACCAGAGAGGGTGAGCCTGAGGAGAAGGCTCCAAGCATGGCAGCATGGAAGGCTGGTGGTGACCTGGGTCCTTAATGAATTAACCAACTCTGTTCACAGACCTCCTCCAGGCATTCCCTTACTGTTTGAGCCACTTGGAATTTTTTTCTATTAAGCACCATCACTGATAAAATACAGCATCCCGGTAGTCTGTTTACTACCTCAATCCCTTCCTCTGCTTTTGACACCTCCCTGTTCTCCCTTTCCTGAGACCTCTCTTCTTAGGGACACAGTCCCATTCAGCAAGTTAGGAGAGGAGCTGGGAGGAGGCTTGGTGGGGGGGACACTGGGAGGGGAGTGAGCTCACAATATGGGCTGCCCTTCTATCACCTTCTCTGTGTCCCTCAGTCTGATTACCCACCCCACTTGATTTAGTGTCTTTGAATTTGAAAAAGCGCTACTTTTGGAGAATAGACCTAGGGCAGAAAACATCACTGCCCACTGTTCTTCCAAGGAAACATCTCCCTGAATTTGCACAAGTCCTGTGAGAATGCAGCCCTCCCTCCCCCATGCATCTTGCTGCTCTTTCCTGTCAGCACTTGTATGCGTGGAAAAGCTGCCCACCATCTTGCTGCATATTCTTTCTTGCCAGGTGGAACCACCACTGTTAACTTCAGTCCCAAGGGTGCTCTAGCTGCCCAACCTCCATTTATGGACGAATGTTAGGCATCTTCCTGCCAACCCCATCTGACTTAGAGAATAGGCTGTTAGGGACTAAATTCTGACCCCACACCAAATTTGTGTGTTGAAGCCCTAACCCTCTAATGTGACTGTATTTGGAGACAGGGTCTATACAGAGGTAATTAGGTTCAAGGAGGTCATAAAGGTGGGACTCTACTGTAATATAACTGATGTCCTTATAAGAAGAGGAATCAACACCGGGGATACACAGAGAGAGAGAGAGAGAAAAGGCCATGTGAGGACACAGCACAAAGATAGCCATCTGCAAGCCAAAGAGAGAGGCCTCAGGAGGAACCAACCCTGCCAACCTCTTGATCCTGCCTTTCCAGTCTCCAGAACTGTGAGAAAATAATTTTCTGTTGTCTAAGCCATCTGGTCTGTGGTGCTTTGTTATGGTGGTCCTAACAAACTAATATACTTGTATAGGTCATGCCTCATACCCCAGATGTGATACCCAGAGTGTATCTCCAGAGTACCATTGAATTCATTCCTTCATCTCTTCTTGTGCCCTTTCATTGTATTCATTTACTATTCAGAAAGTTCATGTAACATAGTATGGAATTTCCTAACATGTGTTCCACTGATTACTAGTCCTGCAAGATATTCTGTTAAGACGGGCTCTAAGGTCATATGGTATGTAACACCCCTACTTGCAAATTCATAATGTGCACATTGATATTAAAGCCTTTGAGAAGTCCTCTAGGAGAGACACGTGCCTGACATTATCTGAGCGGTCATTTATAACATTGGGATCTGACTCTGTAGCCTGTTGTTGACTAACATTTATTCACATAAATGGGGCACGTGGTGAGAAATGCTGACCTTGTTTTTCTAAGCAAAACTTTGGGAGTCAGGCCATTCCACCAACTACTTTGTGCAACAAAGTTTTCTCATCTGCAAAATGAGGCTCAGGGTCACTGTCTAGAATATTGTTTTGGGGATCCAATAAGAGAATCTATGAGAAAGAGAAAAGCAAACACAGCTGTGCTTAGGCCTTTTAGGGTTGGAAAAGCTCGGACTTCACCTCCTGCAACTCCCTTCCTTAGGCTGGGTTTTCATAAATGATGACACACAATTCTGGGGCTCCTCCGACTTCAGCTGGCTATGGGGGAGGCAGGCTGGCTGTACCTTATGAAGTGTGCAGGTTCTGTGTGGGCCCCTGGCTTCATGGAAAGAGAAATCCACGATGCCCAGTGATGCAGCTGGGGCCAAGGGAGCCAGGGGCCAGGTTAACCACAGCCTTGTCCATGCCAACACCGGCTCTGCTCGGTGACAGACAGAAACATTCTGTGGGGAAGCTCTGCTGTGGGTCTCAGCTCAAAAGCTCTTAAAATCTCAAGGCCGTCTGTAGCTTTACTTTGGCATAATCAGAATGAACTCTTATGAGTAGATAATGTTCTGATTAAATCATAACGCAGAGTAAATTCCACCAATCAGAAATTACCAGCCGAGTCAGTTTTGCCAAGTACACTCTTTGTGAGAGGCTCTGTGTTACACCCTTTACTTACATGGACCCAATTATCACCCCCACTTTATAGATGAGGAAACTGAGACACAGGGAGGTTATGCTGCTCAAGCCACATAGCTGCGAAGTACAGGAGCCAGAATTTCAGTGTGGGCAGTCTGACTCCAGAGCGCAGGCTCTTCTTAACCACTGTGGTCTTCTCAGTTCAACTAATTACTACCTTAAATTTATAGATGTGGAAACTGAGGCTCAGAGAGATGAAATAATTCGACTAAGCCACACAACCAGCAGATGCCAGAGCCCAAACCCGATGCCAGGGCTCTCTGGCTCCACAGTGTTCATGGTTGTTGTGGGGGAGTGTCTCCCTCTGTGTGGCGTGGTGCACACATAGCATTATCCATGTCCTGGGGAGTGGCTGGTTGCAGCCTTGAAATGGGTCCTATGTAGAATGATTTAGTGGTCCCTCAGTTTACAGATGAGTTGGACAGAGTTGGAGTAACTTTCCAAGAACACGGCTCTTTGTGTGGGAGCCTGGGCTCCAGCCCTGCCCTCCTGGGTTGGGCTCTGGCCTGGAGAGCTCTTTCTCCTTCTCTCCCTCTTCTTAATCTGCCTCATCACACAGATTGCAGCTCCGATGCCGCTGTCTTGGAGTGGCCGGTCTGGCCCTCCGCACTAGTGCAATATTGCCTTTTGGCAATTTGTAGAGTATCCTTCAATTTCCTTTCTCACTTTTTAATGATCTATGTAACTATTTTATAAATAACTGCCTTCCCTTGGGTTGTACACACTCTGAGAGGCCAGAGCCCACATCAGTTTTGCTCAGTTACACCTTCAGTGTCTAACACAGAGCTTAGCACATAGCCAAAAATGGTGGCTATTATTGTTTATAATAAATATATATGTCAATGTATGTGTTTATGCATAAGTGATAGCATTACAGATATGGTTATCATTTATCTATGCATATACATACACACACATGTAACTAATAGTCATTTAGTCCTTTCAGTTCCCTCTCATGAATACATCAATCACAGAGATATCAATTAGCTTGGTGATTGCAGCTCCCTGATTACTTGCCCTTGGCAGACATTGCCAATCAATCACCATGCTCTCTTCTGCTGAGGCCCAAGGGAGCCTCAAAATCCTTCCCAAGGCAATGCTTCAGGCAGCTCCTTACTATCAATTAGTTGATCTTGGCCCAACAAATGAAACTTGGCCATCCCAGGTGGGAGAACTATTCTCAGATATTACATACAATTTTACAACTTTTTTCTGCAATTGAAACCACCTGGAGGAATTAAAAAAATACCGATGCATGGAGTCCTCTTCAGGAGATTAGGATTAATTTGTAATTTGAATGCACTGAGAAGCGCTGGATGACCAAAAGGAATCTATTCTGGTTGGTTCTTATCTGGATTCCATTTCCTTTGTGTTGTGCAAGTTCAGTTTATTTTCTTTTTTATGTGTAGTATGTAATAACTTTACAATTGTGGCTTGGGCATTAAGGAGACAGAAATAGTAAAAAGGTTTGTCTTCCTTTCTTGTAGGTCTCATGCTAATAAAGGAGACAGACAGGCTTGAAGGTTGTTATAAGTTAACTTGTAGAGGCATAAAAATGCAAGGAAACATGTGGTAGAGGAAGAAAGAAACTCTACCTGAGGGGACTTAGGAAGATTTTTTGAAGGAGGTTGGGGTTAAACTAATTTTTGAGAAACAAGAAGTGACCTGGAAAACCGTGGTGAATCCGGATTGTGGAAGACTTTGAATGCCAGGCAGAACCATACTGAACAAATGAAATCAGGGAAATGGTATGGTTTTCAGAATTGATTTTCAGCAAATAAACTTTGGCAGCAAGACGGATGATGTGTTGGAGGATGATGGAGACTTGAGGGCTGGTGCACAGTCTGTAGCCTGAGTCATGGCCATGGGCATGGGGCAGAGGGGGGGAAATCATATAAATGAATCAGAGGTGGAAGGGGGTTTTGGCAATATGGGAGAGTTATTGAATACTACTCAAGGGAAATTAATGAAATTTAATTGTATACTCGCTGTTATTATTTTGCATTATGCTGTGAGCTCCTTGGGAAAAGATTTGCGTTCTTAATTGGGGTTAGGTACTGTGTCACATATTTGACATATATCTTCTCATTAGTCTTCATAACAATTCCACAGAGTTACTTCCATTTCATGGGTGAGGACACTTGTTATTTCCACTTCATAGATAAGAATCCTGAAGTTAGAAATATAGTTAATACATTTCCCAAGTTTATACCACCAGTAAGTGACAGATTCAGGACCTAGACAAAAAAGTTGAACCCCAGAGCACATACGAGTACATTGACCTATGGTGATTCTGTCTCAATTATTGCTACATTTCAGTGGTTCTCAGAGACAATTTGCACTCCTCACCAAGGAGAGACACTTAGCAATTTCTGTAGGAAGTTTTGTTATCTCAATTGGAGTGTTTTGTGGGGTGCTGCTGGCATATAATGGGTAGAGCCAGAGATGCTGCTAAAAATCCTACAGTGCACAGAACAGTCTCTCTCTCTCTCCTCCCCCCACCCCAAGGAAACATTAGCCAGTCCTGGTCTCAGGAGTGTCGAGGCTGAGAAACCCCGTGTTGTCCCCCCTACCACCACCCTGGGACCTAACTCAGTGCCTGGCACATAGTAGGCTCACTCTACATGTTTGTTGAATTAGATAAAACTCTTGCACATGCATTCATATTTATATAAATTTAAATTTATGTGAGTTTATCTCCTTACACATATGCATTTTAAAATCCTGATGTTGTCTGCAGATCACAGAAATTTTACTGTGTGTATGATCTTTATTTCCTGTCAAATCTGTAACTTTGGGGCAATGTTTCCAATTTATCCTATTCCAAGTCTTATCTCCTGTAATTATGCTGTCTCCTGGTTTGGCCATTGTCCCATGGATAGGGATTTCATTTTAAATCCTCCAGTTGCTGTACTGACTTAGAAAAGATTTGGGGGTTTTGAGTGTTTTTCTTTCTTGTTCCTCTCCCACCCTGTTGGAATTCATTGCATCACCCTATACTTCCCTCACTTGATTACATGGTATGGGGTAGCCGGGGGACTTAGCATCCACTTTGGGGGATGGGCTGCCTGTTCTGGCCCACCAAAGAAACTTCCTGAATCCTAAGATCCTTGTCAAAGCTCATAGCATGGAATGGTTGTAGCTGGAAGCCTCGGTTCCCATCCCAAAGACAACATATTGCTGAACTTGGGGGATATAGGCTCAGAAAGTTCTATCCCTTGCTGTAAACCAAATGGGCCTTGGAAATCCAACCTGATTACATTACCCTGTATCACATTTCTAGCTGACAGCTGTTGCTCAGTCTTCTCCTACCCCCCACCCCTGATATGCTCTGGGATTTTCTTTTTTCCTCATGGCCACTTAAGAGCTTTGTTCATTTCCCTAATTCATAAATTCCACATTTTCAGTCCCTTCTGTCATAATTGCTTTTGATGTAGCTGCCATTAGGGAGAGGAATACCCAATTGCATGGCGTGTTTCAGCGATAGGGTCATTTTTAGGAAAGAGCCAAGGCACTGGGGAGTCTTCTCAATCCCTGTCTTGATGAGAGGTCAGTTGGTTTCTCCACTAAATCCCAAAGTCTGGTGGTAGGTGGTGGACGATGTTTGATCCAGCCAGATTCTCCAAAAATGCCCAAAGACAGACTATGGAACATGGAGAGTCATTCTAGTTTGCGCACACCTCTATCTTCGCTCCCATTGACCTTCTTCAGGATGCTTTACGTTGTTGAACGCTCTAGTGCATCACATATCTGCTGGCCCCTAAAGGCAAGTGCGAACCCTAGCTGAAGTTGAGGAAATCCTTCAGGATCACTCTCCCACCTACTGCTCAGCTGGGATTTTGCTTCAAGGGTGATGGTGGTATCGGTTAGGATGCATTGCCCTATAAACAACAGGAAAACCAACCAACCACTGATTGAAAAGTTCAGGGGCATAGATTCAGTCCCAGATAATGCTCTCATCAAAGTCTTGATTTTTTTGTTTTTCATCTTCCAGGCTTCACATTACATCTGCTTCTTCCTTTGTTTTCAAGATGAGACCAACAGCTCCTGGAGTAATGTGTCTTCTTGTCTCATCCAGCAGAAGGAAAAACTTCTTTTCCTGAGATTTCTCAGCATAAGTCTTGAGGTTCACCCTGAATTAGCAAATGGTACGAAACTGCCCTGAATCAACTTTCTGAGACTAACTTATAAGCTCCTCGCAGGAAAGCAGATGGAAGTCAGACCATTAGGAAAGAGAATGAGTGGTTGACGGCAACTAACGTCCATTATGTGATTTCTGCTTGGTCTTCCTGGCACTTGAATATCAGCAATCTGTTAAAATAATGCTTTGGCCTCCTCCCTTCCTGTGTATTCGAGGAGCCCCTTGCACCAAATTCCTTACCCTGTGAGGCCTGTTTGTGACCACTGTTTGCATGGTCACGGCCACAGACTTGGGACCTAACTCTTTTTAACAGGGCAGAACGGGTGATAGCATTTGGATAACACTCCTAACTTTAAAGCACTTATAATTTGGGAAAAATATTACTTAGGAAAATGTATCCATAAATGCACTCATTCATATTCATTCATTCATTCATTCATTCATTCATTCATTCATTCTACTATCTCTTTATTCCTCATTCTTTTATCCATCCATCCATTCCATCAAAAAATATTGTTAAACACCTGCCATGTGCCAGTCACTGTACACAGTGCTAAAGATACAAGGATAAGTAGCATGCTAAATTCAAGGTCAAAATGAAGAGAGACAGACACATAAACAACTAATAGTCGTAAAGTACTTTTTATGTAAAATGACAAAGAAGTCTTCAAAAACAGCTACTTCCCTAAACTCCGATCACTGTTTTTTTTTTTTTTATTGTTGTTGTTTTTTTGGTGTGTGTTACTAGTCAGTTTCTATTTCTTTGTGACTTTTCCTTGTCTAAAATGTCCTCAACTTGTCACTATTCCTCACCCTATTCATGGCTGCTATATTTCTTTTATGTATCAAGGTCAGCTTGCACTCTACTCCACAAAATGTGTAACAAAATCATTTAGTTGCTTGTGTGCCTGGGGTTCCTTAACATATTTTATCATGACCAGGAGAACACTGATGCTTTCTACATAATGTCTCAATTCCTCTGCAGCACAGCCATTTTTTTTTAATGGAATTTATTGGGGTGACATTGGTTAATAAAATTATATAGGTTTCAGCTGTACAATGCTGTACATCATCTGTATATTGTATTGTGTCTTCACTACCCCAAGTCAAGTCTCCTTCCATCACCATTTATACCCTCTTTACCCTCTCCTACCTCCCCCATCCCCCTTTTCCTCTGGTAATCACCACACTATTGTCTGTGTCTATGAGTATTTTTTTTAAATCCTTTTACCTTTTCCACCCAGCCCCCAATCTCCCCTCCTCCTGACAGCTGTCAGTCCGTTCTCTGTATCTGTAAGTCTATCTCTATTTTGCTTGTTGAATCAGTTTGTTTCTTAGGTTCCACACATGAGTGAAATCATGTGACGCTTGTCTTTCTCTGACTGACTTATTTCTCTTAGCGCAATGCTCTTCAGGTCCATCCATGCTGCTGCCAAAAATAAGATTTCCTTCTTTTTTATGGCTGAGCAGTATTCCATTGTGCAGATGTACCACAGATGGCAGAAACTTCTTAAGCAAGGAGTTTTCAACTCTACTATGGCTGGGAAACTGAAATCTATATTTATCTTTAATTGAGTTTACATTTGTAAAAGCAAGCTCTTTGCTTCCTTTCTCTCAAGGACGAAATGTTTCCCACATGCTTCGAGTGCCCACAAAGTGGCACAGGAACAGCAAGGCAGTGGAAGAATAGATTTAGAATCGACAGACCTCTGATTTGTTATTCACTAGCTCTGCTACCTTGATTGCTAATGTCCTTGTGCCATAGGTTCTTCTTCTATTAAATGGGATCACAATTCCTACCATACAGACGGTGGGGAGTTTCACGTTAGATGTATACGAGAGCATTTAGCACATCACTGAGGGTGCAGTGAGCTTTCTCCATTTCTCCCTTTCTGTTTCTTCCTTTTGACCCAAAGAATGTACTGTCTATGTAAGAATGGGTCATGGGGTCATGGCTGTGAGAAAACTTTGGGTAGAGGCTTTTAGCATTTTTTTTAATGCTGCCATTTATTTATCTTATGGTACAAATGACTACAATGGTACCGTGATACTCATTAATTTGTTTTGGAACATGTGATGGGTGCTGACACTGTCAGGCACAGAACTATTCACGAGCTACTGTGAGACGCCTGCGTCAACCTCAGTTTCATCCCGTGAGAGGGGCACTGAGTGGCGAGCAAGCGCCAAGGGCTGAAACACTGTTTTCTTGTCAAAATGTGAGGAGTACAGAGTATGACAAGTTCTGAAGCCAAATGAGTGCTGAGGTATGACTCTATATAGTTTAAAAAAAAGTTTGCAAACAGATATACAGCTAATGTAATTTTCATCATTAATTATGTTGCTGTAAAAATGAATATAGCAAATAATGAGCTATCATCTTAAGCAAAGTGACATATTTTGAACATTCATAGCTAATGAAGCTCTCTGTGTCCTAGTTTGTACTGCAGTGGTTTCTAATGTTAGTAGACCAACAGAGAAGTAACTATTGTCACCCAATGTAATGAAAAAAAATTATTTATTCAGAAGCCTCTATGAGCTAGGGATTGTGCTATGTGCTTTCTGCCTTCACATATATTTTTTAATCCTCTCTAATAAAATATCCCAGATTCTTGGACCTCAATGTCAAGAGAAGAATGAGATATTGCTGTGGCCTTTGCAAGCTTTTCTGTTTCATCACTGGTATCTTTAGCAGTTGTTATGGGAAATCTCTCCAAAAAGTCAAGCATAACAATTGGTAATGCTTCACACATAATGTGCCTGTTTGCAGATGAGGTTACAGCTTGCTTCTCACACCCATTCTGAGAAATGCAGGCTTTTACATTGCTTGCTTATTTATTCAGACTTCTACTTCCATGTTCATTATACAAAATATGAATTTGCAACGCAACAACTTCTAAAACACGACTCTGCTCACAAAATACTATACTGTTACAAGCTACTGTTTCAACATAATTTTCTATTCCTTTCCTACAAGTAAGACAAATTTTGTGAACTTAGCTGATGCAAGTTCTATGACTTTCTAACCAAAAAACATCTCCTAAATTCATCCACGTCTCTCCATTTTCTCTGCCACAGTTCAGATCGCTGTTATTTCTCACTGCCCTGCTACAATAGTGCAAGATGTTTTGAGTGTTTACGATTTACTGGACACTGTTTTGGGTGCTTCTTACATAGGATCACGTTTAATCCTAATAACATCTTTGGAGGTAGGAAGTATTTGCAAACCTATCTTCAGACATAAAAACTGAGGCACCAAAAAATTAAAAATTTTGCCCACAACTTGTAAGTGGCAGAGCTAGGAAATCAAATCCAGGCAGCCTGACTCTAGAGCTCATGTGCTGGACCTCTGCCCACTTCTTTTCACTCTAACATTTATACAAGAGTTTACTAACAATTTTCCCTGCATCCACTCTTGACCTCCTTGGAAATCTTCACCCTGCAGCTTGTTCAGAGCTCATTCTGATCATATCATCCTCTTGCTTGAAACTCCTAATGGCCCTCCTCTGCCTTCAGCGTAAAGTCTAGACTCCTTGTCATGACTCGCAAGGCTCTGCAGGGTCTGGCCCTGCCCACCTTCTAGCCTTGTCTTGCTGTGGTCAATCTTTTTATAGTGAGCTCCATCCTCCCACAAGGTCCCTCGCATCCACCTGGATTGCTTGAATTTCTTTCCTTGCATTTAAAAAAATACTCACCTGAGAATATGCTTTTTAATTTTAGAGAGAGAAGAAGTGGAAGGGGGGGTGGAGAGAGAGGGAGAGAGAGGAACATCAATGTGAGAGAGGAACATTGATTGGTTGCCTCCCATATGTACCCTGACCAGGGATTGAAACTGCAACTTAAGTATGTTCCCTGATCAGGAATTGAACTCACAGACTTTTGGTGAGTAGGACAATGCTCCAACCAACTGAGTTACCTGGCCATGGTTCTCCTTGCATTTTTGTATTCTGAGTTTCATTCTGAACTTAACTGTTAGCAGGCACACTCCTAGTCTTGAAGAGCACTGACTCCTTTTGTACTTTTTTTCTTCTTACCTCCCTGATGCTTCCTTTTCATCTCCTTGTGGGCTTCTTTTTCCCTTCCTCTTGTACCTTAGGGATCTACCACCAGTTCTTAGCCTCTCTGATCCCTTACCCACCCATTCTCAACTCATAAACTCTTCCTTGTTTAAGGAAATTTATGGCTTAAACTAATGCTGCTGTGGATTATTGACTAATCTCATTCTCAAACGTCACGCTGGGGTTTATATGCTTGTATTCAGCTGACTTCTAGATGTCTCTCCTGGAAACGTGCACAGAGATTGCAAATTCAGCAGGTCCAAAACTGTGTCCATTATCTTCCCTTAAAAACTGCCAATTGCTCCTGTGTTTCCCCAGTAAATGGTTTGTCCATCCACCTGGTCATCTGTCCCAAAAACTTGAGGTCATCCTTCCCTTTCCACTTTGTTTAGCAGGTTTTTGTGTCCAGGCATACAGTCTTTAAATCATCTATTGGAGCTGTTTCATCTTCTCCATTCTTATATTCTTTGACCTGGTTTAGATATCTATCATTTTTCATATATATGTCAAGTATTGCAAAAATTATCCAAATGGTTTTCTCTCCAGTTCATTCTCCATACTACCCCTAGCAAGAAGAATCAAATCAGAGGGCACAACTTAGTGTGATCAATACCTCTGAGAGACAGAAGCACCTCAATAAACCAAAAGTGGCATCGATAGACTATTAGTGACTTGGTCACATAAATTCTTGCAACCTAGTCCTGGCTACTTCACAGAACCCTTCAATTTCTATGATGAAAATGGCAACAACAATATAAAAATCAGCAAGGACAGTATCCATCATCATCACCTTCCTATAACAACCTCATGGGCACTATGACTATAAATTGGGCACAAGTCAAGATTTATAGATATCTTACCGAGTTTATACATTCATCTGAAAGTGACCTTCCATGCAACAGTGGGTTTTTTCCTAGTTCATACTTCTTTAATAGAATTCTGGGATCCAGCACCAATGAGGGGCACAGCATTGGTGGGATTGTAAACCTGGTGCCCTGTCCTCCCGCGCAAAGAGGTGGATACATGACTCAAGCAAGGCCAATGAACTTTCCACGGGGACTCTGACTCTTGGAGAAAGACATAAGAATGGAATAACACTTTGGAACCTCATTTATTCCCTTGGTGATGCCTAAATGAGACAGTTTAGTATAGTTTCTTCAACCAGGCCCTCCATGCCACATTGATTCCTGTCTTAGGCATATTCTGTTTCCAAGCCTGGATCTGTAGCCTCTAGCCTTCTATCCATTTTGTAAGCTGCTAAAAGTCTTACCAATGAATTCTTCCAATTTTTCTTCTTTTTACTTCTTCCTCTTTCCTCTTTTCCTACTCCTTCTTTGACTTAAATTATCTAAAGTGAGTTTCAATTGCCTTAAATCATAGAACTCCAACTGATGACAAAATAGTCTCATTAAAACCTTTCATTTTAGAGATAGGAAAATTGGGATCTATCTGTAATTTGTCTTAGGTCAGATGAGGAGTTAATGGCAGAATGTGGACTCAACGGGTATTTCATAACTCCTAGTCTAGTATTCTTTGTAGCATCATGGTTCAAGAATGACCCCTAGGCTCACAGTTCCTTGGTTTGGATACTTGGTTCCACCATGTATTTATCTGTGTAATTTTGGGTAAGTCTCCTAATTTTTTTCTGCCTCAGTTTTCCTCACTCTTAAAATGAAGGTAATAATGGCACCTACCCTATAAGGTTGTTGTATAGCTTAAATTGTTTCATATTGCACATAAAAAGTATGAGTGTACAGTACCTGGCACATAGCAAGAGGTATAAGTGTTAGTAATTACTCTTTTTACTATCTCTGCTGAGCCCACTGGCCACTCAAGAATATTGCTGTTGTTTTACCAACACTGGTAAAGAATATTTTAATTGTATGATCCAAGTTTTTCTTAGGTAAGGAAGTCTGGTTCGGATATCCAAACAGCCTCCCCAGCAGTTCACCAGGAAGGGTGCTAGAATAAATTATCAGCTACCAAGAATAAACCTCTTTCTTTTTTTAATCTGAAAAAAGAAATCTCTTTTCACTCTGGAAAAAAATATCTTTAAAAAGGACTGTTATTTTCTTCTTCTTTTTTTCTCTCTGTCCAACGAAGTGGACATCAAAGTACAGAGTGTTTGACAAGAGGACCAGTTGGTTCCATTCAGGGGCACATTATGAATTGTTCGTTTTTGACAGGGGGAACAATTCATTCCATTTTGTTTATGTAGCACCTCCTGAAGGTCCCTTTCTAAGTGGTTCACAAAAGGCTTGTTCTCACTGGAACACACTTGTCCTTCAGGGGTCCCAGGGACAGAGGATTGTGTGTGCAAATAAAATAAACTCACCATGAAGGCCAGTAATTTAGATTAATAAAGAGCTATGTTTATACAACTCCATTAACAAAATTCTGCATGGCAAGTTGAACCCAAGTTTCTCAGACTGCACTGCCATTTCTAAACAAGACTTGATGGAGTATGTCAAGTTCGTGGGTATACAAAATAAGGAGAAGGACTTTTTATAGTTCTCAGACCCCTGAGATGAATTCTCGGACCCTCTGTTTCTCAGGAGGCCACTCAGAAGTTGAAGCTGCTTGAATTTGGAAGATTCTGTATCTGTAGGAATTAATTCAGATGCCTCTACCCATCCATTCATCCTTCTATGATCCATTTGTTCTTGCACTTTTGCTTATATCCACTCCTGCAATAGAACCAGCCAGGAGAAAAAGCATTTCAGGGATGAGAGATACCTACATTACATGTAAAATACCCGGTAGCTTTTACCTGGATCCTCATTAAAACCATGTGAGACATGTAGGGCTCAGTTTAATTCTCACCATTTTCTAAAAGAATGGAGGCACACAGCAGTTATAAGACTTGCCCAAAAGAAAAGAAGCTCCTGTTTATTGGGTACCTGTTAAGTCCCAGACATGATGTGAGGGCTTTTTGCGTTCATAATTTTATTGCATTGTCTAGGGAATACTGTGAAACGTGTGCACGTCCTGCGACAGATGCGGAAACAGAGGTGCAGGAAAGTTACAGATGGCTGATGTCAGCAGGAAGTGGGAAACTGAAACGTCTCTGGTCTTCCTACAGCCTCCTGCTGCCTCCCCTAGGACCACCGAGGGTCAAGGTCCTTACCCTCTGCCATCCCAGTCTCTCCACAACATCCTGGCTTCTTCCCCTTTTTCTTCCAAAGTTTCAATAAGAAGAGTCAGAAAGGAAAACCACAGCGTCAGCACAAATAGCTGAGGAAGGGCCAGGATGGGAGAAGGGTCCGAAGGAGTGAGTGGTTGTGTGAAGATAACGTTTTCCACCGAGGGAGGGGAGGGAGTGCCGGGGGAGCGTGTACCGCCCCTCCTCCCCAGGGCTGCCACCCCCTGGCATTCCCTAACCAGTGGCTGACAGCATTTCCCTCCCCATTTACACCCCAACTCAGCAGCGATGGTGCTTTCTGCTCTGAGAGGACTTTGCCAATTCCTCCTGGAAACTGTTCTCCTGGGCTGCTGTGCTGGCTCTCAGTGTTGCCTTTCCTGCCTGCATACTGGCCCCCCTTGACTTCCGTTCCCATCTCTACAGAGGAGAGCCCATACCTGCGCCTTCTGCCCAGCCCGTGTCCTGGGAATCACCTCTCCAGTTCCTGCAGGTGCCTGAGGCTGACCTTCTGCATCAAAGTACCTCTTGCGCCTTCTATCCCATAATAACAACATGCTAGTGTCTTCTGGTCAAAATGGATTAAGACAGTGATTAATTGACTTATTCCAATGTCTTTTATTTATTTATTTATTTATTTATTTTCTGGGTACCTACTTGAGTATCAGGCCATGTGCTACCTGCTAGCATAGAAAACGCAGAAAACCAACTACTAATCTGCACAAAGCTTCCAGTCCATGATGGTGTGTGGGTGTGTGGCCGCAGGGGGAATCAGTCAGATTTTTCTTTACATCGTGTTTATTCCTTCATTGTAGTGCTGCTTTCTTCTGTCTGTTGTGGGGTGGTTTCCACACTCTTGTTGCCTTCTTTTGAGTCTGAGCTCCCAGACACTTTCTTATTCGTCTCTGCAGCCCTCCCTGCTCCAGGAGGCTGGTGTTGCATAGAGTGTGTGCTCAATGAATGTTGCTTGAATACATGGCTGAATTTGGAGGCCAAGGTGTGCATGATAGGAAACCCATCTCTTCCTAACTGCTAGAGCAGAACAGCCTATCTCCTTACTAGCTATACTACTGGTGGTATGGCCTTAACCTTAGGTGTATTTTAAACATGCTGTGAATTTGAAACCAGTTCCTTGGAAAAAAAAGAAGAATGGGTAACATATTTTCAGGGTTTACCCTTATGCTGGGCACTATCTGAACACTCCGTATGATCTAATTTCATTTTTCCATAGATCCCAGGAGGTGGTATTATTATCCTTGCTTTGGAGATAAAGATACTGAAGCTTAGAGAGGTTAAGCTACTTCCCAAAGTGCTCACGGCTGGTATGCGGCAAAGCTGGAGACTGAACTCTAGTTCACGGTATTTTCTTCAGAGCCCGCCCTATGATATTGTGTGTTCCTTAAAAACTGAAATATATATCTGGCTCAGGAGTCAATCATTTAATGTCATGCAATTTTACATCACCCCAGGTTCCCCCAAACCCTTGAATTGTCACGGCAAAGGAAATCTCCGATCTGTAAGATGTCAGTCTATTATTGGTACATTTTTAAAAGTGCAGGAAATGAATCTTCCCCCAAATGAGCAGACTCTTCAGTTCTTTCTGGCGGAACTGTGTGCCGCTCAGGGTGGCGCTGATCCGTGAGCATCCACGGGATGTCAGTTCTCTCCACAAGCTCCTGTCTGTCTGTGGCCACCGTCAATAAAGCCTTTAAGCAGATCTGTACATTTGGGGGCCGGCTGGCCAGGCACGTGCCACGAAGCACCCCCTCCCCAATAATCAAACTCTTGTAAGCCGTGCTGAATGAGATGCTTTCTCCCAGGAGAAGTGTATGTTTGTTTGTTGGCAGGGTCCTAATGACTTAAAGAAAAATGCCGGAAAGCAGGACTGCGCTCTCCTCTGAAAGGAACATTGGCCCTTTGTTCCAGAAATGCATTGCCGAACGGCTTCTGAGTAAGTCCTTGGAATTCCTCATGGCTTCTATGCCTTTGTGAGCTCCTGGCATTGAAGAACCAAGGGTTTTCTTTTGCTTTTTTTCTCCCCAATGAATCCAACATTGTATTGAACACACTCTCCCTCGATTTTGATAAAAGCAACAACTCACAATGCCAACTGGAGTGGAAAGATTAGGACCAGGAATTGAATTCACTATCATTGCAGGATATCTAGTGTTAAAGGGTTAGAAATGTGGGTACGGAGGCTGGAGCCCTGACATTTTCCTACTTTCTCTTTCTTTGGGAATAGCATTCATGTTTGTTTTAGTAACTGTAATACTACTTAGATGCACAGTGTTTAAAAATATCTCTCATGGCATCTATATTCAGTCTGCCTTTTGATGTTCTTTTTCTTTCCTTTTTTTAATATTGTAAGTTTTTATTTCCAGTTAGTTTTTTTAATAGGCCTGTGGGGCTGACTTTGAGAGAGGCAATGTAGTATAGAGTCTTAGGATAAATGGAGGTATTGCAAATCAAGCTTCTTTGTCATCTCTCCTCATGACATAGGGGAGTTCTCCATCTCTCTGGAACTCACTTGCTTCTATCTGCAAGGTGGGAATAATGCGACTATTTAGCCTACATGATTGGGAAGAGGACTAAATCAGACAAGGTGAGGTGCCTCACACAATCACACCAGAGACGCTTCACAAACATCTGCCTCCCCCCTCCCTTACCTGCCTTGAAAGGTAAGGACCTTTAGTGGCAAAGAAGTCAATAGACAAGATGTATTCATTTTGCTGGAGCTGCCAAGTAGCCCAGGCTGGGTGGCTGAAACAACAGAAATGTATTTTTTCACAACCTTGGAGGTAGAAATCTGAGATCAAGGTGTTGGCAGGGTTGGTTCCTTCTGAGGCCTCCATCCTTTGGTTATAGATGGTTGTTCTCTCTCTCTGTGTCTGCACATGGTCTTTCTGCTACGTGTGTGCCTGTATTCTAATTTCCTCTTATAAGGTCATTAAGTCCTATTGGATCAGGGTTCACCCCACTGACCTCATTTTAACTTAGTTACCTCTTAAAGGTCCTATTCTAAATACAGTTGTATTCCAAGGTCCTTGAGGGTTAGGACTTCAACACAAAAATTGTCAGGGGACAGGACTCAGCCATAACACAAGAGACACATGGTTGGCACCAGTGAAAGCAGACAGTTGATTTCACATACAAAAGAGCAGGGAATCCCCCTAATTTTCCCCTCTCCAAAATCCCTGAGTGCTCAGTATGCAAGCTGACACTTGACTGTCCTCCCTCCCAGTTTTTATGTGTCCTAAGTCCTGTCCTAAGTCTCAATACCCCATCTAGAAGGAAAACACCCTGAGGCTAGAATGTTTGTGTATCCAAGCTCATATTTCACCCTGGTGGGTACATGAGAAATGCTTGGAGTTGTCTCATTTGGTTCACCCTGGATCCTGGGACACACAGCATTGGATGCTTGGACTACAGGTATTTTCTCAGTCAATGTCCAGGCATCCCTTCAGCACACATGTGTGGAGCATGTCCAATACAACCTTTGTTCTTGAGGAGCTCACAGTCTACTGGGAAGATGGACTAATAAACATGATTTCAGATTAATAAACATGATTTCATTGAAATGTGTTAGAGGCAGAGAGAGAGTTACAGGACTATAGGTAGGAGGGGGTTCAAGTTTGGGAGGAGAGGCAGGGGTCCAGGAAGGCTAAAATATCAGTCTTTCCACCAAAAGCGAGGGCCACAGGTCAGCATCATGACATCACCGGGGCACTTGTTATCAATGAAGAATCTCAGGCTTGACCCATGGGCTCACAGTCTGCTCTGTTCCTGGACGTGCAGTCAGACATTGGAAACTAGTGTCAACATAGGACGCAATGTCAATGAGTACAATGGGTGAGTATAAGAAAAGCCATAGCTCTCAGTCCACTTTTTCTCTTCTCACCAGGGCTGTGGGAAGATTAAGATTAATACCAGTACTGACACAGCCGCTGCTGCTACAGCGTAACTGGTAGACCTGCTTTGTCTTCCCATGGCCATTTCCCCGCCTCTCGTTTAATACTTCCAACATGCAGCGAAGGATTATCAGTGTCTCTATTTTAGAGAAGAGAAAAAGCAACACAGAGAAGTGCCTTGCTGAAGGTCACGTGGCTGACAGTTACAGAGTCGAGCCTTGCCTCCAGTCCTGCTGCATGAGCCTGGGGAATTTCCTAGGTCATTTTACAGTGTTCTGCCAAGGCCGAGATGAATGCACTGGAGATGCTTAAATTCAGACTGTTATAGTGGGGAGGGCCACCTTGACTTGTGAGCCTGGTGACCTATTCCAGTTTTTATTTGAAGGGGGCTTTTGATGTTAAGTGTGGGAAGGGGGTATATGGGGGGAGGGTAAGAGGAGTCAGTTACTTCTCCCTTTTTCCTTACATGTGGGCCAAGGGGGTATGGCATTCGGCATCTAGGGTGGAGGGGGGTGATGTTCCTTCTCTGCTGCTTAGCAGAAAATTAGATGGCTTTCAGGGCACATGGGGTATTTCTAAAACACCGGGGCCTCTGGCTAGAACTCTGTAACTTTTTAGCTGTGAGGCTGTGTGCAAATCACCTACCCCTTTGAGGCTTGGTTTCCTCAATAGTAACATGAAGAGGCTAGAATGACACCCACAGTGGGGTGTACTCACAGGGCTCGAGGTGACGCTTAATGATCAGGGCCGTGCTAGGCACAAAGTAAGGCCGCCATAAAGGTTAATCGAACGAGCCAGCAGTTCTGAAAGCGTCTTGTGGTTGGACTTGAATGAGCGGTACACACATGAGCCATAATAAATCTCCATGGGCTGGGGCCTCCGCCAGGTTGCCCACGAATCTGTCCCCAAACTACCAGGCCTGGATGGTGGGTGCATTTCTGCAGGCCCAGAGGTCGGCTTTGCAAAGGGGAGCTAACAGCACCATCTATTCAGGTCTTGGGGCTCTTCTTGCCAGAGCCCACGAGGGCTTTGGATTCAGAGAGCTATTGAAAGGGAGCCACAAAGACACGTTTTCTCCCCTGTGGCCTGGAGGGAAGACAGAGCGGCCCAGGCACAAGAAGAGGGTTGTTCCACATCAGCCTGGCAGCCGGCAAATTCTGTCGAAGCAGCTGAAGGAGAGAAGTCGTCAAAACACCCAGGAAAAAAACGAGGGCTCTGGCATGAAAGATGAGGAGGCTGGCGAGCCAGGCACACAGGCCCCCTTCACTGGGCCCTGGCAGCCACGCTCTCGCCATTGTCCCGGCTTGCGGGCTGTGATGATGGGGACGTTCTTATTTGTCTTCTTAAAGAAAGAACTGATGTCAGAGGAAAGACAGTTGGGTTGTGTGAACAGGGACTGCCAAGTGAAAATCTTGGGTTGGTAAAACACTGAGGCACACATTCAAACGGGCCCTTTGTCCCCTGTGGTGGTGAAGACTGCAGCGGGAGTGTGGGGGATGGGGTGTGCGACAGGGGCGGTGGGGGCTAGGCAGGGCTGCGTCTTCGATCTGGCTCTCCCTGGGCTTTGCAGCCGCTGCCCTTGTTGTCTACGGCCAAAGGAGAGGCCAGCGACTTCCAGGCAGACCGTGCTCCACCCAGGCCCCGCCCTCAGCCCCTGAGGCTGGAGTCACGCATCAGCCTGGGCACCCACTCACCGTCCCTGCCTTTGAATCTGCAGCACCCCTAAGTTTTTCCTTTGGAGAGGCAGTCCATTTCAGGAGAACGGGGTGAAGGACTAGGTGGGGTTGCTATCATTTTTCGAGAAATAAGTGCCGTTATATGTTTCTGAGGTGTCTCTTGGAAAGTGTTATGTATATTTACATGTGCATGTTTTCTCCTCTGTCCAGAAGCAATCATACTCTGCATATGCCTCTGTCCCTGATTTCGATTAATAAAGTAACAAAGAGCTTTTTATTATGGGCATGTGGAAATCCGCTTCATGCTTCTTAACCCCTGCATAGCTTTCTGTAAGTTATTTAGTTAGTCTTGTATTGTTTTCAGTAATTTTCAATGAAAAAAGTGCATCAATAAATGTCAATATTATGTCTTTGAAAATATATCTGCACAGTAAATTTCAATATACATAAGAATTGCTGGGCTAAGTTGTATGTGCATTTTTAAAAAAGATGTATTGCTAAATTGTCGTACAAAGAGAGTGCCTTTAACAGTGAAGAGCTGTTTTTCCACACACTTATCAACACTGGGTATTATCCAATTAAAAAATTTTTTGCTGATATGGCAAAACTGATATCTCATCATTTTAATGTACTTTTATTTATATGAGTTACAGTGGATATTGTTTTATGGGTGTTAACCATTTGAATTTATTCTTCTTTAAAGCAACTATCTTTGCTATCTTTGTGTTGGATTTTGTATCTGGTTTTTATTGATTTTTAATCATACATTGTGCTAGGCAGCTGTAAAATGGTGCCTGATGGTCCTCACTTCCTGAGGTTCATGACCTTGTGTCATCCCGTCCCCTTGAGTATGGGCTGAACTCTCTGACTCTCTTGCAATGAATACAGCACAATAGAAGTGATGTCCTCCCATTCCTGATATTAGGTTATAAGCAGACCAAGTCTTCTCTCCTGGTGCTTTTCTTCACTTGCCGGCGCACTCTCTACCTCTTTCTCTACTGGAACCCAGCTGCAAGCGAGGAAGTCCGGGTTATCCTGGAGGTCCTGTGTGGAAGGAGACCCTGGGGAGTGAGGCAACATCCAGGCAACTCAGGCAACCCAGCTGGCAAGCAGCACCACTGCCTGCCATGGGAGGGCGCCATCATGGAGGGGAACCCTGTGCCCCAGTCGAGCCTTTGGATGCCGCAGCCCCACGTGGCAGTTTAACTGCCACCTCATGAGAGACCCTGAGCCACCCAGTCTGTGCTATTTGTTTGGCAGCCCTGGGAAACCAACACCAGGGCAAAAGTGCTTAATTCTTAGGGTATGTACCTCTTAACGCTTATATTATTTGAGAAGTATTTAAAAATAGTTTGATGTCATTCAAATTCTTTGAAATGCTTACTGTACTCAGTAGATAATATTACTTCAAATAGGTGTGCCAGAGTCAATTTGCCTCTTCCTTTCTGATTGGACATTTGGATGGTTTCAATTGCCTTGAATTTTTAATAACTGTGTAATGAATATCTGTGTTATGGAAATCTGCTCATTTCTCTTCTAGGTTCCTAGAGCAAGAATTATTTGGTCTAGAAGTATAAATATTTTTAAGACTTCCTAATTTAAATGAAATAAATGCATGCAGTAAACTTCCTCAAATAAACAAAATCAAAGAGGCTTTATTCAAATCAAGATATAACACAGTCAGTGCAAGCTATAAATGTTTATTAACAAAAAAAGATTAGGTGTTTTTTCAGCCTATATTTGCAATTGTAATCTCTTTGATACAATATTGGGGAACCCAGAAAAGAAGGGAAATCAGACAAGTCTGCAGTCAGTCCCTGGCTCTCTCTCCTGCTTGATATGTGGCCTTAGGCTAGTTAACCATCCTAGACCTCAGGTTCCTTATAATGTTGTTGTAGGAATTAAACAAGTGGATGTAAAATGACTCCAATGCAATGACTCTCTTGCTTGAGAAAATTAATATATACACATTTTAAGAAAGAGAGTAAATGCATTTTGCCAGGGTCAAGAACTACCCGCCTGAAGTTACTAATACTCCCAGGATGTGGAAAGAGAGCTTTTGGATACTGGCTGAAATAAAACTCCCACTTTAAATCAATAAACGAGACTTATTTTGAGACTGGCACTGTGCTAGATCCTTTTGTGTTTTAATATTTTATATAATCCTCACAAGTTTTCTAAATAGGTATTATTATCTTCATTGACTATATGAGGAAATTGGTTCTTAAAGAAGCCAGTCAACCTGCCTGAGGGTCCCAGGGACACGACACGGCTTAGCCAGGATTGGAATCCAGTTCTGTCCGATTCCAAGTTCTTTGTGCTTTCCCCCTTTTTCATTGCTACATCCAATGAAGGCAACATCCATGCAGGCAACATCCATGCAAGCAACATCCATATTATTTGTAGAGCTATATACTAAATTTATTATTTATACTTCAGCTTCTTCTTTTTTCTTTTTGCACAGATTTCTCCTTTCACACGGACTCTCCCTTTGTCCATCGGACTGAGGTTGAGTAAGCCAGGCAGAAGTAGGGTGATTTAGCTTTGTGCTCCTAAGGCTCCAGAATAGTTGGTTGTAAATTTCTTCCCATCCCTTCCCCCTGAGCCCTCTTTGGAAAATAAAAGAATTGCAACCCGATCCTGCCTCTTGCTCTTTGATGCTCTTTGCGGATTAAGGGTGTCCTGTTTCCTCGGGAGGAATGAAATATGGCCATCTAAGTGAGGAGAGGACAGGCCCCTTCAGTAACCTCCTTAATAGGAGTTTTTATGGGATGCATTTTCACCTCATTGAGCTTTTTATTTCACTAAGATTCTTTCATCCACCCAAGCAGGTGAAGAAAATGGGAAAATGATGGCAGAGAAAAGAAGAGCTTTAGGAACTTGAAAAGAAAGAGAAAGCTGCAAGAAGCTGCCCCATATTTATTTACATAGATGGTCTAACAAGCCATTGGACCAATAACAAAAGGGTAAAAATTTTATTCTTGATTAGTAGGGTGGCTTGTAAAATAGGTCACTTATTAAGAGAACTGGTCAATTTATTTGGCAATTCATTCCATTATTCATTTATGCATCACCATTCCTTCATTCAAAAGTTTGAGCATCTATATCAAAAGTCCTGCCCTTAGTATGAGCAGAACTGGTATTTTACCAGTTCATCTGAAATATTTGTTTTAATCATCACCTGAGGACATGCTTATTGATTTTAGAGAGAGGGGAAAGGAGGGAGAGAGAGAGGGGGACAAACAGCAATGTGAGAGAGAGACATCAACCGGTTGCCTCTCACACACGTCCCAGCCGGGGATGGAACCAGCAACCCAGGTATACGCCCTGACTGGGAATTGACCCTGCAACCTTTTCGATTTCAGGATGATGCACTAACCAACTGTGCCACACCAGCCAGGGCTAATCCAAAAGATTTTTAAAGAAGGTAATGGTTTTAAAAAATACATGTATAATTAAAATTTTTGTTTGATTCAGCACTTAGGTCTATATATTCATTCACCTATCTTCTGAAATAAGGCATTTGTGTATTGGTTATTGTCTTTCTTGCAAAAAAAAAAAAAAAAAAAAAAGCACCAGACTCATAATGCATCACCTACGTTTCCAGTTCTGGTTTCTTTAAAGTGGATCAGGAGCTTAGAGATACTCTTGAAGCACTTTGATTTTAGAATTCTAAATTTTACAATGTTTTTCCTGCAATATTTATGTTTGTTTTGTTTGTAATTAATTCAACTAAAGATGCTGCAAACCAACTCACCTTCACCAAACTTTCCCAAAGAATTCAACTTTGACTTCATAGAGACAATAATTTTTTTAATATTCAGATTCTCCAGGTTTGCACATTATTGAATTAAGTTACATGCGTATAGTATTAGCTAGATTTGAGGGCTTACGTTGGCTGGGTTCTGTGTCTAGTGCTTGAACTGAATTCACTTATTAATCATGACAACCAGCTGTAAGGCCAGGAATGTCTCTATTTCCCAAGGGAGAAAAAGACACAGATTGGTTTGAGAACATCACACTGGTGGCCCTTGATGAGCACGTAACTTCATGGGCGGGCCCAGAAGCGAGTGATAAAACAGCACGCAGCCTATGAGCGCCAGCCCTTGTCGGCTGGGAGAACTCCAAGGTATTTCCCACTCAAACTCCCAGAGTTGCCCAGAGGGACTGACTCTCATTTGCCCACAGGAGCAACTTGCCCAATACTTCACCTTTATCAGCTGCGTTCTCTTCTTTCTCACTTCCTTATTCTCCCGCTGGTCCTTCCTAGTCAGGCTCAGTTACCTAATTGGCAGGGTCCATTGTGAATTGATGTTGAAGGACCCCTTGTCGAAAATTGTTATGAATTTAATGATGATGACAACAGAGCATCAAGCCAAGCCCAGGACCCTTCTGACCACAGGCTCTGAGTGGCCGTACTGCTTAGAGCCTCTGAAGCTCGTCCTGGCGAATTACCATTCCCAAATAAATTACATGCCCTGACATGGGATTTACACTGGGGGAAATCAGACACAGATATTCCACAAATATCTCATAATAAAGACAACTGCATTTTTATTAATTAAATGCCTGGGCCACCTTTATAATATTATTTTTAAATTTCTGGCTATATATTCTTCGATTGCTTCTACATGGCAATGATTTTGTGATATTTTCTATACGGAGAATGGAAAGGTAATTCAGTGTTTTCTGTAACATAATTGCATAGAGTTCTTTCTTTTTTAAATTACTGATATCTTATAAAAGTTTCACCTTCATATTCCATTATTAATACTGTCTTGTGAATTTTCAGGATTGTTATCAAGTTTTGGAAAAAACTCATCAGTTTCCTACAACATGACCAATCAGATTTCAGGACACTTCCTATGTACTTGCTAATCTTAAAGGCTATTTTTATTAATTTTCTAATGCTTCTGTAACAAGCTGTCATAAATTTGGTGACTTAAAGCCACATGGACTTATCTTACAGTTCTATAGGCCAGAAGTTCAATACAGATATTACTGTAGTAAAATCAAGGTGTCAGCAGGGCTGCATTCACTTCTGGAAGCTCCAGAGAAGGATATATTTCATTGCCTTTTCCAGCTTCTAAAGGCCACTCACAGATCTTTGCCAGTAGCCCTTTTGTCTATCTATAAAGCTCAAAATGTCCTGCAGTCATACTTTCCTTTGAAAACCTCCTTCCATTGATAAGAATTTAGGTGACTACGTTGAGACTACCCAGAAAATCCAGGATAATCTCCTCAACTCAAGGTCTGTGCCCTTAAGCACACCTGCAAAAACTCACTTGAGATACCAGGTAACGTAGTCACAGGTTCCAGGGATCAGGAGGTAGGCATCTTTTGTGGGAAGGCAGGCCATTATTCTGCCTGCCCACTCTTTCCACTGATGACATTATTAACAGATTTGTCCCCCATGTCTTATTTAGTGGTGTATGATTAGTTTTTTCTCTTTGTCAATGTCAGTTAAATCTGTAAGAAACTTAAGTATTTTCCCAATGTGTTTGTCTGATTCACTCCTCTTCATTAATTGGACAATCACATTATCTGAGAGCGTCTTCATTACTCTATTCAATTTTTTTCCCCTTTCTCTTAGTGAATGACTGCTTTGGTATGGTCTGATTTTTTTCCTAACAATTTACTTCTTTTTTTAAAAATTATATTTTATTGTTCATGCTATTAGAGTTGTCCCAATTTTTTCCCTACACCCTGCTCCACGCAGCACCCGCCGCTCCCTCAGGCAATCCCAATACTGTTGTCTAGTTCATGTGTTATGCATATATGTTCTTTGGTTACTCTATTCCCTATGCTGTACTTTACATCACCATGACTATTCTGTAACTACCAGTTTGTACTTCTTTATCCCTTCACCATGTTTGCTATTCCCCTGCCACTCCTAAAGGCAACTATCAAAATGTTCTCTGTATCTATGATACTGTTCTGCTTGTTTATTTTGATTTTTAGATTCAATTGTTGATAGATATGTATTTATTGCCATTTTATTGCTCATATTTTTTATTTTCATCTCCTTAAAAAAGACCCTTTAACATTTCATATAATACTGCTTTGGTGGTGATGAACTCCTTTAACTTTTCCTTATCTGGGAAGTTCTTTTACCTATCCTTCAACTCTAAATGATAGCTTTGCTGGTTAGAATAGCCTTTGTTTTAGGTCCTTGCTTTTCATCTCTTTGAATATTTCTTCCAATCCCTTCTAGCCTGCAAAGTTTCTTTTAAGAAATCATCTGAGTTGTATGGAAGCTCCCTTGTAAGTCACTAACTGCTTTTTTCTTGCTGCTTTTAAGATTCTCTCTTTGTATTTAACTTTTGGCATTTTAATATGATGTGTCTTAGTGTGGGCCTCTTTGGGTTCATCTTGTTTGGGACTCTCTGTGCTTCCTGGATTGTATGTCTATTTCCTTCACCAAGTTAGGAACGTTTTCGGTCATTATTCTTTAATGACATTTCTTGCTTGCTCTCTTCTTCCAGCACCCTCATGATGCAAATGTTGGTGTGCTTGAAGTGGTCCTAGAGGCTTCTTACACTGTCCTCATTTTTTTTTTTTTTGGATTCTTTTTTCTTCTTGCTGCTATGATTGGTTGTTTTTTGCTTCCTCATATTCCAAATTGGTAATTTGGTTCTCGGCTTCATCCACTCTACTGTTGAATCCCTATAAATTGTTCTCTATTTCAATTAGTGTATTCTTCATTTCTGACTGGTTATCTTATGCTATTAAGGTTTCATTAAGTTCTTTGAGCGTCCCTATAACCAGTGTTTTGAACTCTGCATCTATTCGATTGCTTGTCTCTGTTTTTAGTCACTTTTCTGTAATTTGTTCTGTTCTTTCATTTGGGCCATGTTTCTTTGTTGCTTCATTTTAGCAGCCTCGCTATGTTTGTTTCTATGTATTATGTATAGCTGCTAAATCATCTAGGCTTGGTAGGGTGGCCTAATGTTGTAGAGATCCTGTAAGTTACAGTGTCTCAGCCTCCCCTATTACCCAAGCTGGGTACTCAAGGTGTGCCCACTGTGTGGGCTGTGTACACCCTTCTGTTGTAGTTGAGCCTTGATTGCTGTGGGCATATCCAAGGTCAGCCACTGCCTGTGTTCTGTCCAAGGTCATACAGCATAAGCTACAAAGTGATCTGCAGATGCCTGCTATTTGTGCTGGGCTTGGAAGTGCCCAGGTGAGGCCAAGCCGTGAACCAAAGCTGGCTGCTGCTAGTGCAAGGCCTGGGGCAACTTAGTGAGAGGTACAGGGCTCGCTGAAGCCAAATGATGCTTGTTTGAGAGAATTTAGGAAAATCTGAAGCATGGCCAAGACAAGCCAGTTGCATGGAAAAGCCACTGGAAACAGCTTGGGTGGGCCTGAAAGTTGGGTGGGGCAAACAATGTAAGTCAGGTTGATGGAATCTCAGATTGGTACCTGCCTGAGGGCTCTGTGGCTCTGTGGTGGGGAGGGCTCAGAAAAAGAACAATGGCCTCTGCCAGCACTTCTGTCTGGAGAAAGCTACCCCTAGCTTTCGTCCTGAAGCTGGAGAATTCAGTTCCTCCCTGTAGTCTCTGATGTCTTTAAATCTGCTTCTCCCAGGCTGAAGCTTAGAGGGGGGTGAGTCCTAGTAAGTCTGTGCATAGGGCCTTTAAGAGGACCTGTCTGGGACCCCAGAAGTTTCTGTCTTCCACAGCCTCAATCCCCACTGGTTTTTATAGCCAGAAGTTATGGGGTCTTCTCTTCCTGGCACTGGAATCCTGGGCTGGGTGGTCTGGTGTGGGGTTAGGACACCTTGCTCCTGAGATGTTCCTTCTGATTTTTATTCATCAGATGTAGGTGTGGGACCAGCCCATTCTGTATGTTTGCTCCTCCCAGCAGTCTTGATATGGTTTCTTTTTTAATTCCGTAGTTGTAGGACTTCCATTCAGCTTGTTTTCTGATGGTTCTGAATGATTGTTGTTCTGTAATTTAGTTGTAATTTTGATGTGGTTGAGTGAGGAGGAGAGCTGTGTTTACCTGTGCTGCCTTCTTGACTGGAAGTCCGGCAGTTTACTTCTTGAGGTCAGAATCATTTCTATTGATGTTATCATACTTCTATATTGCTCTTATTTCATATTCAGTTTTTTAAATCTAAACTTTTCCTCCATTATTTAATAGGTAAATATGACAAAGAGGTACCTTTCATTTCTGACTGACCTGATTGACATAAAATGTTTTTTTCTTTTGCAGATTAAGTGACACATTCCCAACTCATGTTTCCCATATTTACTCTGCAAATGCTGGCAGCCTCAGTGGTGCCATTGACAGGAAGGTAAGCGTTTCCTAACTGGCTCCAGTTAAAATATCTTATTTTTGCAATTTCATAAAAATATGTGACCACGTGAACACAGTGCTAGAGCTCCTTTCTGAGGCCTGGAAAGGGACTACTGCTTAAGTTTCTTAAGCTTAAAGTAAGTATGTCTTGGATGCTGTGGGGCACAGTGGAAAGGAACCCAATAGAGTCAGGAAGCATCTGGAAAGACTTGGCAGAGGGAGCCCAAGCATAAAACAAGCCTTGAAGGACATATGGAATTTAGCCAAGGCTAGAAAGAAAAGAAGGGCCTTCTAGGCAGAGGTCATGACTTGCTTTTGTTCCGAAGAATGAGAGGGAAAATGACAGTCATGGAATGTGGATGGAGGGAGGGGAAGAGAAGTAGAGTGAGAAGATTCTGCTGATGGGGGAGGTGTGAGACAGACCATGGGCTTTGTTCTGGGGGCAGGGAAGTCCCGCTAACCAGTTAAACAGAGATGACGGAGGACCTGTTTTGGAGTCACTTGGGTCCTGCCTTGAAAAGAAGTGGGTGGGGGAGCAAGAGTGGCTGCTCTTATCTTTTGTTTTCCCAAAGCCAATTCATAGTGACCATCCCTCTAGAGCAGGGCTACGCGATAGAATATTTTGTGATGATGACAATGTTTTATATCTGCATTGTCCAATAGGGCAGTACCAGCTTCCTGTGGCTATCGAGTGACTGAGATGTGACAAGTGTGACGGAATTAAAAATTTAATTTAATTTTAATTAAAAAAATTTAAACAGACACACACATGGCAAGTGGCTACCATATGGAATAGCACATCTCAAGACCTTCAGAGAAAGCCTGTAGGACAGACAGACTCAGCGGTGTAACAACTTACTAAAAATTTTCAGTTTTCAAGGATACATTCTAGGCATTGAGGGGAAGTTTAAACAGTAGAAGACATGGTTTTATCCCAATTTAATGGAACTCATGAGCAGGTCAAGGCTTTGTGTTAAAAGGGATGAGTGGGTACGAAGGAAATATTCAAGATACGCAATAAAAAAAAGCGGTGAGGATGCATATTTGTCACAATGTGGCTGTAAACAACAAATATACTACTGTACAGACTGATTAAGAAACTGCATCCATGCAATGCTATAGCCCCCATCTAAGCCATGGAATGATATAAATAATGCAAAAGTGTATTAATTTCAATAGAAAGATGTTAATGATATAGTATGTAGTGGGGAAGCATATTTTAAAAGGGTTATAAAATTTTAATGAAAATATACTTACAGAAAGATCTGGAAGTACATGCATAAAATACATATAACCCATAGTGGTTATCTCTGAATTTAAGGCAATTGCTTTATTTTTATCTTCCTTTTTTTAACCTTATCGATATTATCAAATATTTTTCTGCAATGAGTATGTATTGCTTTTATAGCCATAAAAGTCAGAAAACAATAAAAATAACTTATTTAAAAATTCTTGTAGGAGTGAAATAGATAGCAAGATCTATTGTACCATATTTTTCTGTGTATAATGCACACTTTTTTGCTCAAATTTTTGAGCAAAATAAGGGTGCACATTATACATGGGTAGTACTAATTCCAGATCTATATAAATGTTTTTAATTTTTTATGTATGCATTAAAAGTGTAACTCTAGAAAGCAATAATGATATCCATATGCAAAATAATACCCTGGAATACAATAATTAGTTTGGTTTCTAAATATAAATAAACAAAAAATTGAATGAAAAAATTAAAACAAAAGATTTTTTTTTTCCCCTGAAAGCATGGGACAAAAACATGGGAGTGCATTATATGTGGCAAAATGTGGTAATTGGGAGAGAAGATACTCTCACGGGCAAGGGAGAGGGTAGGAAGGGACGCCTTCTCACCAAGGATGAGTCTGGAAAGGAAAGCAGGAAGGCAAGGGCAGAAGAACTGCACAGATATTTCTTTAGGAATTACTCAGTGCTGAGAGTTTTTTCTTTTAATCCTCACCGTGACCAGGTAAGGTCGATGCCATCATCACCCCATTTTACACATGAGGAAATTGAGATGCTGATAGGTTAAAAGACCCTGTAGGTAAAAATCGGAAATCTTGAAGACAGCGACTACGGTTCTGCACCTTGGCCACTATGCTTACTAGCGGTCGATAGTTTTTACTACTGGGTGAGTGTCATAATGTGCTGGCTTGCATTCATATACTGATTTGTGTAATGGCTGTGTTTGTGTCTGTGCAATGGCTAGACTAGGAGCTTGCGGGATAGGGGTTGTATGTGTCAGTTCACAACTACGTACAACTTTTAACAAAGAACCTGGCATGTAATACCCTCTGAATTAACACTGCTGACAGAGTGAAGATATATCAGGGTCATTAATTCCTATGCATTTGGCCTCATAGAGAGTTGGGAGAGACTCACACAAGAGAGTTGGTCTTTCAGGGCTTTGTAAACTATAGAATCATGTACTCATGTCAGGGGTTTTAATATCTGGATATTTTGTTTTATTAGCTTTTTTCAAGCCAAATAACATTTTTTTTTTGGAACTGCTGATGATACTCCAGCAAAGGTGATTTAATTTAGAAATTCTTGGAATGTAGCAGAAGAACACAAAACATTTATTTGTTCTTAAGCTGGGTGCTTAAGAGATTTCTATGATTCTCACTGGGATGATCAGAGCTTATTAATGCATGTTTTTCAAAATGTTTTTGAACCATCTCTTATTTTAACCAAACTATGAGATAAGTTGAGACAAGTGAGGTGAAATCTGTGTGTTATTAGTTGCATAATCAATCATCATCAGCCCCTAACACTGATATTAGGAGATGTTGATTTTTCTATTTTTGGGGTCAGGCTAAAGGAGACTGACTGTCCTTTGCAGAACTGGGTGAGGGTGCAAGGACAATGGAATACATCCTGGCTTCCCACAGAACGCTGTTTATCAAATTGCTAATTATATTCTGGAAAACTTTTTTATTTTTTCCTTTGACTTTAGTGGCAAGAACATCACCTTTGTGTTAGGTGGACTGGAAATGTCACCAAATGGACGGTGACCCGAGCAGCACTAGAGCGAGTATTTCTGTTTTTCTGTTTTTGTTGCAGCAAAGTATGCAAATTTCTGTTAGGCACAAAATACTGTGAAAACATGAACTGCATGTTTTCCAGGTCTTTTGCTATGAAGGGTTGCTTTATAAACCATTTGTATAGTTTGTTGAATTTTATTATAACACAAGATTATACCACAGAGACCCACGGTCATAGAATGAAGGAGTTACGTGTAATGATTTGTGGTTAAATGCTAACAAGGGACAAAAACAATGATGCCTTGTCAAGCACATGTGCCTCAGTGCACTTCCTTCAGTTTCCTGGTGCTTTCAGGGATAGTATGCCATTTCTCACATCACTACAGTAGAATAAAAGATGTATATGATCTTGTGTGTGTGTGTGTGTGTATGTGTGTTTCCTTCACTTTTCCAACATGCTCTCAAGTCTGGTGGGATTTGTGATTTTACATCTTCATTCTTAGGGAAACCCCACCCTCTAAGTCTCTCATTTCTCCCTCCCTTGGGAGGGAGATCCGTTGTGAAAGTGTGGTATTGTGAATGTGATGGGGAGAGGGGGCAGAAATGTTGGATCTCAAAACTCCAGAAGGCAAGCAGCAAGACGTGGGTAACTGTGTCTACTTGTCAAGTGGCTGTGCACAGCAAGGAGGGCAAGGTACTGGGAATACAGATTTTGGAAGAGGCCATCACAAGAAAAAGATCTGACAAGATGGCAGTGTCCTGTGAGGTGAGAAATGGCATTCCTTGTGCCATGATACCCCAAGGCTTCAGTGTATTTTCTAAAATCACCAGATGTTTGGATTCTTTTTCACAGGTGTAAAAGTGGGAAGGGAGGTTGATAGTACTAAAAGGGAATTTGGGGAAACTAGAGGGAAGAACTTGGGTTCAAATATACATAATTTTGGAGGGGTGGAGGAGTCGAGTTAGCTTTATTTAAGTTTCAGAGCTCCTAAGGGACATATCATATCAGTTACACTCTTCATGGTACTTTCACTTTCCATACTGATTTCATGTTCTGCCACAAAAACAAACAAACAAAAGTGTTAGGTCTATATGGCAGGGGTTTCTTTTCTCATGTTACAAATAAGCAAACTGGAGCTTTTTTTTTAATAACTTAAGATGTATATAACAGACTTAGGACAATCACAAAAATCCTCAAAGATACAGTGAAGGAAATTATTAAAGAAATAAAAATGCAACATCAGAAAATACTCACTTAATAATAAAGAAATCCATAAAAGAGGAAGGGAAAAATAAAAAAGACTTGAGACATAGAAAATAAACTGTCAGATGTAAATCCATCTGTATCAGTAATATCATGAATGAGACCAAATTAAACAATCAAATCAAAAGACAGAGATTCTCAGACTGTAACAAAAATCCAACTAATATGCTTTCTATAGGTGGCACAACTTTGATTCAAAGATACAAATAGATTGAAAGTAAAAGGATGGAAGAAGATATATTGCACACACAGTGACAATAGGAAAACATGAGTGTCCATCATAAAAAATAGACTTTAAAACAAAAAAAAAGTTGCTGGAGATGTAGAGGAGTATTTTACAATTATAAAGTGTTGATTCATCAGGAACATATAACAATTATAAACACATATGCATCTAACAAGAAAGGATCAAAATACGTGAAGCATAAACTCACAGAACTGAAGAAATAATTAAAAAGTAATAGTTGGAGAATTCAATATCTCACTTTATAATATGTGGAGAAGTAGGTAGAAGATCAACAAGGAAATACAAGGAATGAACACTACTATAAATTAATAGACCTAACATATATCTGTAGGACACTTCACCTAATATCAACAGAAGATACATTTTTCTCAAGTGCAGGATTGACTATATTCTAGACCATAAAAATTCAATAAATTTTAAGAGAGAAATAAAACAAAATATGTTCTTCACAGTAAGATGAAATTAGAAATCAGTAAAAGAAAGAAATTTGAGAAACTCACAAATATGTAGAAATTTAGTAAATAACTGAAGGGTTAAAGAGTAATTGGAACGGGAAATTAGAAAAAACTTTGTGTGAACTAAAACAAAAACACAACATACCAAATTTATGGGATGCAACTAAAGCAGTGCTTAGAAGGAAATTTATAGCTGTAAATACCAATACTTAAAAGAAGAAAAGATTTCAAATCAATAATCTAAATGTCCACATTGAGTGGAGAAAGAAAAACAAACTAAAATGAAAGTAAGCAGAAGAAAAAGAAAAGAATATTAGGCCAAAAAATAGTTCTTTAAAAACATTAGCAAAATCAACAAATCTTTATTTAGATTGAACAAGAATCAGAAAGAGGGTATATTACTTCTAACATTATAGAAATAATAAATTTATTGTATGCCAATAAATTAGACAACGTTCATGAAAGGGACAAATTCCTAAAAAAGATACCAATTACTGAAACTGACTCAAGAAGAAATAGACAATCTGAATAGACCTATAATAAGTAGAGAGATTGAATTGGCGATCAAAATACAACCCATAACTCAAAAACCAAGGGACTTTGCAGGTGTGATTATATTAAGTGGACCTTAAAATTGGAAGATTATCTTGAATATTCTGCGTAGGCCTTACATATAATTACAAGAAAGAGGGAGATCTGACTGTAGAGTTAACTTTGCAAAATCTAGCTCAGCTGCCATCTCCTTCAGAAAGGCTTCCTTGATGTGCTCCACCGCCAGCTTCCCTGCCCCTCTATCTAGAGAGGGGTTCACTCCCTCCTCTGCCAACTTGTGCTTTGCAGTATCAATCCTATTACATGGACTTGAAGGCTCTTCTCTTTGTCTACATTTTTTCCCTCTCTCACTAGACCCTAAGTTCATTGTGTCTTTGTTACGCCTGTATTCCCAATGCTCAGGAGAGAAGATCCACAAACAAATTGAAATAATCCTTGAGGGCTGCTTATGTGAAGGAGTAATTCTGTTCAGAGAGGTGGTTGGGCATATGTGTTGCTGGTATGTAGAAGACTTAAGCCTATGTTAGTCCTTGGTTAAGTTATGCCCTTCCTCCAAAACCAGTTTCTTAAAAACTCATGGTCCAAAGTAAAAAACACGGTGCACGTTTGTTCCTCCAAAGGCCAACGCTGTGTGATTGTTAGGATTATATTTCCATGCTTTTGAGTGAAGTCACCTCTATGTCTTCACCCCCCACCCCTGCCCAGGCCAATTGCTTCTTATTTACTGTTACTTCCATCAGGGTACCACAGCCCCCTTCTCTGTCCTAGATCCTACCACCTGCCATCCTAGGCATAAAAAGAGCTCATGTCTGGGGAGAGGCCTACACTTTCTCTGAACCTCATGTCCAATCACATAGTTTCAGAAAACCCAGAAGCAGTTTGAAATTACAGTTAAGAGCCCATGGAAAATAAATGACATGAACAGCTGAAAACCCCACCCCCACCATGTTTGACTTCTCTCACACTGTCTCCCCCACACCGCTTGCCTCCTCAGCTCTTCAGCACAAAATGTGTTCACTGGGGATACGAAACCTGAGCCTTGCACAAGAGTGCACACCACAGAGTGGAGCGTTGATTTGGTCCATCCAGGGCCAGCAGCTGCTGGAGGGGGCCGGGTGGGGGTGGCAGGCACTTGAATTGCTCTCTGGAAGTCCTCAGGAGAGTTGCTGTTGGAGGGTCCTTGGGGGCTGCCCCCTCCTGTTTTGCGCAATCTATCTTTAGAGAATTGCAAGTTCATTTCTCAGAAAGGCCCCAGAGCTGAGATGACTTCTAAACGGACAAACCACTTCCTGCAATCTTTAACTGAATTGGGGCTGGGGGGTGTGGTTATTGGAGGGGGGACTCCATTCAGACTTGTCCACCCTCATGTCTTTCCACAGCCCACCCCTGGCTCTGGGCCATCAGAAATGGGGCAGAGAGTGGGCGCTGGGGCCTGCGTGGGGCGGGGAGCATCACCGCAGAAAGTGTACCCTGCCCAAGGCACTAGTGACTTCGGGATTCTGGAAGAGGGATAGGACCCTGTTCCAATACCCCATTTTGGATTAGGTCCTCCTACACTTAATCTCTGAGAGGCAGCAGGGGACAGTCCTTTCCGCTGCCACGTATCCTCCTTCAGGCCCGGGTCAGAAGGCTATTTGAGAAGAAAATGGCTGGAACCCATTAAAAAATGTTTTCAAGTCCTGGCTGTGTGGCTCAGTTGATTGGAGTGTCATCCTGTGCACCAAAAGGTGGCAGGTTCAGTTCCCAGTCAGGCATGTACCTAGGTTGTAGGTTTGGTCCCGGGTCTGGGTGCGTACGGCAGGCAACCGATTGATGTTTCTCTTTCACACCAATGCCTCTCTCACTCTCTCTCGTTCTTCCTCTCCCCGTTTTCTCTCCCCACACTCTCCCCCCTGCTCTGTTTCTAGAATCAATAAAGCGTATCCTTGGATGAGGATAAGAAAAATGTCTTCAAGTCTCCTAGTGGTTATCTGCACTGAAAAGGCCATCAAAAGGCAAAGATCCAAAAGGACATTTCCAACACTTCTAAGGAGCTTGGTGCAGTAGAGAAAGAGAGCCTTTAAATATAAGCAGACCTAGGTTCAAGTCTTGTCTCTACCACTTAGTATCTATGAGGCCTTGGGCAAGTGTCAACTTCTCTGAACCCTAGTGGATTGCAAGTAATGACAGTAACTGCCCTGAATAATTCTTATGAGGTTCGAGTGAGATAATGTATATAAAATTCTTTCTTCATTGCTGTGCATATGCTACATATTCAATAAATGCTACTTCTCATTCCTTCAGAAATAAGAATAATAACTGAAGCTACTTCGGGGAGTTTGCCGAGTACCAGGCCTCAGCATAACATCCACGATCTCACTTGCTATACTTTTATTGCAGCTTTTTGGAATCTCACGATGGGCTGGGACAGCGTCTCAGTGGGACTCTGGCTCCCCGTACAAAGCCCCGACCTTTCCTTCTCTGCGGTGCTTCTTCTCATCTCAGCTCTTTGATGCTTTTCCTTCAGGTGCTTGAACCAACTCTCCTGTGGTATCAGGGTCTCCAGAGCTCCCCAATTAGTGCCACACTGTTCTTCCCTCCCTGTCCCTCCTGTTTCATAAAACATGCCACCTGGCCCATGTCAGCCAGGTGACTGAAGGCCGATGAACTGGGTTCATGCTGGAGTCCAGGGGGACGGCTGCCAAATTAAGGAAAAAAAAAATTGCAGGGCATTTAGTTAGATTAGAATTCCAGATAAATAACAAATGCTTTTTAAAGCATATGTATGTCATAAATTATGCATGTAATATACTAAAAATTTATTTGCTGTTTATTTGATATTCGCATTTAACTGGGCAGCCCTCTCTTGAAGAAGAGAGTTGGTGGTGAAAGCAGCTCTAGTCTTGAGTCAAAAGACCCCAGATTTAGTCCGAGCTTTGTCACCAGCATTCTGTTTTGATTCAAGAGAGTCACCTCTGCTGTCTGAGCCTCAACGCTGTTTTTTTGAAAAGCATAAGAATCTTCCCATTATACAGGTCAGTGCAATGCTTTGTTGAGTAACCAGTCATCTTAGGTTGGTTATTATAATTTCAAGTCAATGACTTCAGTGAGCATTTTTTATTAAGTGATCTGTGCCGAGTAGTGAGAGAGATGAGGATTCAGGAGACATGGTTGTAGCTTTTGGACTAACCTCAGTCTGGGCGAGGAATGCAGACAGGTAGACAAATGGTCACAGATGAGTGTGCTTGGTGAAGTGATGGGGTGCTGGGCAAGACGGGGAGACCTGCTCAGCTCTGCCCGCAGGGATACACGGAAGCACTCGTGGACGTGGTGCTTCAGCTGCATCTTGAAAGAGGAGTATAATTTCATGACCACCTGTTTTCTACAAAACCCACTCTCTCCTTGTGCATAATTAAAAACTATACTTCTATTTGTTAACTATTGTTCAGCTTAATGAGCACTTCCAATTGATTAGCATTCTGGAACTTCACTTGGGTTACTCATTTAAGTCTCTATGTATTTTAATTCTTATTTTACAGATGAGAAAGTTGAGGCTCAGAGGGGTCAAAGAAATTGCTTAAATCACAGAACTGTTAAGGGATGGAGTAAGAACCAGAGCTGTGGCCTCTAACTACTTACAAGTCTGTGGGGTCAGTAAATTTTCCAGTACAGCTTGAAAACTAGAGCCAGGAAGACATAGGAGAATGAGGGTCTTGAAATCATAAGACATAAAATGCAAGTGGAAAAGGCAGCTGGGTATTGTCTTGGAGGCCAGAGCTGCATGTCTGAGGCAGCCTTGGCCGTTCAGATTCCACAGACCTCTTCTGGAGCGTGGCAAGGTGGAGGCAGGTGCTGGCAGCTTTTATCATGTGACAAAGGTTACCTGATCGCATTGGTGGTTTGACCACAAAGCTCTTCGGCATTTCACTCTGAGCCAGGACCTTGGAAATGCACCAGTGTTCTCAGAAATAGATCCAGTGTTCAACCTGAACTTTTCTGAGCACTGAGCACTGGTGGAGAAGGGAGCCAGTTGTTTCTCAGAGACAATTGTCTCTGTGATACAGAGTAAGGCTGTCTGCTGAGGTGTGGGCGGGGATCATACCCGGTTGCTTGCTTCCAGGCTTTCCAAAGACAGATGCCTGGAGCTCACCTTGCTCCCAGGGGGCTGTTAGCATGATAGTGGTTGCTCTTTTTTTCTTTTTGTCTTAGTGTTATTCTCATGTTGTTTCCTCTCTTTTGGAAACACATATGTGTTACAAATGCAAACAGACACATTAATATATGACACATCATGTCAACTTGGGGGAAATATATTTTTGACTTTGTGAACATGAAACAATCATATCGCATGTGTTATGCAGGCAACTGGTTAACAGTATTTGCAAATGAATCAACAATTTATTACCTCTCTCACACGTTGATTCATGGCTTGGCTTATTCAACAAATAATGTATAATAATCACCTATTATATGATGGACTTAATGCTACGTGCTGGAGGGTGGGGCTAGTGATGAGTGAAATTCAAATTATCAACATTAAATTCCTGTAATAGTAGGGGCAGGTGGCATGGTAGGAACTGAGACGTTGCAGTCCTATGTAGTTGAGTTTGAAACTAGGCTCTGTCACTCATGAACTGGGTGTTCTTGGGGAATCCATTTAACTCTTTGAGTCTCAGTCTTCTCATCTGTAAATTGGGGCTAATGAGAACTATGTTATTGGTTTGTATGGCAACCTTGTGATGAATTACACATTAGTGTTGTACCATTTTAGATGACAACTGCTCAACATCACCCAACTAGTGAAGAGTAGAGTTGTGTGTGTTGATCTCTGGTCTTCAATTTCCAAGCATAGTGTTTTTTTTCCATATCTTTTCAACTCATTTTTTTACCCAAATAATTAGTTTATTACTGCCTCTAGCAAATTGTTTCTTTGTTCTGGCACCACTATCAGCTACGAACAGGTACATCTCTTTCAAATCATTTGTGAGGGTACCTGGTGGTGGCTGCTTTGTTCTGCCCTAGAAGTGGTTGAAGGGCTCGAATGAAATGCTAAAGATGAAATCTTATTGTGGATGATAATTGCTCATTTAAGGGACAACTGTAGTACAGTGTTTAAAAATGCATGGTCTAGGATCATGTTTTTATCCAGAAGGCTTGATGTTAAGTCTCCTTAAGGCTGAAATGTTTGAGGGAACAAGGAAAACAATTCCAACTCTGGGCAGAAGGGGGCACTCTTGCACTTTCGCTAGATTTTCTTAACCGGGTCCAGGAAGGGGACAAAGTCTTGTCTCCATTATCCTGTTTAATCTTTGGGTCACTTCGGTTGTGGTACGTTACTTTGTGCCTGTTGTCTGGGACTGAACATTTCATGATTCCCCAAAATGCCAAGGGCCCAGGTCCGGGTTGATTTTACCAGTGGTTTTACAGGACATAGAGAGTCCAGCACAATAATCAGGCATGGGATGGTGCACACAGCACCCAGGACCAAATTGTCACCTGGTTTCTGCATGATGTATGTGCCCTGGCATGGCGCACTGCAGTAGAGATATCCTTCTGCCAGGAATGAAAGAGACAGTGTAGTGCTATGGGTTCCAGGAGATAAATTTTTAAGACCCCAGCTGGCTCAGCTAAGATAGCTAGTCTTAACGACTCTGCTCTGCGGTGTGGATGGGCAGTTATGGGAATGGGTCCGTTTAGCATCATCTCCCGTCTTGCCAGGAATATCATCGGAAGCCCTGAAGCCTGGGATGATGAAAAATGGGGAAAACACATTTGGCATCTGGGGTTTCCATAAAGCAAGTTAGACGTCTCTGGAGAATAGTACAAAGAATTCCCCAGTGTTAATATTTACCAATTTTGCTGAATTCCTCAATCTAATATTATTTCCTGAATTATTTAATAATTTAGTTATAGACACAATGCCCTTTACCGCTCAGTACCTTTGTGTGCATTTTCTAAAAAGAAAGACACTCCTTCATATAACAACTGTCACAACTAGGAAATCAACATTAATATAAAACAATTACTTGATCTATAGACCTTACTCAGATTTTCCAGTGATCCCGACGATATGCCATATAGCCAAAGAGAACACCGGAGCATTCACTGACTCTCTTTGTGCCTCTTTAGCCGCCTCTAATCTGGCACAGTCCTCAGTCTTTCTGTCTTTTATGACAATGACAGTTTAGAAAAGCACCGGTCAGACGGTTGGCAGAATGTTCCTCAGTCTGGTTTTCCCCATGTCTCCTCCGGATTAGACTCAGGTTAAGCATTTTCAGCTGGAATGCCATAGAAGGGATGTTCCATCCTTTTTCAATGCGTGATATCAAAAGATGTATGTTGTCAATTTCTCCAGATCTTGACTTTGCTTAAGGTGGTGGCTGCTAGCTTTCTCTATGATAAAATGATCGTCTTTTCCCTCTGTAATAAATAAATATCTTGTCGGAAGGTACTTCATTATGTAAGCATTCTCTACCTCTTCCCATGTTAAACCATTACTTTTATCAAGCTTTGATGATTCTTGTCTGACCACTATTATTATAAGGATTGCCAAATGGTGGTTTTCTATGTATATCTTTCTTTCTACATTTGTTAGCTTTCTACTGTAAGGAAGAGATGTTCCTTCTGCATTTATTTGCTTAAAAAACTGTTCCACAGTCGGTTAAATCCTTGAGCACAAGTAATGTGAGATGGTAATCAAGTGATGAGGTGCTTGTAGTTTGTAAAGAATGTTAACATCCGCATGTCTCATTTGTTCTTCTCAACTAGCTGGTGTAGAAGTTAATGGAGTCCTTCTATTATAAGTGAAGAAACGGAGGCTCTAGAGAGGCCCCCCTCCATCATGATGTGTGTCACACTGTAAGGTTAGGATGTGGTTTGTGTTAGTTACATGGAGATCTTCTAAATACTCAGCCCAGTAATAAATATCGAGTCGTTATATGAGTGAATGAGTGAATGAATGAATTAGCAAGGATTCTGTTTGCTTAAATTTGTCTTCTACCTTCTTTTCAATTCAGAGAGCTCTTTTCTTCCCTCATTACCACAACACCTAATGCTGGAATGTTCACTGGGAAAGGCAGGACGTTATTATACATTGAGTTCTAGATCTTTGCTGAAGAATATGAGAATAGGCCAGAAACGGGCCTGAGTCCAAGAGGGAAGACGGAGGCATGAACCAAATGGAAAGAGCACAGACAGTCCCAAAGACTAGCTTATCTCTTATCATTGGCTATATAGGTTGCGCCAGGCTATAATCCCAGGGAGCAAGAGTGGCAGGCAGACTCCTCTGCTGGACCCCAGCCCAACGTCTAGGCACCATTACTCAGGCAGGACAAGAAGTTTCCTGTCGCTTCCAGTGGAAGTTGGTGGTTTTACGGTTTCCACCTGAACTTTGGTGAAGCCTGGGGCCCCTAAGACTGTTTGCTCATTCAAGCCCTTAGCCACAGACTCAGCTCATTGCGGGGGGACTGAGTGAAACAGTCAAAGCCAAATTAAAAATAATTCTGAAACATTACCAAGAATCTGAGTCCAAAGGACTATGGAGGCCGAGCAACCAGGTTGCATTAAGAGGAAGGACTGGCCTGGGTAATTTAATTCCTGTGAGGTTTTTATTTTTAGCTCTTGCATTTATTGGGGGCAGCTGGAAGGCACAGATTCTGATTTTGTGACAGAAGACTCCACTGCCTCCCTCCTTCTAGATTTTAGTTTTCTATATATTTTACCAAAGGTATTAGATCAGAGGAGCGCTCTGTAGAGCTCCTCTTGACAACTGTAGAGCTATAATAAGTGAAAGGATCAGAAATAAGTAACAGAAAGGGGGGAGCTGAGTGAATTGGACCACCTACCTGCTTCATGCCAAGAGCCTCTATAGAGCTCCAGCTATGTTGAGATACAGGCTTGGTATTGCTGTTGGGTTGGCCAAAAAGTCCATTATGTTTTTTTTCCGTACGATGGCTCTAGTAGTTAGTACTTAGCTGTCTTTAGCTTCATGTGAAACAATTTTGTTAGATTATATCTGTGTGCATTTAAAAAAGTCTTACCAATATTGGTGAATTTTTGTTCAGCCATTTTAATATTGAAGATGGAAGAAAATGCACATTTTCAGGGTATTATCTTTTATTATTTCAAGAAAGATAAAAACACAATTGAAATGCAAGAAAAGATTTGTGCAGTGTATGGAGAAGGTGCTGTGACTGATTGAATGTGTCAAAAGTGGCTTGTGAAGTTCCTTGGTACTGCTGACATTTTTGACCAAATAATTCTTTGTTGTGGGGTTATCTTATATATTGCGAGATGTTTAGCAGCACCCCTGGCCTCTGCCCACTAGAAGCCAAGAGCGGAAATTAGCCAACATACTCAAAATATCCAATTCAATAGTTATTGGTGAACATGAAAAATGTGGCCTTTATTTTTTGGAAAACACTAAATGGACTTTTTGGCCAACCCAATAGATATTCATGTTTTCAGAGAGAAACAAGAAATACAACTTTTTGTGTATATCATATATCCTGTAATTATATCAAGAAAATTGAAAAATCTGTCTAGATCAAACAAACGCATGCCAGGTGGGCGTAAACTTGTGGGCCACATGCAGAGCCCTACCTGCTCTCAGGGCCAAACCTTTTCGGCATCACCTCCCCCTCTTCTCTCCTTGCTCACTCTACTCCTGCTTCCGTGACCCTTTTCCTCATCCCTGGAACAAACCAGCAACAGTCCCACATTAAGCCTTTGCTTTTCCTCCAGGTAGTCACATAACTGACACCCTTATCTTTTCAAGATCTAAATCCTATAACCGGTTTAAAATTGCACCCTTCCCATTTCCACTCCCCTATCACTCTGTCCTTGCTCTGCTTTTATTGATTTCAAGTATTGCTTCTAACACACTGTATAGTTTCCTTATTTACTATTGCTCATTCTGTCTCCCTCCACTAGAATATGAGTCCAAGAACAGCAGTAACACAACCGAGAGATTCCTGTCCTGCCTCCTGGGGGGTGGGCAGTCCATTCACCTTTTGGTGACAAACCACCCTGAAGGAAGGAGGTTATGTAACCCCTAAGCTTTCCTAACCAGTTGTACCCTAGGAGGGTGAGGAAACCTGACTGGTCAGAAGAGCGTCTTCCACATAAATTTCTCCAGCTTCCTGTTCTAGGAATGATTAGCTGCAGAAGTCAGAGAGAAACCAACGGAAAAATAAGTTTCCTCCAATCTCCCTCTGCACCTTGAGCATTGAGGTTTATGAAGATTACGGTAAAGCTTATCCAAGAGAACCGTGACCGCTACCACGCCACGGCTCCTTCCCCTCGCTGGCAGTGATGCAAGGGCCGGGGCTGAAAGGAAGGCCCTGGGGTATCTGGTGCGGGGGACCTCAAAGAAAATGCATCTTGAAAAAATACTAGTTGTTCTGAAAGATCCAGCCTCCCAGCTTCCTGCAAGTGAACCACAGTTTGTGGTTTTCCCATCCCCTAACTCTCTCTCCTTTCCACATCCCTTCCTCTACTCCCCACATCCCCCCACGAGAAAAGATAATTGTCTTGTTTCCAGACTAGGTTCTGTTGCAAGGAGATAGTTTGGGGGCTAGGATCCGAAGGCTGACATGCATTTGGAATCCTACCCCTACTGAGGTTCCTGAGTTCCACATCTGCCTAGGACCTCAAACAGCTGTTTTGGGAGCTGCCCACTGGGGTGGAGGTTGTGGCAGAATTTCAAATGGAAGGAAGGTTTGGCGCTCACATTGTAACTTGGGTGCAGACAATAATAGTAAATGCTTTTAGATCCTTGCTGGCTGTCTGGTGTGCACAGGATCTGAGCAGTTAGTCATTGAGGGCTTACCAGTCAATGAGCAGAAGAGATGATTTCATGACTCCACTGTGTTTTCTTCTTTTGAAATTTTTACCTAGGTCCAGAGTTTAATTCGGACCATTGACTTTGCAGGTCCCTGGTATGCAATTCAGGGAAAACTCTCAGGAATTTTTGGTGTATTACTCTTAATTTCCAAATATTTTTATTATTAGCTGCAATTCTTTTATTTTTAGTTTTTTAAAGAGTCTTACTCTCCATATCATAATATGTGAAATATACATATTTATTTTGGTTTATTTTAGGTGGATACTTTTCTATTCTTTAAAACAAAACAAAATAAACAACTTTCTCTTGGTAAATGGCAACAAGACCATATCAGACATTTAGTTAGGATGAATATCTTGAACAAGCAATATTTTAAAATGGGGTGTGGTATTGTGATTTATAAGAAATATATAGTATTGACCATTCAGATGAGCAAAATAAATTTCTCATATATACTTGGTCTTCATCCACAGTTCCTGGCCCATAGTTCCCCAAACACTTGGAATTTCAGGAGCGATAAGGCAAGCACTTTTGTTATAAAATTTTGTCTGGTGTCCTCAGTTCCTGAGAAACACTTCAGAGCCATAAAGGTGAACTGAGTGTCATGCTCTTCATAATAAGCCCTTTTCCACCAGATCTGGGTTTATGTTAATAAAGGTGACTTTTGGAAGGCTCCTAAGGATGTTGGCTGGTTGATAGGAGAAACCAACCATGAATAGAGGGTTGGAGCTTTGAGTCCTAACCTCTGCTTTTTGGGGAGGAGAGAGGAGCTAGACGTTGAATTAATTACCAATGGCCAATGAGTAAATTAACCATGCTTATGTAATGAAACTTCCATAAAAATCCAAAAGAGGGGTGTTCGGAGAGCCTCAGGTTGGTGAACAAGTGGGAGTCTATTCAAACACTTGAGAATTTTCTAGTTGTTTAAAATGGATTTCTAGTTTATATTTGATACAATCATAAAACATATTTCAAATGATTTAAACCCTTAGAATTATGTTGACACTTATTTTATGCTATAGTATATGGTCAGTTTTGGTAAATGGTCCACATGTACTTGATAATTGTCAGCACATTTTTTTCCTCCTTTTGTGGAATTACACTTACATATTTGTGTTACTTTTTCACTATTTGCTTTTTTTTGTATTTCAATTTTTTCTGCCCTTCTGTGCTTCAATATAGATAATTTCTTTTCTTTTTTGAGGTTTATTATTTTTTAGTTTTCAATTACAGGTGACATTCAATATTACTTTATATTCATTTCAGGTAAATAACATTTCAGGTTAGACAGACATATAATTTACAAAGTGATCCCCCAATAATTCTAGTGCCAGTTGGCATCATATGTAGTTATTACAGTTCAATACGGATAGTTTCTGCTGATAGCTCTTCTAGTTCATAAGCTATATGCAATACATTGTATTGATTTTTTCCACTTCTAATTTTAGTTATTGTATTTTTTACTGCTAGAAATTCCATTTTATTCTTTCATAAGTATTCCAGTTATCTAATAGTGTTATACATTCTACCATCTCTGTTCTTAAACATGTTATCACAGTTTTTAAAAAATGATGGCTTTAAAAAATTTTTTTTGAAATGCATTTTTATTTATTTAAATTATAGTTGACATGCAATATTAGTTTCAGGTGTATAACATAGCGATTAGACATTGATATACCTTACAAAGTGATCACCCTGATAAATCTAGTACCCATCTGGCACTATACATAGTTACTACGATATTACTGACTATATTTCCTATGCTGTACTTTTTATCCCTGTGACTATTTTGTAACTGGCAATTTGCACTTCTCAATTCCTTTTACCTTTCTGCGCATCTCCCCAATGCCTGTCCCATCTGGCAACCATCAGTTTGTTCTCCGCATTAATGTCCAACACGGTTTTTAAAAAGTCTCTTTCTATTAAACACAATAAGTAGATCACCTGCGTGTTTGTTTTTATTGTCAGTTTCTTTTTTCCATTGGTCCCATTTCTTATTCTTCTTAGTAATTATTACATGAATGCTGGACATTTTATATGGAAAAAAAATAGAGGTTTTGATTGCACCACCACATTCAGTGTGGCTTTTTCTTCTTGAGCTGCTTGGCAAAATTCATGGAGGGCTTGGAAATGTCACTGCATGGCAGGAAGATGACTCCTTATCAATGCTGGAGATAGTGGGAGATGCACTCATGTTACCTCTACACATTTCATTTCCTGCGTCCCCTGCTGAACCCTGGATCAGACCTAATTTTGTACTATCTATAGTTAGGATGCTGGCCAATATTTCCAATGTCTAGTCTTTCAATTCACGGCAATTTAGCCATAGCTGTTTAAGATTCACAAAATTCCTCTCTCATCACATTCCTTCTTTGATGACTGAATTCAGGAAACTGAGATCCAACAAGGAAAGATCACCACGTTTCCGTCCTTAATGGATTTCCAAGTGTCAAATGGGGCAAAGAAAGGAACAAAAGTGGAAGCTGGAAAAATGTCCCAACACCTGGCTTTATATTTTTAGTATGGTCATACATGGAAATTCATCTTTGTTTAATGATGACTGATTCTTCTTCCAGTAAAAGGACTTGGGCTGACTCTGGGGGCGGGGCATGGGAGGGGGGAGTGGGCTGACGGGGGCGGGAGGGGGAGGAGGGCAAAGGGGGAAAACTGGGACAACGGCCATAGAATAGCAATTAACAAACAAAAGAGTATCTGGCAAAAAAAGAGAATATTCTTATCAGGAATTCTCTTTTGAGGTAAAATTTAACCTCTTCAGTTTGTTATAAGCAGCATTATTTGTTAGTTATAACAAAATAAAAATTTTCTATTAAAATGTAGAATGACCTCAAACCCCCCCTAACTGTACAAGTAGTCTGGGCTTGAGCATCATTCCTTGTTTGCATATCGTATCTCAATTTAAATACTCTTTCCCCCAAGTAAAGGGAAGAGTCATGTCCTAGGAAGAAAACATAATTCAAGGTAACTTTTTCCTTTAAATAAAAACATGCTTCTCTCTTCACCTCTGTGAGTATACATGTGATACTACATGTAAACGCGCCTTGTAAACTCTAAAGTGTTATGAAAGTGAAAGCTGTTTTACTTAATAATTAACATTAATGCTAATAAAATATTGTCCTCTATTAAAATGCAAATGCTCTTGGGAGACTAAGACATTAAACCAATTATGCATGACTTGGAGAGAAATATTTTATCAGCAACTTTCCTGAGCAATAAATGAAGTGGTGTGATGGATGGAGGCGTGAGAGAAGGGAGACAGGAGAGTGAGGAGGGGGAAGTGTGGGATGGGCAGGAAGAAAAACCACAGTCCTGCATGTCTGGCGCATACACTGTTGACGAGGGATGGGCAGAAACTAAGAGGCAGGACAGGTAAGCAGGAGTGAAACTGTTGGGCTTTTGGCCGTCGTAAGGAATTTGGTGTATAGACTAAAAGCAATGGTGAACTTAAACATTTTTTTGCTTTATTTTTCATTTGCCATTGACATGCAATATTGTATTAGTTTTAGGTGTACTACATAGTGATTAGACATTATATAATTTCCCAAGCGATCACCCTGGTAAGTTTAGCGCCCATGTGACACCATACATAGTTATTACAATATTATTAACTGTATCAATTATGCTGTACTTTACACAGAACAAATTGATGGCTGCCAGTCGGGAAGGGGTTGGGAGGGTAGGTGAAAAAGGGGAGAGGAGTAGGGAGCTCAAATGACCAGTTATAAAACCAGTCCCAGGGATGTGAAGTGCAGCCCCGGGAACGGCAAACGTTTGAAGGGTTTTAAGGAGAAGCATCTTAGGGGTACTGAAAAGGAACCAAGGTGACTCTAATAGGGACCTTTCATATCTTATTATTAGGATAACATTTTCATGTTTTGGGTCAAAGTTTAAAATTTCCCCCTTCCTTCAAAAGTAAGAAGTCTTCAGTTGGGTATCTAGGGTTCCAATTTAAGACTGTGTATAAAGCGTCCAGCCAGGCACCTGTTATATAAAAGGCTTTCAACAAAAGGCAGCCATGATGATGACCATGGCGGAACAATCTGGGCTGTTTTGGCCTCCAAGGTCACCATGTGGCATCTCACCTCTCCCCCTTCAGGAATATGGGGCAAACGAGATTTTAGAGGCTGCTCTCTTCTCTTTTGCTTTCCCAATGTTTTTAATCCGCGTATTTCTTTTTTCTACCTTTCCTTCTCTCTTCTCTGTAGCCTGAAGCCTTCAAATGAATTCCAGGTACACCCTGAGAGTCTTATCTGCATATTTTCTGTGGAAGCCTTTCTGCCACTGGTACATTATTTAGCTCTCCAGGAATACTTTGATGTGGGAATTGGAGAACATAGTCAGCAGCAGCCTTCTGCATTATTTCCCTCGAGAGCTTGCGTGATGGAGAGCAGCTAATTCTGGGAACTTCCTGAAAAGTTATTGGCTCGAAAGCCTCCTATAAACATATAGGAAACTTCCAGTAGAATTTTGGGGGAAAGACTCTGTAAAGGGCCAAAATTAAGTTGATAGCTGTTTGAGAGATGTCAGAGGGAAGTGATATTTCTGATGCAAATTTATATGGGTTTTAACTATTTTCAGCTTTATTTGCCGCTCCCTACAGTATTGGTTTACTTTGTGGGTTTTAATTGACTGATCAATATGAACTTTATTTGGACTGTGGTCACAGATTATTTTCAGTGCCAGTGATTCTTTTGGGGAGGATTGCATTTGAAAGATAGACACAACACTCAAATTCTTAGGTCCTGTGTCTAGCAGAGAGAAAGGTAAAAGGCAGGGAGAAGAGAAAGGGAGTAACATTTTTGGCACCTATTATGATGTAGGTGGTTAAGCACTTACATATATTTGCTCATTTAATTATCAGAGCAACCTGGGAACAGAGCTATTTTTATCCATACATTGCAGATAAGAACTCTGAAGCTTAGCTAAGAGCCCAGATTTACATAGATAAAAAGAAAGAACTCAAATTCCATCTTATGGAGTAGAAATCAATGTCCTTCCCATTGTCAGTTCAGAAAGAGCTATCTGGACACTAGAGAAGGAGATTTCTATACCAACAGTGGGATTTAACTATAATTATTCACATTTAGGAGGCAGATGATATCCTAGTATTATTATTTTTATTCTTTCCTTTGATTTTAACTAAAGTCACTGGGCCTCAGTTTTCCCATTTGTGAAAAAATGTGATTTGCTGAAACTAGTGATTCTTAATTTGTGATCTGTAGACACTGAGTCACCTTGGGAGTAACCTAGAAGCTACTGGGGAAGAAGTTGTGCATATAGGTCACCAAAAGGATGGCCTAATGGATTTCACATCAGCAAGTTCTTATCATTTATCTTCTTTATATATTGACTCTGGATAGTTTTAAAGAAAGAATTTCATGGCTGTTGAACAAAAAGGATGGTGACAACTGGTCTGCAGGACACCTCACACTATCTGGTTGGCATCCTTGGCCTTTGTGCTGTGATCCACAAATCTCAACTGGCGAACTTCTGGTCTCAAAGCCTGGAAGCTCTTGAGAGATTCAAATAAGGAAAACGTGACTGTCAATGGACCGACTTATGTGAACAAAGAAGAAAGCAGAGAGGAGACGGAGGGTACAGAAGAACCAAGTTGTTCTCTGGCTTTCAGTCAATTTGCTGAAAATCCATTTGCCGAAAGGCAGTTCACCAAAACACCAATTCCACGTAAACCTATTCAGTGAAAATGATTTTGCTGAAAGAACAACTGGCCTAATTCCCTAAAAAGTGTGAAACAACGGTTTCAAACCAGATCTAAGACTATTTGCTGCAACTGTTTCCCAGCAAGGTCTGGTGCATTTTGCTTAATGACTATGAACGAAGGCTGGGCTTGGGGAGGATAGGGATGGGGCAGAATTATTAAGCTGCAAAATTATCAAAATCAGCAAAATTTAAGTCTACTCTTCAGAATACAAAACCTGGACTATTTGAAGTGTTCATATAAAGTTTAAAGGATAAGAGAAACTGACAGGCTAGAAAAATCTATATAAAAAGTGTGCAGTGACTTTTTTTTTTACTTTTCTTTTGTGAACATTACAGTTATGAACATTTATTTTGCAAGTTTTTTTTTTTTTTAGACACGTGCTTTCATCCCTCTTGGCAAGATAACTAGGAGTGGAATTTGTGAAATTGCAGGTCATATGGGTCATATGGTAAGACTATGTTTAATTTTTTAAGAAACCGTCAAGCTATTTTCAACATGACTGTACCATTTTACATTTCACCAGCAATCTGTAAAGGTTCCAATTTTTCTACATCCTCATCAACACTTATTATTACTTGACTTTTAGATTCTAACCATCCTATGGGGTATGAAGTGGTATTTTTTGTTTTTATTTGCATTTCTTAATGAATAATGATGTTGAACATCTTTTCTTGTGCATTTTTGGACATTCGTACATCTTTGGAGAAATGCCTATTCAAATCCTTGCCCCATTTTTCAATTAGGTTGTTTGTTTGTTTATTATTGAGTTGTGAGAGTTCTTTATGTGTTGTAGATACAAGTGCCTCATCAGATAGTTGATGTCCAAAGAGTTTTCATGCTCTGTCCGAGGTCACAGAGCTAGTTAATGATAGGGTGGAGATTTGAACCCACGTAGTCCCTTGAATGATACATGCTATAGTTACAAAGAAAATAAGAAAAACCCATTAGACTGGTACTGGGTAAATATATTTAAATGTTATTTAAGAGACTGAAGAAAGTGATCAAAGCATGCATCAACTGCCTGGAATAGCTAACTCTGCTTGAAGCAGTGGCAGGAAGCTCTACTAAGAATATGGTATTTGTCCACGATGTTAAAAGAAGAGCAGGTGCTTTGGTCAATACCTGGCAGGGACAAGGGGAGGTCAAGCATTTCAGGTGAGAGGAGCTGCAGGGACAAAGTGCCGAGAGATTGAAAATGGCCATTGCCTTCTAAGAGTGGTGAGGCGTTCAGAGCAAAGTGGTGCAGCTTGGATGGGGGAGCAGTGAGAAACGAGGCTGTGGGCTGGAGCGAGGTGGTGGGGGCCCAAGCCAAGGCTTCCACATAAGAGCCCCACTTCTGAGCAGGGATGACAGGATCGGTTTGTCTTGCAGAAGGCAGTGCCCAGGACAGCAGGGAGGGCAGCAGAGTCTGACAGCAGCAGAAAAGGAGATGGGCGGCTGGTGGAGACTGAATCTAGTTTGTTACCTTGACTACATCATGTGAATCTTGGGCATCTTGTTGTTCCTGTTTTGGGGGTCATGATGAATCAGACTGTGTACGAGAATTAGAGGTAGGCCCAACTGGCTTCCATTTCTAATTCAGGTTGGCTCTGGTGTCTGTCCTGGGTTAGTTGCCTTACCTCTCTGAAGGTGGTTTTCTGGAACAGAAAGAGAGAAAAGTAACATGCTCTCAAGGAGATGCTCAATATAAAGTAGCTACATGGCCGTAGCTTTAAAAATTTCCTGTTTACATGGATTAAAATATGTATGTGTTTATTTTAGTAGCTTTATTGGACTATAATTTCTACATAATAAAATTCACTCATTATAACTGTTTAATTTAATTATTATTCAATTTATTGAGTTTGCAACTATTGCCACAATCCAGTTTTAGAACATTTCCATCACCCCAAGTAGTTTCCTTGTGCTTGTGTGCGGTTAATTCCTGCTTCCACTCCCCGCCATAAGCAACCATGAGCTGCTTTCTGCCTGTACTGATTTTGTTTTGTAGACATTTATCGTAGATGAAATACATAGTCATTCTAGACATTTCAGGTCAGTGCTGTAGGCAGTCCTTTTGCACTCATTTGCCTTCTTAAACTTGGCTTAATATTTTTGAGGTTCATTCATGTTGTAGATGTATCATAGTTTGTTGCTTTTAATTGACAGTTGGTATCCCCTCATATGGATAGTCCAAATTTTGTAAATGCGTTCACCAGCTGATGGGAATTTGGATAGAAAGCGTGTTTTTGCACAATATTGTACGGTACTAGATCAACACTCCCCAGAATTTTCAGATTAACTGACTTTTTTTCTTTGATTAAATATTTGGAAGAAAACAAGTTATCATGCATTAAAACCAGTATTAGAGATATAAAAGAGGAATTGTTGTACATTACATCTAGCAACCTCTTTATCTACCTATCAATCTATGTGTCTACCAATCAACACTGTTTTATTTTAACATTCAAGAACAAAGAAGTAAAACAGAAATTCTCATCTCTTGGCCTGAAATAAAATTCATTCCTTTTTATTCAATGTACGATAGCTGCTAACCAGGATAGTGGGGTTGCTCATCTGAGAAGTATTTTTAACAATGAGGCTAAAACCAAAAAAGAAAAAAATATTAGGTTGTTGCTGAGGCAAGTTGGAAGTGAAATCCACCAGAATTTTTTCATTTTTCACACTTTAGGCTAATGACATTTGACTGTAATAAGAAGCCATTTCCTATTTAATTACCTTCAGGTATGGCTTCCCAAGCTCACTGAAGTTAGTAGCCTTGGGTTGGTGACAGCTCCTTCCCCATCAGAGCCCCCTGTTCCAAATTTCCTGTTCATTTGTCTGTCTCATTTATCAGGTCTTTACGTCCCAGGGGACTAATTTCTATTGTTTGTATACCTAACCTATCGGGCAGTTCCAGACATATTAGATGCTCAGTAAAATTAGCTGAATGAATGAATGGATAAGCACCAAGCAGACTGTAGAATTTTGAGCTTTGTTTTTGCAAGTGGCAGCTATTTTGAATGTATTCTAGGTAGGCTGAAGTGAAAGGGACCACTTCCTGGCCCCATATATAATTTCCATGACTATGATCAGTTAATGGGAAGAAACGCAATGTGGTTCCCTTCATTTACCCAGGGGAGTTTAGCAGGAACCAGCCACTTCTCACCCTCTAGTTTTCTGTGGTTGAAAAACCTAGATCCCTAAATAGCCTCTCCTTTGTGCACTGGGGTTCTGAAGCTGAAATCCACTTTTTTTCTTCAGGTCCAAAACTTTGCATTCATGTTGAATTCATTCTGATGCTTGCCCTTTTAAAGAAGACCTGAAAAGAAATAAGGCAGATTTAAGCACAAGGATGGCAATAGCCTGCTTACTTGCCTGCATTCTGACCCCCTACCTACAACCCCACCGCCCCCAAACCCTCTTCACTAAGAAACCCTAGCAGTCTTTTCAAAGCGCAGATCCCATCACGCCATACCCTACTTAACTTCTCCCCAGTATCTGTCTTCACTCCAAAGTCTAAACCACTTCTTTTAGCAACATAGCCTCTTTCTCACATGACCCCTGCCCACTTCTGTAGTTTCATTCTTGGTCCCTCAACGTCTTGTCATGCAACTCTGCCCCATCAATACTCAGCAGCAGAGGCTGACGACATGCATGTTTCAGTGACAATGTCGGGCGGTGGGCATAACAGGGAACAATAGAAACAATGTCAACAGTGGGCAGCTAGTTGACTGAACGTGCCATAAGCCCTCACAGAAAGCCAGAGTGGGGACGGGACTCTTGTTTTCCCCTCCGTTGGCTTCAGTTCCCACGTACCTCTCAGAGCATGCTATTGTTGTATGTCACCCACAACTGCCAATTACCTCTTAAATCTCAAATAGTGGCGAGATCTCAACTCTGTAGGATCTAGTTAGTAATACTGAAATCACTACATATGGTGCCAGGTGAGTATAGGAAATATCAGGCTAACCCTTTGCAAAGTGTATGATCATCTCACTACTACGCCGAACACCTGAAACTAATACAAAATGATATTGAAAGTAAACTGTAACTGAAAAATGAAAAAAAAAAATCATAGGGATGTTCTGAGGATTATTTTGACCCTGTGTAGTTTCAGTTTTTGTGGGGTCTCTTTAATGGGTAACAGCCTTGTCCAGCATGAGCGCACAAGCGCCAGGGTCCCGGCCTGCGTGCCCATCGCCCCACCTGCAAGGCCAGCCCCTGTGTTCTTGTTCTCTGGCTCGGCCCATGCGGATGCTGCCACCTGCCTTGCCTCTGCCTGGACGCCGCCTCTGCTTCTCCGTAGGCTGCACATCATCACCTCCCCTTCTCTGCTGACCCAGCAGCCTCCCATGCCTGCAACGGGAATTAGGAGCGGTGAGGTGTTGACTCTATGATTCTAACATTCCTTCTACATTTATTGCTTGATGATGTTCCATAAAACAGATCATTCCATCATAAATGGGCCTATTTGCCTTGAAAAACAGTTATTACTGGCAAGACAGGATGAATACTTAATTATTTCTCTTCAATTACCAATTGGCAAAGGGAGAAGTTGCTTTAATCACCACTTCAAATGGTGACAAATGAATCTTTGTTCCCAGTTTTTCTCCCTTTGGAGTATCATCAGGGACTCACGGCATGAGTGGGTCTAGTGTGTTTCAATCTGCAATAATCACTGCTTCTCGTAGTGCTCCAACTACCCCAATTTTGGGCAGCATCAGCTCCTTCTGACAAAAAGGTCCCGGTGCCCTGTTGACCTACCCAATTACTATCTGAAAGCTTCTTTGCTTTTGAACATGACAACGTGTTCTAGGATCACCTTGTACCTTCCTCCTCCATCCAGTCCTGGAAACAGCTAGTTCTCCCCCAAATTCTGAATTTGTGGAGAAAAATCAGACTGTTAATTGCTACTGGGTGATATTGTTGCCAGGCTATTTCTAGGGACTGAAGTAGATAATATGTAATTATAAAATTATACATTATCTTAACTATTTTTACTTCAGCTCCAATATTAGTTTTAGTTAATTTTTGATTTTACAATTGAAGTTTCATTCTCTTGGATCATTATTAACATAACTCCTCATCTGTTTTACTGCACAAAATAGTTTCAAAATGACAATATGAATTTTATTATTAACATAAGAATCACGTTTAATTTACATTCTTTGTATGTATATATATTTTTAATCCATGGAGTGTATCCCACTAAAGATGTTCAGAGTACTGTGATCAAAGCATCTTAGGGGAAAATAATCGTTTGTGTGGTTATGTTACTAACTTGATATTTGGTTAGATTTATTTGTCCTGGTTTATTTTCATTTTTAGAAAATTTTTTAAAAATTACTTTTATAGGTGATGACCTCACATTGTTCATTGAGCCGCACAACATAGGAAGACATCAGAGGGAAGTTTGGTTTGTACCTCTTTTTTCTCCACACATTCCCCAGGGCACTTCCTATAAAGTCACCTGTTTTAATAGTTTCTTGTTTTATTGCCTATGTTCTTTTCTGTTTTTTTTTTTCTAAATATATGAAACCTTTGGAGATTCTTATTTTCTTCCCTCAGACAAAGGTAGCATATTATAGCTCTTCTATACTCTCCCAGTTTCACTGAGCAATATATCTCGACCAACTCGCCATATTGCGGCACAGGTTGGCCTCATTCCTTTTTTACGGCTGCGTTGTACTCCATTGTGGGATGTACCACTGCTTGTTGAGTTGATCCCTATTGCTGGACATGTCAGTTGTTTTGACGTCTGACTTTCAAATAATGCTATTTGTAACCAGAAGACCTGTCCTTCCTTGCCTTGGGAGGGGGATAAGGCTTTTCTGTGTGGCATTTGTGCTGAAACCTGAGAGACGAATGATGATAAGCAAGAGAAGGGGTGAAAGGTGGCAAGAAGGGGAAAAGCAGCCATTCAAAAAACAGGAAACAAAATTTGTAGATTCTGAGGTCAGGAAAGAAGTTGCTTTAAGTAACAAAAAAGATGATGACTGGAGCTGGAGCGCAGAGAACCAGGATGAGAGGTGTGTGTTGTGGCCACAGGGTTTAGCTCTTTACGCACTACCAAGGAGGCACCACATTTCCTGGATCTTGCTAAGCTAACCTAAGCTCGGAGCCCAGCACAGGGTGAGCTGGTACTGAGTGTTAGTTAGCTCCTTTCCAGTTGGAATGTTGTCGAGTGAAATTGCTCTCTGAAGGCTGAACCTGGAATCGCTTACCTCAGTCTACCGAATCAGACTTGGAGGAAGCAAGTTGGGCAGCTTTAATGGATCGTCTTGGAATTTCCCCAACTGAACGCAGACCAGCCACATGATGTCATGGACTGGTTACATTCATCCTGCCACGGGACCTGAGGAACTCACGCCTGTATCTCTGCTGCTAAAATGGGGTTTGCCTAATTAAAACTAAGGAGTTCTGAAACAGCCTGTGGCAGGCTGTATTTAATCAGAACAATGGCCTCTGTGCCTACTGATGGTGTTTCTTTTGGATCAAATTCTCTGTTTAATGTGCTGCAGGATTGCACTGTTGACTGGAGTTGATGGCAGGCTAGTCAGGGAGAGTACAAGTGTTTGCTGGGAGCTGAGTGGCTACTGTTCTCATGGCTAGTTGCCTCAGCTTTTATTCCTGCTATTTAAATCAAGCCTTAATAGGCAGGGGACGATTTGTTCTGTCTTCTCCCCATTGACTCAGGCACGCATGCATTTCTTCGTTCATTTGACACTGATTTATTGGGGCTTACTGCTAGCCAGCCACCATGCTGGGTCCCGGGTGATCCCGCGATAATGCTGAAGAGCTGGTTCTTGACCACTAGTGGAAAAAGATCCCATGATGTGGGAGGTTAAGGATAATGCAATGACTCACGATGACACTAGAAACTTGACATTAAAGGTTGCCGTGATTTATGGCCCAGTGGAGAGGGTCCTAGCAGGATGGATTTAGCCTGACGTGGATGAAGTTCTTACTCCTCTGTCATCTAGCTGTGTCAGCCCTTAGGCACGTGACCACTGTATTGAGCTCCCGCTGCCTCAGTTGTAAGATTGGGGTGACAATGTCTACTTCATAGTGTTGTTGTGAAGATCTAAGGAGATAAAATATGTAAAATGCAAGTGTTAATGTTGCAATTTATATTTTTGTTTCTATTAGTATCAGTATTAACTGTGGGATTCTGGGCAAGTTGCTTAATCTTGGAGGAAGATCTACCATTTATTTAACTGTTACCATGTACTAAGTACTGCCCTAAATAGTGCATGAATTATCTAATTCAGTTCTCATAATAATAATAATAATATGAAATAATATTAGCTTTAAGTCTGTTTTTCAGACAGAGACACTGAGGCAGAGAGGGTAAGTGACTTTCCTAACACAACACTGTTAGTAAAAGGCAAAGCCAGGATGTGAATCCTGGCTTCAGAGGGCTTGCTCCTACCCACTATGCGTGTACTGAGAATGGAGTACCTAAGGCCCGCGACGCTGGTCTAGCGCTTCAGATACAAAACTTACGTCATCTGACTCTTCAGGAAAGCCATGGCGGGTGTTACAATTTCCAATTGACGGACATGGAGACTGGTGTGTGGAAAGTTAACTGGTCTGCCCAGAGTCATGAAGGTAACGTACAACAGAGCGTGGCATGCATTTTATTTCAGCAAATTGAAATATTTCCGATGTTATTTGATATGTTGTATCTTCCCTTAACTTTAGTTAAGTAAAATAAGGCTTTATTTAAATAGCGGGAATATATTGCATTTTTATTTCACTTAGTCTGGAAAACTAAAGGTAAGTGAAAATGTAATATATTAAATAATGTATATTTCAATTTAGGATTTTACCACATCATGAGGTAATTAAAAAAAACAAACAAACATGATTCATATAAGTCACATGATGTCTCATGAATACACCTTAAGTTTGAAAGTTCTTTCCTGTTGTTGGACTTTTAGGTCTTCTTTCATTTGGGAAGAGGGTATTACTTTTGCTCTTATTAAAATCCTTTTACATAACCCCAGATGTCTGTCTGGATTAATGATTGCTTCTTTAGAATAGATTAATTCTTAGAAGTGGAATAACTGGGTCAAAGGTTGTGAACTCTTGCCTGACAATGATCCAATTAATTTCCAAGACATAATAAATAACTTCATTAATTTTCGTTGACTTTTGAGAGAGAAAGGCATTCATCTCAGCAGTGTATGAAATCCCTTTTGTATCAGTATGGGTTTGATCAGGAACATAGAACTGGTCACTCTAAGTGTTTTAGGGGAAAGGCTTTAATACAGGCATTAGGGCTTGCCCGAGGGTGGGAGAGACGGGAAGGGAAGGCCAGGAAGGCTGCAGCCAAGGGGATGGGAAAAACCATCACTAATGACTTCAGCCCAAAGCCGTGGAGCAGGTAGAAAAGTGGGAGCTTGCAGAGGTGCTGGAGAACCCGCCCCACTGGTTATCAGGATCGCAAAGGGGGAGCTCACAGAAAGGTCTAAAATGTTACCTCCCCTGGCCTTTAGGGTCTCTGGCTTCTGCTTCACTTCTGCCTTCTGCCTTCCAGTTCTCCATGAGTCCTTCCCTTTGGCAAGCTCTCACTCTGACCCACACAGGGCGGAGGTTCCAGGAAACGCCGCCACGCCTTCGGAGGCCTTCCTCCGACCTGCGGCAGCCCGTGGCGCCTTCTCTTTGCACACTCCGCAGAGCTTGGCCCACCCCATTATGATTCTTTGCCAATCTTATTTTAATTTGCTTGTTTCTTTCTGTGAGCGTGACTCTTTTTTTTTCATGTACTCACTCGTTATCTCTTTATTCAACCAATATTCCTGAGCACCTGGTATAAATCAGGTGTGGTTCCGGCATTTTGGGAAAACCCTGGTGAATAAGGTGGGCAAGTCTTGGCTGTTGTTCTGAAGCTGACATCCCAGGGCAGTGAGATTAGAAAAAGGAACAAATAAAGGAACGGGGTAGTTTCAGACAGTGATAAATATTATGGGGAAAAAAATCACAGATGACTTTGAAATGGGCAAGCGGGATTGCTGAACATCCCATCAATGGATCTTAGGATCTGGAAATTATTTGATGCTATAGGGTGGGAGGTCTTTGTGTTTGTCTTTGACTAGCTGATTTATAAACCTATAGAACTAGAAGTTAATTTGTAGAAAACTGTTAATCATGCAATTAATTCTTGTCCTTAAAAACATATACTTTGTGTGTAGTGGAATGCAGTTGTTTATCATGCTGTTGACAAGGCACCTTTATGCCAGTTTTACATCAGTTTGTTCAGCTTTCCTTAGCTGAACATCAGTGTGTGGCACTTGAACTTCTCTGTTGCACTGGTTGTAACATCTCACTGGTTACCTCACTAATTATTGAGTTAAAGAAAATCTTTGATGTATGTGTATTTTATGTGTGCAGGACAGTCATGATTCTATTTTCTATTAATATGTATAATAGTTTGGAACAAATAAATGAACAAGACAATTTCACTAGTGATGTATATCATCAAGAAGACAAGATAACAATCGTCTGAGAGGGTGGCTCTGGGGAGGGTGGGAAGATGCTCCTTTCAGGTGGTCAGGAAAGGCCTCTGAGGAGGTGGCATCTGAGCTGAGGCTTGAATGGATAAAGGAGATACCCACGTGCAGATGGAGGGCGGAGTGTTCCAAGCAGAGGGAGAGCTTGTGCAGATGTCCTGAGACAGGGTAAGCTGTTATTTTCAGGAAACCAATTGCAGTGAGTAAGGAGATGAAGGGCAGGAGGTATGATCCAGGATGTTAGTGAATACAAGATTATAGTGGGCCTTTTAGGCTATGAGGAGGAATTAGAAATTTATTCTAAGAGCCATGAACAACTATTTTAGATTTACACAGTGAAGTGTCCCCTTCTGATTTGTATTAGAGAATGGATTTGTGTATCTTCGTTTATGGGGATTCTATTCTCATTTTTCTCCTCAAATTAGTATTATTAAACCTGACATTTTAATTAACTTATCAAGCCTTCTCATGAATAAAAATATAATTTTATTTTGATTAATAATTGTAAACAAATACGATCATGAAAGTAACACATGATCATTGGAGAAATATTTGCAAAATAAAAAATATACCAAGAGGAAATGAAAGATATTTAGCTCTTGGAAGTATAAAACAGCTGGTGCAATGGTTTTTTGTTTTTTGGTTTAATCCTCACTGGAGGACGTGTTTAGTGATTTTAGAGATTGGAAGAGAGAGAGAGAGAGAGAGAGAGAGGTATCAGTGTTAGGGGGAAACATCAATTTGTTGTCTCCTGTATGGACCCCTGACTAGAGGTCAAACCCACTACCTACACTACCTCGGTATGTGCCCTGACCGGGGATTGAACCCATCACCTTTTGGTGTATGGGACGACACTCCAATCAGCTGAGCTACCCAGCTAGGACACTCATGTAGTGTTTTTTAGTTTCTATAGTCTTACAGGTTCTTGGGCACCTTGAGCCAGGAGAGATAACTTACAATTTCTAAGCTGACAGATCTACTAACATTTGGTGATTTACAAAGTTCCCCCATGGTGTCTGCTCGTTGGGCAACAGCAGCTAATAGGTACTGTCTACGGCAGCAGGTGCCAGAAACACCTGAGGCTTTCTGCCCAAGCCCAGTTCATTTCAGGTCACACATCTGCTCTTCCTTCCTCTGAGATATACCCACTGGGAAGGCTCTTCCGGCCTGGCAGTCCCAAGGGTAGGTGGTAATCGGCTCCCCCCACCTCCCAACAAGGAGCACACCTGGGAAGAAATTAACCAGTGGAAAGAAAGCTTGTACACAGAAAGCAAGAGGAAATTCAGTGGAGGTGCCCAGAGGCCTGTGTGATAGGAAGCAGGAAATAGGCATTTTTTTTTCCAGGCTTGCTTTGAAATAAAGGTCTATTCTTTACTTAAAGATTGCTATTTAAGTCAATGGAGTTAAGCGCCCCTCAGTTTGGGACATGAGGTCAGGGAAAGGCCTCCTTTTTGGATGGAAACTACCGTCATCTTATCATGGAGGAGAATAGCCAATGGAAACGGGGCTGGCACTCTCGCAGTGGGCTCTCTGGCTCCCCATGTCCACGGATGACCGTGATGCGGGACATAGTTCCCAGGCACAGCTCTCTGGGGGAACCCTGCCTACAGAGGGATGATTTTTCCATGTGAAGGGAAGACTTTAGCACTGAGGGAACTTGGGGATCGTTGAAGTGGAGTTGAAAATGACCAGAACTTGTGGTCAGGACTGGAATAGAATTATGAAAACCTGTGACTTAATTATTCTCATAGAGGGGTTAAGAGCCTGGAATTTGCATCCCTGAGCTCAAATTGCTGCCTCGCAATTTGAATGGTTGTGTGACCTTGGGCAAGTTAATGAACTTGTTTAACCTCACTTCCCCCATTTATGAAATGGCAATGGCAATGGTACCTTCCAAATACAATTGGGATAAGATTTAGAAGAGAAAAAATATTTTCTGTGCTTAGCAGAGTCACTGAAGGACATAGTCTGCAGGTACACCAGGGAAAAGGAATAAAATCCTCAGAAATTAGCCAGGTTCATGTAATCTCAGGTAGGAGGCAGGGACATCACAGGCCCTAGAGATAAGGATGTTATAGTGGTGGGAGCAGAATGAATCTTTCGGTGGGACAAAACATCACTCAGAACTGCCAGTACCACTCATTAGTATGATTAATCCTGCATCAAGTGACTTTCTTGTTAGTAATTTGGTATCTTAGAAATTTTCCCCCAAAAAATGAGCTGGGAGAGTTGACTCAAGTAATCTGATCACTGGACAGGCTAAGTAACTTGAAGAGTCTCAGTTTTCTATCTGCACTTTGGAAATTCTTTGTATGTCTCAAAGTTCCGGTGAGAATTAAATGGCACATAGCAGATGTTCATTAAAGTCAACTGCTTTTCCTTATCAATGGATTAATTTGTTCAGTTAACAATTCTGTCTAACAGACACTTCCCCATGAGCCTCGAGATACAGCAATGCACAAAGGAGATATAGTCCCTGCTTTACTTTTTTTCACAAGACATACTCAAGATAAACTTGAAAAAAAAAACAAGTCATACAAGGAAATATATTTTGAGTTACTTTGTAAGTGCCATGAAAGAGACAGTAGCAGGTACATGGACAGACGCTACTTAGATTGGGGTTTGTGGTCAAGTAAAGCCATTCTCTGAAAAATAGTGATGCTTTAAGTTGACACTTGAATGGTAAAATAAATTAATCAGAGGAAAGCTCTTTGAGAGGCAGAGTGTATTTGAGGAATGGGAAGGGACTTACAGGCTGGAGCGGAAGGGAGTGAGGGCCAGGCGTCCCTGTAGGCTGGGAGATTTAGGTTCCATTATCTCCTCAAGCACATTCTCTTCCAGGTGTTCAGTCAAGGCCTAGATGCACGAAGGATCTTCCCCACAATGTCTGCCTTTCTCTTCCTTCATGTCTGCTCCCTGAAAAATAGCTCATTGGCTTCTTGGGACTTGGAGCTTCAGTTGCCTACCAAGGGTGTCTCTGTGCCCCAGCCTGCCCATCCTGGAGTCATTATTCACAGCACGCGCTTTTGTTCTGAAGTCTGCCCGGGCTTGGGTGATGGATTGCGTGGTCATCCTACCCTTAACACCTGGCACTTGGCTCCAGCCTGGAGGAGCTCATTCTTTGTGTTCCTGGTTGTCAGTGTGGGGGCGATGACATTGGACTCAATATGTAGAGCTTTGAGAATGATATCTGGCCAGACAATGGCCATTCAGTGAAGAGGGAGTGGCAAGTGTCACTCTTGCGGTGGTTGTCATCCTCTTCTGTCAGGATGACGATTTCTGCTGAAAGGAGGGACTGGAGTGTGGTAGAACCACCAATTAGTCAGGATGTTGTTTTTTCCCAAGAAATAAAGGAAATAATTTCTGCAGGTTTACTCCGAGCATTTCTGTTCAACAGTGTTTTTAAATCCATGTTTCTGGACGAGGCTTTCTCTTCTCTTGGTTGCAGTTTCGGCTGCCTCACTGAGTGACTGGCTGACTTCAGGCAGCTCACTGGCCTGGGTGGACCTCCGTGTTCTCTTTTGAAGGATGCTGTTTAAAATGGGCGTTCTCATTCAGTGGAGGTGACCAGAGTGTGGGCTCCAAGTGGGGCTGTAATTGGGCAAAGCTGTAAATAGTTTCTCTTGTTTCTGAAGCCTTCACAGAATAGGCTCCGAGATGCCACTGCCACCTGCAACGTATTGCTCTGTAACCATGTGTGAGGAGACTTCCCACCCCAGCTCTGTCCATGAATCATGACCAGGGGCTGGGCCTCGACCGCAGAGCCTGATAGCATCACCAGACTCTGGGTTAGTGTTTTGGATTCAGACACTGGGCAACAGTGAGAAGTGGTTTTTCCATCTGGCCGCTGTGTCTTGGGCTTTGTCTTCTCTCCCGAGCACATGACAGGATCTGGCAGAGGCAGCGGTCAGTATAGGAGATGGTGGAGGAAGTAACCTTTCCTCTCCTTGGGGCAGATTGGCGGCCGGGATATCGCTGGCTGGCAAAGGGCAGTGTGTTAGCAAACAAAAGTGTTCTTATTTTTTTGTCAATGAAAACGCAGTGAGCCGCAGGAAGAGATGACAGCACTTTCCCCACTCCATTCACATGAATGAGAATGAAGTCCATTGTCGAGCAAGCCTCTGGGCATTATCTGATGCTGCTATTTCTGCTGGTCAGAATGTGCACATCTCCCACATGACTTGGGGTCCGGCCGTCCCTTTCCCAGTGGGTGACTCTGACTGCGTAGCATTGTGCAGATTCTCAGCTCGGGCCTGAATATCCAGCCACTCAAAATGAGCGTGGCCATGTGGGCCCCAAACCTTTTGACATGGGAACTAGTTCCACGGGGCATTTAGATCACAATCGGCTTTTCTTATGGTTTTTAAACATACAGTGGCTTTCTTTTTTTGGCAAATGAAATTCACACACACACACAGACACACACACACACACACACACACACACACACACACTCCTCAGTGATTAGAATTTCCAATGAACCAGAAATTTATGAAAATAATTCTGTAGAGTGAAGAAAGAATAGCTGCAGACTCTATGTCAGACACCTCACCGAACCCTCCGAGGGAGGGGTAGTCATTCCTAATGTGTTGGTGAGGAAACTGAAGTCCACAGAGGTTAAATTAGTGGCTCAAGATGATCACACATATAAAGGGCAGGTTGGGAAGCTGACAGCAACTGCATGTCAAGTGCATGTCAAGTGCAGTGCCAGGCATGTTGCAGACCTTTCCTCAGTGAATTCTCACAGTAACTTTGTTTTTACCCTCATTTATAGATGAAAACTCGGAGTTGTAAGATGGTAGGTAGCATGACCTCTTATCACAGCCAGGACTGGAAACATGTTTTTTTGTCCATACCACACGGCCATGGGATTCCACTTTCAGGAGCCTGGGCCCCCTCACAAGTAAGCAGGCTTATCTCAAGGATGTGATCAAAAAGGAAGCTGGCCAGAGCTGACCTAGCACGAGCTCCCAGGCCAACGTCAAAAACTGTGTTCCATCATTTCCCTACTCCCTCAGCAAACTTTGAAGACATACGGCGCACAACGCAGCGCAGAGGTGTTCAAAATAATGATTTTAATGCTTGCGTGACAAAACAAGATGCATGTTTGTCCGCTTTGTGGAGGCAGAAAGCCGAGCCAGGCTGTTTTAAAAGCATTTCTGAAACAAGAAGTTGGTGGTTAATGGAAATATACTTGACAACATCCTCCCTACTCTCCAAGCATTTCAGCAATTGGCATTTAAGCCTACGTGCTTGGAAAACATTCTTTTCTTAGCATCAATAGGTTAATTTCTAAAAATAAGGTGTAGAACTTAAAAAGAAAAAGCTACCATCTATCAAATACCAACTTAGAGTCAGGACCAAACTGCGTATGCTACCCTCCAGTTGTACAATAACCCAGAAGGTAGGTGTTATCTCCCAAATTTTCTGAGATAGGATCCTGAGACTAAGAGAGATGAAGCAGCTTGAAAAATCAAGTCTCCAACTAGCAATGGATGGAGCCAGCACTGTGAGTTCAGTTCTGTTTCAGGGTTTGCATGATTTTTGTTTTTCACTCCTGCCATCTGAGGGTAGCAGCACAAATGACATTTACTCCTCAGCTCCAAGTTTGGAAATCCTTCCCTGGGCTTTGTTTTCAAACCCATGGTGCACTTTGCGATAGTCTGAAACATAAGCCCTAGGATTTGGGAGCCTACTTGTTAGTCAGTTTGGGCCTATGGACACTTACTCTATTTAAAATTTTAGGTTGCAACCCCATTGAAAAATGCAACTATGTATGTTCTCCGTTTATACTTTCTCTTCCTCTGTAGGAGCCTCGAGCTGTCTGACACATGGGAGGTATTCAGGAAGTGTTTGTTGAGTGTAATGTGATTTTGCTTAATGGCTTTTTTTTTTTTTTCTAAAAGAAGACTAGAAACAGCCACCAAGAAGTTTGGAACAGTTAAGACAGTGAGATGTGGCAATTAACTGGAAGGAAACAGAAAAAGAAAAGTATAAAAAATAGATACGTGATTTCAAAAGCATAAAAGTTGGGTTATTAGGGTTGGGGCAAGTAACTCCAGACATTCCAATAATCTTGATCAGGTCCTTTCTAAGCCTCTTCACAGGATGGTACTCACAGGGAAGGTGGTGTTTGTTCCGCACACTGGGCTAGTTTGAGAAGGTTGCTCACTGCAGAGTGGACTGTCCTTGGACTCTGGCCAGCGCAACCCTACCCAGCCTCCCTGAGTACTGAGAGATTAACATCTTGGCACAGCTGTCCTGGGTGTCCCAGCACATTGATTAGGAAGTGCCATGTCAGATGGTGCCACAAATATATACAATAAGGGGCGACGCCTTTAGCTTCGGCTCCCCTAGTGCTTGGCAGTCAGCCCACAAAGATGTTGACTTCAATAGAACGGAGAGTTTGCATTTGCCCAAAACGTCAATACTTAACATCTTTTGCTCAAGAAGATAGGACAATGTCTAATAATTCATTTTAAAAATGTTTCGAAATGAAAGCTAAAGGAACAGCGTAGAGGACTTGCAAAGTCTCTTGGCCAGTCAGGAGCAATGCTGGGAGAGGACACAGTTTCTTCTTCTTCTTCTTCTTTTTTTTTTCAGTTAAATTGTACACTACAGTTCTTCTGCTTGGGAGGTTCACGCTGAGTGGCTGAAGCTGCCAGATGTTTCCAGTAGATAGACCGCTGTGAACAGCGCTGTGCAAGCACTGGGGTTTATTTCCGAGGGTGCCAAGAGGTGGAGGGGGCAGCCAGTGAACGGCTCACGGCATGCTTGGGGCTCTATTTTAGATCCACGATGACACAGTGCTGTTTTGTGATTATTTTTGTTCTTTTTTTTTTTTTTTATTCTAAAAGTTCTTAAATAGAGATTTCCATTGTCAAAATTAGAGAAGACCTGTGTGTGCGTGTGTGGTTTCTTTGCAGGGGAGTAAATTGGGAACCATTGCAAGCCGATGACAGCAGCCGTTACGTTTTGACTAGCCTGGCATGAATTTTTCCCAAAGATATGCAACACCAATCATCCAAAGACTACTCACTTAACCAGAAAAAAAGAAAAGACGAGAGAGAGAGAGAGAGAGAGAGAGAGAGAGAGAGAGAGAATGATCTTGAAGGGAAGGGAAAAGCTGCAGCAAGCTTGCAAAGGTTTTTTATGGCTCAAAGTTCCTTCTGCAAGAGGTACCTTCTTGAAAGTGAGACAGACAGGCTCAGGTTCTATTTTTTTCTTTAAACCATGCTCTTGGGAAGTTGCAAAAGCTGAACAGAAAGTATGAAATCTGGAAGTTTAAAAAAAAAGGCGCAAAATCTACCCGAAGTGGCCAAAAAATTGACATAGTGAGAAGCAAAAAACATTTCCCTTACTTTTAATTACTCTAAATCTCACTCATTAAGGTCACTTTTTTTTTTTTTTTTTTTTTTTTTTACAGACTTAGGAATTAAGAAAGACTACCAATTATTGTCCTGGGTGTGTTCTCAGTAAATTGTTTCCGTATCATGAGAATTATTTTTGTAATTTATCATTAATAACAAAGTTCTAGAAATATCACCTGGAACAGAGCAAGTCACATGGATGTCTCATCTGATACACAGGAAATACTGGTAGATGTCACTGAGCAGGGACGGAGACAAATCTACTCTGGGGCATGTGGAAGAGGTCATACTTCATCTAGGTCTGGTTTGTTGAGCAAAGACACCTGAGGTCACCCCAGTCTCATTTTTGGAGTGGCCCTCATTGCAGCGTCTGTTCAGATCAGGAGTCAATTGCTGATTCTGCACTTAACTGGCAGTATGACCTCAAACGTCATTTCAGCTCTCTGAACCTCTCAGAATTTCTCAACTGTAAAATGGGGATGCATAACCTCCAGCTACCTCATTGGGTTGTTGTGAACATTGAAAGAAAAGTATTTGGCAGGTAGTAAACACTATGATGGTCCTTCCTCTGCCATCTTTTAGTAGAACCAATGCACTGCATGGAGGTTGGTAGGTATCTAAACCAAGACTCCATGAACATCTTTTTGTGCAAGATGTGTGTACGGAACTTAGTCCAGGACTCAAGGGGGTGGAAGAGTGTAAGGGGCCCACGTTTGTTCATTATTGGCTGGGTGTCAGGCTCTGTGTTGGATCGTCTCACATTGTTCATATTTAATTCCTGTAATAACCCTATGGAGTGGGAATCATTGCACACATACTCATCCCCTTTTATGGATTAAGAAACGGGGTCTCAGGGAGTTTCTTACCTTCCCGTGGGCATGCAGCTAAGGTAAGTGGTATGCTTGAGAGAGGAGTTCAGCTTTTAGGGCAGTAGTTCATCATGCAACTGACCAAGTTCACAATCTCAGGCAAGTATTGTAGGAAGTTCCCTGTAGATCATATTTAACTTCTTTCATTTTTAAAAGTGGCTGGATCATAGATTTTCTGATATGCTGATTAATTATGATGTCCCTTGTAGCTCTCTTTTGCCCGAAGTCAGTGCCTGTCACCCTTGCCTTTTTAACGTCAAGGGTGGAAGCCTGCCTTTCGAGGCTTTGCCTTGAGTGCAAGAGTGCAAGGGAGAGAGACAAAGGGATCGTAAACAGGGTTCTCAGCCTTAAATGTTCAGATTTGGTCAAGTTCTTTTTCAAGGTTCCCGAGGCTGAGTTGATGTTCCCAACTCTGTGCTTTGGTGTGAGCTGTTTCCTTGACTTTGCAACGGCTTACTCACCTTTTTAGATCCTGCTGGGCAATCCTTTCCCAAGTCAAGGCTCTCTTTCTTCATAGGTAGAATGGAGCACTCTTTTATTTTTCATATGTCTCAGCAGTTATTACAATGCAGTGTGTTTACCTGGTTTCCCACCCCTCTCCTACATGCTGGGAGCTCCTTGAGGGTCGGGATTGTGCCTTATTCCTCTTTGTATCTACTGTCCACACATGGTGCACCCATATTGGCATATTAATACTAGTAATCAGTGAATCAAAAGGCTCTAGCATTGGCCTCTGAATTCCTGTGATGAATCTGACAGCAGTGTCCCCTTCTTGGAGACTCATTATTTATGCCCACTTTTTAGGCCTTTGCCTCATCTCAGCATCCTCATGTTTGCTCCTCTATGGTCACAGCAATCCAAGAATGGCGCTAATTGATGACAGTTTTGGTCCAAATTATACCTTGACTGTTTATTTCTATTCTCTGTCTGAGACCCTTGGGGATTCTGACTTAATTGGTTTGGACACTTGCCTCATAGAATGAATTGTTTAAATATAACCAGCATAATACAAGACGTTCAGGCTGCAGCTATGAGATCCCAGTATCTGAGCAAGAGCTACACATGCGTGCAAAAGAGAGAGGCCATTCATGAATGGCTGGGGTGGGGGAGAAAAGAGAAAGCCACTTCCTTTTTTCATGCTCACAGGAACTCCAGCTGAAGTTATTAGAACCCTTCATCTACATGATCATTCATGTATCTGTTTGCTCATTTATTTGTCCTGAATCACCTCGATTATGGCAGGAGCCCCTCAGTCATCTTTCCCCCTCTCTCCTAGCCCCTGTCCAGACTACCTTCAGCAGCACTGACCATGACCTTTCTATGGTTCTCTGTTATTAACAAGAGAAAGTGCAGTCTGCTTAGCATGGAGTCCAAGATCATGATCTGGTCTCTGCCTACGTGAGCCCACCACTCTCCTGCAGCCCCGCTTTTGCCTGTCCCTGAGCTCCAGCAACATTGGACTCTTAGGGACACCACCGACTTTGTTTTACCTCCATGCTTTTCTGTATGCTGTTCCCTATCTTCTAGATGTCTTCCCATTCTCCTGCTTAAGCATATCTCCACTCTACAGTGTTGCTCCGACACTGCCAGGGTAAAGGAGGTGTGAGTCCTTTTGTCGCAGGGTAGCAATAGCACCTGCCATAGCTCTGATTGCATCGTGCTGAACCTGTGAGATATTCATCTTCTTTTCCACTAGCCCGTGAGCTTCTCATAGTGAAGGCGCACAGAGTTATCCTTGCAAGCGCAGTTCCTGACATACAGTAGGGGCTATGTGAGTGCACACTGAATGGGCACATTAATTGTGCACTGCATGCTAGGAGTTTGAATGTTACCCTGCATCCAAGTAGAGTCATTAATACATTTTGTGCAGAAGTAGTGATGGGGTTGGGATTGTGCTTAGAAAGAGAGGAAAATGGATGGGGGCTGGGCAATTCGGGCGACAATGACACCAGCCCACCTCCAAATCCTCACATCTAGTTCCTCCCACCATTATTATACTCCACCCATCCTGGAGAACGTTCACCTCATGAATTTCTACACTCCCTTCGGGCACAGCTAAAGTATCACTCCTCCCCAGAGCTGTCTCTGACCTGTTTCCATAACACTTTGTGATGTCCTCAAGGGCAATAGAACACGTATTAGAGTTTTTGATGCACTCTCTCCAGCCGGTCTCCTCTTTATATCAAAGCACTTCATAGCATCTGTAGTACTTAAACACACACACAAAGTTCACGGTTGGTAAATATCCATTTAATGAATGACTTTGGTGAGCAAGCCAATATCAAGTGGATTTTTCAAAAATAATGTAAAAGTCTAAAAAGAACTTGTGTATTCTTTACTCATTTCTACCCTCTGTCTCACCACTGATATTTCCCTCATTTTTGCCTTGAGATTGATCTTTTCAATCACTTCTCACAATTACCCAGATTCTATCCAGAATTCTCATAGCTTCCCTGACCATGATGTTCAAAGCTTGCTTCACACGCCATGCATGTGGGCTATTCGGTGGCTTAGGTTGGTGCCAAGCCTAATTTTCCCAACGTCTCTTGCTGCCTCTCTCATTGCTTTTGACAGGAGCCAGGCTCACCACAACATACTCCGCCTGTCAAGAAGGCTAAAGAAGCTGCCCCAGACCCAGATTTTTGGTGGCTGAACTGGTATTCCTTTGCCTGACTAAACCTTTAATTGAAAACAACACATGGATTCTAACTTGTTTAAAATGTCTCCAAGTCCTGGCAGAGATTGAATCAGACCCAAGACCCCACGATCTATCATCCCTAGAGAAACACGGCATTAGAGGGGACAGAGCTGAGGGTGGAAAGGCCTATAGGAATGCAGAGGTCTGTAAAATGGCTCCATCACATCCATGAGGTTTGGCAAAAGCCAGAACTCAAGTAGCCAGACACGTTCTCCATGAAGTTTAAACTGATTTGACAGTGTGGCAAAGGAAGTCCTTGCTCTTAGGGTTTATTGTTAGTTCATGATTCACTCATTAGGACTGTGTTTTGTGTAAGGTATCCAAGTTATCTAATGATTCCTGCTGAAATATTGCTAATGATTTACTTTCTCACTTTCTCTCCCCTTGACATTCTTAATCAAGATCGGACAGCATTTGAATCTCTTATGTCTTGATTTGGATTTAGGCCTTGGAAGTCAAATCATGTGACAAGATATAAATGGGAAGATCTATTCCCCTCCGTCTCTAAAATGGCTGATGCAATCACCTACGTTAGTTATTCAATTAAGTCCTTCAGTTAGGCTCAGATATCACTGCCAGTGAAATTTTCAGAAACATTATTTCCCTTTTGAAAATCACTCAGGTAGTGTTAACAGGTGTACTATGTTGAACCGCAGGCCCTTACACTTCCAGGGACACACGTAGCGCAAGGAGAAGGTATTGTCCTGGTGAACACCCATTATGATGGACCTAGTTGGAAAGTTGAGAGTTATTCTTGACTTTTCCCTCTCGATATCTAATGAACTCCTGAGATGTGCCGATTTCACTTTATTCATATTGTATAACTGCATCCCCTTCTCCCAAACTCATTGTTCATAATCTTGCCATTCTTCTAGAACATTGCCACAGCTACCCGACTACTCTCTCTGCTTGTGGCCTTGCCCTCTTCCATTCCATCCACCAGTCAGCAGTCACATTGGCCTATCGAAAGCATGCATTTTATCATGCCGTTCAATTGCTTAAGTAATGTCACTGCTCCCTTTCCCTTAGAATAATATCCCAAATAACAAGCACAACCTGCGAGTCCAGCACAACCTGGTCTATGTCTTTTACTGCAGCATCACTTTTAACCATTGCCTCTGAATTTTTTAGGATCTACCATACTGAACTCTTCAGACAAGCCATGTTCTCTCTAACTGCTGTGTCTTCAATTTGATTTTTCTTTTTTCTGAATGGTTTTATTGACCTGTTCTCCAGTAGCCTTATTTATCCACCAGGAGCCTGCTTAGCAGCCACTTCTTTCAGGAAACCTTCCTAAGTCTGGTTAATAAGCTCCCAGTCTATGCTTCTGCAGGGTATTGTGTTTACGCCCATCATGGCACTTACCATGCAGCATTCTAAATCCCTGTTTTATATTTCACGTGAGCAACTAGACCATAAGTTTCCTGAAGTCAGAACCATGTCATGATCACCATCGTATTGTCAATGCCCTAGGATGAGTTTAAGTGAAGAAATAATTTATTGCCTCTTTTTACTTCCCTTGACATGTTAGTTCAAGGTATACCAGATGGATTCCCTTTTTTGAATACACTAAGCCAAATTTCTTTCACGACTCTCTCTTTGTTCTGGATGTTTCCTTATCCAGAAATGTCTTTCCCCCTATTCTTCTTTCTCCATGTGAGTTCATCCAGGGCCAACTGCATGATTTTTTTAATGTTTTATTTTACATTATATATCATAACCAGACCAGCTAAGCTGACTCAGAGCATCAGGTATAGGATGGAAATAGCATTGCTTATATAGAAACTACTTCTCCTCCTCCTCCCCTCCCCCCTCCTTTCTCTCCTCCTCTTCTTTCTTCTTCTTCTTTTTCTTCTTTCCTCTTCTTCTTTTTCTTCTTCTATTCTGTTACAGTTGTCCCAATTTTCCCCTTTGCCCTCCATTCAGCCTACCCCCCCCCCCCCCCCCGAAACAGCTTAGAAAGAGTTCTGAGACGTGATTCAGGGGCCAGAGCCCTGGTCACAGCTGTACTGATAACTTGCTTTGTGGCCTTAACCAAACCATTTCCCCTCTCTGAACTTAACTTTGCTCACCTTAGCATGAAGAGAGATCAGACTAGATATCTTTTAAGGATCCTTCCAATAGTAATTCGGTTGGGATTTTTGAGGTAGGAAAAAAGGACCTTTGGAGAAAGATCTGTCTATGCTGAAATAGGCCAAAACAGTGAAGCATCGGTCATTGCTTCACTACTACCTGCACTGTGACTGAGTTCATCTCGGCATGGACTGCAGTGGCCCGTGAATTCACCTAGACCAGGCACAGGCTTCGGCTTTGGGCTAAACTGGACATGGTTTCTAGTTCTACCTTCATCACTTACTTGCTATGGGATCCTGATCAGGTTCCTTTTCTCTAAGCTTTGGTTTCTTCCTCTGTAAAGTTGGTATCAAGAGTCCATATTACAATGTGTCTTGATGTGGGCCTCTTTGGGTTCATCTTGTTTGGGACTCCCCACACTTCCTGGACATGTGTATCTTTTTCTTTCACCAGGTTAGGGAAGCTTTTGGTTATTATTTCTTCAAATAGGTTCTTGATCCCTTGCTCTCTCTTTCTTCTGGTGTCTCTGCAACGCAACTGTTGGTATGCCTAATGTTATCCTAGAGGTGGTCTTCTGCTTATGGAAGAGCTAAATTGCCTCAAATCCTTTGGCAAGTAGAAAAGCAAATTCAACACATTGATGTGCACGAGGACTGACTTAATGATGCTTTGATCATAATAGAGAGTTACTCCATGATGTACTACAGCCTCATATATGTGTTCAATGAACTGGCCTGAAGAAATTATCTCAAGTATGGACTCAATGACCCATATCAGAGCCCTGGGCTTAGTGTATGTTCAGGACAAGTAATTTCTTCATGCAATAATCATTATTGATCTCCTACAACATGGCAGGCAGCGCGTTGTATTCTTGGTATGCCCAAAGCTGTTCTTAACCCTGATTTGCCACTAGAATTATCTGGGAAGTTTAGAAAAAAATGATGCCTAGGCTCGGCTTTCAGAAATTTTTATTTAATTGGGTGAGATGGGACCTGGGCATATTCTTAGATGATTCCAACGAGCACCCAGAGGTGAGAGAATCTGATCTAAAGGTAAAGAGGCCAAGAAGTAATCACAGGAATTCAAGAAGTAGAGAAGCATATACAGGGCAACGCACTACTTCCCAAACATTGGTCAGTTCTGTGCCACAATCATGATGTTTCATATATTTACATACCAACAGTACTGTTAACTTATATAACAGACACATTGAAATCTCTCATTAAAAATTGATTGCTCTTTTTAAGGAGGAAATTTTACATACCATAATTTGAGAACCAGTATCACTTGCCTTTAGTGGATGATAAAACATAAAAATAAACAAAATAAAGATAAAGCAAAAATATTTATAGTTCATACAATACTTTGAGAAATATTGGTACAGGGGCAAGAAAATGTCCCTTTGGAGGGTAGACCTGGGTAAAGGTCCTAGTTCCACTGCTCATTATCTGGGAACCCCAGGCAGGAGAACTAGCTTCTAGCAATATTATTCTCCTTATGTATAAAATGGAGTTAATAATGCTTACCATGTTATGTTTTTATGCTAATTGAATGAGATTACTCTATGAAGAGGTGCCTAACTCAGTTCTGCACACATAGCAGATAGATGCTCATGAAATCATAGCTTCTTTTGCACTAACTGGCCTTTCTTGTTAAAATCTTATGACTAGGTAGGGATGTACAGTGACTTTTCAAGGACTGGGGAGTGTGATCTGGTCAAAGCATGATTAGATCCAAGTCTTAGAGAGTGAGTAAAAGTGCTCTAAGTGGACACTGTTGGAAGAGCATGAACAACTAGGAAATATCATGGCTGTTTATCTAAAATGGACTTGAGGGAAAACCGAGTTGAGGAGCACCAAAAACTACCTGTCAGCATTTCACCTTTATGCATATAGACACTTAGTGTGCTGTGGGAAGTGTCTGTTTATTGGTAGCAGAGTCTTTAGACATCCTCCTAACTCACCTCATTTCCAATACTTATGGTCGCATTTCAGGTTAATTTGACCTTCAGCGTAGAGGAGCCTGATCATCCCTATAGCCATTATTCTCATTTTCCCTGCAAGTGTTAGACAAGGTCTTCTCTGAGAATCCTCAAGTATGTTATGATTCTTTATGAAAATACTTGTCTCCTTCTCTAGACAACAGCCAGCATGGTGTCTGGAAGATAGCTCATGCAATAAATGATGAATGACTTGCAATGACATACTGGGATAAAAACATGTTACACCACAATTTTTCACCCATCATCAATAATTGTGTCTAGAATCTCACACATTTCAAATTAAAAACTTTATGAATGTGGTTTTATTGGAAATATTCGAGAGTGATCGACTGACTGATTGATTCAATTCTTTCCTTTATTTATTCAAAAATGTCAATGAGCATCTCCTGTTTACTAGACACAGTGGATCTTGAGATAAATAAGATTTTCCCCTGACCTCAAGAAGCTGAGAGTTTTGGGGCGATACAGACAGGTATAAACTAACAAAAATCAAAACAAACAAATGAAAAACAAAGACAACAGAAATGTTGAGAAGAGCACCAAGGACAGTGTGTGCAGGAGGCTGGGGGTGTGCAGGGAGTGAGCAGAAAGCTGATCACAAATCCAGTTTCATTCTGTAGTCAATGGACCCGTGGCCTTGCACAGAGATGTCATCTTTTGCATTCACCATGATGACAGTTATCTGGATAATGATTTGCAAGATCTGTGAGGGCAGTGACAGTGGCTGCCATGGCCATCACCGAATCCTCAGTGCTTTGCTGAGCACAGTACTCAGCACATAGTAGGTGCACAATGCACGTTTGTGTGATGACCATGTAGATGAACTGAAACTGGCCACAAGTGCAGTAGAGACCTATGATGTACGTCTGAAAAGGTTATTATGTCGATGCAATAATTCGTATCTTGGAGCACATTCTTCTTTCTGAAAAAGAGTTTTCCTTTCCAGTTTAAATGCCCTGAATTGCATGGATCCACAGTGAGCTGCAGGATCCCTGGACCATGCGCACTATCTGTGGCAACTGAAGGCATGACCCTGGAAGTCAGAGAGGCTTTCTCCAAATGGACCAGATTTACAGGGTGAGAAAATAGATGTGAATCCCGGCCAGAGACCAAGGTTCCTTATTTATTCCCTCGTTGGCAAGGGAGAGCCTCAACAAAATATAAAAACATCTGGCTTCTGTGTCCCTGCTCTTGAAGGATGCTCAGGCCAGAAAACTCCACACAGAACCCTTCCGCCCACACTGCCCTGATCTCTGGCTGCTTCAGGTGTAGGTCAATCCCTTGGCGCCTCACAGTCCAGCTCTGCTGCTTTCTAGCCATGTGGCCCAGGTCAGCTCACTAGACCTCCGCTTGGCCCCTCTGATACCCAGTATGACTGTCATTGAGTGCCCAGAGATTGGAACCCAAACCTTGAGCACACGACTTAGCTGAGCCACTCGTCTTGCTGGGTGCATGACTTGTCAGGGCACAAATCCACCCTGTACTAGAAACCAGGTCTTTTTTTTTTTTTTTTTAACTTTGGACACTGAAATCAATCTAGAGTTGACTGGACTGGACTGTGAGCTTGCCGAGGGCAGGGGCTGCCTTGTGCCCCATTCCTACAGAGCGTGGCTCATAGCAGATTCTCAGCAGATGCTGGTTAGTGATGGACCGGGTGAAGCTTTATCTCTGTTCCAGGGGCTGAAGCGGGGGTTGGGCCCGCACACCCACGGGTGGCCCCTAGATGGCACACTCAGCTCACTTTTGGATTGGAGTCAGAGGCTCTGGCTGGGCAAGCCCTGGTGTGGAACAGTTTATTGGAAATCCAGTTTCATCCAGTGCACCCGGGATCCTCAGAACAGCTGCGAGGCTTCTGGAAATGCCAGCCAGCAGGGTGAATCTGTCTTCTTTTCCATGGAGATGATAGGCGTGGGTTTATCACCTCCCCTCTCCTGCTGAAGGGTTTTCTGAACACAGGAAATGGCCTCTTAAACAGGCAGGGAAGGTGGGGCAGAAGCTAACCTTTCTTCACAGGCATTTCTGGGTAGCATCATATGTATTTCCTCATCTAATTCTCACAACGACCCTACCAAATAACCAGTGTTGTTATATCCCCATTATAAACGATGAAACAGAGATGTTGAAACATTAATGTATCTTATCAGAATCAAGAAGCTCTTTTGGAAGTGCTGGGTCATTCCAATGTCTCAGCCACGTTTCCCTTTCCTCCCTATTTAACTCAGGTAAAGAAGGCATTGACAATCAAGGCTGAGGGAAATAGAAATACAGTAGTTTAATGAAGTATTTGGATGTAACATAAGACAACAAGAATCGCCAGCTCTAGACGTGATGCCTCCTTTAGCCTGAGAAGATGGCTAACACCCCAGGTCTTGGCAAGACTGGGTTGCACGTGTCTCTGGAATTCTGTCACAGCCTCCAGGGTACCCCTGTGGAAGGGCAAAGTCAACTGCAAAAGTTCTAGATGCTCCTGGCTCGAGGGACCCTTGTCTGAAATGAGACCCATTTTACGTATCATTTACATCCAAAACAGATATTCGAATTCTCTCTCTCCCTGATGTTTTGGAGTTGGCTAACACTTTTGGGAGGAAGGCCAATGGGGAAATTTATCATTCATTTATTTAAGGGATGTCAGTGAGTTCCCCTTATGGTTTGAACCATGTTCTGTTGGACATAATCCGTCCCAGGCTGAAGCACATGGAAGCCCTGCCTTAATAACAGGAGATGTTAACACATGTGCAAAAATAAATAGAATTTAAGGTACTGTAGAAGGTGCGAGGTGCCTTGACCATCCTTCTGAGTTTGGGAGGGGAAGACGTTACGGAGGAGGGGGTATTTGAGCTGGGACTTTGAGACTAGGTAGAAGAAGGGTATTCAGTGATCACTTGAAGGACACAAGAAGTAATGGTGTATAAAAGCCAAGGAAAGTTAAAAACCACAAAGTCCTACAATTGCCCCCTGTGTAGAGAAAAGGGGGAATTACAGTCAGAGAAGAGAGACTGGCCTCAGATCAGAGAGGTTCTATATGGCATGTTTATCTCCCATTATGATATTATTTGTTTGTCTCTTTTCTGTTAAGTTTTACTTTATATAGTTGATGTTATATGCATGAAAATTTAAAATATTACACCTGGCAAATTGCCCTTGTATCATAAGACATATCTGTTTATCTCAGATAACGCTCCTTACCTTAGAGTCTATATTGGATGATGTTAGTCTGGCTACACCAGAGTTCTTTTGGTGAATTTTTGCACAGTTTATATTTTTAAACCCTTTGAGTTTTAACGTTTCTATGTCTTTTTTCTAAGGTGTATCACATGTAAGCTACATATAGTTTTTTTCCTAGTCTGACAGTGTGGGTCTTTCAATTAGCAACTTCGTTCATTAGCATTAATGTAATTACCAATATATGTATGCTTTTTAAACATTATTATTTATTTCCTATTTGATCTACTTGTTTTATGTTTAATTTTTTAAGAATATGCAAAATTGCTAAATTCCCCTTCCCCTCAAATTCTATTTTCCCTCATTTAGAATTTAATTACACTTTATGTAGTTATCCTAGAGATTACAAGACCAACTATAGATTTATTAAATTATATATAAATTAACATTTTTACCACCTCCTCAATAATGTGAGATCTTGGAATACTTTAAATGCATTTACTCTCTATTGCCTTTCTTGGGTAATTTATACTCATTATAATTTTACATATATTCTAAGCCCATAAAGTTTTGGTTTTTTCATATAGTCTCTGTTCATTTAGTCTTCCCAACATATTTACCAGCTCTATTAGTCTTCTTTTCTGCCTCCATTTCTGTGTTTCCATATGGGATAATTTTCTTTCTGCCTAAACAATTTTTCTTAATTCTTCTCTTTGAGCAGGTCTGCTGTATGTGAACGATCTGTTTTGGCTTGTCTGGAAATCCCTTTATGTCACCTTCACTGTGGAGATGATTCGCTCTGAGTATAGAGTTCTGCATTCGTGTTAATTATTAGTTTTCCAGTCCTGTACAGGAACTCTTCCATTGTCTTCTGGCCTATGTTGTTCCTGTTCAGAAGTCAGCCTTAAATCTTGTTTCTCTTTTGAAGTCAATGTGTTTTTTCTCTCTCTGTTTTAAATATATATTTTTTTCCAGTTGTTTGACTATGATGGTCTTAGATGTGATTTCCGTTGTAATTTCTATCTCTTCAAATATTCTTTCTGTCTCATTCTTTCATCTTTTTCTGGTATTTTAATTGCATACACATTAGAACTTTATAACTTATTATATATACATGTATCACTTATATACGTAAATATACGTAAGATACATACGATCTTATTCTTTTTCTGTATTTTTCATTATTTTTACTCTTTTTGCTTCCGCCTGTGTGTTTTCTACTAATCTATCTTTTATTAACTAAACCTTTCTTCTGCTGCGCTGGATTTGCTGCTAAGCCTACTTATCAAGTTCTCAATTTCAGTTATCACATTTTTCAGTTCTCGCATTTTTGTTTGAATTTTTTATTGGCTCGATTTTTTGATGAAATTGTCCATTTTGTTATCCATTCTATTTTGCATATCAGTCATAGTTAAGACCAATATCCTGCCCCAGGGCAGGCAGAATTGTCAGATGGGCCACCCCTCCCCTCCCCGCGTACATTGCAGGTAGCATCCCCAGGCTCTTATGTGTGAACGTGGTGGGAGCTCATGCCCTGATGAGGCTGTGTCACGTAACACCTGTGGTGGGATGGTCACTGCCATGATAAGACTTCTTCATTACAGACTAAAGACAGGCTCTCTTGCTGGCTTTGAAGAAGTAAGCCACCAATTTGTGCGGTGGTCATGGTGAGGACCCGAGGGTGTCTTTTAGGAGCTGAGCAGCCAACAGGAAGCTGGGGCCCTATACTCTTTCCACAGTCTACCTGGGCTGGAAGAGGGTCCTAGGTGCGACACATGCACACAAGCGCACTGAACCATGAAGCCAGCTACGCTGTGCATGGGCTTCTGGTCTTTCCAAACGGTGAGATAAAAAGTGAGTGTTTTTTAAACTCTCTGAGTGTGTGGTGGTTTGTTATATGACATTAGAAAGTGAATACAGGTTAAAGATGGATCTATTTCTGTATCTTGTTATGTTCATCTTGTTTTTTGTTATTTTTCTACTAAATGCCTACCATTGCATGTGAAACACTATAGAGGTGCCCAGTAGTGCTCTGTTCCTCTGGGGGTGGGGGTGGTTCATCATATTCTCAATAGACACTTAGGGCAGCAGCAAGTCATCATAATCCAGTCCAGAATCGGGCTCATTCAGGGCTGGGTGACCGTGTGTGTACAGCTGTATCTGACTTTGCATTTGCCCTCTCTCCGAGGCGTAGCCCTCCAAAGACTACAAACTGCAGTCTGGATAGTCACAAGGGCTTTCCTTCAATGCACGTCCTTGTCTCCAGTTTTGGAGCCCTTCCTATCTTGGGGCTAGAGACTGAATGGCTGTGTTCTCCCAGGTCCATGGGTTGAAGCCCAGTCCCCAAATGTGATGGTATTTGGAGGTGAGGGCCTTTAGGAGGTAATTAGGTCATGAGAGCAGAGCCGTAATGAAGGGAATCAGTGCCCATACAAGAAAAGACAAAAGAGAGGACACAGCATGCGGGGACACAGCAAGAAGGAATCTGCCTGCAAACCAGGAAGAGGGTCCTCACCACAAGCCAAACTGGCTGCCACCTTACCCTTGGACTTCCAGCCTTCAGAGTTGTGAGGGATACATTTCTGTGGTGTAAGCCACCCAGTGCGGTATTTTTTAAATAGCAGCCCAATCTGATTAAGACATCTGATGCTGTCAAAACTCTGCTCTGTTTTGCGATGGCTTCTTCACTTTTGTACACAGCTTCCTGTCCTTGTTAGCAGTTTATGTTTTTCTGTCACACTCTTCATTTCCTTCTGAGTCCTCACTAGCAGAGTCTTTAACACCCATATTTGTACTAACAGCCTGATTAAGGCACTGTAAGCTTTTTCTATCACGCTCTTCAAAATTTTTCGGGCTTCTGTTCATTGCCCAATTCCAAAGCCACTTCCGTATTTTGAAGTATTTGTTACAGCAGCACCCCACTTCCAGGTACTGAAATGTATAGCAGTCAGAGTTCAACCAGAGGAGCAGATTTGCTGCAATGAACTGCATCAGTGATGGTAGGGGCTGGCTGGGCAAGTCCAACGTCACAGGGCAGGTCATCAGAAAGGGCATTCTGGAGCTTTGGGACCTGGACTGAAGCTTCTGTCTAGAAGTGGAAGTTTTCTTTCTCTCTAGGAAGCTTCAGGATTGCTTTTCATTCAACCAATTGAATCAGGCCCATCCAGGTTATCTAAAAAAAATTTCCGTTCCTTAAAGTCAACAGATTATAAACTTTAGTCACATCTATAAAATATTTTCACAGCAACACATAAATTAGAGTTTTACTGAATAACCAAGGCCTTGAGTCTAGCCAAGTCGATATATCCAAAACACCATCACAATTGGACATGAACTTATCCTGCCTTTGCAAATATTTGTTGTATTTTTCCCCCGCTTGATCAAGTGTCTGCGATTCTTGGTTTAAATGTTGCCCCTTCACTTGCCCCTGCTCTTCCTTCCCATTATAAAATCAGTTTCTTTTTCTCTGGTGCACCTACGGCATCGTGCAAGCTGTCCTCCCATGGCATTTATTCTGTTTTCTTATAATGAGGTCTACAGTTCTTTACCCACTTACCGAACTCTGCAATCTGAAAGGCAGAGACCGAGATACCATTGTAAATGTCTGACACTCAGCGCAATCTCCATAAAGATCATTTAAATGTTTATTGATCTGTAGTAAAGTAGAGGTGTATTTTTATTCATTTGTTTTAAAACCTTAATCAAAAGAAGCTGACTTTCTTGTGAAGGCTCATTTGAGTGGGCCACTTAATTACGCAAATGTATAGTGAGAGAAACACAGACACTATGTTAAGATAATGTATAGTAGAAACTTATATGACTGTCAAGAGTGCTGCTTTCTAGATCAATAGCATGCAAAGGTGATCTCTGCAGAGGAGGAGGTGAATACTTTTGCATGAGGGCTCCATGGCTCCTTAAAAGAGAAGGGACAGCATACCGTCCCTTCCCTCTGTGATTCTAATTAAGAAAGAATTACCAGCAGGGTGGACCTGCTGAAGATTCAGTTGCAGGAAAAGGCAATGGGCTTCTCCAAATAAAATTCTCCTTAAGGATGGGAAGATGTAGGCTGATGGCCTGAGTCTAGATCAGCTTGGAGGTGGGCCTATTACTTCACACTGTGGGTGATGTCAGCACCTCTTCCAGGTTCAGGCATCTTGATGTAAGGCTGAACTCTGGGGAACAGTAGCTGAACATGGCAATGACACTGGACACCGGTCTCAGCCTGGAATCTCTTGGTTAATATTGCCCCCGAGGGAGTGAGACCATTTTCCTCTGCAGAAGGGCAGGGCTGTGAGTAAGGAGCTTGGCTAGTGGGGTAGTATTGCTGCGGTGACCACTAGTCCATTACAACAACCTCAAATGACAAGACGTCTTACCAGTAGCCACCTGGAATCTGGTATTCTGCCTACTCTGATGTAATGTATTTTTTAACAGCTGTATTGAGGTATAATATACAAAAACCTGCACATATTTCATGTGTACAATTTGATGAGTTTGGACATATGCAAACACCTGTGAAACCATCATCATATCCTCCACTTCCCAAAGATTTCTGCCCCTTTAAAAACACTTTCTTAAATCTTCACCTGAGGACATTTTTTTCATTGCTTTTAGAGGAAGAGGAAGGGAGAGAGAGAAACATTGATATGAGAGACAAACATCAGTCGGTGGCCTCTCATATGTGTACATCCTGATCAGAGATCAAATGCACAACCCAGGCAAGTGCCCTGACTAGGAATCGAACCCACAATGCTTCAGTTATGGCATGATGCTCCAACCAACTGAGCCACACCAGCCAGGACCCCTGTGTCCCTTCTTATTGGTAGAAAGAACACCCAACATCAGATGCATTAGATGTATCCCCTTAACAAGTTCTTAAGTGCACGATACACTATTGTTGACTATTAATACTGTACAGTACAGGTATGATGCTATACAGCAACTCTCTAGAACTAATTTTTAAAGAACTACCCTTTTGGACAATGTGTGCTTTGTGTTTTGGTGCAATTCAGTGCAGGAAGAGAGCCCCAAGGGAAATGACTTCAAGCATGATTGATTGGATCTGAGGTTGGAAGAACTTGTCAGTGAAGAGAGGAGTGCACAGTCGTGCGCGCGGTTCCGCTCCTGAGAGGACTTTGGAGTCAGAAAGGCCAGTGTTAGGAGTCTGACTCCAACACTTACTGCTTGTGTGAATGCGAGCAGTTATTTCACCTTTCTGAGAGTGACTGTCAGTGTCCATTTCTGTCATGTGTGGATGTTCATGTTTATTTCAGAAGCCAGTTTTTTTTTGTGAGACAATGTAGGCCCCCTGATTCCCACTTAGACCTGTCCCTCCTTTTTACTGCATGTCACTGTCATATGGAAACCATTCACAGACCACTATTTTTCAAATCCTGCCCCAGACAATAAAAGACCGTTTGCTGCCAATATGCACAGGAATCTGTTCTCCATCCAGAATTGAGCGTGAGAACATGACTATTACACATCTTCTACAAAGTCCTATTTCCCCTCTACAGCTAAGATGGTCCTCATCTGTCAAATGGAGACAGTACTTGGGATCGAAATAGGATCAAAAATTCAGAAGGAAACAAAACAGAAGTTGAAGAGAAAGTGCTCTCAAAAGGAAGTGAAAATATAGGAGGCTCTTGATTGCTCAGGATTGTGGTTTTAGGTACTAGAAGATCTATTCTTACACTTAGCCTACTTATTTATTTTAATAGAGGAAGTGGTGATAGGGATTTGCTATACAGAAATATTCTTGAATGGTACTGCATTTATTATGTAGCTTGCTACTAAGTTGATAACCAGTGGTCCTTAGTTTCATTTTGGCTGTCTCTACACTGTAAGCTTCAAAAGGGCAGAGGCTGAGGTTATCTAGTTGATCATTGATTACCAATGAATTCATTGACTCATTCATTCATTCACTGAAAAATATTTTTATGCTCCTGCTACTTTAGAGGACTGTCCTGCATGTAAGGAAAAGATAAAAAAGTATTCTTCATTAATAGAGCTTTTATTCTAACATTGGGAAGGGAAGATAAATATTTTCTGGCATTATTTCCTAAGATACATGCATGTGGTTGCTATAGATAACTTGGGGGGTGCTCCCTGGTAGTTAGAATGGTCAGGGAAAGAATTAGTAATTCAAAGAACCATGAAAAATTATGCAAAACAAAAGGAGCATCAACTGCAAACTTTTGGGAATGGAAAAAACTTGTCAAGCTCTAATAATTTATAGAAGCCTATGTAGCAGAAGAAAGGTATTTAGTAGAGACTCAATAGATACTTGATCTATTATTAATCTGTGTGTCCTTCTGTAGTCTTCAGCTTTATCAGTACTATTCCTTCTCATTGGTCTAATCTTGAACCTCCTTAGCTCCCCCTTCATCCTCATGTACCTCATCCACCCAGGTACCAAATCCTGTCATGTTTCTGTACCCTTGCCAATGCTTACTCTTATCCATATTGTCTCTCTTGCCCTCATTGCTACTGATTGCTCTAATGCAACTCCTTTGAGCTTTTATTTGCACTACAGCACTAGTCTCCTACAGTCCATATTATCATTGCCTCCTGAGGATCATGGTCTATCTTTCCTCCATTTGCAGCAAATGTATGGTCTAATGAGATTGGCCACCTGCCTCCAACAGTAATTCTTCGAGTACTTATAATGCTACACCACTGACCTCTTCACATTGTGATTGGTGGAAAAGGGTACATAGCCCAGGAAGTGATGGACTTTCCTATGGCCAAATGGATAGGTCCGTGCCTGGTTATGCATGGATCACTGGGTGGAGAGAAGCTCCCTCATTTTTTGGATTTTTGTGGTAAGTGCATGAAACTTAAGCTTGGTGTGGCTGTTTGGCTATCATGTTGGAAGACAGGCTAAGGCAGAGCCTGGAAAGTTGTAAAGAGGATTTAGAGACCTTAATACACTTCCTCAAACTCCTATCACTGGACCCACTTCTGTTAACTTGCCAGTTTCCTTTGTCATTTGAGGCATTTTGAGTTAGCTTTCTTTTTACATGTGCAACACACCAATCCTTGAGTAAGCTTCCCTATCAGCTGTGACTTTATCTAATATCTGCTAATGTCTGCCATAAAAATTATAATGAAAACAATAGCTAACATTTATTGAGTAATTGCTATGTTCTCGGCATGGTTCTATTAATACAAATGTATTCTCTTGTTTATAGCTCACAACAACCTTATTGGTTAGATATTTATTAAGACCATTTTAAAATGAGGAGCCCAACGCCCAGAAGGTTAAGTCATTTGACCAAGGCTGTCTAGCTATTGTGGAATGGCTAGGTATATACTTTATATATGGCTGTATGGCAAATTACCCCAAAATTCAGTAGCTTAAAACAATAAACATCAATTATTTCACCATTTCTGTGAGTAAGGAATCTGGACACAGCTTAGCTGCTGCCTCTGGTTCAAATTCTCTGATGGGTTGCAGCCAAGCTGTTGATTGGGTTGCAGTCTTATCTGAAGACTTGACTGTGGGGTTGGAGAAGACTTTCTAATGTCCTGACCTTATAGGGTCATTCCTCTCTCAAGATCCCTTCATGCATTCGTGATAAATTCTGGCTGTATTACACATCCCAGTCTACCTCCTATGAAGTTACTCCAAATGTGTCTTAACTGTCACAAAATCTCCACAGTCAAACTTTTCTAACATGTACCAATGTCTGATAAAAGCTTTATGATAATAGCTGACAACCCTCTTAGAGTGGTTAGAGTCTCTGGTGCTAGAATAGTCCCTGCATTTTCTCACTATCATGGTTTTGTTCCTGCCATCACTTCTTTCTTGAATCCCTTTAAAAGTTCTCTCTCCACCATTTATGAAAGTCCCATTCATGTAAAGTCTTCTGCATACATCTTGTTCCATTAAGATGATGTTCCAGACTCCCTGCCATTGTCTCTGCTGGGATTAGTCTCCTTTCCCTTACTATACTGTGATCCTTCTTGCCCCTTTCTTAGTTCTTACACAGCTTTCCTCTTGTTTGTATTACATGACCATTTTTCTGCTCCTAATAACGTCCTAAGATGCAGGGACTGTATCTGGTGCAAGGTAGAGACTTATACCTATGAGAAAGCACTTGTTTCATTGGGGCTGTTACGAGGATTAAATAAGCCCTGCTCACTGTATAAACCCTGTAAAAGAGCACTCTTTTCATTAATAACAAACAAAACAGAAACAAAATCTCATACTGAACTGACTTTTTAATTTGTTTTGCTCAAGTCTTTCACGTGAAAAATTTCCAGGAACTCTGCTGCTTACATTTCCCCTGTAAAATTTTAGTGTCTTTTAATTAGATTGACCTGGGTGTCTCTGAGCTTCTTTGATCAGGTTTTGTATCACTTTATTTCCTCCCAGATCCAAGTCTCCTACACTGAAAGCATATCCGTCAGGGTAGACAAATTTGGGCTATAGTAGTAAACAACCTCTAAATTGCAATAGTTTAAGACAATAAAAATGTGTATTTCTTACTCACATCACATGTATATTAAGGATCAGCTCCATGTTGTTCTCACTCCAGAACTCGGGATAACAAACAAAATAAGCACCCCTGGAATATTGGAAAGATATGCAAAGAAAATGAAAGAACTATATCAGGTGTCGACCCAAAAGTTAAGTGCTGTAGCCTGGAAAGACAAATGTTACTCCTGCTCACTTGTAGAATTAACACAAAACACTCATGAGGCCTGTTATGAGTTGAACTACACCCTCCTCCCTCATATATGCTGCAGTACTAACCCCTAAAGCCTATGAACATGACTCATTTGTAAATGGGGTCCTTACCAATGGAATCATGTTAAGATGAAGCCATGTTGGATTAGGGTGGGCCCTAATCCTACATGAACAGTGTTCCTATAAAAAGAGGAGAGTCCACAGGCACAGACACATGAGGGAAGAATGCCATGTGATGATGGAGGCACATACTGAATGCTGCAGCTATAAGCCAAGGAGTGCCAAGGATCCTTTGCATTCCAGTACGAATCAAGGTCATTCCAATGTCATCCAAACTATCAGAAGCTAGGAAGAAGAAATAAAGGACTCTCCCCTAAAGGTTTCACAGGCAGCATGGTGCCGCTGATACCTTGATTCTGGACTTCTAACATCCAGAACTGTGTGACAATACATTTCTGCTGTTTCAAACCATGCAATGTGTGATACTTGGCCTTAGCAACGCTAGGAAACCCTACCGTATTTTGCCATGTATAATGTGTACCCATATATTTGGCCAAAACTTTCAGGGGGAAAAAAATCTTTCATTTCAATTTTTTAATTCAATCTTTAACTTATATTTGTTTAGAAACAGAACTGATTATTGTATTCCAGGGTACTATTTTGCATATGGATATTGTTATTGCTTTCCAGAATTGCACTTTTAATACATAAGCATAAATAAAGGAATAAAAAATGTTATATAGGTATGGAATTAGTACTACCCATGTATAATGTGCATCCTTATTTTTCCCTAAAAATTTGGGCCTAAACGTGTCCATTATATGTGGCAAAATATGGTAATACCTAGCTTGACCAACCACAAAGAGGGCACGAAGTTCAGCCTTCAGTGAGTCTGACAAAAGGACAGGACTGTGTATCAGTAGCTACAAAAGAAGCATCATTAAATAAGGTAAATTTTACTGAAGATTTTGTTTCATTACGGCATGCAACAAAATCATGTCAAAATATCTACCTGAGAATTCTCTCTTCTCTTTTCCATTGTTTTCCCCAAAAACTACTCTCTCCTTTCCTTTTCAACCTGCAAAGCAATCCCTTTTGATTTTTCTTGCAGTTCAGCTCAATGGAAGCCTAGTGGTGAGGCCAACATCGGCCTGTGTTCATTTAATTGGAGAAGTCTTGCTATTGGAAGACCTCCTACTAACCCGGGGCACTGGCCAAGGGTTGCTTTGTGGCCCCACAGCCATCAGTAGACTATGTTTAATACTCAAACATGTTCACAGTGCTTTTCTATGTTCTGCTGAACTTTAGGTCTTTGGGTGTCCTCACTTATGCTCACGAGCTAAGGCTGCAGTACGACAGAGACTTTTGCAGCTATCCATTTCCATTGTTTGTGTATAAGACAATGGCCACATTGATTAAATTATTGGCTCATTCTATTTCATATTTTTGATGTTGTGGTTTCTCTGAAGGTATAAACATCAGCTAATGAATGTTTGCTGTAGGCAAACCTATTGCAATAATACATAGGCATGAAATCACGTAGTCAAGTAAAATTTGCTGTATTAAGAAAGTGTAGAAGAGTCTTCTTTGTCTTCTCCTTGATATATTAAGATTATAAGAAAGGCCTGGTTATTCTGATTTCCTGAAATTAGAGAATTTAGGGACTGGAGCAAATATCAGGGGGTTGGTGTGGATGTGACTTGAAGTCAGCTCTCATATTGGCCAAAGAGTAATTTAAGGCCAGGTTGCAAGGCTACTAAGAGAAAATATTCTACCTGTCTCCCTCCCTTGTCATTTCAATATACATAATGTTATTAGTTCATCTTTAGTTGAAGGGATAGCCCAGTAGCACAGAATGCTTTAATTCTCCAGGTAGCACACAATCCATGAATATTTCATATATACTAAACCATTGTAAGTCATTGCTTCTTCCTAGCAGTCAAGTTGCATACATTAATTAATGTTTGGCTTGAATTAATATTTATTAGATTATTATTTACATTAAATTATATTAAAATATTAATTCACGCATACATTGAGCAAATACAATTGCCAACTGTGGGATATTTGCAGTGTGTTTGTTGCATAATTAGACATTTATAAATCATTACAAGCTGTTCCTTTATATATAGCCAGAAATGTCAAAGGTACCCTTTAAGGAAGTTATACCTTCTGAAGGTGATTTGGTCTTTTGGTGCATATTAGAAGTACTGGAAAGTATAGTTACAAAAATGTGCTCTGCTTTCTTCATTTGATCTTAGCTAAAAGACTGAGAAGTGATGCATTGCTTTCTTTAAAAACATTAATGGTGTACCCAGACACTGGCATATACATAAATGGCAGACATAGAGAATTCACAGGTATATTTACATTCAATATACAAATTCTTCATGTCTGTCATTTATGGACTGAGTACTTAAATATGCTAGAATTTGCTCTAGGCAGTTCACATTGTTTTCATATTCAATACTTACAACATCCTCTGAAGTAGGTATTGATAGTCTTGCTTTATGGATGAAAGTACTGAAATTTAGAAAAGTTAAGTAATTTGGTGAAAGGTAATGAGTGGTAATGACTACTAGGGGAACTCGATATTAAACAAAATTCTCTCTAACTTCACAGTTCTTATTTTTCAGGACTACATAATAAAGTTTCCACCGTAAGTTATACTTTGCAGTTAGTCTCCGGAATTTGCAAAATTCTCCCAGGAAGGAATCTTACCAATCTTATCTAACTGCCACTTTACAAAGGAAAAACATGAAGCCTAGAACATTAGGAACACTACACTTGAAATAACTAAAAAGTCCATACCATAAATGCAATTCTTATTCTATCCAGAATAGGAGATATATGGTTTTTATTTTTTATCACTCAATAACTGTCACGACAGTATAAAAAACATAGATATTTGTTGCATGAATGAATGCTTGAGTGAATGAATGAATAAACTTACTCCCCACTTTTAATTCTTTGATGATTCCCCCATCACCTTCAGGATAAAGTCCTATCTTGTTCCAGTCGACACAGCCTTCCATGATCAGCCCTGCTTTGCTCTCCAGCTGACCTTCCGCACTAAGGAGCAGGTGCTCCGCGCTCTAGCAGAGGTCAGCTGACTGATGGTCCAGAACCTGCACTTCTTCCCCAGCCTCTCTGACTTGGTACACGCTATTACAGGCTCTCTTGAGGCTCTCCTCCTCCTCCTGTGGGCCCCTAGAGATGTTCCCAGACAGAGAGGTCCCTCCTCTCTCAGTGTTTCTGTGGCACCCTTTGCCCTCTCGACCTCGGTCCTTTCACACTGTACCTTAAACCAAACCACTGCACAGGGAGCCTGTGGACGGCAGGGCCCAGGACTTAGCAACAGGCAGAAGGAACCTAAGTCTGCTTGCTTAGTGCCTGCTGAGTGTCAAACCCTTTACACTGATGATCTCAGTTTGTTCTCTCAAAATTATGCAAGGAATATGACTATCATAACATATTGTACATGTAAACATGACCGTGTTTTATATCTCAAAGTCCATGGATTCAATGCTAAATGTATTTTTAATTCACTCTTATTAAACATTATACTATTATATTCTCATTCATTTTAGTGACACTCATATTCTTAAAAAAAGTCAGTAAGTAGGAGGGTACTTAAATAAAAAATGAGTCACTGGCCCTATAAAATGTTTATTGAGCACCTAGTAAGCGTCCAGCACTATGTTAGACCCTGATATTCTTGCAAAAGCTGGGTTGAAGAAAGCGTTGAACAAAGAATGTGTGATAGGGTAAGGCTTATTGGTAGTGAGAAAAAAAGAGTTTGAGGATAAGGCTGAAAATCAAAGGCGATAATAAAAAGCAAGACAAGATAGTAGTTTTTTTGAGTTCCTCCTATTTTACATACCTCAGAAGATTTCATTTTAATAACAATGCTATGAAGTTGGCTGTTGCAGGTTGAATCATGCCCCCTCAAAAAGATATGTGAAGTCCTAACCTCCAGTACTTTAGAAGGAGACCTCATTTGATATAAGGTCTTGACAGAGGTGATCACAATAAAATGATGTCCTCAGCCGAGAGACACCTAAGGCGATCAGAAGGAGAGAGGCTCCCTCCCAGCCAGCCTCAGAGGGAACCACCCTTACTCATACTTAGGTTTCCGACTTCTCGCCTCCAGAACTGTGAGGTGATAAATTTCTGTTGTTTAAGCCACCCAGTTTATGGCACTTTGTTATGGGAGCCCAAGGAAATGAATACATCGACATTTTAATCTCTGTTTTCTAGATGAGTAAACTGAGGCTTCGTTGAAGCAATATGACACATATGGGACCAAGTCTGGGTGGAAACAGACTCTCAGAACCCTGGGCATCAGGTCCTACAGAAGGTGGGAAAAGCGAAGATCCCCAGAAGGCTTGTCAGGGAAGGAGGAGGGACAGTTCTGGAGGAAGGAGTGCCCAGGGACCCATTCGAGCTTTAATTACTTCTCTTTCTTTCATTATGGCTGTTAAACCCAATCTGATCATGAGTATGGCCTTTCACTTTGAGAGTTTTCCACTTCCTAGGTCACAGATGGACCCTTTTTCATGTTTCTAGGGATTCTCTGTGTCAAAGGGAATTCGAGCCACTTATTCAAATGTGTGCGCTTTGCACGAGGCATCATCCTGAAGGATGACAGCACAAACCTGAGGGGACCATCTCCAATTAATCACAGTGATCAGTAAATCAGGTTTGACCTTCCCAGAGTCACATGGAGCATGCCCCAATCACAACTATTGATTCCTTCCTGGTCAGTGGAGCTGCAGCTCAAAATGCTCCAGGTGAGAGAAAGGGACAGAGCCTTTGTTCCCATGCCACCAAAATGCTCAGGCCCCTTAAGGAAGCTGTACATCCAAGACATTTTGTTGAGGGGTCAGGACATATTATTTTTCCGCCAAATGGAGTCTATGTTAGATTGGTATTTCACCATTATCTTTGGGCTACGTATGCGATCTCTTCAATTAAGCTGGGATTTTATTAACATACCCTAGACGTTGTGACAGCTGCTACCTAATTGCTTCTTCTGTCTTGATCGCTCCCGTGTCCCTCGCGGGTAACATGTGCCATGCACACAGCAGGCCCCCCCTAAATCTTTGTTGAGTAAATGAAAGATCCTAGGATGCGGAGTCATATAAGTTGAGTCTGAATTTGAACTCCACGTCTTCTGTTTCAGGCACTGTGCTAAGTCCTGGGAAACCCAAAAAGGCAAGATTTGATTCCTGCCTTCAAAAACTCACCATGGGGGTGGGGCATGCATGTGGGGAGGCAGGGAGACAGGTATAGAAAACAGATCTCCAGTGTCCACAGGGAAACCCAGGGAGAGCATTGTAGCAAGGCCCCTTCACTGGTTAAAGGCACTTGAGTCAGAGAGACCAGTGGGAAGCTCAGCTGCACCTGACTGAGCTGCACTTGGAATTCCTAAAATAAGCCACCTCCTTAGAAATAGACATTATTCACACTGCCAAGGGAGGGAGGTATTTTTATGGGTCAGCTCTTTAGCTGCTGAGAAGATCCCGTGAGAAATTTGGTGTTCTTGGGCTCCCGGGGAATCAGTGGCTGATTTTTCTCTAAATCATTAGCATGAGTGCTGCTTTTTATAATTCTCCTCAGCCCCTGTAGGGTACTGTATGGGCACCTGAGTGATCGGCTGGTTTGTTCCTTCCACAAGAGCATTTATTGCTATAAGGCAGGCTCTGCGCTGCATGCTACAGGAACAGAGGTAGAAAAGCCCGCTCCCTGCCCTCAAGACTCATTATGCAGAGTCAATAGACAAGTAGTTGACATGTAACTACCTTGGTAATAGCCTCTCATAAGAACATAGGGAACAACAGTTTAGGGATAAGGGTGGAATCACACCTTAAATGATATCCAATGGATCTAATGAATGGCTATAAACAATAGGAACGCTCAGCTGATGCCAATGTATGCAGCCCTCAAAAATGAGGAGTGATTTATAAATAGTTTGGAAATGCTCACCTGTAATAAAAGGTTAAAAAGGAGCACAAAGTTATATATAGAATATTTTAACCATGCAAAACAAGATAAAAATTCAAACAAAGTAAGGATATATGCATATGAGAAGGCAGAAGCATTTACACAGGCAAGTAAAATGAATTATTTCCTCTGTTTGCTTTTTTCATCTTTTGGATATTTCAAAATCATAGTCATAGCAGTCATAATTTTAAAAATGGAACTAAAATGCCAACCAGCTTTTGTTTTTTTAAATGGCCTGATTACTATAAATTAGCCAAGTAGTGTAAATGTGAGGTGTGAGTGAGGTTGTCTTTGAATTATATGGAATGAATGATGTGAATCCACTGATCCACGGTGATCTTCATTAGACAGAGACTTCATTAGGTACAGATGAGGTCAAATCCAGGAAGCAGGATTTGCTGGGAGAGCTCATGGTGTCTCCCAAGATCAATTGCCAAGCTTGCAATGTAAGCAAAAACAAATCGGTCAAGGAGAAAAAGAAGTGATAAAATCTGCTGTATCAACTGAATCATTATCTGTTTTGCTGTTATGCTATTTCTTTTTCTCTCTGCTCCACTTCTTCCTCTCTCCTTCTTTGTCTCTTTCCCAGGATCCATGGAGGGCATAAAATATTTAAGGATTTAACCTGCTGATAGGTATCGGGTTTACCTGCATTTAACTTCAAACTGGATGTTATCTAATCAACCTTTTCTATTTTTCATTTACACATTTATTTACTATCATAAAGGGCATGAAAGGTCTCTCAGAATCTGGAAAATGTGGCTAAATCATATTTTCCACGCTCTTGCTGTGATTTTTGCTGTGTGACATTCCCGTTATTTATAGGTCTACATTTTTCTGATCAGTTCAGGGTTCCTCATCTCTCTGCCTGCTTCTTAGATTTCTTCTGGTGGGATGGTGACAGGTTTAGTGAGTCAAGACATCCTTGGGGAAGAAGAGCTCTCCTGGGTCCAGGAGAGTGCTAAGAAGAGGCATGCTGGGCTTGGAGGTCAGTTCTTCTGACTTTTGGTCAAATGGGCCCATGATGTATCATCTACTAGACTGTTAGCTTCTTGAGGTCAAGGACAAAATCATTCATTCATATATACTTTGTTAGCACTTAGCATGATGCCTGACATACAACATATACTGAACGAATGTGTGACTGACTGAATAATAAGTAAATAAACAACGAAACAAGCCTTTGACATTTTATAAGTGCTCTGTGCAAAGTTGATACTTTCAAAAATCTTTATAGGGCAGAATTCATTATTGCCTAAAATGTATTAGAATTGAATAAGTGATTTATTATGCAATATTTATAAAGGATCAATACTAAATTTGTCACAGTGATAGTAGTGATTTATTCATTCATTTATCTGTTCATTTGTTGTGATACAGGTCGAGGGCCAGCTCAGTGTCAGCCTTTATGTTGGGGGATAGAGAGAGAACTCTTCCGGGTTGCGATTATTTCCTACCGTGTGCAGAGAGTTCGACTAACACATCATCCCTAGATTCTTCCTGCCCCTTGCTCACTCCTCCCCAGGTAAGGAGGAGTGTCATAATCTGGTTGGTCACTTTGGAAGGCCTCAGAAAGATCCAATTGTATTCAGAGTGTTTATGGCAATTAAGACACTATGTGGAGTTCCTGGAAGGCCTGCAGAAAACCATACAGCGGATCGCCAGTGACTTTGGCGTAAAGCCATGGTCGCATTTTCTAATACCTAGTCTTCTTTTGAGAAAACCCCCTTGAGCTGCTACTGAGTCCTTGATCTACGTAACAAATATGAGCTTCCCATCATGAACTGGCTATTAAGCGACCCACTAAGACAGAGGTTGGATGTAGCGACCCATCATTATAAGGAAATGGGAGGTATGAGCCTGGGCTGGAGGAGGTCATGAAGGGACAGTAAATTGCTGAAGCAGATAGCTTAGACTCCTGATGAATTGGTGCCCCATCCCCCAGATCTCAGGCTCAAGGAGAGTTCCCTATCATACGTTAAACTCTATTCCAGAGAATTCCAATTTCCAGAAATGATGAAGTATCATTGTTATTGCACAGAAAACAGTGATACAATGTGGACAAAATATGCAATATATATATGTATGTAAAAAAAACATCTATTTGGTGGTACCGTAGAACAACCCAAAAGAGGCAAAAAGTACAGGGGAGGAGGAAAGAGTTCAGGGGTGGTAGAAGGGTCAGAAAGGTAGGAGAGAAATTCTGAAAGGGCGAGAGCTCCAAAGTCTGAACATAAACATGTCCTGAATCCTTGGCAGTTTGCTCATCTACCCGTGTTGAAGGGAGGGGACCCCAGTGAGCCTGGTAACAAAGCTGTGGCTGGAAGCTGAAAGCCCTGAACGGAGACTTCAACTTCTACAAACTGCAAGGAAAGACAGTTTGGCTTTGACTCCAGCCTAGTTAATTGCTTGCTGTAATGAAAATCACAGAATGCAGGGTGTCTAGAACGCATCATTTACTACATCCAGTACCTAATGCGACAATCAATGAAGCAAGGAAGTGTGAACCACAGTCCTCAAAGAAAGCAGCCAGTACAGTTAAGGCGAGGGCGAGGGCGAGGGTTCGGATTCTGGCTTTGGTTTGTGTGTGTTTGGGTTAGGGGGAGGGCTGGGATTGGAGTCCGAGTGCTTGTGAGGCTTATGGTGAGGGTGGCAGTGAGTGTGCAGTTGAAGGTGAGGTTAAGGGTTAGAGTTTTAGTTTGCACTGGGATTACTGAGGGATATTGAAAAGGAGCAAAAGCTAACGTTGCCTTTTACACTCAAATCCTGAAACAGTTGAGAAAAGGTAAAAGGGTAAGGCAAGTGGGGAAAATACCTCCTTAAGTTAATACTGAAAGGTGATATGTGTGACGATGCCTTGTTCTTGTGGCCAGCTGTTCTCGCTCACACTCTCCTCCAGATGAGACAGACTTACTGCGGCAGATGCTATTGGTGTCCTCAGCCCCTTGTGACTTCACTGAGGCTGCGCTTGACCCATGCAAGGGCACACTGATGACTTCCCACTTCCCTGCTAGCAAGACATCTCACCTCTTTTCCTTTATGGCTTCTTTTGAAGCCTTAGAAGCGGATGTAGGCTCAAATGCAGGGGGACTTAACACCCGAGGGCAACCTTCCACCAATGGGCAATGGGCATCAACATGTCAGTGCCCCCAACTTCTGTGCTACAGAGACAATTCCGAAGTTCATCCTACACTGTGCTTTTAAGGTGGGATTTATCCCCATCTGCTCTCAGTGGTGGACAGCCCAATGATTCTACATCAGCTCTCTTTCCTTCCTTGTCTGACTATTTCTGCTCCCTTATTTTGGCTTTATGGGAGGAACTACTGGCACTCGTGTCTTTTAAACAATTTTTATTTTTGACACTTATGTCTTTGTTTCAGTTGTGCAACTTTTCAAAAAGTTTTATTTATTGATTTTAGAGAGAGAAGAAGGAAGAGGGAGAGAAGGAGCAAAAGAGAGATAGGGAGAGAGCAAAAGAGAGAGAGTGAGCCAGAAAAAGAGAGAGAGAGACATCAATTTGTTTCACTTATTTATGCATCCGTCAGTTTTGATTCTTGTATGTGCCCTGGCTGGGGACTGAACCCACAACTTTGGTGTATTGGAATGACACTCCAACCAACTGAACTACCTGGCCAGGGCTCAGTTGTGCAACTTTGTCAAAAATCAGTGTGGTATATTAGCATGGGTCTATTAAAGTGTTCTCTTTTCTGTTTTATTGATCCATGTGTCTGTCCTGCCAGTACCTAACTGTCATGATAGCTGTGGCTGTATCTTAGGACTTAACAATGGGAAGAGCAATTCCTCCCAATTTTTTATTGTTGAGATTATTTTAGTTAGTTTTGGGCTTGTACTTTTTCATATAAATTTTAGAGTAATATTGTCTATATCTAAAACAATCTTCTTGAGATAGACACGGGATTGTGTTAGATCTGTTTTTAATTTTGGGGAGAATTGACATTATTAATATAGTCAGTAGTTCAGTCTGTGAATACAGTATATCTTTCCATTTATTTAGATATCCTTTGATTTCTTTCATTGGCATTTTGTAGTTGTCAACATACAAGTTCTATACGTATTTTCTTACAAGTACACCATAAGTATTTCATTTGGGGGAGTGATTATAAGTGATATTATATTTTTAATTTTGATGTCCACATGTTCATTGCTAGTAGATAGAAATACATTTGCATGTGTATGTATGTGTTGGTCTTGTATCCTGTGACCTTGCTAAATTCACTTATTAGGTCTAAGGATGTTTTTTGTAGATGTACTGGGAATTTCTACGTAGAAAATCATATCACCTTCAAATAGGAATAGTTTTATTTTTTCCTTTCTGGTCTACATGCCCATTTTCCCCTTTTCTTGGTCTATTGCACTGGCTAGAACTTCCACCACTGTGTCGAATAAAAAGGGTTACAGTGTCCATTCTTGAATTTTCCCAACTTTAAGGAAAAACACTCAGTCTTTCATGATTAAGTATAATGTTAGCTGGAGAGGTCTTTTTTTTTTTTTTTTAAATCATTCTAGGTATTGAATTTTTTTATTTTTAAATCATTTTTATTGTTATTTTATTTCAGTTGTCCCAGTTTTTCCCTCTTTGCCCTCCTCTGCCCATCCCATCTCAGGCTCCCACAGTTAATTCCCACACTGCTGTCCATGTCTGTGGGTCATTCATACATGGCCTCGGTATAGCCACTCCTGCTTTCTTTAAGATTAAGGTTTGTATAATAGGTCTTTAAAAAAAATCCTTTTAGTATTTATATTTGAAGTGAGTTTCTTGTAGATAGCATACTAGATGGGTCATGTTTTTAATTCCCTCTGCTAATCTCTGTCTTTTAATTGGTATATTTATTTCATTAAATTTATTGTAATTATGAACATGTTAGGGATTAAGTCTACCATTTTTTTGGTTTACTTTTCCCCCCTGTTTTTCATATTTGGTTTTTTTTTTCCTTACCTTCCTGTGGATTACTCAAATATTTTTTAGAGTTCCATTTTGACTTATAATGTTTTTGAGTGTATGCTTTTGGGTAGGCTTTTTGGTGGTTGCTTTAGGTATTTTGCATGCATCATAGATACATTATCACAGTCTTCCTTAGTTGGAGAGCTTGCACTTCCAGACTTACAGGTTTAGACTTCTTTCAAGGGGAACTAATATTTTGCAGTTTTATTATCCTTATGTCTTCTGTGGTATCAGCAAGTCAGGTTTCATAGGCTCCCCTGAAAGACAAGAATTCCTGGGTTTGGTGGGCTCAAATAACTTGTCTAAGCTCATGCAACTTGTTAACAGCACTGAGAAAGCTGGTAATAAAATTTTTGAGTGGATGAGTGAGTAAGCCCTAACTTTCTGATTTCTTGACCAGCAGAGGTCTGACAGATTTCACAGTCCTGGCCAGGGAATGTGGAGGCGCTTCTACGCTGCCTGAATTGCAGAGCTTCTGCCACTTTTCATAAACAGTCCTCAGGAGACCTTGACAAGCACAATGGTCTAATGGAAAATCTTTTACCAGTGCTCTCTCCCCTTCTGTCGCAGTTTACACTTATTTTATAAGGTCTCCGACATTTAGAAACGTGAAAAACATGGTCTAAATTAGTGCTAATGTGACACCAGTGCATTCTAGCGGTAACCAAATAAAGACAACTGCAGGGGGTCAGCTCAGGGTAAAGTGCACCCCCGTCCCTAGGCCATCCCCAAGGGATGCAGTTTCTCTAAAGTAAATATTACAAGTTGGAAGCGCTGACATATCTGGCTCCTGAGAGATCATATGCCCTAAATGCCATTCGATGAGACCCTCTGTTTTACTCTTATTTGTATTTGGGGAAACACTGAAAGTCTCCTAGCTAGTGACATGCTCTGCCTCGGCCAAGAGATCCAGCGGTGACCCGTAAGTCGCTTAGGGAAAAGGATGCAAGGAGAAGACGGCACCCTGCCGCCCAGGTGGAGAGGGCTCTCCAGAGCTCTGCCATGCCAGCACCCTGACCTCAGACTTTCAGCCTCCGGAACTGCAAGAAAAAAACTTCTATCATTTAAGCCACTCAGTCTTTGGTGTTTTTGTTAGAATAGCCTGAAAGGTGTAAGACATTTGTTTATGTGCATGTAGTGTGACTTGTATTTTTGTAATTAGTGCTTTTTTTTAAAAAAAAACAAATGACTGACGTCTCTGTTCTCAGAAAGCATGATATCCTTCTAACGAATGTTGCCTAGGCAGTGACTTTAGGGAGAGCACTGTGTTTGCTGTTATGGGCATTTGGTTTCCTAAGAGGATGGTCATCCCGTGATGGGACCACATGGCACATCCCCACATTTACCCCCACGGCTGAAACTATGTCATCTTACAGTGTAACAGTCCACTTTCATGATGATGGTCTTGAAACTTTAAGCAAAACAAACTCTAACTTATTTTTGGCGAATACTTTTGCAAAACACTTTTCACATAGGTCTCTGCTATTGGCCTTGTGACACGCACATTTTTAAATTATGCCAGCAATCACTGTTCAGAGACATCCTGTGATTTGTTTAGAATCCTCTAGCTACAAAGTAAAGACAGGTTAACTCCCCATGCTTTCTTATTCCAAATAATAGGTTTAAGTCTTATACTTTGTTTCAGTATATGGAGAAGTATGTGGGGCATTTGAAAGATTTTCATGAAAATATAGAAATTATTGCTAAGGAACAAAGGTTAATGTTTCAGTTTCCTGAACAATATATTTATGCTGAACATCTTGTTTCTGGTCAAAGTGGAGTTTTATTTTTATTGTTATCATTGTCAACACAGGGCTTTTGGTGTATCATCTCATTAAATTCCCACAACGCTATGAGGAGGCCAGTGAGACTGGTCCCGTATTACAGACCAAGGAACTCAGAGTTGGAGAACTCAAGCTCACGGAGAGGACACGTCACAGCTGGCAGAGGTCAGAGTGCAGGTCCTCTGACTCAGCACTCATGTATCAGTCACTGTTTTCCAGTCCCCAACTTGGAAGAGAGCAACCCCTCATTCAAGGTCACACCTGCAGTTGGTTCAGAATAGAACCTCAACTATTTACCTCATCCCCCTTAGTCTTTGGCTCTTGCCAACCCATTCTATTGGCTGGATTTGGGAACACATCTCCAAAGCTGGCATGTAGCGTTCTTCTGGCGAAACAGCACGGTTTGAAATCTTTTGTCTTTAGCCCTATGACCTGTTTTCCCTATCTCTGGTGATTTGTCCTGGTCTTCCCCATCACTTCAGTGGCAATGATTGAGACTGGACCAAGCCCTGTGCCTCTGCACAGTTCTGACCTCAGGAGACGTGCTTGAGGCAACGACAGGTGTCCTTACACCGGCTGGTTCCACTGCCTCCCAGCTTCCCACAGTCTTCTGTTTGGAAGGTACTGACTTGCAGTCCTTCCTAGCCTCCAGGCACAGATTAAATGCAATTACACAATTTATTACTGTATAATCATTATATACCTGGGGCTTTCCAAACAATAAACCCTAAATTGCATTTCCCAAAGGTCAAAAGCAATTTTTCTTATCCTTGCAAAGTGCTTAATGACTTTGAACAGAATGGAATGCATACATATGAGGAGTAAATGAATATGGAAAATAACTAGTTATTTTGAAATGTGAATTGATTAAATTTCTGATTTAAAAAATTCCATCAGTTTCTGGATTTGTAAGAAGTCTGCTATCGGGAAACATCATGCTGGACAATGATAGTTGTGTTTATTTTATCAAATGTAGATCATCTTGTTTGACATGGTCATGTGACTTAATCAGCCTGGGTTGCTATAACAAAATACCACAGACTGGATGAGACATTTATTTCTATGGTTCTGAAGGCCTGAGAGTCCAATATCAAGGTGCTGGCTGATGCGCTCCCAGTAACGCCTTTTTCCTGGTTACAGATGACCATCTTCTCAGTGTTCCTTCACATGGTGCAGACAGAGAGAGAGAGGGAGTGTTCTGGTCTCTCTTCCTGTTCTTATGAGGACGCTAATCTCATGATGTGGGCTCTATCCTCATGACCTCATCTAAACCTTGTTGCCTCCCCAAAGCCCCACCAGCAAATACCATCACACTGTGGGTATGGGCTTCCACATGTAAATTTTAGAAAAACACAAACATTCAGTCCATAACACCATGGAATAGATGAAGAAACTGGGGCCCAACTACTTGAAATGGTACGAAAGAGGGAGCATCAGTTACAGACAGTTGCCTTAGTCTTACTTAGAGCAAACTATGTAGCCCCTAGAATGGTAGAAGGATTGAGGAGAAGAGTATTGAAGAGGGGGCCTATCCTTGATTCCAATTCCAAACATGGAATTATACCTATGTTTCCTTAGACCTCCTACTGGAGAATACCTTAGGGCTGAGATGGCAAATATGGACCAGGTGTGCTAGCCATTCTCCTAACTCTGCCTTTGACAGTCCCTGCTAACACACTCTTTGCTCCTAATCTCTGTGCAACCTCAGAATCATGTTTAACTAAATTCTGCAGTTACTATTATTTAACAGTTAGAGCCAGGAAGTGAGCTTCTCTTGTACCTGGGTTCCAGACTGAGTAACAAAATACTGTATTTCTGGATCAACCCCTACACAATTATGTGTGAACACTTGCTCCAAATTCTTCCCTCCTTGTCCCTTGGAGGGCTAGCTACTCTGGCCTTTTGTATTTGCTTTTGGGTGGTCACAACTGGCCTTGTGCCCTTCACCTTATGGCCTCCTGACTTTCAGAATATCATATGTTCTCACGTCCAGCTTTGAGAAAGTAAAATATTCATTCCCTTTGGAAGAATGAGTCATTGTTCACCTTATTCCCTCATGTGCTGTAATAGCAAGCCACTCAAGTGATGGAAGTATCTGTCGCTCTTCTCTCCTTTCTCTCTCTCTCTCTCTTTTCTAATGAACAATAAAAGGGATTGGAAATTGACATACTCAACAACAGAGATGAATATCAAAATCGCCATGCTGAAAAAAGAAAGTACATACTGTTGGATCATGTCTACACAGATCTGAAAAAAATACAAACCAGTGTATAGGGTGGAGAAACCATTTGCCTGGGGACAGTGGATGGGAGCAGGGAGCCCAGAGAGAGGAGGGAGAAAGGGGCTATAAATGGGGCACCAGGAAGCTTTTGGGGGTGACGGTTAAGACCATTGTCTTAGTTGCAGTGATACTTCCGCAAGTGTGTACATTTGTCAAAATTTAACACATTGTTTGATCCTTCCAGGTTTTGCTTTTAAGCTTTGTTAAGCAACACAGAGGGACATTTTATCTAGGGCTATTTTTCTCCATTACTGAGGCATAACTATTCCAAATATTTTACCCAATACTCCATGAAATATGAGATTTTCCACTCTGGCTACTGGGAAAAAGCATTATTCCTGGCCCCATGTCAGCCACAGAGAATGATTCCTCTACTGCTTTTCCCTCTGGCCTCTGGTATTCTGCTCACACCCATGTGCAGATCAGTACTCAGCTGGGGTACTAATTAGCACTTGAGGGTGACTCTGTCAGTGTCCAGAGCTCCCTGTCTCTGGGCTCTCTGTGCTCCTGCACTCTGTCCTCCAAACTTTGGACACTTTGGTTTCCCCATGTTCTCAGTGCCATAGCCGGACCCTGATGAGACCGCAGGGCCCCGCTCGGCTTCTTGCCCTGTGCCAGGAGCTGGACCCTCCCCCCAGACAGCCAGCTGGGGCAGTTGTAGAGCTAGCCCGATCCCTTCCCTTCTGTCACACATCACTGTCCTTTATCGTCTTTTGTTTAAAGTCTCAAAATATGCTGTTTCATATATGTGTTGGTTTTTTAAATGTTTTAGATGAGAGGGCAAATCTGGCCTCTGTTGCTCCATTTTGACCAGAAAAGGATGCCTCTTCTCCCTTTGGATTTATGAAATGATTTGTATTGTTCGACAAGGCATTCCCTTTGAGTTCTGCTCCCAGAAATGGCCTCTAGTGGCACATCTTTCTCCTTTTCTGTCCATGTGAGTTAGAGAAGAGAGTTTGGATGTTGCTATAAAAATCTCCTTTCTCTTACGACTGACAGTATGAGGCAGATTTCTCAAACTGGAGGCCTACAGACTTAATCTAACACAAAGATATGTGTGCGTGTGTGTGCGTGTTTGCCAGCACAATCCTTAAAAAAAAAAAAACTCCCAAAATTCTGTTCAACATTAAAGCACTGGCATTTTCCCATGAGTGTCTGGATTTCTGGCTTCTCTTGGAAAATCCGAAGACCTGACATCCTTAGCTCATGTTCCCACATTGTCCCATTTATCTAAAATGCATTAGCAGCTGCCCCCTTTCGAAGGGGTCCACACTGTCCTCTCTGACGCAGGCCTCCTCAGGTACCCATCGTCATCTCTGTCCCTTGCCTGGTCCCAGGAGGCATGAGGACGTGTGGCCCCCAGTATGGAGGTAAGCGTCTCAGTTCTGGAGTTCAGGGGGGGACCTGGCTCAAACCCCTACGCTGGCATTTTGGTGATTGGTATGTAGTACGTTCCCTGTCCACATGTTCCTGAGGCTACAGACACACTTTTTGCTTCTTCTGTGCCCCTGATATTGACCCTCTTCTCCCTGACAGATTCTGGCTTCACTGCCCCCAGGTTCTGCTTCCTGTCCGGTCTGTCTTTTGGCTTTAGATTCCACTGCCAGCTGCTTTGCTTTCCCATATCTCACATCCAAGCCTCCTTCAGGCGGACTTTCTGATGGATTCGGTCTGTCGTAATTATCCCTTTTGGACAAGTGCTCTGAACCAAGAGAACTCAGAAAACCAGAAGCTGGTTTTCTCTTTGGGTTGACTCTTTGTGGGCAATCAGGTGCCTGTGTTTGAGCTGATAAGCGTGGTTCACAGTATTGCAGATCACATGACACAGCTTTCTCCAGAAAAGATGGTGGGCTCGGCAGGCCCTGAGAGTGGAATACATGCCTCTGTGCAGCTATGTCTAATTCTCTTTGCAACCTCCCCGGGACACTGAACGCATTCAAACAGTAACTTTACAGTAATGATGATAACAAAAGTAATAATAATGGCAACAGTAATAGCTACTCTTTGTCAAGCACTTCCTATTTTCCAGGCATCATAGTCAGCACTTTGCACAAATTAGCTCAATTTACCCCCAGAGTAACTCTAATAATATGGACTTTTCTTTTCTTTTTTTTCCATTTTAAGGATGAAGGAACACTCTCAGAGAGGTTAAGTGTCTCTCCCAAGCTCATGGTAGAGTCAGGAATGAAATTCAAACCCAGGCAGATCTGATTCCAAAACATTTTGCAATGAGGCACAGAGAGCAAATCAAGGAGTGTTCAGCTGGGGTGTGTCACTTGGAACAAACTTGTGGGCCAGGGCTTATCACGTCCTGGAGGCTCCTTGGGAAACCGGGGAGGCCTTTGGAACTGGAAGTAGGAAGGGCAGGAGGGACATTCAGTGGAATCCGAGTGCCTCCCAAGAAAGACAGAGGTTTTGCCACGTGGAAGCATCAGTGATTCTGGCACGACAGACAAGGACCTTGCCATTGATTTTTTCCACAGTCCTGTGAGAGTTAGGTAACCTCCATGAACCTCAGCTTCCTTTTCCTGAAACAAAACAGTGTCCTGCAGCAACAGTTACTTTAAAGGGCTGTTCGGAGGGTTAAAGGAGATAAGGCATGTCAGTTTCCTGGGACATGGTAGACACTCAGGAAATGGTATTAGACTTCCCCAATCCTGTACCTGCCATTCCTAAACCCAAAAGTCTCTGAAATTGTAACTTTGGAGTCAAAATAAATTTGGGGGCAAAATATAACCTTAACTGACGTAAGGCTACTTGTGCTATACGAGTTAGATTTGATAAAAGAGTCCTGTGAAATACACAGTATATACGTCTTAGCATGTCTCTAAGGTCTGACAATTTCTGAATTCTGAAAGTCCTCTGGCCTCAAGGATTTTGGATAAGGGACTGCGGACCAGTATCATTGGTGCCATTATCCCATATCTGCCTCTCTTGTGGTTTGATGAGTCCTTGCTGAAATAACAGCCTGTCTTGTTAAGTTTGTTTTTTCCAACCCCTAGCATAAATGCCTGGGACATGGTTGGCAATTTATAAATGTGTATTGATTAAATGAATAAAAGAACGATAGGTCCTGGTGATGAAGAAAATAAAAATGAAGTCCCAGAAAATGAGAGAGGAAAAGCATGCATTATTTTTTTCCTCTTCTTTTCTTTGGTCTTTGAAAGGATTCTGAGTCTTTTGAGGGGCCCTATCATTAACCGGGGGAACGGGGAGGAAGGGCTGGAAGCGGCCCCAGAATCCTGAAAAGGCCGTTCGAGGAGCAGAGCTGGCAGCAGCGTCTGCTTCGTGATTCTATGCAGGAGCACAGTTGCCTTTTTTGGAGGGCTGGCTCAGACACAGCTGGTGTTACAAGCTTTGCAACCCTAATGCAAGGAGAAGCTGGGAAAATCCCACAAAGTGATATTGAATCTGCTTGTGGTCAAGTTGGGACTCCAAATTTGGGCAGTGGAATTCGGTGGGAAAATGGGAAATGCATCAGGGTTACATAGGGAACCTAAGATTTATCAGGACGGCAAGCGGCCATTTCCAGAGAGGCCTGCAAGTGGTTGTGATATTTCTGAGGAGGAGGGACAGGGGCAGGGAGGGGCCCATAGCTCACTGTCGATGTGATCAACCTGTTAAAATCTTTGAACAAATGGAAAAATCAAAGTTGTTCCATGATACCTTTCCAATCAGTGCATACCAGTGTGTGTGTGTATATATATATACACACACACACACACATATATACATATATATGTGTGTGTATATATATATACACATTTAAAAAACATGAAATCAACTGATTAGAACACAAAATACTAGAAACAGTTCAAACAATTGTAGTAGATGCCAAAATTCTATGTTACTAGGCTTCTGCTTAAAGCTATTTAAATGCGCCTCAGTGAGAGTTAAATGGCCAGCTCAAGCCAGGAAGGCTCTTATTTGACCTCCCAGGGGTGTTTTAGGTAGTGAGGCCATCTGAGACTTGAAATGTAGATGAACTCAGCCCCTTTCCAGCTCTCTGTTGTTGCACTTACCATACAACCTCTCTGAACTTCAATGTTTAATCTGTGGAACGGAGTCTCTAACACTTCTCCCAACCCTTTAAGGGCAAATGTGATTGTGCAAATGAAAAGATCTGCATCCAGTGCTGTTCAGATCTTGCACGTAAGAGTGATCTAGAGAGACCAATCTCAAAGTAATTGGTTCTCAGCATTAGAAGGGTCCTCTTGGTCCAGGTATTATTAAGCCAGAGGTTGCCCCCTCAACTGCTGGCTGAATTTGGCTGACAGCATTTAAGAATTGGTACACAGTACACAAAGTTTTGGAATTCAGGTTTCACTGGAGCCCTGGAAACACTGGTCATCATTCCAGCATAGCAGCACACAGACTCGGAGTCAAGAAGAAAATGGAGGGAAGGGACCAGGACTTTGGCAGTCCCCAGTGTGCCCTGCAATGTATCCGAAGGACCTGAAGCGAAATCATGTCATCTGCTTAATACATGGCATTTGAGATTTTGACCCTTGCTTTGAAGTACTGGAGACCTCGGTTAAGATACTAGTGATTTTGGAGAAAGTTAAAACATCAAGAAATTATGAAGCCCTAACATCCTAATAGAAATCTATTGAATTAAAAAAAATGTGGGTAATTTAACTAGGCTGGTCACAGACCCAGAAGAGAACAGAAAGCCCAAATGCCACCTGGGGGCTGAAATGGGCTGAAAGTTGAGAATTTCTGCCAAAGGTTCATTTAGGATTTCTAAACAATAGCTGCAGATTGCTGAGCGGGCAGGGAATAGCCTGCATGTGTAGGCTTGGGCCCAACAAGAAAACATATTACCTTTCTATCAGAATCTGAGTTAAGAATTTGAGGAGAGCTACTATTATTAACCCACAGAAGCCTGTCATTGTTTTCTGTCACCTGCATAGAAACACACACCTCTGCCCTCAAGTCCCCCAACTTCTCTGTGTTTCCCCCCCAACCATGGCGTCTTTCCCCAGCTGTTCTTCCTGCAAAAACTCTCTACCTCAGAGGTTCTAAACCAGTTTTGTCCTACAGATCTTTTTGCTAGTTAGGCAAAGCCTATAAACCTCTTTTGAGAATATTTTTAAATGTATCAATAATATATATTATAATTAAGGTGAAAGAATATGTGTTAATAAGTATCATATTATTCCATATGCATTATAAAATCCAAAATAAAACCAATTACATTTAAATACAGTCATCACAATATTAGAAAAGCACTTTGTGTTATATTGTAGTAACATGTGGGCTTCTTTATTAACACATCAAATAACGATACCATAATATTGAAGTGGTAATGAGTATAAATGACATTTTGTGATATTTACAACATTGTGATGTGATATGAAAATAACCTGTGATTTCCTCAGATGACAGCTAAGTTATGGTGAATAGTTCTGTGGTTTGTTGCTTACATTCAAATTTGAAGGAAATGCCAAATTTCAGTTAACGATGGATGCGAATGAAGAGGTAATTATATTCCCAGCCAAGTACATAGACCCCCTAACTTCTCTTTCTAGATTTGTCTCTTCTCTCTAAGAGGTAAGTCATGGGCTTTAGGGTCAGAGTTTGGGGCTGGCTCTATTTCTTGACCATGTAACTTGACTGTGCTCCCGTTTTCTTACCCCTACCTGGTAACAGTAACAGCACATGATGGGTCCTGTCATTATGGTACAGTAGCTGCATCATGACATCTACCTCTTAGTGGAGTCCGTGCCCATGTCCTTTCTGCCTTGCCTTGTGCAGATGGTTGGCTGCTTTGTGTCTGCTGGAGTTTGTGCTGAGCTTGTCTCGAAAGTGCAGGACAGGTGTTCGGCAACCTGGAGAGCTCACAGTGGATGAGGGGCTGTGTATTTGAGTCATCCAGCTGAGTAGGGGCGGGGACCCAACTTTCCTGCAATGTGGAGCAGCCTGGCTCTGGCTTGATGGTTTCAGCCACAGTGAAGGAGAACGAAGGAGGCTCATTTTGCAACAGGCGCCCTTGAGCCTGAACTGCAAATCAAAAATTCTGGGCACGCCTCATGTGCAGATGGTATAAAACAATTAGCATCATGTTCGCTTTGTTTTGCTCATTTTAGGCTCTCTTTTCTTTTTCTTTTTTCTTCTTTTGTGGACTGAAGGAAAAGGTGGGGTGTGTGTGTGTGTGTGTGTGTGTGAACTGTCCCTGCCTGTTGGTGGGAGACCTAGGATAAGAAGTCATCAGGGTGTCCCTTGCAGAAATCTGTCCCTGCCCCACCTCGAGTTCCATGGAGACACCTGTCTTATTCATCTCAAGTAACTGTAACAGAATACCATAGGCTGGGTGCTTAAACAACAAAAATTTATTTCTTACTGTCAGGAGACTGAGAAGTCCGAGATCGAGGTGCCAGCATGGTCGGGGTCCGGTGGGAGACCTCTTCTTAGTTTACAGACAGCCGCCTTCTTGCCTTCTTTCTGTTGTGTGACTGCGACAGACTCTGTCTTGTGTCTTCTAACAAGGACATTAATCCCATGCATGAGGGTTCCTCCTCACAGAGGCCCCACCTCCAAATACCATCATATTGGGGATCAGGGCTCCAACATAAGAATTTGGGGGCACACATTCAGTGGCTAGCAAGCCCCCAGGAAGAAGCTAAAGGGATTCTTTCCTTAAGGTGCTCTGTGAGACAGAGGAATCCAAGTGTGTCTGCTCAATGTCCAGTTCTCTTATTCCTGGAAAAGAAGGCAAGGGGGGTGAGGGGTGCCAGTGGAGATCGGGTGCCATCTATGTTCCTGATGCATTTGCAGGCATCAGGCTGTTTATCCCTCATTCCAGCGCAATGGAGCAGCTCTTTCTCACCCCTGTTTTACAATTAGGAAAGTGAGGATGTGCCAAATAACCTGTTTGAACATATGTGGAAGGGAATGTGAACAAAGTGAAGTTGAGGCATTTTTTTTTTTGCCTGGTGATCCCCTCATGCATGGAACATGCCTTCTGTTGGTCCCTTGAACTCTGGCAACTGCAAGAACATTTGCAGTTGAGGACATCACCACTGTCACCTGGGGTACTGGCAGGTAAAATAGTTAGGACCCCTCTGTTGGCTCCCTGTCCAGCCTGGATGAGGGCACTTGCAAGGGTAAGAACACAGAGATGTCGAGAGCAACAGAGATAGACTTGTTTGTTCAAGGGCTGAGGGAGGTTCCTGCTGGGGTCCCTTAGTTGCAGATGGTGACATTGTGAACGGAGCTGAAGGGTGGTGTGAGGAAGGGAGGCAGAAGAGTGGGATATGAGTTATTACTGCTCCCTTCATCCCATCTGCACCCAGGGACAGAAGAGGTCACCCCTGAGTTATTACCTGGATGCAATATTGTCCAGCGAATTTGATAAATGCTATAAAAATTTTCTCCAATTAATTTATAATAAATTTTCCCCTCAAAGTCGTAATTTAAATGTCTTTTTTTCAGATGTTTCTAACAGTCTTATAAAGATATTCAACCTGCCTTTCTTAGTTCTCTCCCTCATTTCTTATTCATTTTCTTCCTTTTTTTTTTTTTTTGCTTTGTGCGGTCTCTTTTTCCCCATTCAAACCCCCACTCTCTGCCTTTTTGCTCTGAGGGGCTTCCAGCTGAGACCCTCTGCAACCTCGTCCAGCTTCAGTTTGGTTCTGAGTCAGGGCAATGAAGAAAAAATATGAATGGGCTTAGGAAATTGTTTTCCACTCTCACAAAAGAAAAAAAAAAAACATTGCTGCCAGGTCACCCAGAACAAGCTCCAGGTCCCAGGAGCCAGGGAAGAATTTCCAAAGTAAAAAATCAATTGCTATGAAATTACACATTAGTGCGGGGGAGAGTTCTCTGTCTGTTTTCCCAGCCAACATCTATCTTGCTATAGTAATCGTGGCACAGACAATTTGCTGCCGTGAAGTTGATCTATAAGTGTTTTAATTAAAGTTCTGACAGCCAGTTGAAGCCTTTTTTTATTTTTTGGATGTATCATATCAATCTTTTCTGTCTGTGAACAACCATGCCTGGGGAGTTTAATCTATCAGGAAGGTGTGAGTTAATGTTCTGAATGCATTAACGGATTAGGAGGGAAGGAAGGGACACCCATGGTTTCTGCTTCTTTTAAGCTTGCCAAGCTCAAAGCTCCAGAAAGGAATCTGTTAATAAATGTTTGTTGAATGTGAAGGCTGACAAAGATTGCTCCGGGGTTATGGCATGGAGAAAGTGGAATCTGAATTTAGTCATCTTGGGCTGGGGCTGGCTCTTTCAAGTTGTGTGCTTTGGGGCAAGACATTAACACCTTCAAGTTTCCCTCTTCTCATGTTTAAATGAGGACAATCAATACCTCCCTTCTAGGATTGTTATGCATTTAATGCCCACTTCTCTGCCATTGTTCACCAGTATTTCCAGGTTGCCCAGTTCATGGGCTATTCCCAGGGGACATCACTCCTCTTCATCAGCCCTGCTGGAATCACCTGAATTAAGGGACAAAATATATAATTTAAAGACACATCTAAGAGTTTATCAAGAATTTGATATAAGCCAATATTGACTTGGAAAATTCTGGATAACCCATCCACCCATTTAGTCTTCTACCATTGACAGTTCTTCTTTTTCCAAGTGGAAAAGTGAGACTGGAATAGGCACTGCATGGGGGAACCAACCTCCCACCTTTCTCCTCTGCTAAACCTTTGATGTCACCAGTCGCAATTGCCTCCACCAACGGTTGCCTTCATTCCCAGCTGGACTCTGTGTCTAGTGGCCCTTGTAATTTTAGTTGTCACCTTCTGAGAAGGCACAGACCCTAGGATGCTGCTGTTGTCTGAGCAAACAAGCTACTGTGAGAATGAACTAGAGGGAGGGGATGTGGCTCTTTAATGGTCTATTACTAATCCACGTGTCTCTCTTCTTTTTTAGCTTCAGCCTTGGACAAAGGGAAGCATCCTGTCCCCACTGAGTCTCACATGTTTCTCTCTGTACAACTGTCTTTTCTATGCTTCAAGAAGAAAGCACAAAGTTATACATGTGAATTAACTATGTGCAGCATTGCGTGCTTCCAAGACCATAATATTATTAACCTGTTGTCCGCTTCATACTGATGTTCTTAGCAAGTGAGGATACACAGGGGGATGGGAAGAGTTTCGACCAGTCTAATCACAGCGGGGGGAGTTGAAATCAAAATAAATCAATTAGATGATTAAGGCAAGGCTGGACTGCTTCTTCTATGACAGATTTTATGTTAGGCATAGAAGATACAGAGAAAACCAGTCTTGGTACCTGCCTTTGAGATGATCTGAGTTTCAAAGAGGAAAGAGACACAGCATACAATAAAAATACAACTTGAAAAGGGCTGTCCAAGGTGAGTAACACTGTGCCACAGGAGACACCAGGGCGAGGGATGGATTTGGCTTTAATGAGGGGCAGGGTATCCACTGGTTTTCAGAGGTGATACAACAACATAAGATTAATGGAGGTGAGAGCTAGTCTCTTTGGCTCACTGCTGGGTTCCCAGCACTGAAATAGTGCTTGGCACATATTAGGTGCTCAGACAGATTTGTTGAAAGAATAAATGACTGATTTGGAACAGTGAATTGGAAAAAGAACACAGAGATAACTGACCTGGGGTGGACATTAGGACGAGGCATTTCTGCATAGGGCCGCAGACTTTTTCGGTACCTGCTGAGTGGGGCTTCTCTTCCACTCCCACAATTATCTTCTTAGGAAACTGTTTTCTCACTGCAAGGAATAGGATTTGATCCAGTGATTAGACCAACTCTGCTTTTATTAATCAATTTACAACACTTGATATCATTACCTAGCTTGGATTTCTGGAACATTTTTGGAATTGAATTCTGAGAGGGATTATAAGAATGAAGGAATTAACTACCTTTCCAATATCACCAAGAACACTTGCTTGGCACTAGCAAAAACCCCACACTCCTTGTGGTTTCTAGAGTTCAAACTCTTGCAAGCAAGCAAATGATTATACAACCAAAGAGAGCCAAGCTGATGGTCAGTGCCCCAAGCACAGAAGTTTGATTAAGCATGGGCTGTATTTTTGGCTGTTGGCATTATAAGCAAAATTCAAGTCAAATCACATCAGTACTTAATAAATACTTTTTGAACAAATGAATATTGATTATGTGTTTGTTGCCCTACAGCTTTGGGTATCAATATGAGATGTGACTGGTGCATAATAGTGCATTATCATTGGACTTTGCCATGTGTGCCTAGAAGCAGTGGTTGTGGAATAAATAGCACAGCATTGGCCATTGGCCATTTGGAGAGGGACTTGAAGTCCAAAATCTCCCGTGGTATGACTTTGGGCTGAATACCTGCTCGAGGAACACAGATTCTCTCACTGTCTAAACAGGAGATCCTCCAGGCTCTGAGTTTCATGATCCTTCCATCAGCAGTTCCATGGGCAAGACTCTGGGTGGTAATAATGAGATTTTTTGTTCTTAAGAGACGGAGGCATCCGCATTTGTATTTGTATCCACCATAGTCATGAAATCAAAGGAACCCAAATAACCAGAACTGGCCTAAGAATTTCATTTTGATGCATGGGAAAGTTCAGAGATAGGGAATGACTTTCCCAGAGTCAGGGAGCACGTTTGGATACAGGCCTAGAACCCAGAGTCTGACCCTCAGCCTAAGATTCTCTTGGTTTCACCTTACTAATCAACAATAGTGACATTGTGCTGGAGAAGGTCAGACTGGGGTGCACGGAGGTCAATGGCTTGTCTAAATGATGTATTGGGCTTTGTGACCTTGAATGAATTGGTTGTGGGTCATGGAGATCTATTAGCCAGGTTTTCCTATGGTCATTTTACAGCTCACCAGGAGATAGACTCACCTTAAATGTTAGATATGTGCCTGCAGCATCCAGAATAACCAAACCACAGTCTTTTCAGGCTAAGCTGGGTATCGAGCAGCAGGTATGTTGTATCCAATTCCCTCACCCTTCCAGACCTGACACTGGCCAAGTACCCTGTTTCCGATCTCAGGATAAGCTGTGATTTAGGATACAAAAACAAAAGAAAAAGCAGAGTAAGTCCTTTTTCCTACTGGGGTTTGGGTAGAGTTGACTAAGATCCTTTGCTTGTCTTATAGTTGAGATAACTGGGCACATATCTCAGTCTATCTGAGAGGAACCCAGTTAGACAGAAGTATTTAGAGAATCCAGGATCATCTTTGGCTTTACCGATGTCCAATGTGGGACATGAGTAGTCCTTGAACATTTCCAAGCCTGATTACGTATGTGCATTGGCTATAATCCATATAAAGTTCAGAATACCTAAGATGGAGACAAAGAAGGGGTTTTATAAAGTAAAGGCTTCAAAAATATTACTCAAGGAACGCTGACTAGTATGGTTCAGTTGGTTGGGCATCATTCTGCAAAGCAAAAGGTTGCCAGTTTGATTCCTGGTCAGGGCACATGCCTGAGTTGTGGGCCCGGTCAGGGTGCATGCAAGAGGTAACCAATTGATGTTTCTCTTGCACATCATTTTTCCTCTCCATCTCTTTCTTCCTTCCTTCCCCTCTCTCTAAGAATAAATAAATAAAAAATGTTAAAAAGTGTTCCTCAAGAAGTCCATGGATACATGTACAGTCTCTCAAATAAGAGAGAGCCAGACATGGGTCTTAAATCAAAGGCTGTGCTGACTTTATTTAAGTAAATTCAGCCAGTGACATGCACAATACCTAAAATTGGAATATGAAAGAATGTGGAGGAAGAAGAAATCAAATTTAGTGGGCAAAGGCACTTTGGAAGGCTTCTTAGAGGAGGTGAATTAGACTAGGTATGTGTAATGGATAAGTATGTAAGCAAGGGGTTAGAAGGTTTGAACTTTGAGTGACCTTGAAAACATCACTGAACTCAGTTTTCCTGTCCGTAAAATAAGAATTGCATGGCATCTGCACCTGGGATTGTGAGGATTAATTAACTGTTCTGTGTTATATACATAGCACAATGCTGTCTGTAGATAGAGTACTATTCAGTAAGTGTTAGCCATCATCATTATTATTATTTTATTGAATACAATTGTTTTCAGAATGATTCTGCAACCTCACCTGACAGGCTATTTTTGAATGGGCAGGGTTATGCCAATTTTTAAATGATTGTCTCTCAGCTAGAAGTCCATAATTCCATATTCTGCTTGCAAGACTAGGGTTTGGATTCTGCAAATTTTATTCCTTCCTCGCTGCTGGTTCCCTGATACTTTCTCCCAACATGGGCCCTAGAGAGACACTGGAAGACAGGAGGAGGGTGTGGGAACCTGCTTCTTTCTGTTTATTGTAGCTGCTCTCCATGCTATCCCAGACGCAGCCCTCCATCCCAGTAGCAACAGTCAGTTCCAGCTTCCAGCCTCTTTCCTAGCTTGATTGAACTCCTCAGAGGGAGTCTGATAACACCCTTCCTTACAGGATCCTTCTGCAGGGCCCTTCCTCCAAGCTGAGAAAGGAAAGAAGCCACCAGGCAGCACCCTCTCCCCAAACGATCTGAGTCCAGTTCCTTGCACCCACTTCTCTAAGCTGCTGGCTTCCAATAACCCCTACCTCTTCCCTTTAATCAATGCTAATGTAGCTTCTTGCTGCCATATTTTCATTCCCAATTTTTGATTGGTTAGTGCTTCAATAACTTTTAAACCAAATCCCCATATTAATTGTCTCTGTGAACATCTGTTTTCCCAACTGGACCAGACTGATCTGGGTACCACTGTATAACTAGAAAGTGCCTTTGAATTCTCCCGTTAAATGGCCCTGCTGCTTTATGGTCCCAGTCTGTGAGCTCAGTCTCCGCATTTCTCCCTTCTTTTCTCCCCATAAACACATTTATGCCATTTTTAACTTCCCCACATATTCTAGGGATGATGAGTTAAGGCTCTTTTACCATTTCAGATGGTTATGAAGGGTATTTCCTGTGCTAGGTTAGCCTGGGAGATTGGCCAGAGTTTGATAAAAATAACGCCATGATTCTTTGGGATGTCTCGTGAGTGGCATTGCTCTCACCAAGCTATTTTGAGCTAGCTTCCAGATCTTAGCAAACTGGTCCATGCTGTTCTTAATTTTCCCCTCTGTGTATTATATAGTTGCATAATACAGGACTCTTCCTGTTCTAAGCCATAAAAATCCAACTTGATTTCTCTTAATCAAAGGGGGAACTTTTTTAACTGAAAAGTTCACAGCATCTTGTTCGGACAGAGCTGGGAAATTCTTACTTTCTTCAGGATGGTCCTGATGCTGAGGGCAAGTATCCTTGATGCTACCCAAAACAAGTCCCCGAAATGACTCACTTGCCTGTTCTTACACTCTGCAAGGGACTTTCTTTCACATTTCCTTCCTTCTTCAGCAAAATGAGATGGTGAACTGGCTGACAGCCTGGGCTCTGAAGAGAAAAGGCCTGGGTTTGACCCTCAGCATCATTCTTATTATTTCTGTTACATTGGACAAGTTTCTGAACCTCTTTGTGCACCCGGATAATACTACCTCTCCTCATCTGCACTTCTTTCTTAATTTACCTTTCTTCATCAGATACTACAGTAATATCTTTCCCAAGAATATCAGATGAAATAATTGTAAGGGCTCAAACAGTGCCAAACAAATATAAGTGACCAATAGGTACTGGTTATTATTATTCTTCCCCTACTGCAGAAACCCCTCGCAGAGAGCTGAACCTCTCGGGGGGCCGGGCTGACCTCGTGGACACCTTCCCAGGTCCATCCTCCACCCTTCCTTGGTATCTTCCCATCTTCTTCCCATTGGTCCTCTTTCCTCTTGGGAACAAGAGAAGTCTGGTTAACAGTATGAGTTTGAGTTAAGCATTCCTGGGAACAAACCCTGGCATTAATCAAAATATAACAACTATTATGAGCTTTGGCTGGGCAGCTCAGGTGGTTGGAGAGTTGTCCCAATATACCAAGATTGCAGGTTCCATTCCCAGTCAGAGAATCAATCACTGGACGCATGAATAAGAGGAACAACAAGTTAATCTTTCCCCCTCTCTCTCTCTTCCTCTCACTTTCTAAAATCAGTAAATAAAAAATTAAAATAAAACTATTATGGATGTTGCCCCTACAAGCTGATGTTGCTCTCTCTCTCTCAAATCAATAAATAAAAAAAATTAAAAAAAACCCCAAAACCAAATTACAGATTTTGGCTCTATCCATGGACTGCGTCCTGGAGACCATCTAATGGATCATGTGTTACCTCTGAGTTACCATGTTATAGGGAAGTCAAGCCTCCTGGTTTAGAGACTTAGGTGGGGTGAGTCTTTTGGGTTTCATGAAGGAAACACTCAGGGGCTTTGGGATAGCTGCTATTAGTCAACCGGCCTGGAAGTACCCCAGGATTCTAACAAAGAGCAGGCTCTCTCTGTTCACGCCTCCCGGTAATAAGCCCTGATGGTACCACCTACGCATTCTGTCCTCTTGGAGGTCGCTTACTTTTTCTAGGCCTCAGTTGCGCAGCCTCTCACTTTACGTGGGTTAGCATATGGGAAGTACCCAATAATATTATTATTAACAATACCTATTATTATGAACATATAGGGTCTGGCAGAAGTAAGGCCTGTTTGAATGTGGGTGGGTAGGGTAGTAATATGGATGTAATAATTTATGGCTTTAATGTGCACATTTCACCTAAAATGTCATATGCTGGGCTTGAGTGTGATATTGTTATGCTCCAGAATGACATGCTTATGATTTTGTAACAAAAGATTTTTTAATAAAAGAGGGTGTTATTTGTGCCAGACCCTGTGTATTTCTTTATTTCCTACCTCCAGTTTGTCCCCGCTTAGATTTAAAGCCTGTGTTTCCATTGCCATTTTGGTACAAGGTGTCCTGATTTTTTACCTGAAGCAGGCAAAATGTTATACACCAATGATAGCAATTGAGTCTTCAGAAATAGAAGCTTATGCTCAGCTTACCAAATGTGAGTTCAGTTTCTCCTACAAGATTATTAACATGCGCTGGTATTCAGATCCTTTTCCCCCTCCACATGCCCCGGCGGAGACCTAGCAAAGTTTAAGCCAGGTCTGCATAACACTCGGATAAATCTCTGGCTTTGTCACTCCGTGGAGGAGCTGCTGATAAAGAGAGCAGGCAGGCATTAGAGTCGGGCTTTCTTTGGTCAGGGAGCTCTAATGGTGTGTCAGGATTATATAATTCACCCTCCAAGAGAATCCAAAAGAGAGATAAATTGTTTGGTTGGGAGAAATTAACCGCGGATTGATCCTATCTGTTTTAATTTAGCGCAGGATGGCTGAGGCTCCTCCAAGGAGCAGATGGGCTATTGATCTGACAATAGGATCATCAGAGCATCAAAGCTGGGGGTTGGGGTGGGGTTTGGAGCACTTGGGGCTTTGCCAGGGTGGCCTTCTTGGAATGAAAGCTATCCCTTAATTGAGCAAGCAAGCGCCTCTGCCAGCTAACAGGTTTTACTGGAGCGAGCGCTCTGGAGGTCTGGGCCTGGCGTCAGCCTGGGGTTGCCGTGGAAAGAGGCCGCGTCTTATGCTGGGTTTGCTGGCAGAGACAGGGAACTTGGCAGTGGAAGGGGGATAAGCTATGGGGGAGGGGGTCTGAGGGGCAGACACCACAGTGTAGAAAGATGAAGACAGAAACAGAAGGACAGCTGGAATTAGAATCGCCTGGTAGAACTGGAAGCCTGCAGGGTCTCCCCTTTTCTGCTTTCCTTTCCCTTTAGAGATGTTTCTGTGCCCCTCCCCCCAGTCCGTTTCATTTCTGCCTTGTCTCTAGGTTCGCTGGCCTCCTCCTTTGCAGCTGTAGTAACCCTGGGATTGGCCTGCAGACCCTGTGGTTGGGAGGAGCCAGACGAGAGGTGTGGGCTAATCCCGTGTCTCCAGCTGGGTCAGGGCCCCAGAATAAGCAGGCTCAGACTGCCCGCATTGTGCCGAAAGGTTGTTTATGGGTGCTCTTTCTCCTCCGGTCCATGGAGAGTGAGAAGCTCCCTGCTTCAAGAAGCTCCGAGATGGGACGGGCAGAGTTCCTGGGATGCCAGAGAGACTGCTGTGTCAGGGTGCCCTGGCCCGCGAGCCAGCTGAAGACCCGGCCAAGGCCTGAGCATCCGAGGGCAGGCGGACACAGAAGGGCCCAGAGGACAGGCCGATGATTCAGAAAGGGACGCTTGGAGTTGAGTTTTGCTACTTCCCCATACCTGACTGATAAGACTCTGGGTTCCTCGAGTCCAGGGGCTTCTTTCTGGGGGTGGGGATGGTAGCAGGCCCTGAGAGCTGTGGTCAGCTTGGAGTGGGGGAATCATCCGACAGATTTCTAGTTTCTGGGGAGCCAGCAATGACCTCACTGAACTCATGGAACTTGCATCCTAGCTGGGAAAGAATAGCAATAAAAAAAAAAAGATTTTTTAAAACTCGTAATATATAATATTGTTGACATCATGTGAAGGTTAAAATTAATCTTTAAAATTAAGCAAAGTTCACTCACTCTGAGTGCTTTATATTAATCTTAGGGTCAGTTGTGTTTTCTAAATTTGTCTTTTCTGATTTTTAATTCAATTTTATAGGTGGGAAAACAGAGATAAGACAGCCTACATACTCAGTTTGGATTTTGCACACAGTGAAGCCTGGTTTTGCTCCCATTTTCTGTTCACTTGGAGGAAAATAGAATTTTTGATGCCTGAAATGATAATGATTTCTTTTTTCCATTGAAGAGAAATATGACTAGAGGAACAGCTAGGTTCTTGCCATGGTGGAAAAATAATAAAGTATATTAATAGCTGAACAAATGGATCTTGCTGGGAAATATTTTAGACTTTCAATGGTCTCATGGAGATGAAATATTCCTTGAACCCAAAATCTTTTTTTTTCTTTTAGATTTTTTAAACAGAAAGACTAACATGCCTTTCAATTAAAACTGCCAAACCATTTGAAGTGAAGCTGTTCAAGTCCCAGTGTAACTGAGGCCCCCAGTGCATGGGACACAAGTCCACACGTTGGTGTCCTTTAGCTCAGAACCCTGGACTGACCTCCCTTTTCAATGTTCCTGCACTGACTGGGACCCAGGACCCTCAACCTGTGGCCATAAAACAATTCTTATACAAATATGGCTAGTGAAATAAAAAGGACAGACTTTGTGTTTCCTGTGTCGAAGATGACTTAATAGTGATGGGGATTTCCTACCTGCGCCTTCCAAGCTGTTTAGTCGGAGGGAAAATGCAAATCAAGTCCATTAGCTGCCACAGACTTTTGCTTAAGAGTTTCCTGTGTGATAAAGTGATCTGGGGGCAGCTTGATGCAGGGGAAACAGATCTGGAACTCAACAAATCTGGGTTGAGTTTTGGCCCCCAACTGACTGGCTGTGTGACTTTGAGCTGCCTGACTGTGGGCAGTGCCCTAGTCAGGGGCGTCCAGAGGAACAGAACCAGTGACATGTAGATCCCATTGAGAGAAGTCTGACCACCTGCCATCTGCAAGCTGGACAACTGGTTGGGTAATTCAGATGGAGTCTGAAGGTCTGAGAAGCAGGGGAGCTGATGGTGTAAGTCTTGGTGTTCGGGCAGGAGAAGAGCAATGTCCCAGGACAAGTAGGCAGAAAATGTCAAATTTTTCCTTCCTGTCTTTTTGTTCTATTGAGATCTTCAAAGGGTTAAATGATGCCCTTCTATAATGGGGAGGGCGCTCTGCTTTGCTCTATGATTCAAAGGCTGATATGGAAACACCTTCGCAGACACACCCAGATCCAATGCTTAGCCAATATCAGGGCACCTTGTGATGCAGTCAGGTTGATACATGAACTGAAATGAACCATCATAGACAAGGTGCCTAACCTTTCTTGTCTTCAGTTTTTCCATTTTTAATGACGAAAGTAATAGCCCTATCTCTTGTGATTGTTAAGAAGATTAATGAGTTCACATATTTAAAACATGTAATGGTGTCTAGCCCATAGTAAACATGATATGTGTTAGTTATTACTAACTCTGGATTTCAGTTTTGTGACTCATAAAATGAGGTTAACAATGATACCTTATATAGCTCAGTTGTTTAAATGTCATGAAATAATGCAGTATTTTATAATTAGTAATATATTAAGCAAATGGAAACTATTTAGTCCACATAATTTTTTTAAGTTTGAACCTTCCCATTTAGACAGTTTGATTTTTTTTTTTTTACTGGTTTAATCACTATTCAATTAATTAAAAGAAAAATAACCTCCAAATTGGCCTTGATCTATTTTAATGTTTTTTACTGGTGGTTGGCATTAAGAAACTTCAGAAGGATTTTTATTATGTTATGCAAAAATCAATACAATGCATTAAAAATTATGGAAATATAAAAAATGAGCAAAAACAGCTCATTGTTTCTTAGGAGACCTGAGGGGTATGGGAGACCCCTTTAAAACACAGATAGACTTCAGGAAAAATTCAACACAATCTAATCTAATTCAATTGACTCACTGACTCTGCACTAAGTATCAGCCACTGCACTTGAAAAGGTGGATTTAGCATTTAAATTTATCTGCCCTCAAGGAAGTGGCCTAAATTTTCTTTGATTCCAGAGAAGAAAGCTATTCCACTAAGTGAATGGAAATAGAATCATTAACTTTTTAAAGTTAAAAGAGAACTTAAAGGTAAACTCACCTAACTTTTCATGCAATTAAAAATTCTTTCCATGTTATCATTCATATATCAGTTTATTTGCTTGCTGTTCGACAACTCCTGAGTGCCTGCTGCATGTCACCAATGTAGGAGAACAAAGGTTAATAGGACATTGTGTCATTGTGTTAGATGAGAGAGAGAGAAAGAGAGAAGGAGAGGGAGAGAATTTATTTTAAGCAATTGACTCACAAGATTGTTAAGGCTGACAAATCCAAAATTGGCAGAGTAGATTTGGCAGGCTGGAGACCCAGGGAAGAGTTTACAGTTCAAGTCCAAAAGCAGAATTCCTTCTTGCTTGGGGAGGCTAGTCTTTTCTCTTAAGGCCTTCGACTGGTTGGATAAAACCCATCCACATTTTGGAGGGTAATTTGCTTTACTCAAACTCTGCTGATTTAAATGTTCTGTCATTAAAAACACGCCTTCACAGAAACATCTAGAATAATGGTTGACCATATATGGGTACTGTGGTCTAGCTAACTGGACACATACAATTAGTCATCACAGACAGCATTCTTGCCCCTGAGGGCCTCACAGTATCGAGTGAGATACAGAGTGAAGAAAATGTACAGCTCTGTGTAATTATCGTTAGGGATAGAAGAAAATGTCAGGTGCCGTGGAGGCACGTGGGATGGGGCAGCTGATCTTACCTGACAGTGTCAGGGAAGACGTCTCAGAAAGTGGACATGCACACTGGATCCTGAAAGTTGAAGTGCACTAGGCTTGGCAAGGTTGAGAAGAGCACAACATATGAGAAAACACAAGAGCTGGAAAGGAGAAATGAACACACACACACAAACATACACAGAGGCCACTATAGTCACAGTTTGAAAGTTGAGGGTTGTCAAAGACAGTCTGGCTATTGTGACACATCATTATTTATTTGTGTTAGTCATTGAAATTCTAGTAGAAGCTCTATTGTCTTCCAAAAAACCCAGGTCCTGTATGTGGAAATTGCTGGATCTGAGAACATCTTTTGCCCCTATTCCTAAATTTATACCATTAGAGATACTTTCCTTTTGCTATAATTTTCTTCCAGTATAAATTCCATTTCAAATCACCTGACATCTTTTTAATGACGATGGGCCTGACACTGTATGAACACTAAATCTAAATCTCACAAATTCTATATATTAGATAACTTTATGGCCATATGAAAAGTGAGAAGACTGGGAATGTCAGATGGGTTAATTACTTATCTGTAGTTACTTAGGTATTAAATGGAAAAGTCAGGATTTGAACCAAAGATTTTCTTGCTTTGTTTTAGCTACACCAGGAGGTCACAAGGAAAATGGCTGCTGGATCCAGGCGATTAACTGAAAAGAGTGAAACAGGTGTGTGTAAGTGCACTTATACCTGTGTGACAGGTGGGGACTGCAGTGAATTTTAGAGCTCACGAGTTATCCAAAAGAACAGGTGTTACTCAGTACTGGCCAAATGTTCCCCTTGGGAAAAGCAGTCCCTGTGTTGCTAGATCTCCAGTTTTCAAGATAAACTGGAATTCTGTTATTTTTTCTTTTAAAATATCAATTCGCCTTATTTTTAAGTGCTGGCCCCAATACATAAAAACACCACAAAGGCCAAATAAAACACACCTAGTGGCTGGGTGGTTCTCATGAGTCATTAGCTTTTGACTTGTGATCTCTCCTATTATTCCTCTCAATATGTAAATATTTCTAACACATTAGCATTGTAGCACCTCAGAGTGCTTAAATGTGTAGTAATAATATTTGTGAAGCCAACTATGGTCTCATATGACTTTCATCACAACCATGTGAGGCAGGCAGGGAAATGATCACTACACTCCTATTGTCCTTGAAGAAACTCAAGCTAAGGGGAATTAGCAAGGTCACCCTAGGACACACATGATGGAAGAAGGGCCCATATTCTCCAGCCTAACACAGTCCCCATTACTCAATATAACTTTTTTTCAATACTGTTCAATGGGTATAGATTTCAGCTATGAAAGAAGAATAACTTCTAGGTATCTGCTAGTTAACAATACTGTATCATGTACTTAAATTTTTAAGATGGTCAATCTTATGTTATGGTTCTTACCACAATAAAAATTTTTTTTAAAGAATTAAATTAACCAGGTATCTAGAACATAAGAGGAAAACATCAATGTTTATGGCTTTTCACTGGCTGATATTTGAGGAAATTGGAAAACTAGAAATGCAGAAATAAATGGTCAAGGATCAGAACTAAGCTGGAGATCAGGTCTTGGTTATTCTTCAATTCCCTAGAAAGATATGGGGTATGGAACACCCAGACACTAGCCCAGAGCCTGTCCAAAGAGGACATCAGTCCAGGGTCTGATGGATTCTCCCTGCTTACAGTAATGCTGGCAAGAAACATTAAGATTATCCAATGATTCAGCTGAATACACAGTTACCAAGAACCTACCATGTTCCACCTGGCACATGGCTTTTCTTCTCTTTCTGCTACTCCCCACCCATCCCAAAGTGAGATCCATAAGCTGTGGCCCTGGAAATTGGTAAGTTGAAGAGTGATTGATTTGGGTCGGTGAACACACGATACGGTGTCCACATGATGTGTTATGGAATTGTGCACCTGGAACCTGTAAAATTTTGTTAACCAGTGTCACCTCGATAAATTCAATGAAGAAGAAAAAAATCAGAGAAAAGATAAACTTCTTTTTGTTCTGTTTAATCTAATCTTGGAAGGGGCCGTCCTGGGGAGGGAGTGAGGAGATTGGGTTCTGAAAACTATCTACTCTTCTGCTTAAAGAGACTATGGTGACTTCAGCAGCTTTGTACTGACTTCTTTAGGACAAATAAAACAAAAGAGTATCAGAAAATATGTGAAGGACAAATAACTCAATTTGTAGTGACAATTGAGGTACAATCACTTCTCTGCTTTCTGTAAAATACATGATATTGTTCAATATATTATGATATGATGACAATATAGACTCTGCTGTTTGAAGACATTCCGGAGCTCTAGAGAAGTGAAGGATTTAGTCAACAAAGTCATATTAATTGTCACTTACTTGCCATTGACTGTAGCTTGGGGCTACAGAGGGGAGCAAGACTCCTCTCTGCCCTCCAGTAGCCAAGTGGGGATGACAGATCTATGAAGTGGACTTGTGAACACTGTAGAGTAAGTACTAATGGGGACACATGGGGGCTCACGGGAGCACATGGGAGTCCAGTGGGAGCAGGAGATCAGGGAAGACCCCTGGAAGAGGTCACTCTGGATCTTGGAAATGGCAGCTGCCATCCTTTGAAGTCTTGGGCAGGTGGGGAAGTGCAACCTGTGAACTTCTTTAAGGTGTTGTTGGGCCTATGGATAATGATACATTGTGGAAATAGAGAAGGATGCTGGGCCAGGGCAAGGCAAGGATGTGGAGGGCTGCATGAATAAGACATAGGTAGAGGGAAGGATCTGAAACCCGGGCAGCAGGGAGCTGGGTGGGAGTGTGGAGTTCAGGTACATTCAAGCAGTACAGCTAAGGAATAGCAGAACAGGATGTGAGGGCAAGGCCGAGGGCTTCCAAGAAACTTCAGGGACTAGAGACAATGGAAATAGAACATGTGACAAGAACAGAACCCAGGACATCCACCCAAAAACTGGACGGCTGACTCCAGTGTCTCCAGGACTTGGTTGTGAGGAAGTGTTCCCTTGTCGTGCCCTTCCAGAAGCATAGGACAGGAGCTCACCTCTTGGCTCAGATCACAAGAGACTGGTCAGAACACTGACCTGGCTGACAAGTCATCTAACATTTTGATGGGTGATTCTAGGCACTGTCACCTTAAATGATCCCAAATGTGTTAATCAATGAATCCCCTTCCGCCTGCCCCATTCTTTGTGACATGGCATGAGCTATTCATGGACTGCAATATCCAAGTTCAGTTTTACTCAGACATTTTTTTTATGCATAAATGTCCACAAGCAGCCCATGTCAACATAAGAGTTGGTTACCTAAGTTAATGGTGGCTTAGGTTTTTCTCCAGTTATGATGCAAAGTAATGTTTTTCTCCCCATGTCTCACTGTACTGGGAAGTTACAGGAAATGTATAGAGAAAATATTAGAAATCTTAAAGTAGTTACTGTACAAAGTGGCCAGTGAGAGCACAGTGTACATGTAAATGCTGCTCTCTGCTCTCAACACAAATTGTGACTTTTCTGATATTCTTGGACATTTTCTCCGTGTCGGCAGTTAGAAGTTATTAAGTTGGGAAGTTATTAAAGCACCTCCAGGTAGTGACAGAGTCCCTTCTAGGCAAACAATATGATTTAAATAAATAACATTGATAACCACCCACAAGGTTGGTATCATTATATCTGTGTTACAGATGAGGAAACTGAAGATGAGAGAGAAGGCAGGAGAGACAGTGCACAGGGGCAAAGTGCTGGGCCTTTGAAGTGCTGCTGTCTGATTCAATTCCAGCTTTGCCAAGCACCCACACACCTACTGGACAATGATGAGTAATATACTCTTAACTCAGCTTTGGTTTTCTTTCCTCATGCCCACAGTACTCTCTCCTCCCTCCATAAAAACACTGTTTCCTCCCTAATATATTCTACCTTCATAAATGGAACCAACCAGTGGATCAAGTCTGACCCTTGGGCAATATTTTTGCCTCTTCTTTAGAGCTTTCTCATTCCTCACACCATCAATCAAGCCCTGTTGCTTATGCACCAAATACTTATCAAGTGTGTCTACTTCTCTCTGTCCCCATGGCCTGCCTCTCACTTCTGGTCACCTTGTACCATCTTCTCCTTTCCATGACTCAAAAACCATTCTCTCTTGCAGCCAGAAGGAACGTTTTATATCCCAAATCTAAACCTACAACTCCCTCATTTACGACCCTTTAATGACCTTTCTATGGCTCCAAAGATAAAATCCAAAATTCTTCATATGTTTAACAAAGCCTTGTATCTACCTCTTTAGCCCCATCCCCTGTCATGTTCCTTCTTTTCCACGCTTCAGCCATTCTAGACTTTTTTCATTATCTCAGATGGGTCACACGCTCTTCTTGCATAGCCTTCACACTTTCTTTTCTCTTCACAGGGAATGCTCTGCCACTCCCTCATCCCATTTTTCTCTGCCTGGCTAATTTCTACTCATCCCTTTGGTCTTTCCTGACTGTCAAATTGGCCCCGGTAACTCTATTTCATGGTTCCACAGAATTCTGAATTTCTCCCTACTGATATTGCACTCGTAATTTCTTGTTCAGTATGTGTCTTCTCAAATGAATGATCAGTTCCAGGCTCAAGGGTATCAGTCCAGCTCTTTCAACATAATAGTTGTTCTGTAAATAGTTAATGAATGAATGCATATTTCAGTGGACACATTGTGAAATGAGCTTGGTAAGAGAGCAATATAGACCCTAGAACACAGTGAGCATTCCTTAAAAAATAGCTCCTATACAACATACTTTGACCGTGAAGTTATAATGCAGGACTGAGAATGGAACCTTGTTCTCCCTGATTGAAGAAGCCATGCCCTTTCCATTATACCATCTTATTTGCAGTTCTAACATAAAGGGTAGTGCTGTTGTCTTAGTTTTCATGGGTAGAGTGTAATCTTCTTATTGTTGAAGGCTTTCCATGAATTAGACTTGCTTATTGAGGAAAACAAATGATCTACTTTTAAATAAAATTCAGTAAATTGCTTGGCCCAGGTCAAGTTGACCAGATTCCCTAAGAGGCATGAGAAATTTAGCCATATTGGCTTAAACTGTGGAAGTGAAGAGTATTGGCCCAAGGAGGAGTTGAGGCCATCAGGTTGGGGTCAAATTGAACAAAGAGTGGTGATACAATCTCCAAAGCAGACATGTGGATAATTTACACGTAGCTGGATGTGTCTGGCTCCCATCCCGTCTAACAAAGAATCTCTGACCCAGTTTATGATGGCTTAATTGCTCCTCGAAGTCTGGTTTCCCTTGTACTTGACAAATGTGAAATCCACAAACAATGGGTCAGCTAACCCAAACTCCACCAGTATTGTAAAGACTTTTGCTGTGCCTTAGGAATGTGAGACATGTGAAATAAGAACAATGGGACAATAATGTCTTACCTTTAACCAGCACTTTTCAGTTTATAAATATCCCATACATATTTTTATATACATATAAATATCCTGTAGTCCTTACAAAAGCCAAGAAAGTGAAGATTGGATAGTCTAAGAGTGCTTGGTGGACATTCCTGCACTCAGTACGGTGGGGTAGGGTTTATTCAGTCCAGGAGGAGATAATGGAATACATTTTTCATTTGAGAAAGAACAGTTGAAAAGGAGTCTGAAGGTCTGGCTTATAGTCCTACTTCTATTTATTCTTCTTCTTTTCTTTTTTTTTTAACCTGAGAAGGTCTCAAAGATAATTTCACTTCTCTGAACCCCAATTTCCTTATCTAAAGTGAGGATCATAGTAACTTTCCTGACCACCTTATATGGCTATTTTGAGATTAAATAAGTTAAAAAATGGGAAACATTTTATAACTCTAAGTTAATATTCTAAAATAAAGGACTGCTTTTGCTATTATTATTGTTATAATGCAGCGGTCTCCAACCTTTTTGGCTACAGGGACTGGTTTTGTGGAAGACAATTTTTTCCGCGGCCAGGGTGGGGGTGGCGGGAATAGCAGGTGGAGCTCAGGAGGTAAAGGGAGCAAAGCTTTGCCAGCTCACCCACCACTCACTTCTTGCTGTGCGGCGCCGGGAGTTGGGGATGCCTGTTGAAGAGGACGTACAATATAATGGCTGTTATTATTGTTATTTAATATAAATGGCAAGGAATAATAACAATATATTCATTTGTGCTGACTAATATTACTCATCAATTGTTATACAGGGGAGAGAGACAAAGCAGGGGCTGGCTTATTCATTCCCCTCTGCTCCCAAGTACACAGCCTCTGCAGGCAGGCGTCCCTGGCTCCACGGGGAGCAGAGCACAGTGCGTGTGAGCTCTGAAAGAGCACGTGAAGGAGAAAAGTGGGAAGGGGGGGAATGGGATCTGTCTGTGAGGCCCAGACAGACCTCACACTGTGTTTCCTCCTTTCCCGCCCTCCCTCTCCTCCTGCCCCCTCCCTACCTCCCTTCCTTCCTTCTTCCCTTCTTTCCTTCTTCCCTAATTTCTATCTTTTATATTCAAAGCACATTTACTGTAATTTGACCCTGGCAACAGCCCCGAAGGAGAGACACAGTGGTTGACCTTATCCTCACTTCACTGGAGCAGAAATGAGACACAGAGCTGAGTGGTGTGCATCCCAGAGAGTGGCTACGGCTGGGCTGCAACAAGAATACAAACCTCTGGCTCGGGTCCAGGGCCCTGCCCAGTAGTCACACTGCTCCTTGGACATCAGCGTCGCGGCTTCCGGGCAGTCGATTCCAAAGTGAGAGCTTGCTGGGGAAATCCCGTGTCCTCCAAAAGACCTGGACCCCTGAGGCTGCATTTAAGAGTGTGATGTACTGCTGCGCCCCAGGATCACACTCCAAGGGGTCCGACACCCTCCCTCCAGGGGACAAGCTGGGCAGAGGAAGGCTCACGGGGGGAACTAGGTCCCCATAGGCCACCTCATCCTTACTCGGGAGACCATGTTCTCATGGCAGAACGGAGGGAGGGCCCCACCCACACCACGGTATCAGCGAACACTCAGAAGCCCTTGCTGAGTTCTAGGACCTGCTCCAAACACTCTCCAGGCATGAGCTCGCTGAACCTTCATGGCGATTGCAAAACACATGCCCTTCATTGTCCCTTCTGTTTAGAGTGAGAATTAAGGAGAGGATGTCGAATGATTGGTTGTGTGCTACACAATTAGCTCTTGATGGGGCTGGAGTCTGCATCCAGAAAATCTGGGTCAGGGTTACAAGCTAAGAACTGAGCATGGCTGCGTCACATGTACATATGTGTACATATGCATGTATGCATGCATGTTTGAATTGTTCTCTGGTATATTTGAGCTCAACAAATTTAATGTGCTAATAATATAACTTTACACTCAAGCCTATTATTCTCTGTTTTAATACTCTAGCTGTGGGAATGTTTAATCCCTCTGCAGGTTACTTTTCAATAATGATTCCCACTGCGGGGCAGAGGCAACCTCTTATTTATCTTTGTAAGCTTTTCAGTTTCCCGAGAACTGTGCCTGCCCCATAATTTAGGTGCATGAAATATTTGCTGAATGAATTTATGACATTTATTTCTACTATTATTTTTGCAGGTTTTTCAAATTGTGCATGGACCTATTTTTTAGAAACCTTCTTTGCTTGTGAAAAGTTTGTTTAGAAGGAAACTCATCTTTCTTGCAAGAGTTATGTTATTGATCTTTGAGATTCTGGTTGTGTTGGTATTACTCCATGCACCTGGTTATTTGGGATTACAGCAGAATAATTATTAATGTCTTCAAGAAGAGTGTTATTTAAAAAATGATTTTTAATCCTCATCTGAGGACATTTTTTCATTGCTTTTAGAGAGAGAGGAAAGGAGAGAGGAAGTGAGAAAAAAACATCAATGTGAGAAAGAAATATAAATTGCTTCCCATGTGCACCTGAACCCGGGATTGTAGGCTTTGGACCAGGGATTGGAACTGCAACCTAGGTATGTGCCCTGACCGGTAATCAAACCCTCAAACTTTTGGAATCAACTGAGCCACTCTGGTGAGTGCTTACTCAATAAACGTTTGATCATCTCAGATTTCTTCATCTCTATTTATTTTCTCATCTATAAAATAAGAAAGGTTAGATAGCATTTAATTTAACAGCATTAAGATTTCATGATCTTCCTGTGATCAGTTAGATATTTCTAGAACCTCTGATGTTGGGCATTACAAATCTCAGCTATCTGGATATCTATTTGGCTTTTCTAATTTTTGTATATAGTATTAATAAAGTGGATAAGGGGGCATACAAGGTGACTTCTGGTTGGATGCTTTTCCCTAGGAAACTAATAGTCATCCTGCAAGACGTAGGTTTGATACCACCTCCTCTGTGAAACGTCTCCTAGTCTTCTTCAAGAACCTTCCCTAGCCTTCCCTGAATTCTCCATGTTGCTTGTGTAAGTTTCTTATCATCTGAGTTCTTATTGAACCCTGAACATGCCTCTGTCATTAGACCTGCATCTTTGATTTATCTCTGATCATCTGGAAAAGAGTATATTTCTTTACCCTAAGGTTGCTAAACTTATCATTTTTATTTCTTAATAATGAAACCTGCATGAATTAAAATAACCAAGAGAGGGAAATGAGTGTATACCGACAGCATGACTTGAATATGTGGATTCAGCTGTGTCTGAAGCTAGATTTTTCTAGATATTTTGTTTTATTTGGTTGAGCTAAAACATCCCTCTCATTTTTTCCTCATTATATATTCAGTTGGATTCTTGTCACCTGCAACTGAAAAACTCACAGTTTCTGACCTCAAGGGCTTCTTATTTGTTGGTAGACATAAAAGTGTAAGTAAACCATTGCAAAAGAGTTCTTGGAAAGAGTTCAACACCCAGGGTGGTATAAGAACTTAGCGGAGGTGCTTCTAAGTTATAGAGTCTTAGTTCCCAAAGAAGGTCCATAGATCAGCCACATCAACATCACCTGGGAATTTACTGGACATGCGGACCCCCACTGCATCTCTACTGAATGGGAACCTGCATAGTAACAAAATGGCCAGGTGACTTATTTGTACATTAAATACGTGATAGTTTGAAAAGAGTTGCTATAAAGGACACAGGGAGGGATACACATGCATGCGTGTGCATGTGCATGTGCGTGCGTGTGCACACACACACAAACTTAGGGACATTTTCCTAAAGGGTGACTGTTGAGGTGAACATTGCATTGAGAGATGACTAGGTCCTACTCCAGGAAGGATTGTGGGGAATAGAAGGAGGGAACACACGTTTCCAGGCAGATGGAGTAGTGGTAAGAGAGACTCAAGTGGCAGCAACTTTGAGCATGAGGTAAGCAGGGAAAAGAGGCTGAATAAGTGGATCAGCTGTGTTTATTGTAAGTCACATGAAGGCCTTTATAAATAGCAACATCTTATATTGAGGAGCCTTTAGAGCATCCTGATGACTCATGACTCTAGTGACTGGAAATCCATGGTCGAGGGAAGAATTTACTATATGGCTCTCTAAACAGTCATCACCCTGAGAAAGGATGCACATCCCAGCTTTACTGTCACTGTAGTCAGGAAGCCTTACAAATTACCACTGATCCCCCAAACACAGGCTGCCCATATTATACCCTCAACAGTCAAATTCATTCTTTGCCAGGATTTTCAGGGTTTGCCTTTTAATGGCTAGTCTTGAACCGACTCAGGATGGGATTAATGGCTAACCCCACGCCTTCCCCTGAAGACCACTTCTGACGGTGTTCTTTTATTAGCAAGAGTCAGTTATTGCATTTCCCCAAGTCATTCTCACCATCTCCCGAAGACATGGTTTGGCAGAAAATGTCTCTTCTTACGTTCCTTTGTGCACATCTCTTGGAGTCTGTAATGAGATGAGAGAAGATGGAAATTAGAATAAAACTGTGGATAAAAAAAGTGAAGCAAGATGATACTACATTAAATTTATGATGTGGCAGGGCAGACTCATTTTGCTCCATGAATAATGGTTGATCACTGTTTAAATCAGAGACTATTTACTAGCTGGTTCTCATAAATCAGGGTTGGGGCGTAGAAATATTTATCATGAGCTAATGACATGTGGCTTTAATAGAGCCAAATATTTTAATAAGATTGAAGATTCTTAGACACAATGTTTTAAATGATGGCAGACCTCAAAGCACTAAGAGAGGAGCCTCAAAGATATTTGAAGTCAAGCAATGCCCTTTAAAAATTGAACTTTAATGATGCCTACACTCTCTCCCCAAACTGGTCCCTCCTGTCTCCTCTACCCTTGGCAGTTCAGATGTGGCCAGATTTATGGTACCTGGGTCATGTTCTTGACTACTTTTTCTATTTTATACAAGCTATTAAGTGTAATTTATGAGAGTGAGGAAAACATTCTAAATGTGAACAATTTTACAACTTTCGGGGGTTTTCAAATGAAGGAGGCTGTTTGAAGCACTGGCCAGTGAGCCTAGAGTCCTCCAATTTAACACCGTTCTCCGAAACTGCTGTATGACCTTGAGCCAGTCCCGCTCATCTCTGGTCTTCATAAAATGAAAGGATGGGGTTGTCTAGCTCACTCCCTGCTCCTGCCCAGGCTAGTACATCTGACGGACATGACTTGGTGCTATCACCTGTGTTTGTGCAACATGTGCACTTTATTTGAGGAAAAGCTTGGTAGTGAACAGGAAAAGTGATGATGGGTCCTTACTGAAGGGATATGTGGAGTTGGGGTAAGTTTCTTAAAGGGTGGGCTATATCAGGTACATTCAAATGCTGATGGGATAGAATCCGGCCGAATGAGATTTTGTGTAGGGAGAAAGCAAATGTTAATAATGTAAGATCATCCCAGAAGAAGGGAGAGGATGGGACCCAAAGTGTAAAAAGAAGGAGTGGTCCTGGATAAGAGAAACTGCTTATCTATTATAACAGGAGAAGAGTTGGAGAAAGTAGTACAATACTTCACAACTGTGCTTTAAAAAGGCGGTTGAAAGAACTATAGGAGAAACAATGTCCTTAGAGAAGAGCTAGGTTTTTGTTAAAGAAGGAAAGTGGAGTGAATGATGTGAGAAGACGTGCACATGATGGTGAAGTTTTCTGATTACCTGGCTGCACTTCCAGAGGGCAGGATAGAAATAAGTGGAGGGGAGTAAGATATAGAAAGCTGGGCCCAGGAGCAATGGCTAAGGGGCTAAGGTTGGGACTGAAGCAAAGGCATTGCTTCAGCTTGGGACTTTTGCATATGGAAATTGATACAAGAAAAAAGATGGTGTTATTCCCGATGGCCTATTTGTGGAGAGTGGCGACTGGACGTAGTGGATGGAGGAACTGGGTCGCCAGGCTCGAAAAGCTGCCTCAGTCTCAATGTTGGGACTCATGGAAACATGGGCATCAGGAGATCCCTCTTCTGGTTTGCCGTATTTCACCTCCTGAGATTAAAATTCTTTCATCTTACCTGCCTTGGGATAACATATTCATGCATCTGTTCAATTGTTCAGTCATTTACTTGGTGAATGTACTAAGTAAGAATCAACAGGTCATAAGTTCATTAGGTAAAAGTTACAGGAAGTTTGCCTTTAATTCAACTGAAAATAATACCTAATAAATTTCTGCCACTCAGCTTCAGCCACAGTGGCTTTCTTAGTGTTGTGGGAACACTCCGAATTTGTTCTCTTTTTTTGGTTCTTAGCATTTTCTGTTCCCTCTATCTGGAATGTTCTCCCCACCCCCCAAACCTATGCATAACCCGCGCCTCCAGTTTGGGTGACATTTTTGATCAATGTCACTTCCTCAGGGAGACCTTCTTTTTTTTAAAAATTAATTAATTTATTTCTTCAAATACATTTGTCTCCACCTTCCCCCCACCACTTTCCCCTGCCCTTCCCCACTCCTTCCCTCAATCCTTCCCCACTTTGGCTTTGTCCATGAGTCCTTGCTGTATGTTCCTTGACTTGCCCCTTCCTTTCCTTTTCCCCCACCTACCCCTCCCTCCTTCCCTCTTGTCTCTGTTGGTTTCTTTTTTCTTTCAGTGTTGCTGGTCTTATTTTCCTTGCATCTTTGTTTTGTTGGTTGATCACAAGGGAGACCTTGACCAGCTTATTAAAGCCCCATTATTGTACTGCCTTCTCTTACAATGCTGTTTTTCTTTGCTTTTATTATGTATACTGGTTAGTTTTTTTTTGTTTTTTGTTTTTTTTTTATATTGTCTGTCTCACCCATTAGAATATAAGCTCTGTGAGGTTAGGAACTTTGTTCTGTTTCTTTTATTTTCCTTGGAGAGTCATGATGTTGCAGGAAGCATTCAATAAATGCATGTTGTTTTACTACTTAGCGAATGAATAAATAAATTAGAACTCTTTTATCAGGTACTGAGTTACCTCCTGTGTAAATATTCAAGCCATTGCCTGATCATTTGTGAGAAATTTGTCCAGATGACTTTTGCATTAGGCGAGAGGTTTGAAGAGAATTTGTCTTAGTTTCTTTTCTACTTTAGTCTTTCCTGATTACTCTTTTGTCTATTGATTGAAGTCATTTCTTGGACAACTGGAAACAATGGTATGAATTGAAAGGAATGCTTGAGAAACTGCTAATTTATTTTTAAAGCTCAGGAAAACAAATTAAGGGATGTTCTCATGAAACCTCTTATCTAGCACTAAAGGTGTAAGGAGGCTTGCAAAGTGCTTGTGCCTTGTGGCCTCCCCTGTCTTCCTGTTATTGGCAACAGTGTGACTGCAGCCTCTGCCAACAGCCAACTCCCTGGTAGACATGTGAGGGAGGTCAGCAGGCAGCAGCAGGCTGCCAGTGCGTTAATCAGCCCAGCCAACACGAGGGAAGCAGCCATGAGCCATCCCAGCTGGGCTCAAATTCCTGAACCGCAGAATCATAGGCAAAACATGGTCATTGTTTTAAGTCATTCAATCTTGGAGTAGTTTGTTACACACCAAAGGCAAACTGATACAAGTAGGAAAGGGTTAATTAATTCTTAAGAATAAAAAAACCCAAGGCAGGAAGAACACCAAGAAAGGATGGTGCCTATCAAAACCAAACGTAAACAGTTTGCCCAAGAGCCACTCAGTCTTTCTCTAATTAAAAAAAAAAAAAAATCAGCCATGTGGGAGACACATCTTTTTTTTTGTTTGTTTTAGTTTTAGTGTTGTTTTTGTGAAAAAACTCAAGCTGCTAGATAGAATATGCTGAAACACTTGAAATGAACTAGCAAGACTCTGGTTGGCTTGGAACTTTGAAAATTACAGGGTCCATATTATTAATGACCATCAAGAGCAAATGTAATAAAGCAAGTTGTAGGTTTATTTGTAAAGGAGATAATTACCATTTATTAAATGCCTCTCGGAGTCTGCTCAACAAAATGAGATAATTTGCCCATGTGTAAACAGCTTTTTAAAGTAACAGAACTGGAATTTTATTCCCAGGAATTCTTCCACATGGGTAGGCTGGGATTTTCTCTCTCCCAGTTATCTGCTGCACACACTCGTATAATAAGGAAGAAATTCTTTCTCTTTGTTCCACTTTCTCTTTTCAGTAGATAGACAGATGGATAGACTTTTACCTGTTTTTGAATTTGACTTCATTACCTCTACCTGGGAAAGTTATATAACCGCAAAGGGCCTCATTTTTACTGAGTCTTAAAAGGGAGATTGATACCTCTGTCAAAAGGTTTTTACCTGGCTTCTATGAGATGGTGACATGAATGAAAAATATTTGCAAACCGTGCCCTGAAGCCCAGTACATGGTTGCGCTGGCTCGCAGCTTCACCACTGGCTCTAGGTCCTTCTTCCTCCATTATCAACTCTCTGTCCCTCCGTTTCCTGATTTGCTAAATGAAGACAACACCATACTTACTTTGCATGGTGGTCAGTTGGGCAAACGAGATAAAGGATATAAAGAGATGGTAACGATGCCTGGCATGAAATGGGTACTTAATGGGAGCACCATTTTCTTGATCCTTCTCCTCCTCCTCTTCCTTTATTAGATACTGTCACTGTCATTGTTCGATTGAGATGTGTGTAGACATGCATGTATGTTAATAGAATGCTTAAGCTTCATGGGACTTTAAGGATAATGTAATAATTTCTCTCATTTTACAGAGAGAAAGTTAAAAAATTAAAAATTAACTTGCCTAAGGTCACATAGCTGGTCTATAGGTATGCGGAGTCCAGGCACTGAGTTTATAAATTGCTATATTAGTTTTCAACCATTTATACAGAAAAAAAAAAAAGAAAGTTCAATGGAAAGTTACATTTTAAAATATACTCAGCAAATGAGGTTTCTGTTCGTGACTGGGTGGCAGTGGAAATGACAAGTACCATAATGGTTACATGCCCCTGCTGAAACCAGAACATAGGCCACCAGGCTTAGAAAAGGCCACATGTCAACAACTTCCTATTTTTCTCCATTCCAAGATAAAGTCTTTCAAGTTATATATCACCCTGGAAAGGCCATCTGTCTAAAATTGCTTTGGCTTGGGAAAGAGGTTTTAGGTCAGATGTATTACTCTTATTCCACTTGAACTTTATTTTTTTTCTCTCCTCTTGAGCTCTGAAACTCAGTGATCTTTGTCACAATTCATGGTCCCAAGGAAATTTGAAAAATACTTATGATATAATAACCAAGAAGCAGAACCTCTATATTGGTAGCTCTGGAAAATGCACAAAAAAGAAGGCTGGATCATCTTCAGTATAGATGGGGACAGGGAGGACTTTTTGTGTGCCTTCTAGGGGTGACTCCCCTGCCATGCTCTGAGAACTGTCCACCCTCCCCACTCAGAAGGGTGGCCCATGACACCCCCCTCGGAACTGCAAACCCACTTTTGTGGCTCTAGCTAATTGAGTCGGTGTTAGATGCTTGATTTGGGATGGCCTGCCATGTCTTCTCGGTAGGGCACTCAGACTCCCTGGGGAACTGGAATGCCAGTCCATCCCTGCTGGCCACTTGACATAAGTTACTGAGGGGCGGCCACTGTCTTCTCTGAGAACCCAGAAGCAGAAAAAGGAGACCAGAGAAGGAGAAGGGGAGCACAGTAACTGTTGTCACTGTAATTCTGAGGCCACCTTACTTTAGTTAATATAGTCTCACTAATACAGATAGAAGGATGTACCATCAAGTATACCTTGATGTATACCTTGTATACCTTGTATACCTTGATGTATACCTAGATGTATAAGGTATATGTATACCTTATAATCTAACAATTTCATATATACTATATACTATATAATATATTTTATATTATATGTATATCTCCAAGGGAAAACCTTATATATTTGCAAAAGGAATATGAATGAGATAAAAAAGAAAATTAAATGTTCCTCAGTGGAAGAATGAATACATAAATTATGACACAAATGGCTCACTGGGCAGCAGTGAAAATAAATGAAATAGAGGTATACCTATCAATAAGGATAAGTATCTGAAATATGTATAATACGTAGTGAAACAAAGATATAGAAAGATACACCTAAATTTTAAATTTATTTAAAAATGAGGAACGAATAATGTTGAAATTGGAAAAAAATCAAGCGATGAGTCCATGGTACCATTTGAAATCTTTCTCACATTAAAAAATAGACAAAACGAAGCCATCCCAGCATCCTGACCGTGTCTATATTCCGCACTGAAGGCACTGTTAAGTGCGGGTCAATTCTTAGCTACATTGCGTCTTCAGTGATAGATTCAAACAGTTCTCAGCTGTGGAGAGAGTTTTGCCCTAAAGTCAGGCTCAGGCTCACACTACTAGTTTTGCCTTGAAAATTTTCTTACTCCCTGGGCTTTAATTTCACTTTCTCACAGAATGGGTTGAAAATTACATATTGATAAATACAACACATAATTAAATATTATATATTTTATGTAAAATGGCACAGAGGCTTGTATGCATGTTCAGTATAATAGAGATGTGATTTGTATCAATTTTTCTCCTATAGTTGTAATAGAAAAATTCTCTCATGTTATTAAAAATTCTTCATTAGTAGTATATAATAGACAATAAAATTTTATTAAATAAGTATGACACAATTTACTTAACTATTTTGAATATATTATTTCCAGGCATTTACCTCTGTAGATTACCCCTCATTAAACACATCTGAGTAAGTGATTTTTCCCACAGTTTATATTATGTCTGTACAAAATAATTATTGAAATTAGAATTAACGGGTTACATAGCACTTATATTTTACAACAGCTGATACATATTTTCAAATTTTTCCATAATAGAGTTGGACACTTAACAGGTTGTGTGACTCTAAGTAAATTATTTAGTATCTTCTGTCCTCAGACATTTTTCCCCCTTTATCTTAAATTGCAATTTAAAATAATAACGATATCACAGGATTAGCATTAGATTAAAATGAGAATATATATGCAAAGCACTTACGACAGCTCTGAAGATATACTTAGCACTCAGTAAATATTAGTTATTTTCTTAGAACTTTATTCAAATGCCAGCATGTGTCTACTCCCAGTGTTCCACTCTGCATGGCACTATGCCTTCCTCCTAGCTGATTTAATGGCCCCAAAATGTAGTATCACTCCTCTATTAACTTGTACCTCTCTGATTACAAAAGAATTTGAATGCTTTTCTTGCATTGTCTCATTTACATCTATCTATAGTGTAAGGCCCTCTGATTGTCCTTAGTTATCAAGTGGAGTGGAGAGGCTAAACTAATTTCCAAGGTCACATAGAGAGCAAGTGGCAGAATCAGGATTTGCACATTCATTGGGCTCACTCTAGGGCCACTGTTTGCTTGTCTACAAAGTAGACATATGGTGATTTACTTACCCAGGCCTGGGTTATTCGACCTTAGCTCGTTACGAATATACAGAACCACAATGACTGAATATTTTTGTGAAACAGGCTCACCTCTACCCTGGTCACCACCCTCTTCCACCCTGTCTTCTTGTTTCTCAAACACTTTAAGCTTGACTCCTGGCTCAGGAGCTTTGCATGTAATAATGTCCCTTATGCTGGAACTACCTGTCCTCATAGAGGGCATGGTCTGTTCCCTCAGCCCATCCTTTCTTTGTTAACTACCATTTCCTTTGAGACACCTGCCCTCGTCTCCCCCTCCATTGTCTTTTTCCTCTGACTCATTTTCTTTTCAGCACTTGTCAATAGTTGGTATTATTATATATTTAACCATGCATTTCTCATTAAAAATTCACTTCTGTGAGGACAGCGTTCTGGTCTTCCTTGTTCAGCTTTGCTTCCCTAGTGCTCTAGAATACATCTGTTTCAGTGAAAGATGCTCAGTGCTATTTGTCAAGTGAATGGATAATAGACAATTTCCCCAGATGTCCAAGTGCTTGCGACGATTGGAATGACTATGCTGACAGGTTGGGCAATGCAAAGTTCTTAGCACATTCTGTACAACTATATTCCAAAAGAGGTTGCACTGGTTTAAATGTACACCAACAATACAGGAATCTGCCTCTTTGGCTGTTCCTGAGGCTGACTGGATCCGGCCCCACCATGATGGTCAAGGTCGTAATATCCTGATCAAGGAAAACCAGATATGCACCCCTTTCCCCCAGAGCTCTGGCCTAAGGAGGATATTGTTCTTTCTTTGTCAGAGGATGTCACAAGTCACACCCGCTGATTCTTATTTTCCTATTTACACTTTTTCTTCTCATTTTCTGCCCTCTCCAAGAAGAAAGGCTGAGCATTATAATCAGTCTTGGGGAAGTGTTTGGAGAGAAATTGAGGTCATGAATAAACTCTATGCTGGTTCAAAGCATGAACTTTGGAGTTGTTGGGGCTGGGATTCAAATCACGCCCTGCTCTGTCCAGAAGCTCTCTGGGCCTTGAGTCCTGCAAATCAGGGATTATAACCTAGTGTCCACACTACAGATTCTTGTCAGAAATAAATTCAGTCATGTGTGACATTTGCAGTACAATGGCAGGTTCATGGTAAGCCGATAACTTATCTAAAAATAAAGAAACAAACATTCATTCCAAAGGAATTTCTGAGCAATCTATTCAGACGTAGCCAGTTCTCTGATCATGGGCAAGGTGGGGAGACACTGTAATCTTTCTCTGCTGCAAAGCTGGCAGGAAGGGCAGGGGGATCAGTGGTGTCACTGTCCTGGTCACTCTTGGCAGTGGGGCAAGAACATTGGAACAATGACAAATGGCTGGGAAATGAGAAGTCAGCGAAGCCTGACATCTAAAATAGACCTGAAGAATGGAGAGAGAGGAAATGGGGTACCCGCTGTAGTGCTGACTGGGTAGTCTTTTAATAGAGCTATATTCCCAGGAAGAGCTTCTCTGGTACAGAAGTTCCCTCAACCTGCACCCCAAGACATTTCAGCAGCAGAATTTGAAAGTGGCTTTCCCTGGCTGGTGACAGTTCCTGCGGTATAATCTCTTCTGTCAGGTTTATAAAGCTGAGTTTCTCTGACAGACAACAGTTCTGGCTGATATTTATTAAGAATTTACTTTATGACTGATGATTATTTTAAATACCTTCATTCACTGAAGATCTAGTTTCTACATCTACCATGTCCCAGGATGGTTCTGAGTGCTTTGGATACCACAGTGAACAAGAGACAAAATCCCTATCATGGCAGAGTCTTCAGCAATCTTCAGTGTTCCCCTACTGATTCTAATAGTAACTCAGTTGATTCTTTTTAGGTTTTCCAGATGCACAATCATAAAATATATAAATAAGGAGAGTCTTAAGTCTTTCTTTAGTCTGAGCTTTTAATTTCCATCTTTCCTAAGTCAATCCTGTCCAATGACATTGGGGCTGAGAAGAGCTGGCCGCAGAGGGTGGGGGTGGCATCAAATGAACTTAACTGTAGGGAGAGATGAGATGGAGAAGCTGGAATCCCCATAAAACCAGAGGACATGGGATTTGCCACTAAGTTCCTGGAACATGGAAATGAAATGTTACATGGTTTAGGGAAGCTTGGATGCCTTGAAAAATGTCCCCAACACTGAAGGTGCCTTTGGTGAGTCACAGAGCTGGGGATTATTTCATTTGTGGTCCCTGTGATGCATTTTGCATAACTCAACCACCAGATTTTCTACGCTCTATTGCAATCATTTGTTCAACTGTCATTCACATTTTTTTTCACACATCATCTATTCACCTAAATAGCAAGCTCTTTGAGGATAGAAATTATGATTTTACCTCTCCATATACCCAGTTCCTAGCAGAATGCCTGGGAAAGTGTGATCTATTGGCAACTGCTGGTTAACGAATTACTAAATTGCTAAATGTGTGAATGAATAGATGCATAGACAAAACCATGTGTTTTTGTTGCATATTTTATGAATGAACAATCATGTCTCCATTGAGTTTTTCATGCCCCAAACGGAAGAATGAAATGAGGTGGAGACTTGACTTCTCCTTTCCTCGGTTCAGAGTTGAGGCAGCCAGTGGGTCAAATGAGCTGGCTTAGTTCCTCTGCTGGACTTCCTTTCTCTTTCAGGATTGATGGTAGGGTAGAGGCAGGATTTAGCAACAATGTCTCCTTTACATTTTGCTGAGGAACTGTTGTTCTTCTGGAGGCTGATTTTTTTTCCCCTCAAAAAGAACCCTAAGCAGGTTTGTAGATCTTCACTAACAGTACTCTCCAAAGCTGTTGTCCTTTTTAGGGAATAATGCCAGGTTTACTCAAAGGTGGGGCATCAGCCATGGGAATTTTGAGACTGCCATTTGCAAAGATCACCACATAATGATTTGGCATCTACTTGACTGCCTTTAGAATATATGTATACCAGATATATATTTCATCGCACGATAGGTTTACCTGATTCCATTTAGTCATTTTTTTTCCTTCCAGAAAGGCCAAATCATTGAGATCCTTTAACACCTTGTAGATAAGCCTCCAGCGCTGAGCTGGGGAATGGAGATTCTATTTGGAATGTCAAATGTGGCTGACTATGAATGGCTGTGTTATGCTATGGATTGCTGTGTTTTGAAAGATACTGAGGTTGTATCTGGGCTTGATGCAAAAAGTTCTACGGTCGTAGGAAGAAGGAAGTGCGGCTCATACACTCTGTGTTTATTTATATTATATGTTCCAACACGTGAGGACAGGAAATACTTCCCAACTCAGTATCACCCTCCTCCCAGTCTTTTGGCCACCTCAGCTCACAGTAATGTCATTCATAGACCTCCTTCAACATGGCCTGTCTGACTCATCCAATCAGAGCCTCCTAAGGTTTTTTAGTGAACTGGTCAAGCATGTGTATTTTGTTTCCCCAGATGGATTGTAGAGGAAGTGTGTGTTGATGGAAGTCTTTAATGAACGTGAAGGACTCAGAATCCATACTTTGCCATCTAATGCTACATTCACTGGAGCAAATCATTGAACCTTTCTAAGACCTAATTTACTCCTGTACAAGAAATATCTCACATAATTAAGAGATTAAATGAGATAATGCAAGTATTTAGTACACAGTAGGGTCTCAAAGAATGTTGTCATGGTCACCTTGAAGGCATAAATGACTGCCAGCCTTGTAAGACCTTGTTTGAATGGTCACTGAGAACAAAGAGGAAATAACTGCTCAGGAGAGAGCAGTTTCATCAATGGTCTTTGATTATTCTGGTTCTTTATGTAAAGCCATCGGTAATGTGACAAGTAATTGTCGTTGTATATTCTGGTTGCACTGGTACAATTGTCCTGATAGAGAAGAGAACATATTAGGTTATCTTAACCAAGTTCCATTAAGCATGCAGTATCTTAACTTTTAAAAATCTAATTCCCTGCTTACCAAGCTGTTGATTTTGATTTCTGCTTTTATACAGGTATAATATAGTCTTATGATGAGAACATGAATGTTCTGGTCACCATGACAATTATTTGTAACTGTAATTTGCTAAATTGGCAAAGGTAGAACAGGCTGGTCATAAAATGTGAATACATTACAATTTTTGTAATGACAACTTCTCGTTACAAATTAATCAGTTGTTATTCTAGAAATCTCACAAGCTAGGCTAAGGCACAGCTTTCAGTAAGTGTTTTTGTTTGTTTGTTTTGATTTTTAAAAAAATAAACCTGCAAAGATGTGGACCAGACCCCAAACTATAGTGAATTTATTAAGTTACTAAATTCAACACTGTGAGGAATTATGCTGGACAGACAGTTGCCTTTTCTCCTTAGTGTATCCCACATAGACACTGGCAGAGTTTACTGAGATTCTTTTCTTGGAATGTCTACAGGTCAGAGCTCCACGAGGTCATGGATTGTGAATTTGTTGTCTCGCTGTGTTATGTTCTTTCTCTGGAACACATTTCTTATATCTTCTCCCTGAACCGTGGGAGGATGTGAAAATCAAAATGGATAAGGGATTCAGTGTTCCAGGGATACTTTGGTAATACAGTGGTGAATAAGATGGGCAAGTTTTGCTTTTATGAAGCTTACAATATAAAAGGATGGATCTGGAAGTACTTTATATTTTCAAGAATGTTCTACAGAAGTAACTATTATTAGAACAACTCTGATGACTCAGTTTGAATGTTGGATCTTTGATACTATCTCTGGCTCTCCCAGGGAAACTGAAATCCTTTCTGTGCTTCCCCCAAACCTCAAACTCCCTTTGAACAGGATGATCAAACTATATTTTGATTATCTATTTACATGTCTCTCTTCTTCATTACTTTCTAATTTTATTAAAGGCAAGAACTCTGCCTGGTTCTTATTAAATCATTGGCATCCAGCACAGTCCCTGGAAACATAGTAGATACTATCATATGTTTGCAGTAAAGTAAGGGTGAGATTTCAGTCCTATTATGGTCAATGATCCAATTATTTTCAAATCATGCCAACCAATCACAATTTTACCTACAGAAGGAAAAAATAGTATTGAAATTTTACTGAATAAAGCTGAATAAGTACCTGATTTCCCTTTCTTGTGGCCAAAGCTGGAATGAAGTAGGTGACTTAGAATTGAGGCCAATGTGGAGCCTATTACTGCTATTGTCACCCACATACTACCACCCAGACACTAAATTCAAACTGAAGGTTAGGACATTCATATGTATCTACAGAATAAGGGCAAGCCTAGGCCCCAAGAATATCCTCAAGTCCAAATACACAGCTGGCCAGATGGAATGAATGGAAGAGAGAGAGAAAAAAAAAGAACAACTCAACCCTGGGAGTGGCCAGCACTGTCCTAGGTCTGAGACAGGCAGCCTGAAAGAAAAGCCGCCTGAGGGCTGTAATTTTATCGGTCATCACCCATAACTCCAATGCACACAAATCAATGGCTCTGAGAATCACTGGGTCAGTTAGCTGAACTTTCTTGCCAGTTCGAGATCCCTCTAAAAAAGACCACTTGAGAGTCTCCTGGCTTTGCCCATTTCAGGATATTTGGTCACTAATATTAACAAAGCCACAGTAGGGGCAACCAGCTCTCTGTGGGCTTCTACCAACTTCACGTGACCCAACCTAATAGCCCCTCACCTGAACTCATCATGCCTCCTGCTCCATGGTTTCCTACTGAACCTGAGGCTCCATGGAGCACAAAGCTGGAGGACCAGTTCTTTCTCCAACCTCTCACTGTGCTAGGAAGCAGTTGTTCACAGACCTTCTCTTAGCACAATCCCTAAAGATTGATGCACCAGTTGTGCTTGACTCCAATGGTGGCCAGCTCAGGAATGGTGTATCAGCTCTTCCTCTCTTCTTTCCTTAAGCTTTGGGGAGATATGAAAGAAGCAAGTCTAGCTTGGGAAGGGAATGCTAGCTTATTTTCCCCTTAGAGATGGTTAATTAATTAATGATGAGACCAATATTTAATGGAGCCCCCAAACTCGTCTATACATTAGAATCACCTGGGGATCTTTAAAAAATTTGAAAACCCAGGCCACGCCTAGACTATTTCAGTTGCAATCTGTGGGGATTTGATACATCCAGGCAGTGGTACTTTTTGCAGTTCACCAGTGATTCCAGTGTGCAGACAAGCTAGGGACCACTGAGCTAAAGGATAGCAGAATTAAACCAAAATTAAATATTCTACTGAAAGTTTTAATCAGGACATAATTGTTCAAAAATTGTGGAGAAAATATGTTTGCCACATTTGCATATGATTTACAGAGAAATATACTGGCCATTGACTTAAAGAAATTCTGTGGAAAGGGGGAAGGAGCAGAAATGTCTGCAGAAAGCCTGGAGCCACTGCAAAATAATGTCTGTCATCAGGTGCCTGCTCAGGTTGACCTTTGGCATGGACAAAGGAAGGGCTGATTGAGAAATCTAAGTGCCTTAGGGTATCTGTGGCTTTCTATAACATTTGGAAGTGCTCGGTTTTGACTTACCCTCTCTACTTGGCATTCAGAAAAGAAACTTTCATTAAAAATCAGTTGATAAGATCTTTTGGCCAGGTCATCTGCTTTCAAGTCTCCATGGCAGCTGGTTCTTCTAAAGAAGACATTTTAAAGCTGAATGTTTAAGAGAGGGAAGGAAGGGGGTGTGGAGAGAAAGAGAGAGAGAGAAGTAAAATAGAGAGTTTGGAGATGATATTTTATATTCGTGGACAGGTATTTCTCAGAGGAAGAAATGTAATTTTGTTCACTTTACTGCCTTTATGGAACTCTGACTATGGTTATAATTTGTCTAATGATTAATGATTCAGATACGAATAATCCACACTGTTCAGAAATATGACTTCCTAGTTACTGAGCTTGAGAATCAACAGGCAAATGAAAAGAATTGGAGCTTTAAAGTCAGTAGAAGCAGAGCTCAGATATAGATATTTCCCCTCCTAAAAATCAGACTTGTAGCTATGCAAAAGTTAACCCAAAATTTAGTTTTATTTTTGAGCTCATTTGATCATTAAAAAAAAAATGGCAAAGAACTAACATCCAATAGGATTGTCAGGAAGACTACTTGAATAGTGGGGATAAGTTGGTTAAGTACGTAGTTCAACTAAGCAAGTGTTTGTTCCCTTGTTCCTCCTTTGTCACCCTTTTCCCCATTCCCATGCTTCATGAGAGTGACTTGATGAAATTGCAAAGTTGTCATTGAATAATATGATCTGTGCACAACTAAATATGAAATTATGTCCTTTTTATGTTGCTTAAAATAATATCTCAGCTTTATAATTTTTACGTACAGTAGGATGGAGTAAAAAGAGCACAGTGCCTGGCACAGATACATTAGAATAAGTGGATGAAAGAGGATTGTATTGGGACTTAAGAGACGATGGATCATGTTCAATGACTACTAAGCGGTGAGACATTGGGCAAGTCATTACCTCTCTCCAGGTTTCATTTTCCTGATTTGGAAGATAAGAGAGTAGGAGAGAATGACTTCAACTGTTTAATTCAGCTCTAAAATTCTGAAATTTTGTTAATATGTGAACACTATGTTCCCTTCGACTGTACCTTGTTCATCTCAGGTAGGCTTGCAATACAACTCATCATGTTGTATTGACAGCTAGGTGTTTGCCCCTGGACTGGGCATGCCCCAACTTCAATGTGGAAGGCAATAAGAGTAGAGGTTCATAGCACAGGCTTTGGAGCCAATGTGACTCAGTATAATGTCAGGTACTTCACTTCTGAGTGGTGTGACCTTCAAGAAGTTACTCAACCTTTTTGTGCCTTGCTTTTCTCATCTTTTCAATAAGGTTAATGATAGTAGTCTTTGCCTTAAATGGTTGTTAGTATAATTAACCAAATCAATCCTTATGAAGCACATAGCATATGCAATAGATGTTAACTCTCAGTCCTAAGTTTTATCTTTATCCAGCAATTAGCCCAATGTCTGGGAAGTAAATATTTCTTGAGCACATGAATGAATCATTTAAAAACATGCCTGCAGAGTGAATGCCTTATGCAAAATATGCAGTTTCTGATATGAAAGACTTGATCAGATAAATAAGATTCAGGAATTCCTGGCAATTCTGAAGACCCATGAGTTTGGAAGCCATGTGAGAAAACAAGAGCATTTCATCTGGCAGTTTGTCACGGTCCCATTTGGAATAAGTCAGCAATAAGGAAAAGTCCTGGGATTCTCACTCCTGGCTGTTTCACCCATGGTTACCCTTTTGAGACTTGTCTTGATAAGAGGCTCAGTGCAGGGAGGGAAAGAGCAAGTCTTCATTAGGATGGAACTGTGGGGCATCTCTTTCCCGAATTCCTTCTCCCCATCCCTAACCCTTTTCTCCCCGTTCATTTTGTTACCATCTGCTCCACAACTTATCCACTGGTCTCACTTTCTAGTCTAAATATGGGTGCTCATGAACATGTGAATTTTGGAGGAGTTAGAAAAAGTCTCTTAAAAATAACTTTATAAAGATATAATTCAAATTCCGTATAATTCACATGTTTAAAGTATACAACTCCGTGGTCTTTGGTGTATCACAGCATTGTGCACCACCACAATCCACTTAAGAACATTCTCAGCTCCCCAGACAAATCCTGTCTATGCTCATTAGCAGTCATTCCCCGTCTTAGGCAACAACTGTGCAATCTCTCTAATCTTTTGGTAGAGTGCTCCAGGAATGTAAACCCTCTGTAAGTCATCCAACATTTATGGAAAGTACTATGAGCGAGGTGCTCTTCCAGGCTCTAGTGATAGGGAGCCAAACAAGAGAGATAAGCAAGCAATCCAAGTTATCAGGAACCGTATGTGCAGTGCTGGGGTCTACAGATGGGCCCCAAATTAAAAACAAAGCAGGACAAAACCCATGTTGGTAACAGAAGGGAGCAAGAACATATTTGTGATATTTCTACTTGGTGCCAGGCTCTCTGCCAGATTGCTCTGCTAGTCAGCAGTCGACTGGCATATGTCGGACTTCAAAGCCTGTATTCTTTCAAAGAGAGCATGACAGATAAAAACTTAGTTGAATAAGACGATTAGATGTTTCACTTTAGCCAGCTGTGAAAATCTCTGGATTTGCTGGCTCCCAAGCCAGCTGCCTCCTAAAACATTACTTCCTGTTGTTTCAAACAAAAATATAAAGTAAACAACCCCAAGACCTTTAGTCATCAGTCGCCAATATAAATGCTTTTCTGCCCTGGATACAGTCAGCTTAACCAATGGCATCTTTGTTAGTGGAATTATGGGGGTGGGACTGGGGAGAGGAGAGTCAAAGGGTAATTAAAGTGACTTACATTTCTCTTTTCCCCTCCCATAATCCTGAGGATTTAAATTCTCCAACAAATCAAATTCAGTTTGAGTTTGGAACTTCTTACATGAAAAGCCAGGTTTAAAAATAGCTGTTCATGCTCCAATGACTGTAAACAAACATTGGAGAACGGAGTCGAATCAAGGGCAACAGACATTACATATCCCTGCAGGAATGTGGAATTTAATATAAACGGAGTAACCTTTGTGCATATGTGTTATGCCTTCGCTCTATATTGCCAGCAGAGTTCTTTGGGGGAAGAATCATCATAAAATGTTAGAGCTGAAAAGGGCTTTAGAAATCGTATAGACTCGCTGCTTCATTTTAGAGATGGGGGAGCTGAGACCAAGAGAAGAGTAGTGGTTGTATATCTAGTTGGTGGCCAAAACAAGGGGAAAATCTAGGTCTCTAGCATCTCTGGTAACATTAAAAAATATGGAAAATGCATTGACACACCTGTGAGTGCATTTCCTGATTACCTGAGATGCCACATATGATGGCTTTGGGGTTAGGGGACCTGAACTTAAGTTTCAGTTCTGCTATTTACCACATGGTAAGTTCAATAATTTACTTTTCTGGGGGAAAAAAAATCATAGTATCTTTTACATCCAGTGGTTGGAATGGTTAAATGGGACATGGAAGTAATTCTTTAACTCACATTTGATGTTTAATAAATGTCTTCTTTATTTCCTTCCCACTCTTGCTTTTCTCTTTATTTAGGATGTTTTACATACCTCCCCACATTTCTTCAAGTCATTAAGGAGATCCATTGCTATTTTCTGAGAAAAATACTGTCCCTTCCACAGTGTGGACCAGGACTGATCTTAAATCATCACTGTCAGTTGCTCTCATTTATTATGTGTCTACTATATTCTGGGCACTTTATATACATTATTTCTGATTTTCATAACATCACAGAAAGCTAGTTATTATTTCTCCACCTTATGGGTAAAGAAAATGATGTTTAAAAAGGATAATTAACAAACTCAAGATCCCACACCTTGAAGTCAAGTTCTCCAAGCCTATACTTTATCTTTGTATCAATGCTGTCTCACAAAGGTTATGATTACAACCTGTTTATTTTTTTTTAATATTCGCCATAAAATCCTGGAAAAGTTTAAGGGCAGAAGAATGATCAGTTTTGGAATCTGAATAGAGGATTCAAACCTCAGCTCTGCCACATAGGAGCTATATAGCATGGAGGATATTACTTAAATTCCCTTTGCTCCCTATTCCTCCCTTGCAGTGGATTGATAATAATAATTATATCAACAACAAAGACAACATAGTGATGACTGAATGAAAGATGATGTGTGCAGAGCTCTCAGCACTGTGCTGAAAATAAACGTCACCCTTTATATCATCACCTACCCTCTGCACACTTGGCCTATGGAGATTAGATCATTGTTCCTACAACGACTGCAAGGAAGAAAAGCGCTTAAGTTCTTCCCCCAATATCAGTCCTGATTTCATTGCCACTTGCTCCTGTTATAAACACAACTAAGATGTCAACATTGGAGAAGGAAACGTTGAGGGAGCAATTCATGTTTCTTTCTTTGGGATTTTATAGGCAGTTTTTCTGCCCTTCTCCCTCCCTCCCTCCCTCCCTCCCTCCCTCCCTCCCTTCCTTCCTTTGCAAGGCCGCCTACATTGGGTCTCAGACTCCCAGTGAGCTGATTCGACTGAACAGTGAACACTAGGGGAGACACAGCATGGACCCTTGGGGGGTGCCTTTTATGGAGTAGAGTAGGGGGTGCTATGGAGGACAGCATCTTCTGTGTCACTCCAAATCTCCTCACTTCCTTCATAAATTAATCTTAGAGTTTAGGGCCATAAAGTAAACAGAAAAGAGATTGTTTCTCCCAATGAATCATACGGGTATTATTTCTGGACAATGAGTCCTATGATTCATTTTTTTGTTTTCCTTGGCTTCTAGGAATATTAGAACTAACTGTTGGACACAGCTATTGTATTGTCCTTCATTACTCTCTGTGTACACATTTTTCTTTCCTCTTTCTCTCTCTCTCTCTCACACACACACACACACACATACACACACTTTTTTGCCTTGTTTGAAAATTGTCAGTCTGACTGCTTTTATTGTAAGCTATTTCAGTCAGCTTCTTGCCAGAAGTATAGCATTAAATATAAAATTAATAGATAGGTTGATGGGTAGATAGATAACCACTTTATAATTCTAGATACCTCATTTGAGGAGGTAAGTGAAAAATTATGAAGATAGAAAAAATAACCATCATGAGACAAGCACTGATATAACTAAAGCAAAAAGTAAAAAAAGTCACAGACTTTTCTGTAAGTACTCTTGAAGGGGAAGGCATTATAATTTGACTTATAATTAGTATAAGTTAATATACTAATAGTATATTAACACACACATATACTTTACCATCAGTTTCCTTGATACAAAACTGACCCATAAAATATCAGCTCTTGCTTTTCTGTTATCTAGCATCTCTGAGAGGCAGGAACAGGAAATAAGAGCTGGGATCCAGGTGAGACCTCTCAGATCAGAGATGAGTCCTCTCCTAGTAATACTTTGGACTCTACCTTGGGCAGGGCCTGACACATGGTAGATGCTTGAAAAATACTTGTTGAATGAATTAATAGTAATGATCATTTATTTCGTGGGGTCATTATATAGCGGACCTTGTATTCATGAGTGTATGCAGATTATCATATTTAACCTTTATAATAAACTTATGAGTAAAGAATTCATAAGAATTACTACCTTTTACAGATGAAGAAATTGAAGCACAGAGATGTTAATTAACTTGAGGATAGAATGAGGGAATAAGGATTTATTTCTCTTGTGGCACCAGGTATAGACTAAGAATATGAAGAGGTCTGGGTCAACTGGACCAATGTGGGTTATAAGGAGTGACTTAATATATATGGCTCTCAGTGGATAGCAAGGGGACTCAGTGATGAAAGCTCCAATAGGCAGAGGTGTTCCTGGGGATGTTGGAAATAAAAAACTGAACTGTCTAAAAAATGGATGTGTCAAATTTCACTCAATATCTTCTTGATAAGTTTGGATTTTTATGGATCTGCTATACATACAACGATTTTTACCTTTAGGTGTTTTGAGTGTAATACCCACAGATATGCCTTTCAAGTTCATTCCCTCAGTCTGTTGTCCGCTGCATTGTCTCTGTGAAACGGGAATGTTGGAGAAAGCTAAAGCTCAGGGTTATGAATCTTGTGCAATTCATTTATTCAGGGTCCCATAAAAAGCATTAAAATTTAAGAGGCTCATATAAAAATGAATATAATTGCACTTGATTTGAGATTCCTTTCCATCCTGTAGCTCCATTTTAATTTTACCACCACTTAATTTTGCATTGTTTAATTGGAGCTCTGAATTCTGATCACTGTGGGTTTACAATGGACCATCCCTTTTACAAACACCATACACCCTCTACAGCATCCTCTTATGCTATTCAGGGAGCAATGTGTCCTTTAGAGGAGGAAGACTGATTTAGATTCTCACAGTTCTCATGGTGGTTTGGGGGATGTTGTCTGCAGTGAACAAATAGAATTCACAGCAACTCTGCAAGTGTCCCCTGCTCAGTCACTTCACCTTAGTGCCTGAGTTACCAGTAATCCAACAGAATGTGTTGTGTAAAAACCTTTCCTGTTCTCTCAGATCCCTGAGCTATCTGGCAAACCTTTGGTCTACTGCTTTTACCAATGGCAGCCTGACTCATGAGCAAATCGTCATGGGGAAAAGCAACAGACAACACTGAAGGCTCCTAGATTGTGTGCTCTATGAAATGAGGTGACACACATGTGAAAGGACCCAAGATAGAGCCCCATGTGGAGCAGGGAGTGGAGTCATGATAGTTGAATGTTAAGGCATCTTTGAATCATCACGATATTCAGCAAAAACATGAACAATTTCTCACTGAACCACGCAGACTCTCCCTGTAATAATACGTGTCCCAGCTTCTGTGAAAATTTCCCTGTCTAGCAAGGTGACAGGGTTAAAACCTCAGTGCCCCTGATCTTTTGTTTATAAGCAGTGCTGGTGCTATTTCTCCCCAGGCATGCCTTTCCAACACGGGACAAAGAGTCACCTATGAAATCAAAGCATTTCCTTAACATCAAGATGCAAAACTGATTTATTTCTTCATTACATAGATTCTTAAAGTGGTGACCTTTTTCTTTCTTTTTCTTTTTTTGTCATTTTCCAGGGAATGGCACCTTGTGCAAATAGGGTACTCAAAACAGGTGAGCTTGAAGGTAGGGCGTTTCCCACTGTTCAGTCTGCAAGTCCTCGCCTGGTGACAAAGGAGACCAACGGCTGTCACCCCTAGGCAGAGGGAAATCTGCCCTGGTGGGTGAGTTTGTTATTAGTTTGGTGAAGGTGCTGAAGCTGCCATGGCAAATTGCATAGGGCACAAGTTCTGGAGCCAGAAAAACCTGGGTTTGGATGTGAGGTTTCTCTCGTATTAGTTTGGTCCTTGAGCAAGCTCATCCGCGTGTCTCAGACTGTTCACTTTGATCTAAAGTGCAGATAATACTACCTTTGCCCTATGGTCACATTAAGATAAAACAACTTAACTCGAGCATAGTAGACACTATTTGGTACCCTCTGATGCTCTACTTTATAGGGTGAGCAGGTTCCCATCCTTCAGCTCTTGGGACTTTTGACTGCTAGGAGGTCATAACTATATCCCTTTGCACTCCACTGATGGGGACTACCTTGTCTGGAAACTTCTGGGATGCTAATCTCTCTTCCTGGGTCTGGAGAAGGTTTATAATAGTCTACAGTTAAGGAATACATGATTTGGGTGTTCATGATACCTCTTGCTTTAAGGTGGATGGCTCGATGTCCTTCATGGGATCAGGCAGAGGCAGGGATCAGGTGGAGAGGACATATCTCCACCAAATTCACATCTTTGCCTGTGGTTGCCCCTTACCTATCCTGAGAGCACCTGCACAATAAATCATTACCATAACCAGAAGGAAGGTGGAGAAGGATAATGGGAGAAAATAGGGGAAGGGCTATCAAAGAACATGTATAAAGGACTCATAGACAGAGCCAGAGGTTATAGTTTCAAGGGTGGGTCACGGGAGTAGTGAGTGGAAAATGGATGCAATTGCACTTGAACAACAAGTAAAAAAAAAAAACCCAAAAAACCCAAAGCCAGTAAAACATTAATGCCTTTCTCATTAAAATCAGAAACAAAGCAAGAAAAAAGTGCTCAAGAATTTTACTCACAGCTAATTAAGATGACTCTAAATTTAGTTAATCAATACCTATCATTGAAAGGCATTTTAATCATTTTGATCAGTTTGTTAGTTCTGTATTTATCTCTTGGTTTCATTTTGAGCAATAAATATTTTAAAGGTCTAAAAACAAAAAAAGAATGCTTATGTCAGGCTCTGTCTCAGGGAACCTGCCTGAGAGCTCGTGAGTATTTGCCGTGAAGCAGGAGGCCAGAAGGAGTCAGGTTCCTGTTTCCTTTTACTTTGTTCTCCAGAAACTGTGTCTGAATGTAAGATTTGTTTTGCCAGGGAGAAATTACTAGAGAATAGTAGAATATTTTTTAAAATTCTAAGTAAATAAGAGGTGCTTTCAAAAAGCAAAAAGGTGGGTAACAAATTCTAAGTTATTTACCATACATATTATATAGGATTTCTGTCCAATATAATTACAAGAAGAAAAAAAACTAAAAAATAAACAGAGGAGAATACAGTCCATTGATTTGGAGAAGAGGAAACTGGAATGGCCAATACCTACATGAAAAGAATTTTTATCTTCATAGGGAAAAATGAGATATTGAATCCATTCCATAGGCAAAATTAAAATGTCTGATAATATTAGTGTTGGCATAAATGTGAAGCAAACATGAACTCATACTCACTTGTGGAAACGTTCATTAGCATTACCATTTTGGATCACAATTTCTCAGCATCTAGTAAGTCTGAGGATAAGTATAGTTTCTAATTCATTAGTTGCACTTTTAAGAATCTGACACTCATAACTGTCACACATACAAGAATGTTCCTGGCAGCATTATTTGTTAATGCAAAAGCAAACAAACTAAAAAAAAATTTGAAATAACCTTAATATTTGTTATCAGGGAAACAAATAAAGCATTTGTAATGTATTTATGGAATACATACCAGAAAGCTCTAAAAATGGATGAAGTAGAATGATATGGAAAATATCCAAAGTAGAACAATATGGAAATTCTGGGTAACATAATATTGAACAAAGACCACAAGCTGCAGAAAGATAGAATCAGTATGATGCTATAATTATTTTTTAACTCAAAAAAGTTTCTATATGTTTAAATGAATACTTACAAATGTGTAGACATATACAACTATATACTTGAATAGAACCTCCTTTTACAAGACACTAACCTGGAAAAAGGAAGACTCATCAGATTTGTGTTGAGAGAGTTATGGGATTTGACTGTATTAATTTTTAGTTCTCTGCACTGTTATTCTAAAGCAAATAGAGGCAAATGTTAAAATGTACTATATCTGGGCTGTAAGAATATGTGTTATTTTTCTTCAGACTTTTTCTCTATGTTTGAAATATTTTATTTAAAAAAAACAGAATGCAATTTCCTGGGTCTGTTTGAGAATGTTAGACTTATAATAATACAGAGATATTTTAATGAGCTTGCTTGCACCTGTGCCTGACTTCAGGCTTAGCTTGGCTAATGCCCCAGCAATCCATGACACCTTCACATCTTTTAAATCCTAGCCTAAGGTCTGCCTCTTCCATGCATTTTTCTGGACGATCAGGTTGCTTTATGAAAGCCACTGTCCCCCAGTCTGACCAATGACATGACTTTGATAAAGTTTATATTTGCTTATACATTGTTGTGTTTATGCTTTACATGCTTCAAAATGGTGTGTTCCTTTAGCCCAGAGAAGGCCGTAACTTCTCCTATGACTTCTCATAAAATTATCTCATAAATTCCTCCCTATGTTTATCACAAGTTATGTCTAGTACAAATTTTACTCATGAAATTAATTTTTAGTAATTATAATTGGTTAATTCACTATTTATTTAATGTAAATATTTAATTTTTAAAATTAATTTATCAGGGTGACATTGGCTAATAAAATTATATGCAATTCTTGTACACTTGAAATAGGAGAGAGTCAAATATATGCTGACAAAAGGAGACTTGACTTTGGGTAATAAATACACAATGCAATTCAGTATCTTTGAATGTCATTTATGTGCTAGTCATTGAAAATCCAAAGAAAAAGATGTAGAGTTCTTTTCAGTGATCTCACAGCAGAATTAAGTCTCTCTCCTAAAAGCCCTCTGTCTTTGCAATAGTATTTGAATTATTTCTTTTTAGAATAAGTACAGAGCTACCTTCCTTAGATTTTTCTTCATTCTTCTTCCATGTGGGAGCTCCTGCTTTGTGAATCTCCCCACTTTATTTCCTTGTAGTTATGTAAAGTGTTAATTAGAGTGTATCCTCAAGTCGCTTTCTCAGAATAGATGTATTGACTATAAAATTTTTGAGATCTTGCCTATGTAAAAATATCTTTCCTCTTCTCCCATAGTTGATCTACAATTTTAATGTCTACATTATTGATTTGTTGAAAAATTAAAATTTTGATCATTTCTCAACCATCTTCTGTTTTACAGTATAGCTATTGAAAAATTCAATGGCATTCTAATTCCTGGTCTTCTTATCTGATTTGCCTTCTTCTCTCTGCATTCTTATGTTCCTCAGTTTCAGTTTTTATGAATTTTCTATGCACCCTTTTGCTTTCTTCTTTCTCGAACTCATTTTTATGGAGTGTTAGACTTTCTCACAGAGCCTCTATTTTTAAATATATTTCCCACTTCCTATCCTTTGTCCTTTTGTTCTACAGTCTTGTAAATTCATTTGATTTTCTTTACAATTCTGCTGAATGCTTTATTTTGTCTATAAAGGTAGTGATTTCTAAGAGCTCTTCAGTGTTTTCTGAGTGTTCCTTGTCAGCGGCAGGCTTTTGTTTCAAAAAGCCCATGTATTCTATGTTATCTCTCCAGTCTATTAAAGTCTCATACGTCAGTATTTAGACTTTCATTTAACTTCCTGCTCAAATCATTTTGCCTATCCCTGTTATGTCTGATGGTCTTGAATCCAAAGTGATTCTCTTTGATTCAGTTATAAACCCCTCATCATCCTTGCCATGGGAGAGGGGTCCTATAAATTCCAACACACTCTATTGAGCATTTCCATCAGGATTGCTGTCTTTAGACTGGTACCCAGTGGCCCAGGCTTTCCATCATTCCTGGTGCTTCTAAACGCCAAGACTCAGGGATTCTGCAGGCTGAATTGGCTCACATCTTAGTGGTATTATCATTGATAGACACTTAGGCTGTAACTTTCTCTAATCTGCTGAGTCATATACTAACTGTCTACCTACTTCTACTTTTCCAGAATATAGCTGAAATCACTGAGATGCTGTTGATTCAACTTATGGTCAATTTATCTTGTATTCCTTGTCATTCCGCTGCTTTCATTCTGGCTGGGTTTTATGTAGAATGAGTAATAAATGTCTGTGGTCTATTTATCTGAAGCCTCCCTTGGGAAAGTAACTTATTTGATTTACCTTGTTATATGAGGAAGTTCTCTAAACAGGATTTTTGATGGGCAAGATATGCTTTAGATTTTTTAAGTCCTCCTGGATTGCTGTATTTTTTCTCTTTAACTTTAGGAGACACCTGGATGTCCAAGTCATTATGAATAGACAGTTCTTTCACACTATAGACTCTGAAGCAAGGCCAGTTCCATGGGTGTGTGACCTATGCCATCAACAGGGCCCGGCTCTCCAAAGGGTCCTGTGCTTGGTTTAATACCCTGCTGTCCCTGCCCTGAAATTTCTAATATTTTTTGAACAAGGGCCCATATTTTTGTTTTTCCCTGGCCCCTGAAAATTATGAAACCGATCCTCCTCTGAAGTACGAATACCCTGATGTCTAAATATAATTTGTAGGATCACATAGTCTTGGGGGCTCTCAGTGCGAACATTCGTTTTATAAATTCCCTGAAAATAGCAAAGCAGCTGCTGTTGGCTCATTACCAAGGCTGACTTCTTACCTATTCCGTTTCTCTTGGGGTCTCTGCGACAGTAAGTTTGTTTTTACCCTAAAATGAAATGCATAGCCTTCATCTTGTCTGTGCTCATTCCATGCTTTACATGTATAATTTAGTTAATTTACATATGTTACAACACAAATATATATTTATGTTTTTATTTTAAAAGACACACCATGAAAATATTAGAAAATGCTGAAAAGCCTAAAAATAATTGACCACTAATCCTTCTATTGAAGAATTATTAACTTGTTGACATGCATATTTCTTTTCAATCTTTTTTTCTATGCATATATAGTAATAATAATAAAGATGATAGCTGATTTATTTAGTGCTTTTAATGTGCTAGAAACTGTGCTAAATGTTCTAAGTGAATTATTACACTCTGTACAAAGAGAATTTAAAGTGCAATGTTGTTCTTCATGGATAGGTAATAAAAAGGGCCGTTTCTTACCTTTTGCAGAGAGTACCAAGACATGTGACCTTGTGTGAATCATTTTGCCTCTTCAAGCCTCAGTTGCTTCTTTTGCAAATAATATGACATCTACCCTGCTTACCCTACAGGATCAGGAGGGTCAACAACAACATCAACAATAATAAATTGCTGCCACTGAAGCTCGACTGTGTTTCTCACCCATATGTAGTTTTTCATTTATTATGATTATTTTGTCAGTTGAGAAGGTGGATGAAGTCTTGTTTTGCAAATGGGAAAACTGAGGCTTAAAGATATGATGTGGCTTTATGTCACTGCCTGCAAGAAATCTGGAACTCCATTTAAGCAGCATCCATGAAGAGATGAACACATTAAAATCTATGTGTACTCATTCAGGATTTCCAACTTTTAAAAGACAAAAGAAGGGAAAGACTAATTTTTTTTTCACTTTTGCCTGGGCTTCCCTTATTTATATCTTGCCACAGCCTCAATTTTCTTTATGTTGCCCTCAAAATTCATCATGAAGTGTAACTTGAATGACTAATTGGTGTGAAGCTATCATGAATGCAGGAAAATTTATTTCTCACCCTCTCCCTGGCTTTTGACTTTGAAAGTGCAAAGATCCCTTTTTTCTTGAAAAACCAAAACTTTATTTAATTCAGGAAAGACCAAAAGAGAAGATTTTCTCTATGTTCAACCAGTATAGTACAGCTAAAATACACTCACAGAAAATTGGTAGCACAGAAAAAAAGGTAGGTTTTCAGTTTCATGTATCAGCTTCAGGTATACTAGTATTGTTTTATGTTAAAGATTAATTGTACAATTTTGGATAAAAGTACATGTTGTATAGTTCTAATATTTCCAGGATTGTTGGGGAAGAGATAAACAGAGCATTCCAACTTACAGTTTTCTATGAGTATTATTATTTGGGCAAATGAGTATAAAAATACACTAACATTAGCATTATTGAGACCAAGACATTTTGACATAATTAGTGCCTGTAAAGTTCAACCTATCCCTATGAAGATAGTAATCACATTGGAGAGATAAGATAGTCCTGGAAGATTGAACTTTATGGCCTTTTTCTATTGAATATATTATATTCCTCCAACCGTCCATCCATCCATCTGTCCATCCATCCATTCATCCATCCATCCATCCATCCTTCATCTCAACATTTATTGAGCACTTAATATTCATTCAATTTATTCATTCAGTCAACATTTACTGAGGGCATACAATGTGCCAGGCACTAATGCAAGATTAAGGAAAGTCCCAATATACTTATCCCAGGAGATGCTGTGAAATCAAATAAGCTAATGTAGGTAGAAAGGCTATCTGTATATTTTGATGTGCTATTAAGACATGAAGGATTATTATGGCCCAATCTTTAATATCACTGCTTTGGAATCTAATGTTCTAATATTTTTCAGCCTGTTGACAGGCACAAATATTTCCCAGGACTCTGCAAGCCTGCAATTAAGAACTTGGAAACACATTCATAAATACACAAGTTGACTAATTATTCCCTAATTAGTTAGCAGATTGGGTATTGTAATCACCCTAAGATATGTTGGTTAATGTCATGAAATGGAAAGAAGAGTTTTGCTACATTATATTATGTCAAAATTTGCATAAAGATTTAATTAAAATACTTAATGGGCCCTACCATTTCTGAGCCATGGCCGGGCAGCCGGTCAATGGCATTTATGGAATCCTATTGGTTGTTGGCAGTTCTGGCATCAAATTAAGAGATGATTTTTTAGTTCAGTAAAATAAAAAAAAAACCCTGAAACATTTCATATACTTATATTATTTCAAGATTTTTATTGACTGCTCAATAATGGAACATAAGCATTATTAGCTTGTCTTGCATTTTAAGAGACTAAAGCAAGAAACTAGCCAAGAAGATAGCCCAGATCTTAAAGGCAGACCCTAGGTTGACTGGAGTTATGCTTGGCTTTAAAATTGTTCATTTCTAGACTTTTGCTTCACCCCAGCTGCCTGAAAAGTCCTGACAATTGGATGATAGTTCTGCTATCATTTCCATTTTCATTGTGTTATGATAAGCTTGGATGTTCTTACGTTTGTTTTTAATACAAAGTCTCTGTGGCTTCCCAAACAATACCAGGGAAAGTCTAAAAGAGAGGTTAATGGTTTCCACATACATTCTTCTTCAACTTTTTAAAGATTAAGTTTATTGAGGTGACATTGGTTAATAAAATTAAATAGGTTTCAACTGTACAAATCTATAATACATCATCTGTATATTTCATTGTGTGTTTATCACCCAAAGTCAAATATTCTTCTGTCACCATCTATTTGACCCTCTTTAGTCTTTTCTTCCCTTCCACCAACCCCCTTTCCCTGTGGTTTCCACCATATTGCTATCTGAGTCTTTGAGTTTTTGTTTGTTTATTTGTTGCTTTCAGTTTTATATTCCACGTATGAGTGAAAGACAGTTATTCTTCCCTTTGAACTTGCATATTTCTTGGTTCATTCTTCTCTGACAGAATTTCAAGATATCAGAAAGAAACACTAATGTCTTGACTAAGTTAAAGCCCTATTGTGCTTTGGTTATAGCTTCTATTGTTCCATAAAGCTTGAATTACCACTAGTTCAACACAGCTCCTCTCCCAACCTCCTTCACCCCAGAGGCAAATCCTATCATTGTAAATTTGCTGTGAAATATTGACAGAGCTTTTGCCCGAGGGCCCTGGCTCACAAGGTACCTTATTTCCTTGTTCCAGGATCTGGTCCTTGGATTTTCACATTTGGAAATTTGATTTATTCATGGCATGCACACACACTAACCAAATTAGAAGAGATCAGTGCAGACACTGGGATACCACTTATTAATTTAAAATGAAAAAAAAGTTGGCATGGCAGCATGCAATTCTTGAGTCTTCTGGTGAATGTTTCTTTGAAAACAGCAAGTCAAACAAATCTGGGGTTTTTTTAAATGCACTTAGGATTTCTTAATGGCTCTTAATGGTGCATCTACATTGGATATAATTCTCTTCAAAACAGAGAGGAACCTGCTAAGGGAGCTGGATATTTAACCTTCTGATCCGAAGGTTCTTCCTTGGGGCAGTGCTGGAAATTTAATTGTCGCTGTTGGTCCTTTGTGACCTTGTATTGATGCTGCTGGGGGTGGCAAGGAAAGTCAAGCCAGGGCAATCCTGAGTTACTCGAATTACTCCTGGCGTCTCTTTATGAAGGCTGCCTTCCTTTAGACTCCTAATTTAGCTCTTCACTATTTTACTTGTTGGTCTTTGAACTCATCTTGGATTTCTCAGCCCTACTCTTGGTTCTCTCGAGGACCCTGTCTTTGGCAAACAATTTCAGTCACTCTTTCTGGCCTTGACTTTCCCCCTGAGGATCTCACTTCCCCCAAAATGGCGCTGATAACTGGTGTCACCCTTGATTCCTACTAGTCAGGGATGCATAGAGAGGTGAGCTATTCATTGTCTTTCCTCTCCCAAGCTTCCTCTCATACCAGACCCATTTTATTTAACCAGTTTTTCTTTATATACTTTTAGAACTTTGACTTTTATTTTTTTTACCATTACAGGGACATTTGATTAGATTATCAAGATCTTATTCCTTCTGTCTTTGCCCTGAGAGATGAGTCAGTTCAACATAGGTTCCTGAAGATGTCTGATCTTTTTCATTGCATGTTGATTTTACTTGGCTCTATTTTAGAGCTTAGGGATGTCTTATTTTAGCCTTTACACCATTTAATAATTAAAAAATTACCTTTGGAGATATTTCTTTGCACTTTATAGTGTTTTCCTACTCTTTGTCTCATTTCCTAGTAGACGTGTGAGGTGGAGCTTACTGGGGGGAAAATACCTCCTTTTGGCAAATCTCTAGATTTCCCCTTCCATCTGTGCTTTCCTGACTACCTAGCTAGAAAAATAAGAGAAACTGACATGAGCCACCTAATATCTCTCGACAAGGAGTTTGGTAAAAAGCAAACGAAACATTAAAACAAAACTGCCTAATTTACAAGACAAAAGCTGGGTCCATGGCACGGCCCAGCACACATTGCATCAGTTTCAGAAAGAGGACCCCCTGGCCAAAGCACCTGAAGGTAGAACCTTTGCCAAGGAGCCCCTCAAATGAGACCTTGGACATATACACGGCATTGCCTGGTGAGCTGCTGCTGCCGTATCTCTGTGTTTCCTGGGCCCCTGAAAATCGCTGGAAATGCTCCCTCGGACCTGGCCCTACCCCCCTCTCACCACACCCGTGCCCCCATCAGGTGACTTCTGTACCCCCCTTTTCTCACTGCTTCTTTCTTTCCAGGTGGCATTAAACATAATAGTTTGTGCAAACTCTCCCCTCCGCCAATGAGCTGTAGCAGTTGTTACTGACTTTTGGGGATGGGAGCTCAGAGAATCCTCCTGCCTCCCAAAGGGAGCCAGTACTCCAGCTTTCTCAAAAGCTCTGCATGCCTGGCTTGCCTCTTTCTTCTTGTTTCACTCCTCTTTTATTCACAAACATACTGTTAAACAATCTTAAGACATGATCGTCTTCCTTGGTCTTATCGCATCCCTTCTCATCAATGTTCAGTGACTTTCCATGGTTTGTGGGTACCAGGCTGATCGTCCTGGGGATGGCAGCCCAGCCTTCACATGGTCCAGAAGTGAGCTCCGGGAGCATATGGCTGGAGTGTCTGTTCTGGAAAATATTATTCCTTGTTGTGTGTGGTGCTACTTGTATGTGAGCATTTCTCTCATGCCTCTAAGCCTCTTGAGTATCAGGTCCACATACATCAGCATGTCTGACTCAATCTACCACTTCTCTCAGCTCCAACCAGAGCACCTGACTCAGCAGATGCTTCACCAATATACGCTGCACCTGATAGAGATTGAATGAGTTTCATGAGGAACTTTCTCCTTCCGAGCAAAGCTGCAGATCTGGCATTGAATAAATGGCCTGGATGACTGCTTTTTTTCCTTATGTATTCTTGTATTTGGAGAATAATTTTAGAAAGCAGAAAAGGAGGAAGGATAATGAACACCAAGTATCATGCACACATGGTCACAAACTAAACCGTTGTTGAGACTTTTCATACTGCTTCACATTTTTGATGAAATAAATAAAACATCCCCAATAAATATAACCCTTTGTCTTGCATTCCAGTCCTGTTCTGCTCTATGTCTTTTTAGGAGTTAGTATGATGAACTTTCTGTGAATACACTTTATCTTTTCTTACACTTTTATATACAAATGTATGTACCAACTGATATACAGCAAAAGTTAACTGTGGCCCATGGGAAAAACCCAGCTCATGGCTTGTTTCTCTAAAGACTTTAGGCTAAGAAAAGCTTTTACATTTGAAAGAGTTGTAAATAAGGGACAACAACATGAAATAATAATATGGAAGAGATATTATATATGGCCTACAGCCCCTAAAATATTTATTATTTGTATTTTACAAAAAGTTTGTCAATCTCTGATTTGTAATACTGACTTTGTTTTTAGCTATTCAAGAGTATCTTATAATCATTCTGAAAGTTGTTTTAATTTTCAGCCCTGTATTTCTTGTTGATACATGTATCAACATGATACTTGTTGATACATATATCTGCCTTAGTCCCTCTGATGATAATTGTATTAATGTAGTTATTTTGAAAAATCATTCTCTTGATAGATGGGCAGTTGCTTTGTTTCCAGCTTTTCACTATTAAATTAAGGCAAGAAACATTCTTGTATCTCATGTACATGAGAGTTTTTAAGGGATATAGTCCTGGAAGTATAGTCATTGACTTACAGGGAATGTGCAGTCTTAAAAATTGGACAGAAGCAAACTCTTCTTGGAAATAGGTGTAAATATTTCAACACTTAACTTTATTTTGAGATAGATTCTTAATCTCTGCAAGCTATTGTTCTCCCATTGTCCCAGTGAATGGAAAACACAGCCGCTGCCTAATGGCCTGGAGTGTGCCATTGTCTTCACTTAATGGACAAAACATTGGAAGCAAAAGCCCTTTCCAGAGCTGTTTAGTGCTGGAAAATGAAGAGTGCTCCGTCTTTACAGAGAATTTCACCCAAGGACAGACAAAGACATCAAGAAAGCCTCCTGGCAGTCTGAATAGAAATGACACGTGTGGAAGGCCATCTCTGAGGGACTTTGTCAAAAGGATGCTGAATGGCATTCCTCTTCAAACAATGTCTGGAGACAGGTGTTCTGCTCTGTGGCAGCTTGGTCTACCGCACGGTTTCCTCAGGTGCTGCCAGGGCACGCGGTGGTCGTGACCACTTCCTTCCCGGTCCGGAGCTCCAGGAACAGAGGCCGGCAGACAGGACCCACACGCTAGGAGGCCAACTGCAGTTGCCCTAAAGAAGCATGGACTGAGCACTACTTGTGTGACTCGCCCTGAGCCATGGCTGGGACAGAGGCAGGAGTACACAAGAAAGGTAAAGGAAGGGTGGAGGCTCTTCGTTTTCAGTTACTAGTGGTCTCAGTACTGCAGGGCGTGGGACAGAATAGCTCCTTAGCTCTGCTGGGATCTCCTGACCCACCTTGTGTCACATGCGACACCTGGCTTCAGTTGCCGTGCAGCCCCAGAACCTACTTCAGAAAACACCTCAACAGCCAGCAGCTGCTAAAAAAACCAAATAACAACACAAGACGAAACCAACAACTAACCAAACAAAGCCAAAACCATCAAAAAAAAAATGCAGGACTCATTCCCTCTAAAATGATACTTATCTAAAAAATTGGCACTTTAACTAGAGCCAATACATGAGGGGCAAAGATACTTTGTGGTTTTTATCACTATTAACAAGAAGTAAGCAGGTTGCTCATTATCATTTTATTTTTCTCTGGGGCTTCTGCATCCAGCATATGCCCCATCCTCTGCTATAAGTTAATGCATTGTGAGGCAGCCAAGAATAGAGGCAACAGAGGCCAGGACACTGTTCAAATTTAGACCCAACCTTTGCAAGGCAGCTATGCTTCTTATTAAAGCACTGGACATTTCTCTATCACTTTCACAAATAACCAGCCCCCAGAACAGCCGTGAAGAAGGCAGGGTAGGGAGATTGTGTCTGTGTTAAGAAAGAGCCAGTTTTCTGTTCATTTAGGAAAGTTGTTGAAGGCTTACCGTGTGCTGGGCTCTGGGAATGTACATATGAATCATGCAAAAGCCCAGTGACCACAGCCCAGTAGAGGGGAGGGTTGAAATCCAGTTGCCACACATTGGTAGGACTGTGTTGGTTGGCAACATCAGTTAGGGCTAGCTAAAATTCATGCCACACCAGCTAGTAAGTCTTTTCAGTGTTCTACCTACAGATAAACCAGCAGTAGTTGCCTAACTGAGTAGCAAGAACTACCAAACGTTAAGGTATACTGTGTTCTGAGAGCAGGATGCTCAATTCTAGGAAGATTTCCAGAGGAAATGAAGCAGAGTGGTATGAGGGTGGGGAGGGATGCATCAGCTTGTCAAGGAGGAAAAGACGTTCTGAGGAAAGAAAATAGGATGTACAAAGGCTGTATGGAGGATCTCAGGGTACCTGCGGGGAACTGCATGCATATAGCTGATTCATGCCAGGGTTCTCCAAGCATGAAATGTAATTTTATGTATATATAAAATCACATATATATGCAATTATATAGATAAAAATATATATTTTTGTGTTAGTAAGTAATTGTCAGGAGGGAGGGACCATGCCTCCTTGGTTGCACAGACACTGCATACTCTGCCTGGAATATCGATGCTGCCTGCTACATCTTCGTTGAACGGATGACCGAATGAATGAGGGGGCAGTAGGAGATGCAGCCAGGCAAGGCTGGGCACCAGGCGAAGAAGGGCCCCGTGTGCCACATTAAAGAACTTGTTTTTTACTTTATTCTGCAGGTAACACTATTGGTGGGTTAGCGAAGCTGGAGGAGTGAATAATTAGAATAATTAAGATGCGGAGCAGGGATTCATCAGCCTGTCGATTCTGAGCACAGACAATAGAATGCACTGTGGGCTGTGAGGGTAACACAGCCTCCAGCGCCACCTGCCCCTCCACACCCTCCACGTTTGCCTTGGCTCTCTCTGAATTTCAGTGCATGCCTGGAGGGTTCATGTCTCTGCTCTGTGCCTATTTACTGAGGGCCCTCCCCTTCCTACCGTTCTCATCAGCATGGGGAACTTACTCATTTCTCCTAACCCAGCTCACCTCTCTTGTCCCCTTGTGAGGAATTTATTAACTGTTGCCTCTTTTTCCAACCTTACACTCCTGGCACAGCTGGAATTTCCTGAAGTTCTCATGATAACCCAGTACAGCTTTCTTCCCTGCCATCAGCTGGGGACTATTGCTCATTTTTCTGAATTCTCCATTTCACGACAAGCCTTAGAGGCCCAGTGCTGGGCACGTCCGCATTTGTAGCCAGCTTCGGCACAAAGCACAGTGCTTGGTCTGGGAAAGAGCGCTCCAGCTGCTGATGGTGGAGCCAGAAAGAGGGAATGGCTACAGTCGGACTCAGTTAAAACTTACCATAAACTGAGCAGTTTAGGAAGGGGCACCTCTCCCTTGTGCTTGCATTGAAGCCATCAGTCTGTTTTATCTGTGCCATCAGAGGAAGTTTCTTCTGGATCAAGAGCACCTTTTGGAAAGAAGCTGCAAGCCTGGAGACTTTGTAGAGCACTAGGAGAGACGCAGCCTGGATTTTCATTGCTTAGTTCAGAAGACATTTGTCCGGACCATCCCATGCCCACTCAGATTATTTATTCATTTCACAGAGGAAGCAGGGACTCCAGAAGGCTAAGAAGGGAGACTGTGCACCTTGATTCTCTTGTGAGTCATAGCCTTTCTCCCACGTGGGCTCTCGTCCACGTTTCCTTCTACCCTAAAGATGTGGTAGGACGTTTTCTAATATTCTCCTCTTTCAAGAAATGGTGCAAATGCACGGCCTGCAGTGGACCTTTTCCCCCATCCCTGTGTAAAAAGCATTAATTGATCATAGAAAACTTTTCTTTTGAATCTGGATGGAACCTAAAAATCTTTCCTGGCAACTACAACCCAACCGAGGTAGTATAAAAACTTTGTTTTATAGCCTTAATTAGAGCAGATTTTTGGTGAAATAGTAAGTTAACTCTTATGAAATGACCATTTTTTATAGTGGTGAAAATGGTCAAATGTTAGGATTCCATCCAGTTCATCCTAAAGAAATTTGGTAGCTTAACTTCATGTCCCAGAGTTCCCTGGGTACGTATGCAAATCAGATCTTTTACTATGATTTTTTGATAATCTTATGGGAATGCAGTACTTAAATTATAGCTTCAGAAGCTAATCTGAATAACCCTCTTTTTTCTTTTTTTAAAAAATAATCCATGTAACCCCAAGTGCTGGTTTCTCAAAGCCTAGTCTGTCATAAAGAGTTTTGCAAAAGGTACCAACTTGGGTTTTATTTTAGGGGATCAGGCAGACAACTTGGTGGTACCATTGGAATGGTTCCAAGGAATCTTGTCATAGAAATGCATTCCAGCATGCTAAGGCATTGTGTCCTCAAAGGAGTCCTCACTATCAAGCAAATATCTAGAGAATTAACATAGGTCAGTATCAAGTGTTAATACTCAACACACATTTATGTTACACAAAGTAGGTCAGTGTTTTTCAGTGGGGGTAGTTTTGTCCCCCAGGGGGTATTTGGCAATGTCTGAAGACATTCCTGATTGTTATAATTTGGGGAGGGGTTGCTACTGGTGTACAGTAGGCAGAGACCAGGGATGCTATTACCCTTCTCTAAATTGGAGATTCCAAGGGAGAGAGCAGCGGAGCCATGAGGCTGCCTCAGCAGCGACTGAAGGGACCCTATGGGGAGCTCTGAAGAAGGAAGATCCTTTCAGAGCCATCCCTCGTTGGGACAAGAAGGTGGAGTCTTTATGTCCTGGAGTAGATCAGTAATTGCATTTAAGCTTCCTCAAGGGCCCATAGCTTTGGGCAGGGTTGTCCTCTTCAGCCGCAGTAGGTTCTGAGGGGGCAACACTCTCAGAAGCAGGGGGAGGGGAGCCTTCATGACCACAGCGGACCCGGGGCTCCTCACCTCGTCCTCCACAAGGCTGGGCTGAAGGCAGAGTTGACTTCATAATATGACCCAGAGACCTTTCTGTATCTTTTGTCTTAAATTTTCACAAATATTTTCAGTGGACAAATCACACCAGTTCCTATTATTGATACTTTTTATATATGAGAAAGCGGAAGTGCAGGAAGTTAATTTGTTTGAGGTCACACAGAACTTGCTGAGCAGAATTGTTAATGAAACCCAAAACCCTCATTCCCTGTCCTTTCCACTCCACCAGTATTTTCCCTAATATCATTTTAAACATGATTCTTGTACAGAGGTCCACCCATGCTTTGATTTGTACTTCATTCATATTTTATTTGCATGTTCCTTTTTTAAAAAAAAGAGCTGAGGGTCAGGACTTATATCCTACTGGACCTTTTCCCCATGATTTGGCTCACAGATGACCTCTCTCGTTTCCGCTTTCTTTTCCTGGCAAACAGCAATTGCCCAATCCAGTTGCCCAATCCACAGAAACTTGTGTTGTTCTAAACTTCTTTCTCTGCCTCTCTCCAAACACAAGTCAAGACCTCTTTCCCACTGATGTCTTGTCTTTGCTATTTTACCATAAGTCTTATGTTCAGCATTTGTAGAACCTCAGAACTGCCTTGACTATCTCCACACGCTCTTTCCTGTGGTCCATTCTTGCATGGTCACCAGAGTATCTTCTAAAAAGGCAGAGTTGGGAAAACAGTTCTGCTTCGTACAGCTCTTCAGGCTTTCTATCAGCTGTGGGAGAAAGTCCAAGTGCCTTAGTGTGTGGCTGCAAAGACATCTTCCACCTGGGTTGCTAGCTTGGTCTGCCTTGCATCCCATTTGCTAGACCAAGCTCCAGGCTCTTCATTCACTGAGTATGAGAAACATTTTCAGGACTCTGAGCTTTTGCTCTACCTATTCCTAGGTTTGAAATACCCTCTCTTTCAGCTTGAAATTTTGCTTCATCCTTCAAGAATCAATTGTAAATTTTCATGTGAAGGTGTCCCCATTTCCTCTGCTTCTAGTGTACTTATTGTTAAATGCCTGTCTACTTTATAGTTAGTTGGAGATGTCTTGGTCTCCCTCTCTTGACTGAAAACTCCTCACTGGTAGAGACCAGGTTTCATTTAGCTCGATAGGTCCAGAGATTAGGCAGGGATTAGAATGCATTAAGTGCCTATTAAATGCTTATTCGGAGAATGACTTAGTGGTAAATATGAAAACATGTGGTCCGTGCTTTCATTTTTCTCAAGAAAGGCATTGGTGGACTATATAATCCAGAATGGCAACTGTGAGCATGTATTAGAAGAAACATGCTACAAAATAGCAAGAGGCATTTGCTAGGTTGGTCACCACTGTCTTTTCTGAATGACTTGGTTCCACATGGAATTAAAATGCTGTCTATTGTGTCTTTATATACATGGAAAATACAGGCAATTTTACTAAATTAAGGCAGAAGAGACCACCCAATGTATAAGAGCTGAGCAGTTATTTAAACGTCTGCTACTGCTACTTTCCATTCACATCCAGCCATGGGAAAATGTCTTAAACCTTGGAGATGGGTTCACCTTAAAATTCTATAAGTTTTTGTGCATTTTGTGCATAATGCACATACACACATATGTATGCTATACATGCATGCTATAGATTTCTAATTTTTTTTTTTTTTACTTTAGAAAGTTCCGTGAGCCTTCATTTAAAAATTACAATACTCAGTGCTGTCTGGGTCCTGTGAGCAATCCAGTGAAGATGAGGTCATAGTCTTTCCTCCCAAGAGACCACAATGACAAGATACAGAAGTACTGAGAAGGGAAATGTGCATAGGACCTTATAAAGCATGTTTCCTACAAAGTTTCATCCCCTTTGAACTCACAGAAGATGGCTTACCTAAAACCATTAAGGAAATTGATCCATTTTCTCTGGCAAACAGAGCCCAGAGTTTAAAATTATGTCTTGAATTCAAATTTTGAACCAAGTACTGAATATTTGCATAATCCAGAGCAAGGTGGGTAATGTTGTCCTGCCTTACTGTACTCACTGGCAACCTGTAATAATAAAAAATGTCTTTAATAAGCTTGACATAAAGATTTGATGAGAACATGTGTTTAAATTTCCCAGAAAGGTAACTGGCCAGCCAGACTAAGTGTGTAATAGAGTTCTGTGTCCTTCTCTTACAGAGTTTTTCATAAGTTTGCAACACTTTGTAAAACATAAGGTGTCTACAAATATTGGTTATTATTTATACCTATTTGATATGGAGGAACCGATTTGATATAGGAACCTATACCTATTTGGTATAGAAGATTGGCTGCTTGGGTATATTTTATAGACAACCAAACACATGCGTGGGTTGTTATGGAGTTTCTACTCCATTTAATAAGAGGGAAGGCAGAATAGGTCCCTGGAAATCTTTTTCTTGTTTTTGTCCAGTTATAATGATGTGCCTGATAGCTCTGTTCATTTTAGAGCTATCCAGAGTTACTGCCAACATGAGACATAAAGAGGAGGAAACTGCAAAGTGTTTGGAATTTAATTAGGAGTGATTTGGTTCTTTTAAATGGCACTCATTAGTTAGGGTAAATAAACACACCACTAAGGAACCAAATCGAAGCAGGTAACTGCTTTGATGAGAACATAGACCAGGGTAACATACAAATTGCAAAATTTTAACCCAAAAATATAATTGTAGAGACACCTTGGCGGATATGACAAGCAGGCAGTCAGTGTTAGGAACCTGTCACATGTTGTGGTAGGTACTTTCACCTTACCTCATTGCATCCTCACAGCGATCCTATGAGGTAGGCGTTAATACCTCAAATTTGTAGAGCTTTAGGAACATAAATTACTTTTCATTAAAAATTTTTTTATTGATGTTCAATTACAGTTGTCCCTATTTCCCCCTCATTGCTCTCCCCTGCCCTACCTACCCCCTACCTTCTACTTTCAATCCTCCCCCCGACTCCTGTTGTCTTGGTCCATGGGTCCTTTATACATATTCCTTGACCCTTCCCCTTCTTTCCCCCATTATCCCCCTACCCTCTCCCCTCCGGTCACTGTCAGTTTGTTCTTTATTTCCATGTCTCTGGTTCTATTTTTGCTTGCTTGCTTGTTTTGTTGCTAAGGTTCCACTAACAGGTGAGATCATCTGGTATTTGTCTTTCACCACCTGGCTTATTTCACTTAGTATAATACTCTTCCGTTCCATCCATGCTGCCTCAAAAGGCAGGAGCTCCTTTCTTTCTGCTGCATAGTATTCCATTGTATAAATGTACCACAGTTTTTTGATCCACCCATTCACTGACAGGCACTTAGGCTGCTTCCAGCATCTGGCTATTGTAAATAACACTGCTATAAACATTGGGGTGCATAGGTTCTTTTGAATTGGTGTTTCAAGGTTCTTAGGGTACAATCCCAGCAGTGGAATTGCTGGGTCAAAAGGCAGTTCCATTTTTAGTTTTTGGAAGAAATTGAATTGCTTTTTAAAATTCATGTGGTTAGTCAGAGGCAAGGTAACATGCAACCCCAGGCCCTCTTCCTTTTGGAGGGACTTAAATTAAGGTCTCATTCAATGCTGTTCCTGTACAGTGAGAGGAAGGACTCCCCCAGAAGTCTCCATCTCATGTCTGTCCACGTGAACCTCAGAGCACAGAGCATCCCAGAGTCAAATCTTGGTGAAAAAGCTTTCTCATCCAAATATTTCCTGATCATTTCTTTTATGATGAGTGGTTAAGCTTGGAACGTTAAGCCCCATGTAGATCTACTTTCCTCACTTGATTCTTGTCTGAAGCTCTGGAGCAGCAGAATGTGTGTTGGGAGCAGAGAGGAGGAGGGAAATGGTGTGTGTGTGTGTGTGTGTGTGTGTGTGTGTGTGTTGGGTGTGATGTTGGAGATGTATGGAAATGTGTGGTGGGAGTAATGTTGGAGTTGTGTATGTGTGTTGGGGTGATGCTGGCGGTGTGTGTTACAGGGCATGAGGTTGAGATTGGGGAACTAGGAGGAGAGGGGTTGATGTTCCCATGAAAGACAGATCCCTTGTTACCGGTCTGGAAACTCCAAGACTTTGTGCCTTCCCACCCCCCACTCCACCACCTGTTCAAAAAATCTTAATGACCACTCATTTCAGGAGCTGTAACTGAGAACCTTTAAGTCTGAGGAATTTTAGTGAACTTATGGGGCTTCTGAGAGGTAAAATGAGTAAACATGATGTCATGCTTTGATCCCCACGACTGAGATGTTAGACTCGGGAAACCGAGCCATGGAGAATCTGAGAGGAGAGAGCACCCCGCAGGCTGGGTCTCACTGGACGTGCATTCAAAAGGATGGCATCTCCCAACCCAAGAGGCCTTTCTTCACTGAAAATTGTGAACTCTAAGAAACAACCCCTTTGCTAAGACCAATTGTATTAGTTTTCTATGATGTGTAACAAATTATTGCATATCTATAGGCTTGAAACAATACCCATTTATTATCCACAGTTTCTATGGCTTAGGGGTCCAGGCATCACTTAGCTAGGTCTCCTGTGCAGCATCTCACAAGGCTGCAATCCAGGTGTTGGCTGGAATGCATTTCCATCTAGACCTTTGGGTCCTATTCCAAGCTTATTCAAGCTATTGACAGAATTCAGTGCCTTGTGATGATAGGAATGAGGTTCTCAACCTCTAGGCTCCAGCCCTCTCCATAGACAGTTCACAACATGGTTGTTTGTTTCTTCAAGGCCAGCAGAGAACCTTTTTCCTGCTTTGACATTGTTCTTCCAGGGGAGACCTGGTCCCTTCTTTAAAGAGCTCACCTGATATTCTGGTCAGTTCAGCCAAGATAATATCCTTTTTGATGAACACAAAGTCAACTGATTAAGGAACTTAATCACATTTGAAAATCCCATCTCCTTTACCATACTCTATGGTTGGAAGCAAACCATAGATTCTGCCCTCACTCAAAAGGAGGTAATTGCATGCAAATGCTGGTACAAGAGGAGAGGATCTTTGAATTCTGCCTCCCATTCCAGTGGAATCCAAAACAAGATGTATATTCAAGTTGCACATGACCCATTGGGTGTCAGGGACACATGTGAGAACCTCCATTAATGCTTTGTATTTCATTTATTTTAATTTCTGTATAATTTATGATGAACACAGCATATTAGAAAAGAGGTAGATACATATTTTTGTAACTTCATTTTTTGAAAAGCATGCTTTTTAATTTTTTCTTCTTGCTAACAGGGAGGCTGCTAACTCAAATAGATGGTTGAGCAAGTTCGGTGTGGCATTATTTTTGAAAATAAACAGGTCAAGACAGATATGTCTACATTATCCCAACTAAGTGGCCATCTAGCCTCTGCTTAAAAATCTTCATTAAAATGGAAATCACTAGCTTTCCAGGAACCTCTGTATAGTGCCTGAGAAAGAGCACCAGGACTGCTGTGCATCCTGGTGCAGTGGGCGACCTCCAGACAATGTTCCCAGGGCTCGGGGCAGGGCATGATGGGAGGGAGTATGACGCTTTTCACCGGGCAGGTCAGGGGAGTGTTCCTGACTCCTGTGAGCTAGGTTTTGAAGGATATATCATCTTCTAACCTTTGCTCATGAGGCTGAAAGGCCTTTTGGGAGGAAGAGCAGAATGACAGGAAAGGACCTAGAAGTGAAACCAGAGTGGAGGAAGAGGAAGAGCGTTAACTGCTGAGCAAGGCATGACTATGTATGCTCTGGCTTCCACATGAGAAGGCCTGGGGAGGTGTTGCTTCCAAATCCTTTCCCAGGAGTTAGTTTGAGATTAGAAGTACTTATCCGTGGTCTGGCCCCCAAAATATTGCCTGTTTCGCTACAACAGTTCCTGTGGTAGACAGTTGTCGATGATGTGCCTGTAATCTGTTTCTCACCAGCGGAACTGTGGTTTTATATGGAGCAGTGATTGGTCCCAGCCATGCGATGCATCATAACTGGTCTAAGGCTAAGCCAGGTCCTCTCTTCCCAGTGCCCCTTGCCGTTAGAGACTCCAAGTGAAGCAGTCTGGCAGGAGGTGTAAGGAGAAGTAGTCTAAGAGGTGCAGGGAGAAGCTTTTGATTCCCCAATAAATAGGACGCATGCTTCTTTCACCACCTTTCTCTGATGCTTGGACTCACAGTAACCACTTTGCAAATGCCTGCTTCCTGAATGCTCGTTAAGTGAGAAAATAAAACCAACTAAAGTCACTTGTAATGAGGTATTTTATGTGGAGCTGAGAGCATTTCTAATATCTCACCTTCCCATAATTCATATTTTTAATTTCCTTCCTTGCCCCATTCTACACTATCTTCAATTCTTTCCCCTGAAGCATTGCCCATTTAGACATTTGACATGGAGAGCAGCTGCAGGAGGGAACAGGTCTGATGGCTCTCGTTACCGTATACTGGAAGGCTCCGATGCAATGGAGAGTCCATAGCTAGAGCGCTGCCTAATTATAAGACTTAAAAAATGATCATGGTATAAGACTTTGGGTATAATCATGATAAGGCACTGCCACTCAGAAGTTGGCGGGGGCCACCCTGTTTCTTGCATTGTAGATAAGGTTGCACAACACCTCTTACCTGACCCCTTGGATTTCATAGGAGCGTAAGTTCTCCAGGATGTCATTCTGGCTCTGAATTCTTGCTGCTTCTGAAGTTGTTTATCTTACAGATTTTCTGTCTTTGTGAAGGTGCTGCCTCTTTTCTGCTGACCAATAGCTGTAGAAACAAGCCTCTGTCCACAATTTTCCGAAATAAAAGCAAGAAAAAAAGAACAACTGATACAAAGTATTTGAGCATCTGGCTTTCCTGGAAGGTTGGGGGAACCTGAAGTGTTTGCCTCAGTGACATACACGACATTGACTAAATTAAATGTTCAGTTTAAAGATCCTTGTCAAGTGAGGAGGGAAGTCTGGGAGTTTGAGCTCTTGTGGGAGCCAAGAACAATGGAAAGAAGATGTCTAAGAGCATGAATGCAAAGATTATACACATTGTACCTGGAATGTCTGCCTATCACACACAACAAACAATAGCCTTAGATTTCCCTTCATTTCAACAGTAAGCCAATACCTAATAACCAATTTGCTCTCTAGCCCAAACTAGTTGGTTTCCAGACAAGTTATATTGTGACTCCTTGAAAAACAAGGGGGGACATGTTATGAATTTTTTAGAACTATGTCCATTAAAATTGACAAAACCATTTGAAATTGAAAGTTACAGCTCTTAAAAGAAGTGTAAAACTTGACCATCTGAACTGGTTCATTTTCCCATGAGTCAGAATAGCAAGAATTTTCTTTTTGTTGTTATTGTTTGGGCTGGGGAGGGATGGAAGGGTCATAGAATTAAAAATAAGGAAAAGAAATTGCATCTTTAACAACATAACTGATACCGAGTTTCCAGTTCAATGAGTTGTATCATTTAAGCAAAGCACTCTAATTATTTTATGTTGAAAATAACATTTCATATATGTTTATTTCTAATTTGTCACCAATTTTTACTTAATTTTTTCCTATTTCTTCTATCCAGCTCTTCAGTGAGCACCTGCATCCTCCCTCTAGAGTTTACGGTTCTTTTGGAAAAAAAAAAAAAGAAACGTTTACTAAATAAGAGATATACCAAAAAGAAACAGACGCTTACCAAAAAAATTGACTTGATGCACCTTCTGATGGTAACAAGACAATGTCCTTTGATGGTAAATTCAATGAGGCTCCTGCATATGTGAAATGAAAGCCCTTGAAATAAAAAACTGTGCCTAATGGGTTTGTTGGCCTCACTCATGTAACTTCTCAGAGTGTAGTCAAAGGGGTATCTGATCATGAATAGAAAAGACAAGGGCGAGGGAACCCGAACCAGATGAAACATGCAGAGCTTCTCTCTCTCCCTCTCTTTCTCTCTCTCTCTGTGTCTTCTTGCACCTGTTGGATAAGCCACCATCTACCGCAGCCAGATGGAGCCTCCTGTTAACAGACTTCTTTGGCTACAGAGAAGTACCCAGGGTCTCCCTTGTGTTTGCCCTAGCTCTGTGTTCCCGTTCCTGAACACTTTTGAAATATTAGAGTATTTTTGACCCACAAGACACCTGCTACAGTTGCATAAATAAGTAGTTATGAGACATTTGATGGAAGGTAGATGGTGAAAATGAGTTTACCTAATTCTAGAGCACAAAACGCGAAGTCATTTTGTTTCCTTTTGTTTAAGCAACACATGAGGAGAAAAGACACAGTCATGCAGCCTAAATCAAACCATCTAGAAATTCTATATAGAAAGAGAATGAATCACCCACTTATAAACATATTTACCCACTTCTCAAATGTGTGTCCAACTTTCTGAATTAGTACTAACCATCTTGTTGCTCAGGCCCAAACGAACTTAAATTTAAATTAATTTCTTGGGAAGAACAAGGAAGAGGAGGAAGAGGAGGACGAGAAGGAAGAGGAGGAGAAGGAATAGAATCTAGTTTCTTATTTGAGGACACTAGTGATTATTGCCAGTTGTCATGGTAACTTTCCTTCCCCATTAAAACACCAGGAATCACTAGAAATGAAGGATGCAATTTAGAGCCAAGTCTTAACTCTGTGTCAAGAAAATGAAGTCTGACTGAGCACTTGAACAGCAGAGGCAGAGAATCCAGGGGTGCAGGATCTTTGGTTTCTTTCTACCACTTCCTGGCTGGGTGATATTGGACTGGGCCCTTCCCCTTTCTGGGTTTCAGTTTGCTAATCATTAAATAGGAAAGCTAGACTAGATGGGTTCCAGGGGCTTTTTGGTATTTCAGAAGGAGAAGTGGTCATGGAGGTTTCTACGCAGGCTCTGGAACGCAGCCTGAGAAAGCCAGCGAGGGGCAGCAGGTCCGTGAACGCTGTCCTGGGAGAGCTCCCCGCAGTCAGTACCCCTCCGTAGTTTTATTTTAAATGCTATCGACTAGCAAAATTATGGTGCTCATGGTTTATAAAAGAGAACTGTGGGTTTTAATGTGCCTCAAATGTTAGAGTTTGTTTTCTACTTATTTCCCCATCTCCTGGAGAGTGAGATAATACTTTGGTGGATCAACATGTTTAAGAGAGACATCCATGTCCCCCTCTCCCCAACCCCACCTACCCTCTGCTGATTTCTTCTTCTTTTTCCCCCCTCCTTCTCAGTGCTGTGAAACACAAAGAGGCCACAAATAGTACCCCTGGCCCTTCTGGAGGAATCTGCTAAAGACAAGACTTCATTTTACTCTTGAAGAATTTGACTTGTGCTATCTTGTAGAGATTTAATTAGAATCAAGACCTATTCATTCAACTATTATTTTCTGCTTTCATTCTGGTGTGGGCCTCCTCTTGGCTTCTATTCTATTCTGGCTTGGAGCACCCTTCAAAGCGAAGTCAGAGTATAAAAAATCTGGATTTTTTTTGCCTAGGAAATACACTTAAGATACATTATAGTTCCCCGTGGTCTTTGGGGAGTCTTTGAATAATGTAACTTGCTGTGCTTACAGTTGGCATCTTATTCTTGCTTCACCCAACTATCCTCCTTGTTTCTCTGAGGTAGGAGCTGAGTTTTGCAAGAAGTGAATTGTATGCAAACTAGTCAAGAGCAAATTCAGGTACCACTGTGATCGAATCAGAGACTCAAGAACCGAAATGTCAGTGCTGAAACATTTTTCCAGTCATACTCCACTTGGAGTCTCAGTTTCTTCATCTGTAACATAAGCAGATTGTGTTATATGCTCGGTCAGTTTCTAACCTTTTGCAGATTTATTTTTTTTAAGGACACATTAAGAAAGTCAATATGACTTTGGATATATTTAGTTTGTTGACTTTTAAAGGATCAGGCTAACTACCTCTAGAATATTTTAAATCTCCAAAAACACTGGCTCAGAGGATTATTTTTTTCTCTACTTCATCAAGACTAGGGTGTGTACTTGGCGTGTTCTGGAAACCAACAGGTCATGAAGTCACAGAATGTTCATCAAAGGTGTTTGATGGGTATTTCGGGTGTCCTGACTTGCTCCTGTGTTTCTGGCTTTTAACTGGCAGAGCATACATAGCCCCACAAAGCCAACGGGGAACGAAACAAACTGCTTGATGAAGGTGGTTCCATCATTCTGACTGTTCAAGACTTTTCATTAAAGCTTGTGGCTGACAACCAAGCTGAAAGCTGGGTTTCCAATTTTTTCCCTCTAAATATAAACTTCTGCATCTGACTTGAGAAGACTTGGACCTACAAAATAGTGCCTGTGTCTTACTCAGTTGGCCATTGTGGAGGACCTATGGCATGGTTTGTACTCTCAGGTTTTGGTTGAATGAATCGAATGAAGTATACAAGAGAAAGTGTTGCTTGGTCTTTTCAATAAAATAGCCCTACCTTCTGTTAACAAAAATGGTTTAATGGATTTTAGACTTCCTGTGTAAATTAGCTAGCTGCTCCTTTTCTTGGAATGAATAAAGAGTGAAGCAGAGGAAGAGACCAGGGTGAGGAAGAAAAGAAACTCCCTCCTTTATGGCAATAGGAAAATGAGGCATGAGAGTCCCGCAGTCATAGACTCAGAGTTGGGTAGACCTGGGCTTGGTCCCTGTTCTGCCATTTATTAATTATGCAACATGAGGCAATGTTTTCTTTGTATTATTTCAATCATTTTACCTCCCCAGGTCTAATTTTTCCACATCTATGATCAGGAGAAAATATTACTTATCTTGTGAAGTTCTTGTGAGAATTACATAGGATCATGTGTATAAACTGTTTAGCTAAGAAACAGGCATATGTTCCCTTCTCAACACAATAGCTATTTTCATCATTATTTAGAAAGACATGTCACTGTGAAGGGTTTCAATAATCTCCCCTAAAAATGTGGCAATTCAATATGCATTTGGGTCCTTCCTAAATCTGAAACAACTATGATAGAATTTCTCAAAATTACTTGTCCACAGAAAATTTTTTAAATGATTACATATGAATAGAACCAATGATAAATCTTGAGGATATAAGTGATTGATGAACAATAAACCCGGGATCATTTTGAAATGGGTTGAGAAGGTGCACCATCTGACCTGGGACCCCTCTACCCGCGGCACACAGCAAGGCGCTGGTAAGTGCAGCCTGTCATTCCCTGTCCCACGAGCCAGCGGTCCCAGGAACTCCCCTCGTGTTCTCTGGGAAAGCACACCATTTCCTCTAGGAGAATGCCAATGTTAATTACATATAAGCACTTAGATGTGTGTGTTCTCAAAAAATGCAATTAAGTTGCATTTTAAAAGAACAACTTGCTGGCATCAATTTTATTTTGTGAAATGTCCATTAACACCATGTGCCACAGAAATGAATTGGCTAAACCTTGCATCCTGGTTCAGCTAAAGCAGCGCCTTTCACACTTTGACAGAGACTCACAGCAAGAAATTCATTTTGCCTTGCAACCTAGTACACACACACACACACACACACAAATGTATGTAATTGGAATAGAGTGTCTCATGATATAATGCCCTCTTCTAAAGCCCAGCACTCTATTATTTTCATTCTATTCTATTCTATTCTATTCTATTCTATTCTATTCTATTCTATTCTATTCATTATCTTATTTAGTGTACTACTGATCAAAGGGCACGACTTTGATTTCCAGACCCACTAATGGGCAGTGCTCTCAGTTTGAAAAAGGCCTAGGGATTAAGCTAGGAAATGCATGGGGTTTGTGGTGCTCTTTTTCCCAGGTGGGGTCCTTCTTATATTACATTTCAAGTGTACTTGAAATGGAACCTTCCCTAACCTCCAAAGAGCCTACGGAAGGGGCATTACTGAGGAAGGGTCATATTTCCGGCTTGACGAGAGGCAGCTGCAGAGTCCCTGGCTTAGAGGAGGGAGGAAGACAAGGAGGCCTGCAGCTCCTTTGGAGAAAGGCCCAGGGTAGTAGGAAGAGGGTTGGGAGGCTCTGCCTTCCCCTCTGGGGCCAAGGAAAACTGGGGGGGGGGGGCATGTCCCTATGTCCCTTCCCAGGACTCACAAGTCTTTTCATAGTCTGGCCATCACCACCACCCCCCAATCTTGTCCTACCCCCTCCTCTCCTGGCAACCAGCCTGCACCTCACTTTTGTCCAAACCTTTTAATGTATTCATGCCTTAGCTTGAAAACACTCCTGTTCCTTTGTCTTCTCATGTCAAAATCTAATTTTACTGCTCTGTCATATCTTCCCTTGCACCTTTCCTTACCAACCTCCCAAATACTACCTCAACCCTTCTACCCGGGACTGAAATAATGCGTTGTCTCTACCCCCGGCATCTTTTTACTTTTCCCATTATAATGCATGTTGCATTGCACCTGATTATTTTTCTTTCCACTTAACTGTAAATTCCTCCTAAAGGGCAGGAACTTATCTCCTTTTTTTTAAAAAAAATTATTCAAATACATTTGTCTCCATTTTCCCGCCATCACTTTCCCCTGCCCCACCCACCCCTACTTCCCACCCTCCACTTCCTAGCACACACCTTTGCCTATTATCATGTCCAAAATATTTGTCAAGTAAGTGAAATCATGAATAAGAACATACTTATTTGATAAATTGCCCACTGTGAGCTGATACTGCTTACCATGAGCCATCTGTTTTAAAGTATACCATCTCATTCAATTATTGCAAGAAAACTGTGAGGTAGGGAGGAAAGATGTTATTTTCTGCTTCTAGGTTAAGAAACCAAGGTTCTGAGAGGTGAGGAGGCTTTTCTGAGGCTGTGTGGATAGATGGTGGAGAAGGGCAAGCATCAAAGTTTTTGATTCTGAACATAGCATAGTTCATACCCACAGGGCTTCTTGATGAGACCTATCTTCACCCACAACCTTCAAAGTCACTGACAAACATCTTACTAATTTGTCCTCATTGTCAGAGTTTTCTGTTAGACATGTGAGCAACATGGTGGACACTGACCCAAAAGCTTGGGTTCAAGAGTGGGACCATTTTATGGGTCATGAAAACTAGATGAGAATTCCTGAGAATTCTAGAAGACTTGAACATAGCAGAGTGATTTCAGAAACAGAATTTCTCCTTCCAGTTTGGTTAACCCTAACATCCGATTGCACAGAATTTGGAGTAAGAGGTATCTGAGAATAGTAGGGAGATGAAATATGTTTGTGTTGACATGCATCCTGCATCAGAAAAGTTCAGATACATAAAGAGATGCTTTTGTATAATTCATGTTATTTACTAGAATGATTTTAGTGGCCCTTCGAACATTACTGTGCTCTCGACTATAAATATGCATTGAGGCCTTTTCCAAACCACTAGTCATTTGCCCAGCAGGCCATAAAAGCAACATATCATGTAACCATGTATTGGGATGAAATTTCAAAAGCTCTCCATTTAGGCAGCAGGCCTTAGCGGGTTTGGGGAGCTGTAACATTATCCATTTAATTATACATTTGGACACACTGAAAAAAAAACCTGTATTATTTACACAATTGCCTGTAATATCTCTCCAAGCTGTTAGACCTGAGTCAGAAACCATTAGAATGCTAATCAAGAGAAGACTATGAAATCTATTTCCTTGGTGCAACTTCAGCAAGTTTTCTAGACATTTTTATTTCAGGCACATGTTTTGCCACCCGAGAAGGGGCCTCCCTTAGCTCTGGTGGGGGTACTAGACTACTGCTTTGGGATCACAACACAATCTGCTTTATTTCTCAAAGACAACGTCGGTATACGGCATGATGCCTTATATCGGGGAGAGCAAACTGTTGGAGTGGTAAAGTTATTCTATTCAGGAGAAAAAGTTGCTTAAGGAGATGACCCTGCCAGAGACAGCCATGGCATTACATATTATCACTTAGATGAACTACCCAAGAGATACAGAGAATGTCTCTTTCTGGACCCTAGACATCCTAGAGTATGGTAGGTAAGAGGCAGGTGTATGGAAGAAAACCCAAAAGTCTGTATATTTCTAAAAATATTTTGGAGCATGCTATGGGTTCTGGCTACACAGAGTCAAAGGAAGAGTTCTTGTCTTATGGGGGCGTGGCCTTTAGAGTGGGGGCAGGTAACGATGCAGAATTAATGCAGGTTGTGAAGTGCTCTGGAAGAAGACTGAAGACACTACAGGCATTGCCCAAGTCCAGAGGTGTTCAGATGAGGCCTCGCTACCCCCAAATGCACTCAGCACCTCACAGGACACATTCCTTTCTTTCTCGCCTGCATCCTGCCCACCCCAGCAAGTCGGTATCTTGGATTTCGGCCTCAGACTCAGGGAACGGGTCATTCCTTTGCTCAGAGGTAGTGGATTGTTACCTGGCTCTGCATGTGGCTTCAGTCTATCCCTGACTCTCCTTCTGCTCTGAGTATTCAGCTTTGTCCTTCCTGTGTTTTTCTCTAAAGAGGGTTCTTAAGGTTAAGTTTGCAGGGGCTTGATGCTGCCCAAAACATGGAAACCTAGTTTCATGTCAGGGGAGACTAGAGAACTCAGGCCACTTCCCCTGCTAGGATCTGATTCATTTCCTCTAAACGATAATAACTGTGAAATGACTTTGAATGGCCAGGCATTTGTGTAACATATAGACATTGTCCCTTCGCTTTTTGTTTCACTGTCATTGTTCACTGCTTTATATTGTTGTATAATGTAGTTAATATTTCCCATATTCTCTTGATATAAAACAGTTCTACTGATGTGTAACCTTTAGGTAGTTTTACTTATCAAAGCATAATTTCTTTCTGTGGAAGTCCTTGGGAAACCAAAATAGACCTAGCCTATGGTCATAAGAATATCAAAAACCCTCCTTCCTGTCTCTACTAGTACTCAAATTGTCACGGTGCTGAGACATAGCAGTAGTGCTCTCAGCAAAATGCACTGAACTTGAGGGAATGGCAAATGCTGACTCACGATGGGTTACAAAGAGGTAATAGGATTCTGGGGGCACATACCACACATTTTATACAATTTAACATTAATGAAGAGAGACTTACTGTTTTACATTAAACATAGCCCTTGAGGAAATCTTGGTAGATCGTAGATTTGTCCTTCTTAGAAACTTCTTTGAATTTAAGTAGTTTCCTGACAACATTGAAATTTGTTTTATGGGTATTTTAGGGCTCTGAAAATCAATTAATGGACCATTAAATGGATCCTTTATTCCCTCTATTAAATAGATCCTACCATTCCATAACCATATGATATAATGGAAATAATTTAAGAACTTCTCTAGGACTTAGTTTTCTCTGTACCAAAGAAATAGTAATAACCACCTTGTAAGGTAGAATAAAATGAGATGACCAGTAAAGTATCAAGTCTAACTCTTGAATATAGTAGGCATTAGGTATATGACACTGTTTTAATTACATTTTGCTCATCAAATAGAGTGCTAGTCTCACAAAATTTCATTGCCAACTCTAGGAGGTGATTTTGCTATTCAACGTTTTTCTCTTAACTCTGCTGCAGAGAAAAGAAGGAAGGTAGGAAGAAAAGAAGGAAGGAAGAAAGGAAGGAAGGAAGGAAGAAGCGAAGGAAGGAAGGAAGGACAGGAAAAAACAGTGTCAGACAATAATGAGAACAGAGAATTTCATAGTGTGTGAAAGGTCACGTTTCTTTGTGCAGGAATCTGTTGCCTCGTCTCCTGGGCTGGCTGGCTGGCTATGCTGTAGCGATCAGAAGTCCAGTGTTTATTTGTGTACCCCTCACTTCAGCTGGCAGCTGCTCCAGTCCAGGAACTTTATGGCAGGAAATATAAAGTGCTGTTGGATCCTGGAGCTTTAGAGTCCTGGGTAGAATTGTTCCTTCTCAAAAAAAAAATAAAAGAAAAAAGAAAGAAAAAAGTAAAAGGGTGACGATCAGCTAAGGACTATTAAGTTTCATGGCCATGAACTTATCCTATTGCATCTACTCTTACCAGTTCTTAATTACTACAATGTAGTAACATCTTTAAAATTTATTGAGACAATTAGATGCAAACAGTTCTTTTGACCCTCAGCTCTTTCAAAGTTACGTGATGCTACGAGAGAAAGTGGGGCCAAGAGACTGAAGTCCTTTTCAAAGTATGTGCAGCTTAATGTCCATTTTAGATTTCAAAATACCTCAAGGAAAAGGGAACTGGATCGTAGGCTCAAGAAACTAGCATTCAGATATTAGCTTTCCCTTTAAACTGAGAGGTGATCTTCGGCTGCACTGTGGCCTCAGTGAGCCCTAACATGCTCAAGTTGTAAAATGGGAATAGATCTGAGGTCCCTGCCATCTGTAAAATCAAGGCCAAGACTTGGATTCTAACCCAGCTCTTTCTTACAGACCCACATGACTCAGCATCTGCTCTCCCTCAGTGGGCACTGTGTATTAGGGAAGATCTCTGATTTTATCTGGTAACATAGGGGAAGGGTAGATGTAGCTGCTCCTTAGAAAAGGCTTTCCTTGTTGAGTGCGGGGAAGAGAGGATGCTGGGTGCATTGCAGCCTGGGGAGTAGGAGGCTCTGGCTGAGCCTGAGCACAGACAGATGGAAGAACACCACCAGCAGCCTGGGTTTTCACACGCAGCCTTCACCGAATGTAATGTCTTCATTGCTCACCTTTAAAGGCCTTGGAGATGACTCTCACAGGGTTTTTCCTCCCTTGGAGGTCACCTTATGCAAACAAGTGGGCTATGGACCAACTCTGCGACCTTGAGCAAAACTTCCTACCTTTATAATGATCTATTTCTTCATCTGTGGAATGAAAATAATAATGATTATTGGCTTTATAGGAGCTTAAGTAATATAGTGCATATGACATAGAGTAAAAACTCAAAAATATCATCTTTTATTAGTATCATTATCCCTACAGTGTGACAGGGATGAATGAAGAGGGAGGACTAACCACCAGTAGAGTCACAGGTAGGAGCCAACTAGAGAGGCAATTGGCCAAATGGTTGTGAAAAGGCAACCTGGGTAGGGGTAACAACCCCTGCAAATTTGGGAGGATGGGATAACATGGTGTGCTGAAGGCTCTCTAAGTATTTCCTACAGTGGAGCTTAGGATGTATGTAGATGACATAGGAGAAGAGGCAGAAAAAATGGGGCATGACTGGATCTAAACAGCCCTTCATTGCCAAATATTTTAAGTCACATCTATTCCTTCTGCCTATTTGCTAAACAGGAGACCTTTCCAGCAATCAAGTTCTCAGCCACCCCTGACTGGCCATTCAATGTTCCATGGGTCACTTGAAGTCTCTAAGGTTTGGTCCCCCACTAGTAGCTCTCAGAACTGCATGTTAATAGAATGAAGATTGTACAGGCTATGCAAATACAAATATGTTTAAATTAAGTGTTCCTTCCTGATGCCAAATACTACCTTAAGAACAAAATTTGCACCCCACTATCTAGACATTTTATCCATATAATAAATGGGGATATTTGAAATGACAGTAACAATAATACCAATAGTATAATAGTAACCATCTTTTGAGCATTCACCATGTGCCACTTTGAAAGAAACACTTTATATATATATGGTCTCACTTAATCTTCAATAATAGCAACTCTATAAATTTTGCTATTATTCCCACTTTATAGATAATTGAGCCTTAGGACAATTAAGTCACAAAATTTACAAACAATGCAGTAGGGACTTGAATCTGCATCAGCCAAGTCTTGGTTTGGACATGCTAAGAAAGCAATGAGATTGGGGAATCTTGATGTTCTGAAAAATTATGCAGAAAATACCTATGAAAATATAGAGAGAGGCAAAATGCCAGAGTGGCACATTCAGTCAAACACCCAGATATTTGTAAAATGACTGATTGATAGTAGCTAGCTTAATTAAATTCTACCTTGTGGATTCTTCTCTTTCATGCCTTCATATCTTATAAATTGGTGTGAGCATGTGACTAAAGAAATAAGGAAAGAAAGAGATTCTGTTATACTTGTACAACCTTTAAGGTAGATGCATAATTTCTATGTTATGAGGAGAATATGGGGATCTAGTATAGGGACTTTCCAAGGTCATGTGGTTGGCTAGCGACTGACCTTGGATCTGAACCCTGACTCCATGATTTTTTCTACTACAGCATCCTCAAAAGTCACCATGATCACAAACAGCTCCATTCTTGTGGCTAAATACCCCTGTTTCTCCAATTCCCAAATTTTCATTTGAAAGTAATATACCATCTCCACTATCCTGAAAGCTGATACCACCATTTCTCAAATGGGAGAATTAAATTCATTACTAATGCTTAATACTCAATTCAGGTATGCTCAGCTCCCCACCCAGGCACTGAAGTAAGACACCTATAATCATCTCTTTATTGTTTGCTCACTTTATGAGGCCCTCACCTCCCTCCTCCCCTCCCTGCCTGGTATTAGCAGTTCACACCATGGAGGCTCCTTTGTGGCTGCCTGGGCAAGCATCTCAATTTCCAACATCTGGCCTGTTTCAATCACTGAGGCTCTAAACACACCGCTCCTGGGGCTACAATGTTCGTGGTGGGGATACCTGAATTCAGGAGGCAGATTCAATAATAAGCAGCCAGAAGGCCTCTGCTTTCTTTTGTTCATGGAAACCTAGATTTATGCTACCAAGATTGGGGTCAGGCGAGGGGAAACATGAAAACAAAGCTGATGAGCAAGCTTAATTAAAGGGGTCGAAGTGTCTGCTACTTCCCTCAAAACCCAAATTCTGGTTAAACTACAAGAGAACCTAATGCAAACAGATTTGCAGAGCTATGAGGGCAAGAATTGGATGTCCAAAGCTGGGGAAACATGTCTGTTCTAGAAGAAGGTATAACAGTAAGGTGTTCTGTTATTTGAATAGTGTTTTATAATTAACAAAATGTTATCACACATGTGGACACAGTGATGAGTAGAGACTCTATAGCCAGAGGACAGTGTTCAAATCCTGCTCTTCCCAATTATAAGGAGAGTGCCCTTGAGCAGGTTGCTTAACGTTGGGTGTCTCATTTTCCTGGGGATGATAGTAAGACTGGTACCTTCCTATTAGGATTTTTGTTAGGATTAATTAAGATAATGCCTATGATGTGTTTGGAGTGTGCCTGCTATGTAGAAATGCTAAGAGTTTGCTATGATCATTTTATTTGTTATTTACCAGCAGCTCACAAAGAAAGTAGAGTGGGTATTATCTCCATTGGAAATATGGAAAATGGAAGCTCAAAGTAGTTAAGAAGTTTATTGTACCAGTATTAAGTCATTGAAGTAGGTGACTTCAGCACTTTCCTTCAGTAATTCCTTCACCCACTCATTCAGTTCTTCATTCAGGGCGCATTGAGCCCCTGCTATGTGTGAGCTACACTGTTAGGGACACAAAGATGACTCTTTACGTGGGTGTTTTCTGAAAAGTATCAGAGGGTAATGATTCCTGCCAAAGACCTGAAGAAGGCATTGACTTGGAGGAGGCGGCAGGTGACTTTGGTGGCATGGATGGGGGAAGTTTTCAACTAATATCAGGCTTTTCTCTTAAGCCAAGGGTTGTCAAATGTATTTAAATGACCGAACAACTGGAAATCATGGTTTCGCTATTCTCTGGGAAATACCTTGAACTACTGATCTATTCAATTAGTTAAGAGTACACTATGAAATTTATGTCATGCTTTGAAAGTTAAGTGATTAAAAGTTCAGTCCTGGAGTGATATTCTCTGGATGCAAAGTCTGCTCCATCTCTTATTTGCTGTGTGACTTTCAGCAGACTAATTAACCTCTCTGAGTTACTGTCTGCAGCTCTTTTACTGGGGAGATCAGACAGACCTCCCACTGTGGGTTAAATGAGATGATGCAGCACTTTCTAGTCATCGAGCATCCTGTCCTCTTTTCCCTGAGAATACTGATTGCCCTCCTGCAGATAACATGCAAGACACCAACATGGGAATTGGCTCCATTTTTAAAATATTTTGTTTTAAGTTTGTCTCATGGCTGTGCCTGGAGGAAGGGGAATAGGCAATGAAGTACCAGGGCTGCAATTGCATCCTGCCCAGTGATGGGTAGAAACAGTGTTGTGTTGGTAAATCTCTGGGGCCTATGAGCTGTGAGTGTATACTAAAATCAGCTATCTGGTGAATTTTTAAAAGATGTTTACTAAATGTTTATAATGTGTTAAATACTATGGTAGATACCCCAGAAACAAGTGATTTTGCCAGACATGGTCCACTATACCATAAAACTGATATTATAGTGTAGTGACAGATGATAAACAAATAAACACAATAAGTTAAAACAATAATATATGCTGTGGAAGCTGGAAAACAATGATACTACTACGAAAATTGTAATACTAATGATAATTATAGCCAACAGGAGAGGGTTAACTAAACAACAAGCATCCATGTGATTTATATTCATTATCTTATCACATCTTCCTTTCTTCATGGAGCAGCAGCTATTAACATCTCCTAGACTAGTTATGTGTGGATCGTGGTTTGCAAATCATTGCTATTCATTTCAAACAATCTCCAAGTACAGACGTCGGCATGCCTGCCCCTAACATTCGCAGGGCCCAAGACAAGAGGACAAGTAGAGGCCCACATACCATCTGTCTAAATATTTAAATGTTACAAATCAAGCTCATAAAGTTTTAAATATGTCTTCCTAACTTGACAGATATAATGTCCTAACAATCAGGAAGGCTAGGTTTGGATTTCGGATGCTCAGGCTTTTGGATTTTTGTGCTGGAAGGTGGTGGTGGCCTGGAGACAAATGGCCCCTGAAGCCACTCTCCCTCTTGTCTCACCCCTACAAAGAGAAGGGGCTTTGCAGGGAAGGTGAGGACCCCATTCCACCCCAACAAACAGCTGTCCCTTGGACACCCCTTGATGAAGGTCATGGGAAGTATGAACGTGAAATTTCAGAGTTATAGGTATTGGGCCAATAAAGACACATAAAGCAGGGTATAATGTCTCAGTTATCCTCACTCATTCCAGCCAACCCTGACTGCATGGTTTGGTTTCCAGAGCTGGAATTTGGAAGATCTGAAACCTGCACAATACTGATATTATGCTCTGCGTGTCCAAGATGTTTTGTCAAAAAGAAGTGTGTCTTGTGGGAAATTCTAAACAATGGCATAAGGGAACACAGAGTTGGAAAGTATTATATAGACATTTCTTGACAATAACATTAGTAATTGATTACATAAGGCTCTAGAATCTAAACAAATGTCAAGCCTCAGAGCAGGTAAGAGTAACCAAGCTCAGAGTTATGGGCAAAACATTTTCCTTCCTTGAACTTTGGTCTCCAACGTGAAAATTACATGTTTTGGATTCTAACTTCCTTTCTAGCACATTCTTCTGTGATTTTATGATGTGATCTTCAAAAGAGTTTCTTTCCAGTAGAAATCAGGACCTAATAATAAGCCAAGGGTCTGAACAATGAGATGTTTACCAAGAGCAATGGTTACAGATTACGTTCTAGTCCTTTACAGGTTATGGGAAAGGTTTTTGAATGCATTATCTCATTGAATTTTCGTCCCCAGCCTGTGATGCTGGGATCTTTTTCTCCATTTACCACAGAAGCAAACGAAACCGAGGGAAGAAGAGTGAATTACCCACAATCTCTTATCCTCTGAATGACAGATTTAGGTCTCAAATCTATATCCTTGCCTTTAATTTGAAAGCAGGTGTGCAGATTTTTAAACCATTGCATTTGAGAAAGGTGGTCTTGCAGGTGTGAAATCCATTCTTTCTGAAGGAAGGGAAGTCCAAAGCCAGCAAGCAGAAGCGGATCTCTTAGGACTCATTAGTCCTCTTAGGGGGGACCTTTATTGAAGATGGGTCAGCATTATTGCAGCTGCTACAGGCCGACACACAGGGCCGCACATGCCCTTGCTGTGTTATTGTCTCGCTTTGCCAGAGACCCTCAGGCTGCAAGGGGACTCAGCCAACGGGACACTTTCCCCGCACATATGTTGACAATGCATAAAAGCTGAGCGCATGCCTCTGAGCTCGGCTTCTGTTTCCATCCCTGAAACAGATTGTGTGTGCAGCCTGGCCTGTTGCCCACACCATCCTACCTGCTGCCCAGGGAGAGGCAGAGCCTACTTGGAGGACAAAGGTGGCACCGTTTTCCAGGATGCTGCTCTGTGCACATGCCGGGAGAATGCAGGCCAAGAACACAAAATAGTGCAATAAATAAGGTTCAAAGGTGAGTGGAAAATAAGAGAGTGATACTGTGTGAAAAATTAAACTTACAAAGCATTACCAAGACAGCAAAGCAAAATGTACATTCACTGAGAATGAATCAGATAAAGACAGTAGGTTGATCCAAGAGAAGGGAAGAGGGCTAAATTAATCTCATGGAAACACACGTTGCAGGGATTCGATCTTGCTGTGCTCGTCCACAAATGATGGGCAGCTATAGTGTATCTGGGCCCCCCCCACCCTGCCCCTGGGTGGCTACCACACGGATCTGGATTTCAGTCTCTGCTCCTTCCCTTAATATCTGTGTGACACTGGGTCAGGTAATTAAATTAGTAAGACTTAGTTTCTTTGTCTGGAAAATGGGGATGATTTGACATACAACACAGGTTTTCTGTGATGAACATGTATATTACACACAAACTGGCTTCCGTCAGTGTTTGAAACATAGTCGGTGTTTAACTGCAATAGGGCAGCTTCCATAATCAGAACCACCACCATCAATGAGTAGTTCCACCTTCAATGCCTAACCCGGGATCTTCAGTATATTTTGAATGCACGTGTTAACAATTTTATAGTCAAATTTAATGAGGCAGAATTTATATGCAATAAAAAACACTTATTTCAAGTGTAAATTCAGTGAGTTTTGATAATTCTATACCTTCATAAAAATAAAGAAAAAATTTCATATCTGAAAATGTTTCTGCTGTCCCTTTGAATAATGCCCTTCAACTCTCAGCCCAAGCAACTGCTGACCTGATTTCTGTCACTATAGCATATTGTATGTTTGTCATTTTCTTCCTTTTTACTTACTTTGGGTTTAATTTACTCATTCAGCTCTTAAATGTGAGATTTAAATAATTGACTTTAAGGTTTTCTTCTTTTCTTCTAGTGCTGCCGTTTAAGGCTAATGTTCTCCCTTTAAGTGCTGCTTTAGCTACATCCCAAAACTTGATATAATTTTAATCCAGTTTAAAATCTTATAATTTCCCTTCTTATTTCTTCTCTAATTTATGACTTATGTAGTAATGCATTGTTTATTTCCCCCCAAAGTAGGAATAGTCAACATATCTTTCTGATAATTTCTAGTTTAATTCTGCTGTGGTCAGAGAACATGTTCTGGGTGGTTTCAGTTTTTTTAAATTAAATAAAATTTCTTTTATGGCTAAGAATATTGTGGTAAAAACAGTGTATACTCTTTTAAAATAAATACATACATACATACATAAATAATGTTATTTATATTTACTCATATGCTTGTCAATTTTAGTGTTCTCTATTCTTTTGTGTTGATTCAACTTTCCTTTCGGTATTCTAGTTCTCCTTGAAGAAATTTCTTTATTTTTTTTGTTGGCATTGATTCTTGCAAACTTTATCTGAAACTGTCTTTATTTTTCCCTAAGTTTTCAAAAATATTTTTGTTGGATATCAAATTATTGGTTGTATTTTGCTTTCAGCACTATGAAGACTATAAGTAATTTTCTCTAGCTTTCATACTGTTAAATAATAAGACTTTACTCATGTGTATCACTGTTCTTCTCTAAATAATGTCTTTTCTTTTATGGAAGATTTCAGCAATTTGATTATGGTTTGTCAAGCTGTGCTTTTCATCTCGTTTGCCCTTCTTGGCAATTGTAGAACTTCTTAAATCTGTGGTTTTTACTTTTCAACAAATTTGAAGAATTTCAGCCTTTATTTTTGTAAATACCTTATTTGTACCATTCCCTCATTTTTGGGGAAAAAGTAGATTTACAGTTGTTCATATGGAAATAATACAATAATTAAAAATAATACAAGAATAAACTTCATGTTCATGTACTCACAACTGTAAAACTGCTTTTGCCCCACATTGTGTTATATTATGGTACTTTATATTCATTCACAGATCACTGAAACCCTGCTCATTATTTTTCATTTTTTTCTTTTTTGTATGTTATAAATAGTATTTAAAGTTTTATTTTCAAGTTTACTGACATTCTCTTCTCCATTGTCTAATCTGCAATCTCATTCAGTGACATTCCCATTCAGATGTTGAATTTTTTTTCAATTCTTAAAGTTTCACATTATTTCTTTTTATATCTTTCATTTCTTTCTTCATTGTATTTATATTTTTCTTTAACTCCTTGAAACTCCATATTGAGTATATTTATAATGGTTATTTAAAGTCCTTGTCAGCTACTTTTATCATCTCTGTCTTTTCAGCGTTTTTCTCTACTGATTGGTTTTTCTCTGAATTACGGATCCATTGTTCTGCTTCTTAGTATGTCTGACAATTTTTGAGCAGATATGGGATATGGCATATTTTGTGTTATTGAGTTCTGGATCTTTTGTTGTCTTTTTTCAAAGGCAGTTTGATTTTGTTCTGCCAAGTATTTAAGTTACTTATGGATCAACTTGACCCTTTTATAACTTGTTTTTAAGTTTCATCTTTATTCTGGATATTTTAATGCAATAATTAAGTCGTTATACTTCTGTGTTCACTTCCTAGTGCTCCTCATTTTCCTCGAGGACTATCCACTATGGCCAGTTAGAACTTGAACGTACCCAAGATCTGTATAATGTTATTCAGCTTACAGTTTCCTAGTTATTTTTTCCTTGTCATTTCTTGCTGAATCTTATTGAACATACCTATGTTTTTGTATTTAGTAACAGAGTCAAGAGAGCATTTATAGTCATATCTGGTTCTTTAGAAACTGTCTCCACCTCTCTAGTTATTTATTTTGCTAACTTCAGCCACCCTTTCCTCTTCACACTCCAGCATCAATCTTCTCAACTCAGTGAGAATGCTGTGTTCTCTTCAGGTGTCCTACCTTACCCTGCAGTCTGAACAGTACATCCAAGTAGAAATTTGGGGAAATTGTAGGGATGATATACATTATTTTTATCCCCATAGGGAATCACAGTCCTGTGCTTCTTATTGTAAAATACTGGAAAGTATTTGTTCTATATATTTTCTGGTTTTCTCATTATTTTGGGCAGAGGGAAGATTTGGTCTCAGTTATTCATCATGGCTGGATAAGGAAGCTGATGCACTCTTTTTTTACTAGAGTTGATGGCATTATCAAAATGAAATGATTTAATTAGGGGAGGAAATGATAGCACAAGCTAATAGCCAAGGGCTTTTTGTTTCTGCCTGTTAGGAGTCCAAGGTTCATACCACATTAGGGCTTTATAAGGTGTCCTTCTTTAGTTATTATACTCAGGTCAAGTCCATGGGCAGTTGCCAATTGAATTGCTATTACTATTCTTTCAAGACTGTTCCAATTTAAGTAATTTATCCTTTACTCCCATGCCTACACACTTCATTCATCAAATTTAAATTGAGAAAGGATGTTCTGCTCAAACATCCCATTACCACTTTTTAATATTAGAATTTTCTTCCAGTTTTGTTATTTCCTTTACTAAGCTGTGATTTCACTTATAAAAAGGTCCAAATATAATATTCTTTGTCTTCTTTAGCACAGTACCTGACTTATGTCTTCCTCTATATATTAGTTGAATAAATGGTCATATCGTTAAAAGCATTTTGGTGTATAGTTACCAGAATAATAAAAGTTACCATAAACCATCTCTCTTCACTTTTACTTTTTTTTCCAAAACATCATGTAAAGTTCAGATCTTTATAGCTGTCTGCATATACACACACATGCTTTGCCAACTCTATTCCCCCCAAACTGTGCAATTACAATGTTTTAGATATTTGATAATCAATTTTGATTCTACATACTATTTTTGGGAAGTTTTCCCAAGCCATAGTGTACATTGATGAGTTCTAAATAACCTATTTCCTTCTTTTATCTTTCATTTGAGCTCCAAAGTAGGCATTTCCACTCAAACAAGCCACAGGTGTCTCAATCTTAGTATGTCTGAAATGGAGCTCATCATTTTTTCCTTAATTCTTCCTCTCTTCCTGTGTTTTTTAAAAATCCTGCCTTTTGGATAAATCCAAAATTCTTAACAATGCCTACAAAATTCTTCAACATCTAGTCCTCAATAACTTCAATTTTATTGTTCATTACCCCTTTTCCCTTATTCTCCATACCATTTTTACAACATCATTTATTCTATTCATTCATTTATTCATTTACTTATTTATTCTTTCAACTTACTGAAGTGGGTGTTTTCTGACTTCTTCAGTTATATCCCCCCTCCTTCACACCTGCTCTGGGCTCTGGACACTGTTCTGTGTGGACTACTTTAATGGATCTCTTTGCCTCTGATATCTGGTTGGGTTTGATCAATGAAAGGTCTGGGAAGAGATCAAAGTAGGAGGTGCTATGGACTGAGTGAGTCTCCCCAAATTCATATGTTGAAGTCTGAACCCTCAATTTGATTATATTTGAAGGTAGGGCTTTTAGAAGTTAATTAAGGTTAAATAAAGTCATAGGGTAGGGTTCTAATCAGCCAGAAGTGGTGGCCAAAGAAGGAGAAGCGGGAGGAGAAGGGGAAGGGGGAGGGTGGGGGTGAGAGAAAGGAAGGGGAAGGGGAAGGAGAAGGAGGAGAAGAAGGAGAAAGGGAAGGGGTAAGGGACAGGGAAGGGGAAGAGCTCTTTTTCTTTCTCCTTGTGTATGTATAGAAAAATGACTATGTGAGATGATGACAAGAAGGTGGCCATATGCAAGCCAGAGAGGAAGACCCTGCTGAAACCTTGATCTTGGGTTTCTAGTATCCAGAACTCTAGGAAAATAAATTTCAGTTGTTTAAGTCACCCAGCCTATGGTATTTTGTTAAGACACCTTAAACAGACTAATGCAGGACAAGACTAATAACAATATACCATATAATAATAATAATAAATTATATATATTATTGAAAGAAAATATGTCTGAATCAAACTCCATAATTGGAGAAATGTATATGTGTATGTAAATATATATATATTTACATATATAAAATACCGGGCACCATGCTCAGCATTAGAGAGTATTATGATAAACAGACATGATTCCTGACTTCATATAATTTATGGTCCAGTGGGCAATACAGTCATATATTTATGGATTTTCCTCACTTGGTTCACCCTGTATATATTTATGAGAATTAGGAAAGAGTAGTTATAAGTCTGTTACAACAGAAATACTTGGGTTTCACCAATAATTCTGCCAGTTACCATACGATTTCCTCAGCTATAAAATAGATGAAATGACATCACATATACTCATTGAACAAATAATTATTGAGTGCTTACAAATGCCAGACTAAATGATATAGAACACTGAGCATAAACTGGCACTTCATCACTCACAGAACTCATAAAATAGTCAGGTAGTATAGTGACAGAAATATGTTAAGAACTCAATGAACTTTATTTCTTATTATATTATATTTATAAATATTATTTATCTTATGATTTATGTGTTTGTTCCTCTTTGTTATCATAATTTGAAGCTTCTACTATGATAATCCTCAGTCATAGATTGTTTTATTCATTTCTGTGTCCGTGGTAGTTTTTGCAGTTTCTGGTAAATGCAGGAGTAAATGAATTAAAGTATTTAAATAGGCACTATTATTCCATGAGCTATTTCCATGGAATACTTCAGATATCCATATGTAAAGCTTTTCAACAAGACTATTGTCAGGTGAACCAGATATAAGCTTATTACTTTTCATGAGTACGTGGCCCTGTCTGAAACCTTAGTCACTATTGAGAACTCTACTTCAAATTGATGGAATTGTCTGAGGGGTCAAGGCAGCTTAACAAATCTTTGGTACAATGTATGTGACCCAGTCTAGCACTTAACACACAGCACAGGTTCCTCAAATGCTTGATTAATTGAATCTAAATAAGAAAAGTCTTTTAGAACCTATGTGTAGTGTTCGACTTCCTTAGCTTTGAGGTAAAGAAAAGTAAATTGTCTAAGTTCATCACTTAGTAGTAAGGATATGCTGACAGGCCAGGTATCTTAATCTTTATCCCTTGATAGGAATACTGTTGAAGATAAGCTATTCTCTCTTCAAATTGTCTGCATAAGATTATTCACTCCAACACTTACACTCATAAAGTTAAAAAAAAAATGTGTGGACTGGAAAAGTCTTAGTTAGAAAGATTCCAAAATGAGAGGTCAGTCCTAAACAAATGCTGATAGCAATGGAGGAGAAAGAACAAGCTACCCATCCCCAGAGGTTTAAACTGTTTCGTTTTTTTTGCAAGGCTTTGGTTGGCTCAAAGTGTTTAGGAATAAGATACAAATTTTACAGCAAAGCCCATGAGGGTCCATGCCGCATGTACTAACTGTTTAAGCAGGATGAGTAGCCTGTCTCTCCAAGCTGTGGTTGCCTTCTGCAAGATAAGGAACATCTTCATTCCTCAAGATTCTGATCTAAATGGAATGTTTAGAAAAATTCCTCAATCAATGACCGTAACCCCACTAACTGGCCTCCTGACAAAAGACAGGCCCAGAATTATGTTTAGATAGATAGACAGTTTAACATAAGAATTAAAATTGAGGAGTCAGATTGATGTGTGTTTGAATCCCAGTTCTGCCACTTGTGACTTTGTGACTTGGGGACGTTACTTAACTTCTTCATAGAAGTCAGAATTGTCTGGTTCAAGCTGCGGTAGTGGACACAGGGATGCATTTTCCAGATCTCTTTTCAGGACTGAAGAGTTTATTTTTCCAGCTGCTGGGAAGGTTCACAGCTGGTGGCTCTCAGCTCTCAGTCCTGTCCAGGAATTGCCCTTAGCTGAAAGTTGCCTCTCCCAACATCGCCATTCCCTCCTGTGGGCAGCTTCCCTTATGAGTAATTTCATCGGGGGCAGCAAGTCTGGGCCCTCTGTCTCCAGTTTGGAACAACTGTACGAGGCCATTGCAGCTTCAGAGCTTCTCATGGGTTCAGCGGAGCCCTTGTAGTGACCAGGCTATAGCCTGTCTTCTCTCGCTGCCCAGTTCTGGTTCTTTCCCTGGCCCCACAGATGTCTATTCTGAGAACACGTCCCAGTAACTGTTCGGCAGGCCCATCTGGGTCTCAGACAGCCTTTCCATGGGAGCAGACCTGCAACTAAGAAAACCACCCACACCTTAGTGCCTGTGTGAAACGAGTATTTATCTACATAGTGCAGCACAGGGCTTTTCTCCATATGGTCCCTTGGTGATTTAGGCTTTTGCCCCCATGGCGTCTGGGACAAGCAGTCTCTTCAGTTATAAGGCCCTGCTGCAGCTGGGAGAGTACACGCCAGCCCTTTTGTGCACTTGCTTGAGGCTGACCCACAGCTTTTCCGCAGAGACCCTGAGCAGGCTCTGAGAACAAATGTGGTCACCAAGACAAGTGGGAAACAAGGTGGGATATGTTTCAGTGATCAGGCTGAGATGGAAAGGCTGGGACAAATTTTCAATGATTAGGACTGTTCCTGTGTGACAGATGTCATAAATTGGTGGGAATAAAAACGTCAGAGCAGTGTTCTCCTTGTAAAAACAAAATGGTTTTTTTTTTACCACATTCAGCTATTTTGATAACATACTTGTGATTTTTTTTCATATTAGCATGTCCCTCCAAAACAATTACTTATTATTTAAAGGTAATATATATTTTTAAGTATGCTGAAAGACAGACTAGAATTTTTCTCTGATGATATGACATTGAAAAATACCTATATAATATGAAAAAAGTCATGTTCTTTGTAGAAAATGTTTCTTGCTGGAAAACTGAGCTCTGAGCACATTCTCTATTTGTTAACCATGTTGATTAACAAATACAAGAGAAGTGAGGTAGCGCTAGCACCAGCTGAGCTTTCTTCTTGACAGTTTGGAGAGTTGAAAGGGGAATATTATTCTGTGTGATTCAAGGTGATTTCATGTGGCTCTGATCTTCTACTTCCTGAAATCTGCATCCCAAATTTTGAAAAACTGAAAACCAGGGATCTGATCTAGTTTCCTTGTTTTGCATTTATTTTTAGTACCGTGGGGTTTTTTTTCAGTTTTATTGAGAACAAATGAAATATAATGTTGTGTAAGTTTAAGGTGTCCTATGGGATGATTTGATATAGGTATGTATCGTGAAATGATTGCTGCAATCAAGTTAGTTAACATATCCATCACTTCACATAATTATTTTTCTTATTGTGTGTGTGTGTGTGTGTGTGTGTGGTGAGAACATTTAAGATGACTCTTTTGTGACTTTCAAGTGCATAATTCAGTATTGTTAACTATAGTCATCATACTGTACATTAGATCCCCAGAACATATTAATCTTACAATAAAATTTTGTATCTTTTGACCAACATCTTCCTGCTTCCTTGGCACCCCCAGCCCCTAGCAAACACTGTTCCACTCTCTCTTTCTATGAGTTTGGCTATTTCAGATCCCATATGTAAGTGAGATCATGAAGAATTTTTCTCAGTCTGACTTATTTCATTTAACATAATGTCTTCAAGTTCCACCGATGTCACTGCATCTGGCAGGGTTTTCCTTCCTTGTGGCTGAAAAATATTCCATTGTGTATGCACATGGCTCCTACCTTTATGCCTCAGCAGGGGTCCTTTCCTTACAGTGCTTCCCATTGAGGCTTCTACATTCAGTGAAATGTTTGAGTCCATCAGACCGGCTTTTTAGAAATGGATCTTTATAAATCATTCTGGATGTTGGTCTTCCATACTATTTTTGTCCATTTGATGTCAACAATTTCAGTGTGTCAAAACTCTATGGATAGACTAGTGCTTGAGTGTTTCTAAGTGTCTAAAGTAGCTGTTCTTAATTAATAGTTGCTTTTAACATTTTCTTAATCCATTCATTCATTGATGGACACCCAGGTTGTTTCCATACCTTGGCTACTGTAAATAACACTGCAGTGAACATGGGCGTGCATCCAGCAATCCCTCTTCTGAGTATAGATCTAAAGAAATGAAATCACTATTTTGGGAAGATATCTGCACTTCCATGTTCATTGCAGCATTATTTGTATCTACTGCATTTTGGATTTTACTAGAAAAGTGGTGCTTTATAGCGATAAGCATATGGAAACAGTGAATTCTAATGAACTTGCATCTGAGGCCACAGAAACCTGTTAATATCCTCGGTACCCACTTCACCCAGAACATACCCTCAATAGCTTGCTTGAAACTGGGCAGGATTTGCCCAGCTATTGAAGCACTTCATGTTGGTTTGCTACCTTTTTCTTATGTGTAGATACGTCTATACTCTATGTCTTGCCCCATCTCTCTATTACCTGCTTGTTCATTTCTCCCTCCACCATCCCAAGTCAGCATCTCAATTTGCCCTGTGTGCTTTGCATTCAACTTAGAAGCCTGGGTCCTATACCCTGCTTGGGGCTCAAATTGATTCAATGTCCCCTTCGAATATGTATGCAAGAGCATATAAAACTCCGAAGAGGCCAAAAACTTCCTGAAGACAGGGGAGGGGTTGTGCACAGCTTTGTACAGCTGTGAGAGCTGAAACGTGTGTGTGTCTAAAAGCAAGTGTATTGGCAGAGAGGCACGAAAAAACCCTTGGTGGAGACATCTAATAAAAACGAAGTGATGATACTTTACCCTTTCAGACATTTAAGGAGCATGGTGTTCAGAAAGACAAGGCTTTTGGGAGACGAAGTTAAATACTCATTACTCCCTGATTAATGCTGCCCTATTTTGAACTCCTCTTCTAAGTTTGACACCAAGACACCTACTCAAGTAAGGGCAAGATGTGATAGTCTCCCCTAGCTTGCGATTCCATAATTAACACTGATGGCTGTTACAGTCCCTGAGCAATGCACCCTACTGGGAAATAGTTCAAAGGCAAGGATTTTAATGACTAATATGAAGAAGGAGGGGAGAAGACAGGTAAGGAGAAGAAAGGATGGGAGGAAAGGGAAGGAGAAGAGAGAACAGGAGAGGGAAATGGAAACTGAACGTGTAAATGCTCTAGTTAGTTAGGTGGTCTCAGGGAATTTCAATGAAAAATAATAAAATATTATAGGCCCAAATGACTAGGTATTATACAAAATGCTCTTTCTGTCTCTAAAAATGCAAATGACTTTATTTTTTATTTTGACTATAGAAGTATTTAAAAGAAAAGAGAAACAACTTTTGAAATAAAAAGTTTTTAAAGTAAAAAGAGAAGGAAAAAAAATGCTCACTATCACACTGACTTGAGATAGCAGCTGCTCAGTCTGCTGGTGCCCTGTTTTCTCTTCTGATAGTTTTCACCGCGCCGTAGGTAAAAATTTCACTGCAAGGTGAGGGGCCATGTCTGTGAGGTTCCCTAGTCTGTCTTCAATGGTGAAAACAGTGCCTTGCACAAAATAGATGATCCATTTCCTCTATTGAATGAGAGAATGAATATATGTGCATGTAAATTGTATTTTATAAAAACAAGATCATACCTATAATATTGCAACATAATATTTTACGTTTGTAATATATTGTGTACATTTTGCCATATTGACAAGGGAACATTTACATGGTTTCTTAGTAAACCCACAGTGGTCTATATTTCGCCTCCAAGGACATGCAATACTTTATTAAAACAGCCCTTCAGTGATGCCTATTAAAATTTTTTCCATTTTTCACTATTATACACAATATTATAACACATAATTTTGCAAATACTTTTGCTATGTTTTGATTATTTTCATGGGGTAAACTCCTGGAAGTGGAATTGCAGGATGTAAGTCACATATTCTTTTGGCTTTTAATTCACATTACCAATTAGCATTTCAAAAGGAATGGACAAATCTACCTTTCCATCACCTCATATGAAAATATATTTCTCGACAGTTTTGATTAAAAAATAAGCATTGCCAGTCTTTTAACATAAACATTTCTATGACTACTGGTAATATAAAACTTGCTTTTAAATTTGTCTTTCTGTATTATTTTCTTCTTCTTTGCTATTTGCATTTCTTTCTTTTGTATCCTTTGACTTTTTAAAATTCACCTCTCTACCTTTTCTTCCTGATTATAAGCATTCTCTATATACTGAGAACATTCATCTTTATGTTATTGGATGCATCACAAATATTTTCCCTCCTTTCTATCACTTGCTCTTTAATTCTGTATATAACAGTGGCCAAGATGGTAGACATGCTGCTGGTATTGTTAGTTTTGGTGTTGCTTTTGGTGATGTTGGCTTCTGGTGGTGGTGGTACTGGCATTATAGATTTTAGTTGTGAAGGTGGTTTGTCATGTTATTTTATGGAAGTTTAAATTTTACGGGCATTTCCTTTATAGTTTCTGCCTTTGATGCCTCCTTCTCCTCCCAAAAATACCATTTCCAAGGCAAAGCTCTAGTATTTTTTTTAAAATGTGTTTTATTCTAATGCTTTTATGCTCATACATACACTGAATGCATTTTAACTTTGTTATGTCTGGAATTAATCAGTTAACCATCACTTACTCTATCAGGTTAAAAGATGAAGCTGAATGGCTTGCTTCCTATTAGAGAGTGCTACACTGCAGAGGCACGTGTGTCCCCACGGAGCAGGAAGGGATGGTACAGGGTGCTGGGGAAGGGTGTAGTTCAGGGGCTGGTGGATCTTCAGGATAAGTAGCCTAGCATCTGCATAGGGGGGTCATTTGGGGTAGATTGTTGTGGATTGATACTCCAAGGAGTGTTTCTTAGAGTGAGTCAGTAACTGATAAGCTGTCTTTCCAAAGCCAGGGACTGTCACTGATTGATAGGCTTGGAAAAGTAGGTTCCCTGAGGGACTGACGTGTTTGATTCAGCAGGTTTAAAAGCAGTTCTGGTAGTTACTTGTTACCATGGCAACAGACAAGTCAGTCTTTACCTACTATTGTGAAAACTTTTATAATTCTCAGTGGGGATCAAATTTTTTTTTTCCCCTAAGTGATGGGAAGGGAAGGTTTTGATTGTGTTTTAGTGTGTTTAGTTCTTTGCACCATGTGAGTTCCTTGAAGGTGGAAACCTTTACTCTTTACTTCCAATCCTGGAATAGAAAAATGTTTTAATAAGGTGAGTTCTGTAAGCAAGGCTCCCAAACACCCATGCACGCTATGTCCATTAATGGCCATTTAAATAATCATGGATTCATAGGCTCTTTGAATTGTGTGAAGATTTTTTTCAAAAATCATCAAAAAACATGGATTCATATTCCCAATGATACTTTAGTTATATCTGAGAATTCAGGCAACATTGATGAGATTAAGAAGCATTATGATGTTTTCCATCAGGATAGTCAATATTATTTAGTGCTTTTCATATCAGTCAGTATTAAGTCCTTTTACATGGGCTACTTCATGAGATCTTCTCAATAATCTTTTGTGGTACTTACTCTTTTATTTTATTTTATTTTCAGACAAGAGAACCAAGTCTCAGAGAAGTAATCAATGAATTACATGGGGGCTGAGGTGAGGGATGGATGGAACTAATATTCACTGGGTGAGCATTACATACAAAGCTTTTCAAAATATGCAAACCTAATTTTCAACCTGGATTATCTATTGTTGATTTTATATAATTGAGAGGGATTTAATTTTAGAGAATACCAAGGAACTAATATCAACTAGCACTCTGTGCCAGGCACTGATATATCTATAACATAATTTAATCTGTACAATAGCACTTTTTGGTGGCTATCATCACCTACTTTTTTAAATAAAGATTTTATTTTATTTATTTTTAGAGAGAGGGGAAGGGAGGGAGCAAGAGGGAGAGAAGCATCAATGTGTAGTTGCCTCTTGCACACCCCCTGCTAGGGACCTGGCCCACAACCCAGGCATGTGCCCTGGCTGGGAATCGAACTGGCAGCCCTTTGGTTCACAGGCCGGCACTCAATCCACTGAGCCACACCAGCCAGGGATCATCACCTACTTTTTATAAATATGGAACCTGCAGCCAAATGAAATCAAGTAAATTGTCAAAGATACACAGTGGCCGAGCCAGAATTTTAAACATAATGATGCTGTTCAATTAAGAGACTAGATTATGTTCTTTACCCCACCTTTTCTTGTGTTGAAAGCAAAAGTAATCCAGTAGACTCTGATTGTTGATGAGCTGACTTAATTATGAGCTGTCTTACTTAAGAGAATTGCAGGAATGGGTTCCAAAATCTCATTCTCTTTCTTTTCATAAATTTAACTTATAATCTCAGTTTGGCTGATTTATATGAGTTTTGTGACTAGTCTGAAATCCATTTCTGTGCAACCTGATCCCTTATATCGTTGCTTTCATCCCTATAAAGAAAGCAATGACTTTTCTAACTCAACCTTATGCTATTTTCTGATTCAGTCATGGTCTTGGGGATATTTAATCACTAGGTGTTAAAGGAAAAAGAAGATGTGATGAGCCACCTAGGCCAGGAAGATGCCATTAACAGTCTTCCCATGACAAGCGGTACAGAACCTTGTGGCTCTGGGGTCTTTCCACATTCTCATTTCAGTCCTCTGAGTAGTCCCTGATCGACTCTTGATGACCATACAGTTTATTCCAATAAATGCTATACTTTGCCAGATGTCGTATTACAATCAAGAAAATGACACTAAAAAGTAGTCTAGTAATATTGTGGTGTTCACTAATGTCAGCTGAAAAGTTTTTTACTATGCTTTGTGGAGTTTTAATCACTATTTGGCAAAATTAAATGTGTTATTCTCATGAGATCTTTTAGAAGAAGGGTAATAGTTAAGTTTAGGAGGACCAACAAATGAAAATATCATTAGTGGAAAGTATAGGCTCTCTATTCCAATGTAGTTACAGAATGGCCTTTGTTCTGCATGGAGACTCTATCACCTAGCATGAGCAAACTCAATAAATATTTGTTGAATGAAGTAATCAATAAGGGTTAGGTACTTTGAGTCCTTTTCTCAACCAGTAGGCCTCTTTATCTGCGTAGGTATTTGACATTTTCATCTGGAAAAAGAGAGGTTGATTAATGTTTATTCAATATTCTGTAAGTGCTACCATCTTTGTAATATTTCTAAGTAAAGGGAAACAAAGATGAAAAACAATAGATTTCTGCACTCAGAGGCCTCAGAGTTTAGTTGTAGAGGCAGATGTGTAGACAAGTAAGTAAAACAATATAATAATTCCTTTGGTAGATGTATTAATGGTAGGGCTGAGGAAATGCCTCACCACCCAAGAACTAAGTCCAATAACCTTCTTGGAGAAGGTGATATGTAAGTTAAATATTATAAAAACAGGTGAAATGCAATGGTTCTTCAAGGCAATGATGGGCACTGAAAATAAGAATTATGAGAGTATATGAAGAAGCAAAAAGGAAAGAGAGTTGTGTTTGTGGTGAAGTGAGAAGGGCTTTAAAGAATATCAGTAGAAGATGGCATTTATCTTTAACATGCAAGTCATTCATATTTACTGAGTACAAGTATATGTAAGTCAGTCAGCTAAGCGCTGAAGATACTGAAAATTAAAGAGATATATCTGGCCTCTGTTATGACCACGATTCTTATAGTCCAGGGTGAAGAAAAACAAATTAAGCAAGTATTAATACTTTCACTTGATTGTGTTGAGGACAATGGTGGAAAAAATACAGGGGGTTTGGGCAACACCTGATCTAGAGAATGTAACTAATTTGGAGGGTGGGGTAAAAAGGTAAAAAGCTGGGACTTGAAGAGTGATTAGGAACCAGTCCAGCAGAAGGGGCACAAGGAACTGAGAGAAAATGTTCAAGAAAGTTCAAGAAACTGGAAGATCGGTCAACTAGATGTTAGAGTTACAAGCAAAGCATGTGAGAGATGCTGAGGAGAGGAAATGGTCAGATTACAAAAGGTATTACTAGCCACATACTGAGTATTAGTGAACATCGCCGCAAAGAGCTATAGATGTCAAGAAAGCCATTTAAAGGCATTTAGCAAGGAAAGAAAAGAATTTTGCACTTTCATCTTCTGGCATGGCTGACTCTTTATATCTAGCTGCAGGAACTAAATGATGGGCCACAGATTCTGGCCTTGGACTGCTAATAACCACATGGCAACTGAAGTCAACATCCCTGATTTCACAATGCCTTCACGTTCATGATCTCTCACAGTTCCATGAAGCAGCCAAGGGAGAGCATTATTACCCTATTGGGCTGATGAAGAGGCTGCATCTCTGGCTGGTGCAGACATCTGGTCAAGGTTAATTAAGTGCTGTGTTGGTTTTGTAGCCGAGGCAGCCCCAGACCTCTGGCCTGCTGCCTTTTCCACTGCGTTTACTGTATGGGTTTCCAAAGGCCCATGCGAAGCCAAGTATGTTCATGAAAAATTGATTCTTTTTTCTATTTCAGTCCTCACAATGACACAATCCTTCATCCCTGACTTCTCAGGCTGTTCTTAAAAATACTTCCACCCTGTTACCAATGAAAGCAATACGTGGAGTGAGACGTCTCCCTATGTGTTGTGATGTAAGGGGCTTTGAAAGATGTCACTGTCCTTAGACGTCTTCCCAAATTTGTTTCACATGATTGTGAAATATTTTGCCTTTATGATTTTTTTTTGTTTAAATGATAAAAGAAATATCAACAAGAAGAGTCAGATCTCAGCTTTTATTACCTACCATCCAAGCTGGAGATGATTCTTCTATCCATGCAAGGGCCAGATGTTTGAAAACTTGCAGACAAACATCATTTGGTAAATGAGGGAGCTGGAAAGGACCTTACACATCTTTCTGTTTGCTTTCTCTGTTTATTAAACAGAGAAGTTGGAGGTCTGAAAAAGAACATGACAAATGTAAGGTGACATAGGTTATTGGAGTCTGGACATGGCTATACCCTTGGTGTCCTGCCTCCTGGCCTAATTGCCCCTAACACCATGCTTACATTTTAGTAAAGCCAGAACTCAGTGTGTACCAGACACTGTCCAAGTGCCTTAGTAAACATTAAATCCTCATAAGAACACAAAGAGGGTGGTACTGCTATTATTTTACACATGAGGCACAAAGATACTAAGTGACTTTCTAAAACCTATAGAACTGGCAGATGTCAGAACTGGGATATGACCTTGGACAGGCTGGTTCCACAGACCAAGTTCTCAACCATTACAATCTGCTGCCTTTGGGTGGAAGCCTGGCAGGTATGCTGGGGTGGAGGAGACAGGGAAGCTACCTCAGCGCTAAAAGGAAGGAAGTGTCCAACAGGAATTTAGGCAGACTTGATTTTGTAAAAAGATTCTGTTTGGTCAACACGCTTGAATGACCAGGAGCACTTTGATTCTCAATAAACTCTTGCTTGCACCTTGACAAGAAATCAAATCTCACAAACAGAGCGCAGGACTGACCGCGACCTAAATGTTGTTTAAAGCAGGGTCAGGGAAAATTAACCCAGGGGGATTTTTCAGATTATGACTGGTGATAATTCCAATCATTTTCCTGGACACATCTGGCATTAGAAGTGTTGTTTTAAGTGTGGGATAGCTTATTTTAAGTGGCACCACATTGGAAAGCATAAGCAGATGGGGGCAGGATCTGAGATTCTTGCCCCACCAGGAATGGTGGAGGAAGTGTGTGTGCTGAATGTGGAGATGGAAGACTTAGAAGATGTGGGACGCTCATTACATAGCCTTGGATTAAAGCAGTACCGTCAGAGAAGAAATGTTTCCTACCTTCCTCTGAGGTGGTATATTTTTACCAAGGTGACATAGTTTGCTCTAATGATTGAAACTGTCATACAAAATAGAATGCGACAAATCATAAGAAAGTAATCAAGTTCCATGTCTGTTGGTGTATTTGGCAGATGTTGGATAAAAATTTCCCAAGAATTATTTCAGAGAGAGTGAGTGGTCAGATTGGGGAGTTAAGACAGTAAATTTGGTTTAGGTGATCACCCAGTTTCCTTGAAACTTTAAGAGTTTGGGAAATCTTTTGCAAATGTGATGTATTCAAAACTGCTTCCCAGTCCTCAGCTGTATGTTACTGTAAACTAAAGATGCCTAACAAAGAGATCTGCTTTCTAGTATGATGTCTAACTTCTTATGATGGAGTTAATTAACCACCACTTAATCTTAGACATGAGGCAGCTTCTGTGCATAACTGGGTTTAATGTTTGTGAGTGGCAAAAAAAGAAAAAAGGAAAACTAGCGTAAAGCAAAATTCACATGGTGGCATCTAACGGAATTACTTGTTTTGCTGTTGCCCGGGTATCTTGGAAGGGACGTATCTCTTGTTAATGGTGAATAGAAGCAGATATGAGTTATTGTTATGGTCTCTGCCTCATAATTTCTGTGTCACCAAGATGTACGCTGTTTATTAGTGCACTTAGAAAACTTCAGAATATTAACCACAGAAAGTCTCTCTTCATGGATTCTGTTACCACACTGTCCGGTTGTTCCAGGAAACTGAAACTGTAGAATACTATTGCTGGGGAGAAATGGCTCTTATCCTGGTCCTTTTTCCTGGTTGTGCAGTCCAGGGGGAAAGTTTTTTCATAGGTCATTAAAACAAGAGTGATCCTCAGAGGTCTTGGGTTCATCTCCCTGTCCCATGATTGCACATTGGAGAAATTAAGACCCAGGGAGAAGAGATGGATGATTCAAAACTATAGAAGATATCATAAATTTTGATTTTATATTTCACATATTCTCACTACTGTGGACTTACTATTCTGGGATCCATCTGACCTCCTTTGGAAGTTCTAAGCGCATATGAGAGGGGTGAAGACAGTAGGTGGCGATCAGTTTAGCTGATGGGCCAATCTTGTGAAACATGGAATGCCCCAAAGGATGAAGACAATGAAGGTATCTCGGGATTGAAAAATAGAAAACAGGGTGAAAATGATTCTGATGCTATGAACGCTCCTTGAGGAGGCTCTGGTTTCTAAACTGCTCTCCGTTGGTAAGAAAGATAGACAGAAGGTCTTCTCAAGTAAGTGCAATGAGCTTCCGCTTCCCAACCTGTAAAAATGGGAGTTGGCCTTGCAGGATTGTTATTTTTTTAAATAAATATTTCATTTCATTTTATATTCCCAGAGAAATTGTGAGAAACAGCAATGTGAGAGAAACAGTGACCAGTTGCTTCTGGGGACTGAACCCACAACTTAGGCATGTGCCCTGACTGGACATCAAACCCCCAACCCTTCGGTTCCTGGGATGATGCTCTAACCAACAGAACCCCACCAGCCAGGGCCAGGATTGTTGTTAGGATAAAGTAAGTTTGATTACGTAATGCACCCAGCACTGTTTCCAGTCCAAGGGGGTCTTAGTGTGCCCCCTTCTCCCTTCTTTACTTAGAGATGAAGAACTGTTATCTTTAAGGACTGGTTATGGCACTCTGGTTTCTAAACAGTGGCGGGGGATAGGGCAGGTTTCTGGGGGAATAGGGAGCAGCTCCTGATTCTAATAGTTTCTTTAAGAATTTGAAAAAGCTCCTGAAGGACAGGGATCAAACAAAATCATTTATCTCCCTTAGACTGGCACCCCACACCACTGAAATTAAAGTCCAAATTCTAACCAGGACCCAGGGGCCTTATGTGTCAGAGCCCTGGTTACGTCTCTTCTCATTTTCCTCTTTGCCTGCTCCTTTTACCTCACGGACTGCGGACAAAGACAGTGCTCAACAAGTCTTTGTTAAATGAGTTATCTCACAATCTTTTGGGGACTCAGTTGGTAATAGTGGAATAGTTCATTAAAGTTAAACATCTTCAAATTGTTTGTATACTTCCTAAATTATTCACAAATCTAAAAATGATAGCATGGAATATTGGCAGGGCTAGGTGAAGTCAATGCATTAATGTACGGCTACTGATCGGTATGCAACTGGTCATTGTTTTGCAAAGCAATTGACAGTATGCATCAAGAACAACTATAAAGATAATATCCTTTGATTTAATAATCACTCATGGGACTTTATCCTAAAGGAGGAATCTAATTGAAATTAAAAAAGACCCATGTTAATAGAGATATTCTGCACAAATTCATATATAATAGCAAAAACAATGAAACATTTCCAACTATTTAGTTGAATGCTCCAATTAAATAAATTATTATTTCTCCATTTAATGGAATGTTATGAATAATTAATTATAATAATTTAAAAAGAATGATAAAACAGTTACAAAATAATGTTAAAAAGGAATATGGAATAGTATGTCTACTGTGATAATAATTATGTAAAATTTATATGGACAAGTATAGTAGGTACTTAGAAAAATAAAAAATTGTTTAGGTAATGTAATTATGCTAGTTTAAAATCAAGTATGTACTCATTATTTTTATCCAAAGTAAATATATCTTTTAAGAAGAGTTATTATTTAATAAATAAGAAAATGTTACTTAGAATAAATTTTTAAGAACATTTTTAGTTTTCTGATATTTATTTGGAAAAAATATTCCTTCTTCTTATTGAAATGTGAAAACGAGGTGACACTTTAATTGTTCTTCATATGGGAGGTAGAGTTGCAATTTTTTAGTTCTCTTTGTAATTTTTTCTATTCTTTTCTTTCAATCAAAAATACCTTCTGCCCAAATTCCACCTGTTATTACTTGTTCTCCATTGTTTTATCCAAATGCCTATTCTTCAAGAAGCATTCTAAAGCCCTCTTCAGTTACTATTCCATTGAATTATTCACAGGAAACTTAAACAAATCTTGAATACATATCCACCATCTATGAATCCATCCATCCATCCAACAAAGTAGCTAAGATGCTCTAATCTCTTAGCAGTCATTTGGAATTTAAGGTATTCATTTGGGACTTCAAGTTTATTTTTCAAAGATATTGGCAAGAAGGAAAATGACAGAAACGTGTTGTGTCTTTACCTTCTTTTCTTTTTTTGAAATGATAATTTGTTTTGGCCACAATTCTGGGTGGAGCATTTGTCTAATTCAAATATATTTTTCATAATACTGTGAGCCAGTAGCCAAATGAATTGACTTTATTGCATTGAAGTTAAACTTTAGCATTTTTCCAATATCTGGTGAAAATAACCATTCACATAAACAGAAACTCCATAATAGTTACATGTGGAAGTTCTGAGGTAATGTCTCCTTTCTCAAAAAAGCTTCAATTTGGAATTTTCCAGAGTTACCCATGAAACAGTCTGAGATTCTTCATTCCCATTGGCTACAAGGAACGTAGTGAAAGCAGACAGGAGAGATGTTGAATGACTGCCATATTCCAATCAGTGCAAGATTTCTAGTCTCTAGCTCACAAAAGGATTCCTAATCACAGATGGAAAGGAAAATAGCAGGAGTGCTCTAGGATAAATGGGTGGGGAAGAAAAAAGTGAAATAGCATTTGTTGAGTGTCTATAACGTGCCAGATCTATACATATGGTTTTTTTGTATCACGGTTCATTCTCAAAAAGGCTATGTGATTTCTCAGGGGGCTATTAACCCATTTTATAGAGAAGAAAATGAGATGAAAATTGAAAAAAAAATTTTTAAAACAAGTTGGGAATAAATCACTTAACATTGTCCAACAAGTAATTTACAGATCTCATCATCCTGCTTAGAAGTCAGTTTACAACAGTGATGTCCTTTGTAAGTCAAGGTTTTTTGGCAATTGAGACAAAATGTAGGTTGAGTGAATAGGTAGAAAATGAGTAGATGTTTTATTGAAGAACAGGCTAGTTCATGCATTCACAAATCTTTTCATCTTCTCCTTTATATGTCACACCTATGTAGACATTATAAATCTCTTTACCTGAAACTCTTGATGTCTAAATGCCTTATTTTCCAACTGTCTGGAAGATTTTTCTGGCAGATGACTCCTCTTTTGCTCAATCATATATTAGGAAGACTGGAAGTGTTAGAAAAATAATCCTGGTAGCTCCCCAACCAATAGCTGATGGGAGATGGTGAATAAATACCCCGGCTTTTTCACCCAGAGGGAGAAGACCTTGAGGTGTGAAATCTACACTGACTCCCAGAGTTCCCTCAGTGGGACTAAACTCTAGGTCTCTACAGTCATAACTGGCTTCACAGCCTACCCTTTAATGCTGCCTTACTTCTCCAATTACTTCTCCATTTGCTCTTGCTTACAAGTGTTTCTTGGTATCATCTCTCAAATAAATGACTTACAACTCAAATCTTTGTCTCAGAGCCTGCTTCTGGGAGAACCCAATCAAAGACAATTCCATTTGATAGGCAGTATATATAATTCAGGTGTGGCGTCTGGAGTTGCTGAACTTGATAAGGCTGCCTATCGTCTCTGTAGGAACGATTCCCAATTTATATACTGAGAACTAAAATATGTCTTTTCTAATACCTCATCTCAAGGTAGACCAGGGAATGGCAAATAACAGCTCAGGGGCCAAACCTGGCCTTCTGCCTGTTTGTTTGTCTGTTTGTTTGTTTTTTTGAATGGCCTAATATCTGCCATCCAAAAAAGGTTTTTTATGTTTTTAAATGGCTATTATAAATAAGTTATATAAATTGTTTTATCAGTTATGTAAGGTACTATACACATATGAGTATATAAAAATATGTTATTTATGTTGTTGTGTAAGTATCCTGAATGTTGCTTTTTGGTCTGTAAAAGCTAAAATACTTAAAATTTGTCCCTTTACAAAAGGTTTGCCAACTCTTGAACTAAACAGCACCAGTTGGAAAACCCTCTAGTTCTTCAAACCTCCCACATTTTTCTTAACCACATCCATTATGGCATCTGACCCATCCAGAGCCCTGGGACCAGAGAGGACACTTGTACAGGGAGTGTTATGCAAGATATATGCTCCCCATCATGTGTTGTGCCCAATCAGTTGTCTCTCTTTGGAATTTGCAATGATTGGCATGGAATGGATATGACGGTTAGGCAGGAGCAATGAAAGTTTTGAAAATGATGCAGAGAAGAAAGCTGTAAGTAGAATTGATTTGAAGATATATGGAGGTAGAGGATAGCGTGTGGATACAGAGTCAGAATTAGGAGAGGACAAGACAAACAAATGGTGTGAGAGGCTACAACCTTGAAATCATGAGTGAGTAGAAGCTTCATGAGACAAAATAGGCAGAAAAAGGATTGCGACCCAAAGATCTAACCAAAACAGGACCCTCTCCATGGCATACTGCGGATATCCTGAGGACAGTCATGTCTTTTTCTTCACCATGATCCCAGAACTATTTACATTTATCCAATAAGGTTTGACTAACAATTAATAATTGAATTAATGAATTAGATTTTTTTATCCCATGCTCCAATGAAACATCTTTTAACTGACTTTTGTTGGCTTTTAATTCTTATATTGTTATGCAGCTCTCTTTGAACTGCTCCTTGACTCTGCATTTGTATTAGAAGACCCATAGGCCAGAGCAGTGATAGAGACACCCTTGTATTCTTTTCACAAATTCTAAAGCAGTCATTAAATGCTGATTGAATATATTTCTGATTGGTGAATGTATATATAATGCACATATATATATGTGTGTATATATATATGTGCATTAGGTGTGATGCATGAATGGGTGCATTATCATGATGAAGTCGCTAATCACCAGTTGCCCATAGCTGTGGCCTTCTGAATCATCCAAGTAGTTTCCATGGAAGAATGCTCAAATTTGATGCAAAATTTGATGCAGATTTGTTGTTCTACTCACTCAGTCATTTTGAATACAATGGCCATACAATATACATGCTCACTCAATGGTGTCTACTGCCGCCACTGACAAGTACAGTGAAGTCGTCATTGTTCACATATTCTCCTTGACTGCAAGGTTACATCGATGTCATGCAAACCATTCTCATTATATTAACAATGGCTGGACTTTTTCCGGACAGACCTAGTCATATACTTTGCAAGAGATCCTACAGAATATATTTATAGTATATTTATATCAGGAAAGTATCTTCCATAAAGTATAAGACTTTTCACCTGTGCATATCTAACTGTGTCTCCCCTAAAGATGTTATATATGTACAATATTTGGTGACTTATCTTATCCTTTCTCATCTCTTGGGTGAATTGTTTTCATCTTTTAAGTTCCATAAATTGTCTCTGGGACACAGCCTTGGACAATTCTATTCACTTTGATGCTCAGCACTACTATTACAAAAAGATATCTAAACATCTAAACATATTTCATCATTCCAGGAAAGAAGAATTCATTTGTCAGGCAGAAGTAAAATGTTTTGTTCTTGGGAATCAATACATACAGCAATGATTTTTTAATATGACAGATAGTTTTATTACTTGACATGCACCTTCTGAAAGTGATTTGCCTTTAGACAACACCATTATTTAATGTTTTAGTATCATGGTCCAGCAGAATTCTTGGAGCAAAACGGTGTGAAAGGATGTTTGTGAAATGCTCTCAGAACGCAGAGTCAATTTACACGAATACTCACATTTATATTTTTGTGGTATTTTGGCCATAGCTTGAGGTTGTAGAGACTCCTCTGGTAGCCTTCTTTCCTGTAGGTTCCGGCAGAACTTGGGTTTCCCTGTGCCAGGGCATGTCACTCTTCCCTTAGGCTCAATCTCATTGTTCCCAACATATTTATTCAGGAGGCTCTTAGGCATATCCAGTAAAAAGCCAACCACAAAAATGAGCAGTTGCTGCTTCGAAAATCCATGCATTGTTATATAATCCACATGACAGCACAAGTGTAAAATTCTGTGAATATTCAGCTTCAACCACAGTTTTAACACTTGTAGAAAGCAAATGTATTGCTGGGGTATCCAGTTTTACATTAGGAAAAGTCCTGGTAGAAATGGAAACTTGATGAGCTGGGTCTGTTGCACTGAAATTTTATTGTGCCTGTTATATGCTGAGCTACCCGGGAGCAGGGATTTAGACCACATGAAGAGACAGAGTCGGTTTTCCACAAAGCCCTTGTTGGTTCTGCCATAATCCAGTGTTCTGAGGTATTTAGCTCTGTGCTTATTATGGCATAGTGTCCACTTCAAAATACAAACCTGAATATTTCTGCTGTTGGGTCATTTATAGAACTAACTTTTATCTCTCAGTGAACATACCATCACACCTAGAAAAGCCATTTAGGTATGGCAGGAAAAACAAACAAAATAAAATGCATTAAACACTAAAACATCCATAAATCCTTTGCTTTTGTTTACTTATAAAATCTCATACTCTTTATACCTCTATCTCTGTATTTATCCATAGCTTATATAATTTTATCAGATAGAAATATCTTTGGATCCAATCAAAACAGCTGTATTAAAATAATCACTGGACTATTTTGATGTAGCTGTTTTACATAAATCTTAAGAAATTTGTAGAGCTAGATGTTAGTTTAGTGCTCTGTTAAATGCTTTGGATTGTTGTGCTTCAAATAAATGTATTCACTTACTGATTTAACATATATACTGGACATCATAGAAGCAGGCTCTAGGTCAGGTGTTAGAGGTTCAAAGATGAAATGGTTTATGAGTTTAATAGTTGGTAAAATACATATAAAATATGTATGTACACACAGAGGTTCATTTGATGTTAATTTGAGATTGAAAAATCAGTTCTGTTTAAAACTTGATTTTACACAAAGTGTTGTTGTTTAGATAAATGTAAGAGAAGCACTTTGAGTATACTGACATCTACCCAGAAAGTATCCAGCCATGTACTATGAAAAACAGACATTTATTGAAGAAGATACAAGATACAAGAAGCATTGTACATAAGACAGTAACACCTCAGTCCCCTTCAAAGTAGGCACATTGGGACAGCACACATTTCTTCCAATTGCCATCAGCTGCAGTCTGAAATCTCTTCCCTTTCAAAGATGATTTTAGTTTCGGGAAAAGCCAGAAGTAGCAGGGTGCCAAATCTGGGCTGTAGTGGGGCTGAGTCACCTGGCTGATTTGATGTTTCACCAAAAAACTTTGTGTGAGACATGAGGTGAGTGGGCACATTATTGTGATAAAGCTGCCAATCACCAGTTGGCCATAGCCATGGCCTTCTGAATCATCCAAATAGTTTCCATGGAGGAATGTTCAAGCTTAATGCAAAATTTGATGCAGATTCTTTGCTCTACTTGCTCAGTCATTTTGAATGTGCTGGCTACACAGAACACATGCTCACGCAATAATGTCTACCACACTCACTGACTAGTACAGTGAAGTCATCATTGTTCACACATGCACATTCCAGTCCACTCTGCTTGGCAGCCAAGTTACATCAATGTGGTGCAAACTGTTCTCATTTTATTAACAATGGTTGGACTTTTTTCCTGGTCAGACCTCATACACCCGACATATAGTAACCAATTGAAAAACATTACCTAATATATTTTTCTGCCTTATTTTCTGTTTGTAGACACTACAAGTGTTTAACTTTATGTGTAGGATTTCAGTGCTATAGAATTATAGAATATTAGGCCTGGAAAATAGTAATGGGTCAAAGCCCATTACATAAGGAACTAATACAAGTAATAATGATAACAAATGTTAATAAAAGTAATGCTTATCAAGTGAAAATGCCAGTGCTGTGCAAAGTTCTTTACATGCATGATTTCACTGGATGCTGACATCAACAGTATGAGATAAATTCTATTATTTTCCCATTTTAGAGGTAAGAAAATCAATACCGAGAAAGAATGCATTGTTTGTTCAAGATTATAAATCTGGTAAATGTTGTAACCATGATGCAAACCCAGATCTATGTTGCCTTAGCATTCAAGTTCTTATCTCTGATAATATTTTATTTCCTGTCGGTGTTTACTAATTACTTCAAGTATTAATATTTGTTCAATAAATGAATGCATATAATAAAACTGAGGTAGAGGGTTTCTAATAGATGTGTTCCCTCCTGGTCACTAGTTTACCAAAGCCATGGAACCATGTTGCTGTTATTTCTACAAGATTCAAGAGGGCAGACACAAGGGGGCACTTATTTCATGAAATTGCTTATTTTTCTGAGGTGGACCTGATTCTCTCACTCACCTTTTATCTCCCCATTTCAATTTTACATTTAAATAATAAATGTTCTTATTAACTTTTTAACAGTATGAAAAGATTAGGGTTAGTACAAGGAAACCATGTCCTATCCATTGATCAACTCTCTTTCGGACTTTCTGATTTTTCAACATTTCTACGTTCACCTTCCTTAAAATTGTCCAGTGATTGTGCTGTTCATTCACCCACCTAAAGGCATGAGAGACAACTAATTACAATGACAACACAAATGACATTCCACTTTCTATCAACTATGCTTCCCTGGAAATTGAACTAACTTTAATTAATTGAAGAGAGAATGACCAGCCATTGCCAACTTCACTTGAATTGCAGGAATGACCTATTGTCTCCAATGCTGAGTGTTCCTGTTCATACCATTCCATAAGCTCGAAGTAGGTGGTCTTTGGTTAAACAAGACTGATATTGTTGCTTGTCTGCTTCTCAATCTGCAGGGATTTCCCTTGACTTCAGGAAGAATTCCCAATTTCCTGGAGAGAATTTTACTGCTTATTTCTTCCATTTCTCTTCTCACTCCCTCCCCCAAGGCAAGGTCTAGTCAGGATGAATGCTTGATGATTCTTCTGGAGGGTTCTAACCTCCATCCTTTTCCATCACCTGCATATAAATTTCTTGCTTCCTGGAAACATTTACTTCCCTTTACATCCACTTGGTGTGGTTGATTCTTCAGGTTTTAACTTAGAAACGATTTGCTTTCAGAAGCTTTCCTTACTTTCTTGGACTGGGTTAAGCTCTCTTCCTCTGGGCTTCCTCTTATCTCCCTGCTTACTCTTACTATTCAAATACCAAGTTAAAGAACTATTTGTTACTCAGGTTCTATCCCTGTGGTCCACCCTAGAGCCTAGCATACAATAATTGTTCAATAAGTATTTATAGAAGAAAGGGCATACTGATTGGGGACATTTGCTGAATTACTTCAGGTACAATATATACCTCTGAATGAACTTGATATTTTGAGATAAAACCTGTGTGTGTGTGTGTGTGCACATGCGTGCGAGAGTGTGTGCATGTTTAATCACATACATGTTTAACTTGAGTGATGAGAATTTTTATTCTCCATCTTTCCTTATCTAAACCAGGCTCACTCAGAGGCCAGAAGACTCAGAGCAAATTTTAGCTTTCTAAGTACTCAGACCACTTGTTTTAGTTTTCTCCTGCTATGTGACAAATGGCTGCAAAATCAGTGACTTAACACAATGTGCATTAATGAGCTCCCATTTCTGTAGGCCAGGAGTCTCGCATGATATGACTGGGTTTTCTGCCCAGGGAAAAGCAAGGGTGAAATTAAGATGCCAGTTAGACTGAATTCTCATCTGCAGGCTCCAGGAAAAAATATCCTCTTCCCATCTTTTCTTGGCAAAATTCAGTGTCTTATGCTCATAGGACTTAGGTCCCTGTTTCCTTGCTGGCTGTCAGCTCCCAGCTTCTACTGGCCTTTAGGGTTCTTGGTAGGTAGCCCCTTCCATCTTCCAGGCCAGAAATGCTGTGGCAAATCATTTGCATGCTGTGAGGCTCTGATATTCTTTTGCACTGCCAGCTGGAGAATACCCTTTGCTTTTAAAGGGCTCAAGTGTTGAGGTCAAGCCCAGCCTTGTGCTTTCTCTATCTCAAGGTCAGTGAATGTGAGACATTAATTACATCTCCAAACCCCCCTCATAACAGTACCTGTATTAGAATTTAAATAAATGGAACTGTGTGTCCACTGGGGCCAGGAATTTTGGAGGCCATTTCAGAATTTTGTTTATCACACCAACAAATTGTACAAAACAAGTGGAAAAACAGAATATTAAAATACATTGACAAGAATTGGGTTTGGGTGGAAGGAGACATGCTCTAATTTTTGAAGGGACATTTAACTTCCTGATACCACATTTGATATTCTGCGTTGTGAAACTTGTCCAATGCAAACATTAATAGGTGTAAATTAGAGGATGTTATTAGTTTTGGTTTCATGTTTCATGCCTTCTTTGTTCACCCCCTTGACTGTCCCTGGTCACGACTTACCAAATGCCTCATCATTCTCTATTTTTGCCACTATTGTCATTGTCATATTTATCACTACCATTTGTTGAGCACTTATTCTGTTTCAATGCACTATGTAACATGTCACTAATTCCTTCAATAACTCTTATTTAGTTATGACTGCGCCCATTTCATCAATTTTCTTAAGACCATTTGGCACCTAAATAGCCGAGGGTGAGATTGTCCAATTTGGAAGTCCATTTTCTTCATCTCTGTGTTTTTTGTGTGTCTTTTGAGAATGTGAGAAATCAGATTCATTCAGGAACATGTGTTGGAAACACAAGGATTATAATTCAGCACCTCAGTCTTGCAAGCTCATCCTTCAAATCCTTCATGCGTAGACTCAGGAACTATAGACACATCCCACCCACCTTCTGAGAAAGTGGCTCTTGTGGAAAATTACACATTCTGCATTTATTTCCTCTGTCATTCTTAGTTCATTGTGAACTAAGTGGCCGAATCATCTTAATAAAACTGGTCTCTAAATAATGACTTGTAAACTTACATGAATCAGGATCATGTGTCCTGTAAGATTTTTTTCTTTCTTTTTTAATTGAGTTTCACTTTAACATTCTCAGTAAAATGGAACAATAGGATGCTCTGTTTCAAGTTAGTCAGACCCAGCTGCTATGAAAATAATATGTTTGAGAAAATTGACTTGACATTTGATGGCCCTACGATCCTTCTGACAGGATATAATCAACTCATTAGGGAGGAACAGAAGCCTTCCTTGTACAGCCACGTATTTCTGGGCACGGCCAGCATCCCAGAGTGGGGCGGGTGAGATTTCAGGGAAAGCTGGGGCTTCATGGCCTTGGGGCCAGCAGTCAAAGTGACCGAATTTGCTCTCTCTTCCTCTGTCCATGGCCCTGGATCCAATGAATGGGAAACATTACTTTCTTAAGCCAACAATTCCTTTTTTTCTTCTTCCTTCTCTCCCCTGAAGGCTAAATTTATAACAAGGACTTGGATTTTAAAAGATTCTCTCAGCCTTCCCCCTCCTTAGGAACAGCTGGACGGCTCTCTTGGGAAAGGGATTAGAGGCAGGAAGTGGCGACTGGGATTCCTGGTCCGAGTTCCCAGGCTTACCCTGCATTCTCTGCTGGGGACTCTGAAGGGCCCATCTCAGCCTCTTTACTCACCTCCCCACTGTGACATTCCAGCTCCTAACTCCCTGCTGCTTCGCCTGTGTCATTCCCCAAACAGACAGTACAGAGGGAGGGGAGGGGAGCCATTGCTCTCGTCTGAGTCTCAGCTCCCTAGGACCTAGGAAGAGATCAGACTTCTTCAGGCCACTTTCACACCTGCAAAGTGGGACCAAGAAGTGGCCATTTTGGAAAGATACTGTGAGTCAAAAGAGGTCACCTATAGAAAACACCTAACAGAGTTTTTAGTATGTCTCTAAAATTCTACATTTGGATTGATTTGCCTGGGACTTTCTGCAATTTCTTTAAGTCTTTCTGTTCATTCATTCAGTCAGTAAACATGTGCTTGACATTGTGTTTTTAAAAATGCCTTATAATAAGATAATCATGTTAAATATTAAATTGAATCATTACCCTGGTGATTTATATGCATTTTATGATTTTCAGCTTACAAAGCTTTTTATTAAGGCTATCTCGTTTGACTGTTCTGATTCACTGCTTTGGAACCTCCATCAGGTGAAGGACTGTGTCTTTTCTGTCATCACTGTTTCCTGAATATCTAGAATAGTTCTCAGTACATAGAAGGTGTTGCTTATAGACATGCTAAATGAGTGAATTAAGTAACTAACTAAATGTCCTTCCAAATCCTTTCCAGTCTCTGTGCTTCACTCCCTCCTGTACACTTCCTACCAGGGACCAGAAAACTATAGCCTGTGGGCCAAATACTGCCTGCTGGCTACTCTTGTAAATAAAGTTTTATTTAAACACAACCATGCCCACCCAGGACACATTGTCTCTGGCTGTTTTTGCACAACAGCAGAGTTCACTAGTTGTCACAGAGGCTGTACAGATCACAAAATGCAAAATACTTACTACCTACCACTAAAAAATTTTTAGAGACCTCTGCCTTTACCATCCATAAAGTGATATTTGAAAAGCACAAGTCTAATTATTTTACTATCCCTACCTTAAAATCCTCAGTGACCCTCAATTGCCCTTCTGAAGAAGTCTAGGACTCTTCTGCAACCAAGCGCATGACAGTCTTGTTAGTCTCTGCAGAGCCACTTGCTCCCCTCTCCAACTACGCATTCATTCAGTCTGTCCAGGGTACCAGGTGTTCGCATAACCTGTCACCTCTGCTCACAGCAAGGTTCCTTCCCTTTGCTGCCGGTGCCCTCCTCTCATCTTTCTCAACTCACTGACATGCCTTTTCCTCTGGAGTGCCTTCCCTGAAGTTTCCTAGCCAGGTGAGAGAAACTCCTGGTTTGTGGTTCAGGTACATCTTGCACTTTTTTCCTGTTTCATCACTGATAAGCACTGTGCAAAGGATGAAACCCAAATTCTTAGGCATTAATTGATATGAACACAGTCACTCTGCAGTTACACTAAAAATCATTTAAATTTATGCTTTAAATTAAAATTTAATTAAAATGGTATTACGTTATATCTCAACAACATTTTTAAAGATCAACCCTGAGGAAGGACTGTTATGATTCTGTGTTTTACAGATGAGGAAAATAAGGCCACAGAAAGCACATTGGTTGAGCCAGGATTCCAGTCAGACCTGAGCTGATTACAAAGCCCACATTTTACAGTCCTACATCCGTCCCATCCTAGGAAATGGACCTCTGTATAGTCATCATTTAATGGTAGCTGTGAGGACCAGCAGAATCCAGAATGCTAAGTGCTGCCCATGAAGGCAACCGTAGCATATGTCCTTGTCACACAGAATCTTGAGCACTTTGATGAAAAGCAAGGGGATGAAAGAAGGAAGCTCAGAAAAGGAATAATTATCCATCAATTGAGTAGGAGTGTTGATAGTCTTCTTCATAACGAGGTTGTAAATGTGATGAGCCTGTATGATATCGCTAGTTGAGCAATGAGGATCCAGAAGCTCAGAGAGGTTAACTGTTTTGCCCAAAGTCACACAGTTAGCAAGCGGATGGGCCTCATACATCAAAGACTGGTTTTGGAGGTTTTCCATTTTCTCTGTACAATAAATGGTGTGAAAAAACAATCCCCTTTATTGTGGCAAAATTTATGCACATTGTTACACTTAGCTACTTAAATGAAAAAAAAAACACTCAGCATTTTCTCATCTGCTAGTTTGTTTCTTAGAGTAAGATACAATGTATCATACATTTTATTTCCTTTTAGAAGAAATATTCTTTTATAATGAATGTTGCAAGTAGTGATGTTTCCAGTGTTACAAGTGCCTAAATATGTGAATAGATTTAAGCTCTTAACAGGACAGTAAACACAGCTGGAATGTTCCCATGACAGACCCTGTAACAATTCTCTTCATCAGGAATGCCCCGCATTCACAATCTTATTGTTCTCTATTGCTAAGGGTATGTGTTTATAAATAGATTCTCACGAAGTCTGTGAAGACTCACTCTTCAAGTATGAAGGCCTCAGATGTTCCTGGCGCATACCGTTCTGGTGAGATAGGCGAGGGAATTGTGCGTTCCAGGCAGGTCAGCCAGTGGACTATTCTGGTGGGCCCGGTTGCCCCCAGTGAATGATGTGAGAGAAAGGGTTTGGTGTCAGAAGTCTACAAACAGGATTTGTGGTCTCAAGAGATATCCTTGCACCTGCCAAAGCCCTCAGAGGAGGACCCTGTGCTTACAGAGAGCCGTTTAGCTTCTGATGTCTCATGTGAGCCTGGCAAGTTTGGAGAGGCATATTACTATCTCTGTTTTATAGATGAGGAAACTGAAGGCCAACAAGGTTGGCAAAGTAAGTGGCAGAGCTGGCATGCGACTAGGTTCCTCTGAAGCTTAAGACAATGTCCTTAATGATGCCAACCCATGGATGACCCACTGCCTCCTGAATGCTGTGGTCTCAACATTGTCCTGGATCCAACATTCTGAGCAATATCAGCAGGGTGGGATGGGAAAGTCTGGATCCGTGTTTAGACCAGAATCACATCTTCTCTCTTGATGTCTCAGGCCAAGTTGTCTTTAAAGGAAACACCCTTGAAGAGGAAGAAAATATACCTGGTCCCATCTCTGCTGCTAACTGTACGTGACCTTGGGAAAGACAGTCACCCCGTCTCTCTGATCTTTGATGACTTCATCTTGTGACATGGATGATGGACTAGTCTTCCCCAGGTAATGTCCCAGGATTATTGTGAGTACTAAATAGTCTCAGAGGCAGAAGGGTTAAGATGAGATACACTTGACTCATCCAGGACCATGACTCTGCCCTGACTCAGAGATCTGAAGAGTGGTAACAATCAGTCCTCTACCTCCTCTCTGCTTTGTTTCTGTGATGCTGTGCCCACAGCCCCTACCCCATGGCCAGCATGTGGCAAGTGCTTTCAACCATACCCCCAATTGCAACATTAGAGAACAGATATTCAACGGGCAGTATCAGAAGCTAAACAGATTAATTCTAGGACATTAGTCATCGACATTCCGAACTTAACAAGTAGTTTTGCATTTAAATTCATCTTACCAAACAGGCATTTATAATATGGAGTCTCATTTGTTTATAGACATCAAGGAGCTCATAAAGCATTTGAAATTGCATAAAAAGTTGTGTGTACATATGTGTATATGTGCCTTTTTCTGGGTGGAGGCTTCAGAGTTTCTATCAGACTTTTAAGAGACCCAATGAATCTAAAAAGTTAAAAATTTGTTCTGGGAGAGTCCAGTTTCATGACCATGTGAGAGTCACCTAAATTAAATGGGGACAACTGTAACTGAGCAACATAAAAAAAAAAAAGAAAAACTCAAAAAAAAAAAAAAAAGAATCTCCAGTCACAGATGTTGCTCCTCTCTCTTAGCCAGAGTCCGATGGCCCATTGAGCCCTACCTTCTCATATCTCCTAGACTCTAATTCCCAGCCCCCCGCCGCCCAGCCCACTTTAGTAGTTGAGACTTTTTTCATCATCATGGCCAGGATATTGAAAGGTTAGAAATGGCCTTCCTGCTTCCATTCTTGCTACCTCTGAGCCATCGTCAGTGGTGTCACAGTGATCTTTCTGAGACATACATGTAGCCTGTCATTCCCTTGCGTAAAATGGCTCCCTGGCCTCTTCAGTGCAACGACCAACTTCTTTACACTCTATCATGGTCTTGGAGGACACTGACTGCCTGGCTCTGTCATGACTTCTTAGCCATGTTTACCCCTTCTCCCTTCTACAGTCCCTATGAACTCTGATTTGGAGGATCTCACACTGTTTTGCTTTGGTTTTGCTGTTTTGTCTATCTGGAATACCCTCTTACCTCTCCAGCTAACAAACTCCCTCTCAGTCTTTAAGGCCCAACATCACAATGTCACCTCTGTTGAGAAACCTTCTTCTCACCGCCATAACTCCCCCTGCCCCCAGAGTAGTGAGCAACTCCTTCCTTTATGCTCCAAGTTCATGTCTTACATGATTGTTTCTACCAAACTGTATTTCCGTAATTGTATGGACATCTCCTTTGCCTACTATATTCTCACCTTCATATTGTTTGAGGTACCCAGGATTAGCAAGACCAATTTATTTGTTGAATAAAAAATAAATAATTTAACAATTAATGTTGATGAAGTGGGCAACACTACAGACAATAGAAAGTGGGACCTGGAGTCAGTATGACGTTTTTGCCATGCATGACACATTATACCTCAGAGTATACAGAGCAGGTTACTGATCTGACCCATGAAATGGGATAGGTTAATAACTGCATGTTGGAAAGAATTGGGCCAGTGGATACAAACTAGCATATTGAATTAGGAGTTAGGATCCTTAGGCTTCACTATTAGCCCTGGTACCCACTCCTTATATGGCTTTGGCCAAATCAGTTCTCTAAGTGTCTTTGTGTTCTTAGCAGGACAATGTTGAACCAGACAATTTCTCCAATCATTTCTAGCACTAACATTTCATGAGTCTAAGTAAACAAACCACAACCCTACATTCTGGGCTGGTTGGTTTTCTGACCCTGTTTGGCAAAGACATGTGGAGCTATGACAACTACCACACCTCAATGATCGAATGCGTCTTTCTGTGCTAGGGCCTTCCAACTGGGGTAGTGGGAAGTAACACGTTGGTGGCATTGATCAAGGATTCTGTAAAGTTACCTCAGTTGTGTGAAACTCTGGCATTCATGTCTAACTTCCCAGAACAATTTTTTATGAGGCCCTCCTGAGTCAAAGATCCCCTGGCCTACAGGATCATCTAGCGTCATGAGTCAAGCCTCGTAAGTTAATAGGAGAGTCAAGAAGCCAAAAGGCCATGCCGGGAATCAAGAACTTAAATCTGGACCAAACCCCAAATCTGGCTGAGGTCCTGGGAACATATAAGTGTGAATCAAATGTTCTTCCCTTAAAGGCAATGGGCAGAAAGGAACTTTTATTTTTGTGCAGTGGACTATTTCTCTCATGACCAAAAAGCATTTTGGTGGAGTGAGAGGGATACTAGCTCTGTTTCAACTTGCTGTGTCAGTTCCCTTCAGATCATCATACAATCTCCTTGTACCTCAGTTTCCCCATCTGTATAATGGGAACAGCTTTTCTTTTACTTCTCAGTGTTAGAGAAACAGATGGGTCTTTGTATGTGAAAGCACTATTGTAGGTGGTAAGAAGAGAATATCCTTGAAGGGGTTGGTGTTACGGGGAGAAAAAAAATTACAGAAAATCATATGCTGTCTCTCATTCTTGGCTCCCTATATTCCTAAACCTGATGACTGGCTGCTCTTTTGGGGGCGATCAACTGGGAACTTAAACTTGAATTGTTTAGTCTCTAAAGAAAGAGACAAAGAGTGCTAGAACCCAGACTATGTAAACCTGAAGTTACAGTGATTACTAAACATCAATACTTTCTAGTGGTAAAGTCTATTAATAAACACATTTTATTCTCCACCAGACACCCTCCCAAATCCTCACCTGCCATGATTGCTTTTCTTCCAGTCAGGACCACCTGTATTAGAGCTGCTGAAACCAATTACTGCAAACTAAGTGGCTGAAACAACAGAGCTTCATTGCCTTACCATTCAGGAGGTCAGAAATCTAAGGTCAGGTATCAGCAGGGCCAGGTGACCTCTGAAGGTGCTAGGGAAAAATCTGCTGAAAGCCCCTCTTAGCTTCTGCTAGTTCCTTGGTTTATGAGAGCATGACTCCAGTCTTCACATGGTGTTCTTCTCCTTGGGCGTGTACCTGTGGCCAAATTTCCCTTTTTAGAAGGAAACTAGTCATATTGGATTAGGAGCCCCCTACCCCAATATGACCTCATCTTAACTACTTACATTTGCAATGAGCCTATCACCAAATAAGGTCACATTCTGAGGTACTGGCAGTTAGGGCTTCAATATATGAATTTGAGGGGAGGGAGACACAGTTCAATCCTAAATACCACTATTTTTTTTTCACAAAAGGAAATCTTTCCCACTTTGGAATCTTCCTCATGTCTTCTTCCCACCAACATGGCTGTGGGCTCCCTTTCTCTCATTTGATCTACCTCCCCATTTTACATACCTTCTCTGGCTTGGGCTTACAGGATTAGTTCATTGAAGTTTGTGTTAAGTTTGTGGGTAATGTGTCTTATAAAAGGAGAGGTAAAGAGAATTAAGGCTTATTTGTGGTGGACTGGTTTCAGGATTGAGGTTACCTTATTAGCAGAATTGACTTCCTATTAAGAAATATCCAATGATTTAATACAATAGAAGTGTCTCCATTCTTTCTTCATCTTAATTTACATGGCTCTCTTCTATCATTCTACTTTAGGCAAGGGGAGAAGACTGCGCATTTCTTGCAACATCTCCACTACTTTATATTATCTTCCAATCTAGGGGACATGAGGAAAAGACTCAACATTGTGTATTCTTTCAACCTAGGTCAGTGGTTTCCACCCAGGGTTGATTTTATTCTCCAGAGGACATTTGGCTGTCTGGACCAAATATGACTATCTCAACTGAGGAAAGCTTGTATCTAGTGAGTATAGGCCAGAGATGCTGCTAATCGTTCTCCAATGTATAGGGCAGTCCCACACAACAAAGAATTATCTGTCCCAAAAGTCAATAGTGACAAGATTGAGAAACCCTGGCTTAGGTATGTAATTTTGCCTTTTAGAGTGACTCTGAGCAAGAATTTCAAATGCTTCTCTACTTAGATGGGCTCTTCTAAATCCTTTTGGTATTCAATCAATGTGTCCTTCATAGAGAACACTAAGAAACAATCCTCAGGACTCAGACTGACTTGATATCTACTACCATGGGCATTTATTCACTATGTTTCCATTTACAGAAGATGGACACAGAGCTAATCAATCTCTAGGTCCCTTTTAGTTCTTGAAGCCAGAGACTCTCTAGTTTTAGAGAAAATGCCACATTATATGACTGTATTTTAAAAATCCAATGATTTCACCATTATCTTTCTACAAATAGATCTGTAATATTTCATAATCTTTAGGGGGTGACATTGTCAATAGTCTGACTTTGCCAGTATGACACTTTGTAAGTTACATATTTAGTACCATGAATAGCAGCTCAGACAACAAAAGATATACATGGTATAAAGCAGCTCAGTTATATTTAAGTAAATTCTTTTGGCCCGGAAATGAGATCGGCTTAAAGGAGGAACTGTTTTCTCTAAAATACTACATTGAAACATTAATATCTAAATGGGTAACCTGGCTATTCAGTAAGATGAAATCACAATCATGAGCCTGACACAAAGTCACCTTTCAGTATCTGTTTCCTTTTCTTTGTTGTCTCTGTAATTTGAAACACTTGGTAGGCGTAGTTGAATATAGGCAAGAGATGTAATAATTCTTAGGCATCCACATGTCCATAAAAGGCACTTCAATCTCATCTCATTTTATTCCGCAACAACCCTCTACAGTGGTAATTCAAACCTCTATTTTACAGATACAAAAACTGCGGCTCAAATACATTATGTAATGTTTTAAATCCAAGATTGGATTTGAATTCCTCCTTGCACCATACTGAAGATGCTTCCTGGTATGCCACATTGTTTCAATTAAGAGGGGGAAAATCTAAAGTACCAATAGTCTCCAAAAAAGTAATTACATTCCTTTTGGTGTTCGTACACTATCCAGAATCTGACTTTAGGAAAGACTCTAGGAACAGCTAGTGGATCTATCCACATAATTAGGCTGATGTAATTTTTAATCATTTGCTCCTTTTTAAATTGTTACTTTTATTATATTTAAAAGTAGCTTTGTCTTTTAAATAGCACATACTTAAAATTAACTTCTACAGACTTGTATTACAATTCCAGCTCTGGCACTTATTATAATAATACTAACCTTATTGTTAAAGTTAAAAAAAAAAAAGAAAATCATTTGAAACTACCTAGCACAGGGCTTGACATATGGAAAGTTCTCCATGAATGTTTAAATGGGCTATAAAAATAGTAAAGAATTAAAAAAATAATGAGTTTTCATTTTGTAAAAAAAAGTAAGGCTCGATCTCCTTGTCATTGATTAATCTTACTGCTTTAGGTGGTCATGATCATTATTGCACAATGTAATTTGAGATTCTGTAGGATACAAGCTCCCATGGAAATTTCCAGTGTCCTAAAACTTCATAGGGTTGCAACTTAAAATATGAAACCACTTGGAATGGATGGAAAGTTCCTCTGAAATCTAGTATCTTTTTTTTTTTCATTTATGAATTCGTTTGCTTTAAACAAAGTGCCAACTGTATGCCTGGAATGCTATTTCTGTCCCCCTCTGCCTACTTGAAGCATGATATTCTTTAGAAGCTTTTTGAATTTTAGTACCTTGTAAATTTATAACTTCTTTCTTTGATCTATCATTTATAGTGTCTAAAATGCTCATTTAATCATGCTTGTCATATATGATTACTTCAATATTTCATGCATTTATCTATTCCTTTTTTATCTAAGAGATACTTATGGAGTACTCAATTGCTCAGAATACTCTCAGGGGAGGAAAAAAGGTGAATTAGAAATGATACCTACTTGTGTGGCTATTATTTTTGTCCACCCAGTTTGGAACAACTGTAGCTATTCTGTAACCACAACAGATGTTAGCCTGAAGGAGCCAGCACGCAAGGGAGACCAAGCCAAGAGAACCATAGAGAAATGCAACCAAAGCCATCGTATTACACCCACTTTGAAAGCTGCCCTCTGTCTGGATTTCTATTCCCATGACCTTCATGAACTATTTCCAGATCACGTAAGGTAAGTTCAGGGTGATTTCTGTTATTTGCAGCCCAAGGTATTTTAATTGATATACCTACGCTTATTTCTTGTGTGAGACCCTAAGTTTCTGAAGAATAGGAAATGGTTTCCGACTTTGGTTGACATAGTTTGGAACCTATGGTAGGTACCCAGAATTTGAACCTAGATACTTCTGATTCCATAGACCAAAATAATACATAGCATTAAAAATAATTATTCTTAGTGTTTTTAAGGTCAGGTACCCCCAATGACTGATACAAGGTATTGGCACATGTATATGCTTCTATGTGCAACAAATCAAATATTTACATGTAATTTCAGGGTTTTTAAGCCTTTTGAAGCCATTCATGCATGCAAGCACTACTGCTAAATATCCCATTCTACATGATGACTTTTGTCTAGAAATTTTCCCATTTTCTACACTCTCCTTTGAAACTCACCTAATGTGAAAACTGACCTTCCAAACCTGTGTAAAAAAACCTCTTGTTTTTAACTTGCTAGTTAATGTCAACATTATTTACATACATTCTGTGCTATTACTTTGAGAGAGATTTAATTAATTCAGTGTCTCATACTAACAAAATAATTTTTTTTAGTAAAGGAAGCTAGTTTTCAAAATTTGAATAACCATAATTTTAAAGGTACTTTATTTTTCATAAGTTCTAATATATTAGTGACGACAACAACATGACAGTGAGTATTTGTATCATGGGTTTCAGTCTTCAGAGCTGCTGTCTCTAATTTATTCCAACTCAACAACCTTGTGAGATAGAAAGAGTGAACAATTGTTGATTTCTGACTGTCCAGCACCTGTTAATTTGAGGGACCTAATGATCCCCTGTTTTGCTCATTCTCAGTGGGACTATAAATCAATGCCCACTGTTCCCCTACTAGAGGACTAGGGGTCCCTTAAGGCTGGTGTGAGCTTCACTCTCTGGACTCTTTCTTTTGACTACATCAAAGAAGTCAATGGGTTTGTAACCTACACCAACTTTGCAAATTGTGCTAAGTGACTCATGGCAGGAAAAATGGTCTGAACCCATTATTCCTGGTATGGTGCTCTGATGAGATGGTAGAATGCTTTTGTTATCTTGATTCTATCCCAATTTCTGTGTTATTTTTAAACCTGGACACTACCCCATCAACGTACTTTGTGAAGTCTTTGACAACATTCCAATAAATTCCTTTTTTTGGTAAGTTAACTAGATACACAGTGGGTTGCTGCCAGGAAAGAACTCTAACAATGGAGAAAACATTTCTTTATTATACATGAGAAAGTAGAGTTGCAATTAAACAGTGAAAAGCGAAGCCAGACTTTTAATTTAAGACTCAGGGTGCTCTGCTATTTCTATTGCTCTTTTAAGTAACTTCTTATTTCTTATATCATTTGGGTATTCCTGGTGTGAAAGCAAGGATTAAACATAATTTCACCTTGAACCTTGCATTAGTTTAAATTATTTTCAGCTGAATTAACAATAATAAAAAAACCCCTTTAAAGTAATAGTCTTTTACACAAGATCGTTTCCCCCTTCTTTCTTAGATAAACTAAAACCAAAAGTAAGGGCTGGTTTAACAGATGTGAAAAGTTGTCAGGCAGGGCCAAAGCCTCTTTTAGCTAAGCTTTCAAATAATCTTAGGATGTGACTTTTGTCCTCATAATTAAGATAACCTATATATCAGGTGTGCTTCCAGGTCCAGGATCAAAGAAAGAATTGAGGAATGGCATGCCCATATCCTTTAAAAAGACTTACTTACAATACCATTCAGCGTTTGTGCTTATATGTCATTGTCCAGAACTCAGACATATTACATTCCTAGCTGCAAGGGAGTCCTAGAAAAAATATAGTTTAAGCTGGGTAAAAATATGCCCTGATACAAATTGAAGGCTTTTAAAGTTTAATTTTCTTTTTCATTGATGAGATGTATCCTGATGAATTTTCTCAAACTAAATCCATTTATGTAAGGAATACCCAGATCATTAAACAGAACATTAGCAAAATGAGATTTTAGGAGGAAATAGATATCTGGTGGCAACTTAGTCTCTGCCACAACCCCACACCACACAAAACCACAGTAATTTGTTGAATATTAGACTTAAGTGATCATTTCTTCTTCTAACTGAATCATGATCCAATGAGTATTTTCATCATTGCATTCCAATGGCAAGCTCAGTGACCAGTACAGAAAAGATGCTCAGTAAATGTATGTTGAATAATTGATTAAAGAAATGAACTTCACAAACTCAACCAAAGTTGAAATATTGAATTAACCAATCTGTACCTGAATGCACAGGAGGCATTTCATAGAAAGTTTGAACTTGTACAGGAGAGGAAGGTCAAAAGTGATACCAAATTTGAGCTAAAGGATATTTCCCTGTGGTTTCTACAGAGTAATTAGTTTCTAGGTTTATATACATTGTCTCATTTAATTTAGGCAGCAAGTTAGGTAGTTTTATCCATGTTGAAAACTAAGGCTCAAGGGATTAAGTTGCTTGTCCAAAGTTACCTGATGAGTAACAGTTTCCTGAAATAAAATCCCTGTTCCAGTGTCACATGTAAAAATTTTAAGTATTTTCCTTTTGCCTTCTTCCTATAATGACTCTCTCAGGATGCTACCTCTCTAGGCCCATTTCTTTTTTCTTTGTTCCCCTCCCCCAATACTCTTTATGTCCTAGGTCTTTTTTAATTGAATTTATTGGGGTGACATTAATTAATAAGATTACATAGGTTTCAAGTGTACGTTTCTATGATAAATGATCTGTATACTGCACTGTGTGCTCACCACCCAGAATCAAATGATCTCTCACCATGTATTTGACCTTCTTTACTACCTTCCACCTCCTTCCCTCTGGTAACCACCATGATGTTGTCTATATCCATGAGTTTTTATTTGTTTTTCTTGTTTATTTTCTTGTTCATTTCTTGTTTTTTGTTCATTTGTTGCTTTCTGTTTTATATCCCACATATGAGTGAAATCATATAGTTCTTGTCCTTGTCTGTCTGGTTTATTTGGCTTAGCATGACAGTCTCAGGATCCATCCCTGTTGTCCCAAATGCCAGTACTCCGTCTTTTCTTATGGCTGAGTAGTATCCTGGGCCTTTAATACACTCTTTCTAATCTCCATTTTACCTCTCCATAAGTGCACACAACATTTCAATTTGTCAACTTACTTGACCTTTTGTAGCTCCACCTTGGGTCACCTCTCATCAAAGCAATCCTAAGCTTTATTATGATGCTAGCTTTCTTGATCAATTACCCTGGGTGATAAACTTGATAGGACCTTATCTTGTCTGCTGTTTCATACCCAAACACAAAACAGCCTCCTATCAATGCCAACTGGATGATCGAATCAAGGAGCAGAGCTAATGACTCAAAGCCAATTTTGGGCAGTTCCAAAGCTTGGGTGTGGAACCCTATGATACTGTCACTTCAGAGCCCCTTCTCAGCAAGAGAGAGACCTATCACAATATCTAGACAATATTTGTCTTCCTCAGAACAGCAGTTAGCCACCTGGATTTGCCACAGAATGTGACTTTCTCCTGTGCTATGAAACATGTTCTTTCACACTGCATCTCTCATCTTAATAAGAATTGCCATAAAATGCTTCTTTGTGTAAATTTTATCACGATGCTTGCTTTCTGTTACATTCCACTTATAAATGTTCCTTTTTGAGGCACTGGAACCATAATGGTCATTGGTGAGACTAGCCAGACCTGATGGGGTTTGTCGCTGTAGAGCACCAATTGCTTCTTCAACTCCATGGACCGGCGTTCTGGACACTGCCATGTGTCCTGCCGGGGCAAGTACAGGGGGAGCATCTCTGCCCTCTGAGGTGTTTTCCATCCTCAGCTCTTTAGATTCTGTGAGCTGTGTAGGCTGGGGTTTGATTTGATGTTAAGAGTAGGTGAACTCAATAAATAAAAGTGATTTTCCACTCTTATTGTTTCATTTCCAACACAGCCCTGGCCCAGACGTGGCAGAGGCCATCGATCGTGGAAGCAAAGCTGTGACTGCAGGAGCCAGAACAGTGTGATATACGTGCTCTGTCTTCGCTTTTATAGGGCAGCTGTTTCTCAGAGGATCAAGCTCAGGTATCGAGAGTGTGAATTATGAGGCCTAATCAACTTGGTCATGCTTTGTGGCCTGGGAAAAGCCGCGGTGTTTCCCTTTTATGATTGGAGAGTGCACTTTTGCAGACTGCAGAGCAATTAGCCAATCTTTGAAATGGATACCCTGTAAACGCAGTGTGTCCTTGGAGAGTCACCACGACAGGTTACTGTGGGAGGGGAGGCCATGAGGTGGTCCCCACAGCAACTGCCTTAGCTCTGGCTCAATAGCCTGCAAAGCAATGGAAAACTGACTGTAAAAGAAAGGAGATAAAACTTCCAGACAGATGGGGAATTCAACCCATCATGACTGTCTCTCCCTCGAAAAGGTTTCACAGCATGACGACTAAAGGTTAAAAGAGATCATGCTATTTACTTTTCTTTGAAAGTGCAACCATTTCTCTGATTGTAACGTTGATTTTGTCAGACCCAACCTGATATTTGTGTAGAGGACATGAGGATCTCTGAAAGGCTTGAAGGAGACCAGAAGTTGAACATCCCTCCTGTCTAAATGAGAATTCAGGCCAATGTGGAGTGGGGACTCAGTCCTTGGTGTGATTGTTTCTCCTTTGTACATTTTAAAAATTTATTGAGATAAAATTCACTTAACATACAATTAACCATTTAAGGTGAACAATTCAGTGGTATTTAGTACAGTCACATTGTTGTACAACCACCATTTCTATCTAGTTGCAAAATATTTTTGTTACTCCAAGATAAAACTCTAAAGCCATTAAGAAGTTATTCCCAATTTCCCCAACACCATAGGCCCTGGAAATATCTGATCTGCTTTCTGTTTCCATGGATTTACCTATTATCTAAATATTTTATATAAAAATAATCATACAACACATGACCTTTTGTGTCTGATTTCTCCCTTGTACACATTTAAGGAAACAGTATTAAATTAGATGACTTTATATCAGGTGAAAAGATAACTTGGTTCCAAAACCCTGGTTCCAGAAAGTCACAAACTATTAATTTTTTGATATGGGTCCTGAAAATATAAAACAAAAACCATTGACAGACAATAAAGTATTATTTTTCTTAATGTATAGTACCATCCTCTGCCCAAATTCCAAGTTCCAAACTTAGTTAGATAGCAGCCCTGATTCCTCCTTTACCTTCAGCTCCAGCATTCCGTCAACTAAAGTCTTCTTTCCAAGTTCTTAAAGATTCTTAAATGTACAAATGTTTCCTGAATACATTGCATTTTTCAAAAATGTCAAGCTATTATTTCCTTTCTGGATCACTAAAATAGCCTTTTTGTCAGTTTTTGACCCCCTCTAGCCCACTTTCCAAGCAACTCTCAGGGTATCTTTAAACATGCACACATTATTACCTTATTAAAATCCTTCCAACTTTTTGCTACCATCAAAATAACTCTGAACTTGTGTAACCTGATGGGCATTGAACTCTAGAGTTATTCCTCCTCATTCTCAAACTTTCACAGCTACCCTGCAATGTTCATCTATTCTGAACTTCTGTTAGGACTGCACCCTGCTTTTTTGTCCTCCACAAGGTTTTGTTTTTACTACGTCCTTTCCTGGGATGGCCCTGTCTCTCACCCTCCTTCACCTGCATATCCCCTACACTTTATTTGAGGACTTAGCTTAGATGCTGCGGCTTCTGGGAAGTCTTTCTTCCACCTCCCATCCTCTAACACCTGCAGTTGTTGCTCTCCTTAGCTCACCTTAACCAACTGGAATCAGACTTTTAATTGCCTATTTTGGTGCCTGTCTCTTCCCTGACCTGCACAACATTTGAAAGAGAGGGATCATGGCTCATTTACTATTGACTCCCCAGTGCCTTATTTAAGACCTGGTACTATGTATTAATGGATCACAGAATATTGGGAAAGCTAATTGACTGGTCCCGAGAGGCCAGAAACCAAAGGTTTAATATATAATGTCATGACCTATTATATGAGTCTTGATCAGTTGGATGAAATAATGCTCATCTAGGGTTAAAGACTAAATGTCAGGGAGTTCTTGCTCAGCTGTACTGGAAGACGTGAAGCCTGAGTAGTAATAGTTTGGGTCATTGTTTCCATTGAGACTGTTGTCTCCCCTAAATCAGGCCCTGCACGCACAAGCAATTATCCTTCTTCCTTGAGAACATTTTATGAGACTTAAGAGTTGATTTAGTCACATTCTGGACTGGCTTCCTGACCTCAGTTTATGAAATGGAAGAAGAGAGCTGAACAGCCCTATAGGAAACTTACCCAATGACACCCGTCTTGGGCTGGCAGTTAAATGTGTCTATGTGGTCACTGAATCAACTGTCCTTGAGCTGGAGTTTGGAAGACCATCTTAAAGGACTGAGGCTGATTGATTTTACTGGCCACCCAATAGCCTCAAACATTTGTTGGATTTGTTTTCACAAGTTTTTTTCCCCCATGCAAAATTGGTCACTCCTATGTATGCTAACATGACACATAATATAGATAACTACCGTCATATTACCACTACCACATGCAACTATTTGGGAACATATCTGTTTCTCTGTGAGGGTATGGGGTGCTTCTCAAACTCTTCTTTCTATCTCTTGTATGTAGCACTGAACCCTGTACAGATCAGGTAATTAAACTGATATCTTTAATCACATTGAATAGTCAGTTATTCCACAACAGTGAAATTATGTATGATTCTTCTCTTTTCTCTAGGACCACCATAGTTTCATAGGACTCTCTGCATTATTGTTGGTATTATTTTATATATTAATAAATTCACCTTGTTCCATAAGAATAATGACATTACTGATCACATGCTATCTTCCAAATTCTGAGAGTTTAATTGTGATCCTCTTTCAGAGATGACCTTGGACCAATGGTCATGATTCCACCTACCTGTTAGTATTCTGTATTCTCAAACCCCATTAAGATATATATGTTATTACGAATGAGTCAATAGAAAACACACATTTATTGTGAAATTATGTGAGTGTCATGTATTAAGTCCAGTTGAGACTGATAAAAATGGTTTAAGTAAAATCAAGGACTGTCCACCTTAGCAATGACCAGAATTCCATGTGTCTGGTCTGCTTGACCACAGTCAGGCCTGGAATGTAGGGACCTCCTTTGTAGGGGACATTGTCTTGGCTCAGTTATGCCTCTTGGTGAAGACCATTATTTTGGTCTCAGCAGCCCCATTTTCTTGGAAAAGATAAAGATGTCTCTCAGTTTGGAGTTTCATCCTTGAAAGACAAGGAACTTTATTCTTCCCATGGGAATCTGAGAATGTCAATCAGAGAATTTTGCACCCAGGCAGTTCAAAGAAGGAGAAAATCTCCCCATATTCTAGGACTCTGTTGAGTCCAGTTATTGGAGTGAGTCATAAAAAATCCTCAGAGAGCCTTGGCTGGTATGGCTCAGTGGATTGGGCACCAACCTGTGAAGCAAATGGTCGCTGGTTTGATTCCCAGTTGGGGCACATGTGTGGGTTGTGGGCCAGGTCCCCAGTAGGGGGTGCACAAGAGGCAATCACACATTGTTTCTCTCCCTCTCTTAAAAAATAAAATCCTCAGAGGTATCATACTTTTCTAAGTGCTGTGCTTCCATCTCACATTTTTTTTTTCTGGGAAAAGTAAGGTAGAAAGCAGAGGAGTAGTGATAATTTTAAAAAGGGAGAGAGTTCTAGGATACAAGTGACAGTGGAGGAAGACCTAGTCACGTAGTCATGGTACTATGTAACTTATTGCAGCCTTAGTTTCTTCAGCAAATGCAGAAAATAGCATACCTGACATTTTTTTTCTCCTAAATGTGCAGAAGGAGAAATAGAAATGCTGTTTACTAAAATGCACATTCTTATTGTTATATATTTTTTTGCATTCACTTTAAGTGGTAAAATTGTATAAGATAGCTCACAAAGAAACTAGTTCAAGTATTTTGAGGTGTGCTTATCCTGAAGGGACCATAATGTCTGTGCAGAGGGGGAGAACATTTTACGGCTCTCAGTTTATTGAGCTTCTTGGCCCTGATTACGATGGGTGGTCTGGGCAACGAAGTGTCTGGGGAGGAGTGTTATGGACTGAATGTTTGTATGTCCCAAAAATTCATGTTTGGAAATCATGACCCCCAATGTTTTTAGAAGTGGATTAGGTCGTGTGGGTGGAGCCCTCATGAATGGAATTAGTGCCCTTAGAAGTGACCCCAGAGAACTCCCTTGTTCCTTATGCAATGCAAAATGCAGCAAAAGGTGCCTTCTATAAACCAGGAAGCAGAAGCCCTCACCAGACACTGCACCTGCCAGAATCTTCTGGCACCTTGATCTTGGATTTCCCAGCCTCCAGAACTATGAGAAATTCCTGCTGATTATAAGCTACTTTCTATGATATTTTGTCATACCAGACAAAACAGACTGACAAGAAGCTAGTCCTGCTTTCTTCCTCCTCCTTCATAATTCCAGAGAGGCAATAATAAAAAATATCCATACCATGTTAATAGGTTTTATCATTTTTCTCTTTGTCAATTCTATACAAGCCATAACTATCCATTCACATTACTGAGAACTCTCACCTTTGGGAGTAGAAACTCTATATGTATCTCTGTACATTAGTTTCTTCATTTGTCAGATTGGGCCAATAATTGCCATTTTTCTTACCTTGAAGGGAAGGTGTGAGGTCACCATAGTAAATGTGCTTTGAAAAATGGAAAGCAGTAATTCAGTGTGAATTATTTCTCTTTACTGACTTTCCTCTGATGGGACCAATGCTCTCTCTTAATTAAATGAATCAGTCTTCTTCCAGATATTCAGACCAGTGGGGAACACTTTGGTTACAATAGACATATAGCAGGTTTCTTAACTTGGCACTACTAACATTTTGAGCTGTATAAGTCTCTGCTCTGGGGGCTGTCTGCATGGGGCTTAGGATGTTTAGTAACATCTATGGTCTCTACCCACTAGAGGCCAGTAGCAATGTGTCTTCTCTAAGTCTCTAAAACCAAAAATGTCTCAAGACATTGGTAAATCTGCCCTATGGACAAAATTGTTCTTGCTAGGCCACTCTTAACCCAAGGTTAGTTCTACCATTGAAAGAATGAGAAAATCAATGAGTGGATGAATGAATGAATGAACAGAGAGGAAAAAGACTTGAGAGGGTTGTTGCAATTCATCAAACTAACAAAGCCTCTTAGAGTCTTTATTTTTTAATATTCTAAATGAGTAATAAAAGTAAAAAAATATATATATACAAAAAATATATATGTGTGTCTGCTTTCCATCTCTGTGTGCATGCACACACACACACGTGTCATACTTAGTTGACCTGCAACTTCAGGGATCTCAGTATCCCTAACCACAGCATTAGGAACGTAGATTAAGATACTGATGTAGTGTGTAAATCAGCTGTTAACTCTCTGTTGTTTCACTAAGTCACTCATGTAACAACTATTTATTGATCACCTACTAGGTCTGTGTTAAGCACAGCCATAGTGGATTTAAACACAAAAATAGCTATCTATAATATGAGGTAATACAACACATTCTGTTATAATGGAATTAAGAACATATTGTGATGAGAAACAGGTTAACGCTCTCTTGGGGTGTGGGTGGTTTGGGAAGGATCCTCTGAGGAATACAAGAAGGATCCCATAATTATTCATTTGTACAAGTTTTCCCAGCTGTGTGTACCTCTGAAACAATCACTTGTTTATGTTATTCTATACTTTTTAAGTGCTAAATATTTTTTATTTATATGGTTCTCTTTGAGGATAGGAATGAGCTCGGTGTGTTGAGAAGTAGCAGGAAGGCTCTGTGCTTGATGTGTCATACTCTATGACAAGGAACAGGACAAGTGTAGCCCCTGCGTTCCAGAACTTACAGCCTGGAAAGCACAGTTCAAGGCTTTTTCCTTCACTCAGTTAATGTGCATCCGTAGGTAAGGGACTTTCTCTCTCTAAACCTCTGTTTCCCCAGGTGTAATCTTAGGAAGTAGAATAAGATGATCTCAATGTGTCAGCATCTGACCTTCTATTATTCTGCATTTCTTATATCCCTGCAGACTTTAAATCACTAAGTCCATGACAAAAAGTCAATTCCGATTTGGTTGGAGGAAATATAATGAATGGAAAACTCATTCTATTATAAGCCCCAGTTCTGAGACATGGTGCCACCTACTTGGGTGACTAGATGTATCCACTGGAAAGTAAGGGAGCTTAGAGGAAATGAGAAATAAAAATGTGGAATGTCAGGTTCTGAAAATACTTATTATGTTAGTGCTGAGGCTCACATCTGAGAGCATTATTTTAGTCTTACAAGATTCCTTTCCTATGTAGGATGTGTAACTAAAAGTTCTTTATCCCAAGGATATGAACCAAAGATACCACCCTCATAGGTGATTTATACTAATCTATTTTTCTACCCAGCATAAGATTTGATTATTTCTTTCTCTGGTGACAACTTAATTACCACTAATAGTAATATATGTAATCCATAATAGTTATATAAATCATGTTATAATTCTTGGTCTGGATACTGTATGAATTCCCAAGCTCTTTCATAATAGCATCTCATTTGTTCTTCCCAATGACAATATGATATAGGTTAAGCAGGGGCCATTATTCCTCTTCTACAGATAGGAAACTGAAGTTCAGAGAAGTTAATTATCTCACTTGAATTCTCACAGGTAAGTTACAGAAGTGTGATTCCAGATTTGTTCACAGAAATAGTCAAAAAATTAACAAGAAGACACAAGCCAAAGAAAGCCACAGAGTGAAGGAAGATATTTGCAATACACATGGTAACCATGGATTCTAAAAAATGCATAAAGAACATCTACACATCAATAGGTAAAAGACAGACAACTCAGTGGCAAAACATGGGCAAAAAACATGAATAGGAATTTCATAAAAAGACTATATCTAAATGACCAATGAGCTTCTGAAAGTTTGCTTGCCTTCATTAGTCATCAGGATAACAAAAATTAAGATCACAGTATATTATTACTATACCTTCATCAGAATGGTTCAAATGAAAAAGACAATATACCAAAGCATGTTGAGCATGGGAACACTAATTAGTAGGAACTAACAGGAACAATGGCAATATCAATAGGAACAATATTTAGTGAATATTTTGAGCTATAAGAACTCTATACAATGTTGGTGGGAGTGTACATTGTTGTGACCAGGAATTGACAGAAATCATGTACAAAAATTTTTATACTATTTATCATAGTCCTAAACTGGAAAAATATAATTATTCACTCACAGAGGGATGGGTAGACAAATTGTGACATAATCACATAATGGAGTATTGTATAGCAGTGATACTAAAGATTAAAACTGTAGTTAGCAACATTAATTTATCTTATAATTGTGGAGTGTAATGAAATAAGCCCCAAGTAAAAAGAGTTTCTACTGCATCCTTATTGGTTTTAGAAATAAGGATAGCAGTTACCTTTTGGTTGCATTGATCAGAAGAGTGTACTGGAAGTTCTGGGATGCTGCAATGATCAATTTTATAATATTGATGCTGGTTACACAGTTTGATCAAGTTGTGAAAATTCATTAAGTGCTATGTTTATACACTCTATAGGGTTTGTACACTCTTCTGTATGTAAGTTGTTCTTCAATAAAATTTGAGTAAATCCAACAAATAAAGGACTGAAGTTAACAGGACACCTTGAATATCCCTGTGTGCCAAGAGGAGAGCTGACTTCATGAAAAGTTACCAATACATTTGGGGCTAGCTTATTTGACAGAATACAAGTTGGGGAATGAAGAAGAAAAGGAGATCTATCAGTGTGTGAATAGACCACCAGCTCAGATGAAGAAGGAAAGCCTTCTGTGGGTTAAATAAACAGGTCCAACAGCTCATAAGTGGTTCAGCTGGAATCCCAATCCGAGTGCTTTTATTCCATAGCTCCCACTCCTTGAAGGATGCCATCTCAGCAGGTAATGTGTTACTTCAACCCTAAAACAATGAACAAGAGGAAAAACAGGGTAGACACCATCAAGAAGCAATTTTAAATATTAGATTAAAGTCTGCCTTTCACCATAAACTCTATGAAGATGTAGTCCTTATCTATCTTGTCAACTACTCTTTACCAAATAATAGTTCTTTAACAGAAAGAATGAGTACATGAATGGATGAATGAAAGAATGAATGAATGAATGCAGAGAGAGGAAAGAGAAAACAGAGTTGGGAAGGATGTCATACTCCATCAAACTAACAATGTGTCTTATAGGCTCTGCTTTTTCATATTCTAAGTTAGGAAGCAAATAGAAGTGTACTCGTATATACTTACAAAAGTGTGTGTGTGTGTGTGTGTATTTATACATATCCCCTTCTGCCACACACACACACACACACACACACACACACACACACACACACAGACACACACACAGACACACACACAGACACACACACAGAGACGACATACTTACTTGGCCTCCAACTTCAGGGATCTCAATATCCCTAATTACAGCTTACATTGCAAGCTACACAGAAGCACTGCTGATTCCAGCCCTGGCATGATTCCTGTTTAAACATACTTCCCAGAAATCTTAGGCAGCTTGCCATGGTAAGGAAACAATTTACGTCAGATTTTGAGCAGGGGAATCCATTGAGGGTGGGGAGGAAGGCGGGGGTGAGTCGTTAAACATGGTAAGAGTGAGGCTTTTCATGGGCCCTACAGCTCATCATTATTTCCCTGATTCAGGATAAGGACAAAGCAGTTATTATTCCTCTTTGGCTTACTATTGCCTCAACAGCTCTGTTCTGAAAGTCAATGGCTGCCTGAAGATTCCTTTGGGGACACCAAATGAGTCTGGCTATGATGCTAAAGAATTTTCCTCTCCTTTGCTGGCTTCTTGATGGTTTGCCATAGTTAAAAGATTTTTTTATTAATTATGGATGGTCTTTAATGTTCCATTTAGTTCATAGTCTGGTATTGAAATGACCGGAGAAATGATTTAGTCAAGCTTCTTCCCATTGTAGGAATTATTTATATAACAAAAAAAAATCTTCCTTTTGATAAATATTTATTCATCGTGGGAGATATCGTTAGTATTCTCTCTAATGCTCAACAACTCTTCCTTTTTCCTTGTTAACAGCACTCTCATGGATTTCTTTTTGGAGTGGGAGCATTATGTCCACATCCAAGCAATAAATTTTTATTGGTGTAAGGCAATCATGATAATCCTATTCTCACTCTCTTAGCATTCTTGGAAGCCTAGTGCACCTTCCTTCTGGCTAAAGAGGCCCATGAAAAGGAAGCTTCCCTGCAGAATTCTTGAAGAGGATTTGATTTGCTAATAAATCAGGACAGACACATTGCAATGTCCTTTTTAATTCTGAATATGATAATATGATAGCTGCCACCTTGTGATCATGGAAATAATGGCTAAAAAATTCAAAACAAACAAACAAACAAACAAAAACCCCTATAGACATTGTGGATCTCTTGAACTGACACAAGTAAACAAATACTTCTAGACATTGTTATAAAAATAAAACATAAGTCACTATGGTTATTTTTTTTCTTCTTCTTTTTTTTGGCAATAAATATATACATTCAAGATAAACTTTACTCCAGGTGTTGTGTTAGGGAAGACATGTGGTAGACATAGGGGTGACTGTCCAGATCCCCTTCCATGGAGGGCTCACTGCCCGGCAGAGTGGACTGTGATCAGCAGACAGCCTCCAGCCATCAGCTCCTTCAGGGTTGATGTCAGCTACAGAGAGTCATCTAACTTGAGGTTTCCACTTTCCTTGGGCAGCCTACAACTTGCGACTCACTGAGAAGGAGGGGCACACAGACACAGTCATTTGGGGTCAGTGTGGGACACTCTAGTAGGCAATACTTACCCCAGAGCTCCCCTCCAGGTTGACAGGATATGTTGAGCTGGCATTGCATTAATGGCCTTGAAAGGCAGTAGCAAGGAGAAGCACTGGTAATGGGCAGAGCTTTGGGTATTGCATTTGGTTATTGTTTTGTGTGAAAAAGATAATTGGTCATGGTTAAAGCATCTATTGACACATAGGCAGTGGTCAGTAGTCTGGCAGGCTGGTCAGCAATATGGAAGGGAAAACATTAGAAAATCAGGGACAGGAGTCTGGAATAGAGGCATGTGGATGAACATTTGGCAGTAGGCACAATGAACCTTTGTATCACAGGTGTACAGCCACCTGAAAGTGTCTACCATGGCAAAGGGCCCAAATAGCCAAGTAGATAAAATGACTTTTTCAATGGACATTAGCTATCTTCTGTCACCAGGCACCCAAGTGTTAGCATGACAGGCACATGAGTGACAGGCCAAGGCAGCAGAGGTTATGATGTCATACGGCCCTACAGCATGGATTATGCTGACCAGTGCTGATTAACTGCTGACAAGGTGTGGCATTGGACATCTAACCTGCCAGCAACAGACAAGAACACTGAACGCCTGCTATAGCATCAGTCTTCGAGAAGACTAATCGGCCACACTTGGTTGCAAGCTAACCACATCAGGGTGAGTCAATGGATTTTCTCTCAGGAACAGACACAATATTTTGGGTTTGGATTTGCCTTTACTGCCTGTGGGATTTAAGCAATCACCACTGTCTAAAAGCTTAGAGGATGATCTACCGACATGAGATTCCCATATAGCATTGCATCAGATGAGCAGACCCACATTATTCCAAAAAGGGCATGGAAATGTTTTTTCTTGTGTTGAGCAACAGTTTACTCCCCTAATGCTGGACCTGTCGGTGTCATGGTGCTGAATTGATGGGATTATTTTGTGAGTGTTGGCTCATAAATGCATTCCTGGCCTGGTCTCCTGGATGTGCCTGCTGGCTGAAGTGTGTATTGATTGGCCTTTATGTACTTTGTCTTCCCAGGCCATCAAGAAGTGCGTACCATCCTAATAATGAATCGGTATAATTAGACACTGATTACTAGGCCGGTCTCCATTTTATGAATGAAATACAGAGAATATGACAATAAGGAGAACTAAAGAGTTCTTGTTTGTCATCACGTTTGCCCTGAGGGGAAGTTTCTGAGGAAAGTCAAGTCAATATCAGTTGCTTCCTTATTGAACAAAGGCAGTAGATTGAAAACATCCTTTAAAGGCTGTTTTTGGAACCTGAATAGATAAGTTGAAAGAGCCCAGGTTTGGGGAAATAGAAAGATCAGGATTTGATTCCCAGTTATAGCAGCAATTAGAGCAATTTTCTCATTCTCTCTGGGCCTCAGTGTTTTATTCCATTACAAAGGGGTAATGATTTCTGCCTTAAGGATTGTTGTGGGGGATTAAGTGGGATTTCCTGGCACTCAACATGCAGGAGTCCCCACATTTAGGGCATCAAAAGCCCGAGATTGGCTTCCTCTTCTTCCTTGGACTCTGCTATTGACCCTGACCCAATTTCCATTTTCATGCAAACCACATGGATCTATTAGCAATCAATTTTTCCCCTCAACGTCCAGTTTCAATTCAATAGGCAAACCCTGGACTGTTCTGTGTCACATTCGGGATCTGAGGATGTACAAAGTTACTCTGGTTTAATTGAGGCGATTTTCAAGTTTCCTCAGGGACATAATTATAAGACATGTCTTAGGAAGGACTGCTTCTGAGAAGGACTGTTTATTACTCACAGATTGGTTTTAATCTCTGCCAGGTATCTTTCCTCACCTTATTCCAAATTTTGAGAGACTCAATGTATTCAACAAATTCTTTTAGGAATCTGTGATGTGCCAAGGACTATGTGAAGGGTTGGAGATACACATGTTAATAAGATCTGGTTTCTGGAGATGAGGTGCCAGGAATATAGACATTTGATCAAAATAAAAAATGTGATCAATGTTAAAGCAGAATTATAACTAACATTTTATGTCATTCTCTGAATCACATCTTCGTGAGATACTGTAAGGTGGAAGCCCAATTTCCTAGCACATTTCCAGGGGGAAACTCCCAAGAGAGAAATGAATTGGAATAAGAACACCTTTGACGTTTTCAGCCACTTTCCTCTTAAACACCCAAACTGAATGTGAGGTTCGTAGCTTTTAAAAATTTTCTTCCTCTTTGTTGGAGCAGGTTTATATTGTCCAGTTTCTACATAGAGAAAAGCTGAATTTGATGAAGATGTTGGTGGAAGGAGTGTAGTTGGAAGCCTTGCTCTGACAAAATGGAAAGCACTTTATGCATTTCAGCTTCAACAGTAATAAACTTTGTTTTGCATTCATTCTTTCAATCTCCTGTTGAATTTTTTCCTGTAATTATTATATGTATATTCTCTATGAGTCAAGTAATTCATGTTTGTTTTTCATGTTATTCAAATGTCTTACACCTTGCTGATATTTTGTCTGCTTATTTCAGCAGAACTTGAGCAAGGTATGCATTAATTTCTGCCAAATGACTGAATTTGCCTATTTTTTCCTCTTAGTTCTGTTAATGCATACTTGCTTTATGTACTTTGAAGCTATGTTATCAGGTGGATACAAATTTAAAAGTTACATTTTCTCATAGATTAACTGTTTTATTATCAAAATACTGCACCTTTTTTTCTGTAGTAATTTTTTTTGCTTTAAAGTCATTATGTCGGCTATGAGTATATATAAAACTTCTCTTATTAATCCTTGCATTATACGTTTTCCCAGCCTTTCACTTTCAAATTTTCTATATTCTTATATTGAAAGTATGTCTCTTTTAAGAAGCATGTGGCTGGTATATTTTTAATCTGTGCTGTTAATCTTTCTTTATAAAATTGAGATATTTAGTCCATTTACACTTAAAGCAACTACTATTATTTTTATTTATATGTACCATCTGTCTATTATACTAATCCCACCTTTTTCCATTTTTTAACTCCACTTTGAGTATTTTTTTAAAATTACTTTATTTTTCATTAATTTAATATGTATATGTTCTTTCACTATGTTTTCATTATCCTAAAGAATTCAACTCAATTCTGTTGTACCTTACTGAGCTATTGTTGTCTTGTATTTTAATTCTATATACACTTTATATTCCATGAGACGTTATTATTTTTATTTCTATTCTTAAGATTCACTTCGATTTACCCACGTTTGCAATTTTAGTTTCTTCCCATCCCTTCCAGTTTTTCCAAGCCCCCATCCTTTCCTTCTTTTTGAATAACTCCCTTAAGCGATTCTTCTGGTGCAGGACTGAACAAGAAACAAAACAAAGAAGAAAAATTTTCTTTCTTTTACAAATATCTTCACATTTCCCCTTTGTTTTCAAAAGATATTTTCACTGAATATAGAATCTAGGTTTTTAATTATTTTGTTTAATACTTGGAATATGTCATTTTAACTTTTTCTGGCTCCTCTATTTTACGTAGTCAACTCTCACTATTTCTAGTGTTGATGCTCATTTGAAATTATCTATCGTCTATCTGCCTATCATATTAGCTGCTTCTAAGATTTTTCTTTTTGTCAGTATCAGCAAAACTTGACCATTATACTATCAAATACTATTTCTTCCCCATTTCCTCTCTTTCCATTCCTCCTGGTACTCTATACATGACTCTATACATGATAGACTCTTTTGCTATATGTTTTATAACTCTTAGACTGTTCTCTGTATTCCACATTTGTCTTTTTTGTGTGTCTATCAGTGAGAATTATTTTTACTGATCTATCTTCCAGTTCAACATTTCTCTCCTGAACTTTGGAAACTATGCTGTTAGACACATGTATTGAATTTTTAAACTTCAATTGTTTTATTTTTCAATTTTAGAGTTTCCATTTGAGTTTTTATAGTCTTTAGTTTTCTGCTAAATTTCTCCATCTTGACATCTGATTTCTTTAACATTTCAAGCATAATTATTTTAAAGTCTGTTTCTCACAACTTCTATATATGGCTCTCTTAAGTCTGTGCTATTTTTTCATCTCGTCTCTTATGTCTTATTATTTTTTATTGATCACAGGGCATTGTGTATGGATGTTGCATTCCTCCAGAGAAGACTTATTTTATTTCTAATAAGCCATTTGGGTAAGGACAAACCTTAATTTAGTCGAGATAGAACTGAACTTGTTCACTCATTCTTAAATTGTTAGCTCCTTTTGTGTCCCAAGAACTAGAAGTGGAATTCTTTTGTTTTCATGTGTCAACCTGAAGTGAACTGAAAGGAAAAACAGCTAGGACTACTTCTTGCCCTTTAACAACTGGGACAGAATAATGCATGGATGAGGAAACCTCAAGGAATAGACATAAAGAATGGCTATGAATACATGCAAAGTCTGAAGAGGTTGAGTGTCTGGTGTTCTATAGCAATTTGTATTATAATTTGTACTATAGTTGGTGTCTATGACTTAGTGACTGATTTGTTTATAGGTGCAAGATGTTTTATAATAGTGGTTTCATGGGCTTTACAAGTATAATTTTCAGGTTCTGAAATTGACTGAATCAGGTACAACCCTAGTGGGGCAAAGTTCCTCTCAAAATAAGCATATGGGGCTTTTAGGCATTGGTGGGCATAAGACTTACTGTCTTTACAAGCAAGAGGACAAAACCATCTATCTTACACATGAATACTGAGAATAAAATTCTATCCTTTACATTTTAAATACTATGTTCTAGTAAGTACCACCAGATCACTTACTCCAAAATCTGATACTCTTTCCATTTTATTTTGTTTGTGTATAGGTCTGTCTGGAAAAAGTCCAACCATTGTTAATATAATGAGAATGGTTTGTGTGACATCAATGTAACTTGGCAGCTATGGCGAGTGGACTGGGATGCACATGTGTGAACAATGATGACTTCACTGTACCAGTCTGTGGGGGCGGTAGGTGCGGTTGAGCGAGCATGTATACTGAGTGGTCATTGCATTCAAAATAACTGAACAGATAGGGCAATGAATCTGCATCAAATTTTGCATTAAGCTTGAATTATTTGGATGACTCAGAAGGCTGCAGGTATAAGCAACTGGTGATTGGCAGCTTCATCATGACAATGTACCAGCTCATGCATCACTTTTTATACAGAATTTTTTGGCAAAACATCAAATCTTCCAGGTGACTTAGCTCCCCTACAGCCCTTACAGTCATAGATTTGGTGCCCTGTGACTTCTGGCTTTTCCCAAAACTAAAATCATCTTTCAATGGAAAGAGATTCCAGACTGTCAATGTGATTCAGGAAAAATTGATGGGGCAGCAGATAGTGATTGGGAGAACTGTGTGAGGTCTCAAGGTGCCTACTTTGAAGGGGACTGAGGCGTCATTGTCCCATGTACAGTGTTTCTTGAATTGGGCATTTTCTTCAGTAAGTGTCTCTATTTTTCATATTACATCGTTGGATACCTTCTGAGCAGACCTCATATTTGTGTGTGGATTTTTAGTTATAATACTTATTTATATATTTTTTTATTTATAGGCAGATAAATGTTTATGTTATATGTATCTTTACATGTTATTATTTACATAAATATGTATCTATCTTCTCCCACTCAGCTGGAGGTGAAGGACAACAAACACATGGCGCCCCACTGCAAGGCGGGTGTCGGGGGCAGTGGCACAACGCCCTGCAACCCTGTGCCATTGAACTCTCCTGCCCCCTTTCCATTCAACTCTTTACGTCCTCAAGAATGACAGCCCACACTATGCTCTGGTCACTCTGGCCTTTATCTAGATTTACAATATGCCCACAAGAACATTTTGAAGAAAACACATACTTAATACTAAAAATATAACCCGTGAGTTTCGTCGTATTGAGTAATTGTTATTCAATTTCCTGTGGGCTTCTCTTTTTTCTCAAGTGTTGTATGATGAGCATTTGTTACTTTTATAACACACTTCGCCATTTTTTAGAAAGGTGAAGTTAAAATGATTACCTCCAAACGTGTCTTGAAAGTCTGTTTAATGATTCAATTAAGTACTTAAATTGTAATTAAACATTAAAATTATTCTGTCTTTTAAAATAATAACTAATCGGTCCTCTTCCTCACCAGGTCTTAGTTTTCTTCCATGTCTCGGGAGTGAAATGTTATGGCTTCTAATGTAAAATTGCATTCAAGCCATGTTTGAAGCCTTTTAGGGATTCACTAAATTAATCACAAATGTATTACTTTAGGCATTGTTAGGATAGACAGACTTATTTATTCCTAGTGATGCCACCAAACAATGCCCACTTGTTTGTGCCTTTTTTCTCCATTCGGTTGGCTGGAGTACCATGCAGAGTCACTGAAGGCTGCTAGCCAGGAGACTCAAGAGGGAGTTGTTCAAAAGAACTATTCAAACATTGTCCTCTCACTTTGCAGTCTAAACAGGAAAGAAAGTTCACAGGCAAAGTAATAGTAGGTGTGCTGTGTGTGCAAACACTCTAAGAAGAGTATTGTCTGGACTTAGGAGCTGTGGTTTTGGCTCCATGTCCGATGACCAGAGGCCTATGAGGTTCAGGTCCAGAGAAGTGGATTTCTGCCACCACAGACTCATTAGGGCTGATGCTATCATGGTGCTAAAAGGGAAACCTTATGTTCACCTCAGAGCTGCCAACTGTCCAGCCTCCATCCCCATCAGCAATGGCAAGAAACGCTCTGAATCTGGGCTAGAGAAAACACAGCAAGAGCCAGGCTAGTCAATGAGCCTAATCATGATAATGCTAATAATAGCAAACTTTATTGGGTACTTAGTGTGGGCCAGTACTGCTGAGAGCAGCCTGTATGCCTTATTCCATTTAATCCTTACTACTGTCATAGAGCTGAAGCTGCTGTGACTATTTGCATGTAAGAAATGAGGCTCAGGCAGATTAAACAATTTGTCTATGATCACTGAGCTGGAAGGTGGTAGAGCTGGGTTTTTTGCTGGGCCTAGGACCCCTACCACTTGGCTTTTCCACCTCTGCAGTCCAGCCTCTCTACAGGGAACTCCAGTGGGTCCTCCAGGGTGTGGCTCAGAGATTCCCTCTCTCTCCCCGACCAGGGTCTCCTCTCCCTATCACTCCACGCCTCTTTTCTTTGACCTTTCTAGATCGGGCTCTACTCCCTCAGCACACCTTGAACTACTAAGATTCTTTGCTTTTACTCCTTCCTTGTGCTTTAAAGGTACTTTCCCTTCTGTGCCAAATCAACTCTATCATCCATCAGTGCCTGTGTGAACGTTGCTTCCTTTATGAGTCCTCTCTCAGCTTCCCCTTCCAACTCGTGGCCTCCTTAACTTGATTCCCTCAGCACCAAGTTCACATTTTAGCACAGAGTTCAACAAACTGTGGTTTGTGGACCAGCTCTGAGCTGCTCTCTGGTTTTGTATGATCCACGAGCTGAGAAGAGTTCTTAGATTTTTAAGTATTTGGAGGAAAAACATTAAAAGAAAGGTAACATTTTGTGACACTTGAAAATTATATGGAGTGCAAATTTCAGTGGGCATAAATAAAGTCTTATTGGTACACAGCCATACTCTTTTGTCTGTTGCTGATTTTCACTACAATGGCAGAGTCAAATAGTTGAGAAAAAGACATATGGCCTAACGTCTGAAATGTATGCTATCTGGCTCTCTATACAGGCAATTTCCTAACTCCAGCACTGCAATACTGCCACATGGTGCTTTAGAATAATGGGCACCCATGCATTACTGATATTTATATCTCCTGTTCTTAGGCAGATTTATATCTGCCTGGTTCTTAGATGATAATTATTTAATGAGCATATGAATGAAAGCAATGTGAGTGTAAAGAAAAGAACCTGGAGCCCTGGCTGGTATGGCTCAGTGGATTGAGAACTGGCCTGTGAACCAAAAGGTCACTGGTTGGAATCCCAGTCACGGCACATACCTGGGTTGCAGGCCAGGTCCCCAGCAGGGGGCATGCAAGAGGCAACCACACACTGATGTTTCTCTCCCTCTTTCTCCCTGTCTTTCCCTCTCTAAAAATAAATAAATAAAATCTTAAAAAAGAAAAGAACCTGGAGTCTTGGACTCCGATACCATTTCTGTCATTTACTCTTATCTGTGTCTGTTAGGAACACTGAAAATAGGATAATTTGATATAAATTTTTCATAAATGGATAGTTCTTCAGTAATTCAGAGCTGGTGGCAGCAAATTTGTTACCATCTGTGGACCAGAAGGGTCCAGAAGTGGGAACAGTTTCAGGATTCCTGAAAGAGAAAGTCATGTAGAGTCAGCCACTTTGGGAGCCCCTGTAGTCTTCTGTAGAGACGCACAGCCAATGATAGGAACCTGGGAAGGCCTCAAAAAGAGAAAGGCCCAGGCCTCGTTCTCCTCCCTCTTCCCATCTTCTGCAGGGTCTCCCTGTTGGTGGAACCCACTTGGCACTGGGCCCTGTCAATGTCATGCATGGGGGTCAGCTCCTGGGAAAGAGAGCAGGATGAAGAAGATAGTAACTGGAGGAGCAGGGGGAAGATAACCTCCCCACAAACTTAGTGATACGTCATACCTATTCTTCAGGCTTCAATTTCTTCAGCCGTAAAATGGGCAAGTTGAACTATAACATTTTATAATAGCAATAACAAAAACACCACCACCAACAGATGTTCTTTCTTGAGACCTTATTATGATCCATACATTCATTTTGCTAAATAGCTTTTAAAATGAACAGTTTTCCCATTATACAAATGAGAAGACTAAGACTTGGAGAGATGTTGCATGGCACTTGTTCACATGGCTAATAAGTTGCCCCATTTGAAAGTATGCTTTCCTGAATTCTCTCTCTCATTTTTACTTACTGTGACCCAAATCTGGTTGCACTTCTGGGGCAATAGCATTATGGGCCTTCTGCTGTCTTTCAAATTAAACTCCTTAGGCTACCTGGTCAGCTCTTCTGGATTCACTTAATTCACACAGCCTTCTCTGATCTCACCTCTAGTTTCCTTTGGATACCAAATTCAGGCAGATTCCCTCTCCATCTCCCTGAAGAATCAAAATTGCCAGCAAAACATGTGCCCTCCCTCCAGCACAACCTCACCTTTTTCTTGTTACTATCATAATGGAAGACTTGGGCTGGAGTTCCGGTAACAGAGACCTCATTAATAAAATTAGTTTGATGACAGATGTACCAGTGTTTTCCAAGAAACACATTGAAGACTTAACATTAAATGTCTGAACCTTGGTATGTTTATTTATTTATTCTGAGCAATTTTCTCAGCACTGGAACACTTGTGCATCGTAACATGGATGTGATCCCTTAATTATTCATGCCATTAATAATTGACATCATTAATAACACTGTAATACCATTAATAATTGAGTACATAAAATGGAATTCTCTGGAATTAATTTATTATCATTAATTTTCTGTGCCAGATTACCAGAGCTCATTAGAATGGTGGTCAGGTCCGGTGCATCAAATTATTTAACTAGTCATCTTAAAAGGCAAGGAATCATGGAATTCATTTCAACCACTTCCTTTCCTTGCCATTAACATGCCTGTTTTGTCTTTTGTCTCCCCAGGAAAGGGGAAATGCTTCTTGTGAACAACATCTCCACAGAATTCAGCATTATCTCACCACTGGCTTATAAAATGGGGTCTAATGAAGAGAAGGAGGGAACATGCTGCCTGTGGGATTCCAAAACCTTGCAACCAAGCTGCCCTGAGAGCCATGGTCCTCCCTACCCAGGTCCAGAGCTCAGCCCCTCTCGTGCCATAGACCCAAAGGTTGTGACTGCTCCTCTTCCCCAATGAAAGCTTTGGCCACCTAGTCCCTCCTCTAGGATCCCTTTTCCATAAACTGATGAAAGAAAAATATTCCTGTCCCCCCCCCATCTTCCCTTGATGCTATCCCTGAAGACAAGCCAATTGACTCTTCTAAGAGTTTCAGACCCAAGGATAATGGAGACACTGGACAGAGAGGAAAAGGACCTGCACTCAGGCTCAGTTCTTCTGGTTTTACAGAACCCCCATCCTCCTGCAAAGCACTGAAATTCATTGAGCCTCCTTTCCTAATCTACAAAATGGTGCAATGCCTGCAGCAAAGCTAAGAGCAGTTGCCATGGAGAAAGACTGCCCCACATGCGCATTCTAGGAAGGACCTGATGCCCAGGTGAAGAGAGGGTGAGCAGAGAGCCTCCAGCTGTCAGCCATGTCTGCGGTTACAGCCTTCTCAGGTAGGATGACCCATTCATTTGGTTTGCCTGGAACTTTCTGGGCACTGTAAGTCCCACATCCCAGCATGCATCTCTGGGCTGGAGTCCAGCTCCATGGGCACATCTTTAAAAGCAGAGACATTTGTTCTTAACGTCTGACAAAACCCATCCTTTGTGAAGTTTTGGGTGCATTTTCTGGAACAATGGACCACAGTGATTCTGCTCCTCTTCCCCACCCCCACGCCAGCTGAGCCCAGTACAGCTGCCCACTGGGATCTTCTGAGAAGAAAAGTAATGTGATGTATTCCCCCCATGAACTCCCATAACACCTCATAACTTCCTGATGGTGCTTTCCACATTCCAGCTTTCAGTGTGGCTATTGACGAAATTGTCTCCTTCCCTCTTCTGAACTTTGAGCCACAGGCCCCATGGCAGTGATTGGCATATGTCTGTGAAGAAATGAGCAAATGGATGGCACATTGCAAACTACACTCCTCCCTCCTGTATGCCTTCAAGTTTAAGAGAGCTCCCAACTAGGAGGGGTTAAATACATGTGAAAACCTGGGACATCAAACACCTAAGTTTTTTTTTCTGCCGCCACCTGAAATCCTAAGACCTGTTTTGCTTAAGTCTCAGTTTTGTTTGTTCATGAATAAATTGGCACACTAGACAAAAAATCGCTCTAGAAATTATTTCTAGGTTAAACCTAGAAATACTCGGTGTCTCTGTTTAAACATTGTCTAATCCAGTCTTCGAAATGATCTCAAAATGTGTCAATATTGCGATTCTAACTTGTATTGAGGTTTCCTGATAAAAAGAAATAAACTAATACTATCCAGTATCTGATACGTATTACTAATCTCTTAGTGGATTGAATGGTTCAGCTAGCTTTTTAGGGTCTATAAAAAAATCTTATCTGTTCGTACTGAAGCCGTTATCTCTTGCATCCCTGGAGGTATGTATAAATAGATACAATCAGGTGCTCTAGAATTGTATGCTCTTTTTTCCATCCCCCTAACCTTGTTTAACCCTCCTTCTGGATTTAGTCTTCCTGATTAACCAGAGGGGAAAAATTCATAGTATCACCTGGTGGCTGCAATGAAGGATACCAAACCCCTGTGATAGAAATCTTCTTGTCCCTGATGAAACTTATCAACTATTAATTAGTTCACTCAACTGACCAGGGATCTACCTGCATCAGATGATATTAAAGGCTATAGGAAAAGAAAACATCGGGGACTTAGAGGCCCTTGAATTTCAGATTTTTTTCCTTTTTGCCACTGAGGTTTGAAATTGGGTACTGCTCTAAATTAAGTTGAAACTCAGCTCCAACTATAAATGTTGGGTCTTATGTTAGCAGATATTGTCATGTGGCATACAAAAAATGATTCATTTATCTGTTTATTGTTGATCTCCCTCCAATATAAATAAGTTCTGTGCATTTAGGAATGTTTGTGAGGAGTGCTTAGCATAGTAAATTTTATTTGTTGAATGAATGAATGATGAATTTCTGAATTTTTAAATATTACACAATTGTAATCTGGCTTTGTTATTCAGGGTTATAACATGATCACTTCCTCATACTCAAAAAGAAATTCCATAATGATTTCATGGCCGTACAATGACTCATTCAATGAATGTGCTTCCCCAGTGGTAGGATGTTTGGGTTGTTTCAAGTAATTTATGTTTTACACTCGAAATTATTGCATACACAACCATATAAGCCATTTGAAATGAGTGAAGTTGAGTTCTAATTCTTTTTTCATAAAGCATTGGATTAAGTGAATATTACTGCTCACCCAAGGGAATGGACCTGAAAATTAGATTTTCAAGAAACTTGGGTTTCTTTCAAACAATGGACTGGTTGTCCCACTTGAGTTGACTTAAGAATGATGCTAGACAGGAAAGGAGGGGAGGTGCTGGCTGGCTCAGAGCAGGGCTCTTGGCTCTTCCAATGAGCTCAGCTGTAAGCTCTGATAGAAGATATCCAAGATGCTCAAGGTTTAATGGAAAGCAAAACCCCTGAAATATTTTGATTCCAGGATAGATAGTGCACATGAGCTAAGAAAATCCCTTTGTCCCAAAAGCCATTGAACATATCCTGCATCACTGAGACCCAGGGCCAGTGTTATTTCAATAGGGCTATAAAGTAACCTTGACTAACGAGCAAGACAAACTCATGAACACATTTAGCAGGTGAGGAAACTGAGGCTCAGAATGTTTCCCAACACAATCAATTGTTGGGTAGCAGTGCCTGAGCACCAGAACCTAGCCCTTCTTTCTCCTATTTTTTATGTATATATTTGACACTATTTCACTGTTTGCAATACAGTCATCCGCCCTTATGTACGGTTTCACTTTCTGTTGTTTCGGTTACCCATGGTCAACCACACTCTGAAATGCTAAATGGAAAAATTCTAGAAACAATCACCTCATAACTATTAAATTAGCGTCATGTAGTCTCGCGAGTCCTGCAGCATCCCACCCGGGATGTGAATCCTCCCTTTTTCCGGCGTCTTCCCCCCGTGAGTAGCCATCTTGGTTGTCATAGCGACCCACTGGTGTGGTAGCGTGGTGCTTGTGCCCGAGTCTCCCTGATTTCACTTTATAATGACCCCAAAGTGCAAGAATAGTGACGCTGGCAATTCAGATATAGCACGGAGATGCCATCAAGGCCTTCCTTTAAGTGGAAAGGTGAAAGTTCTCAATTCCATAAGGAAAGAAAAAAGGAGTATGCTGAGGTAGCTCAGATCTACGGTAAGCATGAATCTTCTATCTGTGCAACTGTGAGGAAGTAAGAAGGAGTCCGTGCTGGGTTTGCCGTCACTCCTCAAACTGCAAAAGTTACAGCAGAGTGCGTGAGAAGTGCCCAGCTAAGATGGAAAAGGCTTAGTTTATGGGTGGAAGACATGAACTGCAGACGCGTTCAGAGTGAGGGCAAACGCTCATTTTGCATGAAGGCTTCGGCACGGGGTCCCCTGCAACGAGGGACACCAAGACACTGCGAGTGAGGGACCGTGCCACAGACTCAGGAGTGGGTTTGCCATCTTATCATCTCACATCATCGCACGAAGAAGGGTGAGTACAGTATTTTGAGAGAGACATTCATATAATTTTTATTATAGTATATTATTATAATTGTTTTATTTTATTAGTTATTGTTAATCTCTTCCTGTGTCTAATTTAGAGATTAAACTTTATCGCAGGTATATATATATATGTGTGTGTGTGTGTGTGTGTGTGTGTGTGTATATATATATATATATATATAGAAATATATATATATATATTTCTAAGTAGGAAAACCAGTATATCTTGGGTTTGGCACTGTCTGTGGTTTCAGGCATCTACTGGGAGTCTTTGAGCATATCCCCCATGGATAAGGGGGAGCTGATGTGACCTGGTATTTATATATATAGATATGAAATCTTGACACTATTTGCAGTGTAATTTCAGACTGGAGTCCTTTGCTTGGATAATGAAGGCCCTGGAACAAGGTGTGGTCTGATTTTACTGGTGCAGGGCATGCTATACAATTCTTCAAATTCTTAAATTTCAAGCCAGAGCTGTGCATTCAGCAATTAGGAAAACTCAGTGAAGTATGGCCTCGTAGAGGGAGAGAGCTCTACTTAAAGTGCTTTTCAGAATACACAGTGTTTCCTTCCCTTGATGAATACAGTGATCTAAGCGTTCCATTATTCAAACATGGGGTGAATAATAATAAGGCACTGGCTGGAACTATTAAAGAGGGAAAAAATACTTGGAGGGATTTATAAGTCTTTGTATTTAAACTTGTTCAACCTCATCTCTTGGAGAAAACATTGCTGAGACTTGATTTGATTCCTTTGCTGCATGCTATTTTATTTTCTGGGAAGGTCAGTGCTGCTAAGAAATCCTGGCTGTCTCCAATATAAGAGACAATGAGTTACAGAATCATCAAAAATAAAGACAGGGAATAGTTGCAAGGCTGTTCCTTCGTCCTGTGGGGACAAATGCTGGATTCCACCCTATAATATGTTCCTCATGTAGTGTAGCTGAGTCTGATTTCAGTAGTGGGCGTAACCAGAGACCTTTGCCCCCACATTCATTGCAAGCGGCTGTGGACAACAAAGTCCACTCAAGGACTGACAAGGAGTCCTCTTGGAATGAATGTAATCCAAAACCCATCACTGAGTTTTATTAGAACCAGGGAAGGCGACGGAGCTGTTGGTCATGAATCCCAAGAAGCTAAAGAAAACCCACAGGCTTCGGGGACTAATGTGAACCTATTGCCCGAGCCAAAGGCTCATAGCAATTTTTTTTTTCCTCTTTGACTGAAGGCAGAAGGAAGTCCTAGTGTTGTTGAATTAGGGCCACTTATTTTGGCTATTTTTTTTTTCAGGGCTTCTGGAAAATGTGACCACAAACCTAAGACAGAGAATATCTTCTGTTAGTTTAAATTTGACACACGTCATCTAAGATAACTCAAAATGTTTATGAGCACTTAGTAAAACTTAGCCTTAGTTGAACTTGTTCCTTTCTTGGCAATATCCACTTATTTTTATTATCTTTTAAGGGAAAAGACAATTCTGAAAAAATTTATAAAAGGAGCTCTAGATTAAGAGTCATAAGAGATAGGTGCAAATGTAGTTTTTGTCAGTTATTAAGATGTTACTCCAGGAAAAATTCTGAACTTCTCTGAGTCTCAGAGATAGCTAGAGTTGTCATAAACAATCTAATTTTTGGTTCACTATCTCCATTTTACAAATGAGGAAAAATATGTTACTGGGAGAAATTCATACATTGAACCAAAAACAGAGTTAGTAGGTATGGAGCTGGGCTCTAATCTTCAACACTGAGACTCAGCAACTGGGATGAGCCCACTCCACAGCGTTCCTTCCCTAGAACATATTTTTTTTCTAGATTACACAGTCACAGAGCATTCCTCCATCAGTTCTTCTCCAGCTATGCACTTCATCAACAGTTGGGCCAACATAAACATAAACCTTTTCTTGATATAAAAACAAGCTGGTTCATTCTGAACTCCAATTGGCTTTTAGCCTCGTCTCCTGTATTTCTTGATCTGGTCTGGCATCACTAGCTCAATGAACATGCTACTTTCTGACCCATCCTAAATGACCTGTCACCCATCCGTGAAGATCTTAGAATCATTGTATTAGGACAGCATGTATGATACTATTACATAGTTTTTACTTTATGTGTCTGTCAAGTTAACAAGATTTTCAATGCAAAGAGGTCAGATACTGGGTTTTCTAAATATGTAAGTGAATTTAATTAGGTACATAGATTGATGGACTTTCCCCCAGACCCAACCAAATAAAAATTCATAAGAGATACACCCACACAAAGTCACCCGAACAGACTCATATTCACACTTAAAAAAAATCATATATTTAGAGAGACCCTCCTCCATACAAGCTGACACACTAGGCAGAGAACCACATATATGGTGTGTCTGACCTCATAAAGCACGCTGGCTGGCTGAGAAAATAGGTTCGTTCAAATAAGGGCAAGTATGCAGAGGTTAAGGAAGGAGTATGGTGGGTCCTATGTGAACATATCTCTACTTAGCGTGGGCAGAGGTTGCTAAGAAGGCTATCTGGACAGTGGAGCACTTAAGCTGAAATGTAAAGAATGGTCAGAAATTAATTGGGTAAACTGGAGGTGGGAAGAAGGTTCATTCTAAGCAGTTGCAGCCAGCATACAAAAATGGCAAAGATGGGACAATCTATGGCACCTTGAAGAACTCAGCAAAAAGTCCAGCATGGCCGAACTCTAGAGAGAAAGTCAGGGAGTGGGTTGTGAGGAGAGGCTAAAGTGATGGGCTGGGAATTTGGTCTTACCAATGGTCCATGACAGGTTTTAATATATTTTAGATTTTGGAGTGACCAGATCAGATTTGAATTTTAAAAGAATGTTAACATTTCCATGTGAAGAATGCATTTCAAGGGCACAAGAATGGATTTGAAAGATGAGTAAGGCTGCAACTGTAAAGAGCCATGTGTCCTGGTAGCTTTAACTAGGATGAAGAGAATACAGTAAAAGAGGATGGAGAGAAGTGTATGAATTTGAGAAATATTTAGGGAGCCTAATCAATCAGTTGTTGTGATGTGTTCCACATGGGATGATTTCTTTTTTTTTTAAAGCATGATTCAAGATTAAGTTGCAAGTTTCTGGTTTTAATAGCTATCAAATGGTGGGGAACCCAGCAGTTAATCATATAGAAAATCTAGGGGAAGGAGCAAATTTGGAGTGGGGTGGTCATAATACCTGTATTGTTTGGCATTTATTGAGCATTTTCTATGTGTCAGGGACTGTGCGCTTTATATACATCTACTCATTTAATTTTCTAACAACTCCGAATATATACAGTTGTGAATAGTTTATATAATTCACTCATGTTTCTATAGCTGCTCACTGAGAAGGATGGGTATTTCAACATAGAAGCTCTAATCCCAGAAGCCTTGAGTTTGCTTATTATTTAACTGTCCATGTAGAAAGGCTGAACAGATAGTGAAATGCATTGTTCTGAAGCTCAGAAGCACAGTCTGAGAAAAAGGTATAAGGCAGGAAATCATTGTATTCGTTGTGATAGGCTGTGAAATCTTAATGGTTTAACATGATCGATATTTATTTCTTGGTCACACAAAGCCCAATGTGGATGTTTCATTCTGGTGCCTCTTGCAGGCAGCTCTCCTCTAAGCACCGGGATTGAAGCTTCTTCCAACTCAGAGCTCCACCGCTCCCTGGGTCTTCTTTCATTGGTTCCTATGCCTTCAACTAGCTGACGAACTGAGAAAGAGTGTGGATGATTTCTCAGGATGATTTTAGGGGCCAGGACTAGATGGGGTGCGCATCATTCCTACCAAAATCATAATGGCCAGAGCATTTTATATGGCCCCAACTGGCCACTTACATTTAGCTGTATGCTCAGGAGAAGAATGGATAGGTATTACACAAATGTGTAGATAGGAGCTGAACCCATAGGAGTGAATAGGCTCACCTAGTAAATGACTATAGAATTAGAATGATGGCCTCTGTCAGATAATCTGAGAAGCTTTCTATGATAATGATGATGATTAATAATAGCTCAAAATTTAGAGCACTTACTGGGTTCCAGGCACATTTACATATATTAATTCATACACTTTACAAAAGCCCTTTGTGCCATGCTATTATATATTTTTATGTCTATAAAGAATTAAAGCTACATATAGTAAATAACTCTCCCAAGGCCAGAGAGCTCTTAAATGACAGAACAAGAATTTGAATGCAGCCAGATTGGTTCTATAGTCTGTAAGTTTAACCCATGTTTTATACTACGTAAATACTAATTTCAAATACTTGAAAAATGTCACATTAATATATAAGTATCTTTGCTATGGGTTCCCAAGGGATAGAACTATAACTAATAACTGGAATACAAAAGGTGGTAGATCTCAGCCCAGAAGCAGCTAGTTGTTTCTAGCAGTACTGTGTGAAAGGAAGAAACCTGCATCCTGTGACAGTGGGGTCCGTGGAAGTACTCAAGCTTAAGAAGGAAAACTCTTGGCAAACAGAAAGGATTCAAGCATCACATGAGTGTTTCAGAGAGATAACATTTATATTCACCTCCAACCTAGAAGAGTTAGGAAAAAGTTTAAGTATTACATGTTGGCCAATTTCTCCTCATGAATGTATAATGCTTGCACCAGTCTAAATTCTGCATTAGCCGCTTGAAGTACATTTCAATGGCTGTCTAAGTATTGAATTGATGTCTGAAAGGAGGCAAAATCAAAGAAAACATGAAATAGGTATCAGCTCCTGCCCTTGAAGTTCTTATAGTTTGCTGAGGGAGATAAGACACACATCTTGTGAGTCATTCTTGTGAATCACCAAAGAATACCCTATTTAGAATCTAGTGGAAGGGACTGTGAAGTGATTTATAGATGGCAGAGGACGTCATGGTTGGCTCAGGTGTGTTGTCTCTCTGCTCAAATGCTCTTTGCTTTGTATCAGTATAGTTCTTTAACTTTAGCATGCATCCGAATCACATGGCGAACTTGTTAAACCAACCTTAGCTTTCTGATTCAGTAGGTTTGGGTCAGGGCCCACAACGTTGCATTTCTGACAAGTTCCCAGGTGATGCTGATAACTTGGGCATCACTGATCTAGTAGAAGACTTACCACTCACTATCATAATCCTCTGTTTGTGTGCCTAATTCTGCTTCGGACTATGAACTCCTAGGACTAGGAATGTCTGGTTTGTCTCTGTATTCCCAGGGTCTAGCCCACTCGTCAGTAGATTTGCATTGAGTAATTTAAAAGAAATGTATGTTTTTATGGAAGTACAAAGGGGTAAAGAAATGATCCATGAGAGTCAGGGGAGAAATCCTGCAGTCTCTCCTCCCACAGATTTGGAAATGTAATTCGTACAAGGGGGTGTCTGAGCTGAAAAGCAACCTTATCCACACACAAACACCCCATTTCATAGTTATGCATGTGGGACTCTGGTGCTTAAATGAGCATCAGAATCGTGTCACCTCTCTTTGTCATCCTGTTCCTTCCTTTTCTGAGAGTCACAGCCACTTCACAGAAGAAAAACACTTTCTTGTGCATTGAATATAATTTTCTTTCTCCTGAAGTCCTTTCCCTTCGGACTGTCTTTGGCTGAACTTTGCGATCTTCACTGAAGAGGGAACCCTTTCCCACTGTTCTCTGAGAAAGCAGCCTGTTTGAAGTCACAGCTGGCTGGACTGAACTCATTTCCTCTATCCACAATGTGCGTCTGATGCAATGTTGGCTGATGCTCCCTCTCACTGGCTCCTGCAATTGAACCAGACCCAAGTGCAATGTTTAATGTGAGTGTTTGGCTTGGCTTAAATTTAGCCAAATCATCTGTACTTTGTTTCATTTGAAAGCTAGCTCTCTCTCCTCCCCCCCTCAACTAGTTCATTCCAGATGTTTTTGATTTGTCCTTTTGTGGTCTACTCCACCCAGTTCCTAAATCAGTAAATCATTTTCATGCTTCTTCCAAAATCTAAGGAAAGAAAGTGCTCAATTAGAGAGAGCAACTGATTATAGATTTCCTAGAGCTTACACTTAGGGATGGCTGCTCTTCTCATGAAATACCTTTGAAAGGTAGGGAAAAATGTCTTGTGATTGAGAATACTTGATTTGACTTTTGACTTCTTAGCATTTGGAACAAGAGATGATACAGAATGTTGTTGTGCTAATATTATAAACACCCAAATTCATCCCCTCCTTTGAGGCCCTGTATAATTGCTATTCTTGTTTGAAGTTGTTCTGTTGCTTAAGTACAAATAGAGATTCCCATTCTATGAACTCATATGTGAGTGATAAAACACAGAACATACAATATTCATGGCCTTTCCTTCTCTCCCATCATCTCTTACCCTTTTCAGTATGTTGACTCTTGTGATGAGCATTAGGGTAGACAGAATGCAAGAAGGGAGAAATGTTTACATTATTATTATTATGAAAAGTAAAGAACTTCTCAAAAGAAACTACAGAGCTGATAGGGTAGCAAGAGAATTTGGAGATAAAAGTCAGTAAACTCCCTGAATTTAAGAAGAGAGTTTCAGATATTTTTAAGAGAAGAGTTGAGATGTTGAGGACAGCTGATTATATGAGATTAGAAAAGAAATGGAAAAGATTTTAAAAAATTTCTCTGTGTGTTATTATTGTGATTTCTCTTTGGTACATTTTAAAGTGAATTTAGTCAACATTTAAGTCCTTTCCAAGACATTTTTTCAGGGTAGGGGAAGAGATGTAGGTTTTCCTTTGGATTTGACACTAAGATGAGACCTATTATTCAGATTACACCCATAAACTTTGTGCATAAAATTTTGTTATCTCATCCTGATGTCTGTCTGCATTAATTTCTGACTCTGTGGTACAGCAGAAGGAACATGGCCTTTGGGTCAAGTTGGGGCAGCCTAAGTAGGCCACACTATGTTTGCGAGAATAAGGTATGACTAGACCTCCCTCCCTCCCTCCCTCCCTCCCTCCCTCCCTTCCTTCCCTCCCTCCTTCCCTCCCTCCCTTCCTTCCTTCCTTCCTTCCTTCCTTCCTTCCTTCCTTCCTTCCTTCCTTCCTTCCTTCCTTCCTTCTCTACCATCCACTCATCTTTCCTCCTTAGTTTAAGTTGCCAACATTACCCTGGATTGAATTCAGGAAGAGAAATAGGCATAGAGAGGAGAAAATTCTTAGTTGGTCATTTGTAAGTTTGCTTTTTGTTAATTGAGCCTGGCTGATCAGTTGGCTAGTCGTTCTCTGATGGGCATCTCCATGGTTCCTTTGATGGCTCCCTTGCTGGACTTCTCTGAGCAGGATGCCACAGATATGGGCAATGCTTTTACTTTTGTTCAGTGTGGTCCTGATCCACTCTCAATGCATATTTCTGACTGTCTACTCCCCGTGCCCTCTGGTGGAAGCCCCCTTTGGTAGAATATCTGTTTAATGGCGGATGTTTCCAATGAGATTCCATATCAGAAGAATGCATTTCACACACAGGGGCGTGCAGTGACTTTCCAGAGCTCCCCTCTACCCTGTTCCTGCAGGCCATTTTACCCAGCCTCTTACCTTTATTCTCTGGGCACATGTCACCAACCAGGCTGCTTTTATTCCCCCGATCAAGGGGACACAGAGCACTCCCTTCAACAGATATTCCCACTGTAGATGTTCTCTTTCAGTTTAAGGTAAATGGTGGAGAGTGAAGAAAGAGGCAACATCATAGCATAGTTTTTTCCAAATAAGTAATTTTCACAAAAATATTCCTCCTAATTTTTATTCTTTTGACCTCTTTATATCTTGTGGATTTCAGATCTATATGACTCTCAGAATAACCACCCGGAGATTTCTGCAGGTGGTATAGCCTTCCACCGTAGGGTTTCCCATCTATGTTATCTTGCTGCCTCAGTTGGAACTTCCAAGTTTACATCCTGTTACACACTCAGATGTCACCATTTTCTTGTTTTACTGCCACCAAATGAAATGTAAGTTTCTTAAAAACTCTAGTGATAATATCTTTTGTAAAATCTATGATATACCTAATATGGCAATACTCACAGAGTACATCTATAAGAAGATTCTTTTAATTAAATTGAATTCTTCAGGTTTGTCCTAATTAGCATATACAGAGATTGGTATGGTTGAGTGTTCTAAAAATATTTCCTGAATTAAAGAAAATGAGTTATCAAGAGCTCTGGCTTTGCTACTAATTGGCTTTGTTAACTCAGGTGAAGCATCACCTCAAAAGACAATTTCTTACTTATCAAAGAGAGATTCTTTTATCACCTCTAAGCTGCTTTAGCTTTCAAAGTCTCACAATTTTGAAATTCTACACATGGATTTTTCTTACTATAATAGTTTCATGAGTGTGCCTTCTCTGGTCAAGTAGATGTCAAGGGGAATGTGAGTAGGGGCCATATTACATGTGTTTTTGTAGATGTTTGAGTTAATCAAATCCTTTTCACATTCAAACTTTTATAAAGTACCCAAATGTTCTAGATAAGAGAGGATAAGATGGATCAAGTATAATGCCAAGGATGCTACTATTGGGTAGCCTTCTAATTGATGGAGTTTTGGGTGAGTAGGAATCAGTTAAAGGACATAGTGTCTATATAGTATGTTTTTTGGGGGGTCTGCTTTTATGTTTCTCTTCTGAAGATCATAGTCTTTGTGAATTTGTGCTGGTACATATACAAGGTAGGATGTACAGGGTTTGGTAACTGACAAGTCCCATATGGAAGTGCTGTCCATGAAAGCTCAAATGATGGAGTGAACACTCTACCTGTGGGGTTCAGAAAACTTTCACAGGAGAGAGGAACTTAGTGAGTCTTAGAAAATGATTAAGCATTTATGTAGCCGAAAGAGGAGGAAGAAAGATTACCTTAGGTAGAGTAAGAAGGAAGCATTAATCATCTTATCTCTCTTAAGGGATCTGCAATAGCTAAGGAAAAGGTAGAGATCAGGGATCTAAATATCAGCTTTAGAAATATATAGTGACCATAGCAGGCACTAATTCCCCTCTGAGATGCATACCCTAGAGAAACTCTCACATAAGTATACATGAAAACATCACAGAGTATTCATTGTAGTGTGTCTCTAACATTGAAATATAGAAACCAACTAAATATCCATCACCTTATACATGGAGTATATTAATCCATGGGGATATTATAATCAATTAAGATGAATGTACTAACAATACATCTATCAATGTGAGTAAACCCTGACAACATAATGTGGAGCAAAATAATTTTATGCAAATAAAAAGGCTATGTGAATAAATGAGCAAAATAAAATTTAATACTGTTGAGGAGTATATACATAGTTGAACTATGAAAGCATTATGGAAAATGATAAACAAATTTTGGTAGTGGTTCCCTCTGCAATAGGAAGTGTGTGGGAGAAGGATGGGAACAACAAGGGAAAATCAAAGAATTGCAATTGTATGGATGGTGTTTTAGCTCTTAAGCCAAGTTGTAGGAGTGTTTTTCTTTGTAGCATTCTCTAGCATTATCTGAACTTGTTGGACGTCTGGAATAAATGTCCTATAGACATACACACATACTCTTTTTTCATAAGCTTTATTACTGGCAAATGCACATTGGGATAAGTGGCTTAGGACCAAGATGAAAATGGGCTCCCAGTCCTTCCTCCTGAACTCTCTTTGTCCACCTTGCAAGGCAGAGAATCCATGCTCCAGTGACCTTGTCACCGAGAAAAGAGGCTGAGCTATTTGTACCCCTGTTCCATCAACCAGACAAACCTTCCCTGGGCAGAGGCATTAAGTGAGAGACAAAGAGAAGGTCACAAGTGTTTTCTCTACATTTCTAAGAGAGCTGCACTTTCTATTCCATGGCTCCTCCCTTCCCATTTTTATAACTGGAACCCTTAGTTTCTACTTATGACATTTAATTTTAAAAGTTTTTTAAAATATCAAAATGCATCCAAATTATCCATAGCTACTCTGATGGCTTTGTTTAATGTGATTGGACTTGTAAAGAGTTCCATGATTCTTATTTGGAAAGATACCCTTTGAGTGACCATCATGTGCAACCTTTTGCAATATCAAGAACTTTTGATGCTTCACTTTGCTTCCCTGAAGCAGCAGCCTTGTTGCAAACAGGTTATGAGACAGTAAAGCTGGGTAGACTGCCCAGACTGCCCAGGATTGTCTGCGCATTCAGTGTGCCACAGCTTCAGTGAGAAAGGCTGATGAACTAGGAAAAACCCGGCAACGTTTGAATTCTTTCAGACATTGCATACATATAAGGCTTTCTACACATAACACGTTTTCCCCAAATCGTGATACCCAAAGATGACATTGGGAGGCTCTCTGTGAGAAAATGGCCAGGATGGTTGGTGAGTGGAGAGGAAGGGATGCTGGGAGCTGGTTTCCAGAAGGTGGTTCTGTTTGGTTCTAATGTCAAGAGCACAGATCTAATTAACAATTAGACCCAGCTGTTGCAGAAACCAGAGGTAAACTGCCATAGTTAACCAGTGTGTACCTTAGACAGGTACCTAAGAGCAGCAAGTAGGGTTGAAGTCACAGATGATGCCCATCCCCCACCTCCAACATTCTCAGAGGGAAGGACAAATCAGGACAGCAAGGGAAATGAGAAAACAGTTGTATAGATTATAAAGTGTCAGTTTTAGTTTTATCTGATTTGTGATAGGCTAAATTCATAAATTTTTCACCAAGGTAGACCAAAAAAAGAAGATACTATACTTTTATTGGGGGAAACCTATCATAAATAATCTAAGTAATTTATAAGCCCCTTACCAAATATGTCAGTTTAGAAGCAACACCAAGAGTGCCAGACAGTCAGATTACAAGATGCATGTCACAGACACTGGGAGTTACACAATGAAGGGTCCCCAACCAAAAAGTTCTTCGACTTTGGAAGAAAAACCAGTTAATACTTGTAAGCCTTACTTCATAGTACTATTGATGTTACAGGTGTTCAGTAAGATAATGCCTGTACGTAAATAAGGTTAGAATGGCTCACTCCCAAAGAGCTTCAGTGTTTCCCCATAAGGGATATTCCTAGACTTCAAAGCTGAGTCAAATTCCCTGGTCACCCAGCACTGTCTGAGAATTTAGTCATATGGACCCAGACAGGCCTTTCTCATGGTGTTTCTGTATTTTTGTTGCCAGTCTTGACTAGGAGCCAGAGGGAAAATCATTACAATATTTCAGAAATGCTTATTCAGTTTTACTTTTCTTCTCGTGGTGGGTGGACTTGCATTATTCCCCTGAACACATCTGCCACAGATTTACATGTATAATGAGAATGATTCTTTGTTAAAATGTTTTTGCTGTGTTTAGATTTTTATTTCAAAATATTTTGTTGTGGTCAGGATGCACACTTTCCTAAGAGAAACTCCCTTATGAAAAAAAGTGGATAAGCAAAGTGGATGGCTGCATAGGGAAAGGGCAGTAGACAGCTAACATCACAGTGTATGTAATTCCAGCAATAGCCAGCTGCTGGGAGGAAAGAGTCAGCTATCATCTAAACAGAATGTTTGTTGAGGTGTAGACACACAAACAAATCTCGAGTGAACAAATCAATGGATTTTTACATGCATATGGGATCCTTCATGCTCTTCTGAAGATCTTGCCCATGTTGTCCTTCCTACCTCTCAAAATCAAGTAATCGATATTATGATTTCTATCCCCACTGTTTTACTTTCTCCCATTCTTGAATTTCATATAAATGAATTATACAGTGTGTACTCTTTTGTGGCTAGCTTCATCTTCCACTTACTCATTGCTATGTCTGTGAGGTTCAATTGTAATCTTGCTTGTAGTGGATGTTCTCTTTTACGATTGTATAGTATTCTACTTTGTGAATATTCTGAAATTTATGCTTTCTACTGTAGATAGACATTTCATTTGTATGAAATTTTTATCCTTGCCTTGATAGACCAATACACTTGTTTATCTATGTCAATGAATGGGATTGCAGGGTCATAGCATTGACACGTATTTAGCTTTAAAAGTAGATAGTTTCAAAAGGTTCTCCCAAGTGGTGATTTTCATGCAAGAGAAAAAAGTGTGTGTGGGGGCGGGGAGAGAGATTGGACCCATACATCTAGAGGATACACAAGAAACACATGGGACTGTTTCTCAGTGTGAGGTGGAGACGGTGGGGGAAGTTTCTGTTCTTAGGGAAGGATCACCCAAGGAAGACACTGAATCCCTCCCTTTATTCTCTTTGCTACCTCACCTTGCTTCCTGCCTCTTGCTGAAGATACAAATCATAGCCTACAGACAGAGAATGAGGTGAACATGTCAAGTGAAATCATAGAGTTAAATTGAAAATAACTTTTATGTTTTGATACTGAATCAAACAGCAAAAAAGAGACTGTGTTACATTTTCTTAGATATACTCTGGAAAAGAAGGAACATAGTAAGAGTAATAATAGTTAAAGATTAGTCAATAACCTACATAATTATACCTTTGTGTCATTTTCTCCAAAAGCTTAGAATGTACCATAAGTACTGCATCTAGTAATAATGAGTGCTCAACTACTTTAGACTTCCAAAACTACATCACAAAAGTGGTAACAAACATTACAATGTACTGTCTTGACTTTTTGGTTGCTTTGTAAAAAGGAAAAAGCTTCATTTCGCTTCTCTTTAGGAGCCAGGTGGCCTATTACTCTGATACTACAAATCACTATTTTGTTAATTATTCACAAAATAGGTTCTTGTTCAAGGCTTGACGAGTTTGTGTCATGAATATTTGGCAGTCCATCCCAGTCATTCCAAAATTTTTTTGGGGTCAGCCATGTGAGTACATTATCAACTGCAAGCTTTAGAAAGCACCTAACTATTATATGGAGCTTTGGGGAATTTTCTAATTATTTGGTTCTATGACCAAGTTAAGTGTGGATGTGGCAACATCCTGGCTTGTGATCAATGCAAGCATATCACACAGATAACTCAGGCCTGTACAGGGAAAGTGACATGAGAGGTTCTGTAATGTGAACTTGGGCATGTTGCTAAGCCTTGTTGTCTGGCAGAGTGGGGGTCAGAGGAGATAATCTCTAAAGGCATCTGCCAGCCCTAATATTCGATGACTTTTATAATTTTCATCTGGCAATGTGAGTATCTTACCAATGGATCTCAGGGACCCAAATCATCAATACTGATCAAAGGAAACTAATCAGTTCAATTAAACAAATATTGAATTATCACTCTTGGGCTGACACTCATCAAAGAGGTCAATAAAAAGTTGTTGGATAAATGAATGAATGAATGAACGAGTGCATGCATGCATGCATAGGCACTTACTATAAAACCAGATAGTTACATTTCTTGGGGCGGGGGGAAGCAATTAGTGTGCACAGCTGAATGAAATAGTTATAATTAAAATATAAACTGAAAGCAAGTTTCAGCAAATGTCAAGTAACTTTTCTAACATATCAGATGCCATTTGATTGTAGTAATCAGTGTAGTATAGTGAGAAGGAATACCAGGCCAGAAGATACGAAGGCACATCCTGACCCTGCCACCTGCCAGCTTTGAGACACTGAGAAAATCACATGCTCTCTTTGAACCTGGTTCCTTAACCATTAAGGACCTAGTGGACCTTCATACTTTAACTATCAAGAATACTCTTTTTCCTAGTGTCAACAGAAGAATTACTGAGATTGTGGAGATAAGGTTACTGTATTTTGTCATGTATAGTGTGCACTGTTTTGCCCAATTTTTTTGAGGGAAATATAAGAATGCACATCATACATGGGTAGTACCTGAAATACCTTGTACCTGCTCTTGTGTTTCATAGTCATTTTTTACATGAAATTTCGTGTACCATAATATGTTAAAAAATAAATGCTAAAATTCACTTATAATAAAGAAGTATCTAAGTATCACTAAATAAAAAATTCAATTAAAAAATTAAAATGAAAGATATTTTTCCTGAAATTTTGAGCAAAAAATGTGGGTGTGCATTATACACAGCAAAATATGGTACTTTAAAAATTGAAAAGAACTATCCCAGTGTTTATTGTTATTAATAAGCAATATGATATAGAAATGCAGGGGATTAATGCATATTTAAAATTGGATGACATCAGAGAAGGCTTCAGTTGATGTAGTAGCTATGTTTTCATTCCATTTTCCAATATGAGTTGGGCGCAGGGACAGGAGTTCAACACAAACTGAGCATTTATTATATGGCAGAAAAAAAATAAAGATGTGCAATACCAGTGTGTGCTTTTTGACCTTGAGAAGCTCATAGTCCTGTGGGATTCCTAAATATTTATGGAAAACTCACTCTGTGTGCCAAGCACTGTTAGGGACCAACAGTCGTAGTGGTGAACATGTCTTGAAGAAGATACACATCCAGGCATGAAAGAGAGACCTTCAATGTCAACACAGTGCCATCAGTATTTAGGTATAGTGTGGACCAATATTTCGCAAAAACTGAAACGCACTTGAATCACCTCTGATCTCATTCAAATGCAAGTTCTGAACCAATGGGACCGGAGTGGGGCCTGGGATTCTGCATTTATAATAAACCCCCAGCTCATGCTGATGCTGCTGGTCAATGGCCCTCACTTTGAGAAGTCTAAGTATAGAGTAGTATTGGGTAGAGAAAGCACAAGTGGCGTGCATTTAGATACACTAATAAAGACACAGCCTTAGTTAATTGAACTGAGTTATGCATTATTTGGTTTGGGGATTATAGATGATTTTGCTGACACCAAATAATGCCCACATGGCTGGCTGCTGGGTTAACGGTGAGGCCAGAGCTGCGTTTACCCATGCCTGAAAAAAAAAGGTGTTCGACAGAGACTGAGGCTGCTGAGGAGCATTTTAGACATTTATTCAGATATGTCATCTTCCTCTAAGCAGGGATATCCAATCTTTTGGTGTCTCTGGGCCACACTAGAAGAAAAAGAGTTGTCTTGGACCACACATTAAATACATTGCAACATGCAATCACAAAAATCATCTCATAATGTTTTAAGTAAATTTACGATTTTTTGTCGGGCTGCATTCATAGCCATCCTGGGCCACACGTGGCTCGTGGGCCGCAGGTGGGACATCCCTCCATCTAAGATAATTCTGATTTGCTCCTACTTTGCTTTACAATTTCTATAGATTATACATCCCAAGAAGCTGCCTGACTGGTTCATCCCTTAATCTAACTTTGACTTTGTTCCCAAATAGTCTAATGATTCATAAAAAGGATATAAATACAGATAATTAAAAACTATTTTGATCAATATAGTATTAATTATTTCTGCTTGGCACTTCACCATGGTCAAGAAGAAACAAGGTGAGGCGAAGAAGAGGTCAATTTGGTCAACGAGGCTCTGTGGGAATCGGGTTATGTTTGAAGAAGCTTTTAACAATAAATAGCAAATGTCTCAGACATTTCAAGTATGAGAAATGCTGTCGATCTATATTATTGTTGACTTTCTTTTCAACCAGATCGTCTTTGTTTATGATTTTATAGACTGTGTCTGTATAGCAGGAGAGCTACTGATAAAATTCTAAAAAGAAGTCATTTAATGTTTCTCTCCAGAGAATCTATTGATTTTTTTAAAGGGGACCCATATTCTGCCACTTGAAATGTAATAGCTATTTTCTCCAGGGTGCTGTTAAAGTTCAGAATAAGATTCACTTGGAATCTTTTGTCTAATAATAACCTGTAATTAGATTATGTGAGAATGCTTCCCCTGTACTTAGTTACCTGGTTGACTTGGCCTGTGATGAGTACATAAAACCCAGTATATCCCAAATACCTAGAAAGAATGAGAATGTTGTCTCTGAAATAGAATGTCTTTGTGCCATTTCCTTGACTCAAAGGAGCGAAGGAAACATTTACTGAGTGTTTGTATTGTGCCTCGCATTGCAATCAGTACAAGAGAAGATGCTCTCATTCCAGACTCACTCCCCCTCCACCAATCCTCTCTCACTAATAGTTCCTCCTCCTACAGAGTCCTCTAGCCAGAAATCCAGGAGACACCCTCACATATCTGCACTGCACCCTCTCTCTCCCTTTCTGTGTTAAAGGCTACTAATTGGCTGGCTGTGGCACCTGTCCACTTTTCTTAACCCTGCACTACCCTCATGCTACCTCCATCTCTCATTTAGATTACTGAAATTATTTTTTTTAATTTTATTTTTCAATTACAGTTGACATTCAAAATTATTTTATATTAGTTTCAGGCATACAGCATAGAGCTTAGATAATTGCATAACTTACAAAGTGATTCCTCCTGATTATGCAAGTACCAACCTGGCACCATAACTAGTTATAACAATAATTGAAATTACTGACTTTTAAATTCAAATATAACATTATAAAAATTTATAAAAATTCAAACACACAGAAAGTTATGGTATAATATAACAAACATTCTTGTACTTCTCACCTGGTTATTAACAAATCTTAACATATCTACATTCTTTAGACTGATTAAAAACAAATATCTTTGAAGTTCCATTTAGTATATCTCTTTATTTCCTTTTTCCTCCCACTTTCATCAGAGGCAAGAAGCCAGGCAGTTGTGCATCCATGCAATTTATTTGTTTAAAATATTTATTATACCTACACTTATTTATAAACAGCATATGATAGTTTATACATTTAAATATACAATTTGATATCAAATTGCATACAGCATTTTACAGTGTATCACTTTATATATTTTTTAACTTTATGTTTCAGTTGATACATATAGATCTAAGGTTCCCATTGTTTTAGCTATTTAGACCATTTAAAAAAAAAACCAAGGTATTGGGTAGACCAAAAAGTTTTTTTTTCCCCTATAAGATGGCTCTAGTAGTGCTTAGTTGGCTTTAATTTCATTTGAAAGAATTTTGTTAGATTGTATTGATAGCTGTCATATCAGCATGCATTAAAAAATAATTTATCAAAATTGGTAAATTTTGTGTAGCCATTTTAATATTGAAGATGGAAAAAAATACACAATATTTTCAGCATATTATGCTTTATTATTTGAAGAAAGGTAAAAATACAACTGAAATGCAAAAAAAGAAAGATTTGTACAGTATATGGAGAAGATGCTGTGACTGATCAAACATGTCAAAAGTGGTTTGCAAAGTTTCATGCTAGACATTTCTTGCTGGATGATGCTCCATGGTTGGTTAGACCAGTTGAAGTTGATAGTGACATTAATTTAGAACAATCAATGTTATACCATGTGGGACACAGCCGACTTACTCAAAATATCCAAATCAATAGTTGGTGAAAATGAAAAATGTGTCTTCTATTTTATGGAAAAACTAAACAGCCTTTTTGGTCAACCTAATATATCTTTCTCTACTGATGGACTTTTAAGTTGCTTTTCATGTTTTTCTTTTCTTTTTTGGCTGGTACAAACAATGCTACTGTGAATATTTTTCTGTGCCTCTCGTTTGGTAGATGTATGATAATTTCTCTAGATTATATCCCTAAATGTGGAATGTCTGAATTATCAACATATATTTTCAGCTTTACCAAATTGTTCTTTATCTTGGTAGAAATATAAATAAATATATATATTTATATAGTTATATATATGAAATGAGAAAGAGAAAGAGATTGGAGATTGAGTTTAAGTAGCTGGCTCATGTGATTGTGGCGACTGGCAAGTCTGAAACCCCGTTGAGTAAGGTGGGAGGGTGGAGATTCGGGTAGGAGTGAATATTGTAGCACTGACTTCAAAGGCTGGAAACTCAGGTGGAATTTCCATGTTGAAGTGTGGAGGCAAAATTCCTTCTTCCTCAGGTAAACTCAATCTTTGCCCTTAAGCCTTTTTTCTATCAGATGACATCCACCCACATTATCGAGGGAAATCTACTTTACTCAAAGTCTAATGATTTAAATGTTAATCACATCTAAAAATGGTCACGCGAACATTTAGACTGGTGTTTAACCAAATAATTGGGTACCGTACTCTAGCCAAGGTGAGATATAAAATTAACCATCACAATATCCTTTGCTATTTTCTTCTGTTTTATTTGTTATTTTCTTTCTTTTAAAAAATAATATAATGACTGAAAAAATGCAGAGTTCCTTGTAGAATCAAGTTCATAATAGAATTCTTTTTGTTAAAACCAATTACTGTATTTGAATATGACTTTCTTAAGGAAAATAATATGATTTCTAATCTCTTATTTATTAAACAAACAATTTATTGAAAAAGTGAGCATGTTTGTTATAGTGGGTTTAAGGGCATTCTTTAAATATTTTGAATATTAATCCATTATTTGTTTTGTAGGTTTCAAATATTGTCTCTCAGTGTTTAGCTTGTGTTAACATTTGTTTATGGTGATTTCTCATTGAAATTTTTAAATTTTGATGTATTCAAGTTAATCAGTGTTTTCTTTTATGATTTTTACTGTTATGTTTGTTTAGAAAATACTTTCTTCTCCCAATATGATATAGAAATTATCCTACATTTTCTCACACATGTTTTAAAAGCTTACTTTTCACATTTGGCTTTTAATCTATTTAGAGTTTACTTTTTATGCATGTATGAAATCCAGATAAAATTATGTTTATATATATATATATATGTGTGTGTGTGTGTGTGTGTGTGTGTGTGTATATATATATTCAATAGGTTTTCAAAAAGTTTTTAGAACCAGTATAGGTTTACTGAAATTGTTAATATAGTTCCAGAGAGTTTTCACATCTTGTACTCAGTGTCCTACATCATTAACATCTTACATTAGTATGATACATTTGTTACAATTAGTGATCCAGTGTTGACCCATTATTAAGTCCATGTTTTTCAGTTTTCCTTAGTTTTTATTTTTACGTATATTTATTTAAAAAATTTTTTAGTATTGTCTTTTTTTCCATTACGATTTAGTCCCCATAGCCCCCTCTCCCCCAGCAGTGACCGCCCTGTTGTCCATGTGTCCTTTTTCCTTTTCGCTCAATCCCACCACTCCCACCACCTCAAACTACCCCTTAGCTGTCATCCTGCTCTCTATCTATAAGTCTGTCTCTATTTTCCTTGTTAATTCTTTTGTTAGATTCCGCATATGAGTGAAATCATATGGTATTTGTCATTCTCTGACTGGCTTATTTCACTTAACATAATGTTATCTAGGCCCATCCATAGTGTCCCAAAGGGTAAAATTTTCTTTTTTATGACTGAGTTGTATGACATTGTGTAAATGTCCCATAGTGGTTTTATCCACTCATCTACTGATGGACACTTGGGCTGCTTCCGTATCTTGGAGAATGTAAATAATGCTGCAATTAACATAGCGGTGAGTATATTCTTTTGAATTAGTGCTTTGGGGTATTTCAAATATATTCCCAGGAGGGGGGGTCACTGGTCAAAAGGCAGACCCGTTTTTAAGTTTTTGAGATGTCCATAGAGACCTGGGCTTATTTCTGGGCTTTCTATTCTGTTCCACTGGTCTATGGGTCTGTTCTTGTGCCAGTACCAGATTGTTTTGAGTATGGTGGCTTTGTAGTAGAGTTTGATGTCCGGTATTGTGATCCCTCCTACTTTGTGTTTCTTTCTCAAAATTGCTGCGGCTATTCGAGGTCGTTTATGGTTCCATATAAATTTTTGAAATGTCTGTTCTATTTCTGTGAAATATGTCATTGGTATCTTAATAGGGATTGCGTTGAATCTATAAATTGCTTTTGGTAGTATGGACATTTTAAGGATATTAATTCTTCCAATCCATGTGCACGGTATATGCTTCCATTTATTTGTGTCTTCCTTAATTTCTTTTTTCAATGTTGTATAGTTTTCTGCATACAGGTCTTTTGTGTCTTTGGTTAAATTTATCCCTAGGTACTTTATCTTTTTTCGTGCTATATCGAATGGTATATTTTTCCTGATTTCTTCTTCTTCTATTGCATTGCTGGTGTACAAAAACGCCTTTGATTTCTGAATGTTGACTTTGTATCCTGCTGTTTTGTCAAATTCACTTATTAGGTTGAGGAGTTTTTTGGTAGAGTCTACAGGGTTCTCTATGTACACTATCATGTCATCTGCAAACAATGATAGTTTTACTTCCTCCTTTCCTATTTGGATGCCTTTTATCTCTTTCTCTTGTCTGACCGCTGTGGCTAGGACTTCCAATACGATGTTGAAAAGAAGCGGTGAGAGCGGACATCCTTGTCGTGTTCCCGGTCTCTATGGACATCTAATATTCGACAAAGGGGGCAGAAGCATAAAATGGAGCAATAACAGCCTCTTCAACAAATGGTGTTGGGAGAGCTGGACGGCTACATGCAAAAAATTGAAATTGGATCATCAGCTGACACCATACACAAAAATAAACTCAAGATGGATAAAAGACTTAAATATAAGTCGCAACACCATCAAAGTCCTAGAGGAGAACATTGGCAGGAAACTCTCAGATATCCCACGCAGCAATTTTTTCACTGATATGTCTCCTAAAGCAAGGGACATAAAGAAAAGAATAAACAAGTGGGACCTCATCAAAATAAGAAGCTTCTGCACGGCTAAAGAAAACATCAGCAAAATGAAAAGGGAGCCAACCATTTGGGAAAATATATTTGCTAATGATACATCAGATAGAGGTTTGATCTCCAAGATATACAAAGAACTCACTCGACTTTACTCCAAGAAGACAAACGATCCAACCAAAAAATGGGCAAAGGACCTGGGCAGATGCTTTTCTAAGGAGGAGATACAGAGGGCCCAGAGGCATTTGAAAGGATGCTCTGCATCACTAGCCATCAGAGAAATGCAGATCAAAACCACCATGAGGTACCACCTCACACCGGTCAGAATGGCCATCATAAACAGATCCACAAACAACAGGTGCTGGCGAGGCTGTGGAGAAAAGGGAACCCTAGTCCACTGTTGGTGGGAATGCAGACTGGTGGAGCCACTGTGGAAAGCAGTGTGGAATTTCCTCAGAAAGCTGAAAATGGAACTGCCTTTTGATCCAGCGATTCCCCTGCTGGGACTATACCCTGAGAACACCAACACGCCAATACAAAAGAACCTATGCACCCCAATGTTCATAGCAGCACAATTTACAATAGCCAAGTGTTGGAAGCAACCTAAATGCCCATCAGTAGATGACTGGATCAAAAAATTATGGTACATATACACAATGGAATACTACGCAGCAGAAAGAAAAAAGAAGTACTAAACTTTGCGACAGCATGGATGGAACTGGAGAGCATCATGCTAAGCGAAATAAGCCAGGGGGCGAAAGACAAATACCATATGATCTCACCTATAAGCGGTACCTAACCAACAATGCAAAGAAGCAAGGAAAATAAGACCAGCAACACTGAAAGGAAAAGAAATCAACAGAGACAAGAGGGAAGGGGGGGCAGGGAAAGGGAAGGGAAGGGGAAAGTCAAGGAACATATAGCAAGGACTCATGGACAAAACCAAAGGGGAAGAGCTGAGGGAGGGAAGGTGGGAGGGGGCAAGGGAAAGAGGTGGGGGGAAGGCAGAGACAAATGTATTTAAAAAGTAAATAAATTAATTAAAAAAAAAAAGTTTTTGAGATGTCTCCATGCTGCTTTCCCCAGTGGCTGCCCCAGGCTGCGTTCCCACCAACAGTGGAGGAGGCCTCCCCTCACCAGCCCTTGTTGTTTGTTGATTTATTGACGGTAGCCATTCTGACAGGTGTGAGATGATATTAACCTGATAGCACCTTTAGTTTACAAGTCATGTATAAAGTAGATATATTGCAAACATTTCTCTTGGTCTTGGCATTTCTTCTCACATTTTCTTTCTCTCACCTGTCTTTGCACCTTCTTGTACCTGTGTCTGGAATGGTGTCTTAGTCAGTTCAGGCTGCTGTAACAGAACACTATAGACCGAGTGTCCTAAACAACAAACATTTATTTCTCACAGTTCTAGAGGCTGGGAGTCTGATGGTCAGGGTGGCAGCATGGCCAGGCTTTTGGTGTGAGCCCTCTTCCTGGTTTACAAAGGGCCAATTTCTTGCTGTGTCCTCACATGGCAAACACAGTAAATAATGAGCAAGAGCATGTGTCTCTTCTCATAAGGGCACTAATCTCATTTATGAGGGCACCATCCTCATGAACTAATTACCCAAAAAGGTAACACCATCACATTGTTATTGTCTGTGTACTTATCTCTCCCTTTCTCCACTAGAAACTTCCTGTCTTTGGGGAGCATACTTTCTTCTCCTACAGACACCATTCTGCTGACACCATCACATTGTTATTGTCTGTGTACTTACTTCTCCCTTTCTCCACTAGAAACGTCTTTGGGGAGCATACTTTCTTCTCCTACAGGCTCTGGTGTTTAGTATAGTGCTTAGAAGATAACAGATACTCATCAAATATTGGTTGGATGAATTGTTTTGTGAATGGTTCTTGCCCTGAGAAAGCAAATGTAATTTATTTGGATCTACCAGAGAACAATTGAAGGTGAGCTTGTGTAATATTGACTCCATCTGCAAAAAGATTTAGAAGAGTCTGAAATTAAGTTTGAGGTTAGTGTCAGCATAAATGTGAGGTGGGTGGGTGGATGGATCACAATGTGAGATTTTGGCAAATTTGTAGGTGTAAAATAACCAAGAGTCTGGTTAAAGGCAGCAATTTGAAAACAGGAAGGGAAGAAGTGTAGTAACATTTTAAAATAAGAAACAGCTGGACCCAATGACAGATATTTTTCAGTGAAAGAGAAAGACAGAAGAAAAAGATAATTAATACTAATGCTGGTATTCTCTGGTGCTTGCCAGAATGCTTTCAAACATAAACTCTTATATTGCTGGTGGGAACATAAATTGCTACCAACTTTCCACAAAATATTTGTGTATTATTTCTCAAAAGCCTTCACATAAAACACCATTTGACCCATTATTTATATTTCTAGGAATGCATCCCAAGGAAATAATTAGAAATTGGAATAAATATTTATGAACAAATATGTGCATTATTTATGAGAACAAGAAACTGGAAACCACCTAAAAATCCAGTACTATGAAAATGATTATGTAAATTATGATATATATTCATGTGAAGGAACAAAGTACAATCATTAACAATTATATTTATAATGCTTGTTATAATAATGAAAATACTTATGATATAGCATTAAGGAAGGAAAGTAGGTTATAAAATTATATTATCTCAATTATGTAGAGAAAAATGCTTAGTACAAGGCTAAAAAATAGACGTCTTAAATATTAATGATGGTTGCTTCTGGGCAGAGGGAAGAGGTGATTTTCTTCCCTGCTTCACTGAATGTCCATGATTTCTGAATTTTTTATCTTAAGTATTAGTTTGCTAACCCCGAGGAGATTTTAAAAATCATTTTTTAAAGTGCGTTTTGGAAGTAGAGACAGTTTTACATGTAAACCCCAATGCTCCCTCCTCTATATTATATCCTCTGAATTAAAAAATAATAACTCCCTCCTTTTATACTTTGTCATTTGTTAATTTGTCCATCCTGCAAAATACATGTTACACTCAATGCTTGAAATGGGCAATGTGACACATATTCTCTGCCTTAAAAGAGCTCCAGTTTATGGGACAGGTAATCATATAATTAACAGAGTGAATGAAAACCATATATAACACCCAGCGCATATATTTCTATAGGTGCTTGAGACCACAGAGAAAGGAGGGGCTGGTTTTGCTTATCTGGGAGATAGATTTGAGTTGGCTTGTAAAGCTCTCAAAGACATTCACTTGTTAAAGAATCAGCCCTGGGAGAGTAGGGACTGGTAGTCACAGGTAAGAGGAGATACAAAGTTTACATTGAAATTGCATGTTGATGGAAGATAGACTACGATTAGAGAGGAATTAGTCTAAGTAGACTGAGGTAGGTAATTTATGGACTCGTTCACCATAACATGGTGCTTGGGCTTGTTCGATGTGTATTGTGTAAGTGGGAACCTTTGGAGGTTTGATTTAGCAGAGAATTGACATGACCATTTTCTACTTGTTTCACTCAGTTTCACCCTCAGCACAGTCCAGGGTCTGGCACACAGCTGTTGACAGACGTAGGTCTCAGCAAATGGTGGAGGTGGAAGAGGACCTGACTTTGGCCACAGCCATGCTGTGTCTCCGGGGGGCGGAGATCTCTTGCGGGTGTTTTGGAATCGGAGTCTGAAACAAGGATGGACGATAGCTCATGGTTGGGTTTCTCAACATTTTCCTCGTTATTGGCTCCCTAATGAGCCTTTTTAGAGACTTTTTACTTCTGGACATCCCCGTGGAATTTGAATAACACTGTATATTTGTTTAAAAACTGTTTATCTATGCCTTATACATAAAAAATTTGTTTTTTCATCTCTGCTTTTCAAAACCAATCATTGTCCCCTTGGTGGTGATATCATCCCTGTTAGGAGGGTATGAGTTAGAGCCTTTTAATTAAAAGTTTAACCATGATAAAATACACATAACAAAGTTTACAATTGTGACCATTTTCAGGTGTGTAGTTCAATAGTGTAAGTACACTCATTTTGTTGTGCAGAACTCTTTTTATTTTGAAAAACTGAAAATCTGCATCTGGGTAACAATTCCCCATTCTCCTGTCCCCCAGGACCCCACCATTCAACTCTTTAAAAAAATTAATTGAATTTATTGGATTACATTGATTAATAAAATTACATAGGTTTCAGCTGTACAATTCTATAATACATCATCTCTATGTTTTACTGTGTGTTCATCAGCCCAAGTCAAGTCCTTCATCACCATTTATTCCCCCTTTGCTCTCTTCTAGCTCCCCTCATCCCTCTAACCTCTAGTAATCTTCTTACTATTGACTGTGTGTATGAGTTTTGTTTTCTTTTTTGCTTAATCCCTTCACCTAACCTCCCAATGTCCCTCCCCTTGGAAAGCTGCCAGTCTGTTTCCCATATCTATAAGTCTATTTCTATTTTGTTTGTTTGTTTTGTTCATCAGATTCCACATATAAATGAAATCATATGATACTTGTTTTCCTTGGGTTGGCTTATTTCACTTAGCATACTAGTTTCTAGCTCCATCTATACGATTGTGAAAGGTAAGATTTCCTTCTTTTTTATGGCCACGAAGTATTCCATTGTGTAAATGTACCGTACCATTTTTATCCACCCATCTGAATTTGGCCGGTCTTGGTACCTCCCATAGGTAGAACCACACAATATTTTTTGGGACTGGCATATTTCATTTAGTATATGTCTTTAAATTTCATCCCTGTTGTAGTGTAGGTCAGAATTCCCTTTCTTTTTAAAGCCTTGCTAATATTCTCTTGTATGTAGATAGCACATGTTATTTATCCATTCTTCTGTCACTGGATACTTGGGTTGTTTCCACCTTTTGACTATTGTGAATAATGCTGCTATAAACTTGGGTGTGCAAGTATCTCTTCAAGACACTGCTTTTAAGTTTTTTGAGTATATACCTAGAAGTGGGAATGCTAGGGAATAAGGCAATTTTATGTTTAATTTCTTGAGGAACCACAATACTACTTCAGATAGTGCCTACACCATTTTATATTTCCATCAACAGTGCACAAGGGTTCCAATTTCTCCATATTCTCACCAACATTTGTTGATTTTTTTGATAGCCATCCTAATGGATATGAGGTGATATTTTATTGTGGTTTTGATTTGCAATTTTCTAATAATTAATGTTGAGCATCTTTTAACATACTTGTTGGGCATTTACATATCTTCTTGGGTAACTGTTTATTCAAGATTTCTGTCCATTTTTAAATCTTTTGTTGTTATTGAGTTTTAGGAGTTCTTCATGTCTTTTGAATAATAATGCCTTATAAGATATACAATTGGCAAATATTTCCTCATATTCCATAGGTTTACTTTTCACTGTGTTCACTGTGTCCTTTGATGGAGTTAGGGCTTTTTAAATTTCAATGGACGTTTAAGTTTTCCATGGCCTTTGATATTCTTTTCCCATTTCTTCTTCCCCTGGTAACTAGGAAGTTGGAATCCAGATGGTGGTGTCCTGGGCCTGGGCAGACATTGACATTCAACCTGGTACCTAGGGCTTGGGGACCGTGGTGCCTTAGGAAAATTCTAGGCACAGGATCCTATAGATTTCTGTATCATTTAGAGAAAGGTGGATATTATCCAGTGAGTCAACCTAAGCAGAGCGCGATGAGAAGGATGAATCACACCACACTCTTAAAACAACAAGAACGGAGAAGAGCCATGAGTGGATTAAAAGTAGAAGTACCCGGACTGAGAGCAGGCATTCTCTTCTCCATATTCCCTTTTTCACTCCATTTGTTAATTTCACAGACTGTTAACTGTTAGTTTAAAGCTATTTCCACTTTGTCTACATAATCAAGCTGTTAACCTATCTTATTGGCGTTTTCTATATGAACCTGGAGGCACCTTCCTTGAGGTTTTCTTTTCATCTAGACATTTGGTCAGAACCAACAGTTAGAGGTGAGCTCTCTGGTAGACAGCTCCAGTCAAAGCCCAGCCAGAAAATTAATGCCTCTCAGGAAGTGAGGAAGTCTTGACTTCACTCTTAATTTATGCATTAAGCCATCACCTTGTATGAAGATTAAAGTTCTTGCAACAAGAGGGTAAAAAAAATTCTTCTTGGTTATTCCTATGGGAGAGAGGTAATGCATTTAAAAATCTTTCTAATGCCATGACCATAAGATTAATGCTGTAATCCAGTTTGTTATCTGTCTGCTATGTCTCCTTGTGTCTAGCATAAGTCAATAGAGCTTCACTTCTCTAATTGAAATCTGTGTGCTGATGGAGTCTGTTCGTGGAAATGAAAGGTGGCTGCCATAATCTGTGGGGAGTTGAATTAATCCCCTGGGAGTGGGGCTGACCTAATTACTCCACTCAGAAATACTGGGTTTACTTTTGCTTCTGCAGTCAACAGCCACGGGAAAGAGGCCAACCCGCCATTTGGCCAATCTTGAATTGCTCTGAACCCACCTAACATGCCGTTGTGAGACCTTTTCATTGGACAGTGCTAGTTCTTATGATTTTCACCGTTTTATTTGAAGATATCATTAAATTAAATGAAAGGGCCAATTTGCCAGTCACATAGTAATCTATTTCTGCCCTATATTTGTCAAACTCACACATTATTTATTGAAGTTATGCCTCTGCTGCTTAAAAGTTATGCTGCTCAGAGAGATTATTGGGAGAAATACAAAGTTTAAATCCTCTCAGAATCATTAAGTTTCACACAAGTATTGCAACAACAACAAAAATAATTTTTGAGCATATATCATGACTCAGACACTGTCCTGAGCATGTTGTAAATATTTTCTTATTTTATGCTCACAACAATTTTTGAAGTAGATGCTGTTAATATTCCATATATATGATATATGATATGACATATCTATCTCTATCTCTGTATCCAGTTTTAAGAAATCACTGAGAATTTAAGAATCTGCCCAATGTCACAAAGCATCTTAGTCCCAGAACCATGTTTTAAAGTGAGGTCCAACTCCAGAACTAGGCTGCTACATAAAATACAGAACTCTCAGTTAGGTTTGAATTTCAGATAGGCAATGAAAAAGAAATGTTTGTATACATATGCCTCAAATATTACAGGGGACATGCAAATACTTAAGAAATTATTTGTTATTTACTTGGAATTCAAATTTAATGAAGTGTTCCATGTGGGTTGTTATGCTTGTTTTATTTTGTTTTTTGCTAGAGCTGGCAGCCCTGTTTATAGCCCCTGTTCTTAAGCACTCTGCCATAGTGCACTACCCTTGCACAGTGAGGGGCTGAGGGCTGAATGGGAAGCTGTATCACTTAGAGCCCCACAGCTGATTCATGGCAGAGTAGCTCCTCTCATTTCCACTTCACCCTAGACAGAGCTACTCCCTCCCTTTTCTTATCATTTTAGATCCCAGGTTATCATGCTTAGTTCAATTCTGCAAAGACTTTGGGGTCTTTGTCAGGGAGTAGGTATACATTTGCACTTATCCATGATAAATCTCAGTATCTATTATTGGCCTACATTTTCAACATAGCAGGCCTAACATTTGGGGGTTGGTGAACAATCACTATTCAATGAATGTAGCATTTACTTATTCATATAGCATATGAACATACCTATTTTTTTTGTGGTCCTTTGAAGTGTTAAATATTTAAGTAATGATAATGACATCACAACTAGCATAGAGTATCCAACATAGAATGTTGCTTAATAACTTAATGAAGACTTTGGCTTCATTTAATATTGTTCTCTATTCATGTGCTTCACCTCATAGTGATTAAAACATCACATGCTGATCCCAGCTGGGCCCTTAGATTTTTTGAGACCTTGAGCAAGATTCTTCCTGCATCTTAATTCTATCATCTATAAAGTGAAAAGGGAGACTGGGTGTTTCTCTCCTAATGTTGCTTTTGCCCTTGATAGTCTATGGTTTCAGGACCTGAGAAAGACTGGCTCAGGTGTTTCATAACTGGTTTTTGTAACGAGTATTATAATGACATTCTAGGATGTGTGTTTGTTTCATTCATGTGTGGGTCAATCCTTTAATTATGTTCTTAGCCCTAGGTTGGCTCCTTAAATCAGATATTTTGGCCAGTTCGTCCTCTGTATGGACATAAGAATGGTGTCTAATAATTCTATCATTTTCCCCATGGAAATCAGCACAATTCTGGGTAATAGAAGGTGAATGCAACGTTTTCTATTGATCGATTCATTATTTAATAGTCTGTGGGCACCAGACAACTGAAGGCCCCATACAATCTGCCCAATCCCACTTTTCTTTCCATGCTCTTTTGTCACCAATCAACAGAGTGTTTCAGTCAATAAAATGACTTCCTCTTATCTAAATATGTCACGCAGTGTTTTGCCTTTGTACTTTTGCTTGTACTCCTTCATCTGTAGTACCCCACCTTCTTTGGTTAATAAGGGGCTCACTGCATGCCAGGCACTGTCCTGCATTAACTCATCCAATGATCTCAACAACCCAACTAAGCTGGTGCTATTCCTCTTCCCATTTTACAGGAGTGGAAACTGAGGTATAGAGAGATTCAGTGACTTTTCCAAAGCTGTATGGCTAGTAGATGGAAGCAAAGGTTTCTGACCCAGGAGAGCTTGTTCTGAATGCCATTCTCTTAGCCACTGCACAAAATGACCCCTGTGAAATTTCTACCTATCTGTGGTTGCTAGATAAGGGCCCCTAAAGGTGACCTTGTCCCCATCCTCAGAACTTGTGATTGTCACCTTCCATGGCAAAAGGGACTTTTCTGTTGTGATTTAGCTGCGGTTCTTGAGGTGGGGAGAGCATTCTGAACAAAACAGCGTTGGGGCGGGGACAGTATCCAATGTAATTACAAAGGAGGCAGGAGGGACAAAGTTGAAGAAAGAAATGTGACCTTGGAGTCAGGGGTCATGGTCATAGAGAGATAGGTTGGTAGACACTATGCTGCTGGGTTTCATGATGGAGGACGGAGCCGGAGCCAGAATGCAGGTGGCCCCTAGAAGCTGAAAAAAGCAAAGAAACCGATTCTCCCCGAGAGTTTCCAAGAGGAATGTCGCCCTGCTGGCACCCTGATTTTAGACTTCTGACACCCAGAAACAAGAATAAATGTGTGTTGTTTCAAGCTACAAGGTTGGTGGTAATTTGTTACAGCAGCCATAGGAAACTAATATGCCATCTTCTAAGACCCAACTGCAGTGTCTCCTGCTGTGAGCCTTTCCCTGACATGTGCAGGTTGGTCGGCTGCTCCTCATCTGTGCTGTGTTGCTTGGGGCTGTTCGCAGCCCTTATTTATTATAACATACTCACTGGTTTATGCCTCAGTCTTGTGCACATTGATGAGTTATTACTTTTTGATTCCTAAGATCCTGCCCTGCTCTCTGGTATATAAACATAGTACACTAAGTGTTTGTGGACTGACTGTCCAAATAGTCCAGAGAGTGGATCGGGGTCCAAGGATCACAAGGAGAGCAACCCAGAAACTCTATCGTATAGAGAACAGCTGTGTGGCACACGGTCCTGGGTCACTGACAAGTTGTGCGACATTGGGAAACTGCCTTGACTCCTCTGAGTCTCAGTTCCATACGAACTTAAAATATCTCCTTTACACAGTAGTTATAAAATATTAAGAAAAAAATGGAAGCACCTGTCAAGCCAGCCAGTTAGTTAATTACCTTATCTTCTGCGAGAGGGGAGACGCAGTTCAGAGGCTTGGCGTGTGGTAAGAGTGGACAGTTTCTTCCCCTCCCGTGGCACGACCTCCCCACAGCACCAGTATGATGCCAGCACTTAACAGGCTCTCACCGCACAGTTGTCTGCACAGTGGAGAAAGTAGCAATCACTGCCCTTGGCAAGCACATACTAGGAGTAGGAAGCATGGCTTGTTTTTTGTCTTCACTTTGGCCTCTTTGGTGAACAAGGGCCAGAGTTATGTTTTAAAGCCAGAAGGTAATGCTGCCTTTGGAAAAAAAAGAAATAAGGCTTGTTACAAGACTGTGTACACAGCAGGGTTTGTTTTGGTTTGAGGGGTGAGCTGGAAAAAGCCCGCGGCATTTCTGCGCTCAAGTTTCTGGTGGCTCCAGCAGTCTTCAGGAACGTCCATGGGTCAAAGTCATGGCAGGCCTGTGGTTCTGGGCTGTCCCTCTGGCCCTCCCTAATCTCAAGTCCAGTGCTCATTCTCTTCCTTATGTTTAGAAATGAGGAAATTGAGACTCGGTGCGTAGACAGGAGCTACCTGTCATTACTCTGTGCCCTTTACCAGGCTACCTGGGGATATCAGAGATATCAAGAGGCAAGGAGGGCAAGAGGAAGCAAACACCCCTTCAGAACAGGAAGGAGAAGCTACAAATTGGTGAGAAAGGAGAAACAGCAAAGGGGAAGAAGAAGCCAAAAAGCTGGAGTTTCCTTTTGAATGGACCTGTCAGGCTGTTAGGCTGTTTCTCTGTTCCTCCTATGTGACTACGGTTTTACCTATGCCTGCCTCGTACACACACCCCAGTCACCTCACCAGAATAGCTCCTACTCATCCCTCAAGAATCAGCTCAGGAATTGCCCTTTCCTGATCACATCACCTGGAACACAGTGTTCCCCTCACCTTCCTGCTCTCTGCGTGCCTGCCTGTCTTCTTCCAAGGACCATGAACAACTTAGGCGACTGTATTGTCACCTTCAGAGTTCAAAGACCATATGGTCTAATTCCAACACACCTGGTATAATGAATCATTTGGAGATTTCCGCCAACAGCTCCAATATATGTACTCCTAGTTTGACATTATTGCTTAGCATAGATTATGGGATTAACTGCTAGAGTGTTAATGTTACCAGATTCTGAATGGAACAAAATATCAACGCCAGTCTATCAACATTTATTTGTTGGAATTGGCAATTCATTTATTTATTCATTAACAAAATCACTTTTTCAGTGAACGTTTATTAAGCACCAATAGTTTGACTCATTGTGTTCATTCATTTATTCATTCTACATGTATTTGAGTGCCTGTTAAACGCTAAAGCTGTGTATGTGTTGGTGAATATAACAGGAATGTTTCTCCCATGCAAATCTCATAACATAGTGGAGGAAACAGACAATACAAATGGAAACACACAAATGTAAAATTATGAATTGCGGTAATTGCTTTGGGGAAAACTAAAAAGGTGCAATAATAGAAAATAAAACTGAAAGGGTGATTAGAGAAGCCCTGTCTCAAAGGAAGTGACAATTAAGCCAAGCATTCTGCTAGGCAGTGATCTCTGGAGGAACTGAGAGACTGGTGGGCAATATGCACAGAGGTCTTGAGGGCAGTTGTGCCTGCTAGGGACCGCTGCAGGAAACAGGATGCAGATCAAGAACAAAGTGCGGATGCCCAACTCCAGGTCAGCCCTCCAGGAAAGGGCTCCCGGAGGAAGTGGCGTTTCAGATGATTCCCTCACTCCCAGAGAATGGGATGGTGTATTTGAAACCTTCCAGACAAGGAGATTAACATCTGGTCTTAACTTTTCTCCCACCTTCTGCTTCTCTACTTTCCAGTTTATGCTACAAGAAGGAGCTTTCTAAGCCTCATATCAGAATATTTAGTCCCCTAATTAATAAATAGTTTCCCGCCCTCTATACTGAAGATATAGAATAAACAACTTGGAGTGATGTATTTCAGAACACAGTTTCAATGTCAATAAATGTCCCCTTCTTGTCCTCAATTTCATTGTTACTTAGCAGTAAATTCTCACCTGGGCTCCTTCATGTGTTGGTGGTATCCCAAGATAGTCCCTGTAATTTGACAAGCTCCAATTTCTAGGCTTCCACTTTAAAGTCCAGACGAATGGTCCCCTGGGTGACACCCACCCTTGCCACTCCCTTCACCCCATTCCACCCCACACCTAGAGATAGTTAATCCTCCCTGTCTTGTGTTCTTTCATGATATCTTGTACCTACGTCTATTTTAGAGGTGATCTCACTAGACTATAATTATTTTGGGGTCTGTTTTCCTCACTAGACATTGTGCTTCATGAGGGCAAGTGTTTTGTCTTAGTCCTGTTAATCTTTGTACTCCCAGGACTGGACAGCACACTGATTACATTGGAGGTGAGCAGTCAGTGGTTTCTAATTGGATGGATGAATGAAGAGAAGGGGAATGACTTACTGGGTGAATTCTCATGATAACAGTTTAGCTTAAAGAATACAGGCTGGCAGGAAGATCAGAAGGAAATTAAGAAAGACAAAAAAGACTGTACTTAAGGCTATGAGGAATGTACAGAAAAAAAGTAAAAAATGTTGGTTCCAAATCGCCAATTTTCTGAATTCATAAAAGTCATTAAAACAAAACAGGATTAAATATTCACCACACCCATCCATGGTTACATCTGGGAACTAGGTAGAGCAGCCCTATCTAATAGTTATATAGTTAGAGTCTTGTGTGTAACTTTGAATATTTTAGTATCCACATTTAAAAAATAAAATAGAAATAGATGAAATAAATTTTATTTATTTAGCTCAATGGATCCAGATATTACCATTTCCCCACTTAATCAATGTAAAATATTAATGGAATACTTTAATTCTTGGTTTCTTAGTGAGTTTTCAAAATCTGGCATGTATTCTACTCTTACAGTAGACCTCAACTTGGAGAAACCTCATTTCAAGTGCATAATAGCCATATGTGGCCAGTGGCTACCACTTTGGACAGCTCAGAGCTAGAGCATTTGGGTATTTCCAAATATTTTTCTCTTTAAGGAATTATTACTCACCTGCTTGTTTTCATTGCATAGGCAAGAAAACAATTTTTATTTAATTTTTTTTTACCAGAGGCTTTAATTAACATTTTACACAATTGCACCAAGCTGGTTTACATATGCTATCCAATGTCTTTGGAACTCATATTGCAGGACGTAGGGATGGGAAAGGAAGAAAAAATGTAAAGAAGGAATTAAAATTCCCATTCACAGAAACGTCTGAGTAAAGTATAAATTTGTAGATCCTTCCTAAAAAGTTACCAAGAACCTTAAGGATGTTCATACCTATTATTTGGCATAAGGATCTTACTTCCAGGGAACATTTGGAAGTGCAGACCAAGATTTAAGCAGCGAGGTTTTCATTGGCATTTTATTACACATATTAATGGAGATAATTCAAAGTCCAACATTTTTGGAGAGGTAAACTGTGGTACATACTTATAATAAAATATTATTTTGCCACTAACGTTCATGCTTGGAAGATTTTTGATGATGCTAGAAATGGTCTATGATGTAACGTTAAGCACAAAACATAGGAAACAAAATTGTATAGTCAATATTCAACAAGCTGTAAACAAGGTGCAGTGGAAGACAGAAAGGAAATAAAGTAAAGTGATAACAATATCTCAGAATTGTGGAATCATGAGTGGCTCATTTTTTGTTTCTGCTTTGATAAATTTTTTTTACAAGGCATGTGTTTTATCCTACGTCCATAAGCAAGCAGCAGAAACATGGAAAATACATTACCTTGCTCACTTTCCCACAACCTCCAGAGCTCTAGGAATCCTCCTCATACCCTCTCTCCTCCTCACACACATGATCTATGTCCTCCCCCTGCCCCATGGCTTTGAGGATGATGGGGAAGGGAAATGGCTTGACACAGGGGCCGGGCCTGGAGGCAGCTGAGCCATGGACAGCTCACAGGAAGACAAGGTGGGAAACCAGCCTTCCTGTCTCGGACTCCTAGTGCAGATTTGGAATATACCTCATCACCTGCCTGGATCCTACTCGTCATCTGTAAAAAACAGGGATTGTCATTGCAATGGGTTTTCTTAACTCCTCCTGACTCTTAGCTCCTTCAGAGCTCTCTGACAGAAAACTTAGGCTTAGCAATTTTTTCTCCCCTCCCCACAACACATTTTCAGTTCCAGCTTCTCTGATTCTAACATGACCCCCCACCCACTCCCAAAAGATGATACAAAAGCAATATCCACAGCAATAGCTCAAGAATGGGATCTTGTCTAATTATTACGCGCTGTTCTATAATGTCTCTTTTGGGAGACACGGTTTGCCTTTATATTGCTTAATGTCTACATTTTCTCTATACAAATCAAATTCAAACAAATGATTAGAAAAACTAGTCTCTGAAATGCTTAGAGCTTTATTATAGCTCTGTTACCTAATCTGACACATTGTTAATTCTGTGTATGTGTTTATTGACCAGAACTGTTCTTAGATTGCTAGATCCCAACAAATCAAACTTCGTATCTCTTCTGAAAACTGTGGGATGCAAGGCTGTCAGATATCTCTGCCACCACAGTATCATCAGCCTCCCGAGCTTTTGCTCACTTCTTTTACTAAAATATTGACTTATATTCATTCACCAGATATTTTGGAACTATTGCCCTGGTCACTACTTTTTGACAACCATCAACTATAAGGAGACTATAGAGGAACTTTTGGGTTTAGAACATTAGGATACAAAGTCAAGTTCTTCCTCTTATGAGCTGTGTGAACTTGAGCAAGATAATTTATCTCAGACTCAGTTCCCTTTTCTGTAAAATGGGGGTAACACTACCTGTGCCACAGGGCTGTTATGAGTATTCGATGCAGTCATTTGTGTAAATAACCAAGTTCCTGGGGTCACCATGACATTGTTATTTTTTACGTAACTGTGTTTAAGGTAGGTAGAAGTGGTGAAATACATTTTTTTATGAGGTACAAATGTTACCTCTTGTAATACTTGCATCCTGGTGATGAGAAGATGGGTTACTTTCAGCTTTTGAATCTGGGGAATACATGAATGGGGCATAAAATCTGGGACATGGGGACAAATAGAATATTGATATCAGGAAATACACGTTTGATGCAGTGATGCTGTCTTTGGTTATTAATGAGGTGAGTGTAAGGTTACAGGTGCAGGGATCTTTTGAAAGTAAAATTTCAGAAGCAGTAATGATCTAAGTACGGCCTGCTGAGGGAGCGAGCTAACATTGGAACACGGACTTTGTGCTGTAGCTTTCATTGTTAACACCATAGATCCTTGACCACCAGACACATGCACAAACAAGGAAAACAAGAGGCTCAACACTGTTTGTTTGCACAAGGGTTTCCAGCTCCCAGGTGGCAGAGCTGGGCTTTAAATTCAGGTTGTGTGGCTGAGAAACTCATAGTTTAAGTGCTAAAAGCATAAACTCTGAAATTGCTAGTCATGGATATTATAATAAATGCAGATAACATCTAATGAGCACTTCCTATCTGCCAAGAGATTTCTAAGCCTTTTATACATACTATTATTTAATCCTCATCACACTCTATTAGACAAATAATACTACATTTCTCATGTTATAGATGAGGAAACTAAAGTGAAAGATACTAACTTGCCTGACATCATGAACTCAGAAGTGAATGTGATGAGACCCAGACATAGGCATTGTGGTTCTGGGGTCCTCCAACTGAACACTAATGTAATATTTTTAGAAATCAAACCTCAAATAGGGGTTAAGACTTGAGAACTTTATAACCTATACCTAAATACTCACTTAAAGAATCTATAATTTAGAAGGTAATCGTTTGGTAAAGTTTTCTATATTTAATCAGAAGTGAGAATGGAAAAATTTTCAGGGCAGTAGGTAAAACTAGACAACTCTGCAACTGGATCTGATTTGAATACCTATTTTCTGATCAGACTTGTCTTCATCTAATTTTTGTGTTTTCTAAGGAAAAAATGGTCATAGTTGCTGGCTTCTGCCTGCTTGGCTGTGCGTTTAGAGAAAATAAAATATATTCATTTATCTTATGATGGTGTTGGTCAGCAAGTTATGGGCAACTCATCTTGTTGATATCCTCATCTGATTTTACTTGCTCAGGTCATTACCACATTTTTTAAAATCCCCCTTGATTTTTTTCTGTCCATTTTTATTTTTTTATACTTAGTGAAAGTAGGTTTAGAGAGAAAGAAGAATAATAGATTTGTGAATTTTTGAATGACTTAATAAAGATGGTTGCCATGTTTGACTGTATTGGCTGAATACCACAAAACGACACCATTCGTAGTGTCTGTGATGTGAATACCACTTCCTAGAATTGTGCGGTGTGGTCGTGTACCTGCAATGAATATCGGTGTGTGTGCGGGAAAGGTGGCATTCACGAAAGAACATGTCTGTGTATGAATATGTGACTAACGTGTCTAAGGATTCATGAGTGCACATGTGTGAGTTTGTGTGTGTTTGTGTCTGAGTATGAGTCCTGATTGTGTAGTGGGAGAGATGGGGCAGGAGAGACCAAATACCTTAATCTTCATAAAACATGAGATTGCAGCAAGAGGAGTCCTCTGTGTCTTTTGCCAAACTGAAGAAGTGACATTGTAGCGTGAAGTGTGGAAGGCTGCATTGACCAAATGCCAAATCAAAGTACTCAATAACTATCCCAAATTCCTCCATATGAGTTCTTTTTCAAAGAATGCATCACTTTTTAGTCTGAACAGCATGATTTAGTTTTCTTCAGTATAGCAGAATATTTAACCAGAATTGTATTTCTGAGCTTTACTCATAGCTTCATGAGCATTTTTCTTACTAGTACCTGTTCTTCCACATCTGTAAAAATAGTAAAACCAACAACAAAAAGCCAAATATATGTGTGTATTATATGTTATATATAATATGTATAATTTTCTTGTACCTCAAAGAAGAGATGTAAAATCAAATAATAAAACGTGATAAAAAGTCATTCTTAACTTATGACAGGTCATACAGATGTACTAAATTTCTGATTTACTTCTGTCTTAATGTGTCATTAATTCAGTTCATTCATTCTTCAATAAACATTGTCTGAGCAGATACATTCCTCCAGGCATTGTGGTAAATGTTTGAAATACCCACACCGTCCGCAAAGTACTTAGAGCCTATATGAGGAGACACGTGCATAAACAGACATTAAGACAAAACATGGTAAGACAACATTGTGACTTTGATACACTCACATTCTAATTGGGAGAAGAGACCAATAGTGTAGAAATTCTGATGGACTGAGTGCTTCTCACCATTGGTGGCCAGTCTCATATCATAGCAACAGTACTGAAATCAGACAGATATGGGATCAAATCCTGGTTTTGTTTATGCTAGCTGTGAGACCTTGGGAAACAACCAATTCCTATACCTTTCTGTTTGTTCTTATTTCTGTAAGGAAGATACTATAACCTACCTAGGTTTTCTCAAGAGCCTAAAATGTTAGCATGCTTGATATTGAGTTATGACCTGGAGCATGGTAGACATTGAATAAATGTTAGCTATTGGCTATTTCTGTTATTATGCGATGGGTTTATTTGCCTCTATTCATTTAATTAAATCATGTTTATTTCTTTAAATCTCTCTCTGTATTCCTACTATCAGTAGTAGGCTCCAGTTTAGATCTTCATCACCATTTGAATGCCTACAAATGTCTCCTCACTTTTCCAAACTTGAACACTCAATTCTATTATCTATCCTACCTGAAATTTGTGTATCTAAACCATGCCACCTACCACCAGCTTAATTAAGCCCCTGGAAATTTCCATCTTGTTTCTTGGATTAGGTCCATGTGTCTGAAAGTGAATAGCACATGAGAGCAAATGATGGGAATTACCTTTTCTGAAGAAGACGTACCATAGTGTCTTGATGCAGGGCTTTGGACCATCTGACCTCATTAACTTTCTTTTAGACTTGGGAGTCTTGGTACAGAGAAACATTTCCTTCTTTGCAAAGGAGGTCAGGGAAAGGGCAGTACAGTGTTTTCCACTGATGGAATAACAGTTACAGTGGGAGATCACGTCCCTCTAGGAGCCTGGTGCTTATTTTTAGCTCAGCTCAGAGGACTGTAGCCTATTTTAGCCAGCCCTGGGACTTCCCACAGCAATCTAAGAGATGAATGTCCTGGCTAAAAATACACTCACATATTCTAAGTGAAAGAAAACCGTGAATTTTAAAGTAGAGAGATGATACTCATCGCCAGACTATGGGAGGTATGTTTTGACTAAAAAAGAATTTGGCTTTTTTTGGATATTTGGCTCCAAAATTTCTCTGACAGTGTAATGAAAGGCTGTATTGGAGAGTTGAGACCTGGGTTCCATTCCTGTCCACACCCGTTAGCGAGGACAAGATTTAATCTTGCTGAGTCTCAATGTCCTCATTTGTGAAACTGAAACAATGGTTCCCATCAGAAAGTGTGATTGTGAGAACTGAGTAAGATAAGGGATGTAAGATGCCTGTCACATGACAGGTGCACAGGACAGGAGAGGTACTTTCATCCTTATGAGGGGTGGGTTCTGGTGTGGCTACGTGGGTTTTCATGGGCTGTGTTACTGCAACATCACCTTGGATGTGGTGCTTAGCAAGAAGATACATGAAACAAAGGCTGGTCTATCATCTAGATAAGGGAAATTAAAAGTGTCGTAGGCTGGCAGTTCAGGGCCATGAATCTATTTTTTCTGGTGACTGTTTCTTTTCTGATTAAGCCCTCACAATTTGTTTCAGTCTTTGTAAAAAGGGTTTCTGCCTCACCACACCTAGGTCCTGTTCTTCATTTGAAAGGCCAGTTTATTGTAAAGTGCAGGGTGTTAAGTGACCTTAGATACGGAATTTTGTACATCAAGTTCTATTCATCATTAAGCCCAAATTTATACTTTGGGATAGAATCTATGCTCTATTCTTTATCTGGGTTGAATCTTGCTCATTAACCCAAATTTGTTTACCTGTTTTTCCTTCAATAAATTCTTCTGTTGCAAGCTACCCTATAGCAATCTGTGATGGTTACTTTGCTGTAACATTTTCTAAAGATGAAATAAATAGAAAATAAAAAAACCAAAATTTGAAATAAGAGGTCTGTTTTTGACTATGTAAAGATTTTTAGTTTTAAAAATAACTAAATTTTAAAATAACTAAAGTTTTAAAAATATTACTTGGTAAAAATTAAAATTAATGCATCAAACAATAAACCAGGAAAACCATTTGCAGCATATCTGGCAGAGAAATGATGAGACAGGCAGTCTCTTACAAATTAATTAAATGGAGGTAATCAACCAACAGTATAATAGATAAGAGGCATGAACTCACAATTATAAAATAAAATAAAAATAGCAAATAAACCCATGAAAAATTGAGAAGACTTACTAATAGTAAGAAAAATTTAAGTTAGCACATCCATGATACGTATCAGTGATTTTTATTCTGGGTGCTGCATAGACACAGGGTTATGAGATGGTAACTTGAACTTGGTGGCCTTTGGGTCAGTAGAGGTAAGGCTGGGTTTGGAAGAATGAGCAGTTTGACTATGTATCTCTCGTATCACCCAAGATCTCTTTCTTAGAATGTATTGGGTTTGATCACATACCAAAGATAGGAGTGATTTTATGTCAAAAATATACGTATATCAAAAGAGATAAGGAGAATTGATTTGTATCTTCTTTTTTCCAATGTTACCTGGCTTGTGGTAGGTGTTTTGATACAGCGCCAACTAGTAAAATTGTCATGTGAATCTCAGGTTAGTGAGGTATTAACTCCTCTCATGCAATGGACCAGCATAGAACAGAATGGACACAGTGCCAGAAAAGAAACATTTAGATAAACAGAGAAGCGGACAATCCTTTACTGAGCATAGGCTCTCTGCTAAGAAGCTTACATGTTTCCTTACATGATAGCCACCACAATCCTAAATAGTAGGCCTAGTTATCCTTAATTATAAGTGGGGAAAGTGAAACTGAGAGAGATTAAAATGCTTTCTTGAGGTCTAAGAGTAAGAAGGAGGAGAGCTGGGATCACTAATTCCTGGGTATACGACCTCTTGAACGTTAAGCTTATCGACCCAAGTTTTACGTCCACCTTTAGATTATTCTTCAAGACCTCTGCTCCTCAAAGTTTAAGAAATAGTCCTGATATTGTTTTAAGGAAAAAAAAGTATATTTAAATGTGTACTTTTTGAATATAACTAATGATTTTTTAAATCACCTGGCCAACAGTCCCCAGCTTGGATCTGCAGTAACCATGATGTGCCCTCTGCAATAGCCCTGCCAGCAGGGACTGTTTGCTGAGCAAAAAGTGTTCTCCTTTGAAGTTAGACTCTGCAGGGTTTTTTTCTAAGAGTGACAAAGATTCCATGTGATAAGTAAATGTCCACTTGAAGAAAAATTGAATTATAAAACAGGACATTTTAAACTTTCACCTTGGCATCTTGAAAAAGCATTCGTGTTGAGCTGTAATCACGTCAAACTGTATTCTAACAGAGAATTTTGTGTTGGAGAGTATTCTTTATTACTATGATAAAAAGCTATCTTCAAGAATCCCAGTGAAGAACAGTCTTTGGGACCTTAGTGATGAAGAGAAGGCGGGAGCTGAGCACGTCCAACTCCTTAAGAGAAGGAGATTAGACTCAGGCGGGCCCTTAGACACAGTAGATATTGCCCCTGGGTTTTCTGCTCAGCCCATAAGCCACACCTCCTCTTGTTAACTGACACCTTCCAGCAGGTGCGGGCCCTGGCTGCTACCATTTTACTACATGACCCTATTTCCCCAGCACCGCCCTTTATCGCTTACAGACCGAGAGTAGGCACAGAGCCCAAAAAGGGTCAATGATAGTCTCTTAATTCAGGAATTCAAAGATGTTAGTCAGATTCTGCTGGTCTCATATGAGAAACATGTGACCTTTGGAGGTATAAGGTGGCTGTCTTTTGCCACACACCCAAGAAAGGAGAGAAAACCAGTTTGTAGAAAGAGAAGTGTAAAGGAGACATCTAACAAAACATGGGGTGGGCATGATGTCATAGAGGGAGGGACTGAGGAATTTTTGGCCTTGATGTTTTTGACAGTGTTTTGTTTTGAGCTTTTAGTCTTTTCTGGGTGTGTTTCCTTTCTTTGGGTTCCATGGAATATCCCTTTCTCCTTTTGATAAATTTCACTTTTCCTAGTTTTCCTGCTTAAGTTCATTTGTTTAGCGTTTTTTGTTTTTGTTTTTGTTTTTTGGGGTGCAGCCAAAAGAGGCTTGATTAAGACCCCAGGCTGTCACCCACCTAGACGCCAGCAGAGGCTATTGCTCCTGGAATGCCCATGTTACATAGTCTAGGAAATGAATCAGCCAGGAAGTTGTCTCCAACTTCAAGGCAGCAAACTTGAATGTTGTTGAGCGTGGGCTTAGCTGAGGCTAAGATTCAGGGAGTGCGACTCAAGCTGGAGTCCAAAGGCAAGGACGCCGAGGGATTTCTGAAGTGGCTTATTTCCCAAGGTTATTGTAAAGTCGGTGAGACAATATACATAAAAATGTCTCTTCCTGGTAACGGTGGAGGTAGTTTAGTAGGTTAGGGCACAGATTCTACAATCAAACTCCTGAGTTTGAATGTTGACTCTGGTGCTTTCTGGCTGAGTGACCTTGGGTGGGTTCAACTCTCTTTGCCTCAGTTCCTTTGATCTGTAAACTGGAAATGGTAAAGATGGTTCCTACTTGATAGGGTTTCTTTGTACATTGAAAGAATTTGTCTGTATGAAGTGCTTAAAAGAGACGCTGGACTTGATATGTGCTGTTAATTCTATGGAAGTCTTTGCTATAATTAGATTTTATGTAACTGTATTATTGGCCTTCGCTGTCTCAAAGACAGTATGATACTTGCTTTATAAATAACCATGGCATTCTACACTACAATCTACAGAGCACCCTATATGTGATAGTAACATAAAAGCTAAAGTTAGGTTTTATGATACTAAAAAAAATAATAGAATAAATTTTAAAAGTATTTATTAAGCTCTTATTTCATGTCAGGCACTGTACACATACTATGTAGTTTAAGCAGCAGCAAGAGGCCTGGGCTGCATTTAGTTTTATTTTCACCATCCAGATGAGGACACTGGGGAGGAGACAGTTTGAATACCTTGGAGAAAATTTCAGAGGTGAGACATGGCAGAGCCCACTCAGATCTAAACCCAAGACTGACTGACTTCAAGTTGGCAAATCTGTGGCTTTTATCTCAATGAACATTCATAACCTCACATATGTAGGGTCATGTAACAAACCTTTATGAGGATCCTCTGCTTTCTCAAAGTTAAAGGCAGTTTTTCCTGCAAGGACTCCTATAAGTAAGCCACACTCTGCAGCTGGCTTCTCTTTCCTTTACCTGGGGATGAGCCATAAAATACGAAATTAAATGATCATAAAGTGCTGAGGAACTGTGGCTGAGCATGAAAAGGGGTCATGGCAACCTGAGAGAAGATCCGGGAGGGCTGGGTGTTGCTCAAGATATAAGGCAGATTGGGGAGCATAGGAGAGTTTCACAAGCTTTTGCTACAAGGGAAAGCTTTTTATAATTGTTAGAAAGGCTTATCTGATCCAAAGAGGAGCTATGGGAGTTGGGAAGCTATGTAACTACCATCTTCAGATTCTCCAGGACCGAATGCGATGCAGGTCCACAATTCATAATGGAAAACATAACCTATTCGTAATGGAAAACAAATTTTGGTGGATACAGCGACATTTTTATAATTTTACAGACATGGATCAATTGATCCTAGCATATTTTTCTAAGTCACATCATACCCCATGCGTTATGACTCAGTCATACATACTGAAAGAAGATTTGAGGAGTCCACCACAATTCCTTTGCACCTCTTTGTGTGGAAGAACGGTGTTCCATCTCCAGTTGAGTTCCAGTAGTTCAGTGGGTCAACCAAGTGAAGTAGTGACACAAAGGATGGCTTTGGGAATGTTCCATGTTCTTTATCACTACTCTAAGATATGCAGGCAGTCACAGGATGCAGCCCCGGAACTGGCTTACCCCAGGCCACCAAGATTTGTTTTCACTTTTTTTTTCCTCCCAGCTTTGCTGAGGTATAATTGCCAAATTAAATTGTAACATATTTTAAGTGTACAATGTAGTGATTCGATATATAACATTGTGAAAGGATTCCCTCCAGTGAGCTAATTAACATATTCATAACTTCACATCTCCCCTCCCCTGCCTTCCTCTGATGAGAGCTCTGGAGTTCCACTCTCTTAGCTAATTTCAATTTTACAATACAGATTTATCCACTATAGTCACCATGTTATACATTAGGTTCTCAGACCTTATTCATCTTACAAGTGAAAGTTTGTACCATTTTACCAAACCCTCCCCATTTCCCCAAACCCCCAGACTGGCTTATTTCACTTAACGTAATGCCCTCATGGTTCATTTATATTGCAAATGGCAGGTGTTCCTTCTTCCTCATGATTGAATAGTGTGTGTGTGTGTGTGTGTGTGTATAAATATATATATATTTAATCACATAAATACATATGTATATATATTTAATCAGAGCTTCTTAATCCACTTGTCCACTTAGGTTGTTTCCATACGTTGGCTGTTATGAACAATGCTGCAGTGAACATGGGAATAGAGATACCTCCTTCAGATAGTTATTTCATTTTATTTGGATGTCTACTCAGCAGTTGGATTGCTGGAGCATATGGTAATTCTATTTTTAATTTCTAGGGGAAACCCCTTACTATTTTCCATAGTGGCTGTATCAGTTTACATTCGTGCCGACAGTGTACAAAAGTCCCCTTTTCTCCTTTTCCTTATGAGTATTGGTTATCTATTGTCTTTTTGATAATAGACATCCTAGCAAGTGTGAGGTGATACTCATTGTGGTTTTGATTTACCTCCCTAATAATGAGTGACTTTGAGCACCTTTCCATGTACCTGTTGGCCATTTGTATGTCTTTTTTGGAAAAATGTGTATTCAGATCCTTTGCCCATTTCAAAATTGAATTATTATTTTTTTGCCATTGAGTTGAATCAGTTCTTTGTATATTTTGGATATTAACCCCTATTGGATATATGGTTTGCAGATATTTCCACCCATTCCAAAGGCAGCTTTTCATTTCATGGATGGTTTTCTTTACTGTGAAGATAAATTTTTAGTTTGATGTAGTCTCATTTGTTTATTTTTGCTTTTGCTGTTTTTGCTTTTGGTGTCAAATCCAAAAAATAATTGCCAAGACTGGTGTCAAGGAGTGTTTCCAGTGTTTTCATCTAGAAGTTTTATGGTTTCAGGGGTTTTACGATTCAAGTATTTCATCCATTTAGAGTTGATTTTGGTGTGTGATCTAAGATAGGGGTCCAGTTTTATTCTTTTGAATGTGGGTATCCTGTTTTTTTCCAGCACCATTTATTGTAGAGTCTATCCTTTCCCTATTATGTATTCTTGGCACATTTGTCAATAATTAATTGACCATATATGCATAGATTTATTTCCTTTTAAAGTTTTTCCAGAAGAAGAAAGAAAAATTAAAATTGTGGAATAAACAAAGTAGCCAATTGTGGCTTATTTTCTCTCACCTTTGTCCCTAACTTCAGGCTGTGTGGTTCAGATGTACCCATCGCATTTGGGAAATAAAAGCTTTATTTTTACATTCAGCAAATACTTACTGAGTATGTGTGCCAGACACAAGACCAGGCACTGCATAGGAAGTTATTTGCAAGGAGATGGGCAAATGAATGCATTCAGTGTTTTCCTGAATCTTAGTCTCTTAAGTTCTAGGACTCCCAGAACCATGATCCCCAGATCTTAACCTGAAAATCCATCCCCCTTTCTGATCTCTAGTGCCAGTCCCACTTCGATATTTGCCTTTTACTTGCCAACATCTCTTGCTTCTCATTTTACAAATATTTATTGAGCACCTACTCTAAGCCACGTACCTTTCAAGGTGTTTGACATGTATCAATTAAAAAAATAAGATTCCATATATGTTCTACTGGTGACACAGTCCATGAGCTCATCAAAACAGCATCGAATACTTATTTTCCTCAAAATATCATGCTATTTTTACCTCCTTGTCTTTCCTTTATAAACCTTTCAGTCCCTTGTCTGTCTGATAAACACCGAATAATCCTTCAAGACTCATTTAAGTGTCTTTTCTGCCATGAAGTCATTCCTGAGTCCCCTCCTTCAAACAAAACTAATGTTACTTTTCTTTGAGCTTGCATAATATCATCACATGTTTTTTTGTCTGTTTTCCACTTTGGACTGTGAGGTCCATGTGGAAAGAGATGATTGTTATTGTTAAACCTAAAGACCTACCATAGACATTTATTTAGGTTTAACAAACATAAAGGACAGAGAGAATGTCTACTATTCCAGGTATCTAGCTGAGCCAATTTGTAATATAAACAATTTAAGCATATAATGTTTTAAAACATTCTTGTTTATGCTTGACTTCATTTTAGTAGTGCTTCAGAAGAATAGTATTAATCACACTAATATTCAGGGAGTATCTGAGAAATGTGGGAATGTTGACTAAATCCAATATCGTTCAATATGAGTCTATGAGAAACCCTAAGGAATTTGCATTTGAACTTGAAACAAAAGAATAAGTAGCCTAAGATGCAGAGGAGGTAGGTGGTAATCTTCAAATCTCTTTGGAATGCATTCATTTGGGAACCATTTGTCCCCATCCTTCCTGGCTAGATTACACGGTGTCCTGATCTTATTCAGTATGTTCAGGACAATGTGGTATTCTCCTCTGCCAGCACCTAGTTTAGTTCTGGCACTCAGTAGGTGTACGATGTAGAAAGGAGATATTAGTCAAACAACAGGTTTAATAGGTATTTGTTAAACCAACCAGCTATTCCTACAAAGTGCCTGAATTACCACAGTGCCTTCTTACCTAGGCCCTATCCAGGCATTACAAACTGCTGTTGCAGACTATAGTCAATTATTTAGGCAAATCTCAGATGCCAAAGAAAATGAGCTGCCATAGAGGAAATATGCTTACTACATGAAATATGAAATGAGAGGATATGTTATACTTTATGTTTAAGAAAACCTTGACTATGATGAGGAGACATAATTTTTGTTGGACTAAATCTTTCAATATAAAAACAAAAAGTTTATTGTCCAATAAAATATTTAAAAAAACATCTTGGTTTTGTATCAAATGGCAGACTCACCACTATAAAACACAGTTCCCACTAACCAAGTTGATGCATTCCAGCAAGTATTTACTGAACACCCACGTGTCCGCTCATGTGATATAAAGATTCACAAAGAAGCCCCTTTTGCTCCAAAGTGAGTTTCAGGTTAATGCAGTTGCTCCCGGCGTGAGGTGTGGCTTAATTAAGAGACAGCTGAATAAGTGATTGATTGGCCATGCCATTTAGGAAATGCACCTAGCATACATTTCTTGACAGCTTTCTTGTGCCCAACTCTGAGCTGGGCTTTAGCCTCAAAAAGTAGCCAATGCCTGGAACATAGGAAATGGTAAGTAATTGTTGGATGTGGGAATGAATGAAGGAATGAATGAATGGATGAAGGTAGAATGTCAAACAGTTCTCTGTTTCTGCCTTGTTGATTTCCAGGATTTGGTGGAAAAAGCATGGTTAGAGAACAATGAACAAAACATTATTCTGCTTGAATAAAAGTCAAGGAAGTCTCAGAGTTTTGGCCTAAACTGTGTTCTGAAAACACTATGTTTTTCTCACACATGGGTGGTGGGAATGTAAATTGGGAAAGCCACTATGGAACACAAGATGGAGGTTCCTCAAAAAATTAAGAATAGAACTACCATATGACCCAGCAGTCCCTTTTCTGGGTGTCAAAAATTTGAAAACACTTATTTGTAAACATAGGTGTGTCCCTATGTTCACTGCAGCATTATTTATGGTGGCCAAGATGTGGAAACAAGCAAGTATCCTTTGGTGGATGGTTGGATAAAGAAAATATGGTACATACATACAATGGAATACTACTCAGCCATAAAAAGATGTAATATTGTCAGATATAACATGGATGAATTAGTGAGGTAATGAAAATGGAAAAAAGACAAGAACTGCAGGATTTCACTCATACATGAGATGTAAAACAAAAAGCCACAAATGAACAAAACAAATTAACAGATATATAGACAACAGAATGTTGATTATTAGAGGGAAAAGGGGGTGGGGGAGGACAAGGGTAAAAGGGGTCAAATACATGGTGATGGAAGGGACTGGAATTTGGGTGGTATGCACACATTGGAGTATACAGATGTTGTATTATAAAGTTGTACACCTGAAATTTACATAATGTCATTAACTGATGTTGCTCCAGTAAATTTAATAATAATAAAAACTGAGTTTTCCAGGAAGGTTGGCTATTTAAGTCAGAGGAAACAAAGGCCTAAATGTGTGAGAGATCATGGTAGTGTCTGGAATATGTGAATCTCTTGGATTGTCTGGGTAATAGGGCAGGATGCATGTGGCTAAGGAGGGAGCTGACCCAAGGGAAGAGACTGCAGGTCTGGCTGAGGAAAACGTGTCAACTTGCTTGTGGATGCTATTGACACTCTGGAAAACAGTTTGACTGTTTTTTATAAAGTTAAACCTATACATATAGTTTGACTCATTCCTAAGTATTTGCCACCAGAGAAAGGAAAATGTTTGTTCACATAAAACTCTATATGTGAATGCTTATAGCAGCTGTATTTGTAATTGGTCAAAAGTGTAAACAACCCAAATTTCCTCTAATAGATGAATAATGAACTATGTTATATCCATATGATGAAATACTCTTCATCAATAACAAGGAATTAAATATTGATGGATACAACCACTAGAATGAATCCCACAAAAATATATTTATTATTATTCCTTGAACTCACATTTTAATCATGTTTCACCAAGTGCTAGCAACATTTGTCTTGTTGCCAGATAATATATTCTATTTTTTAACTTTCTTTTTATTGTTGACACTATTACAGATGTCCCTATTTTCCACCCAATTGCCAGCCCCCCTTCCCTCTGGCCATCATTGCACTGTTGTCTATGTCTATGGGTTATGCATATATATTCTTTGGCTAATTCCCTCTATTTCTGACATGATGCTTCATAAAGACTACTCACCTTTCCCCTAATTTTTTTTCTCTTTAAAAGTGATACAAATTGTTCCTTGTATTTCTAATTTATAAATATGTGGGTATTAATAACCTCTTGTGAAGAGTTCGTGGGAGTACAAAGATGTGGGAAATGTTAGACTTGGGATGTGCAAATATTCATGTATGAAAAAAAAAACCCTTTTATGTGCTTAAATTGGATGAGGACTCATAGGAAAACAGCTTGGGAATGAGACTGGAATTTCCCTGCAATGATCCTTCGGCACTTGGCCAGGATGTGGAGATAGATCTTCATAGACTCTTCGGTGATAATCTCTTGCCTTGAACCCTGACTCCCCAGTCCAGAGATTACATGTACTGCTCTGCCTTGCTAGAGCCTCATTTACTTTAGGTATTTTTTTATTTAAAAACTTGTAGAAGGGTGAAAGAGCAAGAGACATTAGATCTCATCTTTTTGCAGATGAGAAAACACAAGCCTAAAGGGGCCAAGTTTCTTGCCCAAGGTCACATGCAGACCAGAATTAAAACCCAGTTTATCGAGGTGCCTGGTTGAGTATTCTCTGCTTTATACTCTGCTGGTATGTATTTTTTGAGCAAACATCCCAAGACTTTGTGGGGGGGGAGGCAGGTAATCCCTTACCTATTATAAAACAGCCTGAAAAACAAAGAGGAGTATACAATTCATTAAGCCCACATTTTGTAGAAATAAAATAAATTTAAGTAGACTTTGTTCCTACTAGTGGGTGTTTATTAAGGTTGCTTAATGTGAAAGTTCCCGTGTGAGGGAGGAGAGGATCTTTGAAAAGCAGCCAGACCTTGATTTGATACTGACTATTTCTTGCACACAGAAAAAATGCTTCTGTCCCTTTCATGGGGTGAGTCTAGGCCCTGAGCTGCTCTTCAGAAAGTGGAGATGATTGGCATTGCGCCATGCACACTCCCTTGCCCAGTTTTGTTTATTGCACGGTGGACACATTTTCCAGATGTTTTTCTTCAGTTGTGATCAGTGGGGTGATGTCCCCATTTCAGCTTTGAAGGGGCTACTGGCCCAACCGTTAGTGTGAGTCTGACATAGGGTAGCTGAGCACATTGGAAAGGCAGTGGCCTAGGAGTCCAGTGACTTGATATGGATTGTGATTTTGCCACTAGTTTACCATGTGACCTCAGGCAAATTATTCCCTTTTGTAAGGCCTCACTTGTTTTATATGGAAAACAAAAATTTGGACTAGATCTGAAACGGCCTGTGAGCTACTCTTTCCCAATCTTGTGACAATAAACCATGTCTTCCCTGAGTCCCAGAGTCTTTGTTTATGGTAATATAATATTGCTATAAATATTATGTTTATTGATATGTCATCATTAACATGTATTTCATTTCAAAATGATTTTGGTGAGATGAGAGGTTATAGAAGTAAATTGAAATTTGTGCTGGAACCAAGTTACTTTCTGACATCTTGCCTGACTTACGCACCTGAAGGTGACTGCATTCTCCTTCCTGCGTCCTCACCTGGCACCATGACACCAGCCCCAACCCACTGGTGATTGTCCTGCCTTGTGTGACTCTTGTTTAACTTCTCTGAGACTTGTACCTATGAAAACCAATGCAGAGTTTTTCATGGCTCTTTAGACAAAGCCCTTGGATACTTCAAGGACACTATGCACAGGATGTGCCTCACACAGGAACTGGGACATGGTTAATAGCCTATTATCATCATCACAACCACTACAAATTGTTATTACTCTTAATAATTTAGAAAAGAGGCTTCTGCTTATCTATTAAGGATTATCATTAAATATGTATTCTTTAGCATCTGTATCTTTTTGAGAACAACCAAGTCTATTGTAGTTTCCAGATTCTGCATATTTACTCTCTACTTTCTGCGGATGGTTGAACCAAGCCCAAATCCACTGGAGCTCTTATTGTTTCTGAACTCTGCTGATGAGAAGTAGTACATGAAGCCTTGTTGTCTAGGATTTCTTTAAAATGGGTTGTTTTCACATGTTTTTTTTTTTTAATAACCAAAATTAAAAAAAAGGTGGGGCAGGGAAGGAGAAGGAAAGGAAGAATCCATGCTCTCCTACTAGACTGCTAATTCTTTGTTTCTAAGAAATACAGTCATTCTCTGAGGCTTTTTCTATGCCCCGACTCCAATATAAGATAAGTCTTCCTATTATTTTTTCCATTGTTCATGTATACTTCTTTCATGGTTATAATACATCAGTTGGTATACATATCTTTTCCTACATTGACATGTAATCTCTATGACAGAAGAGACTATGATGAGAATAGATGAGGTGAATAGGTGCTTAATAAATATCTGGTAAAGCAATGATCCTAATGTGAGATGAGAGGTGGAAATCACTAGAAGAAGCCCTGTCTCCCAGAATGAGAAGAAATTGTGTCGATGTCGTTTTGAGAAGCAGAGGTACAGGTACTCACCCAAGTCCATTTCTCTTCGCAAATTCCTGGCCCAAGCCTTTAGAGACTATGATGGTGTCAACTTGATTGAGCCAAGGGATACGGAGAGAGTTGGTTACACATTATGTATGGGTGTGTCTGTGCGGGTGTTTTCCAAAGAGATTAGCATTTGAATTGGTGGACTGAGTAAATCAGATGGCCTTCCCAAATCTGGTAGGCCAATTTTATCCAATCATTTATCACTTATTTGTACAAGCCATGGAGGGTCCAAATAAGACCAAAAAAAAAAAAAAAAAGAAGAGAGAGAAAGAAAGTAAAAAAGGAAGAAGTCTAATTTACTCTGTCTGACTGCAGTGGTAAGACAATAATCTGTCCCCATCCTTCAGGTTTTCAGGCCCTCACCCACACTGAAATCAGCACCATTGACTCCTTGGGCCTCAGGCCTTTGAACTGTGTCACTAGCTCTACTGAATTTGCAAATGAGATTTAGCCTTTGTAATCTCACAAGTCAGTTATATGTATACATATACATATGCCTATGTCTATCTATCTATCTATCTGTCTATCTGTCTCTTTGAAGAACCCTAATACGGAAACAGACCTTAAAAAATCATTATTATTCATCTGATCCTTTCTCTTCTAAGTGTTATATCTCTTCTTTTTCCACTCAGAATATAGTTAGATTTTTAGAGCAACAAAGCTGAAATGCAACCTCTGCTAAAGGCGGATGATGCTAAGCAATATAACCATATCCTCTGCCTCCCCATTTAACCATCAGCAAATTCCACTTTTCTAAGTATTGTTTCTGGAATCTAAGTCTATACCTATCAGTCTATCTATCTATCTATCTATCTATCTATCTATCTATCTATCGTCTATGTATAAAAATGCAATAATAGGCTGCTATTAATCTCAAGATGGAGAGCAGGACACCGTGGTTACCTCTGCCACACTGTGTATTTCTGTTTACATATATTATCATAAACCCTCATTCTGTCCTGGCATAATAGGTTTTGCTCCAATTTTGCACATCTGAGGATTAGAAGGGACAAGCAATGTGCCCTAGGGTCTAGCTTAGTCATTGCTGCCTCCTCAAGATGTGTGATGTTATAGAACTGGGAAAGGGAATAGAATTTCTACAAGAAGCAAGGCATGAATGTGTGGAAGAGCACAGCGTGCCCAGGGAACCTGCAGCTGTAGAGGCTACAGGGAGGAATGTGTCAGGAAACGAAGTAGAGTGGTACCTTGTGGGTCCAACCACTGACTTCCACGTCTGAGCAACAAAACAGTGATGGCAACCTGGGAGCTGTTAACACCACTGTCCTCACTTTGGAAACAATAGGGTAAAATCTGCTTATTCCTAAGAAAATGCAGTCTGTTCTTTCAAACTTCAGCTGTGTAATTGATGATAGAAATAATAATCAAAGGGTTTAGAATCGGCTAAAATTCATAGAAGTCTTAAAAAAAAATTCCATGGTAATCCATGTTATATCCAATCCCTGAGTGGATGTGATGCCAATTACTGCCACCTGCCCCATCTTGTCTCAGTTACAACGCCCCAGGGAGAGCCAGTCTTAAGGCCCTGTCAAAATGTCAGCTCTGCTTCTGGGGCCAGACTCAATAACTTCCCTTGAAGACTGCTGGGGCTGGGGCCCGCGTGAAAGGCAGCATTAAATCTTCCCTTAGGCTAAACCGGGACTGCCAATCTAGCACTCCGTTTTCAGCGTGCATGAGGAGACTGAATATTTCCCTCCGAAAGGAATGTGCCAAATGCTGTACCAGGCACTCTAGATAGGTTATTTCCTTTTGTCTCCAACACCTGAAAGCCTATGCATCATCGTTCCCAATTTATACATAGTAATACTGAAGCTCCAAACTCACCACTTGCTTTATGTTGGTAAACAAGGGTTTTAGCGTAATCATTCTCATCCCCACATCTGTTCTCTACCTCTCCCATTATAGATACTCAGAATTGGCCTAGATTTCTTTTGCATTTTTAATTGGAAGCCATCAATAATTTTCTCCCTGTTGTCTTTAAAATTATTTGTTTCCCTCTCTAGTTCCTGCCAAAAATCTAACTTCAAGTCTTGCCGACTTAAAATACTCATTGCCATCTTGGTTTTTCACAATGGTACCTGTGGAAACTATTAGCATTGGGGAATGTCTCCGCTGAGAGGGCCCCACATGACAAATATGAAAATGAGAAAGTTATGGGACATGTTTGTAAGTTTTAGCCAAAGAGCTGTTAAAAAGAATGCAAATGATAGTTACCAGTTCCTGAAAATGATGGGATCCTTCATCTCCACGAGCTTATACACTGGATGAGCACTTGACATTTCAAGGGACTTTTACAGGCAGTATGGCATTAGGTGTTCACAATAGACCAGTAGGCAAATTGCTTAGGAAATACAGTTGTCTGTCTGTAAAGTTCCTTGTTCAATGTCTCAAAGCTGCAGGTAGCAGACCCAAAATTCAGTTCTAAGTATTCTGACTACATCCAGTGTTGTTTCCACAGCTTTCCAAAGCTTGCCTAATACTTAATTATTTAATATTTATTCATCCCTATACTGTTTCAGGAATATTAAATTCTTTTCATTGGCCAGGCATTACACTGAATGTATGAGATTAAAAAAATAGGGAGAGTGAGTCTTTGTTATCAAATAGCTGACAATCTTAAATGAAAGACTGGCATGTAACTAGTAATCATAATTTAGTGCAATAAATAAAACAACCAAAAATTGAGATCATCACAGGGAGCTACAAAAGAGAGATGGAATTTTTAAAATGCTTTGCAGAAGCTCCTTCATGTTGCTTTTGACAGGTGATAAGTTTACACCAGGTGGCTAAACATGTAAAAAACTTGTCATGTGAGTTTTGCCTAAACATCTATTATATTTCATTAAAGGAACAATGGCTTCAAAGACATATATGGATATAGTAATATCCATATCTTAGTTCAATAAGTCAGACTTTTCTATATCACAGGATAACATTTAATTAGACTAGATCTTCCTTGAATCTAGATACCGTGCCCATTGCTGGGTATAATTTTTACACATTTGCACAAATACATAGTATTTTATTTAAAAGATCATTCTCTTTGTTAATCATTTAATTAAGTGTTTCTTTTCTTATTATTAATATTAAGAAACGTGAGTATTCTTTTCCCATTGTAGGAGTATTTGAATTTTACCTCAGGGAACTATGTAGTTCACATACAATTTCTTGCATTAATCACATCGATTGATAGCAAAACCCTTCTGAAAGGCTGTGATTGATGTTTGGAAATCAGAGACTGCACATGACCATAGATAGTGACATAGACACATTAGATGGTTGTACAGCACTTGCTGTGTGAATTAGCTATAGTTCAGTCACTAGCTTTGACATAGTTATAAGTTAGTATATAGCCGTAAAAAAGGGTAGGAGAATATGTAAAGATCAGGTATTATTCTTCTCAAGGCCCTAAATGAATGTTCAAAACCATACAGCAGCTGGGGCCAGGCATATACTTTGAGTGCAACAGGCCCTGTGCGTAGGGAATGGGGTGTCCCATCAAGCCGTGTAAGTCAGCTACAGAGGATTGTTGCCGTGAGCTTTGCAGGAACATGGGCTATTGTTGCCAGATCTTCTGATATTAAAGAATAAATAAAGAAACAATATTTTTATGGAAATCTCTGAATATTTCCATGTTAGTATATTATTTGTTCATCATTCATTTATTTAAAATAATGAGCTAAGCAACACATAACAGGGCTGGTTATGGTCCACTGGCCAGTCGTTTAGGAATTTAGCTCTTGATGCTGATGCCAGACCACACAGGGCATAACCAAGTGCCCAACACAGGAGAGTCCGCCGTGGGCCATCCTGAAAGGAGGGCCATCACTGACCATTCAGGCTCGATTTCTGATTGCTCGCACTAATGCTATATCTTTCTAGGGGTCAAACCAAGCATTTCTTAGGCACAGATTCGTGTAACATTGACCCCACAACCCTTGACTGGGTTGTTAGTGCTTTGGGGGAAGAACATCTAAAGGGAGCAGCTGGGTGGGCTGAATCTAGTCTCACTGCTGCACGTGTTGCATCCTCTGCTTCTCAACTATATAATGCGGCGATACCTTGAACAATCTTGGAGATTTTATCCAAAAGATGCATTTCTACTTAAGTAATAATTATAGAAGCCTTGCTAAGTACCAAATTACATTATTCTGTGTCTTAGATAAGTATGAGTAAACCAAAAAATCCCACTCTTACTCATTTTATATATATTGTTTAACTGAGTGGGCACATATAGATAGCCTAATCAATAAAAAATGATGTAACTCCCTAGTCTGACCTCCTGCATTGTGTTTACCTTAGAAATCATTAACTGTAACAGTGGACTGTTCTGTGTGTGATGGTTTTGACATTTCTTTGTTCTCTTCCAGGTTAGTCTGTATGTTCTGGGGTAATTACTGTCAGTGTGAGTTCCTCTAGGTCAGAGTTGTGGCGTCTCTTCTTAATTCCAGGGATCTGAAGGCAGGATGGAATTCAACATTCAATAGCATAAGCTCTGAAGCCTGGCTGCCTCAGTATGAATCCCAGATTCACTAAATTGTAGCCAGGAGTTTTTGGCAATTTCCTGGACAGCTCTGGGCCTCAGATTCCAAAACTGCAAAACAAAAAGATGTGGTGAGAGTTGTTGTGTGGATAAAGTAAGTGTCTGGCACATAGTAAGTGTTCAGTGAATGACACTTTATTGATTATGTGCCTTATAGCGTAGATGCCCAGGGGATAGCCAACTGATGGATTTTCTCATGTCTAATCAGTGCTTTCAAGACCATGTTGATAAAGAAGGTGGGATGTAAGTGGATTGAATACCTGCCGTGAAAAGCCACCCTCAGAGGGGAAAGGACAATAAAATATAGAGGCTTCCCTGATGATCTTCCCCAGCACACACTGTGGGCTCCAATCCCAAGAGACCATCTCATATTCCACACCTTCTACTGAGAGATTGCCTCTCTACCTTCATGGTCAGCTCAATGCCATTGGCTTTGTGTAGCTTTTGTGGAGTTGCTGCTTCATGCTGTCTCAGCTCAGGTAACACTCTCCATGATAACATTCAGCCTGTTCGAGGGCATTACTCTTTAGTCTTTCCTTGATGCCCTGTGTGTCTTCCAGAGTAGAGGTCAGGTTGGGTGTTTATATCTCCAGCACTTTGCGAAGTGCCTCCACATCAGAGAGACTCAGAAAACATTCATTCCATGAAAGAATAAAGAATGTTTAATTGCAGAAAAACTGATAGAATTGATTAATGAATGATCAAATGAAAACAGGGATTCTACAAATTGTTGGCACCCAGTTCAAATTGTGTTTTCTTCTTGGTTTTCCTTACTTTAGAACAATAGTTGGCCTAATCTAATCGACCCTTTTAAAAATTAGTCAAATTCTGTTGCAAAATGATTACAAATAGAAAAGGGAACCAGATTAGCTGCTCACCATCAGCTACAACACATCCCTTAGTTAATTTCATATCCTGTTCACCTCAAGGCCCCTGCTTAGCCTGATCTCCTCGCTCGTACTGCTCTGTCCTCCCATGGCCTTTCTCCTCCTCTCCACCTGCCAGAGTCTTCTTATTCTCTGAAGCTCAATTTAATTCTCACTTTCTAAAACTTGCCCTGCCCATCTGGATTTCATTAATACTCCATAATTATCATAATTACCGTAACACACTATTTTATATTTTTTATTATCTCCCTGACAACTTATAAATTTCCTGAGAAGAAGACCCACATGTTCTCTTTCCCCATATGTGTCTTATATTGACAGAGACTATAAATTTCTAATAGCTACTGGGACAAATATTGGAGCAAAGGAGTTTTTTAGTTATATGGGAAATTGTAATAAGTATGCATATTAAATATCACTTAGGCCTTTTATTTTACTAAAGATCTAAAAAAAAGTTTCCTAACTTCTATCACACACCAAAATAAATTTTAGATATATCAAAAGTTTAAGCAAAAATAATAGAATTATAAAAGTGTAACAAGTATTAAAGGTAAACATTTAAGATGCTGATATGGAGCAGAACAGATAAAGAAAAATATTGATGATGGAAATATTGAGAATAACATTTTTGTGCACATAGTAACCTATGTGTCAGAAAAAATTATATCCTGGATATGTAAAGCATACTTACAAATCAATAAGAAAAATGAACATATCAATAGAAAGTTGAATAAATAGCTAAATGGTAAAGAATAAACACAACATCAGATACAGTATTCCTTCTTCCTAGTGATCCAAATGAAAATTAAGTGAACACTGAGATGAAAGTCAAGACTGAGGACAAATTACCACCATGTTTCCAGACAGTGCCGGGTGGCATGTACCAAAGAGCCTCGAAGAAGCCCTCTCTACCCATCTAGGAGTTCCACCCACAGAGCAGAACAGCTCTGGAAGGCTGTGCTTGCTGACATTGCAATGGCTGTTTCCTTTTATTTTTTGTCTGTTTTTTTTCTTTTTCTTTTCCTTTATCTTTTTTCTTTTTCAATAACACATTTTCTATTCTCTATATAGAGAATGTAGTATGTATTTATACTATAACATGAAATAAATCTTAAAATGCTATTAAAGAAAATATATGCAAACTAAACACTATTGACTATATCTTCCATGTGTAACCCAGGGTGAACATAGAAGTTCTGTTGTTTTTTTGTTTGTTTGTTTTTTTCAGTTTACATCATGTAAAACTATGAATTTTATTTTAATCTATGATGAGAGACAGAGCATTTTTTTTTTTTAAGCCAAGGCTTTTAAAGTATGGACTTGAATTATGGCTTCACTTCTCAGCTGTCTGGCTCGGGGCAGTGCCCACAGTCCCTGGGAGCCTTTTCTTATTAGTAATGAAGGTTTCTAAGGCCTACCTTTGCAGGTTTGTTGTGAGCGTAAATTAAATAAACTAAGTAGAGAATCTGGCAGAGTTCCTGGTACTCAATAAATGGCAGTCCTTCCATAAAATGTAACCCTTCGAGACATGAGCCAGTTAGTTCTAAGTGGAGGAATGGTTCGGTCAATGCAAATGTAGACATGTGTTCCTATAACTTGAACAGGAGACCCCTAGGGAAGTGGGAATGTATGTGCTTTGCACGTGAGGGATGCTTGAAGTTAGTTTCTTTGGCTATAGAAGGTGGGCCTGGCACAGCCAGAGGCTGGGCTTGCACACTGACCTTCTTGCTGCACTCCTACCACTGCTCAAGCAAGCGTCTTCTGCTAATAATCTTTCTGCTGCATTTCTTCACTATTTACTTATCGGGTGCTGTAACTTAGGGCCAGGCGTCTCGTGGTGCGGCCGTAGGGCTAATGCCCATTCTTAGTTCTGAGTGAACAGCTCTGCTGACAGAGAACAGAAGGAAGAAAACAGATGGAGGGAAAGGAAGCTTCAATGCCTGACTGCCAAATCTTTGCTCATAAACTTTCCCACGAAGAAAACCTCTCTAAAGCCACCCTTCCATTTTCTCTCTTTTTAAAAATCGAGTTTGACAGTTACTCTTTATCACCCTCTCTGAATGATCTTCAGATACTTAGAGCCTCTTGAGGCTTTCCCATATCTCCAACGTGCATGTCCTAATCCTCTCCCAATCTGGCAGGGTTTTTCTCAGATGTGCATGATGGATGCTCAAAGATTTACTAACAGGTGGGGCAGGGATCAAGTCCTCCAGTCTCTGGGGACGGGGCAGGGCAAACAAAGGCAGTGGGTCCTGGTAGGATTCACTGCACTGCCTGCCTGCGTGTCGAGGACAAGGAACAGTCCGGCGGGGGCTTTTCAATGCTGCATTTCCAGCATGTGACATAGGAAAGGTGTTCGGAAAATGTTTGCCAACTAAAGGTGAGTCTTGCCATGAAACCTGCCAGACTGTGCGCTTATAGTCCATGATCTAATAAAAGGCTGTGTTCTCAAAAACAATTTGTAAATCTCCTTCTCCTCCTCCCCCCTGGTCAAATGATGTAATTGCCAAGATTCCTATGTCCCTGCTTGAATACCTCCAGGGCAGCCCCACCATGACAAACATACATATGATGTGGAAAGAAGGCTAATTTTGGTTACAGACTGAGCTGGGTTTAAGCCATCCAGGTTAAATTAGTTTATTCATATAAGATGCAGGAGGTATGGGAGGCCAGAAAGGAATCCCAGTTCTTACAGAGAGTGTCCTAGATACTCCACTGCTGCCTCCTCCGGGAAGGTCTGCCTGCTTTGCACCGTGTGCAGTTTACCGCCATGTCCCAGATACTGGCTCCCCTTGTCCGGACATTGGTCCCGTCAGTGCTGTTGCTCTGTAGGTTTCCCTGCAACTTACTCCTCTGGACCTGTCCCAGAGCATGTGCTCAATAAACAAAAACTTCTGGCCCAGGAGCCTGGGCACAAGGTGTCGGTGGTGCGCTGATTCCCAGGACACATGCAAGGCTCATTGTCTTCATCTGTGTTTCTTTTCTTCTTGGAGTTTCCGGGGTGATCCCTTCCAGTTCTCTCACAACTGTTTCCATCCTCATCACCTTGGCTCCGCCCTCCTTGCGGTAGGGTGGAACGGTTTGGATTGAACCCACATGTGCTTTGAGGTAATTCAGAGACTTACCAAAAAGATAATCCTGGAAATCCCTGGGGAGATGACATGGGGGATAAAGCAGATTCCAGGGGTACTGCGGATGCCGATGACACCCATCTTTGGGGACAGAGAGCGACGTAGATGGGGGATAGAAGTGGGACTCTGTGGGCCCCCATACTTCCTCTTTCTCTGCAGGTTCATTCCCAGTGACTTGGGGGGAGGGGTGGCAGGGATGGGGGCTAATTCTAGAAACTGGAATAGGGAGATAGGACATGTGCAGCAGGAGCCAGCAATCTGTCCAGTGTCAATAGAAATGGAGAGAGTGACACCCTTATTTTCTACTTACTAGCTGTGTGGCCTTGAACAAATTACTTCAATGCTCTGAGCTTCAATTTCTTCATTTACAGCGTTCTTTTCAGTTGGATATGGGTGAATCACAAAATTCAAGGAAACACTGAAGAAGCAGGACCTGAAAAAGAATAGAACCTGTGCAGCTCTGGGAGTCTATTAGAAGCCCCGGAGCTTTTCTTTTTCCTTCTTTTTTAATGCTCTTACAGAGGCATCAGTCAGTGCCAGTTCTTTCTCCACCTCTGCATCATTTGGTTTAAGACTCAAATTCCAAGGGAAAGACTCACATTGGCTCAGCTGAGATCATATGCCCACCCATGTTGCTCTGATTGTCTTACTAAGACTTCAGTGGATGACAGAGGATGTTGGTCTGTGGAAAGAACTGCTTGATAGGGACTTGACCGCTGGAAAAGGGACTCAACCAGCCCATGGTGACCTGACACAGAGAGGACTGCAGTAAGAAGTTGCTTGACCTTGCTCCTTTCCAGCCCTTTATATGTCTTCCTAGTGCCTCCAACTAGCCAAGCCAACTGGCAGCTTGAAGGCAAGGAAGCCCATTGATAGAGTTTACATGAAGTCAGGCTTCTAAGAAAAACAGCAGCATAGAGAAGAGGGTGTGGAATGTCCCTAATACATTTATAGTAGTGAATTCTTTCTTTCTTCTTATTTAGAAAAACACCCATGACTTCTCTTATCCCAGAAGGAAAAATTGTGTGCTATCCCTGGTTCAGGAAATTCCTTGTGATTTGGAATTGGCCAAAGCCGTGAGTCAGCGGGTTTCTCTCCTCTGCTTCCCTGGTGAGCCTGGTGTCAGCAAGGCCTGGCTCCAGCTGCAGGGTCCCCCTCCTTGAGGGGCCTTGAGGAGGCTGTGGGTGGCAGTTTCCCCTACGCTGGTGGCTGTCTGAGCTCCTGCCAAGGCTGAAGGAAGCCACTTCAAAAGATGCTACCACCACCACTGATAAATGGAATCAGAAGGGCCCTGTTTCAGCCTAGACTGTTTCTAAACACTTTTTGCCAGGCCCCATTCTGGAGGGTATATTCTTCTTCTGAGTGGGTTTGGGTAATGAGCAGGGGCGTCTTTGCCAGGCACCCATTTATCAAGTACAAACCACCCCATGGTGTTAGTAGGAATGTGGAGAGATGAGGAGTTCCACTTGAAGGGAAAGAAAATAGGGCTTTTGCCATGGAGTGTCTGTGGGCTCATTCCCTCTTGTCCCTTTTTGCTAAATAAGGTTGGAATACTTTTCAGTTTATTCTCAGAAAAAAAGATATTTTGTAATCTCTGAATGCATTAAAAATAGACTGATGAGTTCAAGTTACATTTTTAGTCCATAGTTTTCAGATGAATTCAATTGCTGAGATTCCATGATTAGGAAAATAGACAAAAATGGATACTTGTAGTAAATGAGTATTTCATTTTTATAAGGGCAGCATGATATAGTGAGGGGAAAACTGAAATGGGTTCCTCAGCCTATTAGTGTCAGCTGAACTTGAGAAAGTTGTTTCTCCTCTTTGTGTCTCAGTTTCAGGATTTGCAGTGAGAATTAGTTAGATGAGGAAGTGAAGATTCATATAGGCGCTGTGATCCAATATACATAGAAATAGCTCCACAGCAGACGTGCTGGAAAGGGATGATGCCTGTAGAATGGGGAAATGCATTGTGATCATAGAGTGGTGCCACTACCTGTGATTTTGCCCCCAAACCCCCAGTTTTATTGAGATATAATTGACATGTAACATTGTCTTAGTTTGATGTTTACACCGTAATGCCTTGATCTATTGCAAAATGATTACCAGACTAAGTTTAGCTAACATCCATGGCCTCACATCGTTATAATCTTTTCTTGTGATGAGAACCTTTAAGGTGTTCTCCCTTAGCAACTTTCCAATATACAGTGCAGTGTTGTTAACTGTGGTCACCACGCTGTCCATAACATCCCCAGAACCCATTACTCTTCTCGCGGGAAGGTTGCACCGTTTGCCCACTCTCGCGAGTTTCACCCACCCCACCGGCTCCCACCTCTGGCAACCACCAAGCTCTTCTCTGTATCTGCAGTTTAGCTTTTAAATTTCCTGAGTTGAGTTGTGGCTTTCGAGGTTTCCATTGCATTTTTCCTCATGCCTGTTTATGCTTTAGTATTTTCACGATAAAGAAACGAGGATAAGATGGTTTGTGTAACTGGTTTTGCTTTCAGTCACAAGGTGATGGAGCAGTGGTGTGCAGTAACATGAGGAAACTCTGGGATTTGGATTTAGGCCCAAATCCCCAAATTTCTGCACCCTGTCACTGTGTCCTCTCAATTATAAGAATTAAATGGTGATACTTACTTCCTAGGATTTCTCTGAAGAGAAAGATGTAAAAGTACCTAGGTCATTCAATAATGGGGACACTTCTTATCTTTTTTGTTCATGGTTTCCTAATGACACTCAGGGCCCTTAGGCGGCTGAGCCACTCTCTTTTGACCTTAATTGGCTGTTCTCTGTTGATCTTGATCTTGCTGCAGCTCTTTCTTCTCTTGCGCAGTTAATATTGCATGTGCCCCCGAATGAATGAGCAGACTTCTTATTTTCCTCAAATTGTTTTGAGAAATGGTAGCAGCCATACCGGTATCTTTTTAAAATCTCAGTTAAAATGAAAAACAAAACAGACAAACAAAACATTTCCACGGGAAAAGTAGGACAGGAATACATCAGGAGGTGAAATTAAGTCAACATTGACTTTGAAGCCAACTTTGTGCCAAATTCCCTTATCTGAACTAAAAAAAGCACAATGCAGAGTATAGAGTAGTGGTGAGTGCATAGACTCTAGAACGAGATTGCCTAAGTTTGAACTTGGACTTTTTATTTCTTGACTAACTTTAGACAAGTTGTTTAACCCACTTCTGCCTGAGTATCTCCACCTGAAAAATGGCGTCAATAATTGTATCAAACTTAAAGGTTGTTCTGCCAATTCTACACATCGATATTATTTAAGTGGTCAGAATAGCATCTGGCACATAATAAATGGTACATAAATGCTTGTTAATAAAAGAGGAGGCCAGATGGTAAAATCTCTGGTTCAGGAAATTCCTGGTAATTTGGAAGTGGCCAAAGGCATAAGTCAGCGGGTTTCTCTCTTCTATATTTTTAATATAGGTACTTGAAGAGAAAGTTCCAACCCACGGCCCACGGGCTGCATGTGGCCCAGGATGGCTATGAATGCGGCCCAACACAAAATCATAAATTTACTTAAAACCTTTTTTTGCCCATCGGTTTTCATTACTGTTTGTGTATTTAATGTGTGACCCAATACAACTTCTTCCAGTGTGACCTAGAGATGCCAAAAGGTTGAACACCCCTGCTTTAGATTATTATTCATGGGCTTAGGAGTCAAATTCCCTGCTATTAATTATTATTAATGAACCCAAATGTCATTTGTGGCCCTTTGGTCCATAAGGATGCTAGTAACTTTGGCTTCATGTCTTAAGACTGAGTGATTAGGATATGTGTAGAGCCCTCTCATTGACTTTTGAACAAGTCTGATAAAGTGCATTTCTGTGTCATGTAAAAGGGAGTTTGACAGAAACTGTCTCAGTGTAGTATGGTGACTATCCTATCAGCCCAAACCTAGATTCCATCTGCCATTCAGATCCATTTTATAGCTTCCAGTCCAGTCCCAAAGTCACTGCATCGTCCCAGATGGCTGCCACTGGAACTTCAGCCATTGCATCCCAGTTGTGGGCTAGAAGAAAGAGTGAAAAAAAAAAAAAAAAGTGAAAGCGAGGAAACAAAACATATTAACTCTTTTAAGGGAGGCTTGGCAGAAATTCTGGAAAATAATTCTGCCTTTACCTTTTTGACCAGAATTTAATCGCTTGTTCTTACCACCTACTAGAGAGGATCAAAATAGTCCTTCAGATGAACACAGTGTCAAGGCATAGACAGCAGGGGCCAATTAGACATCTTTGTCATATAGGTGTCCTGTCGTTTCTCCCCAGAACTCTCAGTCCCATGTGCAGACCCAAGTGTATATTCTCTCTTGCCAGCTTCAGGAGAAATCCATCCTATACTGTTTTTACAGCCTTATTGAAGGTCATCATGGGGTTAGTGTTGTGGGGATTACAGATGAGTCACTTGACTATTTAAGCATATGCCACTGTCCCCCACACCACCTTTTTCCCCCATGTAAACCTCCCCTGTCCTCCCAACAATGGTTTTTGTAAAGCTAGAGCTTCCCACCTGTGACTTTTCTGCAACACACAGACCCCTGGAAGATATTACTAAGCTCCAGCCCTGTTTCCTCTCAGCCTTTCGAGGGACTCCAGTGATTAGCCAGTTAGAAAGCTGGAGAATCAGTGTACGGGTGGCATCCATTTATCACGTGTCTGCCAGGTGCCAAGTGCTTCTGTTACATAAATTTCATTTACCACAACCTATTGAGGAGGCTGCTGTCATCCCATTGTCTCCAAGGAGGACATTCAGGCTCAAGAGACTCTAGTCAGCAGCACAATTTTATTTCAACAGTGCTTCCATTATTTAGGCCATGTATTCATTCACTTATGTGTTCTTTCATTCAATATTTCATTATATTTTCACAAAAGCTCAATGAAAACATAAATGACAGGTTAGAATTACAACAAGGGTTCCAATAGTGGAATAAAATCTATGTTTCATGTGATTTTCTGTCTAATATTCTTTTCAAGTCTTTTCTCCTCCAAGACACATAAGCTCGCTTCCTTCAGCTCTCTCTGCAAATACAACAGTTCCCAGATCCTTAATTGTAAGAGCCTCCTCTTGATATGTTCTGGTTGACCAATGCCATTCTCGAACGCAGCACTCAGGCTTGAATCTAATTCCTAGACGTGGCAGTCCAGCAAAAACAAACCCAAAATACAGGCACTCCTTCATGGTAGTTTTAAGAATAGAAAACAGACAGAAGAGGAAAACTAATTTAAAAAGTTCTGTTACTAGCACCACGTGCTGAGCCTGGCATAAGTAGAGCATTGAATTTGTGAAAGTGCTTGAGTTGTACAGAACTGTCCACAGATGTCTCAAGGGTTGTCATGTGGGGTTGAAATTAAAGTCACCTTTATGGCTTGTACTAACATCCTACAAATCAGAACTATTATTTACAGAGCACTTTTAAAATATCAGCTACTGTGCTAAATATATGACTTGGAGTATCTTTTATTCCTTATACCAACTTTATTATTTAAGAATTATTATTTCTATAAAACAAAAGGCAGTGGGGGTTTGGAGAGTCAAATAGCCTCCTTAGGACATTCAGAAATAAATAGCAATAGTGAGAATCAAATCCATGGCTCTACTGACTAAACTCAAAGCACTGAAATTACTGAATTTTGTACCATTCTCATTTCTGCCCAGGGCCTCAGTTTCTCATCTGTAAAATAAGTGGTTTGAGCTGTAGGGTCTGTATAAGCATTAGTGTCCTGGATCTGACTCTAAAATAGAATAGACAATAAAATTAAAAACATAAAAAGAGCTGATGGTTTTATTTTCCGAAATTTTGTGAGCCAGTTTTAAACATAGCCATCATTGATAATTAAATTATATAGACTTGAAAGTAAGGATATTTCATGAAAATGAAAAACAATAAATATTCAAAACTTATTTACTAATCATTTGAATTTATTTGACTGTTATCTATGCTTGCGAGGCTATTCATATCTATCGTATCTATGTGGTGAAGATATTCTAAAAGGATGGGCCACTGCCGTCTTCTCCCAGCTTTCTGCTCACTGGGGTCAGGTTAGTAGCTGGATATCTTCCAGGCAGGAGTATTTACACCATGAAAACCAGCAAATGGTACAAATCAAAGCTGGGTTTATTGTTTTGTTCATTGTATAGACTTATGAAAGTAATAAAAAGTATTAGTAATACAGATTAAAGTAAAAAGTATGCTATATCTATAGATACTGCATATGAGTAGCCCCCCCCCCCAAAATAGAGGAGTAAATAGTCTTTAATATTTGAAAACTACTATCCAATTCAGAAAAGAGGTCATCAACATAATTGATGAACACATGTTTTTGTTGCTTTACTTTTGTCTCATTTATTAATATAAATGAAAAACATTAACCAATATTCGTTGGTTGTACCCATGGGTTAGCTGTAATGAAAAGAGTTCAGTAAAATTATTGAGAACATTCAATAAGAATTGATTGGGTATATGGAATTTATAGTAAGGAATATTATATTTTTATTATTTATGTCATACATTCTTTATAGCAATAAAGTTAAATATAAATATTCAAATATAAATGTAAATGTCAGTATTGTGTACACACTTACAAACATATAAACCACTGAAGAGCTGGTTGTTCAATGTGTACTAGCACATCGTGGGTTGTGAGGTCTTTCTCGTCTTTGATGTTTTAGGTGTCTAACTAGGGCCCTTAGGTGGGGACCACAGGGAGCCCACCACCAAGAAGAACTTGTCTGATAGTTGAAAATGTTTGGAGTTGGAATGGGCTGCATAGGGGAGTAGTAAGGTCCCTGTCACTGTACTGATGCCAAAGGCACTTCACAGGGGAGAAGAAAATGCAGGGGGTAGTGAATATTCTTTTCCAATCAGAAATTTTCATAATCCTAAGGAGCAGGATATCAGTGTGAGAGGTAGGAACAGTGTACTATCAAGGCAGTAGCTGATGGTTTATGAGACCAGTTCAGAATTTGTCAAGAGTCATATCAGCTTATCAATATTCCTTACTAAATGGAAACTTCCTGGGTGGACACAGTCAGAATACATTGCTCTTTGAGCCCATTTTTTCCCCTCCTGTGTGTTCTTCCCCGATGGCTGTGTGCATGTAGGTGTTTACATTTTAGCTTCTCACATGAGAGTTTATGTTTCTTGGGGCTGAGGACTGTGTCTGGGCATAAATAAAACAGTTGCTCAAGAAATCATTTTCTCTCTCCAATCTGAGTGAATTTTAAGGGAAATCAATACAAATTCAATCTATTTTTCCCTTTTCAGTTTCTCAAGCTGTAGAACTGTGCAGAGGTTACAGGAAAACCTTTTTTTAGTGAATTCTCCAAGAGCCACAACCCCATTTAGAAAAACATAATGGTTTGATTTTCTTTGATAGACAAACTCCTGACATGTTACGTGCGTATTACAAGGTTTAACGGTGAAGGTTTCCTCAGAACCTCAGGAATGAATTCAACTGAAGCAAACCAGTGATATGGTTTTTAAATTAACCTGGCATTGTAACTTGTTTATCATTAGTGAAAAGCTGAGTAGAGAGATTTTGAATGTAAAGAAGTACCCATTTTGTGCCAGAATTGTGCTAAACACATTTCAGGCCATTCGGTAAGGGAAGACATTGAGACTAAGAGGTTCGTGAGCTGGCTTGCCCAGCACCAAAACCAGAATTTGAACCCCATTCCAAATGCTGTTGTTTTTCAAATAAATCCTCTTTGCCAAAAGCTTCTATTTGAAAATAGGTGTTTCAACATTTATCTGCAGGTAAACATCATTCAACCTGTATTCCTTAATTATCGATGGGAATAGTTTATCACTGTGGTAAATGAACAGGAAAAGGGGAATTTGAAAAATAAGGGAGAGATTGCTTTTTTTCCCCGCAGATTCAAAGACATGAAAATGGAGCACCAAACATGAAGAAAAAGATAGATCCATTCTGGGCATGAGCCTTTAAACCCATGTGACCAAGGTGCATATCCTATATTTATCAGTCAAAAAAGGTATTGCTTCTCCATACACAGGGTTTCTTTAACCATTGTGGCTCAAGGTCTCCTTGCCCCGATTGAGTGTGGCTTCTTTTATTCATGGTCCATGCTCTCTGAGTTATCCGTATATCCTCTTTCTTGTTATGTGTCCTCTCCCCAGGGTATCTTGGCAGCCATTCTAGCCTTCAGAACCCTAAGGCTCGCCCCAGTATCCCAGGAATTAGCTTGAAGCCACTGCCCGCAAAAGATTTCCTTTATCCATTTCGACCCATTTTCTCTAGACTTTTTGTCACTGCCCTTGAGGGTGTAACCTGTGTCCTCTGCCACCATTCCGTGAATCAGAGCCTCATGTTGCCTGCACAGGACCACAAAGGAGCAGGAGCCAGCATGGGACAGCTCTCTGTAGCCCTCATAACTTTCTTATTTATAGCCACTTGCTGCATTTCCTCGAACTAACATTAGCTCTTAACATCTTGCAAAATGATATATGTGAACTAATTAATAACTGAAGTCTCCGGAAAAACAGAAACTTAAAAAAAAAAAAAGTGTTGCCTGAGGATAAGAAACAAGATCCCAGAACTGCTGAAATGAGTTTGTGTGTGCGTTCACACACACACACACACAATACATTTTTGGGAATTCAGTAATGGAGCAAACAGATTTAGATTTAATCAATAGTCTTAAAAAGTACTCTATGGTGATGGAAGGAGCCTTGACTTGGGGTGGTGAACACACAATGCAATATACAGATGATATATTATAGAATTATACACCTGAAACCTATGTAATTTTATTAGTCTGTCACCCCAATAAATTCAATAAAACAAACAAACAAAAATGATTATGCCTTTATAACAGGTTCTAGGAAAAAACTCCATATACATCGTTTTTTTTTAATTTTATTTTAATTTATTTTTTCAAATATATTTGTCTCTGCCTCCCCGCCACCACTTTCCCTTGCCCCCTCCCTCCTTCCCTCCCTCAGCTCTTCCCCTTTGGTTTTGTCCATGAGTCCTTGCTCTATGTTCCTTGACTTTCCCCTTCCCTTCCTTTTCCCCTCCCCCGCTCCCTCCTTCCCTCTTGTCTCTGTTGATTTCTTTTCCTTTCAGTGTTGCTGGTCTTGTATAAACTTAAATTATCATAAATCTGTATTTGGGCAGTACTCCGCATGCATAGGTTTCAGGCTGCTTTCCTAAAAGTGAGCTGAGAAACCAGCAACTATCTTTAAGAAGGAGGATGACAATATTTGACCTATACCTTAGGAGCTTATCAGTGATGGACACAGCATAATTTTGAGTAGTGTTCACAAAGCATATAGCTACTAACATTTAACAAATAATGACTAAGTCAACTGGTGAGTTTTCCTGAAGACATTTTTAAAAGTATTTTTGAGAGACACAAAATAAAGAATTAGAAAATAAAACCTCTCAAAGTAGTTACACTTTATTCTCTCCCTTGAGCATTTCCAAGAAGTGATTCAAAGCTAGTACATTATAGCATACAAATCTGGGCTTTGCAACTATCCCAACTACTGAGTTATTTTCTTTTTTGAAACAACTTGTGTCTGGCAATTCATTCTCCCTTTTAATTATTACAGCGGTGACTTAGAATAATATTTCTTTTCCCTTGAAGGCTGTGTTCTCATTGCCCACTGAATTGCTCTTCACTTTCTCACCATTTGGTATTCTACAGCAAGCACAGGGTCACCACCATGCCACACGTGGAAGGGACCCTCCATTTGTAGGAAACCCACATTCTTTTTGTGTACAAAGACACAAATGGGCCTACTAGGGAGACGCTGCACCAGGGGTTAGCAAACATTTTTTGCAGAGTGTGAGATAGTGAATATCGTAGGCTCCTTGGTCCATCAGATCTTCATTGCTGCCCCTCACTTTTGCCATCATAGCATGGCAGCGGCCACAGACAACACGCCACTGAATGAGCATGCCCGTCCAATAATATGGTATTTATGGATGCGGAGATAGGAATTTTCATATGTCACAAAATATGATTCTTTTGGTATTTTTCCAGCAATTGAAAAACTTAAAATCTATTCTTTATGGGTTTACCAAAACAGGCAAGAGGGCCATATCTGGTCTGCAGGCTGGGTTTGCTGAGCCCTGTTCTTCAACAAGGTGGTTAAAGTACAAACTCTTAAGCAGACTGCCTGGGTTTGTTTCCAAATGACTCCTTTGGCCAGCGGCACATTGCCATGTCCCGGTCAAAGTAAACTGACTTTGATCCTGCTTTGTTCTCTTTATTATCTTTCTATCCTTCTCTTTTAGGCAAATGTCTTAAAAGAGTAAGCATACTCCCTATCTGTGTCAAATTGCATTTTACAAAAATGGCTTCAACAGCATTTTCAGTCTCTGATGCTGTTCCAGAACTATGCACCCCCTTAACCTCCATCAGCAGGTGGTAGTGATGTTCCTCCCCTTGAAACTGGACAGGCCTTTGTGGATACCTCAACTACTAGAGGGCTGCAGAAGCCTTGTCCAAGACTCACGAGCTGGGTCCTAAAGGGCAACGCAGCGTCTGCCTGCCTCTCCTGGCGGGTATGAGCCTGTGGACCCCGGCACTGCCCTGTAAGAAGTATGGAATGATGATTATTCTTTTTCAAGGCTTTCATTAGGCTTCTCTAAAGCATATCCAGTCACTGGCAAAAGCAGAAAGGTATCCATATGTGCTCTACGACTGGAGTTTAAGGTTAGGGGAGGTGGGGGCTTAGGCCAGTGATGTGTGCAGAGCCATTTCAGAGGGGGTTTAGTAACAGGGTAAGGATCTTGGACTGGCTCATAAGGGCAATACAGGGCATGGGAGAGTTTTACCGGTAGGAGTAGAACAGGCAGATTTCTGTTTTAGAAGGACCGCTCCTGTTGCAATAGAAGGAAGCAACAGTGGGTCTGAGACCTGGCCAGAGGATTCTGACGTGGTCTGGATGATGAGATTCAAAGGAAGGCAGTGGTAATGGACATGGATAAAGGAAGAGAATCAAGAGAGGGTCCCGAGATGGACTGGAAAGGAGAATAGTGTCAGTGTAGCTAATGGGCAGGTATCAAAACAGTTGACATTTGTAGTACCATCTGCCAATGTCTTGTTAATAGAACAGATCCCTCTTTGATAGAGCCAGGCCCCCCCAGTCTGCTTTTTCTTGCACGATGCTTCTTTTCTTTCTTTTCCTCCTGTCACTATGCAGTACAGTTCCCATGTGGCTGGTTCATCTCCCTTTTCTTCAGCAGACACGGGAACGGTTCCTTGAAAGCAAGATGGCACAGATAAGCTCACAGCTGGCCTGACGCCGGGGAAGAGGGCTCCTCTGCGTTCCACCTGCAAAACACCTGCCCCCGTAGGCCACAGACCGGGTGTCCTGAAACACCCTGGGAACCCTGTCCCAAAGCGTCCTCCCAGCTCTTATCTCTACCCAATCGCTGTGCTTTGGGTTTTTAATCTGGGAGATTAAATCTTTTCATGCCTGAGTGGAAAGATCATATCCTTGTAATTTTTCACCTGTATAATTTCTCAGCTGCCTTAGTTTAACCTGGTGTATTTATGGCCCAACTGTAATTTAGGAGAATACTTAGAAAATGCCAATTTCAAAAGACAGCTCTTTCAAATTGCCACTCAGAACAGCTTTCTGTGTGAGTGTAGTGAACTGTAGCAAAACCGATCATTTCAGTCAATTAGATTTTCAGGCCAGTCACTTTTTATTGTTCTGAAAGAGAGAAAGAAAGCAAGTGAAAGCTAGAATCAATCAATTACAGTCTAAACATAGAAAGGAGGAAGAAACACAATATGTATATGTATGTATATTTTTGTACAGGTGATTTTTATAGAGGTCGCTTGAATTCTCTTATAGATTATTTATTTTGCATAAAGCAGAAATCACCATTAAAAATGCCCAAGAAGATCCTTTGGATAGAAATTTTGGTCAGAGAATTAAAAATTTGAGACTGGAGAGTAGAAATACCTCTGTTAGGGAAAGGAAGAGCTCATGAAATGAGCACCTAAGCAGATCCAATGAGGTAGGGCTTTCCCATAAAGGCTTTATTGACCTGGCTTAGAAAGTTCTAAGAATTAGTTTAAAATAACTGAAAGATGGCAGGAGACCACTGGTTCTGAGTAAATGTAATAGATCTTTTGTGACTGTTCATTTTTCTGTATCCATCCCAAGCCTGGATCACAATGTTTAGAGATTCTAAACAGTCCAAGACATTGTGCTCTCTCCTCAGACAATTCAAAATCAAAGCGTTACTGAGAGTAACGTGACATTAGAGAACATAAAAAATACTCTGGTCATCTCATATTGTATAGCTGGCAGTTTCAAATTAAAAAATCTTTTGAAATATTTTCTCACATTAAAACCCAGGGGATAGCCACAGTAAAAAGAGGACATAGGCCAGAACTGGACTTGGGCCATCCACAAGCACTGGTTATCATGCTGTTTGAACCGCCCCAAAATGCTCTGTCTTCAGACCCATCCCAGACTTGAGACGTTGTTTGAATGATACCTTTTCCTCACAGCCGTCCCTGACCCCTTCAGACCATTACAATTACTCTCCCACTTGGCCTACTACAGAAGTTGCCCACGCCATTCACATAAAACCCTCTTTTAAACACCAGTACTTGCACAATCTAGCAGAAGGAGCACCAGATTTCAGGGAGAAGGTCTGGATTCAGCTCCGCATCGTCTTACTTCCAGCAAGTATGTTTGGGTAAATGTATCAGCCAGGAGAACAGAGTTCACACTGGAGAGATAAACAGAGATGATTTAATACAAAGGGATGGGAGCGTTGCTAAAACAAACAGGAGATGGTGAGACAACAGAAGAGTAACAAAAGCAGGAAGCCACTAGCCGCAGGGGACTTGGAGGGACCAGGTGAAAGGTGGATCTTTGGAGCACAGGAGGCGGAGCAGTCCGGCAGGAGCTCAACTGTGGCAGGGCTGCCCTGTGGGAGACTGGGCCAAAGAGGAGGGGGTTGCCCGGGAGGGGTTTGGAGCCACATCCGAGGAGATGCAGCCACTGTCAGAGGTGCTGTGTGAAGCAGAACAAGAGGAGAGAAATCCCCCCATTTCTCCCCTCTTCCAAGTTTCCATTTTCTACCAGTGCCACTCAAAGTCAAGACTACCCGAGAGCCAACTGACAAGGACTCCTCAAAACTGTAACCCCCAGTACTTCTGAGCAGGTGGGTCAGGGGATGGATTGGAGGGCAAAGTGCAAATCATTGGCATAGTAAATCATTCTCCTTTTGAACGGTCGTACCCTCCTCGTTCAGAAATGCCTTTCTAATCCACTTCTTCAGAGCATCATTGAGGGTATGTAAATTTGTTTGTGAGGGCTAAAAATGGATACTTTTTGTGGATACTTTTGAAAATGTTTTAGAGATTTAAAATGTTAAATGGTGGCAATTTTACTTCTAGGAAAATAGAAAGTCATAAATATGCACACAGATGTAGGTGCAAAAACATCTATCTCAGTATTTATAATACTGAAAGTCTGAAGCTACCTAAAATAGATGTGATATATTTAGGGCTTTAAAAAAAGAATTTCTGCCTTCAAGGATATTGTACTCATTCAGGGCAGCGTGCACCAAGAATCATGAAAATAAGATAAAATGCTATGGGGAACCAGGGGCAAGAGAAGACCGTGAGTATCTGCCCTGATTAGGCTTCCAGTTGTATGATACAGTGTGTGCGTTATATGGAATACAGAAACATTAAAGGGAGTTTTTAGTATTTATATCCAAATAGAAAAATTCTTCCAGATGAAGACAAAAAATAATCTGTCCTCCAAATTTCAAAACTCATGCAGAAAAAGAAACACCAGGAGGCAATGTGTAGGTAGAGTAGCAAGAGGCAACATGAGCAGAATTACAATCCAAGTGACCCGGGAGATCTTTCCTGTTCTGGTTCTGATTCCAGTGGTGACCTCGTTCGGGCCTCTTCTCCAGTTTTCTGGTGTGAATAATGAAACCCAGGGGCAGACCGTGTGTGCACCACTGCTGAGCACTTTGCAGAGGACTGAACCTGCTCCCCCAGGATAGACGTCTCCGTGGGTAACGCAGTCCCCAGCCTGACCGGTCTCTCCTCTGTGTTCGCCCCGCTGACAGCGGCCAGCACAGTCAGTCTCCGTCATATTGGAATCACGTTTCAAACTTGCCCCCCCAAATTAAGCTTAGTTGCTTCGATTTGTATTTAACAACCACCCCTCATCACACCGAAGTGCCCTACAAGCTTTATGTTTCATAGTCCACAATGCATTATCCTTGAAAAAGTTCAATATGAATTTTGAATTCTAGCTTGATGGCTTTGTAGCTGTTTGACCTTTTGCAGTTGACTTAATCTCCTTGATTAATGAGCATGAACAACAAAAGTGAGGAGCTTGGTGCAGGTTTGAGGCCATGGTAGGTGTTTAAAAAATTTTAGTGTTTTTTAAGTTGTTCCTTCTTCCGTGTCCTTGTATCCCAGGCAAAGGTACTATGGGACTTTCCTACAAAATATCTCATTTGTTCACCTCTGCATGTCTTTGCTCATACTATTCTTTTTGCCTGGAGTGTCCATTCCTGTCCTTGGTGTGCCATTCAATTGTGGCGTTTTCCACGAAGACTTACCTGGTTAACCAAAATAGAAAAGACATTAACAGAAAAATCAAATAGCCGTTTTTCTGAACCTGATGAAGGCACCAAGTCTTTTCAACTTTGGACTATATCTTTTTAATTTGTATTTATCTTATGTTCCAACTTCAGTGCTGAGACCGAATGAAAAACTGTGCTAATAGAGAAAGAGAAGAGACTTTGCAGTTAGATAGACATACCTGAGTTTGGATTGCAACATAGAGTAAGTGTTTGAGATATTTTTGTTGAAGAGGATGTTTTCCTTTCAGCAGGTTTGGATTATTAGCAGAAATGAAAGAAATACCCTAGACAAAGGAAGAACTATCCTACTGCCAGCCTCAAGCTGGCATGGTTTTAGTCAATTCCCTTTTCTTGCTTTGCAAGCATTGAGCTTTCTGCTTCTGGTTTGGACCTGAAGTGGAGGTTCCCAAATACCAACAGGAAGGTCATACTTGTGGTCTCCCACCCTTGCTGAAACCTCACTGAAACCTGAAGCACTGGAATTTCACGTGGGTGTCACTTTCTCAAGAGATTCCCAGCTGCACTTCCCAGACCAGAGGTGGGCCCCTGTCTGCTATTAGAAAAGTAGCAGAGAGGGAGGATGGTTGCGGATCTAGCATTCCAATATTATCTTGCCGAATGTGGGTTTAATAATGAAGAAGAGTTCCTGTGCGGAGTGGTGAGATTTTTAAATATAGGCTAGAATCTCAATAACTTGGGTCTCATTAGTGGGTTTCTACACACAGGCATGGGAAAGGACAAGACTCATCCATCCATTGGTCTATTCATTTATTCATTCACAAATGTTGAGCACTCAGGATGTGCCAGTCATTGTCTTTAAGGGGGGGCCTTTTTAAAACTAATTTTGAGAATCTACTTCTATAAACTGTAGGGAGTCAACTTAGAAATTCAAATGGATAAATCATATTAAATGAATTCATTAGTTCTACACATGGCTATGAAGACCTTATACATGTCAATAAACTGTGGTAGTCACTGGTGATATAAAGAGGAGCACTTGTCCAGTGCTAACCATACTCTGAATACTTTTGCATATGTGATATGAATTAATATTCAGAACAATTGCATGGATAGAATCATCATTATGTTATAGTTAATAAAAGTAAAGCTTGGCAGAAGTTCTGTAACTTTCACAGGAAACGCAATTAATCAGAGCCAAGATTCAACTCATTTTTTGAACTTTTATATCTACTGGTGAACATTTGGATAGTTCCCAATTTACAGCTATTACAAAAAAGTGATGTTATGATCATCTTTGCTCTTGTCTTTTGTGTGCATATGTGACGCTTCTATTTCATATATGAGGTCTGTACAGAAGGTATCTAGCTAAGTAATATGAAAAATAGAGACATTTGTTGAAGATACAAGATACAGGAAACATTGTACAGAGGACAATGATGCCTCAGTCCCCTTCAAATTAGGAACCTTGGAACCTCACACAATATTCCCAGTTGCCATCCACTGCCCTATCATATTTTCCTGAATCTCATTGACAATCTGAAATATCTTGCCTTTCAAAGGTGATTTTAGTTTTGGTAAAAGCCAGAAGTCACAGGGCGCCAAATCTGGGCTGTAGGGGGGGGCTGAGTCACCTGGGTGATTAGATGTTTTGCCAAAAAAGTCTTCACGAGATGTGATGCATGAGTGGGTGCATTGTTGTGATGAAGCTGTCAATCACCAAGTGCCCATAGCTGAGGCCTTCTGAATTATCAAATAGTTTCCATGGAGGAATGTTCAAGCTTAATGCAAAATTTGATGCAGATTCATTGTTCCACTCAGTCATTTTGAATGCAACAGCCACACAGTACACATGCTGGCTCAACGGTGCCTACCACCCCGACTAAATAGTACAGTAAAGTTGTCATATTGTTCATGCATGTGCATTCCAGTCCACTCTCCTTGGCTGCCAAGTTAATCCGTGTCGCACAAACTGTTCTCATTACATTAAGAATGGCTGGACTAATAGAATATGTGTATGTTAAGCCATAGTACACATCACCAACCAGTTGATATAGTTTTTCTCTACAACATTTTTTTATAATTTGAGTTCACTTTTATAATATAATGTAGCAAATTCTATTTCCCAAAGATGGTCACAACAGTATCTCCAGTTCCACAAAATTTTCTCTTTTTTAAAAGTATATTTTATTGATTATGCTATTACAGTTGTCCCATTTTTTTCTCCCCTATATTCCCCTCTGCCCTGCACGCCCCACCAGCATTCCCTCCCCGCTTAGTTCATGTCCATGAGTCATACATTAAAGTTCCTTGGCTTCTCCATTTCCTATACTATTCTTAACCTCTCCCTGTCTATTTTGTACCTACCATTTATGCTTCTTATTCCTTGTACCTTTTCCCCCATTCTTCTCTCTCCCCATCCTTGTTGATAACCCTCATGTGGTCTTCATTTCTGGGATTCTGTTCCTGTTCTAGTTGTTTGCTTAGTTTGATTTTGTTTTAGGTTCAGTTTTTGATAGTTGTGAGTTTGTTGTCATTTTACTGTTCATAGTTTTGATCTTCTTTTTCTTAGATAAATCCCTTTAACATTTCATATAATAAGGGCTTGGTAATGATGAACTCCTGTAACTTCACTTTATCTGGGAAGCACTTTGTCTGCCCTTCCATTCTAAATGATATCTTTGCTGGATAGCATAATCTTGGATGTAAGCCCTTGCCTTTCATGACTTTGAATACTTTCGGTTTCTTTTGAGAAATTGGCTGATAGTCTTATGGGAACTCCTTTGTAGGTAACTGTTTCCTTTTCTCTTGCTGCTTTTAAGATTCTCTCCTTATCTTTAATCGTGGGTAATATAATTATGATATGTGTTGGTGTGTGCTTCCTTGGGTTCTTTTTCTTTTGTTCCTCAAATGCTTTTAAAAATATTTTAATCTTGACGCTTCCTCCAGCAAGTGATGGAGTTTAGGTCCTTCTCCTTGGACCCGAGGGGACTTTAGTTACGTCCTAGTTAAGGGTTGTTCAATATGCCATTCTGCAATTACGAAAATGTTCTAGCTGGGTTGTCCAACATAGTAACCACAGCCACCCTGGGCACTTGAAATGTTGCTAAAATGATTATAGACTGAATTTTAATTTTATTTAATTTTAATTAGCTTAAATAGGCACATGTGTCTAGTGGCTCTTGCATTGGACAGTGCATGCTTAGATGAATAGAATATGGTGGAATTAATGCTTTGTGATTTCTGAAGCTAGATCATTAAAATGCCATACACTCTGCCTGGTTTTCTTGGAACACAGCTGCTATGTTGTAAGGAATTCTAATGAATTGTGAATCCCAAACATACTGTGGGAAGTCTCATAGAGAAATACTTGGGATTATGGATCACAGACACAGCTGAATCCCTAGGACAATCCAACCCAACCCACCAGCCAGGTGAATCAGCCATCCTGAAAATAGTATTTACCATGCCCAGACGAACTGTTGCGGCTGATGCTGAAAGTATAAACAAACCACCCCTGTTGATCCCTGCCTGAACTACAGTTGCATAAGTATAACAAGTGTTTTTGATTCTTTTAAATCATGACAGTACAATCAGCTTATTAAGCTCTATGTCCATTTGGACTGTGACTTTGTTTATATGTGCATTAGCTCTTTGCATTAGATTCTTTGCGTCTCTCATCTTTAAAGTGTATTTTCTCCTTTGACAACATTTTGCATTCTGGAGTGGTGATATCAGAGCTTACCCTCAGGACAATGAAATATTTAGCTTTTTCTTATAGTGTACTGCTTTTGCTGATACTCCAAATCCCTTGATCAGTTTGCGTGCCTTTTGTGAGTTCAGGAATAAACTAGGAATGATAGTTTATTCAGGACCTACCTCCTACTTTTTTTTTTTAAACAGGAAAGCACTTTTAGTCTTTTATACTTCCAAAGCAGCAACTCCTCTCACCTAAAAAAAAAAGAAAAGTAAAAAGAAACAAGGAAAATTTATTTTTCAAAGACATAAAATACAATTTCTTGAGCTGAAAAAAAATCAGAACATAGAGACTGAAAGAGCTTACCATATTCTAGGTAAAACATTAAGAAAATTGAGCATGTATGTAAACGTATTTTGTGAAATTTTAGAATTGAAAAGATAATGAAAGTAATTCTAAAGCATAATGCAATGAGTGGTGGGACAGGAGGAAATATTATCTTCACAGGGACCAATCAGCCTGTCTTTGGACTTTTCCAGAAAACCATGGAATCATGAAGGATAAATATTATACGAACTCTATATCAAACCCATATAGTATTGTATATGTATGTGTGTGCTAAAGCAACAGAAAGACATTCTCAGATACCCTAAGATTCTGAAAGTATATCTTAGAAAAAACTTCCCTAAAATAAATTTGAAGTTACATCATTAAATATGTAAGACTTATCTTAGTGTCCCATAGATAGACATTTAAGAAACTGCTTTGTATGTTCTAGTTGAGAGACCTGAAGTCTCTCCATTTTCTCTTCAATTCCCAGGTTGATGCCTCCCTCATGCTTTAATTATTCATGAACATGTCTGCTGAGCTAAAGTCTTTGAAGGTAGAGAGCAATACCTTCTTGTATTCTACCACATGCTCACAGTGCCAAGGACATCATAAATGGTCAATAAATGTAAGATGAATGACAGATGCAATGAATTATTACCAATATGCCCACCTTCTTGAAATGTGTTAGAACTCAGGTGTTACTAAGAAAAATAGTCAAGTTTTGTTTCTTTGAAAAATATATTTAAATAGGTGTAATACTATATAATTCCAAGAGGAAGACATTAATAAATATAAAAATAGACATTAGAATAAACAACTATGTATATTGAGGAAAGTAAGAATTATAGGAGTACCACTTTACTTACTATTATGCAAATAATTTTTTAAAAAATGACTATAAAGTAGAATATTCTAGAAAATATATAGAATGCAAAAAAAGATTTAAGTTGTTTGAAAGTATAGAAAATACTTTCTAAGTATAATGAAAACTTCTAAGAGATTTTTTACAAATATAAGAAAACATAGGTACAAAACTTGATAAAGGCAACACAATAAATGAAACTACAGGTGAATTTTACTTACAGATATTTATGCAAAATTCCTAAAATGTATTAGCAAATTGAATTCAGAAGGTTACCAAAAGATTGAGAGATATTATAAAGGTGTGATGCATTTAATGGATTCAATATATCAATATATTTTTTATATGTTAATTACAGGTCAAGGCAGAAAATGTATTATTATGTCTGATGATGCTGATAGTGCTTGATAAAAAGCCAGTATCATTTTAAATAACATATTGATGAGTATGAATGAATTAATACTTAATTAGCAATGGGCTTAATCGTGAAATACAAAAATATTCCCATTAAATTAAGAAATAAAACTAAGAAAGACGTTGATTATCAGTCCTATTGTCTAAAATTCTGTGGAAAATCCTTTCCAATGAATTGAGGCAAGATAGATATAAAGTATGAAAATTTTCAAAGATAAGGAAAAAATTTTAATTTTTAAGTGCCTTGATCATTTTATAAGGCTGAAAACCCCAAAAGAATCAACTGAGAAAACCGTTATAAATAATGTAAACATTTAGTAAGGAGATTTAAAAAATTAATATTGAAAACTGTTTACTATGTTCAGATAAGTTATAGTTACGGTACCTAAAGAAAAATCCATTAGACAAAAGCCATAAAGTATGAAATAAATGCCCAGAAACAGTAGTAAGCAGAAATGTGCTGGATTTATATAAATAGACTTTAAAATGCTTTAATAGGACTTAGAAAGAACGTTTAAAATCTCTTAAGTGACCCAAGAAACATAAAATACAATTTGAATTAATAGAAATTAATGCCTGGTTCTAGTTAAGATAATGCAGTGCAATAAAGATGCTAATTTACACTATATTAATCTATAAATTGAATGTGATACCAATAAAATTACCAGTAGAGCTGTTGCTCTGAAACCAGACCTGCTGAATCTACAGTTCAAGTAAAGATCAGGTAGGAAAATTGTGAAAAGATAAGGGAACAGACTATATTATTACATACTATTATAAAACTTCCATAAGTAACACAGTAACAGAGTTTGGTACTATTGCATGAATAGAAATGTCAAAGGAAAAGAGCAGAGTCTTGAGTATGACTCAAATAATATGAAAGTTTAGATTATGATAATATCATCATTCCAAATCCATGTATTAAAGGCAGGCTATTCAATAAATAATGTTAGGACAAGCTACTGAGAAAAGAATAAATTAGGGTGAGCTCCTAGTTTATCACTTATTCAAAAATGTTAATCTAAATGGATGAAAATTCAAAATTAAGATGAAAATGGATTTTTCTTGTAATTTTGCAGCCGTAAACTTTTTTCTAAGCCAGATATGCAATATAGAATTTTCAAAAGACTGGTAAATATATCTTTATGAATTTTTAAAATTCGTTCTTGCCCAGAAATGCTATAAACAAAGTCAGTATATATAAACAAAGTAGAGAATATCTGCAGCAAATATGATCGACAAAGAAAGAAGATCCTTAACTTTTTTTTATTGCTGTTCAAGCACAGTTGTCCCCATTCTCCCCCACAACTCCCCCGGTCCCCACCCACCTCTACCTCACACCCTCAATTCTACCCGTCTTTGGCTTTGTTCCTGTGTCCTTCATATATGTTCCTTAAATTTATTACAAATCCGTTAACAAAGACACTACCTCAATATAAATACAAAGGGCACAAATATATTCCATAGAAAAAGAAATGCAATTGGTTTTTTAAACATAGCAATGTTTAACTACCTTTAGAATTAGAGAGATATAATAAAACAAAAGAATACTTACAACACGAACATGATGAAATGTTTTTAGTACTGGTGAGACTGAAAACCCCATTCTTCACCCATATCATGAGTGGGAGCATTAATGGATATAATCCTGCTAGAGGGCAATTTGACAATGTCTACAGATACTCTAATTAAGTAATTTCTTTTAAAGTGCATAATCTAACAACATCATTTTCATCCTGCATGCAACCAGCACACACAAAAAAGTGTTATTCATATCTCATGAGTTTTGTGGCCATATATTTCTTGGTTGCAAGAAAAAATGTTTAGAAAATAGTTGAAGGTGTATGAACAGGGACTGATGAAGGGCATTATTGCTCATTCATAATGTGGGAAACTTTGTAGGACTCAGTTGGAATAATCCCCATTACTAAAGAACCGAATATTTCTGATAGGCATAAAAATTATGATTCTAGTGATTTATTTCTATGATTCCCTTAGAAGGGAGCACAGGTTTGGATGGAAGGCCTGTCATCACTTTAGAGCCATTTTCTACTGCCTGATGGACATTTACCATGACATACATGTCATGTCCTGTATTTTTCTCTTAGGAACCAAAATTAGTAGAAAAAGCTTCACCTCCCCCAAAACATCTCCCTTTTTGGATGGACACACTATCAAAAATTCTCTTTATGAATCAAGCTTTGGAGAAATTTCAGTATCTGATTCAAAGACAATGTTAAAAAATTATGAAACTTCAGGCTCAGCACCTACCAATGAACTTCACATAGTAGCCACTGGTATTTTCTTGCTACATGTCCAGACTGACCAGGTCTGCCAGGAAAACCCCCCTCCCACATACAGGGTCTTCTCTGTTTCCTTTTCTGGGGTACATCTCTTCTATTTTCCCTGAAGATGGTTTGTGAATCTCTCATTAGCACCATAATCTGATTTATCTCTCTGGCCCCAAAGTATCTCTTAATATTCTTTTACATTATGGATATTCAATAAATAGTTCTTAATTGGACAAGTACATTAAGGTTTTATTTTTAAAATGAAATTCAATGTAGGGAAAGAAAAGTAGCTTTGTAGCACTGCCATTGGGCTTACCACGAGCCAGGCAGTGTTGCAAACACTTTGCATACAGTATAAAAATATATGTAATATATGTACATATATTAAGTTATATCCATTACATATGTAACTGATGGGTGGTACTGGGTATAGATGCGATTCAAATCCATGCAGATTCTGGCTCCACTGTGAACAATGAATGTACTTAACCATGAGGCTCCATTTTTTCACTGTTCATCAGCCTTTCCTGTTCTCTTGCCCTCTTAGACTAGCTTGGGTTTCATGACCCATTTCTTTTCTCACAAAGAGCCTGCCTCTCTAGCCTCCCTTGCTCTCATGGTTCTCTCTGGGAAAAACCCCAGCCTGGCCAAGTTCAAATTGCTGTCTCTTCTATATCTGTCCATAGAGGCTGAAGGGCAAAAGCACGTAGCCCTTCCCATGGATCATACTTTCCATCTATAATCCCAAACTGCAAGAGAACCCTTGGTTGCTCCTTGCAATCCTCCTGTTCCCCTCTAAACATGTCATTCTCCTTCCCCTAGATGATGGTGTATACCATTTTGTTCTCTAAACCATCACCTCTTCTCCCAGCCTCCCAGTTGGCTGATGATTTTGCCTCTTATTTCTCTAAGAAAATGTTCAGAGTGGCCAGGTAGCTAACAGAACCTGAAGCATTGAATAATAGGGCGTGGTGGGGGCTCAAGCTGCCTGCCAAGTGCTAAGCCCAGAGGAGTGGAGTGACTGCTGCTCAACTCCAGTGTATCATGGCCGTGAAGGGGGCCAGCCTGGTGTCACCAGAAAGTGATACTTTTCAAGAGAATTTGCAAATTCAGATATTGATGTAAAATTTTCCTGATGTTAAATACCTTCTGGGGAAAAAAAATATTGCAGCCCCGGACAGTGTGGCTCAGTTGGATGGAGGGTCATGCTTTAAGATGAGAGATCAAGGGTTCGATTCTCAGTTAGGGCGCATTCCTGCATTGCTGGTTTGGTTCCCAGTCAGGGCACATGTGAGAAGCAATTGATCAATGTTTCTTTCTCATATTGACATTTCTCTCCTTCTTCCTCTCCTCTCTTCCCCTCTTTCTAAAATCAATAAACATGTCATCATGGGAGGATAAAAGATGATTTTTAAAAATATTTCAACAATCTTGGATGTAATTTGTCGGTATCCCCAGTTTGTAACTCTGTAGAGAAACTTGAATCAAGAAGAATCATTCATGATTTTAATATAATTTTAAAGAAGGCAACAAGATTTCTCAGAATCATTTCAATTTGAGCTACCATTTATTCTCAAGCATTTTCTCTTTGAATAGCTGGGATCAGTTCAGGGTCCCAGAAGGAATTTAGGATTATTGGAGTCTTTAATAAAAAGATTATTTCTAATGTTGTGGCTGTAGAGAAACCATGGAGGTTAGCACAGTGCCCTGGAGCTCAGCACAGGATTGTTCCCACACTAACAGGGGTCTTATTAGGTGCAGAAGAGAACATTCATACATTTGTAAATCTGCGAGTGAACACTTTTCTTCCAGGAGCACAGCCAGCCCTGAAACCTAGGAGCAAGTGAAGGGACCAGATATTGGGACCTTGTTTCCCCACCTCTCAGCCACTGGCAAAACCCAATTGGCTTATCGCTGCTGCCGCCCCTGCCTGCTGACCTGCCATTGCACAGAGCAGGTGGAGAAGAGAGGGGACTGGGCTTGAGGAAGAAAGTGAAAAATCAAGCAGAAACCCCACCATGCATCCTATAAATAGGTACTATAACTATTTTCTTTATATAGTTGAGAAAACTGAGATATATTTAATCCCTTCACATCCCAAATGCTAATTGACAGAGCAGCCTGGTCTTCATCATTCCAAAGCTTAAAAACAGGTTTCTATACTCTTTTTTCACCATGAAATTCTATAGTGTATGTAAAATGTATTTGAAAAAAATATGTCACTGAAAGAATTCAATGTGAGCTCTGCGTTACACAAATAACTTATTCAGTGGAACTGATTTGTGAGAGGGCTGCAGATCTATACACGCAACACGTGTTATCTGAGTGTCTGTGCTATGCTCAGGGGTGATAGGACAATGTTCCTGCTCTCAGAGAAACAGAGTTTGAATCTTGATTAAGAAAATAGAGAAATAATATAAATACATAAGGAGATTCTTTTAAATAATAACAAGTGGTGTGTAAAACTAAATAGAGCAATGCTGTAGAACAAGGGTTCAAACTCTAGTCCACGGGCGAAATAGAGCCCACTGCCTGGTTTTGTATGGTATGTGAGCTCAGAATGGTTTTTACATTTTTTTAGTTGTTGGAAACATATCAAAGGTAGAATAATCTTTTGTGACACATGAAAATTATAGGAAATTCGAATTTCAGGGACTGTAAATAAAGTTTTATTGGATCCCAGCCATGCCTCTTTGTTTACATATTGTCTGTGGCTGCTTCATGCTACAATGGCAGAGTTCAGTAGTTGTAACAGATACCATTTGGCCCGCAAATCCTAAAATATTTATTCTCTGGCCCTTTATAGAAAGTGACTGCTGGGGATCTGGACTACTTTAAATTGGGTGGCCAGGAAAATCCTCTTGAAATGAATATGTATTATGACATAGAAGTCAGAGGAAAGGGTTTTATTCCACATTTAATTGGGTTGTCCTACAAAATTTTCTTAAGAAATAGTCTAAAACCATTTTGCCTCTTCTGGTACCTCCTGAAAGGAAAATAAATGGCATATTTCACCATCATGCATTCAGAGGCCAAGTTTCCAAAATATAGAAATTTTGGCTCCAACAGAAATGTTTCCAGGTTATATAAGAAAACAAGGAGAGGAATTATTGTTATAGTACCACGAGTGAGCTTTTTCAGCCAAAGGTTGCATATGTTATTTTTATTTTAGTCCATTGGATAGATTAATCAGAGCCCTCTATAGGGGTGTTTGAACCAAAGGAAACTCATCCTTTCTGCCAAAAGTCTACTGAGTCATTAACTGAATATAATTAAGATCTGAGGCTTTAGTTTTGGAAAAGTTGTCATAAAATCTCCCCTGAAGGAACATCCATCCAGGAACTTTTGCAAATTCCACCCATATTTTAGGGGGAAGACGGGGTTAGGCTGCTGTGTGCGTTGAGGAGGCCTGAAGAAACCTTCTCTGTCAGCCAACTAATGTTTAATTAGAAGAATCCCTCCTCAAGCTGAGGCAAATAATGACCTAAAAAGGACTGTCACTTTACATATACTATCTCATTTAATTTTCATATGAGGCGAGAACACATACAGTCCTTACAACCTTCAGTCTGAGAATCATAGAGAAAAGAAAAGTTAGGTTCTAAGAGGTAATTATTACCATTTGTCTTTTTATAGGTGAAGAAAAAGAAGCTCATGAAGTTTAAAAATATTTTCCAGGTTTTTATGATTAATGTAGGAATGGCTGGAATATGAATCCTGCGTGAAAAGTAGTTCCAGGAATCCTTTAGCGATAACACACGTACGTGAGCACTCGAGCGCGCACTCCCCCCCCCCAACCCCCACCCCCCCCCCACCCCGCCAGGGCACTGCTGATTTCTGGATTTTGGCAGGTAGGAACACAAATTCAGTCTTTTTAAGCATGGGCTTCCTAGTCTATCAGGCCTGGACTAAAATCCTGGCCAACTAACCAGTGTGAAAATTCTATGAGTTATTTAACTATTAACTTTTAGCATCTTCATCTATATAAACTATTTTTAGCATGCCTTATCATTCATTCATCCTTATTGAACTGTCTTTGTTCATCTGCCTTTTCATAAATCTATCTTTATTCAATATATTCAAGAAAATTTCCTTAAGATAAAATGAGAGTGACAAACCAAAAATTAAAAGACCAACACCCAAATAGAAAAAAAGTAGGTGAAAGAAGGTGAGGTCCCTCATTTCTCCCCCCAAAAAGAAAAGGTTGATGTACTAATACAAAGAGGATTGACCACAAACTGAAGTAAATATAATTTGGGGTATATCTGATGGGCAACGCTTTGCAAGATAACACTAATGATGTTGGGAATTTGGTAGGAAAATTGGCGGCACTTTGGCTAGCACTTTGGGACTGACATTGGTATATTTCAGGCCAAGATTCCCATCTTGGGTTTCTTCCCATTCACCATCTGCCTATTCATTGTCCAGCTCAAGAAAACTGCTTTTGGCTAAGTACACATGTTGAGTAAAGGATTTTATCTCATTTCATTTTATTATCATATCAGTCCCATCAAGTGAATAATATATTCATCCATCATTAAAAAAAAAAAAACAAAAACAACCCAGTGAAGTTAAGTAACTTAGCCAAGATTTCACACCCAGTAATATGAAAATCAGTGTTTACCTGACACTGATTTGCTAAATATCTTTGGTAGAAACTTCTCTACCTCTTCTGACATTGATTCTACTATTCTCTTTCTAGCCAATATATTCTTATTTGTCATAGAATAGTCTTACTCTGTCTCACCCTTGCTATCAAGCATGGTTATTTTACAGGAAGTATACATATTATATCAGCTTTTCCTGATTGGAGTTCAAAATTCTGGGATAAAAGAAGTAACCAATTTCAAACATTGACATTTTTGAAGGCTTGGTGTTTGTACCTTTAATTTAGTTAAGAAATGCATATCACTAGAGTTGATCTTGACTTATTTTCATGGTCTGTTAGGATAGCATATCAAAATTACTTAACCAAGATTTTCTTATCTCTAGGAAATAATCAGGGAGAATAAAACAGGTTTTCAGATAAAAACAAAGAGATCACAGTTTGCATGGAAATAATACTTGCAACACAGATATTTCATCTAGAAAAAATTGTGAATTCAGATATATTGGCTTGGCCAAAAGGTCCATATGGTTTTTTTTACCATAAAAAAACACATTTTTAATTTTCACCAATAACTTTATTGATTTGGATATTTTAATATGTCAGCTATTTCCCATGTGGTATAATGTTGATTGATCGCTATCAACTTCAACTGATTTACCTGACCGTGGAGCATTGTCCAGGGAGAAATCTCCAGCATGAAACTTCGCAAACCACTTTTGACATGTTTGATCAGTCATGGCATCTTCTCTATACACTGCACAAAGCTTTTCTTGTGTTTCAGTTGCATTTTTATCTTTCTTGATATAATAAGCATAATATGCCAAAAAATGTTGAGTATTTTCTTCAACATTAAAATGCCTACACAAAAATTCACCAATTTTGATATTATTTTAATGCATGCTGATATGACAGCTATCACAATACAATCTAACAAAATTGTTTCAACTGATGTTAAAGACAACTAAGCACTACTAGAGCCATCTTATGGGGGAAAAAAAGCAAATGAAATTTTAGGTCGACCCAATAAGTCATGCAGCTGAAGAAAAAATGCTGAAACTGACCGTGTGTCAATAAATATAATTGAAAACTAATTGTGTAGGCCATGGCTGTGGCTCCCGGGCCTGGGGCTCCCCTCTCAAGCACAAGCCTGCTGGCTGGCAGTCACCTGTGCTGCTGGGACTGCAGACGGTGAGCACCAGTGCCCGGGATGCACAGTCCTGGGGTCCCCAGAGCCTGCAGCTCCCACACCCGAGCTGCTGGGATGGAGGCTGGCTACAGGTGACCAACGGGGGACTGTACCTGCAGCGGACTTTGCCATCAGCCCACCTGGACCTAGGGAGGAAGAACCAACAGTTTCTAACCCCTTCCTCTCCACCACTATTTTGGATACACTGCAGAGACTATTGAGGGGGCAGAGGAAGGTGGTTTCTACTCAGTTCTAGGAAGGACACCTATCCCTCTATGGCCCCAGCTCCATGGATACGTGTCTTTTTCAAGGTGACCCTTTTCCCAAAGTGGGAGCTCTCCAGGAATAGAGACTAGAAAAGGTACATATAAATGATGAAAGAATAAATCAAATATCTGTTTAATTGGATAAGCAAAATAAATTTAAAGAAACTTTAAGAAATATAGGAATATAATCAAATGGCAAAATGCCATGTAACCTAAAGAAGCTCACTCACAAGTGTACAAGGAGTCTGGTTTAAGAGTGTGTGTTATGGCATTGTTTGTAATACGCAAGTAGAATACAACCTAAACAGTCTTCAACGTGAGACTAAATGTCACTATTATAAATTGTGTTTTCAACTTTGCGACAGCATGGATGGAACTGGAGAGCATCATGCTAAGCGAAATAAGTCAGGGGGCGAAAGACAAATACCATATGATCTCACCTATAAGCGGAACCTAACCAACAATGCAAAGAAGCAAGGAAAATATGACCAGCAACACTGAAAGGAAAAGAAATCAACAGAGACAAGAGGGAAGGGGCGGGCAGGGAAAGGGAAGGGAAGGGGAAAGTCAAGGAACATATAGCAAGGACTCATGTACAAAACCAAAGGGGAAGAGCTGAGGGAGGGAAGGTGGGAGGGGGCAAGGGAAAGAGGTGGGGGGAAGGCAGAGACAAATGTATTTAAAAAGTAAATAAATTAATTAAAAAAAAAAACTAAAACAAAAAAAATAAATAAATAAATTGTGTTTTCAGATAAGGGAACACAACACAGCAGTTAACACAAAAAAGAAAGAACTACAGTACATGTATTTGCAGTCTATATTTCAAAAGCAAAGCTCCTCCAAGAAAATAAAGCAAAAACAAATTGGAGAATATGTACCATATGATACAAAGGAAATACAATTTAAACTATGCAAAATAATTTCAAATATGTAAGATCAACATTTTTTAAAGTCACAGGAGTGAGAAATGCAAAATTGAGGATCATGGTTAACTCTGTTCATCTGGGGAAGGCATGAAGGAGGAATGTCCTGGAGATCCCACATACATCTGTAATGTTTTATAACTTAAAAAATTAAACAAGTATGGCAAAATATTAAAATTTTGATGCTTGTTACTCAGACATTATTTACATGTAATTTACTGCTTGCATGAACTATATTATAATGAAAATGTTTTTAAAAAAGCAATTAGAACTCTATTATCCAAATGAAATAAGTTAGCTACTTCAATCTGGCCCCAAATCCACAAGTTTTCATTGTTTTTAAAAGTTTTTTGACCTACCGGGAGTTTTTCCCAACTATTACATAGCAAACTATTGCTCAGTGGAACTCCTGCAACTAACTCTCCAGGTTCAGAAGAACTCTGTGTCTAGCAAAAATGCTGAATTTCTATTTTAGGAATTAATTCTTTTTAGAGGCAATCAAAGATGAAGGGGTTTAAAAAATTGTCTAGATGACTATTTGTCAAAACATTTTTATAGGAAAGTTGTGCTTTATTTTTAAATGCCTTGTTACACAACCTCCTATAGGCAAAGCATATGTAAATGCATCTGCTCTGCTCCATGAAACCCCTTCTGGACTGAAAGGAATCAGGGCTCCTTGGAGAAGTGGCAGATTTCAGTCTGAGGCAGGGAATACACTGGAAGAGCCTGGACATCTTGTGCCAAAGTAAAGAGACACTGGAGCACTAATTTGTCTCATCAAAAGGACACAGGAAACAATTTGCAGGAGTGTTCACTGGCCTAAGACGGGACATTTGGGAATCAACAAGAATAATGACTTGAGTGCATTAAAACACATCAAACACATCACCACCTGCACCTTACAAATGATACTAAAAACCAAAAGGAGGACAAAATATCGTAAGTATCAATAGTCCTCTGTGGTGACCACAGAAAGTTGCTTGAGCACAAATGCACCTCTGAAAATATGTAACTAATGGGAATGATTCCAACACAAACTAAAACAGGAGACCCAGGTGCCTACTTCCTTAAGTCTTTCTTGTCCAGACAGTCTCTGGTTTGAAAATCGCTGATACAGGCCATCCTTCTGTCGGACACCAGCATCTCTTTTAAGGACGTTCAGCTGCTCACGCTCTTAGTGTCTGCCAGTGCTGGGGCTCCCACCCTGTCCTCTGAGCTACCCATTGAATCTTTAACAGCGTTGCCTTTGAACATACTTTTCCTCAAAGAAAACTATAATTTGTGTTTCTACAGCTTTTATCCATTGGGCCTTTTTACCCACTCAGGCGTTATAAACAAAGAGCCGACCTTCTTGAACATGGCCCTCTTTAGGTGTGTGCAGGCAGCTTTCAGGGGTCTAGCTGTCAAATATAGGTGACACCCCTTCACCCACTTCCTTTAGCTCCTGACCTTAGGGCATAGATAATGTTCCCTCCCTATCTGGGCCCACTGGATAGACTATGTTCCAGTCAGTGCTTCCATCCTTTATATCATGCATTTAGAATTAAAGAGGAAACACCCTCCATGTGGAACATGACCAGTGCAGCGTAGAGGGGAATTGCTGTTCATACTTGTTAACATATCCCATATGACCATTTGGCTATATAATAAGTTCACAAAGAAGAAGCACCGGGCATAAGTTTTTAGATTTAGAAATCTGGTGCTACTCAGTAATCAATGTAGAGTTTTGAAAAGTTACCAGTAAGAAGAAAGAATGATTTCACCCCCGGGAAGTCGTCATGGGTACATTTTACACACATTGCAGGAGGATAAAAACCTGATGTTCGGACTAGGGGTTTGCTTTCCTTCATGCCGTGCCGTTTGTGCCTGAGACTTAATGCTGTGTGCGCGATGCTGAGAACAGAGCCATTTTCTATACTTCCTGGAAATAATTTGGCAGGCTCATAGTGCAATAATTACTGCACTCCTTTGCCTTCATGAAAAATTGATTGGTTATATTTTATTATTGGTTTTTATATGCGTAAATAAGAAATAAGAACAATATGGAATTGAGATCATTGTAGGTGGTTGAATATTCTCATTCTGGGAATCTTTGAGCGTTTTGTTGGTGTTAGAAGATGGCCCCATACTCAGCTGAACTTCAAAACAACGTAAGAAATTATGTTGTTTGGTTCCTCAGCATATGCTATCCTTAAAAAAGATGAGGGTTTAGGTTTGGGAGGAAAGTAGAAGTTGAGAATAAGTACCTCTTATGAAGGAGACACCTCATATATGCTCACTGTTAAGTTTTCTATTCTCATTACAGCCTAAATAAAGGGCACCAGAAAAAGGACCACCTAAGATATATTCTGAGTCATAATAGATTGTGCCCATACTATCTTTTACACAATTTTTCACATGCTTTAAATATTTAGTTATTATTTGATACTGTCTAAGCACTATATTTTTTATAAATTTACTACTCTGCTTTAGGTCCTTATAAATGAAAAAGTAAAGGCTTTGGAAATACATAGCAGTAGCAGAAAAAAAAAGCAAACTGTGTATTTTGAAGGACTGAAGAATTAAAGGCTATAGTGTCATAAAATGAGCATAAATGTGAATGTTTTGTTCATTCAACAGTTTTTAAAATTAAATGAATCCTCTGAGCCAGGGACTGTGCAAGAATCAGGATATAATAATAAATAATGAAGAAGGTTTGGTTGTAGCTTTTATACCATTAATAATCCAGTGAAGAAGATAGACATTGAACAAAAAAAATTTAAATAAAACATTGATTAATTGTTGTGTGCTATCCATGATGTAGCTGAACTTTAGATTTCCGATGACGGTGAAAGCACGGATTTTAACCTAATCTAGGATGGAAGGTGACACTGATCTCTTCTTGGGTAGCTCACGTGACATAGAGTACAGTGGACCAGCTCAGGAAAGGTAACTTCTGCAGAGGAAGCTTTCTGCAACCAGATAGAAAAGTCTGTGTCAGATACCTGAGATTCATATCCAGAACAGAGTGGAAACCTATAAATGAGACATAAAGTAAGGCTGCAGGGACAGGCAGGGGGCCGATCCCCAGGGCTTCCCAGGCTTTGTCTTCAAAGCAGTGACAGTCAGTAAAGATTTTAAGTGATTAACACTTAAAGCATGACATTTACAAGTTTACAAATATCATTTTGGCTATAAGGGCTGGAAGGAGGGGAGAGTTATGTTTTGTGTTGTTAATTATTTTTCTATTGAGTGACCTTGGAATTCAGGTATCTGAGTGTTGGTCTACAAAACCAAGGAAGAAAATTAGATAATTCTGAGGACATCGTGGTTCTTTAAGCCTGTGACCTGAATTACCCTGACATTTTTCCTTTGTTCCTGTGGCTCAGCAAATTTGATTTCCTTTAACTGTTAGCAATAACTCCTACACCAGCTCTTAAGATAATTTGCTTTTTGAGAACCATGTCTTGAAATTATAAATGTCAGATGCAGTTATGAATTGGAAAAGAGGGAGCAAAATTATCACTTATGCAGATGATGTGATTGTCTCTCTAGAGATTCTAAGCATCACTTAAAAAACAATAAGAACTACACAGAGCTCAGGAAAAAAAAAGCTAGGTACAAATATCTTCAAATAATCAAGAATTTTTTTCTACATAACAGCAATAACCAGGAAGAAAATAGACAAAGGCAATTTGTAAGGACAAAATACACCTGTGGTGGGTAAATGGTCGTCCTCCAAAATATATGTTCACCTACAAATTGTCGATATGGCCTTACTTAGAAAGTGTTTTTGCAGACAGATCTTGAGGTGAGTTTACCCTGGGTTATCTGGAGGCCCTAAATTCAATGGCAGGCTCTTTTATAAGAGACAGAAGAGGAGACGTGAACAGAAAGGAGAGAGATGTCATGTGAAGACAGAGACAGAGACTGGAGTGATGCAGCCATAAACCAAGGGACGCCTCGAGAAGAGTCTTCTGCCCCTTAGAGACGTCGGAGGGAGACTATTTCCACTGACACCTTGACTTTGGACTTCTGGCCTCCAAAGTAGATTTCTGTTGTTTCACGTTTCAAGGTTGTGGTAATTTGCTGCATCATCTACAGGAAGCTAACACAGCCTCTACGGTCCCTAGCTCCTCTCCTCTTGTGTCCCTTATCCTGATGAAGAGGAAAACTAACCCTTTGGATTTTTTGGTTGCTATCTCTTTGCTTAAGGGACTGAAAGAACCCATGTGTGGCCGAAATGATTCTCTCCTCAAAGCCCATTGCAGAGGGCTCTAGGTTATGGGATAGTTAACAGTGAGCTTAAATAAAGTAAATCACGCTCTGTGTAAGAGGCAGTTCTTTGGCAGCCATTGTACAGCCCTTGACTCTGGAGCTTTTATCCCCTCTGCGCTACAGTGAACACCATTTCGTTCTGTACAAGGACATGTGAGAGTTAGATGGTACATATAACCCAGACTGAGCAGCAGTGTGTGTGTGTGTGTGTGTGTGTAAAACAAAGAATCTGGAGGTAGAAAACCTGCCTTTGGAGTCCTGCCTCTTGAATGAAGCTGCTTTCTTTGCCTTATTCCTTGTAACATTTGCTTTGACTCCTTGACTCTCAGATTTATTGTCTATGAGATAAAATTACTCTGATTTGCTTATGAAGTTAGTTTGGTAGAATAAGAGAATTAATGAAATTGAATGTGCTTTAGAAAACTATGAAGTATGAAGAAACCTTAGTTAATATTATCTATTTAGTTATTATTAATAGTAATTATTATCCATGTGCTAGAAACTTCTACCATAACTTCAATTTTTGGTGGTCAGATACATATAATTCAAAAAATAAATAGTGTGAGAGTAGCTTTGAGAAGTGTAGAATCACAAATCAGTGTTGCCATGTGTTCGGGGAGAGAGTTACTCTGGGTCAGTGCTTCTCCAGCTGGCTGGCCCTTGAAATCATCCAGGGAGCTCTGGGAAACTACTCCCAGGCAAATCTAATGGCAATTTCTTAGAAAGGGGTTCACCCTTTGGTGTTTTTAACAGATCCCTGGGTAGTGCTAGGGTGAACTAGGGCCAGCGAGCATCATGCATTGGCCACTAAGGCCTCTGAAACTCTCATGTTCAAAGTTCCTTTGGCTTTTTGCTATTAATATTATTTCCGTACCTTCTGTCTTGGTATTGCGATATTGTGGTTGTCTTGGCAAAATTACAAAATCACTTAAACAGAGCAGAAAAAAATACAGTTATTCTGAATTCTCCATCTTATGTGATAATAAGCACCCAGGTATTTTCAATTATCTAGATAGTTATCACTGTGGTTGATGAGGCTTCTGGTTGTTTGTGTGGGTTTTGTTTTCATTTTTCATCTGAAATAAGGGAAATAATGAAACTAATAGTACTTCCTATGCTTCTGCAATTGCCGAACACATTTCACAGGTGCTACGATGCACATTTCTCTCTTTTTCCTTCTTTTCTCCTTTCCTCCTTCATCTTCATTTCTTATCCTCTGCCCTTTCCTTTCTCTGTTCCCGTTTTTTCCTCTCCTCCTGACTTTTCCTCATCACCTCTTTTTTGGTTCTCATAATTTTCTTCTTTTCTACTCTTTCTTCCTCCTGACCTCACTTCCTCCTGGTCACAAAGTTATGCTAAGTTCTTACTTCATGCTGGCTATTCCAGAGCTATGGAAACAAAAACAAACACAAACAAACACACAAAAACACAAACAGTGTGCTGCCCTCAAAAAAGGATTTAGTTCTTATTGGGTTATGGACACAGAAATAGATATTTACAATGTCGTTTGGTACCTTGATAATGAATTCACAAAGTAGGAGCATGAGAGGGGAGGAGTCTAATTCTCTATGGAGAGCCAGCAAGATTAACCAAAGGGATTGCAAGTGGGCAGTGGAAGTGTCCAGGAAAAGCTTTTCCAACCAAATTGATTTGCAAAGATCATGAGGACATCAGAGAGGAGTACCAGTTCAGGGAATTGCTAGTAATTCCAGTTTTGCCAAAGCATGAGTTATAGGGTACAGAGTGAGAGATTAGATTATCAATTAATTAGGGACTAAATAGTAAGGATGGGGATACCATAAAAAGGGGTTTAGACTTGAATTATTCACATCAAGTTCTCTGAGCCTTGGTTTCTTTATCTATAAAGCATGAGCACAGTGCTCACCTCAGAAAGTTATGTGAAGATTGAAGAAGATACCTGACAGGATGTCTGATGTATAGTAAGTGCTCATTTAATATCTGCCTTCCCTGTAACCATACCTTAACATCTTTAGGTCTCAGATTGTCCTCTAACCTCTACCCTCAATTACAGTGTGTTGAAAAAAATAATCCTCTTTGAGCAGTAGGATAATAAAGCATCAAGACTTACTTCTCTTTTGATATATAATGAACTAAGTATTTTCCCACTTTTCCAGGTCACCAATTGGGTAATGAGGTAGAAGAACTCTTTGTATCTTTGACTCTGGGCAGAGAGTGGCTAAGCGACGGGAGGGGAAGAATGACCTTTCTGAGAAGTCTGTGCTCTAACATAAGGGCTCCCTTTCTGAGCACTGTCATCCTGGGTTTTGCTACCGTTTAGTGTGTTCAGAATGGCCGTGCTGAGGGCATTGCCCTGGGAAGAGGGAATTCCAGGTCAGCACACCGCTCACTTCCCAGAATTCGCTAAAGTCGCAGTTGAAGTCTGGTGTGACTGTCTGGCCTTTTGAACTTTTCCAGGGGGTGTTGAGCAGCAATTCTTAAGTTTTCTCTAGGAGATCACTGTTGGTGCAAAAGAGTGTCTATGCATGTCTCATCTTTTCCTCAGACGCTACTCCCGATTCTTATTTTGATATATTTTCACTCCAGCCTTTTTCCAGGTCTGTATTCTCCATCTCATGTCTGCTGAAGATTTTAGCTTTCTGGCTGTCAGCCACTCAGGCTCATTTGAAAGGAATCTAAAAATTCTGCACATTTCCCAATCAGGTGCAGAATTAACATGCTGAAATTTTCTTTAGATTGTGTTTGTTTTTCTCGTGTCCCTGTGGGTGAAGACATATGGAAAAATTTAGCTGAGGTTCACATACAGGGCTTTGGGGAGACCAGACTGTGACATTCTTCATCTCTCTGGTTGCTGGGCTTCATTCATCTGATTCACTGGCTCCGGGGGGGCGGGGGGTGCTGAGTTACATCCCTTCAGCGCTGATGTACATAATTTGAACTGAGGGCTCATAGACTGTTGGAAGGGAAAAGAAATATTAAAGTTAATTTTGTCTGTCCTCCTCATTGTAGACATAAGAATTGTGAGACTTAGGTCACTGGCTATAGCCTTCCCCAAAACCTGCCTAGAAACTAACTTCAATTTTGGAATCACATACTTTGTAAGTGCATAAAATGATGTGATTTGGTTAAAAGAAGAAAAAAAGCAAACAAAAGAAAAAAATTGTAGTTAGACAGATATGGCTTTGAATCCTATCTCTGCTCCTGTCTGGGGATGTCAGCTTGCTGATAGGAATGTTGCATGGATTACAGATAATTTATATGCAACACTTTACACATTATAGACCTTGATTGAAAGCTACTTTGACCAATGACCAAAGGGTATATCTGAAGGAGAACTTGTGAGCTACACATTGCAAACCAATATGAGGCGTGATAATCCATTTTGTTAATTGACTGGCAATTATTTCTGGAAGGCTTATCATGCTTGCTGGAAATCCTTTGTGAGTATTAATTTTACTCTCTATCTTGAAAGGAATTCGTTGCTTGACGTCCCTGTATTTATGTTTAAAAAAAAATAATGAGGAAAAACTATGTAAATTTTTTTAACTTTCTTCAGAGAAAGATCCCAAAATCTGAATAGGATCAAAACTTTTATTTCCCTTCAAAGGGGGAGTCCAGATTATAGCCACACTTTCTAAGATAAGAGCAACTTCCCAGGTTGTGTACTCACCAGATTGGTCGTCCTGAAAACAACTTGCTATTGTTCACCCAGGTAAATGAACTCTTCCTGCCCTTATAAGGGCATCAACATTTTCCTAAGAACTGGTAGTTCATGAAGCACTTTCATGTTTATTGACTCTTTTTTGAGTCTCAAAATAATCTCAGTAGGTAAACAAAGGAAAGATAATTCTCTTTCCCATTTTACAAATAAGAAAGCTTCACAGGAGTATCTGCATTATTAGAGTACTCACTGACCTTGCATTCATAACTTCTGTATTGTTTGGTGCACTGTAACGTGTGTGAGCCCACATGTTTGATTAAGCTTCTGTGACCTGAGTTCTACCTATCACTTTGCCTCACCACCTGCACCCACCCTTCCAGTCCATATTTTGCACAGTAACCATCATACACTCTTACACTTGACTTCAAATTGGTCTGCAGCTCAGCTGGTGTATGGATGAAATGAGTTTATATATAGTAAAATGCTTAAGACAGTAGTTAGCATGCAGTTCGATTATAATAAACACTACCCTTTATGACTGTGTTCATGTTCCCTCGACCTAGAAAATCTATTTGACCATCCCGTGTCTACCTAACTCTTATACATCATTCAAGACATCCCATGCACTGCCTCTTTTTGTGAAACATATAATTACTCTGTACAAACTGAGTTATCTGGCCTGTGTGTTTTCACACCTTTTCTTATTATCTCAATCCTAGCACTAAACTTTTGTAGCTGTCTATTATCATTTCTATCTCCCATTCTGGATTCTAATGCAAATCCATCTTATTCTGTGTCTTTATGATATGCCATGTCATTTTCATCATTATACACCTGGGACTGGTCCAGTGCCTTTTAAGGAATGCTTAACTGGAACTCTGGCTTGAATAAAACTCTTTTTTGTGAACAGCTAAACTGGAAAGTCAATGAGAAAGGCAGCTGTGTCTCGGTCCCTTTAAACCCCTTCAGCTCTTCTAGCACAAGGCCTTAACGGATTGGGCACTTGATCCTTCCTGGTTTTCAGATCCCAAATTACCCTCCTATCACATGGACCCTCAAGATTGATACAACCCCATGTTCCACATGGGGCTTTTGCATTGCTCTTCTCAAACATGGAGGTCATGGGCCAGATGATATCTTGGTATCTTTTAGTGAGAAGAACTAAATGCCTCCAGCTTCCTGCCCACTGAGAGGCTGATCGTTCACAGGGTCTGCGTTCTCTTTCCTTTGCTTCTTTCACAAGGGGAAGCAAGTGCCTGAGGCTCCTCCTGCTCAAAGCACCACCTCTCATTCCTGTCACTGCGTAGTTACTTGACTTCCCCTGAAGGAGATTAATTAGCCATAAAGCCAGCCTGTACCTAGGCTCCCTGACTCTGGTTCAGTCATGGTGTTTTGGGACTAACTGGAGACAATGCAATTGATTTAGAACATATGTGGGCTTCTCAGGAAATCCTCTGTAGAAGTCATCAATAATAATAATTAAGAAACTCTCTGCTTGCAGGCTGACATAAATATAATTACGTGGGTGATTTCAGCTTTAAACACGAATGTGCTTCCTGTTTGGGATCCCAAAACAATCTGTGAGCTATCCATCTAATTATTTCTTGTAAAAGATGTCAGGAATAATAAAATGCTTCAAACAGATTTACGAAAGGACTTGGACTTCAGGAAATGTAAAGTAAATGCTTGTTTACATATTTTCGGCACCCAAAACTATCAAAAGGAACTAAAAATATCAAAAGGATAAAAAAGAAATGAAAAAGAAAACACCATTAACCCCTAAGCCCATGGAATGAGTACCTTCATATCACTAACTTGGAAGAAATTTTTTTAGATACAGTATCATTTAAATCAAACAGAAAAAGAACATCACTTCCTAAAATTAGACCAAAGAAAAATCAGCCTTTACTAAGAGGCAAAGTTGACTTCTAGCTCATAGTTATTTAACTTTTTCTAGGAAGTAGTAGTCAATGACACTTATAAAAAGAAATTATTTTAAAGATTGAAAAATGGATAAGATTGTCATTATTTGTATGTGAAATGACTGCATATTTAGAAGAGAAAAATGGAAATTATTTTAAAAATTAGAAACAGAGTTTTAAGGGAATTGATGTATTAAAACAATTTACACAAAAGCTTTCTCAAAGACTTGGCAATATAAAGCTTTAAATTCTCTATTAATATAGAAAATTTTTAAAATATCCATAAGCTTAAGATAAGCCCAATAATATAGTAACTGATTTTTTTTAGAAGTAGATAGAAAAATGAGAATGGGTAGCAAAAAGCTGCACAATGAAAATGGAGAAAATCGAAGTCTAATAAATATTTGCGTGTGTCATAATGCTATAGCAAGTGTAAATGTTTTGTTCTGGTTCCTATAAAGAGGAACAGTTATTCAAGTACATGAAATAAGGAATCAATCTATAAACTACAATGTGTGGAAACATAATATATGATAAGAAAAGCATTTTAAGGGAGAAAGAATATTTAATAAGGGGTTTAGGTAACAAATTAGCCATTTGGTTTAAAAAAAAGATGTAACTGTATTTCCTAACTCACATTTACATTAAAATTATTTTTGATGAATTGAGCTTTTGAATTTAAGTGTAACAGTCATAAAGATATCCTCAAAAAAAGGGAAAGAACTTTATAAGAAAATGTAACCCAAAGAAAGAAGAAAATATCAATTTGCCTGGATAACAATTTGAAAGGATTTCTATGTGGTAAAAATATAATCGCAAATCAAAAGATGAAAAAAATATAAAAGACTGCTATTGTAGCACATGGAGAGAAAAGGGTTAATTTTTATGATGTATAAATATTAATATGCTTTAAAATCTTCATGTATAAAACCCCTTCTAAATCACTGAGAAAATTATCAAAAACTTGAGCTAAACTAAGAAATGATATAAATGGGCAGTTCACACACTGAAATAAATGTGCCTAACTTACGAAAGGCATGGGCATGAAAAGATGCTCAGCCTCAGCCTCACCTAATCACTCAGATTGGCAAAGACCAACTAATTTGATAATGTACAATATTGGTTAGATTTGTTGAGTATTCTGTTTTTATTTTTATTTATTTATTTTTTAAAGATTTTATTTATTTATTTTTAGAGGGAAGGGAAGGAAAGAAGAAAGAGAGGGAGAGAAACATTGATGTGTGTTTGCCTGTCACACGCCCCCCACTGGAGACCTGGCCTGTAACCCAGGCACGCGTCCTGACTGGGAATCAAACCAGCAACTTTTTGGTTCGCAGGCCCACGCTCAGTTCACTGAGCTATACCAGCCAGGGCAAATGTTCTGTTTTTAAAAGTATAAACTGATTCAGTTTCTTAGCAAGGCAACTGAAAATCTTTAAAACCAAATACATTTTGATGTAGCAAGTTAAATCTACAGTTAAATTTATATAAGTTCAATGTCATGTATATATTGTTATTCTGATTGTGAATTAGTTATAGAGGCGCTTTCTTAATTACATAAACTGTATCAACCCATAGATCACAACAACTTATTGCAATACTAGGTCATTTTTCACTCATGTACAGTTAAGATCAGTTTTCTCAATTTGTAGGGGGCCCTCCTCCAAATAGTAGTTCAGGGATGTGGCCTTATTCCATCGTGTAGCTCCAACCACCTTTAATATTGGACTTCCAAGATATTGAAAAAGAGCTGGGGGAATAGAGTTACAGATATTCACGAACTGCTTACATTCCATCCGCCAGGTATCAGTCATATGGCAGTACCTACTCATAAAGAAATCTGGAAAATGTAGCTCAATTGTCTTCTCAGAGGGAAAGTAAACAGGTTCAGTAATCAGCTCTCCAGCATATTCCATGGTTACTAAGGGACTAGTTAAAAGATTATATCACAGCTCTAAAATGAAATAAAAACATATCTATAAGGAAAAATGAGCTGGATTTCCATGTCCCGATACAGGATAATCTTCAAGATATATTTTAACAAAAACAAGACAAAAAAGAATAAGAAAGAGAAAAGGTCAATTCTGTGAAGACAATTACAGAAAAATAGATAAATTGTTCTGTTTAACATGCTAAACTGATAAATGACAAAGAGATCAAAGTTATACAATATTAAGAATGAAGAAATTAAAGTGTTTTGTTGTGTATGCCCTATGAGGTTCTGTAACATATTTATAAATCTAGGGAAAATTAACAAATTTAGTCATAACTAGACAATTTGAACAGACCAATGATCAAGAAATTGAAAGGTGACTAAAAAGTGAACACAGAAAAAAAATGTACCAAAGCAAGGTAGTTTCATATTTAAGTTTTATCTAACCTTTAAAGAATATATACTACTAAAGTTATTTCAACAAAAGTATAAAGGTCAAGCCCTGGCTGGTGTGGTTCAGTGGATTGAGCACCAAACTGCCAAGCTAAGGGTCTCTGGTTTGATTCCCTGTCAGGAGACATGCCTGGGTTGCGGGCCATGTCCCCAGTAGGGGGCACTCAAGAGGCAACCACACATTGATGTTTTCCCCCCTTTCTTTTTTCTTCCCTTCTCCTCTCTAAAAAAAAAAAAAATAAAAATCTTTAAAAAAAATACAAAGGGCAGGAAAGTATGTGGAGTATATTTTCATGGGTTAAAAAATTTCTAGATAAATACACAAAATATTTTAATAGGAGATGTTTATGCAGTTGGGGTCTGTGGATCTGAACAGGAAAAAAAGATCTTGCTTTGCATATAATCTTAGACACCCAAAATTATTTTTTATCCTTAGTTTTGAAACAGTTTACATGTAAGAATTTTAATTAAAAAAAGGAAAGAAATAAGAGAATATGAATAGACACTATCCATTCTTCCTCATTTTGAGTCCAGGGTAACTAGTTGATGTAGGTGAACAATTCTGGAAGAACTAGGGGTTAATGTATTGGAAAGCTGGTAGCTACCTTCTAACAACAATCCTACATTCTTCTTTAGTTACATAACCTTCATTCCCAGCTGGTCATATTGCCATCGAGGTAAAAGATTACATTTTCCAGCCTCTTTTTAAGTAAATTATGGCATGTAAGAAAAATCTCTCCATCGAATCCAAGTGAAATATTTTGTGTCACTTTGGCGGATTCTGCTTAAAAGGAAGGTTAAGTTTTCTTCTTTCCCTTTCTCCACTTTTCTTTGTGAAAGATGGACAGAGAGAGGTGAAGCTCCAACTGCTATCTTGAATAAGGGGGTTGAACCACTTCCCAAGGATAGTAGGTAGAAGAAGACTGGAAAATTATATCATGAGGTTGATATACAAAACCTGAAATGGATAATTTTGGACTTTTCTATACAAGGAAAAAATTGATTTGATTTAAGCCATCGTTAAATTTGTGTGTGTGTGTGATAAAACCAAACCTAACCCTTATTGATATGCCTTCTAAAGGCTCCATTCAGAGCTAAAATAAAGATGTGAGGCTACTTTACCTCAGGAGGCTCTTGGGGGAAGCCTGTGTTCTTGCTTCTATATTTACCCACATCCCCTGGTTTGTGGCTCCTTTCCACCTTCAAAGTCAAAAATAGTCAAGTTTTTCTCACATTTCATTATTGTGACACCTGGATTCCCTCTTTCACTTATACTCATGTGATTTCATGGGGTCCACCCAGATAATCCAGAATCTCAGGAACTCAGGATCAGAGGATTAGCACCTTAATTGCATCTGCAACTTTAACTCCTCCCTTGCCATATAACATAACATATTTGCAGGTCCTGCAACATATGTACAAAGGATGTATACCTGTCTTCTTAGGCCAAAAGACAGTTATTATTGTACTCCAATATTTCATCATGGCTGGAAACATTTGCCTTAGGTAGACATTGCTTCTTGGAAATTTTCCTGAAATACTGGCAAAACTTCTCTAACTCTGGGGTTATGTTCCAGAAAAGTTGGGCTCCTGTCAAATGAAATCATATGTTAAATATTGAACTAAAAAAATGAAAATTTACAGGCAAACTATGGTGGTTTCCACATTAACATCAAAATAACCCAATGTGAAAGGAGTCACCTTATATTCTAAAATGAAAAATGCAGAGTACAAAACATTATGCTTTGTATAATCATTTATATATAAAGAATACTAAAATATTTATAAAATATTTATATTGTTTAGTATAATTTGGGTAGATTTGTGATTATCTTCTTTTTGCTCATATTTATATCATAATTTTAAATTAACATTTGTCACGACATAAAAAAAATTACATCAAAAGACAATAATTACCTTTCTCAAGCAGTGTTTTGCATTCTGAAGCTCTCATCCAAAAAACTAAACTCACTGATTTTACATAATGTTACTTGCCTCTAAGCTTTCTCTTCCTCCAGAGAACGTCATCTATTCCTCTCGTATAATGTTCTCATTGAAATTGTCCACACAACCAGTCCATGAGGCTTTTGGGAGCAGAATTTTACTGAGTTCTCTGCTCAGCCCTTAAAGCAGCACCTTCATCATGCTCAGAATTAATACTTGCGTATTTAATGTATGAAAAGAATGTTTTATCTTGTCTTCAGACACCAAACAAGAGTCTGATTGCTGACTTTCTCTCTGTGAGACATCATAACCCCTGGTGTCAGATTCCTGGATTTAAATTCTAGTCTATCAGCAGGATCACCTTAGACAAGTTACTTTTATCTATTGGCATCTGGTCAGGGAAGAGAGGACATACTCAAATTTGATGTAAAAACTAGTTGCAGTTTTTATACTAGTATGAAGCTGGGAGTAAAGAACTCTCACAGGATTGTGTAGTGCCTCAGGGTTCATTCTTGCTAGGTATCTGTACCACCCTGAAACCTAAAGTCACAAGTGGAGGAAGCATTTACCTGGAGACAGAGACAACTGTCCAAAGAGAAGGGAACCATAACCCTAGGTTGAGGTGTGCGGGCAGTTTGCCATGCTTCTACAGAAAAGGATGCTGGGGAAGACATCATCTTTCCTCAGGTCTTTAACTGAGGTTTCCTATTGCTTTGAATCCAACTGGAAGCCCGACAGCAAAGAGGCACGTGGAAGCATATTGATGGAGGAGCCCAGAGCAGAATAAGAGTGGACCTCAGTGGATGGGCAGCTGAAGGTGTCCAGGGTGTCAGCTCACCTCTCTTGCCCTGGTTAGTCATCTGTAATGGGAGTGGAGAGAGCAATTACAGTGTTTTTCTTATAGAATTGTTGTTAGAATTGAGTCAGTTGACACATGTCAAGAGCTTAGAACAGCACCTGAAACATAGCAAACACTCAGTAAACATTAAATATTAATAGTGTTTTTCTCTGCTCACCATGACTTAGGCTACATGTGTTCTAACACCTGTTTTCCAACCTATTTTTGACATTGAACTTTTTTTTTAATGAGTCCATTTGGACCTTTAATTTCTGGATAATATCTCAAATTATTAAACAAAGAGGCCATTAGACTGAGGTAAACCTAATGTCTTAGCAGTGTACTTAAGCAAATCAAACCTAAGCCCGTAAATGCCCCAAGGTTAAGAAATCAAAACCTAAGAACAACCAATCACAATAGCTAGTTAGGCTTTTGCCCATTAAGTTACCCAGCTAAGCTATAACCAATCAAATAATTCCCTTGCTTTGCCTGTGCATCTTCCCTATGAAAATCTTTCCCCTGGCTCCTGGTGGTGGAGCACTCCTGACCACACTTCCGGTTGGGTGCTGCCCTGTTGGCATGGACGTTTCCACAAATAAACTCTTAAGTTTTAAAAAATATTTCCCAGTAGATCCGTCAACCATACCTTGTTTACTCACCATCACATCTCATTCCTTGCCTCTTTCTGCAGACCACAGCCTCAGTCCCTTGTTGCAGCACAGATATTAACAGCTTCCCTTTTAATATATTAAGCAACCTATTTGCTGTCTAGGATTCTTCTTTGTAAGTTTTCAAAATGTAAGTCAAACTGTTACCCAGGTGTTATTTTACACACACACACACACACACACACACACACACACACACACTGTTTTTTACACAGCCAGATAATTATAAAGACCTTTAACTTTCCTTCAGCACAATATGAATTTTTAAAATATATTCACAAAGAGATTTTATTTCATCTTCATGAGGACCTTTAGTAGTTAGCAGATGGGGCATAATTACCCCATTTTACACTTGAAGAGATGGAGATTCAGGAATTTGTAGCTTATGGCTCAACCACACAGCCAGGCAGCATCAGACTGTGGATTAAAGTTAGGTCTCTTGATTCTACTGCACCTTGTTGGGGTTCTATTGGAGAGCTATACTGGATCTTAGAGATCATACTTTAATAATTGAACCAACTGTATGCATTTCTGGACAACTTCATTTGCTTAGTGTCTAATCTGGGCATCCTTCCTTAGTGAGCTTCTTTGGTGACAATACTGAAAATGACAACCCAAGTGACAGAGGGTTCAGGTCCTGTTCACCTTTGCTTGGGCTATGTGAGTCAAGCTGTTGTCCTTTTTACAGGCTGCATGTACAGAAATGAATAAATAGTTAAGATATACCTTCTTGAAGACACATTTTTCTTCCTTTGCAACCCTGAAGTTTCTAGTTAGCAGAAAGCCAGGGAGATTTAAGCTGGACTATATACTGAAACAGAGAAATAAAGGTTTTAATAACGTAAATAGGACAAAAAAAAAAGAATGATTAGAATGAAGAAACCTACTAAGGAATAGCCTACGAGCCAATTCGCTCCCAAAGTTGAGCCAGCTCTCCAAGACCGTTTAGGTCTATTACATCTGTGATGATTGGGGCTCTGCAGGGTGACTTTAAATATATTTCAGGATGGGGGCGAGAGTGGTGCTGGCCCTCTAGTCCTTTCCACACACCTTAAAAGTCCTTACACTTGAGTTTCAAGGGCAAGTCCTACGAACAGAAAGCCATCCATGGTTCAAAAATAGTTTAAAAACTACTGACCTCATCAAATTCTCTCCTATTTATAGAAAGATGTAGAGCTGTGTCTATGTTTCCCTAACTAGTTTACAGAAGAGCTGGCTCTGGGAAAGCAGTGACAGACTCAAATATCTACAGTCCCAAATAACCTAAATGAGCGAAGCCGGCAGGGAGGACGGTGTAGTAGACAGGACTGTTCATCCTCATCAAGGAGTCTGACCACCACCATGCAACTGTGTATGCCCGCAGCCACAAGATCCTCGGAGCTGTTAATTTTTTTCCAAAGAAGCTTGGAATCTGGATTTTCTGGTGAAATAAGAAAAGTTTTTAGATGTTGTTATCCAGTTCTCTGTTTTCACTTATACACTGTCTTGACAAAATAAAACCCTTCCGTCTGTTATCTGGGACTAGGTGTAAGACCCTGAGTCGAGAGCACTGGTTTGAACTGAATTCTCAAGCTCATGCATTGTTCTTTACATTGTATGGTCATTGATCTCACTTGGGCTGTGAGCCCTAAAATCACGGAAGTGTTGTCTTCTGAAGCATCTGAGAAAATACCCTCAATGTCAAACCAAATGGTGGAGATTCCAGATAGGGGAGGTCCCTTAGTGCTTGCTCTTTCCCCAGGCATACCCCAGCCACCACCCACCCACCAGCGGACAATGCTACACGCCTTACAAGGAATCCTGCTCTGGATTGAAATGGCAAAGTTAGTGCTTAGGGAGACTGTCCTTCATGGTTTCTCTTTGAATGGCATTACAAAATACTCTAAAGGGCACATGCTTGGGAGTGAGACAACGACTCATTAGCTGCATAACCTCAGGCAATGTCCTTAAAGAATCTCAAAGTCCATTTTCTCAATTATAAAACAAGGATGGCAGTACCTAAAGTATGGAATTATTATGAAGATTAAATCGTATAAATTTCAAGCACAGTGGTCAACCACTTAACTGTGTTTCTTGTCATTGGAATTATTATAAGGTATTATATAGTTTTGATGGTGCCAGCCCACTTGGCTTTGGCACCTTCTACAGGACTGTGAAATGTCCAGGCATTCAAGCGGAATTGTAACATAAAACATTAAGGATTCACTGGAGGTGAACCAAGGGACCTGGAGTTCAGCATGGGCTCAGGGGAAACTAAGAGTGAGGACAGTATTTTTCTGGAGTGAAGGGGAAGTTTCAGAAGCTAAAGAGCTTGGTGGAAATACAACAGAAAGAAACCTCAGAGGCTGGGGAGTCAAGGTGAGAGACTGAAAGGCTGACATTTAAGAGTTTCGATGTGGGGAAACTTGCTACAGAAGTGAAGCACATTGAGAAGTGTTTCCTGCTGGGCTAAGGCTGGTGATACTGAATGGAAGAGCCAAGCTCCATAGCAGGGCTGCAGAAGTGACTGTGCTTTATCCTGTCTGTACATGGGCACAGCTTGGCCATCATCAGGACACAACTCCTGTGTGGTAAGCACATGTGTCCCCGATGTTCTTTAGATACAGCGTTGCCCTATTTGATGAAACTATTGATTTTTTAACCCTCGATTTTCTGTAGCCACTGTGAAGAGGCTACTATTAAGAAACAAAGACCTATTATGAATGGATTATGAACAGTGCTATTGCCGCTCGATTCTACTAACCAGGTACAGACTTAATGGCGATAGACTAGAGTATTGAAAAGAAGGCAGATAAAACTTATTCTAAACCCCATTTATTATCTGGAGTCTCAGAGTCTTTTCTCCACTGCAAATTTGCTTTCCCCTCTAAAAGTCTCCATCCTTGAGACGTGCTTGAAATGAAAGCCAGTTCTTGCTAGACCTGCAGAAATGCTGTGCAGGCAGGCAGAGGCCCTGGGAGAGGCCAACTCATCCATCAGACGCACTGGCTTTGGGAAGAGGGAGGCCTGTGGATAGTCAGGGTGATGAATCCCAACAGCTGGCAGCATCCAGCCTACTGGGAGTGAAGGATGCCGGTGCATATGTGGTAGCTGCTGGCGCACAGCAAAACAGGGATTCTTAGATCAGCCCTACCCTACACTGAAGCAGCGCATACATAGATAGGGGACAGATTGTTTTTTTGCTTCCATAGGCAGATCACCACCTCCAAATGCAAGGAGAACAAAAACGAGAAAGATGGAGCCAGTGTAAGGAGCCAGGTTTTTCAATAAACAAATTTCTGCTGCAATAGCAAAGAAACTATAAATAGCATCAGAAAGATCTTTGGGCCAGACTCCTGCCCTCCCCTCTGCATATGACCCAGGTCAACCCACTGATTCAATTGGACAAGTTTACTGAATACTAAATGGCAGGCTCTGGGCTTGCTGTTGAGGATAAGCCCTGAGCAAGAGAGACATGATTTCTGTTATTGGGAAGCATAGTGTCAGGGATTGAATATATAAATAAAAATTTTCAATATGGTATAGTGAGTATTATGGGACCCCTGAATGTGGTCCTACTCCAGGTGTATTTGCTTGTATGCTTCACAAATTTCATTCACAACCTGTATTAGTTTTGTGAGGCTTTTGTAACAGTGGACCCCTGGCTGGCTGGCTTAAAACAATAGCAATTAATTCTCTCACATTCCGTGCTTCCTCCGAAGTTGCTAGTGAAGAAACATGTTTTTTTGTTTCTTTCAGATTCTAGTGGGTCCAGGTATTCCTTGGCGTAATGTTGTATAACTCCAATCTCTGCCAATGTCATTACAAGGCTGTCTTCTCTGTTTCTCTCTGTGTTTTCTCTTCTTACAAGAACTGTAGTCATTGGTCCTGGCTGGTGTAGCTCAGTGGATTGAGTGCCAGCCTGCGAAGCAAAGGGTCACTGGTTCGATTCCGAGTCAGGGCACATGCTTGGGTTGTGGGCCAGGCCCCCAGCTGGGGGGCGTGTGAGAGGCAACCACACATTGATGTTTCTCTCCCTCTCTTTCTCCTTCCTTTCCCCTCTCTCTAAAAATAAATTAAAAATCTTTAAAAAAGTTTTAAAAAAAGAACTGCAGTCTTGGACATAGGGCTTATCTTAACCCAGTCTGACCTCCTTTTAATGTAATTCCATCTGCAAAGACCTTATTTCCAAATAAGTTTACATTCTGAGATTCCGATGATTAAGACTTAAACATGTGTTTTTGGCAGACAACTTAATACATTACACAGCCTAAGACTTTTTTTCCTCAATTGTGAGTGGCTTTTGACCTTTTGCCATTGTCTTTTTCCAGCCTTGGTTAGCCCTTTGGGCAATTTATCTGGCTGGCTGGTCAGTCATCTTGAAATTACCCCTGGTTAAAGAACCTGGCTCTCATTACCCCTGGTTATTTGTGCTTTTGCATGCTTTTGATGGCAGACTTCTTTCACTCTCAAAGGTGATTGGTGGCTCATATGATGCTAATGTCCTACAAAGGTCCACCTTTGGACCCTAGGTGGAGACCAGACCCTATAAGGCTTGTGGAACAAAGCAAATAAGGGAAACTAACAAGCTCATGTGGGCTTAACAAACAACATAAAAAGGAAAGTATCCCCTGAGGAAGGACTTGGAATGACTCTTGTTTGCAGCCCCGTTGAAGATACCCCATGTTTTATCCAAAGGTCCATACCACATGGACTCCTTGTGAACTCCTGACTATTTCCAAATCTGCATCCTTTGGGGAGTTGATTCTATGTTATGAAATGAGATCTACCAACTACAACAAAATTTCCACACATCACTATGATAATACAAGGAAGAAAACAGCATGTTTGCCTGACCTGCCAGGCTGTAGCCAGTCAGAACACTGCTTCCTAGGATTAATTTCCGCAAATCCTCTAAATTCCACTGTTCAGGGACGTCCAAAGTCTTCTCCAAGATTTTAGCAAATGCACAAGAACTAACCATTCTATTTTCAGCTCTTGACTTTAAATTGGTCCCAAGTAGAGCTAAAAATAGAACTAAACCTCTTTATCACTTTCTAAGGAAAACCCAGTCACTCTCACTATTGGACTGGAATACATTGTTTCATTGTAAGGGAGTGCATAGAATTCTAGAACTAACTCTCTCTCTCTCTCTCTCTCTCTTTCTCTCTCTCTCTCCCTCCCCCCGTCTCTGTCTCTTATCCCCTTACCCCTTACTCCTCTTGCCTCCTATTAAGCAAAAGTGTTTCGTGTATCTGAGGCCAGGACATCGGTCCTAACTACATTCTTTAGGAACTCACCTATGTTAAGGGGCCATTTCTGTATATATTTTTACTATAAAACTAGTCTTTCCTCCTACCAGATGCTAAAGAATAAACGTTTCTTCATCTCATTATCCTGAGATTGAAGGCCATTATGCTTATAAGAGTTTAATCTGCAGGCTTCAATTATTTCACATTAACACCTATTACCATCTTCCCTCCAACAAGTTGTCACTTCCTGTTAAAAAGAAGTGAAACTTTAAAGATGTCTTTGACATTTATTAGTATTTTGGTAATTTGGGAGTTAAATATTTAGAAAACATGATTTCACCAGTTACTCCTCTCTAAATACTTCTGGAATATGAATGAAAAGCAAAGGAATATTTGACTTAAGTGTTTTTTTGGCTGATCTTGAAGAACTGACATCTGTCTGTGTGACATTAACAAAAACAAACAGTTGTAGTGTTTTATTGCATTCTAGGCTTTATTTCAATAGCAAAACAAAAATTGACACCAAGCATATTCTAAGAAGAGGGTTCTGCTACCAGAGGAAGGGTTCATCCATTTCTCCATGGTGAGACAGAATAGCGCACACACAGCTTAATTTTGGGTGCACACTAGAATCTTTGGTGAGAGGGGCGTTTTAAAACACACTGAGGTCCCGTCCATACCCCAGAGATTCTGATTTAACTGGCTTGATCTTGGACCCAGGAATGGGGAATATATTAAAACTCTCCAAGTCCTACTCATGGGCAGCTAAGATTGAGAAACACTGGTAACAGCCTAGTGCTTCACCTGGGGAGTTGGTTAAAATGCCGATTCTGACTCCATACACCTGGGTAAGGCCTTGACATTCCGCATTTCTAACCAGCTCCCAGATGGTGCCCCCGTTTGGGGTGCTGCGGATCGCCCTTTGGATAGCATGGATGTGATAGAATTGGCTTTATCTTTAAAATGGGACAAACTTAAGTCTGAAGATCAGTTTGCTGATTGGATTTGTTCATATTATGAAAATGCAGTGAAGTTTAATCCTGTCTTCTATAAAGTAAAAATAAACTTATATTTTAGGAATGAATGGAGTGGACGTGGTATGAAAGGTGGGTGGCAAAGGGCCTGGCAGTGAGTAGTGAAATTGATGCCACTTCCATTTCACTTCCCTCCTCTCCACCTTTCCAAGGGCCTCCAGCCAGCGAAAGGGAAAGAGAAAGAAAAGGGCTGTTGTCTGGACTGTGGTTGCTATGGGAACATTATTCTTTAGAGAAACGGGAGAAATGGGGTGTTAGTAACCACAGTGGCTTAGTGACCATCAACCTATGTGTCTGAAAAAAGTGTGCTGGGATCACAGTTTTAAGGAGAAATGTTTGCATTCTTTAAGTATAAAATCTACTTAGAACAGCCTGCTCATCTTTGATTATACTGATCCCCCGATCTAGAATGCCCTCTCCCCTCTCCCTTACACATGTGAACCACAAATCCAAATCAAAGTCATCCTAGACAGGTAGTGAGAGATTGCTAGGCAGGTATTTTAAGGGGTGTTGAGTGCATGGGTTAGAACAGTGGGTCCACTCGGGGGTGTGCCAAATCAATGTGGAAAGATGCTAGAGGCCAGGGTTTTAACACCAGCTTGAGTTTGGGCCATTGTTATGGGCAGTGGGAAGGCCTGAAGGATTTGGTAACACCGCATAAATGTATTTTTGAATCAATCTGCTTTTCAAAATCAATCTCCTTTGAGTAGGGGTGGATCAGAAGAATGAAAACAGGAGAAGGGACTATCACTTGGTAATACTGACAGATTGCTGATTGTGTGTGGAACTCTAGGCTTGATGAAAGAGACATATAGTAAATATAGTGTGTCCTTCCTGCCCTCATGAAACTCTCTGAGACAGAGAGTAACCAGTGGCTAATTAAAATTATGATGTGTCTGGAGGAACAATTCCAAGTGAAATAAGAACAAATAATAGAGGACCTAACCTGTTAGTTGAGGTCAAGAAAGTCTCTCCTCAGCAATGGCTATCAAGTGACTTGAGTTGAGAACTTAGTGTTACATGAGGCTCCTTTGAAGATAAGGAAAGTGTAGGTTAGAAGCGGGGAGTGCATTATTTATATCCTGACTCTACCATTTCTTAAGTGAAAGCCTGTGGGCAAGCTACTTTCAAGGATTATGTGATGTAGAGACAATGCATCCTGAGCAGCGCAGTGCTTATCACATAGTGAAGCTCCAAGTGACAGGTATCTAGTCTTTTGTTCTCCGTCCGCTTCCTGAGCCCCTGCTGCACCTCTGTCACAGAAACAGTAGCTGTTCTCTGAACGGGACGCTGCTCCCATCTTCCAGCTCCTTGCGAAGCACTCGTCCTAGTTGTTAGCAGGATGCCCTGTGTCACGTCTGGGTGCGTTGGCCACTCCTCCCTCCTGTCCCCCATGTGGTAAACATGTAGCCACATGTTGAGATGTTGGAGAATCCACCTGGGTCCTTGCATTCACTATGTGGGGCCCAACATCACTTCCTCCCCCAAATTTCATCATGCAAGGAGCTTGAGCAATAAGTGAACCTTATTTAAGTACATTATCATAAAGGGGTAGTTTCCTTGCCTCAGCAGAATCCAGCCTATCCTTGTTAAAAGGAGTGCCCACCACCAAGAATTTTTCATATACCCACATTTAAGTAATATAAGGAGACTATTGCATTTCTAAAAAGAGAATACATGACTTGAGGGTATGGAATTTTAAGCCCAGTTTAAAGGCACTAACAGGGAGGTCTGAGAGAACATTCCTTTGCTTGCTTTTGGTGTTTATGCAATAAGCTCAGATCAGACACATCAAACATTGGGAAGAAGGGAAACAACACCTCGTGCTGTTTAGAACAAACTGCTTGCACTTTGTGATGTTTTTGGTCTTTGCTAAGGTCCTTTTCAGTCTTTGCTAAAGTGACTTGCTGCCTCAGCGCCACCTCGACCCCCTAGACCTCCCACACACCCTAACATTGAACCACAGGCTGGGTTTGTCCAATTCCTTCTTTAGAAATGGATTCGATGCTGGCTGAGCCCCGGGTCACCACATGGTGTGCCTAGCCCTCTGCCTTCAGTATTCAGCTATTTCCCAAAGAAAGCTTTTTGCTTCTCCTCTCTTTGGCCTTTTAACTTGCCGAGGACACACAACAGGACCACAGGGCAGTACATAACGCAGGATGGTTGCCATGATGCTCAACATGGAGAGAGCAAGGTGGCTTTCTGGGGAAAAATGTGGCCACAGATCTGTAGTGCCAGAGTCTGTCTCAGTTCTGTCTCCACCGTCAACCCCTGTCTGCCTCTCCCTCCCTCCTCCTTCCCATGGGTATGTTGGGGCTTTTTGGGATGGACACAGACATGTTCTTGTTTGGTATGAGAATTCTTTTTCTTAATTTGATGCAAAAATCTTCAAACTGGATTTATATCATATTTCTTTTTTCTGTGTCTCCTAAACCAGCTTCATCATCATCTTAAACTCAAATAAATATGCTTAATGAGCTTCTGGTGTTGTTTGTAGGACTATCTTTTTCTTCCTATATAAACACTAAGTGTTTTCTAAGTATCGTCTCCAACAAAAACAAAGATAGATGCCAAGAGAGAAAGAAAAAAAGAATCTACTGTCTTTTGACTTGACTATAAATGATTTAACTTTTTCTATTGGCATACTGGTATTTTTTTTAATTGAAATGATATCTTGAAGCCAGGTTGCGAAAGAAAAGAGAGCTGGGTGATAGAGAACTGGGTGGGTATTGAATTTGGCTTGGTCACCAAGTGAATTCTAGTCACCCATTTGTTCATTTGGTCTTTTATTCAACAATTACTGATTACACACAGAAGATGTACGAGATACAGATCTAAATGCCAGGAATACAGCAGGAAATCGAAAATGCCTGTTTCCAAGGAGTTTTCATTCCCCAACTGAGACACACTATAAACCAGTGGTTCTCAGATGTTAGTAAGAATCCTTATTATCTGCAGGTGACTTCTAGAATGCAGATTGCTGAACCCCATCCCCAGAAATCCTGATTATTTTTAGATCAGGGATGAGACCCAAGAATATATATTTCTAACAAGTTCCCTAGTTCCATGGACCACGCTTTGAAGACAGCTGATGTAAACATATAAAAGGGTTATTGCTTAATAAAATGACAGCCAGTGACAAATGGTATGAGAAAAGATAGTATAAAGAGAACAGGGAATGTGGGTGCTGCTGTTTTAAGTCAGAGCATTGAAAACGGCCTATCACTTGGCAGAGACCTGAGTGAAGTGACAGGATGGAGCTTCTGGGTGTCTGAGAAGAGCCTTGCAAGAGTTGCGGGCAGCCCCCTGCTCTGGCGGTAGGTATCCCAGCCTTTGTGCTCGGAGGATGCCCCATGCCTCTCTCTCTTACTGCTTGTTATCTCATGTATGTTTGGATCTGGGTTGTTTTTTTTTGTTTGTTTGTTTGTTTATTTTGCAGCAGGAGTAGTAAGTTCTCTTTTCAGACTGGACACCCCAGAATCCCAGTACAAAGAGGTTGATAATGACAAAAATCAGGCACTATTAGAAACCCTTCATAACCATTAACTCATTTATTCCTTATAAAAGCCACACAAGGCATAATCTGTTATTCCCATTTTTTCAGATGAGGGAGCTTAACCACAGAGAGGTTAAGTGATTTGCTTAGGATTACGAAGACAGGAAGTACTGGAACCAGGATTTGAGATCATTGATCATAAAGATTGCATGGATGGATGGATGGATGGATGGATAGATGGGTGGATGGTTGAATGGATGAATGAAATGTTGACATATAGCCAAAAAGAGTTATCAACTGGTTTTCATATTTGAAGAGAGGATTCATAACCGAATTAGAACTGAAAGGCAGATATTTGGCCAACTGAGGAGAAAGAATGCCATTGCAGGAGGAGTCCAGGTGAGAGGAAGTGTGAGGGAGCCAAGTCTAGAAGGAATATGATGAGGCATGTGGCAGAGACTTGCCAGGCAGGTAGAGGCTCCCCCTGTGAGAGAGCAGGGCCTGCCACGGGAAGCTGGAGGGCAGGGGAAAACGCATTCAGCAAACCCCTTCTTCTCTAGGGATCCTGACAAGTGTGTTTTAATCTAATTAATGCATTCAGGAAGTTGGGCCTGGAGGAATGTGATTATTTAATTGTTTTGTTCAAAGAGTATGAAGCAGGCTATTAGTCTGGGGTCATGACTCCAAGGTTCATTGCAGGTTATTACCTAGGAGGGTTTTGGAACAAGAGTGGCTGATTGATTCTTTCCCGCTGTTACCCTCATTAATTTACAAAGATTCATTGTGTTGGTGCTAATTTGCAGAGTCTGGAATGAAATGTAAAACAGATTCAGACTGATAAGGATTGTTTTGTATCTGCTTTTCTATCTTGTTTCTTCCACTGCGTTTTCCCTTCTAAAGATTTTCAGGTCCATGAATTTTTAGTCTAATTATAATTAACTCTTTTTCCACATGACAAATATTACTTTTAATAATTAAGCAGGGAACAGGAAGTAGATATTTTGGCCTTTCATTTCCAATCCAACAAAAACTTGCCTCTCCAATTACTCTCTCAATGACTTAAGAAAAGCCATCTAACCTTTGTTGCTCAGATTCCCCTTCTGCAAAATCTGGATATAAAATGCAAATTCAAACACCTTACCCTATTTCCCCCCATTAACATTCTTTAATGGCTCCCGTGGCCTGAAAGACAAGATTTAAGCTTGATGGTCACAACCCTTGGTTCAGCCTCCATTTTCTAGTCTCAGACTCTGCTACTGTAGAGCAAGTATTTTCTGTTCTGTTGTATCCAATGATGCTTTGTGTTTGCACTATTCTGTCTTTGGAAAGATGTCCCCTACTTTTGGATATCTGCCAACTTCTTCTTCTTCCTTTAACTTGTCATCACATTTGCAAAGCTTTTCTGGCTGCTGTAGGCCAGCCAATTACTCAGCGACGTATGTGTGTTCTTGGTTCCTCCATTAACACTTGCCACGCTTTCTTGTAATTATTTGTCTAGATACATACTGTAATTATTTTCTGTGAGTGTATATCATTGTGTGTGTGTGTCCTCCACTTCCTGAGGGCACAGAATAGATGCCATCTTAAGCAATTCCAAATGCCAAACTGCTAACAAACTGGCAATAACAGAAACTTAATGTATGTTGATTGGATGAGTAAACAAAAGAATATCTGGTCTGCCTGACATCTAGAATTTTGAGGATCAAATTATATATTAGATGTTAAATGCTGTTTATAAGCCCCAAACTAAAAAATAGTGTGTTGAGGTAAGGAATCATTTCTTGATTGATGTACTCTAAAAATGTTTCCTAACTCCATCATGATCATGGGGCTTGAAATATGTTCTCTTTTCTGTCAGACATTTATTTATTCATTCACTTATTTATATAATTAACAAATATGTCTGACAAACCCTGAACTGAGCAGTGAAGACAGAGGGGAAATAAAAGAAAAGTGGTCCCAGGCCTCACGACTCTGAGTCACAACAGATGAGACTTGAATAATTGCCTGAGGGTTTGGGCTGAGCGGTCACATCTGTGCTTATCCTGGACCCCAGGTCAAGTCCATGTTACCTGGGCCTTTTACTCAGTATGATGCTTAGATCCCTCGTGAGCTGAATCTTGCGCCTGAATGTGGTCCTTCTTTGCTTAGCTGTGACGGATCCCGTCTTTTCTCAAAGCACCCCCCACCCAGGGTAGACAGAAGCCTGTTTTCTGGGCTGGCTGGCCAGATTCTAGCTTCCAGGAGCTGCAAAGAAAAATGCAGAATGAACCAGTTTTTCATTCTGAGACCTTGTTGGTCTAAGATCATGGATTACATTTCAGCCTTTACTTTTTAAATCCCAATATAGTATCAAAATTGAATCCAGGTATTTGATGTAACATATCTGAACTTCCCTTGATAAATAGTTATAATACTGTCAGAAAAGCAGCCTGAAAGCATTTTTTTTTCTTTCTAGTCTCTGGTTTCATATCTGAAAGAGATACTTTGCTTCTGTGATCACCAGTAACTGCTATGAGTTTCTTCACTCAAAATTGTCCAGTTCAACCACTCACTAGCCTTAACTACTCTTGGCGGCCTCTGGCTATGACAGACTGGTTTCTGATGATCATTTTCAGGAAAAGTCGCCTTTCATTGCCTCAGTCTGGCCCCCCCACAGTCCCATCACCTCTATAGGGAGCTTAGCTGAGAAGGAGGTGGGAGAGACGAGGGGTCAAATCTGTTACTTTTTATAGAGGTGGAGTGAAAATAATTTCCTGTGAAAGCTGAGGACATTCTTTCATTAGTTTTGCTTCCTGCTCTGGGTCTTATATGCTGGGTGATTTTTTTCTTCCCTTTTGGAACTTGCATGGGCCAACTTCCTGTGCCTGAGGCTGCTGAGAGATAGAGTTTTATGAGTTCGGCCCACCTACACAGCGGTGAGCCTGGGGATGGTGATGAATGAACAGAAGAGAGCTGCCTAAGCCATCCTCAGACATTCTGGACATGAGTTCAAAGGAGAAGCCTCAAAGAGGTGTTTTGGAAAGCAGCCAACCACAGAATTTTAGGGTTCAAGAAGACCCAGTGGGGGGGCTGTGAATATGTTCCAACTTCCTGCCCCTTGGATTTCAATGGTAATCTTCCAAAAATTGCTCTTCTGTACATTAGTCAGTGCATATTTGTTGAGAACCAGCTGTGTGCTGCACACTACCCTGTGTTGGATGGATTGATCGGGCAGTTGCCAGAAACACAACTCAAGTAGACTTAAGCAGAAATATATTGGCACATCTAACTAAGGAGTCAGGGTTGTCTGGCTTCAGGCAAGGTGGGATCCAGGTGTTCCATATCTTTAGGAATCTATCTCTTTCTTTGTATCTTATTATTGAATTTTTATGTTAGCTTTAGTCTCACTCAGACTTTTTCTACTCAGTAATCAGGTGGCTACAGGAAACCGCAGGCTTACATTCTGTTTGCTTCCACCTCATTGGAACTGGCTTTTTCTTTCTTTCTTTTTGTTTAAATTGAATTTATTGAGGATGACACTGGTTTGTAAAATTATATAAGTTTCAAGTGTGCAATTCTGTAATACATCATCTATATATTGTACTGTGTGCTCACCACCCAAAGTCACGTCTCCGTCAGGATTTTTCTTTCCTAATATTTCCACAAAACGTCCCAGACCTGCTTCTGATGGACACAGAATGAATCTTATGTTCCATCCTGAACTGACCACTATGACCTCATGTGGTCAGGCCTAAGTCCTGTGCTCATCCCTGTAGGAGTGGTGGGACTGTATCAGCTCTCCCTTAATCACTTGGCCTGAGGATGGGAGAACTGACCATCCTCAGGCCAAATAACCATGTTCTAACACTGGGAGAGAAAGGGAATGATATCGGGCAAGAAACTACACAAAACAATATCCATTTTAAGGAGTGAAGAAATAAGCTAAATGATAGTAATTCATTTGCCCAAACTCATTGAGCTAGTAAGAATTTTTAAAATAACCCTAAAATCCAGATTTTGTAACATTGAGACAAGTTCCTTCTCTACTGTGTCAGTGTTTGTATTCCTTCCTCACTCAAGCATTTTATATTTATCTCGGTTGTATGAAAGGCAACCTTCTGCAATGGCCCCCAGGAATGCCTGTCTCCTGGTGTTCATACCTGTAGGTAATTTCTTCAGCTTCAGTGTAGGCTGAACCCAGGGACTTGCTGCTAAAGATAGCAAAAGTGAGAGGCTCTCAGTTCTGTGATTCTTTTACTCCTGCTGTCTTTGATGAAGCAAGCTGTTATGTTGGAGAGACCAGCAGGGCAAGGAACTGAGAGCAACCTCCAGGTAAAATCCAACAAGGGACAAAGACCCTCAGTCTCACAGCTGGTGGGGAACTCAATGCTTGCAAACTCCTGAGTGAGCTGTGAGGAGCACCCTTGATGGGTTCCCAGGTTCCCAAGGAACCCAAGGACCTGTGTGCTGGTTAATTTTATGTCACCTTAACTGGGTCACATTATTCCAGGTATTTCGGTAAGCATGTTTTTAGGTGAGATTGACTCATAAATTGGTAGACTGAGTAAAATGGATAGCCCTCCCTAACATGTCTGAGCCTTATATAATCAGGCGAAGGCATGAGTAGAAAAAAAAGGCTTATCTTTTCCAAAGTAAAAGAGAACTTTTTTCCTGCTCGATTGTCTTTAGGCTGGAACATCTGCTTTTTTTCTGCTTTCAGATTTGAGCTGAAACAGTGGTACTTCCTAGGTTTTAAGTCTGTCAGCCTTCAGATAGGAACTGCACCATCAGCTTTACTGGTCCTCAGGCCTTTGGACCCAGACTTGAGCTAAGCTGTTGGCTCTCCTGGGGCTGCAGCTTTCTGACTCTTCCTGCAGATCCTGGGACTTGCCTGTGTTCATAATCGCATGAGCCAATTCCTTGTAAATCTCTTTACATGTATGTGTGTGTGTGTGTGTATTTCCTATGGGTTCTTTTTCTCTGGGAACCCTAATGTGCCCTTTGAAATTCCAGGCTGAACTATTACTGTTGCTTTCAACACTGTGAGATAATTCATCCATCCATTACCCTTTGAAGTGATATAGGAGTGATTCATTTTAATACAACAGCTTGACCTCCCTTCCTGGCAGCTTAGTAAGACTTGAGAGAAAACGCCAGCATGAGGGTGAGGAGTGACTGGAGGTGATGAGGTGACGAGAATAGAAGATGCCAGTGGACACATCCGTATTTATGCTCGTCTAGGTACTTAAATGACTAATAAACTAATCACCCATAGCCTTTCTTTCCCCTTTGAAAAAGGACCGCAAATTTTTTAAAATACAAAGCCTTGAATGAGTTTCTTCGATGTAAATTATTGTTTTGTTATACCATACACACTTATTTCTCTTAATGGTGAGAGAGGAGGGTCAAACCACATGTTAGACTGCACGGGCTGTTATCTCCCCCGGCAGACAAATGCCAGAGCGGACTAGAAAGCAGGCAAAATAGGAAGCATGGCTATGAGCTGCACCCTGAATTCTTAGGTATGATGTCCTTTCATATAATGGGGTCAATTCTTTCTACTTAATACACTTCTGGAAGTATCACACTAGTGATAAGTTCCATTCCATTTTTCATGTCACAAATATTTAGCCAGAGAAGAAAAAAAAAAAAGATTTAATCACAGAGCAGCTAAAGTCGAATTCATAAATAATGATATTTTAAAAGGTGAGTCATTCCTATTCCCCACAAACAGCAAATCCCTGAATTATTCATACTGGTGTTGATCTTGTCAGAATTCTCAAATTTTCTCTGGGTCGGGGGAAAACATACTTTGTCTTAAATACTTGTCTTGCTTAAAAAGGCTGTTAACTCCTCTGGGAATATGTGGCATGTGGTATTACTGTTTCAAAAGACAGACTCAAAAAATATGTCAATTGATTCCCCCTAGTTATCCCACTAATGGTCATTAGACATGCTGTGTAAACAAATTGGTACTTACACAAAATCACTGGGAAAAAGAATCAGAAATTCAGAATGCAACTCTAAGATAATAAGCCTAAGACAAGAAAAACCATTGAAAATTCTTCAAGTCCATAACTATAATTACTGGTCTAAATTCTACTTTTAAATTCATAGACTCAGCAGCTTTTGTTGATTTTGGAGGGGGAAGGGAACACAAATGTTAAACCACTAAAGCAACTTGCATTCTAGTCATTCCAGACTACCTCAAGTTAGTGAAAAAGAATAAGGGAACCAAAAACACGTGGAAACCTGGAGAGAGACAGTGAGGTGAGAGACTATTGAAGTGAGGAGACTGCTTAGCGATGGTCGGAATCATATAAAGAATAGCTGAACATGTGAAACCTGGTGTCTTAGAGAAAAGATGCTGAAACTGTGTGACAAGAGGTAGGAGTTAGCTGAATTTTAGTATTTACTAGTTCTGTGGCATGGCTCTCAGCTTCCTCATATATTTAAAACATAAATAAAAGGAAGACTTTCCAGGTCTGCATTCCACTTCGTTAGGTGAGTGTCAAATAAAATCACGAATATGAATGTCTTATAAACTTCAACTTGTGGGCTATCATTGGTGTTGAATGTTTAAAGAAAACAATTCAGGCAGATATAGCGCCTGGTATATGATGACCTGCATTAGGCTCGGAGCAGAGAGAAGCCAGATATGAGGGAGGGATGCGTGGAGATAGCAGAGCAAGGATGCTCGAGATTCTATAGAGACCAGGGCCATCAAGTAATATTGTGATGTGAGCCAGGGGTGGGGGAACTATGGAGAATGTATGACACCTTTGAAAGAGGAAACAGGTCCTCAGTCACAGGCTCTCACTACCAAGTAAGAATCCTAGCTGGAACCGCCAACTCTTCCAGTTATTCATGGAAGCTTTAAATATCGATTATCATGTGATATAAACTCTATTTAAAACTTAAAATTAAAGAGATGGGGGTGAAAATTACTAGTGGATGGAAAAAAGATAGATTGCTTATAAATTACCATTTCTATAAAACAGAAAAGACTGAGCATTAAGGGAAAAATGAGACAGTCGGTTTAAATATATGTATACACTTAAATCTACCCAGCAGGTATTATTGAGTACCTGTGTGTCCCATATATATTTCATCGACACCAAAAACAATAAGAATAACAAAATAAGACACCCTGGCTTCACTTTAAAATTTATTATATACATTATCTCTACTTAACACACATATTCCTCTTGCCCATGTTCTCGGTGTATCTGACAAAACAGGCTATTCCCAGTACTTTGCTTTCTCAAATGCTGTTTCTTCTGCATCAAATTCCCTTCTGAATATTCCATAATGGAACTAAGAATTGTTCTTTAAAACCCAATTCAGATGTAACTGTTTCTATCACCCATTTGAAGCCTGCTGTGAAGAATTATTCATTGTATTCTATACTTCTAGAGTTCTTTGCTCAGATATCCTTAAGAAGATTTACTAAGTTGAGTTAATATATGAAGTATGCTTCTTTAGAAAGAAGAATGCATGTGATCTTCTTGAAGTCAGAGACTGGATTTTTCAACCTGTTAATTCAATGCATAGAGTGGTTATTGAAACACCATGGGTTTTCCATAAATATTTGTTGAGAGAAGAAATTATAAGTTCCATTTATACCTAAAACTGGAAAGAGTGTTGCTTGGCCTACCTTAACAACAAGTAAAAGCTTGATGGAATAGCAAATCATAACCTTTCTTCCATCCTGTAAGACCTGAAGCTACAAGAAACCACACAGTCTGGAATCCCAAAACACAGCTGCTCGTAGAGATGTGGGATTCCAGCATTTGTTCACTGGCGGCAAAGTATGGGGTGAAATGATGCTGAGAAACATGCAAGTGGGTAAGAAGAATTCAGCAAAGTTTTTAAGAAAACTATTAAAAGCTACGTGTGGGTTAGTGTGAGAGTGAATAGTCCCCAGGAACCAATGGCAGAAGAGATACTATTATTACTAGGTACTTAATTCTACACTGTTTTAACAAAAATGTGACTTTCACTTGAAAACTGAAAAGCATACAATAAAGCAATAAAAAGAAAACATCAAAGGACAAGGCAATTAATATAACCATATTCTGAGACCAGCCATAGTATATTGAAACTACTCAATAAGTACTTTTAAGATAACAATGATTAATATGTTAAGAGTTTTAGAAGACAATAGATTTAAGAAGCTAAAATCACATCAAGTGGAATGATACCCCCCAAAAGTATACCTATATACATTATATTAAAAGTTCTGGAAATCAAAGATTAAGAGAAACAGTTCCAGGCAGCTAAAGAAAAAAAAAAAAAAGACATGGTAAATAGAAAGAAGGAAATGTGTGAATAAGAGCAGAATTTTATCAGAAAACATGAAGGCCAGAAGACAATGGAGTGTCATCTTTAAAATCCTGAAAGCAAAAAGAAAAAAGCTAAAACTATGTATTTTTTAATTCACCAACATACTGTTTTTTGTTGTTGTTCAAATACAGTTTCTTCATTTCCCTCCCACTACTCCCCCCTCCCGCCCACCCCCACCTTCCACCCTGGATCCTACCCCTCTTTGGCTTTGTCCATGTGTCCTTTATACATGTTCCTTGATGAGCCCTTCCCTTCTTTCCCCCTAAGCCTATATTTTTGAAAATATCTTTCAAAAATGAAGATTATAAAACAGGAACTTTAAAACACACTAAGCTGATAGAACTTGCACCAGAACAAACATTAAAAGAATTATTTTTTCCAGTTGACATATGATATCAGACAAAAGTATAGATTTATAGAAAGTGATAAATAAATTGATGAAATGAAGGTAAATATAAGTAAATTTTGTCTTATTTTAAATTATTTTAAACGATAATTGACTAAAGTAAAATAGTAACAGTGCATTATAGGTACATGGCATTCTGTAAAAATAAAATGTCTGATAACAGTAGTAAAACAGATGAGAGGAATAAATTAGAACTACATTTTTGGAAGAGATTTATACTATACTTGAGACAATATAGTGTTGTTTGAAGTTAGGCTGCAATAAATTAAAGATGCATACCTACTAGCTATCAGATACCAGATATATGTATCCGTTACACACACACACACACACACACACAAACACACACCCGCCCCGCCCCCCCCGCCACCTACCCACTCCTGGTGTGTGTATATATATCTCCCCAGTTGTGAGTGGAAATGAAAATACAACATACCGAAATTTATAGTATATACCTAAAGCAGCGCTTAAAAGGAAATTTATATCCCTCTGTGTTTATACTGGAAAATAAGAAATGTCTCAGATCTATGATACAAGTTTCACAAAGAGCAAATTCAACCAAACATAAGGAAACAATAAGGAGAAGAAGTCAATAAAATTGAAAACAGAAAAAAAATAATAGAAGAAATCAATGAAATTATAAGATGGTTCTTTGAGATGATCAACAGAATTGAAAAACCTCTAGTACATTTATCAATACTGTCAATAAAAGAAGAGACATCACTACAGTTCCTACAGACACTATAAGATTATAAAATAACATGAAGAAAACCTTTATTTTTATTAATTTGAAGACTTAGAGGGAACTGAAAAATTCCTTGAAGGACTCATATGCAAAAAGGAGTTGATTCAAGAGGAAATATGTAGTCAACATGACCCATATATTCAAGTGGTCATGTTGCAGTCCTTATGGACCCAAAACTTGTCATTTCTTACAGATATCAGGATTCTAAAGAAGGTGCTGATTTGGTATCAGTTGGGCTGTAGGAACAGAAAAAATTAGATAACACTGGAAAAGTATGTGTTTAATTTGTAAGATCATGGCATGTGACCAGTCAAGCTTGTGATGTAAGACTTAGAGGGGCAAAACTTAAAATCATTGTGGCAGCCAAAAGGGAATGTCTTTTCCTCAATATTAGTTAACCACATTTCTTTGAAGGAACCTGACTCAGCTTGGAAAAGTCACTATTGAAAGGTATAATAGGAAACTGTGATTGGCAGCTAGTCCTGATATACATGGTCACACTGAAATAGAGTAATTGTCTAACTGTAATTAAAAGAGAGAGCGAGAGCGAGAGCGAGAGCGAGAGAGAGAGAGAGAGAGGGAGGGAGGGAGGAGAGAGTGGGGAGAGAGAGAAAAAAGAGAGAGGCACTAAAGAGAGTGCTTATATTCTTCTTTTCTGAGGTCTTTCTATAGCCCTATATTTATAATTAATTTATATATTTCCAACATGCACATATTCCTCTTTTCCCATCACTCTTTATGTTCTACCATATACCCCTGTGTTCCTCACCTTGCATAGCTGCTTGGTCTTAAGTTCACTTACGCTTCTTTTTATCTTATTTTCTTTTGCTTGTCCTTTACGGATTCGATCATATTTTTTCCTCCTCCCAGAACCTTTCTTTAATCTTTCCAGGCTGTGTTGGATGCTCCTTCTCTTTGTTGCCATATTACCTTGGGCTTATCTGTACTGGAATATTTATCACAGTGCTGCTAATTGTCTATGGACTCATCTGTCACACAACTGGACTGTAAGCTACTTGAGATCAGGATACATTCCACTTGTTATATATTGTTGCTGTCCTGGCTTTTTCTGTTTTATTATCTGTTCTATTATATATCACCATCTATGTGCTTATTCTCTGTCTCAATCTCTATTCCTGTCAAAATAATTCCTGTCAAAAAAAAAAAGTCAATACTTTGGGGGTGTTAAGTGAATTGAATAAGTATGTTGTATTAAAGTGGTCAGAGTACAAGTTATATCTTAGAGCATAAGTGATGTGTGCTAAACTAGCTAGGTTCTGTTTATGATTAGTGTTAGTGCAAGGTCAAAAAAATGCAGTAGGTGACTATGAGAGAAAAACTCAGTGGGATAACCCTGAGAAGGAGGAGAAGGAAGGGATGAGACAGAAGGGAAGAGGATGCAACTGAGGAGGGAATGAGACAGTAGCAAAGGAGAAAAAAGTGGAAGGCCAACAACATATAATAATTACAATAAAAGCTAACAACATCCTAAGCATTTTATATATTACTTTTTAACCTCACACCTACATAGTGAGCAAGGTATTACTATGTCTATTTACAGTGAAGAAACTGGAATATATAATCACACTGCTCATTACTAACGATGCCCACACATGTAATATTGCCTCCTACTAAGAAGAAAGAAAGGAGATAAGGTGTAGGAGCTAGGATAAAGATACCAGGAAGTCTAAATTAATTTCCAAAGACAATATTTATTTTTCATTGGTCCAAAGGTAAGCCTGGGTAGTAATTTCAGGGGTATGCCCTGATTTATTTTAAGGGACCAATAGTCTTCTATCCTTGGTCCTGAAGGAAGCTGGCATTGGTTTTTGTTTGTTTTGTTTTGATTTGATTTTAGTTTTAGTTTTTGGCTCTCATCATAATGAGAGCCATCCCAAAGAGAAAGAGAACTAGAAGATGCTGAAAGAATAGCATGAAATCAAATGCCCTTTATTCATGAGGGAACATGTGGAAGAGAAAAGAAATTATGTGAGATTAGAGGAACATACAACTTTAACCCTAGATATATAAGAGCAGAGCATTGAGCTCATGCAATGGCTATTCATAAGCTTCCTGTAGCACATGGGAAAAATATACAAAAGAAAGAAACAGAAGACTGGTAGAGAGGAGAGGAAAAAGGTAGCCAATTAAGCCAGCAGAACTGAACATAACCTAGCCATCTGTGGCCAGAAAAAGTTTAATGCTGGACGAAGGGGACTTGGAGGTCAAAGCTAAACTCACACTCTATGGTGTCTCTAAAGGAGTGTATTATGTATATGATTTGAATATTTATAATAAATGCCAAGCACAGAGTGTCTGGCACATATACAGTAGATTTGCAATCAATGATGAAGACTTTGAACTTGAAAATTGAGTTTGAGGTGATTGAAGGGAAAACATTTATGACATCACCTAAACCAGGGCAGCATGCATGCATTTATGTGTGCGTGCATGTATGTGTACATGCACACACTTGACTGATATTTATCAAGGACATATGATACAGCTGTACTGCATCTTTACATGTCACAGTTATTCCAGTGAGGATCCATTCTGATTGGTTGTGCCCATGTTTGATAAATATTTGGAATTACCACTGCTGAGCACTTATGTAAGCATGCACATCCTTACCTGTTCATGCTCCCTGATCTAATTGGATTCCTCTCTCCAAAAAATTAACTTACGAAAACATCTCTTCATCTTTTACCAGTCCAGTTTAAATCTCCATGAAGCCTCCCGAATAAAACAAATCACTCCTTCCCCTGAAATCCTATAACATTGATCATCTGAATCCCATTTCAATTCAAACCAATTCACCACACAGTTTTTGTACATATGTCACACATAAGACGTTCTGTGAGGGAAGTGCAGAAGCTTAATAGTCTCTGCCACTAGGATGCTTTAAATATAGGTAAGGCCAACATACACACAACCAACTAAAGGAGAGGCTGTCTTTGCAAGTATGATCCAAAGACATCAAGTATTTTCCTGTCTTTGTCTTGTTAGTGATTTATCTTCTGTCTGCAATGCCTACTTCCTAGTCTTTCATTCAAAGAGAGCCCCCATATATTTTCTTTGCAAAACCAAAAAGAATTTATCTCTTCTCGGAATATGCCTCCTCTATAAAAGCACTAGATTTGCAACAGTTACTCTGTGTGTATGTGTGTTTGTGTTTCCACTATAGATGTGTGAAGGAAAAGGCGATGATGCACTTATTTAATTCTCATTTTCTGGTATATAGCCTATCACTTGGTTTAGAGTAAGTCTTCGATGAGTTGAAAATAAACATAACTAGTGCCTCTTGTGTGAGAATTTCAGGTCCTTTAGAAACTATGAGCATGGAAAACAGTGTGTTACAGGGAAAATCACAAATGTTTTATAATCTCAGATACCTATGTACTCCTAACAAGAACACAGAGTCTTCCCATTTCATAGATGTAAAAACTGAGGGATGAACGTGAATCAATTTGCACCAAGTACTAGGGCTTTGTATGTGACAGAGCCATGATTTGAACCAGGCAATCTAAATCTAGAGTAGGGCTCTTCACCATTTTGTACTGCATCTCAAGTTTGACAACTCTTATTTCAGTTTTTGTCCCCTTTTTATTGTGACTTTATTTCCCTCCCTGCCTTAACTGGACAGAAATTAGGAACCCAGGAAGTAAGGAGTTGCTGACACCTTGCAGAGATATTCTTCTTCTTCTGGAAGGAAGGGAGGAAGGAAGGAAAGAAGGAAGGAAGGAAGGAAGGAAGAAAGGAAGGAAGGAAGGAAGGAAAAGGAAAGGGAAGGGAAGGATTGCCTTGCCTACGTCTTTCTCTTAAACATTAGAATCTAATTCTCCTAGTCCACTTTACATCATTCTGGAGATAGCATTTCTAGTTGGCCATATGTGAATTTCACTGGAATACCAAAGATTGAAATGAGAGTGTAGTACAGAGACATTCACTTATACAGAAAATAGGCAGAAATCAGCAAATGCTAAGTGATGTAGTCAGAGGTCTCTGGCACCGACCCCCATGGAGCTTTCATCTGTGGGAAGCATGTCACTCATCATGGCATTTTGTGGGGAACCACAACTAAAGGGCCAAGGCACATTCCCATAAAATGGTTATCAGATGCAAGTCTGCAGTTTCTCAAAGAGCACCCTGTGGTTTCAAATTAGCAGTTCACCGCAGAGCTAAAGACAATTCCAGAGGCCTTCTTCTCCAATTCTCCCCAGAAAAAGTAAATTAGTCAAATGTAACTGCAGAGATAAGTAGCTTATTCCCTGTGATCGTCAGCTACATTGACTTACCAGAAGTACTGCATTGGAAATGAAAATAACACAACTTCTTACATGAGTGTACAAGACAATTATAAGACAATCTTTAGCTCCCAGTGACATTTGAGATCTTTAAAAAAAAAATTGCATGGAACTGGAAGAGACTTAAGAGGCAAATAGCCAGGCTTTGCCTTTCTAAATGAAAAAAAAAAAAAAAAAGCAGGTCCAGCAGGATGACTTGGCTTTCCTGAGATAATATTGGCTCTACAAATAAGCAGAGCCTTAAACATGACCCTCCTAACTCTTAACCCAAAGTTTCTTCTATAAGGAAGACAAGTTTGGAGGCTTGAAGCTTGCCTTTGCCACTGACCACATGAACTTTAATATTTTAGAACTTAGATTCCTACCTAAATAATGTATGTGTGAGACAGTACGTGTCATGGCTGGTGGTTAGAGGGGCTGTAGATTTAAATAGGATGGGTAAGGAAATCCTCCCTAAGGTTTTGACATTCGAATGGGAAGGTGTGGGGTCATCCCTGTGGATTACAGGGAGAAAAAAATTTCAGGAAGAGAAAACAGAAAAATGAAACATGTTGTAAAGAGAGAAGGAGGACCCCAATAAATTATTATAGGAGTAAGATGCCAATGAGTTCTGAATGAATGAGTCTGAGAAGAGTGATAGGAAACGGGGTCAGTAAGTAGGGAGTAGGTCATTTGTTTTTTATTCTGCATGAGATAGGAAACATTGGAGGGTTTTGAGCAGAGGACTGATCTGATCTGATCTGATTTAGAATCTGAGAGAATCAGATTACAGCAGGACTGGTGTGGTAGGGCAGAGATGGGCAAGGAAGCTATTGAAATCATGCACTGAGTAGGTTGTCTTTGACCATGGCAGGAATTCTTGATAGAGTGGATGAAAAGGGAATGTAAATTGAAGAGATCCAAGAAAAAGAAAATGGAGGAAAAATATTGAAGACTGAAGTTATAAACTCTCTAAACAAACTTTGCTGTAAAAGGAAGGGGAGAATTGGGGCAGTTGATGGAGGCTGAAGTAAGATCAGGAGAGGTTTTTCTCATTTAAACTGAAAAAAGTGTATCGTTAAATCTCCTCTCCAGTAAGGACTCTGGAGCTTTGAAAAGTAAAAAAAAAAAAAAAAAAAAATACCCCAAATCATTGAGGTATGAGAAAAAAGAATCAGCTTTTCATTGTTTCTGCCTGCCTTCTCAACCCATTTGCATTCCTGGGAAAGTCACCTAAAAATAAACACCTGAAGTTCCTTATCTCTTGAATGTACATTGTAATGATAGAGGCTGCACAGACCTGTGAGAATCAAATGATTATATAACCTTCTTAAGGGCTGAAACCATAATTTCTTCAAAGGCAGTTGTTTGAATGAGATTATATGTATACAGAACCTAGCAGAATGAGTAGAGCTCATGAAAGTTCTTGACATACCCCAGCCATTGTTAATATAATGAGAAGAGTTTGCATGACATTGATGTAACCTGTCAGCCAAGGAGAGTGAACTAGAATACACATGAGTGAACGATGACAACTTCATTGTAATAGTCAGTGGGGGTGGTAGACTCTGCTGAGTGAGCATGTGTACTGTGTGGCTGTTGCATACGAAATAACTAAGCAAGCAGAAAAACCAATCTGCATCAAATTTTGCGTTAAGGTTGAACATTCCCCCATGAAGATCATTTGGATGATTCAGAAGGATTTCAGGGACAATGCAGTGAGTGTTAATGCAAATAAAAGAATGCACAAATGCTTCAAAGATGGCTGAGAATCTTTAGAAAGTGATCCACATTCTGGAAGTCCTGTAACAAGAACACCTGAGAATGTTGAACATGTATGGGACGCAATCAACAAAGATCAATGACTGATGGTGCGAGAACTAGAAGTTGATCTGGGGATTCCAAAAACTACTATGTCTGAGATTTTGATATAGGATCTTGGCATGAAATGTGTTGTGGCAAAATTTGTCCCACAGCTTCTGCTCCTGGAGCAGAAGAAACATCGTGCTGAAGTTGTTAATGACTTGACTTGAGCCACTACTCAAACCAGATTTCCTCAAGAAGATCATAACCAAAGATGAGTCATGGTCTATAGCTATGATTTGAAAATCAAGGCCCAGTTTTCCAATGCAAGTCGCCTGGTTTTCCACACCCGAAAAAGGTGCTGCAAAAATCACAGCAAGATCAGGACCATGTTAATTGTGTTTTTTGATTAGGAAGGTGTTGTCCATCATGAGTATGCCCCTCTAGGCCAAACAATTAATAAGGAGTGTTACCTCAATGTTCTTTGTTGGTTGAACGATGTAATACAACAAAAATGGCTACAGCTATAGGCAACTGGTGATTGGCAGCTTCATCACGACAACGCACCTGCTCACACATCACATCTTGTGCAGAGTTTTTTGTGAAACATCAAATCACCCTGGTGACTCAGTCCTCCTACAACTCAGATTTGGTGCCCTGTGACTTCTGGCTTTTCCCAAAATTAAAATCACCTTTGAAAGTGAAGAGATTTCAGACCATTGATGAGATTTAGGAAAATACAACAGGGCAGCTAATGGTAATTCCAACAAAGGATTTTGTAGTGTTTGAACAGCAGAAGAGATGCTGGGAGAACTGTATGAGGTCCCAAGTGCCTACTTTGAAGGGAACTGAGGCATCATTGTCCTATGTACAATGTTTCTTGTATCTTGTGTCTTCTTCAATAAATATCTCTATTTTTCATATTATATGGCTGCATACTTTCTGGATAGACCTCATATATGTTGAATTAATATTAACTTAGAGGCAATGCCTATGACAATGTTTTATAAGCTGTGATATTTAATTATGATTGTATTTATGCTTAGTTGTGTAACTCTCTCCTAGTCCTCTTAATAGAAAGAGAATGGAAAGAAGAAACAAGTTCCCAAGCTCACTCTTGTCCAGGATCTCAGGCACAGTCACCTACTTTCAGCATGGATGCTTAACTTGTAAACAATAATTGTGAAGAATTCGTAAATGAGATGATCTCATAATGATCACATTCTCCATGTGTCTGGAAAGGAAGTGTGAGGAATTGCTGTTGGCCTGTGATAGAATTAGGCATTTTCCACATAGAGAATTAATTCATCCTACATCTTTTGGATTAATACTAGTGCATTCTCCTAACCAAAGGAATTTTGCATTAGAGTAGGCAGCTGTTTCCACCTCCCCAGCTGCACCTCCTCAACAAACTCAGTTGATATTCATGTAGAACACAAGCTCTGATTCGGGGATAATTGCTAGATTTGCTAATAACAGAGGTCCCTCCTTCCTGCTTCTATTACCCTTTGAATAGCTATTCTGACTGTTAAATCCATTTTTTATTCCAAACAGAAGAATAAATTCCAGCAATTAGTCAACATTTTACAGCTCTTGACCTGTTTATAAGAGCATGTTTCTGTTTTACATATTATATGAAAAGTCAATAAGTAGAGAGCATGCTTTATTAATTGCAGCTGCTTTTACATGTGCCAACTTTTTTTTCCATATGCAGTAGCTGTAAGGAAAAAAAATTAAAATTATTTACAGCCAAAGCTGAATAACCAAAGAAAATATTCTAAAATTTGGTGAGATTCTTTTCAAGAAAAATTTAACCTCAGCAATTGCTTTAAAGAAAGACAATAGTCAACTAGAGTTTTGCAGATATTTCCACGTTGTTTCAGGTCAATCCTTTAACAGTGCCTTTGAAAACATTTCATTGTTATAAGAGTAAGTCCAAGGTATCATTCATTCTGTTAGTTATACTCTTTAACACCAGTATTGAGATATGATTTACCTATTGCAAAGTTCACTTACTGTAAGTGAATAAGTCGGTGATTTTTAGTAAATTAATACAGTTGTGAAGCCACCACCCAAATCCAGTTTTATCAATCTTGTGTCCTTTTTCAGTAAATCTCCACTCTCACCCTCCACCACAAGCAACTGCTGATATATAGGAGCAGACAAAAGTAGGTTTACAGTTTTTTATATGGAAAATAATAAAATAAATAATAAAAAAGAATAAACTCAGTTTTGCACACTCCCAACTGTAAACCTACTTTTGGCCTGCCCCTGTATTCTCTATCTCTATAATCTCACTTTTCTAGAAGTTTCATATAAATTTATTCATACAATATACAATCCTCTGTGTTAGTATTCTTTTGTTTAGGATAATATCTTTGAGGTTCATCCATACCGTAGCATGTATCAGTACTTTGCTCCTTTTTATTGTCAAAGAGCATTCCATTGTATGGATATGCATTTTTAAAATCCAGTCACCAGTTAAAGGGTGCTTGGATTGTTTCCACTTTTTGTCTACTATGAATAGCGCTGCTATGAACAGTATGACTTGCTTTGGCTAAATGGACTTCCCCATAAATTGTGATGATAAGAATGTACTTCCTGCTCTTGACATCGGGCTCATCCATGTGACTTGCCTCGGTCAGTGGAATATTTGCAAAATAGAAACATGCTTACATGGTTAGGTTCCTCTCTGGTTGCTCCTGCCTCCTCAGCCTGGGCCTAAGCATAAACATGTGGAAAAAACCCGAATTCAAACCACAGTGAAGAGCTGAGACAGACTCACCAGCATCCTGAAACAGAGCTACCTTGCTGAGTCTAGCTTAGTGCAGCTGATCCTAAACTTGATGGGTAATAATTGCGTTAAGCCACTGAATTTTGGGGTGGTTTATTATAGAGAAGTGTTGTGGCCATAGCTAATGCTCACAGAAGCCATGAATAATATGGGCTCATCCTGCCTTACTAAACATATTTCATGCTATTCTCACTCTTCTTGTCCCAGCCACTCTGGCATACTCTCAGTCACTCAAACTCACCAGGTACCTGTCTTCCTCAGGTTCTTCTGTATCTATGCTATTCCTTCTATCTAGAAAATCACTCTTTCTCCTTTCTGCCTAATTAGTCTCCATTGAACTTTTGTATTTCAATTTAAATGTCTTTGCTTCAAAGAAGCAGTATATATCTTTTCTGAATAACAAACGGTCCCCAACCTTGCAGTTTAAAACAATTATTTTGTTCCGTGGAACTGGATCAACAATGTGGGCTGAGCAGTTATGCTTGGCTCCTGGGATCAGTAATGCAGTTTCAGTTATCTAGATGATTAACTTGGGAGAGAGAGTTTAAGATTCACCTAGCTGGCATATATGGCTTTCATCTGATCCATATCTGTCTCCAGAAGGCTAGCTTGGATGCAGAGTTCCCAGGAGCAAGAAAGAACAAGTCCTGATGCCCAAAGTTACTGCTTACATTACATCTTATGATGTTACGTTGGTGAAAACAAGTCACACGGCCAAACCCAGAGTTGAGTGAGAGGCCACTACCCAAGGGCATGTATACAGAGAGGCTTGATAAATAAGGCGCTTATTACACTCTTCCCTTTGGCCCCAACGACTCACGCCCCTCAAACCTGAAAAACATATTAACACGAGCCCCGAAATACCATTCAACCATGGGATTAGTCTCAAGGACCCTGCTTTTGTGATCTGCTTTAGGTCCAGATGCAAATGAAGCTGCTTGAGTGCAGATCCATGGCTATGATTCCTATTGATGCAGAAATATGAGAGCTAAAAAGACAGGTGATTTACCCCTAAATGCCTAATGTACAATGAAATAGAAAGAAAAACTGTAATAGACACTTCTAGTCAAACAGGGATGAAATGGGAGGCACAAAGAATTGTCCCTGGTTTGTAGAGATCATAAAGTACAATGAAAAAGATTGTACAACCTTTTGAACAATCTTTTGGACAAAGATTGTACAAAGCATAGTACAACAACTATGCTGTACACCTGAAACTAATACACAATAACATTGCATATGAACTGTAATTGAAAAATATAGTTAAACAATAAAATTAATAGTGCGCAAAAAAATTGTAAAATACAGCCAGGCACATGTCGTCAGGCCCCCCACTCTGGTTGTCCTTACTGGGGTTGGTTCCTTAGTCAACTATTCTCCTATGCTCTTTGTTCGACTCATAATATTCTTGTCTCTACCCTCTAAGGTAGCACTTCTTACCTTTAAAAAATACAGCTTAGAGAAGAAATGTTTGGTCAGAAGAATATCTCCATTTCCCTTGATCTTAGATTATATAACTTCCTTAAAACCATTTTGGGTTTGCTATGTATCACATTACATCCACTCTATCATTCAATATGCACATCCATGATTTTTTTTGAGATAGCCTTCTTCCCCTAGATTTATCAGGGGTGTTTTGAGATTAGGCTTCTGTAGAAGCACACCATAAAGTTTCTTAGAAGCAGTTTTGTGTAGCTAAGAGGGTCTACTAAGCATAACTTTAAATCTTTTAGAGATATTTAGGAATTGTATAGCCGCATCTTTGATTCACTTTTTAATCTGAGGCTACTTGTTGCTTTAAAAAAAAGCTCTGAAATAATTCTGTTTTCCAACTTTGAAAATCTTGCATTACAGTCACTCTAAATTCTGTTTATAGGTTGAATAATTCTCTCTTCAGCTCATCTCTGTCTCCTGTACCTTACCATGCACAGCAAAAGATGTCAATTGACACTCTCAGTGTTCTCCCTGGTAATTTCCTTAGCCAGACTTGAAAATTCATTAGGAATGTTTTTTTTTTTTTTTTTTTTTATTTCTAGGTAACTCAAATGACAGTTTGGCACTGCTTTATTAAACAAATAAACTGTTTTCCAACTTCCAAAAGCAGTTTTCTTACAACTTAACCAGACTACCCATTTTTGTCACCATTTTACAAGAGTTTGATCACAGTTTTCTCACCACTTTTTCATCCTCCATCTATCGTCCCATCTGAAAGCTAATTCATGTGTTAGATTTTTGTATGGAAACAAGTGACTTTTAGGTATCTATTTCTATATCAGTTAGCCTTTGTCGTATAACAAAGCACCCATAGGTTTTGGACATAAAACAGCATCCATTCAATCTGTTCTTGATTGTTTTCTTCAGGAGTTTGGGCTGGGCTTAGCTCGGTTTATCTTCCCCTGGTGTCACTTGGGTCGCTTATGCAGCAGCAGTCATTGCCATCTCCATTGTGAATAGTCTAAGACGTAGTCACTCATACATCTGGTCATGGGTGTGCCTGGTGCTGGCTATGCCACTTATCTCCTGTAGATCAGCCTAGGTTTCTTCATGTAGAGGCAGAAGAATTCCAGGCATCAGGAGAGGGTAAGCTGCAGTGCACCAGTGCTTTTCACACCTCTGTGCACTTCAGACTTGCTTATGTGTCATTGATCAAGCCAACCACATGGCCAAGCCCAGAGTCAATGCAGAAGGGTACGGACAGAGCAAGTATTATTCACTGGTGGCCATTGCTCTAATAGAGAGCAAGAAGTATTTTTTGACAGCTTAAGACTATGTTTTAATGCCTTATTTTATACTCTTTGAACCTGGTACTTCTCCTTTAAAATACTTAATTGATTGTATAATTTGATACTTAGCTTCTGACTTCAGAGCAAAATGTATGCTCCTGGGGACAGAGATTATATCTGTTCACTGCTCTGTCTTTAGCACAAAAAGGAATGTTTGTGCATGGTAAGCACTTAAGTATTTGATGAATGGGCAATCAAATAAAAAGTCCTAAGGGAAGCTCTGGAGTCTTCCCAGCTTATTTTCCTTTAGGATCTAACATATCTAAACTTAGTTGCATGTTTATTTGTTCCCTTATTTATTACCTATGTGCCCTTATAGAATATAAGCTCCATAATGTTAGGAACCTCACCCGTGGTGTTTAGAAGAAAAATAAATGCCTGAACACACTACACCCTCAATAAACCTTTAGAAATAAAGAAAGAATAAAAGTAGCATTAAACATATTCAATAAAATTAAATATAAATATATTAATACAAGACAAAAATGTATTACACCTATAAATAGATCAGTGTATACATATACTAAAATTGATATGCTCACTCTCCAGTCTGACCAGGTAGTAGGGTCAAAATGCAAAGGCCACAGAAACAAGCCAAGATTGAGACAGGATATGACCAGAACCTGCACCAGGCATTTCTCTCTCTGGAAACAATTTCCATTAAAAGAGGTGGGAATAAAGAGGCGGGCAAGTGCCCTGTGGCAGAGTCATGGTGGGAAAGGCATCCCCGCTCCTTGGGCCTTAGGAGGAACATGGGTAGAGACCACAACAGACAGGAAGCCAAGCATGAGATGAGCATCATTATGCAGCAACAGCATTGACAGAGAGCCAGGCCTTTCTCCTCTTCCCTAACCACCTCCTGGTGGGGATTGGCTCCCCAAGTTCTATAACGAGTCTTCAGGACAGCTCAGAGCCCTTGTGTGATGGCAAAGCCACCAGGGCGACCCTACAGCCCACCTGGGAGCTACATGACCTGTGAGCATGAGGAAGAGTAAGCACATTAGAATTCCAGAGGTTTGTTATCATATTTTTACATTCATTTTGTTATTTATTAATTTTATTAAAATTTTAACTGAATACTTGTTGCTGTACTACTATAGATACCAAGCTATGTTGAGAAACCAGTACAAGAGTCTCTACTGTGGTGAGAGTCAAAAGGGGTGATTACTGATGGACCAAGGACAAAGAAGGGCTTTCGCATTCACCCCTGCATTGACGATCTGATCCTCTGGCCATGTCCCAGGATATGACACTGCCTTGCAGGGCGTGCATGGGCAGCCTTCGCCCCAGTTCAATGAGGTTAACTGCCTTGTGTGATGGAGACTCTGGGAGGCCAGTGACTGAGTTCATACAGACACTCAAAGGTGGGTGTTTCTCTCTACGTGGTCCAGGTTTGCTCAGCCTCTCCTGCCAACCTCAACCTGAGAAACTGGGCAAGCCTTTGGAGTGACAGATTTTTAACAATCACCTTCCAATACATTTGGAAATTTTCAAAGCCCTTTACTGATAAGATTTGTGCTTACACTTATTGAGGCCCATAGGTGCACCAGTCTCTGTGCTAGGTACATGCACATACATCTGCTGATTCACCTTTACCCACTGTGGAGCCTAGTGTGTTATCTCCATCATGCAAATAGAGAAAGAGAAGCTCAGAGTGCCTCAGAGTGGCCTTCATGGTGGACAGAATGGTGGAAACTTTCGTTCATGTACCACATTCTGAGTGTCTGTTACATTCCAGGCCCTGAATGGGGCCTGTACTTGGATACCATTATTTTGCTTCTACACTCTGAACTCTCTCTGCCAGTTCACTCTGGCTTCCAGAAGGGAGGTGGAGAGATGCAAAAAGGGAAAGCAGGGCAGGAGGACATGAGAGACAATCCCCCAGGCCCGCCCTGGACCCCTCCCTGCCTCCTGCCTCTGCTGCGCCCAGGTCCTCACCTCTGTGACCCAGGCCAGCGTTTTTTCTCGAACATCTCCCTTGAAAGGATAACAAAAGTGTTTTCACTGGTGCTGTTGTCATGTGATCAAAGCATAGCTCAGGAAATGGGGTCCCTCCAAAGCTGTTTATCTAAAATCTCTCATTTCACCAGTTGGAACATTTTAAGAGAACATTCTGCACCTTCTCTCCCAAGGGCAAATATTTCGGTTACCTGTGTACCGCGAGCCAGGCTGAGGCCACACAGACTCTGCTTAGGAAACGAAAACACCAGAACCTTTCTTTCTGCTCTCCTGTCCACCTCCCCTCCCGCCCCCCAACCAGCCCTGCTCAGAGGAAATCCCAATCTACTCTCTCACAGGAAGTTTGAGTGCTTCAAGGCAGGGAAGATGTGAAGACAAAAAGCTCTAAAACCAAGCTTTGGTGAGAGTGTTTTTTTTTTATTACTGATAAAAAACAGAGTCCTTTTTCTGGGTTATTCAGATGAGCTCAGAGTAAATATTTACCCTTTCAGCTAATGGGTCTGTTCTGTGAGCTCTGGGACTCCCAGACAGCCCAGCTGATGGATCACTTTTTACTTCCTGCCCCCTGTCCCAGGGCAGGACTGGGCAGAATTATGTGGCATGGGGAGCCTGCTTCCTGTGGCATGTATGAGGCACAGTATTTGTCTGAGTGTCAGAGCAGGGTGGGTGTGAGGGAAGGCCTTGCTGGGACCTCCCAGCTCTAGCTCTCTGAAATGATTTAATAGTCACATCATCAGTGTTCCCGGGCGAAAGATGGATGGCGGGTCTGCAGCCCTCCCCCTCCCCTTAGGTTTGAATGGAGCACTTTGTTCCTTGGTGGTTTCAGGGCAGGCAGTGTTCACACCACCCGCATCCCCAACGCATAGACACACACACACACACAGATACACAAATGAAAATTTACATATAGGAATAAATGAAACAAATACATATGGACACACTACACTGAGATTTTTGTGGGCAGAGGCTAGTCCTTATTCATATTTGTGTTCTCACATTGCCTAGCAATGCCTGGCATGGAGCGGATGATTAATACATACTTTTTGAATGAATACATGAATAATTATAATTATAACTGTTACCGTTTATTTAGCACTTAATAGGTGCCAGGTGTTGAAGGAAGGCTTCATAAAACAAGCTTTTATTTAACCTTCACAACAGGACATTAAATTTGGGTGTTGCTCCTCTTCCCATTTCACAGATATGAGATGTGAGGTTTGGACAGGCAAAGTGGTTCGTCCATGGCTACACGACTGGTCCATGCGAGAGAAGGCATCTGACTTCAGGGTTTATGGTTCTAACACCTTCCCCTATAAACTCATGCATCTAACGTATAAATCACAACCATTTCTACAGATGTCACATATAACTAGCAGTAGTTTTATCACCCAGGTGTCAAAACTTGACCTGGAGGCCTTGATTATGCCGTGTCTCTATCTTAGACATGTATTCGTTGTCCTTCCTCCCATCCCCCATTAGACACTCAATGGAGGCATCAGTTTAGGGGAAGAGTTTTGCATCTCAACATGGTAGGGAAAGAACCTTGGATTCAGCCGCCTTCAAGCAGCATGGATATTTTCCTGGAGAATAACCTGGCAGGTTCTTGACTGTGTCAGTTTTTTAACACTGCCAAAACAAATTGTCACAGAATTAGGAGTTTTAATCCCTAAGCAACACTTTGTTTATTATTTTGCAGTCTTGTGGGTCAGGAGTTCTGGGCAGGTGAAACTGGGCTCTACTCAGGGTATCGCAAAACCAAAATGAAGGTGTGGGCCAACTGGTCTTGTCTCTGAAGGCACTGGGAGAGAGAACCTGCTTTCAAGCTCATTCTGGGGTTGGCAAAATTGAGTTCCTTGTAGCTGTAGGATGGTGGTCGCTGCTTCCTTGCTGCCTGTTAGCCAGGAGCTATTGTTTGCTCTTAGCAGTTGCCCACATCCTTTCTCACGTGGCCCCTTCCACCTTCAAGCAGGTAAAAGCATGTCAATTCCTTGTCATGCTTGGGATCCTTCTGGTTTTCTCTTCTGAAACATGCTAAAGACTATTTTCATCTTTTAAAGGCTTATTTTGAAGGTTGTATGAAGATTTATTATAGGAATTGGTGATTAGGACCACCTAGGTAACCTCCCGTGAAGGATAACTATGGCATACACCATAACACAATTATGGGAATAATTCACAAATTCTAGGGATTAGGGATGGAATCTTAGGCCATTCCTAGAAATTCTTGCCATACTTCTCTTGATTGTAACTGAGGGCAAAGATGAGAGAAAGGTGAATAAGGAGGCAAAGGACACCAACTCAGGCACACCTTGGTAATCGCCAAAGCAGATTGAAGGAATGCAGCAATAATTCAAAAACAGGTCAAAGCACAACAGAGTAGAGCCAAGGACTTAAAAGGTGGCACTTACTAGGCTTTTGATAATGTGTATCTGAGCACCTGCTGTTGAGAGTGAACCACGATGTTGCATAGAAGAAGGAAACCATCTCTTTCTTGGTTACATAAGAATAATTCATACCTGTGTACTCGTTTCTGAGTTCTAGGCACTGTTCTAAGTGCTTTACTCGTATTCATTCATTTTATACTCTGATAAGAGTATGATATTAGGGTATTATTATCCTCACTTTACAGTTGAGGAGCAACTAGATTAAGAAAATTGCTAAACATTGTAGCACTAGTGAATGTTATAGACAAGCTGTGGAAGCAACAGCCTAGTTCCTGAGATGGTGTTGAACCATTACACTAGATACATTTGTTATCATAGCCGTTTAGAGATCCAGTCATGGAAGAAAGGACTAGAGCAAAAGGTGAGACATCAAAGAGGGGACTGGGGCTCTCTGACATGGGCTAAGGCTAATAGATGTCAGAGTGGTATGATGGAAAGAGCCTGGGATTTGGAGTAAAGAGATCTGACATCAAATTGTAGTCACGAGTCTTGAACCTTTTGACTTTGGTCAAGTAATTTCAATTCTCTGAGCCTTGGTCGTCTCATTCACAAAATGGGGATAATAACATCATCTCAATCATTAAAGGAGTGTTATGTGGTTTACTGGTATACAAACATCCCTTTAATAGGTTTGGTAAATCTCAGTCAGTATTTTCATCTGATATTTGTGTTTTGTTTCTTCCAGATCCCAGGAGTGACATGCTGCCAAGAAGAATAGCCTCATTGGGTAAGAACATTTTTTATATCCTTAGGTCTTGATTCTTGTTCACCTGTGAGTTTCATATTAATCCTTAAAGAACTACCATTCATTCCAACTTTTCTGTAGTCTGCCTTTGTGTTTCTCTTCACACATGTGAGGGTGGTAGGAATCGATGCCCTTGAGAAATCCCATTGGAGATTAGTATAGGGTATTCCCATTTCACTGTATGGAGAATTATTATAGGAATTTGTCTAAGCAGTTATGGAGACCAAGAAGTCCCACCATCTGCCATCTGCACATGGGAGACTCAGGCAAGCTGTGGAGAGGTTCAGTCCCAATCCCAGGCTCTGACAACTAGGGAGCCAGGAGGGACAGCAAAGGCTGATGAAGTCATAGGGGCTCTTCGTTTTCTCTGTAGATGAATAGAAGGGAGAGTAAACTGATGGCCTGGAGAACTCAGGGTAAAAGGTTATAGTTAGAAACAGCAGCTTTAGAAAAAAGAAAGGAAGTTGAGTAGATACATGTTCGAGTTATCAAAAAATACTTAGAGCCTTGCTAAAATTGAAAATCATAAATTTGTTAAATTAGCATGATTATGCAATTTTCCTCCAAGCAGTCGCAGATGGGGAACAGCAGCAAAAAAATTCCCAGTGTTTGCTTGAAACTCAGAATGAAATAAGTATTTATTAAATATCTATAATTCATTCATCTATCCTTATAAGAATATTTATTGAATACCTATGTTCTAGACACTGTTTTAGACATTGCAGATGGGACAATAATAAGACAAATTATCTTTTTTGCTGGAGCTTGCAACTTTGTGGCAAAAAAAAGAATTGTAAAGAGACAAATGATAATTACAAATTGAGATGTATGTCATCAACTATATATGTATAAATAAACATTTAGATATATGCATAAATGTAGATATCAATGTATATATGTATATCTCTATATAAAAACATTGAATTATCATACTAGCTTGTGAACCACTGTACACTCACTTTATTAATGAAGCTCAAAGAGTTTAAAAATCTTCATCAAGTTCACACAGTTATAAAAGTCAGAGCCGAGATTTGAACCCAGGTGCTCCAACCCCTGGCCAGTATCATTCTATGGTTTCACCAAGCTATAGCACTGAGCTCCTTGGCAGGGTAGGGAGGCGGAAGGTAAGAGAGAAAGGGACAGGTTAGAATTGATAAGTGAACCAGAAATGAACAACCAAAAAGGGAAAGAGATCATGAAGCCAGAAAAGAGAGGGAGGTCCTGATTCAGAACACAGGGACAAAGGGTCAAGCGCCTGCAGTCCTCCTGGAGGGTTTCTAGGGTATTGGCGGAGGGAGGGCGATGTGGGTGTGTGGCTAGACTCTGGTCTGGTCAAGCGCTTATCCGTATTCTACTGAAAAAAGTATGGTTTGGCCTTTTCTTGTGAGCCTCTTCTTGATGATGGTGTTGGTCTTTCCTTGATGAAGGCTGTTCTTTTATTCCCAGTTAAGTTTCTTGGGCTCATCACAGAAAAGCACATAGTAGGTCCTCCACACATTGTTAACTACCTTGATTAATTCAGAAGTTTTAATGCACTTAGCAAATGGTGAGTGCTCTAGAATATGGAGGGAGTGCCATTAACATTGCTACTGCTTTTGCCATTACCTTTTTTCCCCTCTCCACATGAGCTAATGGCTTAAAAACTGAAAAGGTACTGTATTTATTTGCAGGGAGGGGGGGCCTCTGATGGTTTATTTACCTGTAGAAGAGGCAATTTCCTAAGCCCTAAGGTATATACAGTTAGAGGAAAGAGAATCCCTTTGTCGATAATAAAACTCTTGATGAGGCATTTGATGAATACTCTAGAGACCCTTTCCTGAGCCAAAACCACATCCTCCTCACTTTTGCTTCCTCTGACTTACGGGGAAGATCAGTGTTGTTTCTTTTCCTCTCAAAGACCTTCATGTTCACATTCCAACTCAGCATCACCTGAGTCAGCACATCATCGCAAATGATAGTCTAGTTCAGTGAACAAGCAAAATGGTTTATTTATAAGCCTCTTTCCCAGTGGGATCCTGGGAAAACTGCTGTCCTCTGAAGTAAATAAAGGTCAGCATACCTTAACATATACTCAGTGGAAAGTGTAGTGATGGTTGTTTTGTGATGGTCGAGACTGCAAACTCTGAATTATTCCCAGACATGTTGGCATAAAATTCCAAGTGAGATTGTGCCGTATGGAACCCCTTCACTCAGCAATTTTCTTACCCACTGTCCCCTCCCCCCCACCCACCAGGTGACACTGTTATGTGGACTGCTAGAAAAGCTTCTCATCTTGCATCTTTGCCTTCAAGGACTGTGCCCACCCCCACTTCCTTCTACTCATCCAAGAAAGATCTACGTTCTTTAATCAATTTCTAGCACTTCGGCACCATTCCATAGAGCTTAAAGCATCAAATTAAAAACTATCCATTATTGTTTGCCATGCAGTGAAAAATTTACATAATCATTTATACTTCAGTACCTAGAACTTTTGAATTCTGTACATCTGGTACAAAGATGGCATTAAAAATATTGGTTGAATAAATAAGTTGCATCATTTTATCTTCAATATCACTTCATCAGGTATGTATTATTTACCTGTTTCAGGAACTTGAGGGTAGTATTGGTTGAGTAAATTGCCCAAGATTGCAGAAGAGAACCCAGGTTTAAAATCCAAACCTAGTGGTTTCAGTGTTATTTGTTAAACTAATACTCAACTCTGGCTCAAAATGACATGTAAACAACTGCTCTAAATAACTCTAAACAATAAGTACAGCCCCTCGTCCACTCAAATTCTCCAGAAGAACCCATGACCGTCAGTTGTCAAACTGCCTCACATGCTGGTCCGCACTTTACTCGAGTCCTACTTATCTTTAAAGTCCCATTCATCTACCACCATCTCCCAAAAGCCAATGCAGATGTTCTCTGTAGTATAGCCTCCTTTGAATTCCTGCCACAAACTCACCCAAGACTTGTACTGTGATACTAACTACTAGCACAGTAAGTGGATTGATTGTAAGGAAGTGAGAATTTTGAATTTTACGTTCCTCACAGGGTCTGATAAAGTACTGGGTACTAGGAAGGGCTTTAGTAAATGCTTTATGTAACAAAATCATAGTAAATTGGGTGTCAACCCCTGTGAACTTGCAGTTAATCCCATCACAGCAGTGAAAGGATGTTTACCAGAAAATACCTTCTCCAGTTTGAGAAAATTTTGCAAGGCAGAGAACAGCTTGGCCCAATTCCAAGGAGCAAGGTTCCTTATCACCTATGGAGACTGGGAAAAACAGTAGGGTTTTTTTCCCCCCCTTGTGCTTCTGGGCTTTACTCCCAGACTCCCCTAATTTCTGAAATCCTGCTTCTAGGAACACTAAGTGCACACGTGCCTCCCTGATCCCCAACACCCACATGCACATGCACATGCCCATTCCATGGTACGTCACCACACCAAGACTCGTGAGCAAGGATCTGAAAGTGGGAGGTGACTCAGAGACATGCACAGGAGAACCAGAGATGTACGGTTTCCAGAATGGATTCTGTGCTGCTGAAAAACAAGGCTGAGGGCCTTCCTTACAGGAGAGAGGTTGGAGATATTTCTGGCGCATTGATTGGAAGTCATCAAATAGAATCCTAAATGCCAAGGCCTGAAAGCTTATCTCCTCCGTTCTTTCCTTCTTTTTGAGGCTGGCAGAATCGAAACCTGGGATAACACCAAGGTATTTTTAGCAGTGTATATTGATCTTTTTTTGTCCTTGGAAGATACTGTTTTCTATTATAATCCAAAAACAACAAATGAAAAGAGCCAGCTGCAGCAAAATCTCATTTAGGCAGCAGCATAATGATAATGATATTAAAATAATCATATGTTAGGCAGTATCTGAAGCTGCAATACTTGAATCTTCTGGCATAATAGATCTCCCTGGAACGTTTTTGCTGCCGGAATAATGCCTTTGACTGAGTGTTCTATAACAAAACTATTAGGTAAATAGAAATTTTAAGATGCAGTGCACTTACACACTGGCAAAGCATAAGCAGTACAACAGAGGGAGAGTCAATATCAATAACTACCATTGGTGAAACAGTCAAAAAGATTTGAAAATGTGTATATTCATTAGAATTTTTTCACTATCCAGGCTTTCTAGCTCTGTCGATAACATCACCACCCATGGGTTGAAATGAGCTGTCTTCAACCTTTGCTGGCCTGAACCTGTGCAATACCAGGGACTAGACTACCTAAGTTTTATGACTTTGCTTATTCCAGTGAAATACTGAGCCTGACAACTTGTTTTCTTTTTCTTATAGATGCACTCACCAGCAAAACTCCCTTTGTGCCACCTCCCAGAACACTGTGACATCCTATACCTGGCTTCTCATGTATTGTCTTTCTTTGTGTGGGTGAGGACATATTTTCTTCTCCTTCTAGAGTTTCCGCCTGGGTCCATAAAAATAGACTCTTTGCATTGTTCTCTTGGAAGTTGCTTAGACCTTTCTCTCTACTCCTGACCTCATTTCTCCCCATGCGAGGATGAATTTTGTAGAGGGTTCACAAAATCTGTAAGGTATTAAATATGCATTATCTCAGCTTCTTTCCTTGTTTATTTTGCAGAGTAGCTTGTTATTGAAATTCATACATTTTTGGTTCTTCCATGCTCTATGTTACAGCACAGGCACTGGTTCCACAAAAATGTCTGTTCCTCAGGAATCATATTACAAACGTGGATTATGGTAATTGCTTAAGCTGTAGTCTCCAACCCAGTTCTAGCCATAGTAAGAGGTAAATTGGATCTCCACCTAACTGGTTTCAGGATTAATCCTTACTGTAAAACACACTTGTGAACCACTGTTCACTCTTATTTCACAGATGAGGCTCAGAGAGGTTAATTATAGTATTTACCTCTGTTGTCCCACAGATAGAAAGTCAAAGCCAAGATCTGAACTTAGGTGCTATGACCTCAGGCCAAGGCTCATTCCAAGGTTACACCAAGTTACACTACTGAGCTCCCTGGCAGGGTGGGGGCGTAAAAGGTAAGGGGGGAAGGAAGGGATTGGTTGGTATTGATGAGAGTAAGCCAGAAAGAGCCAACTAAAAGGAGCCACAGATCATAAAGCCAAAAAATAGAGGGAGGCCCTGTCTTGTAAAATGAGGAGAGTGAATCAGGGGTTTGCAATTTTTCTGGGAGATTTCCAGGTTATTAAGGGAGGGAGTGCAATGTGGGTGAAAAGTAGACTGTGATCAAACTCTTACCAGTATTCTACTGCAAAAGTATGGTTTAGCATTTTTTTTTTTTGAGCTTCTATTTTGAGGTGGCGTTGGTCTTTGCTTGATGAAGGCTCTTCTCTTCTAATTAGGTTTCTGGGGCTCACCACAGAGGGGCATATAGTAGGGTCTCCATACATTGTTAATTGGATTGATTAATTCAGATGTGTATAAGGTACCTAACAAATGGCATGTGCTCTGGCCTGTTGTAAGAGTTCTATAGATACGGTTTGTTATTTTTGTTGTTCAGGCTTGATATATAGGTATTTATATACATAGGCTTTATATGTACAGGTAGATATAGGCAAAATGCCAGCCCCAAAACCTTCATTTTAAGAGTTCCACTTTAATCACATGTCCTGCATCCATCTCCTAATTATTCTTTGGATATTAGGGTCTTAGGTTTAGATGGGAGGTTGAGAACCATCTTGGACCACATCCTATTAGGTGGAAATGTCCTTTTTGAAATCTGTAAAAGATAATCCTCTAATTGCCAAGTCAGTAAATCCAATGAGGAAGATGCCATAGGTTTATTTATCACTATTCTATTTGTTAGAGCAGTTTTCCATCCCCCGAATTGAAACCTATCTCTGTATATCAGTCATATGTCATGGCTAAGGTGTTTGGACCAACATGGATGAGGTTCCTTTTTCTAAGGTTGAGTAACATTGGCAAGTTGATATGGTTAGAGTTTGATGTCAGACTTCAGCCCAGTTTTCGCTGGCCCCAAAGTCCATACTCTTAATCTCTGTGCTGCTCCTTGTCTTAAGTGTCGAACACGCCTTTTACTATACAGAAAGTTCTTAAAGGCAGGAACCATTCACTCGTAAGCCTTGTCTCCCCACAGGGCCTAGTTCAAAATAAATACATAGAATTTATGAAATATTAAAGACATGGATTGATTGTGTTTTCTTTCTTTCCTTCCTTCCTTTCTCTCTCTCTTCTTGCCTTCTTTCTTTCATTCCTTTCTTTTCTTTTCCTTTCTTTTCTCCCTTCCTTCCTTCCTTCCTTCTTTCCTTCCTTCCATCCTCCCTCCCTCCCTTCCTTCTTTCCTTCTTTCCAAAGCCTTCAACTACATTCCAAGCCTGTCCACATCTCTTTAATTATTGATTCTGTCATTTGCTCTCCATTCTGGTTGTATGCCATGTGTACGTTTTATGAAGAAATGCCTAGATGTTGTAGAGTAACGTAGTGACCTAGTGTATGAATTATGAAAGCAGGTTGCCAGGTGTGAAACCTGACTTCCCCAATTCCTCCTTTGTAACCATGGGCCTAACTTGACCTCCCTGAGGGTAATGTAGTAGATATGACTCACTGATCCACTTTGTATAGCTACATTTTTCTAACATGTTCATAAGACTGTAAGGGGAGATCTTGTCACATATATTATTAATATCAAAATAATATAAAGGTTATGTCTGTTTAAATATTCTAGTGATTTCATCAAACTGGAAATAAAAGCATTAGTCTGTCAGAGTAAAAGTATGTGGGCTTTTTGGGATCCCTACTTGATTCAATGTGTTACAGCCACATATATTTACATAATCTGTACTAAAACTTTTCCTGGGATTGATAAAGGACCTCACCTATTTTTTGGTTCTGTAATCTGTTTTCTCCCCTTTTCAGAATGAAGTGAAACACTTTTCTGATGCCTTTTTCTTCTACATGATTCTACAAAATGGCTCATGATTCTATGTACTCATATTAGCAAGAACTTTTAGTACCTTGGAAGGTAACTTTTCAACATCTGGAAACTTAAATAAATACAAAGACAAGGTTTACTCCCTAACTATCTTCTCACCTATCTTAGCCTTCAATTCCTTATTAACTACATTTGTTATATGCCTTTCAGTTTAAAAATCATTTACGGTAGTTTAAAAAACAGGTGTCTAAGAGCTAAGCAGCCTCTGGTGTTTTCTGCCACCGGTTAACATGCCACCTGCCACAAGTGCTGGCCTGCCCTTTCTGTCCTTGAGCATTCTTCCCTTTCATGTAGAACTCTTGATTGGAAAATGACTTGTGGGGTCATCTGTTCTGTTCCTACCTATCACTATTTCATTCTAAGAAATCATCGTTTTAATAATATTGATGATATGCAGCTTAATTCTGTTTCTGAAGACCTTTAGAGAAGCTCTCCCATCCTTGCTATTAAATTATTTCAAAGTTTAGCAACCCAAACTCTTAGGAATATTTTCTTACAGGTTCTCAGTCCCTTTATGTTTCCAGGGTAAATATGAATTGCAGCTATGAGGGGTGGAGCATATCAGGGATCCACATCCTTTATTACCCAAGCCTAGATACTTTAGAAAGTACAAGGGGTGCTGTTACAATTGTACCGATACAACAGATTTGGGGTCTCTGAGAAAATGGAATGCATGTAAATATAGCAAGGTTGTGAAGACCGTCAGGCTGGTTTTTCTACTGGAGAGAAACCTGGGAGCAATAAATTAGAGGTCAAATGCTGATCTTACTCTAAGGTCAGTAGCTTAGAATAAAAAGTGCTACATATGGAACATTAACCCTTTCTTCAAATATTATTGTGTCAAGCTCTGTTCTGGATGCTAAGGACACAGAAACCCTCTCCTCAGGCAACCTCGCCATCTCTAAGGGGACACTGAATATGCTGTCTTTATCTTCAGGTGATGAATGCTGGTGGGGGGAGGTGGAGAGGGATGGGGGAGGACAGATCTGAACCTGAACTTATTATCCCTGATTTCCAGGCTTTGCTCTCACAGATGCATCTACTAGGTACTTCTAATTGCACATAAAAGTGATGCAATGAGGTGCCTCTGCCTGGTCTTTGGTTCCTTGAAATGAGGGCACTTTTGTTTTTCTCAATGTACTGGGTTTGGTGATTAACGGAGCATAGTGGACATATCACACAGGTGTGCTGAAGGGGATTTGGGGAGTCAGTTATAGTTTTGTGTCTCTGTTGCCAGGTTACAGCGCTATCCTCTGTCTGTGTTGGAGTCCAGAAGACCTGGGTTGGAAGGCTAGCTCTCCTACATATAGACTCTGTGTTTCAGCTCTCTATCTTCAGCTTTGTCTTCTGCAAAATGGGGATAGTAAGTTGCCCCTCTTAATATCATCATAAAGATTTAGAGAAATAATGCACATAAAGCACACTGCCCAACACAAAAGCATGATTTTGTTAGAAAACAGTAGCCCTCACTGTCACGATAGCCCTTTTCTTGTTACTTTTTTTTTCTTCCCTTGTCATCCTGACATAGCTCTGCAGGACTCATCAGTCCGTAAGCTCCAAGACTGTCAGAGCTTGCTGGGTCCATAGACTCCAAACCTCTTGCTTTACAGATGGCAGATTTGAGGAGTAGGTAGGTTAGATGCCTATTCTGGATCACACAGTTAGTTAATTATTGATCAGGGATAGAAAGCAGGTGTCCTGACTGTCATTCCAGTGATCACGCTGGCCTCATCTTATTTCCCAAGGCTCCCCAAAGGAGCTTGTATTTCCTGAAAAGTCAGGCTTCCTAGGGAAGCGGTGCCTCATTGACTGACACTGAACAAGGGCAGGGAGGTTTTTGTTGATTCAGTAGCTACCGGCAACTATTGTAGATTCCTTGAACACTTGAATTTCATGAATCTGGACAGAACGTTGTCCAGGACTAAGATTTCAGGTGCAAAACTCATTCCCTTCTTCTCATATCCTCATTGAATCAGAAGGAGGATGTATGTATTCCCACAACAGAGATGGGAAATTACCCTCCACCTTGGCCATGAGAGCCCATCTTTTGTGTGTCAAAAATGCCCACAGTACTGGGATTTTGTGCTATACTCTTATAGCCTTCTCCCCCTTCCCCTACCTGCCACTTTCTGGAGAAAACATGTGATAAAAACCCCTAATTATTTTCCATATATTTTTATTCTTTTAGCAATTCCTATAATAAAAAGATAATGCTGTGGGAGACATGGTTGCCATGGAAACAGACCAAGGATAAACAGGCTTGTACAGCATGGTGTGAGGCAGGAAGACAGGGGCAGACCACAGCTCTCAGGAAGGAGAAGACAATGGCAGGTCACACTGCTCCCTCAGCTCTCTCAGCTCTTTCTGCCTGTCTGCTTGTGCCTTTCAAGAACATTGTACAGTTGTCGATTTTCAGTGACCCTGGAGATAGGAGGGGAGGGTGTTAAGACATCTCAGGTGTGCCTGACATGAAGGGAAGATCCACAGACGCTGGAGAGTTTCAGAGAAATACACTGTTCATTGACCTTCTGAAGATTTTCCCTGGGCTGTAAGCAAAGCATCCTGGGTTGCTGGCTCAAGCATGCTACTTAGTGGCTGCCTAGTGAGGACAAATGGAAACTGGCAGATTAAATGCACGAGCTCTGTTTCTTGCAGGTTATCATAGTGGTTAAATATATACACTTTGGGCCATCCTTCCTTGGTTCTAATTCTAGTTCTTGTCTCTTCCTAGATATATAATCTTAGATAAGTCCTTTAGCTCCTCTAATATTCAGGGTTGTCATCTGCAAAATATGATGATGATGATGACAATGATAATGCTGATAAACCTTTCTCAACATATTTTTATAAAATTATAAAATATGTGCCATTTAGTGCAGTGTCTGGCATTTTTGCATATACTCATTAAGTTTCAGTCATTATATTTGCTTAGAAATTTAATGATTTGGGGCAAGAGATATGAAATCATATGCTCTGTAAAAAGGTAAGAACTGTTATTTTTAGATAAATCTTAATTCACAGTAACAGGATATATATGCTTAAAACTCATACCACCCTGCAAGATAGGTATTTATACTAAATATATATTAATAATTACTTAACACTCTATTAATATTAGTAATATAATATAACCCTAACACTATATATGTTACATATATTTGTATATATATGTGTGTGTATATATATATATATATATATACATACACAAATACCTATATAAAAACACTATGCATGTGCCAAGTCTCAGAACCCTTTCAAATACTTCATTATAAATGAGCTTATTTAAAGTACATTGTGTATCTGTAATACATCTTCACCGTTGTTTGTCTGTGAGTGTCCTCTGCCCAGGTGCCCAGACAAACTGCAGTAAGTCTAGTGGGGACCCTGTCATTGTGTCTGTGCTCTGTGTTCCAGCGTGGACAGCTGAGTGGATAATGCAGTGAGCTTCATGCCCCAGGCGATTCACACCCTGCCTCAGGTTTCCTCCATCAGAGGTGAGATGAGAACGGCCGTGTCTGTGTCCCTTGGCACAGAGGAGTGGTATCCAATGCCCTTTCTGAAGTATTCCTCCTTACCTTCCCTGGATAATTTTCAATTAAGAATGAAAATTCTTAAATGAAGGCTCTAAGAATGTTGCCTTCCCCAGTCAAACATGCTTTTGCTTTCCCAGGACTTCCATGCTGTCTCCACGGCAGGACTCCTCCTTCCTGCCACCCCCATTTCCCTTACCGTCTTAGATGGACTTCGGGAACCCTTTCCACTGCAGCTTCAACATCCCCTCCTTTCATGGTCTTCTCGTGATAGATTAAATGTCCTCTATGGTGCAAACTCTGTATCAGACACATACAATATCTTTTTTGCATACTGCATTACAGTAACAACATATGTGGATTTACATGACCTTCAACATGAACAGCCTCCCAGAAGCTGGCACAATGTCTTTGTCACTTGTGTATCCCCAGAGCTAAGTACAGTCTCTGGAGCAAGGGCATGTTCAGAGTTTGTCTGTTGAGTTGAATAGACTCTATACAGGAGGAAATGCTCTTAGGGTCTAAACCTTCCTAAACCTAAAGATTCTCTAAACCTAGGGGAAAATATATCAGAACTCAGGTTCACATTAAGTAGTTCAGAACCAAATGCCCTGGCTCTGTTCTGGACCTTTTACTCATACACTCTATGATTTTGAGCCAGGCATCTTGCATCTCAGGCATTTATTAATTTTTTTCTATCTTCTTCTTTTTTCCTCTTCTCTCTATCGCAACATCATCCTATATGTTAAGAACTATACTAGATACTAGATGCCAGGGTACACAAATGAAAAGACATAGTTCCTACTCTCAGTGTTTAGATGAACCTAGGGTTGGAATTATATAGGGTTCAACAGGGCAAAAAAGAAATAGAAGCCAATTATAACAAGGTGGGGTGGGGTGTGGGTGAATTGAGTTAAGGCTCACGTACAATGTGAATAGTAATAATATCTATAAGAGCTATATGACTTTAATTCTTCATGCTACTTTCAATTCTGCTATTAGAGGAGGGCATGGTGTGTTTGCACAAGGTGGTGGAAAACAGGTGCTTCTAGCTATAATAAAATAGACTATAATCAAATACAACTGTGAGAATGCCCTTAGCAACCACTCATTGCCAGCCTGCTTTGTGAGCTGGTGAATATCTTGGCTAGGCGTTGGAGATGGAGTCTCTAGAACAGGTAAATTTAAGCAAGAGGTTAAGGTAAAGGATATGTCAGCCACTCAACAGATACTGAGGTAGGGAATATGATGGTAAGGAAGGGGCTACACCAATGAAAGTTTAGCCAACTGAATTGTGAGAATGAGTGGAGTTTAAATGAGAATGCAGATGCCAGCATCTCCAATCCAAATTTGAGGTCCAAGTGTCTTTTGTATAATATTTGTGCCATGGCATATGTTTGTGAGTGTGGCATGTCGTAAAAAATAGCACACAACAGAGTGAACCATGCAGGAGACAGAACTAAGATGATAGGAGTTTGCTGGAGATAAATCTCCCAGTGTTGGGGTCATACTCTCAAACACCTGCTGATGCCTAAGCTGAGCCAACATTGGATAGACTCTCTCTCAAACATCTTTCTTAATGTGCATTGCAGACATAGGACAAAGGAAACCTTATATCTAATTTGCAAATAAAAAATACTGAGAGTCAGTAGAGATTAAATTATATACTCAAGGTAATGCAGCTATTAAGCAAAATTAAGAAAGGTGCTTCGTTTGTTTCTAAGTCTAGGACTTTATCTTCCATTCATAGATACAGATAACTGTATCCACTTTTACCGTTTGTATTGCTCGGGGGAAGATCGTAGTTTAAATTTGTGACCTCTCATTAATATCAAATTGAAGAGGAGGGAACACTTTGAAATTCATTTTATAAAGTCAGCATTACTCTGATAACCAAGCCAGAAAAAGACGGTACAAGAAAAGAAAACTACAGGCTAATATGCTGATGAATATAGATTAAAAAAATCAGCAAAATACTAGTATACCAAATTAAACAGCACTTAGGAAGGACCATACACCATGACAAAGTCCTAATTAGAGCATCTATTCAACTGTATTGAAGATCTATTATGAAATATGCAGGATTCTGCATATGCATTGTTGAATTATACTATTCAGAAACTGAGTCTGTGCCTAAATTGATTATTAGAATAAAATGTCTCCATGGACATTTTAAACAGAACTAAATTTCAAGGACCTTTTAGCTGTGGACCAAATGTCTCCAAAAACATTTTGGACAGGACAGATGATTGCAAGGCATAATATAAAGGCCCTGGCACTTAGCAAGCCTTCAATAAATTCTTCCTTTTTACCTCTTTTTCTTGGTACACTCATTTTAATATTATGAGCTTCAGTTACTTCAGTAAATTAGAGGAATTGATTTCTGAGGTGACTTTAAACTTTTTAATTCATCTGATTTTAAATGAGTTTAAACTTGTAATAACAATCTGTAGGTCTACCAATCTACGTCTTTGTCTGAGATGGGTCAAAAGTTGCTGCAGAAATTAAATCTAACAAAACAGTGAAAGTATAGATCTATTCAGATAAAAAAAGTCTCCCCAGCTTCTCACTGCCTGGGTCGCTATGTTTCCTGTTACTAAGGCTACAACATTTTGTTTACACAAAAAGCACATCTTTAACCATTTTAAAAAATAAGACATAGGGACAGCTTGTGCTCCACTAAGGGGAAAAAAACCCCAAACCCACAAATCCATCTGGAGAGGCTGGATATGATAGACCCTTTAATTTCAAGAGTAACATGGTCAAGGAGTTCAGTGAAGAGATGACTTAATTTTATATTTGGTTTAAAGATAAAAATCTCCGTTTTCCTTCATCAGCTAAGGAGCACAATGCAGCAATGTGGGTTTATAAGAGATGTTGGCAAAATATACCCAGTCGTTTTCCACTGTCGAGTCCTTTGCAGACTGAAACATAGAAAGAAAAAAGGTCCCAGATTTATGCATAGAAATTGGCAGCCCAGTGAGGGAGTGTGGTTTGCCCCTATTAATGCATATTAGTGCTGGAACGGGATCCAAGGTCTAAGCCTCCTTCGATTATATTTCTCTTTCATATATTTCATACTGAGAGTAACTTCATTTAGAAATGATAAACCACAAATACATTGGAAATCACATTTCTTACCCTACATATAGAGATTCCATTTGCCCAATGGATTACATGGTCGATGTTCCAAACAAGGCCATTGAGCTGTGTCATTGCGGAAGCCAACTTAATGTGAGCCCCCCAGTAGCTTACATCTGCTTTTAGTTTATGATCTAAATCATTTTTTTTTGACTCTGCACTTGATCATTATGGGCTGGTTACACCTAGGTACATCACTACCACATATCATAGTCAAATGTTGAAAACCACACATAAGGAGAACATTTTAAAAACAGCTAGGGAAAAATTAAACATTACATACAAGGAAATCATGATTTGAATTAACACAGACTACACATCAGAAACCATGGAAACCAAAAGACAGTGAAATAAAAATAATTTCAGATGAAGGAAAACTAAAGAAATGTGTCCCCAGGAAACCTGCACTGCCAGAAATACTAAAGGCAGTTCTTTAGGCTGGAAGGAAATAATACCAGATAGAAACTTGGATCTTCAAAAAGAAATGAAGGGCATTGGAAGAAGTAAATACTTGAGTTAAAATGAAAGACCATTTCCCTTTTAAACTATTTACTTTAGTTATGACTATGTAAAGCAAAATTATAACATGGTCTTATTGGAACTTGTGTATAGTATATAAAAATAATGACAAGTACAATATATAGAAAAGAAAGGTGTGGTGAATAGACCTATATGATTGTAAGGTTTCTACATTTTACATCAAGGGGCACTGTATTAACAGTAGGTAAAATGTGAAATGTTAAAGCTGTATATGTCATCCCTAGAGCAACCACTACAGAAAAAACAATGTAAAGAGGTGAAGCTAAAAATCCAATACATACAATACAATTAAATTCTAAAAAATATTGAAACAATTCAAAAGTAGGCAGGAAAGAGGAACAACCACCGTAACAACAACAAATGATGGTACAAACAGAAAAGAGTAAATTGGTAGACTTATTTCAACCATACCGATAATGATATTAAATGTTAAAATGTGAACCCTCCATTGAAAGGACAAAATGCAAGACCAGACTCTATACTGTCTACAGGAGAATCACTTTCAATAAAAAGATGCAGGTTAGTTGCAAGACAATAGACATAAAAAAGGGTATACTATAAAAACAATGCGGTAGGTAGTCTCTAAGGTGGTTGCCAGAGATCCTTGTCTCCCAGTATTTATGCCTTGTACAATCTCCTCCCCTTGAGAGTGGGCTGGAATTACTGATTTGCTTCTGATAAATATAATATGACGGAAACAGCAGGATGACACCTCCAAGGTTAGCTCATAAAAAATCTATGGCTTCCCTCATTGATTCTTTCTCAGTCTCTCTCTCTCTTCATGTCCTGTGGGGGAAGCTACCAATGTGCTATATTTTGAGAACACTCACACAAGCCTATCAAAAACCCACATGGAAGGGACGGGGGCCCTCAATTCAATGGGCTGTGAAGAGCTGGGACCTACCAACAGCCACATGAGTGAGTTCAGAAATGTAGTTTTCAGCCTAAGTGGAGCCTTTAGATTATTGCCACCCTGGACAACGGCTTCCCAAGAGAACTTGAGGCAGAATTACTCAGCTGAGCCACTTGGTTAATCCCTGACCCACAGGACTGTGAGATGACAAATGTTTGTTGTTTTAAGCTAATAGATTTTGAAGTAATTGGTTTCACAACAATTTATAATTATTGCAAAGTAAGCTTGAGAAAACTGGAGTGGCTATGTTAGCAATCCATAAAATAGAAAAGAGTTAGAACACAGATAAAATCAGGGCTAAGTTATAACAGAGATGAAGAAAATCATTTCCTGATGATAAAAGGATCAATTCATTAGAAGGATATAACAGTGACAAACAGCCCTACCCTAAGTAACAGAGCCTCAAAATACCTCAAGCAAACATTGATGAAAATATATCACAAAATAATTCTGCAATCAAAGGAGATTTTAATACTCCCACCTTAGCAATTGATAGAACAGCTAGAAAAAAATAGTCGATAAATAGATGATCTGAACAGTACCGTCAACCACCATGACCTATTTAAACCCTAAAGAACACTGTTTAATTACCTGGGTACACAAGACACATTCACACATAAAGAACATGTGTGTGGCCATAAAAACAAGTCTCAAAAAATGTTAAAATAGGAATGTCTTTTTTTTTTAGTACAATGTAATATAATTTAAAGTCAATAAAAGTAAGATATCTAGGAAACCCTAAATATTTGGAAATTAAAATAAATTTAAACAATCCATCAAAGAAGAAAGCACAAGGGAAATAAAAATATTTTGAACATAATTATAAAAGACATAACACACTAAAGCATATGTGATAAAAATAAAGCAATGAATGGTGAGAAATTTATAGATTTCAATGTGTACCTTAGAAAACTAAATATTCTAAAACAATGAGCTGAGATTCCACCTGAGGAAATTAGGAAAAAAAAGAGTAAAGTCAATAAGTAAAAGAAAATGAATGATAAAGATAAGAACAGATATCAATAAAATAAAAACAAACCAAGTAATAGAGTAGAAAAAAAATCCAAGGTTTGATGCTTTGAAAGAAATCATCAAAATTAATAAAAATTCAGCTAAACTAATGAAAAAAAAGAGGATAAAATTTTTCAGAATGAAAGAGGGGGTATCCCTATACATTATAGACATATTAATAGAATGAGAGATTATCGTTAATAATTTTATTTCAGTGAATTTAACAAATAAGATCAAATGGGCAAATAACTTAGAAAATTCAATTTACCATAATTGACCAAAAAATTTTAAAAATCTGAGTAACTTTATATCTAATAAAGAAATACACACACATACAAACTAGGTTCTGATAGCTTCATTGGTCAATTACCTCAAACACTTTAGTAAGAAACAATACAAATCTTAAAGTCTTTCAGAAAATAGAAGAGGAGGGAACATTTCATAACTTGTGTTGTAAAACCTGCATAACCTTAGTACTCAAATGAGACAAAAGCATTATTTAAAAAGGTACAAATTTTTGTCAAGATCATAAATGTAAAAACACTTAGCAAACTCATTTTAGAAGTCTATAAGAAGAATAATATATCATGATCAGTAAAGTTTATATTAATTATGTGAATGATTTAGAATCAATAAAATGCACAATCATAACAATAAAAAAGAAAAACATATGATCATTTCAGCAGAGGTCTAAGTGACATTTGACAAAATTCAACAACACTTTCATGATATAAGATCTCAGTAATCTGCAAATAAAAAGCAACGTTCTCTTGCTAATAAAGGGCCACTCTAAAAACTACCAAGAGAAGCCTGATCTTTGCTTTTACTCCCCACCCCTGCTGACTCGCCCTGCCCTGAGGCACTACAGGGATCTCTTTGGAAACCTTTGGAGGGTTACGGAGAAGACTGGTCCAGAGGAGTTAATGGGTTTGCAGGATTGGTGTTTCTCCTCTGGAACTGAGCATTGCTCACTGGGACATAACCCTACCGGTGGCACCCGCTGATGGATGGCCTATTTCTAGAACATTGACATCTTCAGATTATACATAAACACCTAGCCAGTTCGAACTACAAGAGTCTTGCTTAGGGCATGATGATGACATGCCAGGGAGAACACAAGGCTCTGAAGTTCTCTCAAAAGACCTGGGGTAAAATTTTAATTCTGCCACACGGAACTGGTTATATTTGGACAAGATCTTTCAATTTTCTGAGACTTGGTTTTCTCGTCTCTGAAGGGTGAAGACAACGTCTCTTTCACTAGCTTGTTCTAAAGACTAAATGATGTAATAATCCAAATCTAAAATTTATGGCATAGAAGGAATAGTCCGTACGTTGGGCTATTTTTTTTTCATGTAAACATGCACTGGGGTCAGGGAGGTGAATGTACATGGTAGCAGCAATGCTAGAAAATGCCGCTGTTTTCATCTGATTCTTCCTTTGCTTTTTAAATCCACCAGAGAAGACTTAGGCATGAAGGAAAAGTAGTGTGAACAAAAGAGGAATAAAAGAGGAAGAGTGGAAAGAAGTGGAGGAAGGAATGCAGATCAGGTACTTCTACAAAAACTACTCATTTCATTCTTCTAAAGGCATGTGAATAATGATAGTTGTTTCCATGTTAAATATTCAAAGCCAAAGCTCATTTGCCTTTGAGCATGGTCTTCCATTAAACAAAAATTTATTTATGGTCCCTCAGGTGAAAGATACTATGCTAATCGATTCCTTCAGGGAATAGAATGTAAATGAGACCCATTCTCTACCCTTACGGATTTCACAAAACTCGAGCAGACTGCATTAGACTGAGCAATTCTAACCCCTCAATGTGATGGTATTAGTATGTAGGACCTTTGGGGGCAATAAAATCATGAGGGTGGGACCCTCATGAAGGGGATTAGTGTGCTTTTAAAAGGGACTCCAGAGAGCTGCACTTTTTCGTCTTTCCTTCATCTGAGGACACAAGGAGAATATATGGCAGCCTGCAACCAGACAGAGGGTCTTCAGCAGAATCTGACCATTCTGGCACCCTGATCTTGCACTTCCAGCCTCCAGAACTATGAGGAATAATTTCTTCTTTTTAAGCCCCTCGTCTATAATAATTCATTAAAGCAGTCTGAACTGACCAAGACCCAGACTAAGACAAGTGCAAAAACATGGCTAACAGTAAACAGTGAAGCAATTCCCGTATGAGAAATACCCCTGGTTCCTATGCATGCTCAGAGAGGTAGGGTGTCCATTTGAGGCCATATGGCTCATTTGTTTTTTAAAATCTCGCAGTTGAGGCTCTCACTAGACCTGATTAGGAATTTCGCATTTTAACCTTAGGTTTTTATTGTTGTTGTTCTTTTAAGATTGTATTTTATTTCCATTTGTTTTAGGTGGAGCAGTTTTTTTTTTCAAGGCAAGGTTAAATTATTCACCTCACATAGAGTTCAAATCACTTTTTGAACTACCATGAGGAAAAAAAGTGCACACCTTAAAATTGTACGGAGAGGATGCTGTGTGTTTTCTGAAGAAGGTCATTAATTCAGTGGCAGCTTTGGGTCATAGGGCAGGGTTCCCTCAGTAAACCACAGCGCAGCATGTAGGTCTTCGTCACAAGTTTGTTCTTGTTTTCTCAGCATGAGAGGTGCTAGTCCAGAAAAGTTTGCAGTTCAAGGCAAGAGATTTTATGCTCATTTCTTTGTAAAAGTACTTTATTGCCCATTTTTTGCAAGATTCTGAAAGTCAAGAGGAGTAGGTTGAGTGTGTGTGACACAATGATCTCTGCCAACAAAGAATTTAAAGCCCAGTCAAGAAGACAAATAAGAGCTTACGTTTGCACAATGACGTATATACAGAGGACTTTTATCTTAACTCAGCAAGGGTTAAGGTCCTCTGAGGGGCCGCATGAAGCAGAGGGCAGGGGCAGGATGGTGTTGGGATCTTGCTGAGGTCCCATGTTTCATAATAGGGCAGATGCCTGTGAATGGATGCAGCAGTGCTGCGTGGGCTTTGCATTTCCAGGGAACAGAGCTGTGTTCAGGAGTCAGGAGACTGACTTTATCAAAAGAGACTTGAGGAACCCTGCAGGGAGAGATTACTAGCCATCATGTTAATAAGGGCCAACATTTACTCGTCGTTTACTGTATGATGAGAGGTGTGCCGGTACCTATATAATCCTGACAAAAGCTTGATAAGTACCAGTATTGGATTGGCCAAAACGTCTGTTTGGTTTTTTCTGTAAAATAAAAGACACTTTTTCATTTTCCCCAGTAACTATTGATTTGCATATTTTGCGTATGTCGGCTATCTGTCATGTGGTATAATGTTGATTGTTCTCAGTTAATATCTCGATTTGATCACTACCAACTTCAGCTGGTCTGCTGACCATGGAACTTCGTCCAGTGAGAAATCTCCAGCATGAAATGTCACAAACCACTTTTGACACATTTGATCAGTCACAGCACCTTCTCCATACATTACACAAATTGGGGTGTTTTTTTTTTTTTGCATTTTTACCTTTCTTGCAATAAGAAAGCATAATATACTGAAAATGTTGCTTATTTTCTTCTATCTTCAGTATTCAAATAGCCACACAAAAATTCACCAATTTTGATAAGTTTTTAAAAAATGCATGCTGATTTGAGAGCTGTTAAATACAATCTAACAAAATTGTTTCAAATGAAGTTAAAGACAACTAAGCACTACTAGAGCCTTCTTACAGGAAAAAAAACCAGGCAGACTTTTTGGCCAACCTGATACTTTTTTTAACTTTGCTGAAGAGGAAACTGAGGCACCAAAGTAAGTTAAGTAAGTAGCTCAAAATCACATTACCCAGTGCCTGAGATTTGAACTAAAGTCTCTAACTCCAAAGTTCATGCTGATAAACACTGTGTTATTGTGATGTGGACATCTAAAATCTTAGAGATTATAAGAGAGAAAAATTCAAGAGAATCAGGAACTCTATATGTGATGTAGATACAGAGATCAAGAAGATACAGATTTCTCCCTTGAAAAACCTATGGTTCCCAAGACGAGTCAGCTACGAATTTATATTAAGTGCAGTAAAATGGTGTTATATGCCATGACATCATGGCCATAAGGCCCAACAAGGGCACCCCAGAAAGAGAATAGAAAACTACTTTTCTAAGGAACTGGCAAATTCCTAAGGGCAGGGGTTGCCTCATTCTTAAGCTTCCTGGGAATTCTCCATTATGTCTAGATCAGAGAGGGTCAGGTGGCAACCCCCCAGCCGAATACATCCCACCTTCTGCATGCCATTCTTGACTACATACCCTTATTGACAGAGAGGGCATGTGAGAGTGAGTTCTTGTAGAGAAAAAAGGGGACAAGAATATTAAGGTGCAACAGATAGGATAATAAAGGTAAGAAGAAGATTGCTCTGACAGGAAAGAGTAAGAAAGTATTGATTTTGTGTTTGGGGTAGTAGAGGAGTCTTCCCAAAGGAAGTGCAATTTAAAGGGGATTTTAAAGAATGACCTGAAGTTTGACAGGAGTGTGAAAATAAATTTCGAAAACATGGGTCAGCACAGGTAGTGTGATTGCCAGACCAAATGAATAATTGAATTATCAGAAGAACTTGTTACAAAATAAAGTCTCAATCCCTGACCTTAGGTTCTGATTTAAGCTACCTGGAGTTTGTCTCAGAGCCTAAGTTTTTATGAGTTACCCAGGATTCTCAATTAGGTCCTTGGTAAGCTACTTTGGAGTGGTGCAGTGTATACACATACTTGTTTAGGAAAGGCCAGGGGTGTTCAAGAACAAGTAACCATTTCTGTAAAGTTACTGAGGGGATGACTGAAGAGAAGGGGTAGGGACTAGACTGTCTTAGAGTCACTGAGGGACCAGTACAGTTTTCAGGAAGAGGAGCACACTCAGCAAGTGAGATTTTTAGCAACACAAATCTGGTTTGATTTGTTGGTGGGTAGGGGGAAGTGATTAGATTTGGAACTAAAGGCAAAGAGAACATATGAGGAGTTCCTATAATAGTCTCTTGAGAAGAAAACCTTAAAGAAGAGAGTAAGGGTAGAGAGAAAGGCATACATTTGGAAGACAGTTGCAGGGTAGAAGGGAAAGCTGATCATCAATCATTTCGATATATTTTCTTAGATAGTCTGTAACATTTATTATTTGTTATTACCTGAGACCTGTTATAAAATACTATTTCTTTATTTACAAACAGCTTTTTGCCCCCATTCTACTTCCTGCCCTAAAGAGTCAAGAAAATCCAAGAAACACTGAAACCACTGCCTTTGGGTTTAAAGTTGTTCATCCAAAGAGAGACTATGTGATCTCTCAGACAATGGCAGAACTGGCCGTGGAGAAGTTTGTCTTAACACTTTCAAGGAGGATCAATCTGAAGACAAGGAAGGGCAAGTACAGAATTCTGTAGAATTCATGCCAAATTTCAGTCACTTGTCCCCAAACATTTTCTGTTCCAGCACCTATCTTCCACTCTTTCATCTGGTGACATTTTACTTAGGGAAGTTAGTGTTTCATTGCTTCTGCATTCAAAACGTTATGTTGACTGAAAGGAAAAGAAATCAACAGAGACAAGAGGGAAGGAGGGAGGGGGGGTGGGGAAAAGGAAGGGAAGGGGAAAGTCAAGGAACATAGAGCAAGGACTCATGGACAAAACCAAAGGGGAAGAGCTGAGGGAGGGAAGGAGCGGAGGGCAAGGGAAAGTGGTGGGGGGGGGGAGGCAGAGACAAATGTATTTGAAAAAATAAAATAAAATTTAAAAAAATAAATAAATAAAAACACTTTCAACCTAATGCAGGACATGTGGCCCCTCACTCATTGCCCAGACCTCTCAGGGAGGTTGGATATGGACAGGGTTCTTTCGATGGTCACAGTGACATTCCTTCTAAGCAATTGTATAGACAGGGCCTCTTTACTCTGCTGCCTCTGAACTCAGTGAATCCTTAGTACCAGAATATGAATATGTGGGTCAGCCATGACTCTACCCACATCTTCTCTTCAATGATTGGATGAGGATATGCCAAAAGGAAGTATACTAGCTGTTTGTTTTTTGGTCTTCTGCATAAAAAGTGCATTTCTCTCTTATGTCATTTGTGAGGGCTCTCTGCTGTAGGCCTCAGTGCCATACCGGAGAGTTACCTCAGAGAGTCTCGGACAAAAACACAAAAAAACAAACAAACAAACAAAAAAAATGTTGAGAATTTTTGAGGCAAAATAATAATGAATATCAATATGTAGGGGTGTAGGGGAAGACTAGAAGGCGTATGGAGATTTCACTAAGATGCTTCAAGTGAAAATATAATTTTATAGATATCTATAAAGATGTCTACATCCTTTAACCAGTAATCTCACTACTAGATATCTGTCCCAAGGACATAATTATAAAGGGAAAAAAACCTGTGAGAACAAAGGCTTTGGAGAAGGCAGGAAGGCCCTAAGTATAACAAGTACAATAGGATAGTTAAGTAAGTTGTGTTAAATAATTGATGATATAATGAATATAATTTTTTTTAGCCAAAGTTATAAGTGGTCAGACAAATGTGATTTTGTTCTTTCTTTTTTTTTTTTTTTTTGCTGTTCCTCATTTATTTATTCATTTATTTTTATTGTTGTTCAAGTACAGTTGCCTCCATTTTCCTGCCACCACTTTCCCCTGCCCCACCCACCCCCACCTCCCACCCTCAATCCTACTCCCCTTTGACTTTGGCCATGGGACCTTTATACATGTTCCTTGATGACCTTCCCCTTCTTTCCCCTGTTATCCCCATCCCTTCTCCCCTCTGGCTACTATCAGTTTGTTCTTTATTTCGATGTCTCTGGTTATATTTTGCCCTTTAGATGTTTTGTACCAGGAGTTAGTAAGTGTGGCACATCTTAGTCCCTGACCTTAGGTTCTGAATGAGTTCGAGCCTATTTTTTGTAAATTAAGTGTTATCGGAACATAGCCATTTCCTCTTTCTCTATCTGTTTTAAGCAGGAATGGAGGTGAGTAGCTGCACAAAGAAACCCGAGAGATCTAAAATGGCCTGACAGTATCAATGACATGGCCCTGTACAGGAAAAGGGTGCCAACTTATGCTCTAGACTAAAAGTAGGGACAACAGTTCTCAGGTTTGTTTGCTGTAAGCTCCCACCCCAGAGTGAGATCCTGTAGGGTCTTGTGTGTATGCGTGGGCAAAAGGGTAGGAACGTCTGACCTGGAAAGGAGAGAGACTCCTTAGGCCCTAGACATCTCTGGCTTGATCTGAGAAGTGGCTACAGAGGTGTAGACATACACAAAGCCATCAGGGTGCACCATTAAAATGTATGTACATGAGTGTATATACCGAATACCCCCCAAAACTTCAGTGACTAGTCTCAGTAAACTGGAGACCTATGAAATTTAATTGAATGAGAGGGAATTCTCTCTCTCTCCCTGCCTCCTCCTCTCAACAAGTCCCCTTCCCTAACCCTCCCAGAGGATTCCAGGTTGAGCTATATTTAGAGTAACATAACATGAAACAGTGGACTGCTCTTCCCGCGAAGGAGCACAGCTGGCCTTAAATTCTCAAATACAATATTAAAAACAGAAGCAGGTTCCTTCTGCCTGAAATAGTTAACTAAATAGATTTCCCCCAACGCTGCAGCCAGCGAGCAAACAGGCAATTGTTGTTGGCCCAGGAGCAATGGGTTTGTGAAAAACATCCAAGGACGGAGTCCGTGTTTCATGATCTGCCTCAAGCCACAAGCTCCTGCACTAACTCAATAAAAATCATCCACAGATTTTTGGATTTACTTTAAGAAAGTAGCATTTCTGTGAACCTCCTAGACAGATACATGGAACAGCTTGACTCTGGCTTTTAGGAACATCTTACAAAGAACAATTCCCATTGTTCTGAGTTATTCTGGCTGACGAGAAAACTATTTTACAGCTTGACAGAATGTATGTAGCTATATATTGACTTTGCACTTGGGAGAACCTCAGATTTTGTTTTCTCATAAAAAGAAGTTTGGGTCATGCTGCAACCAAAAGCCAGTGATTTTTGAGGTTCACTGGCTTATATCAGTTGACCAAGAGGGCGAAGTTGCAACACTTCTCAGCTTGATCTAGTGACTTAAACAATATACATTCTTCTTACTGTTTTTGAATACTAGATGTTTTAAAAGAAATCTCAAAATTTGATTTTAGCAAAGCCACCCTTATAAGAGCCAGTATCAGATTCACTAAATCTTTATTGCATTTATTTTGCTCTTTGAAATGGGTATGAAAGCCACATTTAGTAGATGAGAAACTAAGTTAGCCCAAGTTTCCATAATATTCTATCCCAGGAAAGCCAGAATTTGAATCAAAATTTTTCTGACCTTGGAAAAAAACACTCTAAGTTTCTATTTAATTGCAGTTGCTTCTTTAAAGTAAAATAATAACATCTCCGGTCTAGTCATATTTCTGCTGTTAATTAGGTATATGACCTTGGGCTAATAACAGCGGTCCCCCCTTTATTGATGGGGGATGCATTCCAACACCTCTGGTGTACGCCTTAAACCATAGATAGTACAGACCGTATATGTAGTAGGTTTTTCACCATGTGTACATACCTATGATAAAGTTCAATTTATAATTAGGTACGGTAAGAGATTTAAAACAATTATTAATAAAAGAGAATAATTATAACAATATATTGTAATAAAAGTTTTGTGAATGTGGTCTCTCTCAAAGACTCTTTTGAATTGCTTATTTCTGGAATTTTCCATTTAATGTTTTCAGATCAGGGCTGACCACAGGTAACTGAAACCACTGAAAGTGAAACCGTGGATAAGGGGGGACAGCTACACTTCACTACTTTAACTCTAGTCTCTTGATCTAAAGATAAATCAGTTGCACTAATATGTCTCTCCAAAATGTTGTGGGTTTAGAGCTACCATATTTAGCTCTAAAATGTGTCTTTTTTTATTTCCTGCTATAGCACCAAAAGAACCACATAAAAACCAAAGACAGTTTTATTTGAACTAGAAATCTGTTGGGAAATTGTAATTCAAACCAGTCAACCCATTCTTTTCCATAATCAGATTATTTTAAAGCACCCACTCTCGCACAGAGGGACTTGTGATGAAAGGCCTGAGCTGTATAACCAACGCCAGATTTTTAAAATTCAGCATAATTGAAATGAATAATGTACAAAATGACCTGAGAATGTTTAAGACAGAAAAAAGTGTAAATGTTTTTAAGGAATTGAGTGAGTGAACATTCTTATAGAAAAACGTGTGATTTACTTTCTATAATAGGAAGTGATAAAATTTTGAGCTTATATTGGCTCATAGTTTCATAAAACAATTTTCAGAAGGATCACATATATCTGTGCTTCACTATAGAATTGTGACAGCGAGGGCCATTCAGCTGAGCAGATTATTTCTTTGTGTATCTACTCGTGGAAAAGTTCTCTTTCCCTCTAATGCCTTAAGTATGCATTTCATTTATCTGAAGTGTACTCTTGGAATGGCAACCCAAGATTACTGAGATTTTTTTTGTTTTTAAATCTCAACTCCTTGCTCTTTGGTAAAGTCAGAATTGATACTTTTTTTCATTTCAGCCAGTTCAAAATTGAAATGAGAATAAAAACTGACCTTTTCATAGTTCAGTTCAATTTAACAAATATTGACTGAGCATATATTACATGTAAGTACAGCTGCTAGATTTGGGAGATAAAGGCTTCTGACTATAAGAACCCATTTCTAGAAGGAGTGAAATGATAATAAGATGAAATTAATGTATCAAGATCATTAGGTCTATATTTCATAAATACCATAAAGCAGAAGAAAGTAATACAGTCTTTGGAGTCATGGAAGACTCCCTGGAGGAAGTGACTCATGTGGGGATTTTTTAAAGATAAGTAGAAGTTATCCCAGTGGAGTTTGCAAGCACACTCCTGAAAGATAGCATGCAAGGAAATTATACTTGACATAAAAAATTTATATACCTGAATCAAGTAATTGAAATGAAGTACTTGACATGGTGGCCTGGAAGCTTTCCCGTGTACCATTAATCTTCTTACTTGGGCAGTTCATGAATCTCACAGCCCGGCCTCTTGAACTCCCAGACTGGTCTTTGCCCAGTTAGCAGCTTTTCAAAGATTTTCGGGGTTATCAATGTATTCTCACGGATAGAGCACAAGAGGGGTTTTCTTACAAGCACATGAACAAAGTGACGGCAAAGCCAAGTGCCAACAGATTACATTTCCGGGTTGAGGAAAGGGGCCAGGCCTTTCTGTAGCCATACCCAACACCGTCACTGGATGTGAGTTTGACTCGGGGGTAAAGCAGCTTCCCCAGCACAGGGCAGTTTCCAGAAAGGGCCAACCTGTGAGCCATTGGTCGTCAACATATATGGAAGTTGGGGGAATTGGTGTCTCAGGCCTGAAATGGCACCCGGGCAGGGCACCACCGTGTCCACTGCAGTCGTCCTATTAATCTATTGGGAATACCATGATCTCCTCCTAATAACATTTCAACACTAGCCAAAATGAGTTACTGGATTTGTTCTAGGACTGAAGTAACAATAGACAATGCCACACTAAGTTTATGCTTCTGGCACTTAAAGCAAGAGTCACAAATCCATTTCTTTTGTACATTCAAAGGAAGAAAAAGCACTAACGAACCCCTCCAATACACAGGAACATCAGCCAGATGAAAACGAAGGGATCACTTCATTTTACACTGAAAGCAGTCTCTGCTGTAGGGAGCCCATCAAGGCAGGAGATACACAATAATGTCAGCACATTGCCGCCTTGCCTTCCCTGCCCTCCTGCCTTGGAAAGGCAGACCCTCCTGCCTTGGAAATCTCCCTTCCAGTTCTATTGCAAAATGTTTTTCATGCTCTACCTAACTGAATCCTCCACTACCTTATATGTTTGGTCATCACATTCTCATTTTACAAATTGGGAAACTAATGCTCAGGTAGCTTAAGTGTACCACCCAAACGTACCGGGTGACAGAGCTGGGACTTTCACACAGGTCTGCCTGGCCCCCAAATCATACAAAACCTTTCCCCTGTAGCAAACTGCCTCAGGATTCTTCAGATGAAAATATACCTCTAAGGCAAAAAAATGAGTTCACTGTGGAGAAAGAGAATTTTTTAGAAATCTCATAGGAATGGAAAGAATTAATTATGAACCCAGTTCCTCTTAAATCTAAGCACTCTAAAAAAATGAGTTTTTTGGAAGCTGTTTTTGTTCTCCAGAGTGTCATTAAGTACCAGGAGAAATTATCCATTCAAGGTGTCTCACCTTTCTAAACTACTCGTTAACTTTCCAATAAATGACTGAAAAAAAAACATGCTCTCCCTGTAAGATGAATTCAGTCTTTAGGAAAATTCACTTAAATAAATAGAGATACAATTCTAAAACTTGTTACTGGAATTAAAAATAACACTTCACTTTTTGAATTCAAGTAAAGGCTCTACACTGGCCAGATATCAGAAAAATAGAAATGAATGGATGTAAAGACTTCTTGTTCGTGAAATGTCTACTGCTAAAAAAAAATATGAGGGTACAGGGGAGATTATATAAATGCCAACTCTTAACAGTTATTGGTCAATGATGCACACAAGCCAAGAAGCACATTGGAGAATAATAAGAAGAAAAATTTTTTGACTTACAATTGTAGTGTCCTCTACCTCCCTGTCTGTGAACTTAAGTATATATGTACAGCTTACAGACTGAAGAGGAATGCTAGATTACCCAACCACATGTGGCTCCTTTCTTTAATATGAAAATGAAGTTGATGCATTTATCAATTGGTAGTCTGTTTTATCAGAGAAGTTGATAGTTTGATATAATAACAGTTATACAGTCTTGCCCTGGCTGGTGTGGCTTGGTGGATTGAGCACGGGCCTGTGAACCAAAGGGTTTCAGGTTTGATTCCCAGTCAGGGCACATGTCTAAGTTGTGGGCCAGGTCCCCAGTAGGGGACGTGCAAGAGACAACCACACATTGATGTTACTCTCCCTCCCCCTCTCTCTAAAAACAAATAAATCTTTTAAAAAATTATACAGTCTTTAGAGTCCAACCCTTAGTACACTACTTAGTTTTTCTTAGCCAGAGGTTCCCTGTCAATAAAAGCGAGATGGGGAGGAGGGGTCATCTACTTTGCTATAAAACAGGGAGAACTAAATGCAATGATGCGTGGGCCATAGTAAGTGCTCATTTTGTTACTTCCCATTTTTTATGATGAACTTATGCTCAGGATTTGTTAAAAATAATAATACTACTTGTGAATAAATTTCATGTATATGTTACATTAGGTAGGACAAAGCAAAAACTTCTTTAATTATTCAGAGCTATGTCTCAAAATAACTTTCTCCAGAATAAAATATTAATAGTTAAATATGTATTATCAATATTTTTGCCATGTATAATGTACACTTTTTTGTCCAAGTTTTTGAGGGAAAAATAAGGATGTGCATTATACATGGGTAGTACATGAAATTTCTTGTGTTTTGTAATTATTTGTTACATAAAATTTCTTGTACCATATTATGTTCAAAAATAAATGCTAAAATTCCTTTATAATATAAAAAAATGAGTATCTAAATATACTTAAATAAAAAATTGAATTAAAAAATTGAAAGTTTATTTTTCCTTAAAAGTTTGGGCCAAAAATGTGGGTGCACAATATACATGGGAATGCATTATACAGGGCAAAATATGGTCTTTTACAAGGTTGTAATTAATGAAAGAATCACATTTCATTAAAGAAGACAAAATGTAAAGTGCCTAATGCAAAGCCAGGGATGTAGTAGGTGTTCAATAAATAGTCATTATTTTTATACATGTGCTCAATTTTCTCTATATCAGTGGCTTCTGGGTATTTGAAGTACTCAGGACATTTGTTCCTTACTACTTATTATTGGCACAAGATTACTCCCAGCTTCCCTGTTTCTGGAGATTTTGGTTCTTATCTTGGTTTCTGCTTCCTGTTTATGTCTCTTGGATCCATGACCTAATTTAGCAATACATCCAAGGTACAAAAGTGATGAGCCAGTATTTGAATCCAGGTTGGACTTAAAATGCTAGAACCATTAACCACTATGACTGTTTCCTACTCTCTTTCCATTGCCTGTGAAAGAGGTCTACCGAAATCTAAGTTCAAAAGTAAAATATGCAACCAGTGAGGTCCAGTGTTATCTTTTTCACATTCTCTGCCCTATGCATCCCCCTTGTCCTGTTATTCCTCTGCTGGGTCAGCCCCAGTTAATTCTCAGTGCATCCCTGATCAGAGAAGCCAGTATAACAACTAGTTCTGCTCACATTTAAATAAAATATGTTTTATTTAAATATGAGTAGCAAGCCTACATGATAAAAAAGAATAAAATAATATATAATGGTAATCCCTGTTCTCAAGAAGTATACACATTCCTGAGGGAGATGAATTATAGATAGAAACTACAAGTCGGTACATTATTTATTATCAAAGACTATGGCAAGCTACCAAGGGAATAGATAGAAAAATGAGTCAACTCAGTGAATGCTTACAAAAGGGAAAATCTGGGCCAAGTTTTCCAGGTATGAATAGCTATACCAGGTGGACAAAGATGAACCTTCAAAAACTTAAGAGAACAACATTTCAAAACTCAGAGGCAAGGGCAAATAGGATATATTACAGAATCCACAAGCCTGCTGTTGGATCAGAGCATCTATATGGAGAGCAGTAAGGGATAGAGCTAAAAGGCAGGCAAGATCCCCAGCATGGTACACCTGAATTGGCTGAGGAGAAACTATGTAGTTGTTGATCTTTGTATATCAACAAAGAGCGTTCTCCAATCCCCACAAATTCTGGGAAAACTCACCTAGGTTTTCTTTCCACTCTCCCATTCATTGTACTCCATTGATCAGGAGATAAGTAGGGGATATTGCATCAAAATTGGACAGAAATGATTTGATTTGATCCTATGCATTTGCCCTAATACGTGTGTAGCATTGTTGGCAACTTGACTCACTATTTCCAAGTTTCTCCCTGTATTTCATCTTTGCCGTCTATTACTGGATTCTTAAAAAAGTCAGGTTTGGAAGTGGAACAAGCTGTGCTATTCTCACCAATGCAGATATGGCCATTGCGAAATTCATACTGTATTTGATTTCTACCTTCTTATTGGGTCTATTTCTCAAATTGGTTAGAACAAGTAAGAGTGAAAGAATGATTGCTGAGGCTTCTCCTGAACCCCACTCGCTCCTGTAATGCTAAGCGGTTTAAACCATGATTGTGGGCAATGCAGAGACTTGGAAGAATTTTTAAGATGTGCCCACTCTGGTGAGATTTGCCAAACGTACAGAGGTAGAGATAGAAGTCCCATGGAATTTGAGTTTTCACTTGAAACAACCAGGCCATTGGTAAGTGGAGATAGAGTGGCATTGTAAGCAGAGAGGACCAATGAGGAAAGATGGAAATCATGGATATTTGCAAGCAATGAGCTGGGAATTGATGTCACATTGCTGGAGAATGAGTATACGAGGTCTGTCTAGAAGGTATCCAGCCATATAATATGAAAAATAGAGATACTTATTGAAGAAGATATAAGATACAAGAAACATTGTACATAGGACAATGACATCTCAGTCCCCTTCAAAGTAAGCACCTTAGAACCTCATACAGTTCTCCCAATCATCATTAGTTGCCCTGTTATATTTTCCTGAATCTCACCAATAGTTTGAAATCTCTTCCCTTTCAAAGGTGATTTTAATTTTGGAAAAAACCAGAAGTCACAGGGCACCAAATCTAGGCTGTAGGAGGGCTGAGTCACCCAGGTGATGTGATGTTTCACCAAAAAGCTCTGCAGGGACATGGTGCATGAGAAGGTGTATTGTTGTTATGAAGCTTCCAACCCTCAGTTTCATCAGCCTAACCATGGCCTTCTGAATTATCCGAATAGTTTCCATGGAGAAATGTCCAAGCTTTATGCAAAATTTGATGCAGATTTTTCGCTCTACTCGCTCAGTCATTTTGAATATGATGGCTACACAGTACACATGTTCACTCAATGGCGTTTGCTGCCCCCACTGACTAGTACAGTGAAGTCCTCATTGTTCACGCACGCACAGTCCAGTCCACTCTCCTTAGGTGCCAGGTTATGTCGATGTCATGCAAACATTATAATACATTATAATATTACATTATGTTAACAATGCCTGGATTTTTTCTGGACAGACCTTGTATATAGGAAAGAGTAGTGAAATAAAGTTTTCAAAAGTAAGTTTGCCTGGGGAAAGGTATAGAAATTGTAGAAAACTAAGAGCTTTGATGTGTTTGGGGTGGGTAATGGGAATTTGAAGGGTTTAATAGAAATAACAACTCAATAAGAGTTGTCAGTATTTAATAGTCCTACCATATCAAAAATTGTGCTGTGCTAGGTGTTTGAGCATTTCTATATTTTTTGTTTGTATTATTAATGGTATGAAGAGAGGGGTAAGGTTGATTTTCACTGAAGTTTGAACTTAGACTAAGCCAAAATATATTTGTATGTGTATATGTGTGTGACTGTGCATGTAAAAATAGCTAGATATTTATACACATTCAATATTTTAGCAAGAATGTTCATGCTTAAACATTAAAAAAAGTTATTTTAAGTCTCATTTGTTCTTAAAAGGAGGAACAAACCCTACGAGACTTTGGGATTCTCTAAATGTCTTGAGCTATTTTTTTCAAATGCCTTGGTTTTGGCAGGTCTCAAAGTCAATGTTTGCCAAGTCTTTTCTCCCTTAATTTTTAAACCCACATGTATTCCAAGGGAAACTGAATGCATATGTTTTTTACTTGTTTACACTTAACTCATCAAAAACATTTTAAGGACATTTGAAGTCTAACAAACCTTTGGAGTCTCTATTATTAAAACCCTGGAAATTGTAATTAAATCCTGGAAATGCAATTGGCATTTGTTCAGAAATCAGGACTCCCAATCACATACATGTTCCTAATTAAATGCTTGTTCCATTGTTGGACAATTGGAATTGTGTTTTCATGTTCAGTTCTTAGTGTAGAAAGCCGATGTTACCAATACTGCCTCTCTTTCCAAGCAGTAGCGATGGGTTTTTATGAACCACCCACAGCTTCTTGGTACTCTATGACCAATGCAATACTTTTGTAAGATAGACAAAGAGCAGTTAATTACTAAGTGATACTGGAACCTATCATGTTTACCTCACTGACGTGCATAACCATGTTACTCAGTGGTAGAACTATGGTTTGGAAATTACCCCCAAGTGCCCACCGTGTTCACTTCCTGACACCAAGAACTAAATTTATTAAACAATCATAAATTCAGTCGCTGTTCTATAATTGGATTTCTGATACCTGGCTGTTTCTCCACATGTGAGAATTCTTTCTCCATTGGCAGTATTGAAGGAAATGGAATTTTTGCATTTGTTTCTTTGATTTTTGATTAAAAGAATGGTTCTAGATCTGGTATTCTTTTTTAACTTAAAGTGTTCTACTTAGGTATTAACATGGAAGAGCCATGAATTATGTTTCAATATTTTACAATGTAATTATTTTAAAAAATGTATTTTAAAATATTGACATTGTACATGTTTTAAATCACATAAAAGGAAAATCACATACTAGTCTTTCATAAATGAAGTTTGGTCATCACAGTTTTTTTTAATCGGAGTATTAAATATTGTGAGGTAAATACAGTATTCATTGGTAATCACCAATGGTAGAAACCATTGGGATCAGTGACTTTTTCAAGTCCCTTCCCATTTTAAAGTTTACAAGTGTCTTACTTTAATATTCAGAATATACTTTGCATACAAGCTTTCTATGTAGCAAACATTTCTTGAGGATCTTCCTAGTTCACGTATCTTTCTTTACTGGAAGCCACCACCTTCAACATACAGAGGTAGCTCATTGAGGAGTGTGACCTGTTCTATGGGAATCTCCCCTCTCTACTCCTAGCTATAGCTGATTGGTCTATGTATTGTCATCTGAACCTAACTGCATATATTAGATTTTCTCTTGAAAATTTGAGAAACAGAGATTGAGTTTTGTTAGAACTAAAAATTATTGATAATATTCAGACTAAATATTTTCTTTTTTTAACAAATTAATTTTTTAAAAGATTTTATTTCTTTATTTTCAGAGAGGGGAAAGGAGGGAGAGAGAGAGAGAAAAAAATATCAATGTGTGGCACGTCCCCTACTGGGGACCTGGCCCACAACCCAGGACTGTGCCCTGACTGGGAATTGAACTGGTGACCCTTTGGTTCACAGACTGGCGCTCAATCCACTGAGCCACACCTACCAGGGCTTGAGTGAATATTTTCAAACCACCATTGAAGTCCTAAATTTTCTGAATTCTGCCCTTCCTAGGGAGTATCTGTTTTTTAGTGTCACATAACAATTCACAACAAACTTAATGGCTTAAAACAATGCAGACTTATTATCTCAATTTTCTGTGCATTAAGAGTCTAGGCATAGGTTGCCCAGGTTCTCAGCTCAAGGTTTCACACAGCTAAAATTATGATGTCAGCTGGAGGTGCAATCTGAGGCTGAGAGTTCTTTTCCAAGATCATGCAAGTTCTTGGCAGAATCAGCTTTTTGTGATTGTAGACTGAAACCCCATTTTTCTTGCTGGCTGTTGACCAGGGATTACTCTCATCTCCTAGCAGCTTTGCTCAGGTCCTAACCACATGGCTCTCTCACAACATGACAGCTTACTTCTTTGAAGCCAGCAGGAGAATTTCTCTCCAGTCTATTATGACAGAGTCTTATACAGTGTAACATAATCATGGAGTCGCTATCTAGCATATTCACAGGTCCTGACCACCCTCAACAAGAGGGAATTATCCAGACTGTATGCAAGGGGGCAGGATCTTGGGAGCCAACTTAGAATTCTGGTCTGGTAGCTGAAGTCGTATTCTTTGAAATAGCCTGGTGTCCTTAAAAAAATGTTCTATATTTGTGTCCTTACTTAGCTCTATTTTTGTTTGGTTTAGTTTCCCAACTCACAGCAAAAGAAAACTTAATTAATACAGAATATTATGTACCTTACACCATCCCCAGGGCTCCCAGGGAATATCTGAAATAGAGGGTACATGTTTTTACTATAGAATGATATAATTAATTTAATGAAAAACAAATCAATAATTTTGTAATTGATGTATAAGGTGGAAAATTGACTTTCTTCTCCATGCCACCAACTTTGTAAATATTTAATAGCTCTTTCAGCCAAGTTATTATTGCTAACTTTCAACTTTACATTAACTGTCCTTTCTTAACTTCTTTTGGATGTGTTTTCGAATGTCTCTCTTTCCTTTTACTACCAGGCAGATAGGTCACTTCTAGGCTCCAGGAGATACATTTTTTAACAAATAGTCTACAAATTTTTTTTCCTCAGGCACCTCCAATTCACCATTATTTTGTTGTACATTTTCAATTTTCTCTTTATCAGCATTTCTGTGTCATGAAAGCTTATGTTTGGGGAAGACTGCTAGCAGCCTTTACTGAATAAAGAATCAGAAACGTGCAGATAAAAATGTTTCAATGAACACCCACTGTGAAATCAAAGAGCCAGTAAAACACAGTGGTAACCACAGAGCTAGGAAACCAATGAACCTAGGTTCAAATCTGGACCTAGTATTGCAGCTGACTAGCTTTGCGACCTTGGATGAGTTATTTAAATTCATGAGCCTACATTTCTTCACTTGAAAAATGGCCTTTGGCAGGTTATATGATAGACTTTCAAGAACCTCCCCAGAAACAAGCTAATAAACAAACAAACCAACTGTAGGAAGTTCTTCAGCTGTAAGTCACCACAATTTGTTCTATAGGAACTAAATAATGCTGACTACCACAGGCTGGGCTGGAGGATAGGGTTTGAGTCAAGAGCCCAGAATGGCAAACAACCTATGGAAACCTGGAACAAAAACTCTACCAAAAAGGACACTTTTTTTTTGGATTTTGACAATCAGCCCAATTAGAGTCTCTTTTTGGGAGATCGATTGTATGTGAGGCAGTAGTAGATATGAGGAGTAACTAAGTCGCAGACCAAAGGAGTTGATTTGGGTTTACTAGATTAATGAGGATGTCATTAGTGTTATCCTAATTCCCCCCATGAGGCCTCATTCTTCAGCCATTAGAACTTCTTTGTTGTCACCTCATGTATCCCAAAGTAAATCTCCATCACCTAGGGAACTCTAAGGGTGTCTTTGTTCCTTGCTCTGAGATCGTCCTCCATGTACAGTGTGAGAATAAAATGTACATGGAGGACAACTTGGCAACTCAGAGAGCTCTGGAGAATGAAAGATTATTTCGGTCAGGTATTAAACACAAGTCAGGACACAGGTGATCAAGAAGCGGTGTTATTGTTAATACAGTTCTTTTTAATGTAATATTGATGACACCTGAGAACAGTTACAACATTGATACTCTGTAGTTTCTTTAGAGGAAAAAATAGCACTTTCACAAGTGATAACAAACCACTTCTCTGATGGAAGAAGCCTAAGTCATCCCCAGGAGTCAGCAGAGGCGCCTGCCAGAGGAGGTCTGCACCCATCGGGAGTCCCCCCACCTCATCTTCCACCATCCCAGTCATTACCGGCATGAGCCTGTCAGGTTCCACTGCCTCATACTGAAAAGGCATGGCTCATTTTCAGCCCCAGGCACATCCTCAATGAACATGGAAATTAACCTGGCAGAGGGGCTGACTTCCCCGGGGAGTCTATGTGGGAACAAGTCACCTTCTCTCTGGCCCCAGCAGAAAGAGCGAGGGCGAGCAGAAGGAGCTCCTTGGAGAACGCAAAGCAGCTCAGTGGGTGGGCAGGACGGAAGCCAACAGGGAGCTAAGAGTTCAGTCACTTGAGAAGAACATCTTTTGCTGAATTGAGAACAGCCTCTGTGGGTGCTGGTCCTGACTCTGTCGGTTGCTTGGCACAATTTGTCTCTGGTGATATGGGATGCCAAGCTTGAAGCTTGTCGTTATTATAGGAAATTGAGGGTCGGCTTTATTGCACTGCTAGTTTCCAAGAAATAAATCCTTTTTTGGCAACTAAAGGACAGTGCTTCAACCAGAGTCTGGCTTAGGAATATTTGGAAGGCACTCTGCCTTGTTGGTTGGTTGGTAATTTTATGCACATATTCTTTCCTACTGTCTACTCCTTCCACCCTGCATCACTCACTGCTCAGACATACAGACTTAGTACCCACACCCAGGACAGTCAAGACCTTTTTTTCTCTCTCCTCTCTCTCTAACACATGCACAAAAGATTGTAGAGGTAAATTTCTGATTAATACATGAGTACCCAGGGACAGGTCGGCCAAATTTGACACATCCACCGAGTCCCAACAGTTGTAACCATTGTGATGTGAGGTATGTTGCTTTTGCTTTGGAATCCAGAGGACTCCAAACTCTAGCAGCCAAACACAGTCGTCATCGCTTCAGCAAGTTTCCTAGGATTGTGTGCCAATCTAGGCAGCATTGCGTCCAGAGTCTGAGAGCCTGACGCACCCCTGGCTCCAGGCCAACAGCCATCCTCACCCTGACTTGTTACAATGGGACCTCAGACAAAAATCGCCCAATGCCGGCCACAAATATCCTCCACTTTCTTGACTTTTCTCAGAGCCTGTACTGCTCAGGATGCCCGAACAGAACGAATCCTGTTCTTCCCGACTCAAATTGGGCATAACGGCAGAGCAGATGGTGCTGGTGAGTTAAATATGAGCAGAACACAGGGTACAACTTGTTTTCAAAAACAAACGGCTCTTCTTGGAAGGTACAATCTAATAGGACTGACAGAAATCATAGTCAAATTTCAGGGAAATTGTGTTTTCACAGTCAGCAAACTGGCTATTTCTCTAGAACTAGAACTGCAAAGAATGTAGAGGCCCTATTCTCCTGTTTCTCCTGGTAAAGCTGATTTGCTCATAGGAAGAGGCAAATAGTAAATAACAACACTTGATCACAGCTTGTCAATATGACAGGCTGCTGTTTTCATATCTCCCATAGCCGATTTCACGTGTCACTCACATCACTCTAAATTCCATGTTCCTTCCACGTATCCTGCTGCCTCTGACAATCTTCATGATTAAAAAAAAGTCTCTAATGAAAACAGTTGCCTGTTAGAGCCCCACTCAGGACACAGGGCAGGGGCGGGAGGGTGGGGGGGCATATGATGTCAGGCAGAGGAATTAACCCTTTCTTCTCAGCTCTCTCACATGGAAACCTGACCTCCCCTCAGCTGTTGCTGGTGACCTGGCTGAGGACAACACATGTAAAATACCAAACTTTGTCACCAAAGGCTTATTGTTCTGCCTAATCTCTAGAGAGTGAAGGGGCACAGAATGTATCTCTTAATAAATTATCTTGTTTTTTTATTATGAGAATAAGTTGTAACTTCTAATCTTTTTGGTTTATAGCCTCGCCTTTTGTGTCTTTATTTGAGCATCCTTTTTTTTTTTTAAAGATTATTTCAGCAGGGTTTTTTGTTTTGTTTTGTTTTGTTTTGTTTTGGCATCCATATGGTCCAGCCTACCATGGTTTTCTATCTGAGAGTGGATTGGCTATTCCTCTAAACACTTAAGCAACCTTGTTTGACAGGCCGGCCACACTAGTCCCTGAGAGGATTACAGCCACTTTGGCACCCCTTGATTCTGTGACTTATTAGGGCTTCCTTTCAATGACCATTACATTAGGAAAAAATTTACAACTCATGATCAACAGCTGTTCCTCTAAATAAAACAATGTAGTTTATTCTTTTCCTTTTAGCATGCCAGCATCTCTGTGCTGTATGAGACTGAGGCTTGCACTTGGCATCATATGGAAACTGCTTAATCCTTGAAAACACATGGGAAATCCAGTTATTTGTTCACTAGTTCATTTGTGTGTGTACATCTGTTCCCTGCATCCCAGTTACCCGTGCATGCGTTTACTCAATCACGTGCTTGTTTTATTGGTTATTTTTTTATTTTGGTAAATTTAAATATGTTTAGTCATATGTATGGGAGTAAAGCCTCAAACCAGTGATTGAACAGGCATCCACTGCAGAGGGCAAGGTAACTAGTGCTATGATCATCAGGTACATAGGAACCATAGACCTGGTGCTTAGGTAACGTACAAGTTTGGCAAATTGAGAATCTAATGCCTAAGTGTCTGGAGCTTGCAAAACAGTGATCCCGTCTAGTAATCTAAATTTTATTTCTGTGTCTAACCTCATGATGCAGTGAGCAGCCAGGCTAGGATTGGAGAGTGAGAAGCCTTCCAGCTCTAAGCATGCTCTTGAAGCATCCTGTGTCCTTCCAGTACTCTATTTAACAATGAGGAAAGTGAGCCCCAACTCAGGGAGATCAAAGTTGCCTGTAAGGAAGACAATGCAGGAAAACCCAAAGAGTGCAGAAGTCACTAGTTTCTTATTCTCTGAAGACTGTCTTTAAACAAATAAACACGATGTCATCTTTGTAGAAGCATCAAAGGTTTAATTGAAATCAATTCATAGAACTCATAGCTGTCTCAGTCTTCCATATTTATTGGCACTGAGTAGTGTAAGCATTCCTAAAAGTGCTTAATTACTTTTTTTACCCCACTATGATGTATTTGAATACATTTCATAGTTTGTTTTATATTCTGTTTCCTAGTAGAGTTTTTGTAATTCACATTCCTTGACGTCCTTATCCTTAATCTTATTTTTAAGTGTTCTCTCCCTTGAGATGGATCTTAAACCAATGGACATTTAACCTATATGTTCAATATCACCTAACGACTTATAAATCCTCCATTTTCACAAATTATGTAATTACAGCATTTATTTATTCATTTAAACACTCAACAAACATTTATTCAACTCCTGGTATAAGCCGGATATAATCTAGACTGTTCTAGTTTATCAGCAAGTTTTAATCAATGCAGTCCAAATACATGAAATCTCACAATGAAAACATCCATATTCAGAAATAAAAAAATTTACTAACTCCAGGAGTAGAATAATAAAAATATCTAAATGTCAGTAATATGGGAGTATCTTATTTTGTTCTTTTTATTTTTCCCCCTAAGTTTTCCACAGGAAACATTATACTTTTAAAATGAGAATAAACAGATTACATTGAAAATACATACATTTTCTGATTTAATTGTAAATAGGTTGGCATCGATTTTACAAATTTAACAGACTTCTACTTCCTCCTCCCCTGAAAACATCCCGCTTACCCAAAAGGCCTCATGGTCCTGGATGTAATTTAATCCTTTTTATTTCTGGTTCTCACTTTGAGGCTGGAAAAAATTCATATTTTTAAAGCAACTTTTCTTCTTGAGTTTAAGATGTAGCATACTGCTATAGAAAGAGTCACGAGTCAGAAAGACCAGAGTTGAAAGTCATCTCTACCTCAGCTAGTAATAACTTGGAGACGTTATTGCATCCCTCCCAGTCCTAGTTTCCTTGTGAGTAACTAGGCGGTCAGTAAATCCTTCATACTTTTCAGAGAGGATAAAATGTGGTAAGATATGATAAAATGTCTGTCCCATAATAGGAGAACTCCAGAAAAAAGTTTCCTTCCCACTCTAATTCCACATTGGTATTGGAAGCTGAGGCCCAGACAAATGACAATGTTTTGGCAATGTCAGTGGCTGAGCCAAGCTTGAACTCACGCCTTCTCACACGGGTTCAGCTCTCTTGTCATGGACGTCACGCTGATTTTTCTAGTGCTAGTCAGTTATCAGAATAATCCCAAATGACATTTCCACACTCTTTGCCTTATTTATTTCTACGCAGTTTAAATAACACCGAATAATAAATCACTTATTCCTTAACATTGACAATTCTGTTCATTTGACATTAGCTTACTACCCAATTGCCTTTTATTTGGCAAAGTGGTTGCTTTATATCCCTGCCTACCTCCCAAGGATCCAGTGACTTCTCAAGTGAAGAAAGGAAATAATCTAGTCCACAAATCACAGAGACAAGAGCTCACTCCGGTTGCTTTATGCTAAGCCACTTGGTAGAACAAAAGTGCTAAAAATCATGCAGCTCATGTTCACTTAATTCTTAGGCTGCTCTCACTTCTTCCAGCACTACTTCTCTTGGAATAAGACTTAGAAATTCAGTAGGGACACCATGCTAGGACATGAAGAAAGGTGTGATAATGAGCCATGTGTCAAGCAGGAAGCCAGTTCCAGTACACTACTTTAGCATAAGTTTTCTACAGATATAATTGACTTACCAGAAAGCACTATGGGCCCAATTACAAAAGTATGTTTATTTGCGATAACTCGTAATTTTTTGCGAAGAACAAACACTTGGGAATTATTATCAAAATAGATCAGATTGTCAGCCTTCTCCTACAAACGATGAAATAGGTTAATAGGTGTATAAAGCTAGAAAGGATCTTAGAAATTTCTTATTCGAACTTTCTGTTTTATTGCAGGGGAAGTTTCTATAGGTTGAACCAAGGCCCTGACAAATTGACATGTTTTTTCAAGGTCAGTGGTTGAGAGAAGCTTGAATATGTGCCTTCCAGTACCAGTTCAGCCCTCTGTTGTGTATGTCCCACTGATTTTCCCAAGGCTGGTCAGATATGAGAAGAATTACCAATGACACTTCCACTTACTCTATGCTTCATAGCTCATATTTATATGCAGCTTAAATAGCATCAGAGAAAGTACTTATTCCTTGACATTCATTTTTCAACAAATAATTAATAATCCCTTTTATATAATACACATTCATAGTGGAGAGGTAGATTTAACTAATGAATCCAACACCCTCCTATTGAGGAAGCGAGGGATTTCTTATCCTATAAAGTAGATTATGGAGTTAAGCTTTACCCAGGGATGAAAAGGCAGGGGTGGGGGGTGCATTTTCTGTTCTGATAAACAATGACACAAAATATCTCTGGCTCTCTCTACAGGAGAGTTTGTAATTATTTCCAGGAAGTTAGTCATAGCACTTGATTATGGGGAAGAGCATGTTAAAAAGGAGAATACTTCCATCTTGAAATTTGATGTTTACTTCAACGTTCTGGAATATGCCCAAGCAAGGGGTTTGCTTTCCTTCAGCTCAGGCTCCTGATTGGATAAAAGGGACTTCCCAGTGACTCATCACATCAAACTTATCTTGAGTTGTATAAGCAATGAATATAGAGAATGGAACAACATTTGAGAAAGAAATGATTAGAAAGAATTACAAGTAAATATATGAGTATATGGAGAAAAAAGTTAAACTTACCAACCATTTGGAAACATATCTTGTGTTACTTAATGTTCTGCCTATAATATAGACATATGATTAAAGACAAATCATAAATGTTATAGATTTTGTAATCTAGCCCACGGTATCTACTTGTAAACACCAAATAACCACTGACTATAACTAGTCAGAATTCAGCGCCTCCTTCTCGTTTTGGAATAACATTTTTTGGGGGATTATAGCATAGTGTTTTGATATGAAGAGGAAACATATCACTTCCAGACGCTTTCAGTTTGCCAAATATATTATCTACATGAGCCTCAGTTTCTCTCACTTTCAAATGGGAAAATAATAGGCTGTATGTACCATCTTATAATGCATAGAGGTGTTCTGAGGATCAACTAAGATGATACATATAAAAGGAGTTGGCAAATGAAAACTGAGTTATATAAACAACAGCTATTATTAGTATCCTGGTCTTTAACCACTCCATTAACTTACTTTGTAATGAATGCTTTGTAATGGACTCCATATGCAAGTCTCAGACTTCCCATTAGAACTGAGGCTCTTTGAGAACACAGCTCATTCATACTCAGATCCTGCATCATCTGGTAGTTTGTGTAAACTTTCGTTTCTCTTTCAGATGCACATCCCCTTTAAGGGAGTTTCTCTCTCTCTCCTTGGTAGAAGATGCTCCTCAGAATGGCTGAATGGGCTTTTAGAAAGGGCTTGAGCTCATTCTTCTCAGGGACTCTGCAATTCAATTTTAGCCTCAAGTGTTGATGGAAAAGGTCACAGAGTTCAAGCCACTCTTCAGTGGAAATGAAACTGGAGAAGGGCAGGAAGCCAAAAATACTTCCCTTTCTAAGTAGTGTTTGGGGACATGGACTCCAGAGCTGCAAGTGCCCACTCATCCTTCTCTTGCTCCAGGCCCTTCTCAGCACCCCCTCTCCAGCCCTCATGGGGGCATGAGGGTCTTGCTGTAGGAAAGCAGAATTGCCCTTTCCTGACACCAGGCTCAGCAACCAGGCATAGTCCTCTGTGTCCTTAGGGTCCTCCTCAATTTGCAGTTGATGCACCTCAGGAAGCCAGCTGTGGATAGCAAAGGGACAGCACATGTTTTGTTTAGCGGAAGGACTTGTACCAAATGCTATTAATTGAACCATCTCTTAATTGAATGCTTCCCTTGTCTGCAAAGGAGGAGTACTGGGCAGTAGGAAGAAAGTGTTTCTGTGATAAAGGCAATATATTCTTACATATATTGAATAGCTTCTGAAACACATTTTGGAATCTCTTTGTTAAAATCTTTGCAAACAGAAGCTGTTATACTTGTCTTATTTTAAATAGTATATTTATTGCAAATAAAAATTTCTAGTCTATTATAGCTTACAATTTAAATATTTACAATTATGATTGATGTGAAGATTTATGTTGCTACAAATTACTTTTTCTTTTTCATTTCTGATCTATTTCAGTAAGTATCCAAAAATCAGAAGAACCTCTACCTCGAATTTCTCAACCTTGTTAGGCTTACATGAGTTGGAAGTTCAATTTAGAATCCATTTGCAGTTTGGTAAAATTTTGTTTTTCACTTATATTTTTCATTCATAGACTGTGAATTTATGTGCTTTCCCAGTGTAATCAGGGGAGTTATAAGCCATTAAAGTCAACCAATGATCTGACTGTACTGTGTTGCACGCTATTCTAGTAGGTGCTCCATAAACTGTGATGGAAAACTGAATGAAATTCTAAGCTTGCTACCATGACAGACAAGGCCCTCTCTGTTTCTGGCTCAACCTAGATCCTCAGCTTTATTTTCTCTCTCTGACTCCCACAATTATGTTAACATTAAAGTTTTGTTTACAGTTTTCTCCATACCCAAAGTATTTCATGTCTCTCTAAATTTATTCTGTTCCTTTTGCTTGGGTTGACCTATCTCCACTTCCTCATCTAACTGACTCTCCTTCATCTTGAGAATTCAATTGATAACATTGACATAGAGAGTCTTCTTGACAATTCTCTCCAGCTTCTGTCTCATTAAACTCTTCTTAAACCATTTTATAGCACCCTGAACAAATCTCTATTATAGCATATTTCAAATGACATTGAAATTATCTCTTTTTCCATGTCTGTGTCTTCCACTATGAACTCCTCAAGGAGAGGGAGGTTATTGTGGTATTATGGCTTGAACCATGTCCCTACCCAAAAGATATGTTCAAGTCCTAGCCCTGGTATCTGTGAAGGACAGCTTATTTGAAAATAAGGATTTTGGAAATATAATTAAGATGTAAGTTAAGATGAGGTCATGCTAAAGTAAAGTAGGCCCTTAATCCAATATGACAAGTGTCTTTATTAGAAGAGAAGAGACACAGTGACAGAGACATACAGGGAGAAGATGGTCATGCCTAATAGAGGCAGAGATTGGGTGGTACAACCATAAGCCCAGGAATGCCAAAGGTTGCTAGCAACAACCAGAAGATAGGAAGAGGCAGGGAAGGTTCTCCCCTAGAGCCTTGAAAGAGAAAGAAGCCATGCCAACTTCTTGTTCTCAGACTTTCAACCTCCAGGACTGTGAGAGAATCAATTTCTATGTAAGCCACTAGGTTTCTGGTATATTGTTGTAGCAGCTTAGGACACTAAGAGATCGTTGTCTTATTTAATACCATTTTGAAGGGTTAACATAATTCTTGCCACTTAGTAGACAGTGAAGTGATTTGTAAATAAGTCTGAAAACACCTAGAATGTTCTACTGCTTCCCCAACCCTTTATTCAGCAATCACTGAAATCCTACCCAGCCTGGAAGGCTGGGAACCTTTCTCTTATCAATGCAGTCCTTTCTCCTCTGGATTCTTGAACCATTTTATTTTTATAATAATTTTAATCTTAGATATTCCAGTATAGTGCAGTACATAGCTTGCCTCCCCCAAGACTTCACATATTTTAAGTTCTGGAGGAAACTCTATCTTGGCTATCCAGCATTACTTACATATGAATCACTTTACATGTAATATGTAATACAATCATAACTACTTTCTGCATTGTCCACATTTTCAAAAGGGAATTGGAAAAATGAAACTCAAATTGATGAAACAACTCACCCAAGACATCAGGAAAGGAAGTGGCAGATTTGGGATTTAAACCAGGCTTAGGTGATCTCAGAACGTATTCCTTCCACTTCTGCCTCTTAGTAAGATTGGAGAGAGGTAACCATTGACTGAAATCCTCAGTTGTCCTCGCTGTCACTGAAGAAGAGATCTGAGATTTTGACCAGCATCAGGAACTGAGCATACAGATGTGTGGGGCACGCGGACCCTGTCAACCTGGGGAGCTGGGAACCAGAGCAAGCAGCTCACCCACCCAGAGTTCCCTGGCGATGAGGGCCAGTCTCTCCTGCTTCCCGTGGAATGGCTCACTCAAGTGCAATTGCCCAAAATAGTAATTCAACTTGTATTATGTGCAGGTTGGATTTTATTTGTAAAGGGTAGCAGAGCTGAGGAAGTTACTAATATATTGTCTTCATGGTCTTTGCAGTCATTATTCTCTGATGTCTCTGGCATATGCTTGGAGACATATGATTGGAGAGGGAGACTTTCTTTATGAAAACCTGGAATTCCTAAGATGTAAGGAAAACAGACAAATGTTATCAAATTCTGTCCTTCTAAAGTAAGACCATGTGCCAGAAAACATTTCGTAAACTTTTAAGAACTACATCAAAAGCTATTGTCATTGCTTTAGAAATATGTACGTGGAATTCCTTGTTAATTTCTATAGAACCAAGAGTGGTTCTTTCTCATCATCTTAATTTAATTACTCTAAATCTATTTTTATTATGTCACTGGTAATTGTGTTATCATAGTATCTTAGTCAACTTGGGCTATACAACAAAATACCATAAACTCTGAATCAGACAAGAGGCATATTTCCCATAGTTTTGAATCTGGATGTCCAAGATCAAGGTACTGGCAGATTTGGTTCCTGGGAAGGAAATTTTACTGGCTGAGAGACAGCCACCTTCTCACTGTGTCCTAATAGGATAGAAACCCAGGGAGAGCACACTCTTCTTCCCTTTTTTTTTTTTCCCTTCTAAGGACACTAATCCCATCATGGAGGTCCTGCCCTCAAGACCTTGTTTAATTCTAATTATCTTCCAAAGGTCTCACCTGCAAATGCAGCACTTTGAGGTTAGGGCTCCCACGTGTGCATTGGTAGATGAGTGGGGCACAAACATTCAGTTACAACAGTTATTATGTGATTGGAAATAATAGCTTTTGTTCTACTAACAAAATCCTAGCTATTTCATGAGTTGGAGAGCAGATAATGCAGAATGCTTAATTCTGAATATATCCAGGGGCACAAAATGTTTGTTTTGTTATTCTAAAACTGTAAACATATTTTAAAAGTCAATGTGGTGGGAAACATAAGTTTTATTTCCGGTCCCAGCACTTAACAACCATGTGACTTTAAATAGGTTACTTAACATCTTTAAAGGGCCTGGCCAAATTTTGGATAATTTGCACATCAAGATAAATAATGATAGTAAGGAATTATAGCTCATTTAATAAAACAGGAATCCAGGTATCTTCAGTGATATAAATGAATAAATAAATGAGGAGCTAAAAGGCTCTATGTTATCATAACATAATAAATATAAATAAGATGATTGAGTTAAAAAGTCATTTGACAGTTATTGAAATGATTTAAGTAAGAAACATCAATGGATGCTAAAACATAAGGATAGAAATGAAATGTGAAACAGGATTTTGCATGGTCTTAAAGGATCTTCTGACAAGATATGCATTTATTTACAAAGGTTAAAAAAAGTAAGTTTAGAATAGAGAAAACTAGCCAAAACCATGTGATCGAAACTAATATCAGCAGTAATGGAACATATTGGTGTCATGTGCCACTGGGTGAGAGGAAATGAGAACATAGCTATGATATTCTGGCCCAAAATGCATAGCCTGGGCCTCATCATGGGAAGACTTTGGACAAACCCAAAGGCAGAGACATTCTACCAAATAATTGGTCTGTAATTGTCAAAAATATCAAGGTCATAAAAGTCAAGAAAGGACTGAGCTCCAGGTCAAAGGAGATCAGAAAAACATGACAATTTGTAGCAACTTGAGATACCAGTTTGGATCTTTTTTGCCTTAAACGAATGTTATTGGGACAATTGGTGGAACTTCGGTGGGATCCCTGTGTAAGTAGAGATACAGCAGTTCTTTGCACTCATCTTACAACCTTTCTTTTTTTTCCACCTTCAAATTGTTTCCAATAAAAAGTAAAAAAAGAAAAAAATTAGGGGAAGATAATTAACAACTTGAATTCTGGAAATAACTCCATGTTGTGACAGGAGGAGAAGTTCTAAAAAGGATATTGAATTGAAAATTAGATTTCATATGAATTTGGAGAGACTTTTAGTTACCGTTGTTATATTTCAGAATAGGGGAAGATATGCTTGTTCTTGATAGATTAATGCTAGTGCTTGGGAAAAAAATCTCAAAAGCTCAAAATGGCCTGTTGCTTTGATCTTCTAAATCATGGTGTTATTTAGAGGAAGCTGGAAAGCAAATGAAATTTTATTCGATCACGTACATGATACATTTAATTATAGGCATAATTTAGAGGATACATGAAAGCATTCTGTTGGTGTCTTTTGTTTCTTCCATGATAAGAACAAGGGAATTGTTTTGTGTACGGGGCAGCGGATATGTTTTTTTTCCAGAGGATAATGCAATTTAGAGGCTCTGTGTGTTTTAAGTGTTTCTCAGAGCTGATTAAAGCCTTGCTCTTGGATTGGAAAGCTAATGCTCATCTGTGTAATGAATGTCCTTTCATTGCATGAAAGAAGGACTTCTTCTTAAGTAGAAGTTAAGAGTTGTGACAGGATCACACAAAGACAGGTGGCAGCCTGCCTATGATTGGGGAGGAGCTAAAGGCCAAGGCTTGGCCTTTCAAGTTTGAGGGACATTTCCAGACTTACTGAAAAGTGAAATTGCCTTGTGCTTTAAGCTATCAAATTCAAAATTCCTTCTCGGAAGTGTGTGTATATTAATCTCCATTTTATCCCAGTTACCTCGAGCAGCATCAGTAAATAACTGATGTATAAGTTGAGACCAGACTAAATGAATAACAATGGAGAATTGAAATAATGATCATCCTCTCTTAGTGATGATTATTTCTCCCTTCTCTTCTTGCATTTTCACCTTTGTGGAGCAGAAGTCAACACACTAGCACTCCTGGGCCAAATCTTGCCTGCAGCCTCCTTTTGTAGGAAAGGTTTTGTGGGAACACAGCCTTGGCCCCGTTTCCGCCTTGTCTGTGGCCACTCTTGTGCTGTGATAGCAGAGCGGGGTACTTAAAGCACAGACTGCGCAATCCATCACCGTGCAGTGTTTACTGTCTATCTCTTTACAAATAAACGTTTGCCGACCCCTGTTCTGGAGACCGATTATATGCTTAAAGTTTAAATAATGGCAAAGTTCAAGAGAGAGAAGCTGATGGGGTTTGCTTCCAGGATATGATTCATAATAATGATTTCAGCTTAGAGACCCTTGAAGACAACTCACCCGTATTTCTGTTTGTGCTTCTTGCTCTGTGTTAGGAAAACAGAATCCTCTCTGGGAATTTCAAAATAAGAAAAATGAAACATAGTTGTTAGTTATAATTATTTACAAAGTTGTTCGAAGGACTGGAGGGCCACAAATGAGGTCACAAGGTGATTAATGCGGGAAACTATTAAGACTACCCTTAAAGCTACAGAAGAAACAGAGTGATGTTCTGCGGAGTCCACCACTGACTTTGAAGTTGTTGGCATCTGGCTGCCTGAGTAGGAGCCCAGGGCTGCACCTCTGCCAGCCAGCACTGCTGATCCACTGCTGCAGGGGCCACCAAAGGATGGGAAAACATTCTTCTCCTTCTTCCCACTTTCCACACTCCCATGAATGCCCCTCAGTGGCATAAATCAATAGGGAGCTAGTTGTAAGGGTGTCTTACAGATGCAGTTTATAGACATCTAGCCCCAGGAGCAGAGAGGAGTGATAGGAACAACGGACTCTGAAGTTCACGGGCAGCAGAAACTATCTGCCAAAGGCTCATGGTGTATACCCAGCTTGATCATCAAGTTTGTATTCCCATAAGAAGTTTCTTAAGTAGTGATGGAAATGATGGTGAGAAGTGCCACAGAAAAGTGTCATGAGACAAAACAGTGTATATAGTTAAAGCCTTGAGAAGGAGTGTGAGAAGTTGAGGATATGACATACTTTGCTTGAAAAGATGATGGGCAGAGAGGAGCACTCCTTGTGAAAGCTGGAGAGGGGGAGAATCATGAAGACCCCTAAGCCTCATGTAAAAAGTGGCAGCGTAAACAAAAGTAAATATCATTATGAGATTTAACCAAGTTTATCCATTCTAGGTGTAATACACTTCATTGGAAGAGTCAGATTCCAGCCCCTTTGACAAAGTATCTATGAAAGGGACTGCAGGGAAGTTTCCATTTTGATCATGATTCAGATTGATTAACAGTGGCTGCCTACAGATCTGAATTGTGACGTATTGTGAGCAACCTCCAGATTCCCTGGGAAAGGGTATCATGACTGATTTGTGATGACTGCCACCAGCATAGGAGTGGCACAGTATGTCAAATGTTTGCTAACATGATTTAAATTATACATACATACATATATATAAAAACATACGTACATACATACATACATGGCTGCGGGTAATCTTTAATCTAGGACTTTCCAAACACAACAAAAGGATTTGTTGAGATTAAATGCTATGATTAGGTAGTCTTCATTACATACTTTTCTAGAAAATAAAATAAGGACCCACAGTAGACTACCACACTCACCTCCAATTGTGCTTAATTAAGAAACGGTGATGATGGCAGTAAGTGTAGCTAAGGGAATCATTTTTGGCTGTTCTGACTCAGGCATGCTTCTCTGAGTTCTGTGTTGCCTGAGCTGGATGTGTTGTTGCTCTGGGACACTTCTTAAAAGTTGTTTGTAGTGAGCATTAATTTCCACCCTAAAAACCATATGAGACATAAATGTGCCTTTAATTTTTAAATATATTAATTTAATTTCTATATTGTTTCAACTCCATATGCAATTGTAGATGGAAAAATAAAACTAAGTCAGTTAAGAGCATCACCTCACGTTTCCCTGTGGGTGGATTTTGGAATAACAAGGAGGTTGCAGTGTCTTGTAGCGGCTAATCTTATTTAATATTTAATGAACCCTTCATTGTTGTGTCTTATCTACAAATCCTCTTTAAGTCTTGGGAGTATACAGTGAGTTGACTGATTCTATGCCATGCCAAAGGGTAAAAAACTGGGGGGAGTCTATCAAGCCCTGCCAAATACACAGCTACTTTTCTTCATCTGGTTTCTTCTTATGACTCTAGAGCATCAACTGACAAACCAAACACACATTCGCACAGCTCTGCTCCATAAATCTATCTTGATCTTTTATCTCTTTCACAAAGGTGGCTGAAAAGGAAACAGAACCCCAGGGACCCATCTCCCTCTGCACCCTCCTTAATTACCCATCCGTGGAAGCTGGAGCATGTTGCCTATGCGGGGTGAAGTGAGAGTAGGGTAAAGGTGAAGAAAACCGTGACTTCAACAGTATTTTCATTGTATCTGCTTCTGTAGTTACTGAAAAAAAAAAGCCTTAAATTATTGACCTTTTATATGTTAATGCAGGCCTGACAATTGTGTGGTTTTTCAGATCTTTCTGAGAATCAGTTCTTCTCTAGGAAAGAGGTGCTCACTCTCTTATTTCCCTTTTTGGTTTTCCTGCCACACAAAGTGAAATAATTTAAGGAATGACCTAGGAGGACTACATTCTGTAGATGAAGAAGTGAATAAATCAACTTGATGCAAAATTCTCATAGCTGATGCACTGCACAGTAAGTCACAAACCAAAGCTTTTGGCTGTGAGGTCAGGACCCTTATCTCCAGCGCGGTGCTTCTCCAAATGTGCTGAGCATGGAAACCGTGGGGGTAAATGGCTTGAACTTTGCAAAAGAAGGTCTATAAATAGCCAGTGGTACATCACTAGCCATCAGGTTAATTAGTCTCCAGAGACATGCGAATAAATCCCATCATGTTATGCCATTCCACACTCACTAGTAGGGCAAAAATCTAAAATACTATAAATACCAAATGTTGGTGAGGATGTGGAGCAACTGAAACTCACACATTGCTGGCAGAAATATAAACACTCTTTGGCAGTATCAGATAAATTCAAATATATACTTCTTACATGACCCACCAATTTGACTCCTAGGTAGTTATACAAGAGAAATAAGACCATATGCCCACAAAAAATAATTTAAGAATGTTCATAACATCTTTATTCATAATAGTCCCAAACTTGAAACAGCCAGTACATTCATGAATAGGAAAATGGATAAAAATTTTAGTATATTCATGCTCTAGGTTACTATTCAAGAAAACAAATTACTGATACCTGTAACATAGCTGAATCTCAAACATATAATGTAAAAAGCAGGCCACACACACATACACACACACTCTGTATATTCCATTTACATGAATCCTCAGACCAGGGATATTATAACGTATGGTGACAGCAGGGAGAAAGAGGTTATCTCTGGACAGAGGTGGCGGACTAGGAAGGGGCATGAGACAACTTCACCAGGTGATGAAAATGTTTCATATTATGTTTTTGGTCATGATTAATCCAAATTAGTAAACTCTCATCAGACTCAACACCTAAGATTGTACATTTTATTTTGTGTAAATTACACATACTATCGTAAATAAATAAATATATAAATATATATATATATATATAAATTAAGTAAATATAATAGTGCTGAAAATGTAAGGTTCTAAAATAAATCAAGAGAGAATTACAAATATATTTCTTAGTTTGGCCAATCAGGGATTCTAACCAGATAAGTCTGAGCCAAGCCAAGGAGTCTGTCTATTAATTAGACCCCCTGGGGTGATTCTGTGCTTTGAGAAATATTAACTTTTCTGCCAAGATATATTTTTACACTATTTTTAATAAACTTCTCTTCGACTGCCAATTTTCTACTTCCATAATATCATGTAACTTTTCTCCACATTTCAGCATTGGTGCTGGTATGAAACAATCCTCTCCTGCCATCTGAATATCTGCATTTTTGTTTCTCTGGCTTCTTAATTAGCTTTGATTCTGTGAAATCTTATAAAATATTTAAACCTCTTAATTAAAACACTGGTGGGAACCAGGTTTCTCTTTGGGGCAGATATTTGCTTTTGGCCAGAAACCCACGTACCTATCCTACACAAATAGTCTTTTCTCAAGTATTTGCTCTTCAGCTGGAAAGGATAAATGAAAAACACATTGCCTTGGGGCACAGTGCCTGCTGAAGAATGTTGCCCATAATAAATGTTTGATAAACAGAGTTGACTTGAGTTGGAATGGATAGGAAAAAAGAAAGGAAGAAATGGAGAAAGGGAGGGAAGAAAGGAAGAAAGAAAGAAAATAAAGGAAGGAAGGATGAAAAGAGAAGGAAAGGAAAGGGTAAAGAAGAGAAGAAAAGAAAAAAGAAAAGAAAAAGAGGAAAAAAGAAAAGAAAAACGCACTCTGAAAGATCATGAGCTTGAAAACATTTCAAGTGAATGAAGACCTTTGAGACTATTATGAATCTGGCACAATGTAGCTACTTTGTTTTTTTATATAATCCCCATATTTACTTTATAAAGTAGGTACATATTATCCCCATTTTACAGATAAGAAAGAGACTTGAAGTGGTTTGGTGGCCAACTTCAAACAAGTATTACGTTAGTCATATTTTTCAAGTTTTAAGAGGCAGACACGAACAACCAAAACTCTTTCAGAGGTTTATATCAATAAACGTTTGTTTTTTCTGGGTCAACCTTGGCTCTATTTCATATGTCTTCATATTGCAGAACCAAAGCTAAAAGAGGAAACCCTGAAATAGGACTATGGGAGAGGTCACAAGTCAACCACACAGTGGCTTTTAAATCTCTGCTCCACCATTCCATCTGCTCTCCTCCCACCAGCAAGGGGTGAGAAGGTTCAATCACCCTATGAGGAATGATAGTAAGGACACTAGGTGTTATGGCCTATTTGTGCCCCTCCAAAATTCCTATGTTGAAATCTAATTCCCATTGTGGTGGTATTAAGAGGTGACAACTTTGGGAGATAATTAGGTCATGAGGGAAGAGCCCTTATGAATGGAGTTAGTGCCCTTACAAAAGAGACCTCAGAGAGCCCTCCTGCACTTTTTTCCTGCCACGTGAGGGTACAAGGAAGAAAGGACAGTCTGCCACCCAGAAGAAGGTCCTCACCAGAATCTGACCATGCTGGCATCCTGACATCAGACTTTTAACTTCCCAGAGTTGTTAGAAATAAATTTCTGTGGTTAATAAGCCCTTCTATAACAATCTGTGATATTCTGTTATAGAAGCCTGAGCTGACTAAGATGCTTAGGGAAAATAAAATAAAATCTACCAACAATGGAAATTGACAAAACCAAACTTCAGATTCAGATTTGTCTGATATTAAGGTCTTTTTTCCTTCCACTAAGAATATTCATTCATTCATCTATCCACTAATTCATTATTTTTGAGCTATTGGTAGCGTGTGCAGTGGCTAAGAAGATGAGATTTGAATCCAGGAAAAACTAACTCTGAATCTCATCTCTTTCACTTATTAGCTATGGAATAACTAGAATTATATTCAACCTCATCATGGTGGTGAAATTTTAAATACGTATTCTAGAAAGCATGACATGCATTCAAATTCCATTTGCACAATTGTGAGATCTCATAGCCAAAGCCTGATCCACGTGGATCCCTGGAATTTTCCTTTATTCTTCTGGAATTTTCTCTGGTTCCTAGGGATCCCAAATTTTAGGGTTCTAGAGATTCAGAGAATGTTACCTAAACAATTTTGGAAACTGGTTTTATCTTGATACCTAAACACATTAAACAAACTACTATTTACCAGAAACATTATTTCATATCAAAAGCAAAAATGATAAAAAATACATTTAAAATTCTTCAGAATGCAGAAAAATAAAAAAAACATGAAAATACATGTAAATGTATTTCATATTGTCTTGCTTACAGTTGTTTTTTTTAATAGCTAGTTCCTCAGCTAGAAATGCTTGTTTTTTTAAATTACATTAGTGCCAAAAATATTGACATAGGTATGATGACAAAAATTAAATTTAAATTCTTAATATTGTTTCACTCATTTTGGAACATATGGAAAACTGAAAGAAGAAAAAACATAATGTCTTCTCGCCTAAACTTCTCCCACCTATTGACCCACAAAGAAGACAGGTCAAATGTCTGCTGAGGTTGCAGGAAAGTATTTAGGAGAGTATTAGCTTGTGGCCACGATTTCCTAAAAACGGGCAGCCAAGAATACAATGGAAAAAGTCCAGCCATTGTTAATATAACAAGACCGGTTCCAGTGACATCCATGTAACCTGGCAGCCAAGGAGAGTGGACTGGAATGCACATGTGTGAACAATGACAACTTCACTGTACCAGTCAGTGGGGGCAGTAGATGCTGTTGAGTGAGCATGTGTACTGTGTAGCTGTCACATTCAAAATAACTGAGTGAGTAGAGCAACAAATCGGCATCAAACTTTGTGGTAAGCTTGAACATTCCCCCATGGAAACTATTCAGATGGTTCAGAAGGCCACACCTATGGCCAACTGGTTACTGAAAGCTTCATCATGACAATGCACCTGCTCATGCATAACTTCTCAAACAGAGCTTTTTGGTGAAACATCAAATCACCCAGGTGACTAAGCCCCCCCTGCAGCCCAGATTTGGTGCCCTGCGACTTCTGGCTTTTCCCAAAACCAAAATCGCCTTTGAAAAGGAAGAGATTTCAGACTATCATTGAGATTCAGGAAAATACGGTGGAGCAGCTGATAATGATTGGGAGAACTGTGTGAGGTCCCAAGGTGCTTACTTTTAATGGGACTGAGGTGTCATTGACCTATGTACAATATTTCTTATATCTTCTTCAATAAATGTCTCTATTTTTCATATTACATGGCTGGATACCTTCTGGACAGGCCTCATATGTCTGAGGTTGATGCTGGAGACTCAACACTTTACTGTGGACTAAAATAATCTGAGGACCAATATTGTAGAAAAATATAAGAGCTGAAGAAGCCACCACTTGTAATGGTGGATTAGGTTGTCCTTAGGTCTGATTCATTTAGATCAAAGATTTTATTGAGTATCATATATTATTTCTAGGCTGTGGGAAGGTAATAGCACACAAGAGAGGCATCAGGCTTTGTAGAACCTAGTGATGGGCAACAGCCCCCGTTGAGCACCAGGGCTCATATGTGACCTTCATAGTGTTTTCCAATGAGGCCATGAAACACCCCAGCATACTGCAGCCATGCCTGGTCAGCCTTCCTTTCCTTCTTTATTAATGGAGCAAAGGGCTAACAGTAGAACTATTAGGCTACAACATGATGTTGCTTATTTAAACCCTGCTCTGTGACTTAAAAACATGTGACTTTGTATAAATCTGACTCTGCCAGTCTTCTGTTAAAATCCTTCCTTTGGCAACTCCACACCCTAGTGTGCAAAGCTCTGCAGGACCTGTCCTTTGACCAAGCTCACACAGCACCACTTAGCATTCTCCAGACACATTAATCTTTTTTCAGTTACTTCAATTGACCAGACTTTGTCATGTTTCAGGATATTTGCTCATATTCTTCTCTTACCCTGGAATACTCTTTTCTCCACTTTACACCTGGATAACTTCTGTTTGTCCTTTAGAGCTAAGTTTAAATGCCTGTTCTTCTTACCTGTCTTTCCTGGCTCAACAGATCCCATTTCATCCAATTAGTTATTTTCTTAAAGCATCTTCTTTTTATTTCCACTGTGCCCTGATGACAGGCAACAAGCTTAAATTGAATTCTTTCCCTATATAATTGGCTCCTGGGTCTATTATGCATCAGGGGAAATTCAGTTTTGAATCATGACCATTAACTCCACCATTAGCACTATTATCAGTATTGTGACCAAAGCTAACTTTACTGAAAGCTTCCTTCATGCCGGAAGATGGGCCACATATATCAAATGGGTTACTTTCTTTGATCCCACAGTGAATTTATACAACAGTTATTATCATTATCCCTGTTTTAAAGATAAGAAAACTGAGGCTCAGAGAATTTCATTAAGTCATTCAATGCCTTAAAGCTAGGAAGAGGTATGGCAAGGGTTTGAAGTCATGAGTCTGATGCCAGCATCTGTGTTCTTCAGTACTGTACTGCCATTAAGACAAGTTATGCTTAGCAGTCAAGATAGAGACTCCAGGGTGCAGGCTACTCATTTGATTCCAAACCCTTCAAGACAGGGAGACCGGGGGGGCTACTGGCTTATATCCTGGCCTTCTCTGGGTTGGCTAAGTAATTGAGAAGTCTTTGGTCTACTGGAGAACTTATCACTGAAAGAGTAAAATTAGAGCAAGAAAAACAAGCCAGAGACTGACATGTCAGGTGGCAATAGGTAAAAACTGCCAATTACAGAGAAAACTCTTACCTCCAAGTCATCCTATTTCATCCCCTTACCATCCTCACTCACGAGAAATAATTTCTTAGAACCCGAATTGGCCTCCCTGTAGTTTATAGCCATTGACCATGATAAGTGGTTTTCATCAGATTTCAGGGCAATTATTATCTTTATTTCTTAGTCCACCTTGAAGGTCCCATTGATGAAGAGAGAGTCCCTTTATTATTTCAATAATATTAATGGTATTTGATTAATGCTTCAGTTGTTCAAAGCACTTTTTGCTCTGTTCATTCATTTGATCCTCACAGCAACCCCTCTGCAGGGCAGACATTACTGTCAGCAATTTGTAGAGGAGAATACTGAAGAACAAAAGACTGAATGGCTTACACAAGTTAGCATATGGTGCGCGCAGCAGAGCTAAGGTTAGCTTTCCCTCTAAAATCACCCAGGCCCTCCAAAGAGACCATTTCAAAGTCATTTGATCCTTATTTCTCTGGTTGCTTCTTGGTGCCCAGTGAGAGAAGGGTTGAGCCTGGCCAGGAGAGGGCAAGATTCTTCTCATCCACACAGAACTTACTGTCCTGGTTAGGCGGACAGTGACAGCAGCATAATTTCTCAGGAAAAGGGCAGACTAATGGAAAATAAGTCATACGTATCATCAAATCCAAGGCCTGACATTTGCCAAGGACAATGGTTTCATCATAAAAGTCTCAGGCTTTTTGGAGCCTTTCAATTAAGCACCCACAAGACATTCTGCTTCCTTACCAAGGAGGGGGAAAAGAAAGAATAACAAAGTGAGTATATGTGTGCGGGGATGGGTAGGGGTGGGGAGTGGGGACGGCAGATGACAAGAGGAAGACCAAAGGAGACATTCCTGTGGTCAGGAGTAAATTGAGCTCCTAATTCTTTGTGATCAGTTAGTAGGATTAAGAGTTCAAAAGGGCAGGTCATACAAGGTCACAAGGTCAACCTGGGTCTTGCCGGGATGTGACCCAGGAAATGCTGGCAGGCTGGGCCCCCATACCTTCCCCAGCAGGCCTCCAATTAGGATTTAATGGCCAAATGTGGAATGTGTTAGGAGTTCAGAGCAGAAAGTCTGTTCAAAGCAGCCGGATCATTTTAGCTGAGTAGAAAAACATTCCATGGTCAGTTTTCTCCTGAACTTGCTGATGGTGGAGGGGGCTTCGCTAGTAGCAGAGACTTACAAAGCCTCATGTGCAAGTAGCCTCAGCATAACCCCCCAGTTTTCCTTGAAGATGATGCAAAAAAGAATCAGCAGATCCCTGGCTCTATTTGGCATTTGGGGTGAAGTGGGGAGTAGGAAGAATCCTACTTAATTGAACAGGGATTCTTAGGGTATACAGGTCTTGTAAATGTGTATCCAACTGAGTACATACAGGTAGAAAACACATATGTGTCAGTAGATATGGATATCTGTAAGATAGTGCTAACATAGATGTATACCTCTGTATGTCTGTGTGCTTGCTGCAGTTATTTAGTTACCTATATACCTCTCTGTCTATTCCTTAGTCACTTACTTATTTTTCTTAAACTTTGTCCTTCTATACTGCCTTCTCACAGAGAAGGATTCAAGCAGTTACCCTGACTCTGTATATTGTGTTTATGCATTTATGTGCACACACACATGAGTATGTATTGGTGTATGTGAGTATAAAAAAGTATGTAATAAACAAACATGCATATTTATGCATGTGAATCTGCATATATCATACATCTGACTGTGACTGAATATGCAAATGTGGGGAAAATATGTTAACATCAGTGAAAATGCTTCTGGAAGTCAAGATAGCACAGTGGGTAAAAAGTCAGCACTGTGCCATAAGTATGTACCATTTCATATTTTGAAAGCATGACTTACACATTTTCATTCATGACACAAATCATACCTATGCACACTCAAGTTTGTGTTGGATTCAAAGTTATTAACATCTCTTTGCATACTTACATAGCACCACCACCACACCCTGGTATAAAGCAGGTGACCAGGTAAATTTTATCTTGAGCATTTTAATGCTGTTATCAGCCTTGAATTTCGGGTGACTTTGGTCCCAGTTTTTGCATTGAAAGTCCCGTATCCCAGGAAGTCTGTAATTTTATACCAACTGGGTCAGTTGGTCCCCTTACCTGTGTTAGTTGGGGACAGGCTACAGAATAGAGAATCTGAGTCTGTGCCATACCCAGAGGAGTGGCACAGAGTTATTATTTTGGTTCTCTTTATAGAGGAAAGAAAATGCCCAAAACCTGCCAGAAAACCCTATTTTCATGAGTGAAGCTTCTTGCTCTTAAGCACAGCATAGCATCCGAGAGCATGGACATTTGTAGCTGCTTGAATCTATTTTGGAATTGCACTGTACCCCTTTCATGACACATCACCAGGGCTAATTTACCTGGACTTGCCAAGCCTGAGATTCCTCGCCTGTGAAGTGAATATAATAACCACTTTGCAGGGTTACTCTATGGATTAAATGAGAACCTACATATGCAGTACACTTAAATTACTGCCTTTGTGGTATAAATTCAGTAAGAGGTGCACATCGTCATTATTCACTCATTCTTACAATGTTTGTTGAATGATGACTACAGACAAGGTGTCTGCTAGAGGCTAAAAATATAAATGTGCACCCACACAGTTTCTGCCCTACAAAATCTTCAGTTTACTGAATCTTACCAGTAAAAATTAGTAAAAACTTTCTTTTTCTAATTGTGATAAACTGAAAAATTGAGGACTACATAAATAATATATACTTTTATAACGTATATTTGTAAGATATACATAAATTACATAATATATAATATATACATGCATTATATATACATTATAATATATTATAGTATATATAATACACATATCATACATAGATTTTATATATTGTATATAATATATATTACAAAGGGTGCTCATTGCACACCCCCTGCAATTTTAACAAGTCCTGATCATCTTCCCGAAGCAGCAGCTGTCCCTTGAGATCTTGCTGTGGGCAGGCAATGGGCAGGGTGCCAGTGAACACTCCACAGAGCAAAGCAGTACTTCCTTGGAAAGATTGCCTCAGAAAAATGAAGAAGGACAGATGGCCACACATTGTTCTGGAACATAAACCCAAGTGTCAGATATGCCGAGGAAGGCTGAAGAGAAATCGGGGCAAGGTTGCTGGGGTAGGTACAGCCGGTGCAGCCAGAACAGTGCTTCTTTCATGGGGCAAGGAGCCAGGCACACTGTGGTACTAAGAAGTTCAGTACCTTGCAGCTGGTGCTGTTTTCTGCTCTGCACTGAGAATGGAGAAAGTGGGGTCCTTACCTCCCAGGTGACTTTGGAGACAGAGAAGTTCACACAATAATGATGATACAAGGTGATGCGTGCCCTAATTAAGGTAAAGAAAGCAGAACAAACTAACCTTCTGAGAGCTGATCAAGGTTTGTCAGAGTAATGAAGGTAACAATTGAATGAGCCTTATGGGTGGGTTCACTAGGCAGGAAATTGGGGGTTGGAAGACACATCGGGAGAGGTTCTGTAGTAGATATCCTAGAGTGGGAATAATATGAACCTGCACAGAAATTTGGAACGAAGGAAGCTCACGGTGGCTGAGACACATATGCCATCCAGGATATGAAACCCCTTTCCAGACTGGAGAGTCCTTGAACAAGGGACGTACTCACATTCATTTTCCCAGGGCACTTGGTAGCTGTTAGTTTGGTAAATGGAAGCATGACACTGGAACGGGCAAGTTATGAATGGCTGTGACTGCGTAACCAACGCGCGTGCGCTTTATCATGGAGGTAAAGGGAAACTGACAAAGAATTTTGAAGAACACGATATGGTCAAAATTTGTACTTTAGAAATGTCTGTTTGGCCTCAGCAGGGCATAGCTAGGTGGGCAGAGATAGGGGGAGGCAAAAACCTGGGGCAGGGGCATGAGTTAGGTGTCTTGTCATGCTGATACCACATGCTGGAGCCTGAATGGGGACAGAGGCGGGAATCATGGAGAAGAGGCCCCTGATCAACGTTGCTCTGCAGAAGTGAAATTGGACAACCACAAATTCCTCAGATCTCCCTTCCTTCCTATATGGATATTACTCTCATTTCCTCCAACTGAAGAGCACAAATCAAGACCTTTGAAAGAATCATCAGGCTTCTGAGAACGTTTGACTCATTCACAGTTCACACTGCTGGGGTGCCCTGGGGCAGATGGTATACAGTCATAGGGGAGAAAAATAAACAAAAATAAAGCATTGGCTTTTACTGCATCGTACCTGGGTTCTATCCCCAGGTCTCAGATCTTCCACTTAGTGGCATCCTGATGTTGGTCCCATCCCTTATCAAAGTTTCCTGATGCATAAAATGGGAACAGTAATATCAGCATCATGGTGTTGAGGGGATTTACTGAGGAAAACACATGTGCTAGGCTCTTTAAAATGTTGGACTGGCTGTGCAAACACCAGGTATTAATTATGTGGAGACTCTGGGCAAGGATTGACTTCAGCAGTGTCCAAGTGAAAAACAAAAGGCTGCCTTGATTTCAGATTACCAGCCAATGGCAAGACCTTTTTAAACCTTCATCCTTTGGACTCCTAGACTTCTTTCCCAAGCACTCAGCCTATAAAATACCCTAGTCCATCCCCTCTCTGTTTACTGCTCCTCGTGTGTGGGACCCAGCATCCACTTGCACATGCTTTATTTCAATTAACATTTCACAACCTCTGTAATTATTTTTTTAGGCTATCCAAGCACTGGTTTTCTCTCATGCCAGTGGCTCAGGGAGCATTAGCAGCCCCATGAAGTCAGCAGATGTACGTCCTTGATTGATGAGCAAGACAAATGGCGGTGAAGGTTCTGGACACCGTTGAGATCCATCACACATCTTAAACTCTATTGAAAATAGAAAAGCTTTGTCCAGAGTTTGGGGTTTTGGTTTAATCTTGAGTAGATGGTACAGAGGTATGTCATGACATAGCCAACTTGCTGTCATCGGAGAGACAGAGCACCCAAGACTCAGTGTCACAGAAACATATTGTTTGGGCGAGACTGTCAAATCATCCAGTTTAAGAACTCAGGAAGTGCCTTCTTTCAATACACACATGGAGAAACTTCCTGTTTGTTTTAAGTACTTTACTAAGTGAGGGGCCCATGATAATGAAGTTCTGATACCCAGTCTCCAAGTGGGGGGATAGATAAGTTCATTCATTTCTTTCTTCATTTATTTATTCAGTAAATATTCATTTAACACTTATCTATGTAATAGGCATTGTGCTAGGTAATAAGGATAAAATAATAAAATATGGGTCCCTTGTGCTCATAGAGCAATAGTCAAATAAGGGGGATAGAGTTTTTAAATAGTAACAAAAAATTACAAACTATGATAAATATTTGAAGGAAACAGGGACCCTTATATAGTCATAAGGATCAGAAAAAGACTTTAGGAAATGACATTTGGGCTAAAATATGAAAATGAGTGAAAGGAAATTAGCCAAAAGATTGAGGATCAGGAAAGGTGTTCCTGGGAGGGAAGAGACTAACTAGGTAAGGGCTCTGGAGTCAGGAGGAACTGAGAGAAGGCACTGCAGTTTAGGGAGGAAAAAGATGACTAGAGCTAGATAAGTCTGGACAAGTCTTAGAAGCCATACTAAAAATTTTTGTCATTATCTCAAGGACAGTGGGATGTCACTAAAGCGTGGTAAGTAAGTGGGTATGAGATCATATTTGCAATTTGAGATGAGAATTCTGTCTGTAGTATAGAGTACAGATCAGAGAGGGCAAAGGTAGGACTATATTGCTTGGTGTAGGAGAGAATTAATGTGGTTCAGGTCAGAGTGACAATGGTTGAACTAAGGTAGAGGCCATGGATTTGGACAGAAGAGACCCAACTGAAAAGAATTAACACAACATAAAATTGTACGTGCTACCATAAAAGTGAACCAAATTCTCAGTGTACCCCAAGGGGTGGGGGTACAGATGAGGACAGCAAAGCTCATGGAGCAGTGATCTGCCCAAGATATCCCAGCCAGCAGATCATCTTTTGCTCTGATCATCTGTTCACCTGCCTCCCAGCCCCCTGTGATATTTAACATAACTCTGCTGTTCGCTGCCCTTTTGGCTTTAGCCCTTGTATAAAGTGTTTAATGCCTTCTTTGACCAAAATAATCAGTCAATCAATCAATCCACATTTTCTCAAGGCCCTTCAGTGGCACTTAGAGCCCAGCTTTCCAGAGACTAAAACACCTTTGTTTCAACCCCTGGGTCCATCCGGGCCTCAGGCACCATTCTGAGAAAATGAAGAGAAGCAACTCAGTCATGGGTCCTACCCATGAAGACTGAGGGTTTGTTGGAAAAAACCTCTCAGATCACACAATAGAAAACAAGAGCTGAGGAATAAATTTCAAGCATGTCCCTGGACTGTATGTACTGAGATCTCATTCAGCTGTTATTCAAAAGGCCTTGTAACTGCCAGGTACAAGGCACTGTGCTTTGGGGATTCATTGTCATGGAATCTTGTCAAGTTTCTCTATGGTGTAGGTATTATTGGCCTCAGTTCTCCTCCCCAACAGAGGGAAAAAGTGAGCATTTCTTTCTTTCTTCCATTATATCATAAAATCTGTTATAGCATAGGTGTGATCCATGTGTTTACCCCAGAGCAGTATTATCTCTAGCACAAAATAGATGCTCAACTGACAAATGTTTTATAAAAGTTTTGAATAAATGAATGAGAATAAGTCAATTAAATAAACTTCTCAGTATAGAACTTTTCAGTGACTTCAAACTCCACAGTATGTTTCATGCTACCCTGTCTCATATTAGAAGCAGAATGAGCCCTAGTGGACTATCTAGTTCCAACCCCCCTCAGTTTACTTAGATGAAACTGAGACCCAGACCAGAAGTGACTTATTCAAGATGTACCGGAAAAAAACCTTTTCTCAGATATAATCTGAGAATCCAGGTCTCCTGGCCTAGTCTCCTTGTTATTTCTCCTACCCACACGCTAAGCAAAGATGGAGGAGGCTGGCTCACTGATGTGTGGACCCCCAAAGCTAAAGCCCCAAAGTCAGACAAACTCAAGCTATAATGTTAGACAAGACATCTCTTAAGACTCAAGTTTCTCATCTGTGCAATGGAGTTTATTAATAAGACTTTGTATCCAGTTAATCTGTTGTAAAGATTCTATGAGTTAATCCATGTAAATTGTTTGAGACAATGTCTCATCTATAGAAAGTACTCAATAAATGTTAGCAGTCTTTCATTTATAGTTGAAATGACATAACTCACTTTTCTAAGTCTTGGTTTTCCCATACGCAAACAGAGAGAATACTACCTACACACAGTTGTTTTTCTGAAGATTAAATGACATCATAGTTCATAAAATGGTATCTGGCAAGATTAAATGAGGTCATAATGCTTAAAGTGGTTTTATTATTTTTATTATTATTATTATTATTATTATTATTAATATTTCTCTTGCCATTTCAGCAGTAGATACCTTAGACTGAATGAGTACGGCACTGAGTGACCTCTACCAGAGACTTCCTTCCTGTTCGAGTGGGAATGTGGAGAAGGGATGAGATATTGTCAGCCTTTTGCCACCAAAGCTCCATCAGCCCAGTAACTACATATCCTCCTCTGGGAGGAGCTGGAAGAAAGCAGATTCTATCCGCCCTCATCTCAGGTCATAGGTGCCAGCTTTATAACACTTGGTATCTCTTACATTTTGCTTATTTAGGGGATTTTCTTTTTCTTTTTTTCCTATCATGATGATTTAAATTGTTTTTTATTTTTAAATGGCAACCTGTCAGCAGTGTCCAAGGCCATGTGTCAATATGTGACTGGAGTTTCATAAAAAGGGAAGAAAAGCCTTGAGTGGTTTTGGACAGCCACCTTAGCATGTTAACCATAATAGCTACTGTTTCTGGAATACCCAGTCATATGGGGCATTTTTCTTAGTATGATGGTCAATTTTATGCATCAACTTGACTGGGCCATGGTGTGTCCAGGTATTTGGCCAAATAGCATTCTGGGTATTTCTGTGAGGGTGTTTTGGGGGGAGATTACCTTTAATGAGGGTAGGCATCACCCAATCAGTAGAGGCCTGAATAGAACAAAAGGCTGGCCCTCCACTGAGAAGAGGGGATTGTCTCTGCCTGGCTTTCTGTGAACTGGGACACTGGCTTTTTCTCTGCCTTTGGACTCAAACCGAAACACTGACTCTTCTTGCGTCTTGAACCTGCCACCTTGGGACAGGAAGTACACCATCATCTCTCGTGTCTCCAGCTCTCCAACTCACCCTGCAGACTGGGGGACTTGTCAGAGTCTATACTTGAATTAACCAGTTCTTATAATATGTATATGTACACATGCTATTAGTTCTATTTCTCCGGAGGAACAGGATTAATACATGTAATCCTTTTAACAACTCTGTGAGTTAGGCATTTGTATTCCCATTTCACATTTGAGGAAATTGAGATCAAGATGGCTTTTTGTTGGTCACATGGCTAGTAACTGATGAAATCATAATGAATGCCTTAGTCTTGCTCCAGTTTCTCTGTTTGTGATAACTCTGATATACTGCCTGGTAAAAGGAGGGGACATACTTCTCAAGGCTGATGAGGTTATGAAAAACTGGTGAAAACCAAAGAAGGTCTAAAAAAGTTTAGCTAAAAGTAATAGGCAAACGTCATTTATGAGTTTTGCCGAATGTATCATGATGAAACCAGTGACTTATAATGAAAGAAAATGGCAAAGGGGTTATGGGAACCTTCTCTAGTACCTTTGTTAGTTTTCTGTGAATCTAAAATTATTCTAAAATATAAAGTCTGTATTTTCTAAAAAGACATCATGTTGGAATATAAGAATATTGGTGAGGTACTGTGTTCCAGGGATCTTTTCATCAATGTATCTGTTTATATTTACATGTATTCTTTTAAATATACTCATAAATATTTATGAGTAGATGAGTACATGTAGTATATATATGTGTATATTTTTGAAACAAATTATTTCATTTTGCAGGTTTGAAAATTGAAACACAGTTCTCACACACATAACTTAATTTTCATATCTGAGCCAAGATTAAAAAATATGTCTGCACCACTCCAAAGTCATGTTCTTTTGTCTCTGATGAGGGTTCATGCTTTGCTGTGTTCTGTAAAATGGAGAGACCAGGTGTTTTCCTCTGTTAACCCATTTCTCAAGGCCTGTTTGGAGTTCTCAATATCCAATTACTTTATTTAAAACTGTACTTTATTTTCTGTGGCTACTGAGAGTTTCATGGTCTCAGTTGGATTCAGAGGAACCCATTTAACTAGTGCATCTCCTGATAGTGCCAAATCAAGTGTAATAAGCTGAGGCTGTGAATTAGAAGTTAAGTCCAGAATATCACCATTGTGATTCATAAAGCTGATGGTGGAGAGTGGGGCTGTTATCCATTGCCAAGTGCACACCCAAACCCTGAATTCCAGAAGTAGATGGACTTGCCCACAGCTGCTGACTCATAGGCAGTAAAAGTTTAGAATGGAGGTGCAGAATACAATGCAGTCTCTCTGTGAACGGGCCTCATTCCCAAACGAGAAAGACTAGTGGTCTGTTCTACATTTGCCTTCCCTTTTTACTTCCAAACTCACCAAACAGATGTGAAAATGTAGAGAAAGTCCAGAAGTATTAGGTCAACTGACCTACCCTCAAATGGAAGGAAATGGGGAAAAGCCTCTTTCCCTAAAAGTCTCAAATACACAACTTGAACTTGCTTTTAAGTAACTCTGTCTTCACTTTAGTATTAGTCATATCTGTACAAATTGCTTCCTAATATAAACTGTGAACTATTAGAGGCAAAGGTTACTAATTGCCCCAATGTACCCAACATGGTTCTCAAGTGATAGACAATATTATATAATGGAAGGTACTAGACCCTGGAGTTAGACTCAAGGATTTGAATCTAATTTTTCTCATTTACTGAGTATGTGATTTTGATTTACTTAATGTCTCTAAACTTTTTTTTTTTTTTTTTTTTTTTTTTTTGCATCTGGGAGTAAAGTTATCTATTTTCTGAGTTGCTTTGCATACCAACTCTGTAGAGGGTCTCAAACATAGTAAGTGCTGATTTAATGTTAGTTCCCTTTTGCTGTTTCTCTTCCATTTCAGTAAACACTTGTTTATTTAAAGATCTCCTGCTTTTATTTAGCTAATCCTCAATTTCCTCATCTATGCAAAAAGCTAATAATAGTTCTAAGTTGTCAAACCAGTTATAAAAAGGAATATATAAATTGTTTCACAAAGTGCCTTGACCATCAACAGGGAAAGTCTTTGTAGTATGGGTTGGCCAAAAGATTTGTTCGGTTTTTTTCTATAAGATCGTTCTAGTAGTGCTTAGTTGCCTTTAACTTTATTCAAACCAATTTTGTTAGACTGTATTGACACAGCTGTCATATCAGTGTGCATTTTTTAAAACATCAAAATTGGTGATTTTTTGTGTAGCCATTTTAACATTGAATATGGAAGAAAATACGTAACACTTTTGGCATATTATGCTTAATTATTTCAAGAAAGGTAAAATTGCAACTGAAATGCAAAAAAAAAAAAGATTTTACAGTGTATGGAGAAGATGCTGTGACTGATCGAATGCGTCAAACATGGTTTGCGAAGTTTCATGCTGGAGATTTCTCAATGGACAGTGCCCCATGGTTGGGAAGACAAGTTGAAGTTGGTAGCTATTAAATTGAGACGTTAGTTGAGAACAATCAATGTTATACCATGTAGGAAATAGCCAACATACTCAAAATATCCAAATCAATAAAGTTATTGGTGAAAATTAAAAATGTGTCTTATTTTTATGGAAAAAATCCACACAAATTTTTTGGACAACCCGGTAATAGTGATTAGATACTTAGGTTTCATTGTTGTTGCTCTTGTTTTTCTTCTTAGTCTAGAGAACTAAGGCAGAAAGCTTCTGCCCAGGAGAACCTCATGTCTGTAGTCCTTAATATTCAGTAATCCAAAGAAGTATGAGTGATTTTGCCTGTAAGGTACAGGGTACACGTCCCTTTAATCAGATCTGTTTCTTAATGTCCTAATGGGCAGACTATCTGGGATCATTAATGTCTGTGATGTAGTTTATGTTCATATTAACAGAGGCCAAATGTGAGTGCATTTTTAACAAACCCAATCAACAAATATAATCATATTCATTCTAGAAATGTCCAAGCCATTATCCTGTTAAGATAATGCCATAAAGAGAATGTCATGCCTCATTGAGTCAGAATGTAGAAATTTGGGCTGCTGTGTCTTCAGTAAGTCTATGCCTAGCAATGAAATGTTCTCTTATCAAAAAAAAAATTAAAAATAAAAAAAATTAAAAATGCCACAAAGAAGTCACTTCAACTTTTGGTTGAATTAAAATACAAATGCAGTCACCTATTTTTATACTTTTGGGGGGATGGAAGGTTATAATGTAATGACTTGTTCCTTAAAGAGAAAGTACCTAAAAGGGAAGAGGGAGTTCTCATGAGAATGTAAGCTGATGATACCTCAAAGGCCAGCAACACCTTTTACAGACAAAGTTCTACCAAAGATCAAGATGTTCTGTTGAGAGTGACTGCCTTCATTTTCAAATTCCACAAAGAGTATTTATATCACTTCAGAATGTGAAAGCCACTATGGGACACAAAGATAAAGTATCTGGACCATATTGATGGCTTGGGAAAAAAATATATTTAGCTCCTTGAATTTAGAATGCCTCCAAAAATATTGGCTAAGAAATCATTCCCCTGGGCATGGCCAACTAACAATATTGGGAATATAGGTCCAAATCACCAATCACAATTCAAAATCTAAATGACTCAGAAAATGAAGTATTTTTGTAATTTGATGCAGTCTTATTTGATGACCTGAATTAACTTGACGCTATTTACAATAATTCTTACTCTCATTTAAAGTGAATCTTTATGTATTTCCCTGCAGAAAAAGTTAATATATTTGGTTACAGAGAGCTGCCCCAGACTCCTCTGGTCTAGTTAACACACACATACAATATTTGAATTATATTACCTTCCTAAAAAAATCTCTGACGTCGAAATAAATCTGGCCCTATGGGCTTCAGATGAGGGATTGGGGTTGCTGACATAGCATCTTTCACATATGCTGATTTAGGATAGGTTCAAGAAATGGTTGCTATTTTCTTATTGTACAGTGTCTTGTTTTATACTCCTAGGCAGATGTTTGAAGTAGTTATTTAGCCCCAATTGTATATGTAGAAGCTGGAGCTCAGAGCTAATAAGTAAGTTATCCTCCAAAGAGATTCTTAGTACAAATGGATGTTCTTTACCTTCATCTCCTAAATTGCACAATTGCTATTAACCCAACTTCCGAAAAAACTTTCTTTTCTTCCTCTTTCCCTAAACTATTGGTCATTACCTGTAAGGAGTGTCATCAGCAAAAGAAACGAAACATTCACAACCAGCAGAGGATTATTTAGGAATGAAAGCTGGAGCCTGGGGCTTAGTACGGCAGGAGTTAGTGGTGTGATGAGGGAACCGTAGGGCAGTGTGCATGAGGGGTGGCTTTTAGTGTTTGCCAATTTCTGGGCTGTAAATGCTTCCCCTATGACCAATTTCAAGCTACCAAGATGTTAACAACTGACACACAGAATTCCTTGATATTGAACAATTGGCTCTTGCAGGCAGACACCAGCTCACTCCAGACCACCACTGGGCTGGTTAAAACATCTAAGGTGATGGCAGGTAAGGCCTTTTTCTCTTGAAAGCATCTGGAGTATGTAAAGAGCCTTTTGTTTTAGTCCCTACATGGTTACTGAAAATTCCTGTGGGAACAGAATACTGTTCTGAAACTCAAGGGCCATTCATTAGGGTCCTACTGTATATAGTAATGTCCCCTTATTTGTAGTTTCACTTAAAAAAAATAGGAGATGCTGGATCTGAATTTTGAATTAAGAGACATAGTCCTTCAGGTAGATGGCAGCGGGGACATATGGAGAGGCAGGACATCGCTTGCGGCAGGAAGGACGGATATCAGGAAAAACTGAGGCGTGGAAGCTCTGTCCTCTGTGAATAGACTGGTGTGACAACAGGAACCCTTCATATTTTATGTTTTTAAAATCTGTATTTTATACACAGACTACAAAGACCTGGTGAACTCCAGGCATATTTATATCTTCAGCATCTGGCATGTTGCCTAGCATTGAGCGTTCGATGCTTGAATAAAATAAATAATTATGAAAAATATAGTTCTGTGTCCCAACAAACCAGAGCAATAAAAAAAAACCAAAACAGGTAAATAGAATATGTAACATCTCCCAATCCCAGGCAGAAGAAATCTGGATACTTCTAAAAGGAAGCGCTATTCATTTATGGGACCAATGGTGCCCCTGGAGCCTGAGAATTATAGTTTAGATTCCCATATTCTTTATTTCCTGGGATGGTCTTGATGAATTTAAGGGAAATGTTGCCATCTGTTTGTTAAAAAAAAAAAGTCTAAGTAACAGGAAAACATCTTGCTAAATAAGTGCTGATTTTGGAAAAGTGACTCAAACTTAGCTAAAAATCCATACCAGTTTCCCTGCCATGATCCTGGTCCACAGCTCTTATCCTTCCTGTTATCAGTGTTAGTAGCACCACCTTTCCCAATCAGAAAGCCACATTTGCCATAATAAATTTCTGTCTGAAATTCCAATTCATGAGACATTTCAAAGAAGTGCCGTATGCACAGATCAATATAGAAGGATATTATTTGTAGTATTTGAGAGAGAGAAGTGATGCACGTGTTCAACAATGAAGAACTGGCTAAATTATTAATGGGCACTTCCACCAGTGACTATTGCATCACTATTAAAAATAATGGTTTAGATGAATATTGACCTACACGGAAAGATGCACATTGCCTATTGTTAAACATCGAGAGAGGTGGGTTTCCTGACATTATGTTTTATTATTTAATTTATTCCTCTAAATGAAAGAAGGAAGGAGGGAAGGAGGGAGGGAGTTGAAGGTAGACACGACTATATTTGAATCTCTGCTCTTACATTTTATAGCTGGAAAGACTAGGCCAAGTTGTTTAGCTTTTCTGACCATCAGTTCCCTTGGTTGTAAAAGGAAGGAAACATGATAGTTACCTCTTGGTACTGTTCTGTTGTAACAGTGTATTAACTGCAGAACCAGGAGTGGTTTTGACACCCAAGGTGATATTAACCATGTCTAGAGATATTTTTGTTTGTAACAGCTGGTGGTGGAGGGTGGTATGCTGTTAGCATCAAATGGGGAGAAGTCGGAGTGCTGATGAACATCCTGTGATGCATGGGAGTACCCACCCCTCAACACAGTTTCCTTGTACTCAAATATCATTAGTGCTGAGGTTCAAAAACTGGCTTAGACATAATTAGCACTCAGTCAATATCTGTGGGTGCTAATACTTTTAATGATGCTTACAGTGGTGATCCTTCTGTGGTGGAATTCGGAGTGGTGGTGGTGTGTGTGCATTTTCATTGTACTTTATTTTGTATTATTCTCTGTTAAATATGGACTACTTGAGTAATAAGAAATAAATAAAAGTAACCCTGGCTGGTGTGGCTCAGTGGATTGAGCACTGGCCTGCGAACCAAAGGGTCATTGGTTCGATTCCCAGTGTAGGGCACATGCCTGGGTTGCAGGCTGGGTCCCCAGTAGGGGGTGCGTGAGAGGCAACCACACAGTGGTGTTTCTCTCTCTGTCTTTCTCCCTCCTTTCCCCTCTGTCTAATAAATAAATGAATAAAATCTTTAATAAATTAATTAATTAAAAAAGAAATAAAAGCAACATTTCAGCAACAATTTTCAACATCAATATTTCAAACAGCAACAACCACAGATGATATAACTGGAAGCCCCTTGACGTCAGAGGTCAAATCTTATCTACATAGGGCAGGGCCTAGCATATAATAGGGGTTTGATAGCCCCTGCTGAATTGAATTAAAATACACCACACAATAGTGCTCAGGATGGGAAAGGAAGCTAGCTTGTATGACTAGACACATTTTTGCTAGCACTTTAACAAAGTGGGGAGACTAATCTGTAACCAGTGCATTGCAAACATGTAAATTATACTGCAAACATCCTGTCTGGAAATAGTTTGTCAGCTAAACATTTCTCTTCTATGTCATGCTTCCACCAACTGTCACACCCACGTACCTCCCAAACAAACATACACGTAATTATCAATGACTTTACAGAAATGCCTTGTTTTATTGTGCTTCCTTTTATTGTGCTTAGCAAATGCTTCATTTTATACAATTGAAGGGAAGACCCTCCATCAGCAAAAAGATGGAGGCTCAGGTGATAATTAGCATTTTTTAGCAATGAAGTATTTTTTAACTAAGGTATGTACATTGTTTTTTTAGACATAATATTATTGCACACTTAATAGACCACAGCATAGTGTAAACATAACTTTTATATGCACTGGGGGAACCAAAGTATTCATGTAACTTGCTTTATTGTGGTATTTGCTTTATGGCACCGGTTTTGGAACCAAACGCACAATATCTCTGAGGTATGTCTCTGAGAGTTAAAATGTCTTCCCATAAGAAATATCTTGAAGGAATAGAGTGTTGCCTTTGTATTTATATCTGTTTATGATATAGTTTATATTACCGTCTCTGGTTCAATAATGTTCCATTTTCTTGCTGAATTGTCTGTCTCAGATGATCAAAAAAGAGCTTTTATGCTTATCCCGGAGATTTCTTGAGAAGCATTGTTCATGTGCAAAAAGTTAGGTGAGGCTGAGCAACACCTCTGAAACCGCACGTCCTTGGCTGTGACGTGGGGATGAGAATATTTATACCGTAGGACTGTTCTCACAACGAAATGAGACAACACTTCACAAATGTTACATAAAGCACCATATACACATCGCTGGCACTCAGTGACGTGTAGTGCTTGTTACCCTTTGTCTTTCCATAAGGCGATCATTTTGCAAAATGCTGCTGTTCCATTGAGAATAAAGTTCTCTTTTGGACATGTACTGGGCAGTAACCGTGCACCCGTGATTCACTGAAAGACAGTGTGTTGCTATGGGCCTACAGTCACCAAGTAACAAAAGCCATATTTTATTAGTTATCAATCATTGTTTCTTATATTTTAAAAATATCCATGATTCCCTTTCAAATCAGAAAATGCTATTCAAGTCACATTTAATGTTAGTTGAAATTTGAAAAGTAATATAATGTAACAGCTAACTTGGTGTGAAGTGAAGCTCCTCTTGTAAATTACCTTTCCAAGTGCCTTACACTCCCCTCCACCCTTATTCCAGAGCTATTTTTTGTGTTTCTCCTCATGCATCATTGAGAATCATACTTTGAATAATGCCACAATATTTAGGGGGTTCCAATGAATCTCTTTTTTTGCCTGGTTTCATAAGGTCAATCAAACAGACCCTTCATGGTTCCATCATTGAATAATCAATCAAGCCAAAAACAATTGATCTGCTTCAAGCATGTCAGCAACATATTGATCCACCCATTGAGCTCTGCTCAAATATAATGAATGTGATGAAAGCTATTGCTGCATTGAGAAATGAGCAGATGAAGGACCCTGTGCAGACTTTTCCCCTGGTCCTAATTATAGTGGTTGTTTTATACATTGATTTTAAGGCTGTTAACATATGAATGTGTAGGCACCATGGAGTAGTGGAAAGAATTGGGTCAAAGTCTGCTTTGGGCCACTTGCTGTCCTGTGAGTGTAAACATACCTCTACTCTCCATGCAGAGGCTCAAATGTGATCATGTGAAAGCCCCTGGAAAGCAGTAGTTAATTGCAAAGACTTTGGAATCAGATGAAAATGATATGGATCCCAGCTCTGCAATGTCATTACTGTGAAATTTTGGGCAATTGACTTACCTTGCTTATGTCTTTGGTCCCTTACCTGTAAAATTGTTATGAACATAGTAACTACTTCATAGGGTTTTTGTAAGGGATAGCATAATAGCCTATAGAACAATTATTTTGGAGCATATACTTTGAAAGTAGTCAATAATGATTAGCTTTGTTATTTCTGCATTCTGAAATATTTTTCATTATCTATTTCTTTCCTATGTTTTACAGTGTTATCTTTTCCATTTTATTTCACATGTGCTGAGTAACTACCCTGGATGAAGTGGCCACTGCGAGTTGTCCACTGAAATCCAAAGCCCAAGATTCCCCCAGTTGTAAAAATTTCCAATGTTGGCTGTGCATGTGGTTTCCAAATTTTAAATTGAATTTCTCAGTCTCCCCTGTAGATATATGTGGTGATATAAGTGCTACTCAGTTGGATGTAAGAAATCATATCGATAACTCCCAGGAGGTGTGCTCTTTTCTACCACCTTTCTCCTTTGTCCTATTTTGTGAATATTCATATAAATATTTTGGCTGGATCTGAACCATGAACTTAAAGTTGAAGAGCTTGATTTGTAAGTTGGAGGATGGCAGAGCAGAAAGACAGAAGGAACCTGAGACTCTGATGATTATAGAGTTACCAGAGCAATCCTGGACCTTCTATCAGGGTTTATAGCTGAGAATGAGAAATATAGTTATGTTTTGTTGAAGTCATTGCTGATTGGGATTAAGGAAAATTTATGTGATCATACTGATAGGTATCACCTTGGCAGCATGGAATCAAGTGACTTCTATAGCACTGGCTGAGAGAATGCCTGTGGATAAAAACATCCAGGAAAATAATCTATTTGCATGGGTTAGAAGGCTATCTTGATCCCTCTTTCTTTGAGTCCAATGAATGTGTGAATGAATGAAGAAAGATTTAGAAAACTGTGAGTGAACATACTGTCCTCCAGCTAAGTCTATTTAAGAACAATATAATTCAGCTCTTCTCCCAGGAATAGCTCAGAACTAAATGTAAGCCATATATATTTCACAAGTATAGAGGGATAGAAAACACACAGGGTTGAGAATCAAAGGACCTGGATTCTGTCCTGTTCCTTCTTGAACAAACTTTGTGACTTCGAGAATTCACTTTTTCTAAGCTTTTGCTTATTTCTCATGATTTCTCATGATAGGATTTGCATATCATAACATCAGTTTAGCATGAAAAGTTGTTTATAAGATAATAAAAATGAAAGTATTTTGAAAACTTAAAACCTGAAACCTTTGTAAGAAATTATTATAACTAGTTCCATTGATGGTTGATGTTGACTAACAGGCTCCTTAGAAGAGAACCATAAACGGGTGTTTCGAAAACTAAAAGTCTATTGATGGGCCAATTGGCAGTATGTACTACTGGGGCTGAGAATGTGCATTTATACAGTTGGGTTTTCCCTTCACACCTGCCTAAACCCAATCCCTGCCCTCTGTGAGGAGACACAAGCCTGCTATTTATCACAGTCTTCACTTGCCACCAAGAATGTGCTACTGCTCCGGTCTGCTGGAACAGGCGGTTGGTTGGCAAAGCCACCAGACACCTGTTGAGGCTGAGTCATCTCTATTCACAGGATATGCCTCACTGCCTGGGTATAGAGTGTTCAGCTGAGGATGAGGGCCCTGGATAGCCCAATTGGTGCAGCTGATGCTCTCATTCATTGGCAGCTTTTAGGGGAAACCAGAGAGCCATGGTCTAATTTCACTTGCGCCTCATCTTCTCTTTTGACAGATGGATGTTCACAGTGGGATGGTCATACATATTCGTTCAGGCTCAGCAGTCTTACAAGGAATTATGTGAGGCTTGAAGGAAGTCAACTGTTTCATGGAAATTAAAATGAGTGGTGATGGCATTGATATGGCGCCCTCTTGGATGCCTGACGCTTTCTTCCTATACACCCTACTTTCCTAGCACAGCTACTTAAGTAAAGTCCAGGCCATTATGTTAGTTCCAGAACCAGCAGGATTTGTAGATAAAAATTGGCTCCTTAGTCAATATGCTCTTGATCTTAGCTGGCACTTTTGTATTTGTTAAACTAATCCGGGAATATTGGAGTTTTTATAGGAACAAGTTGGTCCCCATTATTGGGGTTTCTAGGACAGTCTAAATAGTTAACCCCTTCCCCCAGTTGCATCTCCAGAATTTCTATTTGGAGGGGAGTTAGGAGGCACAATACACTAGGAAGAGAAGAGTGAGAATCTTGAAAATTAATTTCCTATGGGTTTTATGTAATATTGAGAGAGGTATTTCTAAGAATGGTGAATGGCTGATGATCAACCAGGCCTTCACTTTACTACTAGGGTTGCCTTTCTCTCTCTGGATGTTTAATTTACTAAAACACAGAAATAGAAATAAAACAGGGATTAATAAAAAAACAAAACAAAACACCCCAGCCTCATTACTGACAAAACAAGTTTCAAATAGGCCGTGCAGCTTGGAACCATGAACAAAAGAAATCTTTCTTCTCTTTTTCTGCTGAATTAAACTAACCAGCCCAGTCACAGGTGCCATAGTCTGTGCTGGTCAGCTCACCTCAGGGAGGAGACTGACCTACAGGAGGGTAGATCCCAGAAGAGATCCAAGAGAAGTCACAAAGTGACTCTTCAAAATCTCTAATTCCTTTCATGGAGGTGAATACATCAGAGGTAGAGAAAAAGGCCAGAGCTCCTATTTATAGGCCAGTGGCATTGCTGAGAGGAAAAAATATTCATATAGGCCCATCTTACAGTGACCAGGTTTAAACAAAATGACTGGTATGGCATGGGACAGGGGACAACACTCTGGTTTTAAAGCCAGATGGGACAAAACCTGAGTCCTACTTCTGTCATTTCCAAGCTTTGGAGCAACCTCTTTGTCTCTGTGTCCCTTGGTTTCTTTGTAATAGAATGAGGGTGCTGAGAGGCCAAGGATTCCTTCCCAACAGTAGCGAGAGTGACTGAATGGGTGATCTCCTGGCTCTGGAGCTCTTGGTGTGGCCCTGGTGCTGATGTTTTCTGAGCACCAAATTTTACATTTGCAAAATGGGGTCAACACCTTCCCAACTGCAGCATTACTTAGGGTAAGGAGAGAGTATGCATGCAGAATTTAATGCATGATAAATACTAAATAAATAATTGCTGTTTTTAAAAAACCCCAAAGAATTGCTGTTCAATTTTATTAAATCATTGCCAAATTCCGGAGTTTAGAGGGTGTGATATTGTGATTTATACTAAGAAATATGTGGTCTTTATCCCCATTTCTGGCACAGATCTCCTAAAACCCTTGGAATTTCTTAAGTGGCGAGAATGATAAAGATACCTTTTTTCATGTCACTGACACCTCATTTTGGAATGTCTCTAGTTCACCTAAGTGTAGGGGCCGGTCGGCAGAGAAACCAGTGATGTGATCAGAGCGTTGAAACTTTCAGTTCCATTCCCTGACCCCCTGAGAGGGTAGAGGGACTAGAGGTTGAATCAATTTCCAGTGACCAATGCTTTAATCAATCATGCCATGCCATGCAGTGAAGCTTCCATAAAACCCCAAAAGGATGGCTTTCAAGGACCTTCCAGGATGGTGAGCAGGGGGAGATGTGGGGATAGTAGCATCCCTGGAGAAGGCATGGAAGATCGACGTCCTTTCCCCACACCTTGCCCTTATTTATCTGTTTCATCTGGCTGCTCCTGAATTACATCCTTTTATAAAAACTGTTGATCTAGTAAGTAATATGTTTCTCCATGTTTTGTGAGTTGCTCTAGCCAATTAATCAAACTGAGGGAGGTGATCATGGAAACTCTCATTTATAGACAGCTGGTCAGAAGTACGGGTGACAACCTGGAATTTTGATTGGCATTCTGTGTTGGATGAGGGTTGTTGGGACCACCGTTTTGTAGCCAGTTCCTCAGAAGCACAGAAAACAACCTGAGCTTGTGATCAGCGTCTGAAGCAGTGGTCAGTCTTTTGCGACTGAGCCCTTTCTTTAACTGTGGAATCTGATGCTATCTCTGGGTAGATAGTTTCAGAATTGAGTTGAATTCTCAGCCACCCCGCTGGTATACAAGAATTGCTTATTGGTGTGGTAAACACCCTCCCTCCATACTATACGCATGCTGGAATTGGATCCAGAAATCCAAAAGAGAAGGATTATATATTACAGAAAATGCTAAGAAATAATATAAAATAGTGTTTACTAAAAGTAAAGGCCACAGTGAGAGGCTATAGGAACCTATTTGAGATCCAAAAGAATAGCCCTTCAGGAAGTACTGATTCAGGCAGAAACCCAAATAGTGTTCCAGTTAGGAGACAAAGGCAAGGGGTATTTATGAGAAAGGGAAGGAGAACAATTACATCAGTAGAAGGAAAGCATTTCTATAGGTGCAGATAACATAACAGTGACGCTAATGCTAAAGAATGTTTTCAATTTTCAGCCCCATAGTCATAATGTCTGCTTTCTTGTTATGTTTTGAACAGTTGTTTGGGACACAGTGCTGCTTCAAGCCCATTCCAAAGGTTATTTTGCCTGTTCTAACATTCCAAAGGTTTGAGGAGTAAAGCATGCCAGGCAGTTCCTCTGGATGGCAGCTGAGAACCAGGATGACTTTATTTTATTCCTTATCAACAGGCTCTATTTTGTAAACTTACCTGGCTCTGTTGATTTAAGTATTGTTTATATGTCAATAATTCCAACATTTTCATTAGAACTTCCGACCACTTTGTAGAACTCCAGACTTTGGTATCTGATTGTTCATTTGAATCTCCAAAGGAATGTCTAATATGAGTCTCAACATTAACACAACTGAAAGAGAGCTATTTCTTCATGCCCTACACACCTTCTTTAATGCTACACTCTTCTATTTGATGCTATTATCTGTTGCTGCATAAAATAAAATATAAGTCTCTTTGTCTAAATATGGTATGAAATAACCCCACGCAAAAAAAAAAAAAAAAAAAAAAAGGAAAAGAAAACTATAGGAGTTGGTGACTAAAGGCAAAAACTATTATTTTTCAAAAATTTGAAATTTGGAAAGAGATTAGTAAGCAAGGTCCATCTCTGCTTTCTCTCTCATCAGGTATGCTGCTCTGCTAAAGACTGAATGGTCCACTTCCAAGGTGACTCACTTACACACTGCTTACAAGTTGGTGGTGGCTGTTAAGTCCAAGGGGTGCTGGGCCCTTGGTTCCTTTACAAGTGGGTTTCCCCCTGTGGTCTGTGCTTTCTCACAACATGGTGGCTGTGTTCCAAAGGGCATCATCCCAAGAGAGAATGAGGTAGAAACTCTATCACCCTTTATGACCTAAACTCAGGAGTTATAAAGTCTCATTTCTATAATGCTGTTCCATACTCTGTTAGCTAAGGAAGACACAGATACCTGACCAGGATCAAGGTACAAAACCATAGACTCTTTCTGGGTGAGTGGTAAGGTTCTAGAAGAGCGTGAAAACATCATTGCAGCCATTTTTGAAAAATATCTTGTGCCATATCTTTACATATTAGAAGACAAGGGCACTCACTATCCATTTTCTAAGCCAAAAATCAAAATATTATCCTGGATCTGTCTTTTTTTCCTGTTCACACTCAGTTATTCAGAAAATTCTGTCAACTCAAAACATCACAAACATGAGGTCTGCATCTTTAGGACAAACATCACCTCCCTTCTAGATGGCTTAGTAGCCTCCTAATTGATCACCATATTCCCTTCTTTTGTTCCTGCATACCTCTCTCCACATAGTCCAGATACTTATCATCTCTCTCCCTGCTTACAAAATCCCCATTGACAAAGGAGATCACAGCCTAGTGATAAAGGGGACAATTCACTATTCCCACTATCAATAAATCTGATACATAAGTTCAAAATACAAACAGTGAAAACCTGGCAAAATGGATTCAACAATTCTATGCTCATATATAAAGATTTCTTCATAGCTCTCCCAATAATTGATAGACTCAGCCCAGGGAAAGTGTTAATGCCACGTTCTTTAATGGGTTAGACGTGGGTTAAGATCCCCTTCACCGATGGGCTGTTTTATCTGAAATGTTGTTTATGAATGTTTTTTTGCATATTGAAAAAGATTGGGAATCATGGCCTTATACCACCTCTCAAACAATGACATATATCAGAATGGTCCTTACAGGATTTGACCAAGATCATCATCTGAAATAGACTCCCTCATCTCATATCCTACCTGACAGGAAGAGAGTTGGTGGTTTCTGTTGGGAAAAAATCAAAAGCTTGCCTTCTGAGTGTTTAGGGTGCAACATGCCAATATGAGATTTGATGTGGGGAATCTAGGGTGAAATTCACTTCTTCCCAGGCATCCACCCAAACCCTCCACTCATGTTAATAACCGTCCAGCAGGCCCCGAGAAGAGCATACTGCAAATGTGTAGATTGATATCAGCATGTGCTGGGAACAGCTCCAAGCTAAGCTTTCAGCAGTTTGTAAAGATGTACATGAAGCACAAACCAAAAGATATAGATTGGCCTGACCCTGGAAGAGAGAACAAACATACTGTTCTCATAGGGTATTGCCATTTGATTTTATTTAGGGCCTCTCAGACAAATGGATGGACTGAGAGCATTCGATGATTCCAAAGGTGAGAATCAGAGTGAGGACATCTTTTTAAAACCTCAGTCATTCTATGGATAAAGTTATGACACTTTAAAAATGATGGCAAGAGGGAGAGAGATTAACTTGAGTCTTCGATGCTTCCGACTGGGGAAAAGGCATTGATTCATCTATGAGATTGCTAATAGCAGGTGTCTTGTGTGATTTATGCCAACAAACAAAGTTGTTTGGGACCTAATCCTTTCCCATCTGTTTCATAACAGGGAGAGGAAACAGGAGAGGTCGTGAATAATTCTAGACCTTCAAGATCATTTTCACCCTGGAATGCGGAAGTCACACTTCCCCCTCCCTGACATGTTGATCTGGGCTTTCTGGGAAGGCAGGTTACTTCCCAGACCTGGACTCGTACCTGCTCATCATCTATGATGTAGGCTGTGAGGCTGCTCAAAGTTGAAAGGAGCCAGGGAGGTGTTAAGCATTTCTCTCAAAAGGGTAATAATGCAAAATCCCTCTGTTCGCCTCATGCGGTGCTCACATGGAATCACACCCAGGCTCTCCCTTGAAAGATGCCTAGTGTTCCAGGCTGGTTAGAAGCTTTGGAAAGAACAGAGCTGGAGGACCAGAGCATATTCACTCAATGAGAATTTTCTGAGTGCACATTATTGACCAGGCATGGTGCTTTTTGATGAGTCTGAGCTTCTGAGTATATTCTGACACTTGGGAGGGAAACATCAGTTAAAATCCATACAGTTAGAAAGTATTTTGACTGTTTACATGGAGTCCACTGCTACCTGAGAAAAAGATAAGGCCTTTTTGATAAGAGAGATTGGCAAAGGTCATAGGAAGAATTCCAAACCCAAATTTATAGATCCAAGTCATCAGCCCTTTCTCTGTCTTTGGTCTGCCTGCTGATATAAACTGGTTGTAGGTGTTTAGTCAGGTGGCTTAACTTCTCTGATCATCAGTTTCCTTACTTGTAGAATTAAGATAATGTGTTTCCAACCTTACAAGTTTGCTGTGAATATCACATTAGATAATTTAGAAAGCACTACATGAATGTTAGTTTTCCTTCTATTACTATCATGCAAAAAAAAAAAAAAAATACCAGGAGACATAGTCTCAAAGATACTTAGTTCTTCATCAGGTAGTTTACTATGAAATGAGATGCTGGGATGACATATGGGCAGGTCCTTGAAAGCAGGCTCTCAGCAGATAAAGTTAAGAGATAAATGTATTTCAAATGAGAGAAAGTACAGTATGTTTATTAGTTTCCTAACACTACCTTTAAAAAATGTCCTCAAAATGAGTGGCTTAAAATAATAGTTATTTATCGGCTCATAGTTCAGAAGGTTACAAGATCAAAATACAGGTTTCAGCCAATCCGTGCTCTCTCTGAACTCTCTAGAAGTAGAGCCTTCCCTGACTTTTTCTAGCTTTTGGTGGTTGCTGGCAGTGCTTCATGATCTTCAGCTTGTAGGCCCTTCCATCATCCAATCTTTGTTGCCATCATTACATGGTGTTTTCCCTGTGTGTCTGTGTCCAAATTTACCTCATCTTACAAGGACACCAGTCACTGGATTAGGGCTCACCCTAATCCAGGATGGCCTCAACCTCTATCTGCAAAGGCTCTGTTCCCCAATAAGGTCACATTCACAAGTATCAAGAGTTAGGATGTAAATATATTTTTTTGGAGGGGACTCAATTCAACTCACAACATTATGTGAAGATAATTCAAAGGAAGGAGGCATAAGATGTGTTCAGAGGAGCAGTGAATAAATTATCATGAACACAGAAAATGTGGTGAATGAGTAGAGAGCAATAATGCCACATTTGAATTACAATCAACAAATGAGTCCAATGCTAGGAGCTGGGGGTATCAAGATGAATAAGACCACATGTTTGAATTAAAGACATTTTATGTAGCATGTAACACCTTCCTGTATCAAAATTACTATGCTATAGATGATCATTACTCTCATGGATTGTAACACATGTAATATAAATGTAGATTGTATCTCTGATGTCTGTTTTTATTCATCACTGAATATTTAGAACCTAGTGTCTGATAACAGTGTCCACTAAATAAATCCTGTTGAATAAATGAATGAACATTTGCTTTTATATAGATGAGAAAACCAATTGAGAGAGCAACTTGTTGAAGGAAACTGTAGAGCTGGCATAAACCCTGGCCTATTTGGCTCCAGAGTCCCATGTTCTATTGAATACCTTCTTTGAATATTCTTAACTCAGAATAGTTTATTGGTCTTGCCATTGTCTGTTTCCACTGTGCATGAAGGTCACACAGTATGTGACATCTTGCCTTTCTGAGACCCCAAGGCAAGGTTGTTCTTCAGGCATGCCATTTGACCATTGACAAAGCAGTGGCCTTGATCTGGCTCCACTCCCTCAAATGACATGCTTACTCTCTCCCACAGATGTTAGGCAGAGCCTAGAGAACATAGTGACATTTGGCATCTGCAAAAGCCATTGTAATTTCTCTGTCACAGGCATTGCTGTTCATCCTTTTAATATCCATTTAGAATAGTGCCATATCCTGACCCTCTGCTGCTGGAGATAAACAGTGTTCAGCAAGATAGGTTTGCCCCCAGGTGGTCATTACTTGAGAGATAAAATGGAATTCAGGTTCATTAGGTAATAGAATCTCAGGATCACAAGAAACCTTAAAGTTCATCTGATTTTATTTCTTGTAAACAATACTTGAAGTCCCATTTCCCCATTACCCTGGCACAAACGCATGCTCATACACATATGCATGCTCACATGCACATGCATGCACAAATAAAAATATAGTTATCTGCGAGACTTTTCAAATATTTAGTCCACAGGCATAAGCACACACAAAATCTTGGCCTTTGCCCTTGGAACACAAGGATAGAATTTTGACCTTATAAGAATAATTCTTAGAGAAATTAAGTTAAAAAAATGGGTTGAAGGACGGAGTCTTATTAGTAAATTAAAACAGTGATGAGTTGTATGGTATTTATGGGATATTTAATTGATAACTACAGTATTAACTTGCTATTATTTTCTGCCATTTTGTAAATAGTAAAAGACAATATCAAACTTCCCTGATGCAAATAGCTGATCTTCCTTCCTTCCTTCCTTCCTTCCTTCCTTTTCTTCCCTCCTCTCGTCCTTCCTCCCTCCCCCCTCCCTCTTTCTTTCTTCCTTCCTTCCTTCCTTCCTTCCTTTCTTTTCCCTTCCTTCCTTCCTTCCTTCCTTCCTTCCTTCCTTCCTTCCTTCTTTCCTTCCTTTCTTTCTTTCATTAGCAAAAGCTTGAACTCAGGTCTTCTGACCCTGAGGCTGATGTTTTGGGGTTTTTTAATGATTAAATTTATTGGGGTGACATTGCTTAATAAGAGTATGTAGGTTTCAAGTGTAAAACACATAATTTGTATATTGCCTTCCATGCCAATCGTACTGTTGTCTGTGTCTATGAGTATTTGTTTGTTTTTCTTGTTTGGTTATGTGTTACTTTCCATCTTACACCCCACATATTAGTGAAACCATTAATTTCCTGATAGCAATGATTGGAAGAGCAATTATAACAGAAGTTTCAGCTGAGAGGATTGGCTATCTTGAATGGTAGGCTTTCGGTCCTGCAGAAAATACGAAATTGACCAAAGAAAGAAATTGATTAGAATTGTAATTAGGTCAGGGCTTAGACAGCCACATTTCCCTTGCCCACAAGTATTTGCTTTCCCTTTCTTGGCTTCCTTTCAGAGGCCGCACCATGCAGCAGGACCAAAGGAGAGGAGAGGCCTGGGAAGACCCCAGCAGGCAACAGGGCCACACTGAGACCTCATCTTAAGCTGACATAGGTAGTATTTGTGTTGTGACAACATGTTAATTCAATTAGAAATATTGGGTTGGCCAAAAAGTCTGTATGGTTTTTTCTGTGAAGTAAGATACACTTTTCATTTTCACCAATAACTTTATTGACTTGGGTATTTTGAGTGTGTAGGCTAGCTTCCACAGGGTATAATGTTGATTTTTCCCAATTAATGTCTCAGTTGGACTGGGGTCAACTTCTACTGATCTACCCAACTGACCGTGGAACATCGTCCAATGAGAAATCTCCAGCACAAAACTTTGCAAACCACTTTTGACACATATGATCAGTCACAGTATTTTCTTCATACACTTCACAAATCTTTTCTCACATTTCAGTTGCGTTTTTACCTTTCTTGAAATAATAAAGCATAATATGCTGAAAATATTGCATCTTTTCCTCTATCTTCAGTATTTAAGTAGCTAAACAAAAATTCATCAATTTTGATAAATTTTTTAAATGCATGCTGTGTTTTAAATGCATGTAAGTGTTACTACAACCATCTGATGGAAAAATACCAAACAAACTTTTTGGCCAACCCAATACAAACCTACTGCTATTCAAGTGATAGGTAAGAGACCATCTCTTTGATTTTGATGAACTCACAAACAGGAAAATTCCATAAGGGGAGGAAGGTGTTTCAACACAAAGGCCAGGACACAATCCCTTTGATCCCAGGTAGAAGTTATGCTGACAAGCTTATGCTTGTATATAAGAGATATAAGAGATTATGAAGATCCCTGAGTTTTAACTTGGTCCCAAAAGCTGTGAAGAGTCAATAAATAGTTTTGAGTAGAGAAATAACATGCTTAGATCTGTGTCTTAGAAGTGTCATTTGACAACAGTGCAGAAAGTATGTGCAACATCAGTAACACTGGAGGCAGGATCATTAAGGAATTCAGTAAGGCAGAAACAGCAGGAAGACTGACATCAGACATATTTTAAATATACTAAGGACATAGTAGCTGCAGGATTTGGTAACTGAATGTGGGGATGTGGTACATGAGAAGGGGGAGTCTAGGGTGAGCTCAAGTTTCAAGCTGAGCAACTCCAACTGGATGGGCAATCAGGTCTTCAGGAGGAAAGGTAACAATTCCACCACTTTTGGGTTAGAGGTAAATACTCACTGACTTTGTTCAGATTTTATCCATTGATCATGTCATTATAAAGACCTTCTCTTGGCAATCCCCAAATTTTTAAAATCAGAGTCTTCTGCAGGTCATGCTCATTTTGCTTCACTTTTCTTCATAGCACTTTTCATTATCTGCATATACATATTTGGTAACTATATACGTATCTATCACTGGTGAAGTGTCATTGACAAGGACATGCTTGGCAATCATGAGCACATGGCAGTTGCTTGGTGAATGAATACTACTTCTAGAAACCAGTATGAAGTTTTGACTGTTCACCTTCAATCTTAGGTGAAGTTTTCTCTCTTTATGGTAAGAAGAAGAATTTTTCCAGCAGGCACATGCTGATAGGCTTCCTTTTCAGGAACCTCAATAGCTACCCCCATCCCGATTGTTCAAACTGAAGTCTGATATTTGAGTACCATCAAGTTGCTTGGGTCATTGGATTGGTCCTGAAACAATCTTTGTGGTCAAAAGATGGAATAAATTGATTGGCTAGACCAGTTCAGCTTCCACCACTGGAGTTTGGTTGGTCAGTCCCTAAGCCACATAGACTAAGAATGGGAGCCTCTGTCTCCTCCCCCGCAAAAAAAATCTGAGATACTGTTACCAAGAGAAGATGCAGGTTTTATGAAGTCTAAAACAATTTTGGAAGGGGGGAGTCATTAAGAAAATGATTATAAAACTGCAAATACAATATTAATTATATGGTGCTGAGCATATAATAGGCCCTGAAAGTTAAAATTAAAGTATCATGGCAAGTCTGTTCCCAGGGGGAAAAAAAAGTAAAAAAAGACAAAAACAGATGTCCTCACAGGGGACTGAGAGAGAAGAGAAAATGTGGACTAACCACAGAGGGGCACAGGGAAGGAGGACTTGATTAGAGACATGAAGAAGGAAGCCTGTCAATTAGACCTGACAAACCTTCCCCCTGCCCAGTTGAACACATTTCCTGCTCAATGCAGGAATTTGAAGAGCGATTTTCCGCCAGGAAGAGAGGAATGTGGAATTGGGTCTTGAGCTTTCTGTTCTTCTCATTGTCTGCAGCCTGCTCTGAAAGGACTTGTGGAGAGAACAGCTGTGCGTCCCCAGTACAGCTAATCCTTTTGGGGAAAAATGTTACATAACATAAATATGTTTAGCTGGGTCCCCGATTCCCCCATAATTTGAAACATCCCACAGAATGCCAAGTTTGGGTGGGGTGCGAATATTAATGTTCGAGTCCTGTGCTATGCATCCAGCATCTCAACTGAAGGAAAGAGGGGTTTCACTTCCTGCCCGGTGGAGGCCTCTTCCGCTCCCTGGGGGTCATGGGGCTGAACAGGTCTGCAGCAGCAGAAATGGACTCAGCACTTGGAGTCTGCGCAGTTGTGTCCTTGTCATGAAGTGCTGCCATTTGTGTAAATATCAGCAACCATCACCCTGCAGAGGTCAGGTGAGGCTGCAAAGTTGTTCCCGGAGGCAGCTGGAGGAGGGCCAAGGAAAGGAGCATGTGTGGCTTTCCCCTGCAGCGGTGCCTGATGACAAGCATCTGAGGACAGGCTGTGTTTTTCAGAGCACTCTCTGCTTCTGGACTGTGTGTCACAGGCTCACTAAAGAATCGAACTCGGAGGTCATCTGGGCCAACTTCCTTGTGTAACCCAAGGACAAACAGGTGTGATAATGGCGATTCCATGCATAGGTGTCTACTGTATGCTAGGCAACAGCTCAGTGCTTTTCATGAAATATTTCTAGTCCTCAAAACAATCTTCCTTCTAAATAGAGATTAAGACCCTCCTTCATAGCAGGCAAAGCAACAAACAAAACATATGCCCAGAGGTGCATGCAAGGAGATTAACTGCAGATACAGGATTCAGCTCCTCACCTATCTAAGCCACAGCTCTTGGTGATTTCTATGGGTGGAAATCATACTTCCTAAGAATACTTTTTAATTATGATGATTATTATCATTGCTTATAATTAGTGAGCACCTACTATGTGCCAGATACTGTATTAGATGCACTGTACGTGTGTGTGTGCACACACGCTTACATAGAACAAAATTGTGATTTGAAAATTTGGTGATTTATCCAAACCCACTCCTCCATATTTGAACCTGCATCTTTCTGAGTCCAGCGATTATAAATGAAATGCTTTGCCTACACTCACAGCATTTGAGAGGTCTTTGTACTTTGGACAGCTGGGCCCTCCATGGCTAGCAGCCAGGTGGCAGTGCTGTAGAATTTATGACAGGGTAGCTAAATGGGGAATGCCTCCCCAGAGGACAGTTTTACACTTGCCTGATGATTCCAAAGTAGCTCACTCTGAACTGCACCAGTGGGCCCCTAAACCACGCGCCTTGCTTATTCCATGGTGTTCAAGTAACCACAGACCTTGGGTGGATGTGTAGCAGACCCACAAGCTGGCCTCCTTTCCGCTGCCATGATTGTCAGCTCCTCTGTGGTGGCCAAAGAACAGACTGCCTCAGCATTTAAACTTGAAAGTGCACATTAGAGTCCCACGTGCACTGGCTGAAGTTGCTTAGCTCTGTCTGCTCTGTACTTCATGTTCCTCTGGCTGAAGGATGGCAGCTCGGCCAGGCCCACAGAAGGCTCGCTGGGCATCTTGGGTACGAGGACTTGACACGTGAAACCCCGGAGAGAAATGTGGCATGGTTTGAAGTAAGGAAAAAAAAACAAAAAACAAAAAAACCATGGCCAGTACTTTTTCTGTAACCTCCCTGAAAAGAGCTGGTTTGAGATAAAAATGGTATCCCACTTGAGAAACCCTTGTGTTGGTCTGGTAAGGGCAAAAGTCCAGACATTCCAGAAGCTTGTGGAGGAAAAACTAGATTTTCAGTTTCTTGAGGCTTGGGTTTAAATTCTCATTTCAAAAGAATCCAAGATGAAAGAACCCTACTGGCTAATTTTAGAGCAAACTATTTCATTACCCTGATTGACTCAAACAAAAAAAAGGGGAAAGGGAATAGAGAAGAGACTTGGAATCTTTATTTTAAAACCAACTAGGCCCAGGAAACCAGCCCATGTTATGCTTTATTCTTTAACATTCAAGGTAAAACACTCAATGTTTGGTACAATGAAGTAATTTTGCTAATGCATATGGTAACAAAACTCCTCTTAGATGTGCCTGGGTTGATTAATTAACTAACTGGGAGATGGTGTGAAAATCTCTCTATATCTTGAGACCCCTGTTTCCATTTCTCTAAAACTGCAGGATGAACTCAGGGAATATAAGGGAAAAAGGAGTTCAGATATCATCTGGCTCCCAATTCTTACAAAGCAGAGATATCTGAAGGTTATATTTCTATACGAGGTCATAATAGCTATTTATTGGAGATGGGACTAAAACCTTGATGTTCTAAAACAAATTTATTCCTTTTGCCTTTTTTCCTTGAAGCCAAGCAACTTTAGTAAATATTTTTCAAAATTTCTCAATATTATTGTAGAATATATTTAATAAGGCCCTCACCATGAAATATTTGAGAAAGCAGAATTTTGAAGCAGTATGCAGATGAAAGTGGCATTTGCCACAAGCCACGATATTATGAGGGTGATACCACCTCCTCAGCGTGTGGGAGGGCTGGCCCTAGACAGAGAGCCTCAGGCAGCCCGCACCAAGAATGAACTTCCAGCAACTGTCTGTCTACCCCTGACACTGGTATTGAGGATGGAAAGAAACACAATCCTACCCAGGCTGCCAGTCTTGACTGTTCCGGATATGAGCTCCTTTATCTCTCTATGGCCAAGAGTCTAGGGCCTCTAGAGATGCCTAAGGAAGAGATGTTTCCAAAGGATTAAAGGACATAGGAATTGAGAACCAAAGAGGGGAAGCTGTTTGTTTCTTCATTTGTTTTTCACCACCTTCCATTACAAAGTGGGAATTTGATCAGCAAACTCTCTATCAAAAAGGTCCCTCAGTGCCTCCCCTGATGTACACACATTGTCCTGATTCCTCCAGGTGGCCTTCTGCCTTTTCTCCCTTGTTAGGTAACACCACCTCCGCCCACTGCGCTGAACTTTATCCTCATGCTTATAATAAGATAAAGTTGACAATAATAATGATGATGACAATACTGACACTTTGTAGTACTAATCAAGTGCTGAGAACTGTTCTAATTACTTTCATTTATTTATTTATGGCTAAACAATGGTTGTGCGACAAACCTCACATCTGTGTTCCAGTATACAAACAAACAAACGAACGAATGAACAAAAATGGTGGCATGCCAGTAGGAGAGAAATTAGAGGCAAAATACAGGCTCTTTCCTATCATTATAATACAATGTGAATATTTCAAGAAGCCCACCACCTAAAAGTATCTGCTTAATTCCATTGGACAATAATGTGTCACATGACCACCCTTAGCTGGAAGGTGGCCAAGGGAAAAGGAATCATGAATGGAGGTTAAATAAAATAATGAACAGGTTCTTCCACATGGGTTAAACCTTTTTACATCCATAATGTCAATCGATCCTTTCAACAACCCTATAAGCTAGATTCCAAAGGAAACTGAAGAACAGAGTTTTGAGTGACTAGTCTCTGAGGCATTAATTTCCAAAGGTGAGATGTGAATTCACCTACACTGACCTCAGAAACCATGATTCTGTGCTTCCATGCATGTCACTACTACACAAGGCTACCTCCTTAGCTCCAGAAATTTGATAACTGAGATGCACAGGTCACCTTGAAATAGAATTCAGAGTAGAATTACACAGCGGCAAGCCCAGAGACAGTTCTTTTCCTGTAATGGCTTTCCATGAATTTGCTGGATCCACTAAAGGTCTAATGAGGTGAATGCTCAATGTCACTCAACAAGGCTGGCACCAGAGTGAAGAGTACTGTTCCTGCCACTGCTGAGCAAGGCTCGGATTCCCTGGATGGAAAGTCATGCTCTGGAAATAGGTTAGATCTTTTCAACCGTGCATCACACACATTGGGTCATTAGAGGGTCCCTCCTACAACCCCGGATTAATGTCATCCGTAGCAGTTCAGTGACTTGATGGGGATGCTCTTTGCTAGGCTGATTCATGTGACCTCCCATGAGTGACATAGTGCTAGGAAAATCCAGATCACTGTAAGATGGGGACGTTTCCCTTTTGGCAGAGGCAGAGGTATCAGCCGGGCTATTCCTGTGGGGATTTGTAGGCTAAAGGTTTCAGGAGGCTTTGGTGACTCTGCCTAAAATATCTGCTGTTGGCCTAGAACCGCTTCTGCCCATGGGGAGGCAGCACAGCACAGACAAAAGTGCTGGTGCCTTGGACTTGGATTCCACCCCCCACCCCCTAGCTGTGCTACCTAAAGTCTCTCAACTTGTGTGGTGATTTTGGAAATGAAATAAGGTAATCTCTGGAAAGTGCTCAGCACAGTGGTCAGCAGGCGTGAAGGGGAGACTCGGTAAACATTGGTGCAATTCTTTATTATCACTGGTGTTGTTGGTTACGTTATGATTGTATTATCAAAATAGGTCTTGAGTTTTTTCTTATTTGAAGGACAAAACGCTGGAGAGATTCCCAGGTATTTTCATGAACCTGAGGTCCATGTACGTGGCTTGTAGAGTTCAGGCATCTAACCTAGTACTTCAGTAACTGAAAACTAAAGCCAGAAGTGTGTTGGTGGACAACGTCAGAGTAGGCTACTTGATCTACGTGTATGAACACCCATCCAGAATCTGAAAGATTTTTAAAAAATTAATAATCTCTGTACTAAGAAGACCCAGACGTGGGAGAAACACTCAGGGTGAGGGGCTAGAATCTCAAAAATCAAACCCTGGGTCTGACCTATTTTTTTTTCCTTGGAAAAAACCCCTACTGAGATGGATAACAATATTAATCACTAACATTTTTTGAACATTTAGATGCTTAACATCCTCCTGACATTCTAAAAACCTGCATGTCTTGGTACTGGTAAGCCTCACAGTTCCTTGGGGTAGGTTCTGTTACTTTTTAAAGTTAAAGAGACTGAGGCAGAAAGAAGTCAAACTTGTCCAGGAGCACAAAGCCTTAAGGAGCAAAGTCAGGCTCTGCCCTCAGCTGGGGACAATATAAATGTAGTCCCTTTTCTGGATTTACTGCTTTCTGAGGGGGTGGAGAAGCCGGGCTCCATGGGATGCTGCTGCTCATCTCTCTCTTCTTGACTCACTCCTCTCCAGCCACGCTGGTCTCTCATCATTTCCTGGGACACATTAAGCTTTTTCCCACCATCAGAGCTGCGTTCTCTGTTTTCTCTAGCCTAGATTGACCCAGGGGTCCCTCCATCAGAAGAGAGAGTGACTCTGAGAGGGTATCATTTGTCCTAGAATCTAAACTTTAAAAATATAACAAAAACAAAACTCTTGATGGGAAAAAGTACAATGTGCTTGTGCTGAAACTGGAATAAATTTCCAGTTCTCACCACCCCTCTCCCATCTCCCAAATAAAAATAAAAATCATCCATGAGCATCCTTTAGGTTATCCTTGTGTTCTGGTTTGCCTAGGACCATTCAGGTTTATACCTGTTTCTCTGCTGTAATTATTAAGACCACCCCTTTTCACTCTCAAACAGGTCTCAGTTTAGAAAATGAGTTACATGGTCACTCTGTTCAGAATGGGAATTTCTAGCCCCAGGATCAGTTTCCAAAGTAGAATGTCTCAGTTAGTTGCACATTTTCCAGACAGCAAGCAGGGAAAAGAGGAATATACCTATTTGTAACTAAGCTAGTGCTTTTCAAAGTCTAGTTGGCCCCATCCTAAAGTGATTAGAAAACCTTCCCAGCTCTAAAATCCCTCCACTCCCCACCCCCCTCTGTCAACTAGTGACTCTCAAATCAGTTATTGCCTTTGCCATAAATTTGATAATATGGACTCACTTTTACAAATTTATTTTATACAACTTCCCCTTTTGTGCATATATGTATTGTTTCCATCCATAATGAGACAAGATTAAGAGTTAGGTTTTCTTCTTTTTATTGCTTATGGTGTCTAATGTCAGGCTATACATAAACTAGAGACACTATAAACATTGATAGAACAGACAAAATACAGGAAGAAGAGAGAGGAGATGAATGGAATATGGGAACAGGGAAGAAGGGCAGAAAGGAAGGAGGGAAAAAGGAGGGGAGGAAGAGAGGGAGTGGAAAGGAAATGCAAGTTCAATATATGTTTCCTGCATCACCAAGAACACTAAAGAGAAACCAGCTGGTAGTTTATAACAATGACTTGTTTTCATTCAATGCAAACAGATGCATTCTTTCCTTGGCCAGTCCCTCTGCTACTGTGAGCAACATGCATTTCTAGACTGAAGAGTTACAGGCAGGCTGGACCGTAACTGGATTCATCGCATATTCGCTACTTAAGAGAAGCAATGTGCCTTTCTATTTAGACAATCTGAGAAGTCCCCCCTCCCAAGTAAATAAAGGATAAAAGGCAATTTGTTTAAAAATAAGGAGTGCTTTCACCAGGGACCGCTTTCTTCAAGAGCACTAAGTTTCTTCACAAACAACTACAGCACAGAGGTTCTTTTACAAACCAACGGCCTTATTACTGCCTCAGTCTGAGTCTTCTCTTGACTAGTATAACAGAAATCAAAGGATTTTCTATCTCTTTATAAGTTTGATTTGCAAACAGGATGAGTGCTTATTGGATAAAAAGTGTTGCTTCCATGGCGGTCTCAGATTAAGCGTCTTCTATTAACAAAATAGATAACATCCTTTCTCAAATGTTGATGATTTATATTTACTACAGGTTCTATTTTAAACTGAAAATATAAAACTTTTTATAATTTAAATCTATTTATCTACACTGTATAAGTGAAGTAAAATTTAAGGAAATACAATCAGTTAAATATAATCGTCTATTTTTTTTCTTCAACAGTTCATGAAATAGCTTCCTCATTTAACTTTGACTTTATTTATTCTTTTGTGCATACATAATTTGCATTTATTAGTTAGTGATTATTATATGCAACTGCTAGTATATAATAATTACAAAAGAACATAAGAAGACAAAATTTAACATTTCTTCATGATTAAATCACCCAACATACAGGGATTGAAGGGTACTTCCTCAACCTGAAAAAGGGCATTGACAAAAACCTCACAACCAGCCACATATGCAGTGGTGAAAGAATGCATTATTTCCTTTTAAGTACAGGAAGAAGACAAGGATATCTTTTCCTATCATCTCTATTCAACATTGTGCTGTCAGTTCTCATCACAGCAATTAGACAAGAAAACAAAAATAAAGGCAATCCAGACTAGAAAGGAAGAAGTAAAACTTATCTCTATTTGCAGATAACAACTTGTATATAAAACATCCCAAGGAGTACACTAAAAAATGATTAGAAGTAATTAATAAGTTGAGTATGGTTTCAAGATACAAGATCAATATACAAATGCCAGTTGGATCTCTATACACTTGTAATAAATGATCCAAAAATATAATTGGCAAAATAAATTCCTTTAAAATAACATTCAAAAGAATCAAATACATAGAAGTGAGTCTAACAACATGAGTCCAAACCTTGTACTCTAGAAGCTACAAAATACTGTTGAAAGAAATTGAAGAAGCCTTAAATAATTGGAAAGGCATCCTATGTTCATGGATTAAAAAATTTAGGATGGTTAAGATAGCAGTGCTCTCCCAACTAATCTACATATTCAGGACAGTAACTATCAGAATCCCAGCTAATTTCTTTGTTTCAATTGATGAGCCAATTCTAAAATTTATATGGAATTGCAAGGAGCCCAGAATAGCCAAAATGAGCCAGAAAAAGAAAAAACTAATAGAACTCACACTTCCTGACTTTAAAACTTACTACAAAGCACAAGAAAATATATATAGATCAATGAAATAGAATTGAGAATCCATAAATAAATACATGTGCCTGTGGTCAATTGATTTTCAGCAAGCATTTCAAGACCATCCAGTGGGTAAAGAATAGTCTTTCTAACAGATGGTGCTAAACCTGTTGCAGTACACTTATGGAATTGCTTCTAGGTTGGTTCTGCTGTCTTGGGCAGTGTATTTGGGGGTATAAAAGCCCCTAAAGGAAAGGAAGGCCAAGGACAGAATATGAAGCCAAAACTAGTGAAACACTTCCTTAGACATTCACAGCAAGGGGCAGGAAGAGAATCCATTTACCTGGCCTGTGATATCAGAATCCCTTCCTCAAACATGAGTCTTTAGGGTCTTGTACTTCAATTTCCTTATCATCTGTAAAATGAGAACTTAAACTTGTTCTACATTTTTTTCAGCCTTATGTTTTGGAATTCTGTGCATTTCCAAACAGGCCTCTGTCACAGACCTTCAAAACTGTGTTTATTAGAGGCACACCATTAACTACAATGATAACCATAATAAAAATGCCCTTTTACTTGTAAAATAAATTAAACAAGAACACAATAATTTAAAATTAACCTAAGTCATAATTTCAAGAAGTTTAGCTCCTTCTCCTCTTTTTCCCATTCTGTAATATACTTGCCAAGCCTTCTAACCATTGAAGCAGAACATTCAGGAGGCCTCTGGTGTTATTGAAACTGCAGGACTCAGCTTTGAACACTGGGCACTGACTCCCTGCCAGACACTTACCACCCTGCAAAGCCAAGCTCATACCACAAGCAGAATGGCTTACATGGTAGATAACATAGTGTGCTGATGTTAGACATGGAACTATCAGGTCAGATCCCATGTTTGGACAGCTGTGTGACTACTAGAAAAATCATCCTCAATTGCTCAGCCTAACCATGACTGTATAATTATACGACTATGGCTAACGCATATGTATGGGTACAGACACACACACACAGATGCTTGTATATGTCTGTATACATTGTATTAATTATGTCTTTTTAAATCTGTGTTTTTTATACTTTGACATCTTGAGGCCTTGCTGACTCCCAAGGGGCTGCCCCATGCAGGGTTAGCTAATTTCTAGAAATAGCAAATAACTGGGCTATGAGAATGCCTTTCATATGCAAACTAATCAATCCAGAGTCCATACCCCCAACTATCTCCTTTGTCTAGCTCTTACACTCCAGGACACATGCCACCTGCCTTGATAACTCCAGGACCAGGTGTCAGTCAACTGAGGACAGGCTCTACACCCCAGAGCTTGCTGAAATTATTAGAATGAGACAATTTTAAACCCACTTATGGAGTCTCACCCATTCCTTCCTGCAGAAACAGTAAATGTTCTCACCAGTTTCTTCCATTCTCTGCCTCCTGATGGACTTCAGTAGTTCTTCAGGTGCGCCCCCACTGCCTACCTTGAAGTGGTATGACCCCTTCTCTTCAGGTATGTGGGTATAACAAACTACCTTTACAATGTCAGTCACCTTCTATTCTGTTGACTTTGCCAGACCTAAATTATGATAAAACCTATATTTTAAAACATATCTGAGGTCTGTCCAGAAAAAGTCCAGCCATTGTTAATATAATGAGAATGGATGGCATGACATTGCTGTAACCTGGCAACTAAGGGGAGCGGACTGAAACATGCATGAGTGAACTATGACGACTTCACGGTACTAGTCAGTGGTGGTGGTAGACACCAATTGAGTGAGTGTGTGTACTGTGTGGACATTGCATTCAAAATGACTGAGCAAGTACAGCAACAGATCTGCATCAAATTTTGCATTAAGCTTGGACATTCCCCTACAGAAACTATTTGGATGATTCAGAAGGCTGTGGCTACAAGAACTGGTGATTGGCAGCTTCATCATAACAATGCACTCGCTCACGCATCATGTCCTGTGCAGAGATTTTTGGCTAAATATCAAATCACCAGGTGACTCAATCCTACATCTCAGATTTGGCACACTGTGACTTCTGGCTTTTCCCAAAACTAGAATCGTCTTTGAAAAGGAAGAGATTTCAGACCATGGATGAGATTCAGGAAGACACAATGGGGCAGCTGATGGTGACTGGGAGAACTGTGTGAGGTCTCAAGATGCCTACTTTGAAGGGGAGTGAGGCATCATTGTCCTATGTACAATGTTTTTTGTATCCTGTATCTTCTTCAATAAATGTCTCTATTTTTCATATTACATGGCTGGATACCTTCTGGGCAGACCTCGTGTACAGGCACACACACATATTTATATACACATATGAAAAAAATAACATAATAGTTACCTTTAAAATCTCAGTATTAAGCAACAGATAAATCTACTTTCAATCTCACTTTGTTCTTTCATCTTCGTAAATATAGAATAATAGAAACTTGTCAGTCACTTGGTCATTTTAACAATTCAGTCATGTCTGAGTGTACCCATGCACATGTGTGTGTTGAGAAGGAGGAAGAAAGAGGGAGACAGAGAGAAAATACTGGTAGAGATACATTAACATCAGTGTGCAAAGGAGAGACACCTGCATTATCAATACTACCTTTGGAAATTCCTTGGGGAGCTGTCTTATAATTGTATATGTGCCATTTGTCAGTCAGCCCAACACAGTGAGTTTTTTCACCAACATTGAAAACTTGTTTTGAAGTTGGGTACCAGATGAAATTTTGTCTTGTTAGAAAATTAAAAAAAAAACCAAAAACAGTGAGTATTCCAAAACCCACTGAAGTACATATTCTTAAATGGTGAATTTCATATTATATGAAGTCAAAATCAATAAAAAATTCTATAAACAATAAATGAATTAAATAAATAAGAGAATTAAAAGGTAAGCCAGAGAATGGGAGAAAAATCTTTAAAAAACCTGTATCTGATAAATACGGTGGGTATCCAAAATATACAAAACATCTCTCAAAAGTCAACAATAAAAAACAGACAATTCAATTTTTTTAAAAAAGAACAAAAGTACTGAACAGACACCTCATTAAAGAAGATATACAGATGGCAAGTAAACATATTAAAAGATACTCAAAAGCATATGCCTATTAGGGAATTACAAATTAAAACAATGAGATATAACTGCACACCTGTTAAAATGTCTAAAATTCAAAACAATGATAACATTAAATGCTGGCAAAAATGTGGAACAACAGAAACTCTGATTCATTGCTGGTGGGAGTGAAAATGTCACAGCCAAGTTGGAAAGTAGTTTGACAATATCTTGCAAAGATACACATACTCTTACCATATAACCCAACAGCTGTGATCCTTAGTATATACCCATGTGAGCTGAAATTTCATTTCTACACAAAAGCCTGCACGAGAATGTTTATAGCAGCTTTAAATAAGATGTTCTTCAATAGGTGAATGGATAAATGAACTGTGGTACATCCATGCAAGTGAATATTATTCAATGGTAAAATAAATGTGTTACCAAGCCACAAAAGGTCATGGAAGAGCCTTAACAGTATATTTATAAGAGAAAGAAACCAATCTGAAAAAACTATGTAACATGTCATTCCAACTATACATAATTCTGGAAAAGGAGAAACTGTGGAGACCGCAAAAAAAAATTCAGTGATTCTCAGGGGTTCAATGGAAGGGAGGACAGACAAGCAGGTGGAGCACAGGGATTTTTAGGGCAGTGAAACTATTCTATCACTGCTATTTAACACCCAGAGAATAAATGACAAAAATTATACCTAGGTATATCACTTTCACAGTACAGAAAATCAAGGGTAAAGAAAAAAAAATTCTGAAAGAATCCATGAAGAAAAAAAAATCTTACCTATAGAGGAATTATGTTTGATTTATTCTCAGAAATCATGCAAGTACAAAGAGTGAGGAGTGAAATATTTGAAGTATTGAAAGAAAAAACACTACCAACCTAGAATTTGATACCTTGCAAAATTATCTTTCAAGGGTAAAGGAGAAATAAAGACTTTCCAAGACAAACAGGTATTAAGGGAATTTGTTGCCAGTAGACTTGCCTTGCAATAAATTATAAAAGAAGGCGCACCAGGAAGTGACATCTCCAGGGACAACGTTCTAGGACACTCACTGGTTTTTCCGTTTACCGCCTGACATCTGTAAGAGGATTTATTGGTTACGAAGGCTGGCCGATATTGTGACACCACTCTAGAGGTTGAGCTATGAAGAACAGCTCAAAGTGAAATTTGAAGCTCAGAAGAATGTTTTACAAAGACTGGAGTGTTACCTGTGAATGATCAACGGACTCAAAATGACAATAGCCAGATGAAAATCGGAGAGGCTTTGTTGTCTTCTCCATCCTATTATACCCTCTGTAAGCCCTCACCTCCTTGTCAGTTGCTGAGGACCAGATCACCTGCTAAGTGATTAATGGAAACATCACCTGTGTATGGTCTAACCATCTGAAAAACATCCCCAAGAAACACAGTCAAGTGGCACAAGCATCACCAACTGTGAATTCTGTGCTGGTCAAGCAGAGAAGATTATGCCACATTGCTCAAGTCAAAGGCAGATGAGCAGTTAATTGTTGCTGTGGTGAACCCAGCCCAGGAAACTCAGCTAAGAAGCTTCTTGGTGAGCCTTTTGTGCTGAGACGAGCTGTGCCTGTGGATCTGTTCCCCCACACCGCACACAACGAGCTGGTGTTCTTTCCTCAATAATCACCCTCCTACAAGATGTTCTCACTGAGTCAGCTTATTCTTCCCCTGCGTTCATCGAACATCCTTGCAAGAGAGAAGATGGCGGAGGAGTGAATGGGAGTCACACTGATCTCCTCCCAAGACCAAACTGGAATTGCGACTAAATAGTGGAGTAATTACCTGGAAAACAATGGAACGATAGTGGGAGAGGAGCCTTGGAGCCGCGGACAGTGGATTTGACCCTCACATCCCAACGGGTGAGAAGTACGGTGGAGGCTCGAGAGGGTGGGCTGGGTGCCCACGGGCACTAGCACCAGAGGGACATTGAAACGGCCAGTTAGCTTCCCCCGAGAAGAACGGGGACTGAATCATAAACAGGGACCCCTAAACTACAGCAGCTAAAACCAAGAAAATACAGACAAAACGCAACCGCGAAAAGCTTAGGGGCGCTCTCTGCCAGAGACAGGTGGCTGGGGATGCAGAGAGACATTTAAAGGGCCAACGCAAAAGTTGCAGTGGCAGCCACCCTCCTTGATCTCTGGGTAGAGGCGGCAGCGGGGTGGGCTGGTGCCTGGGAAAAGACTGGTGAGGAAAACTTTGTGAAGAGAACTGACACGGCGGCCGGTGGAGGCTGGGTGATGGCGTGCCTCCCAGTCTGCAGCTACCATCTCGCTCAGGCATAAGGGAATCAATTAACCTGCCTTTTGTGCACTCTGCACACAGCTTGTACGCGTGTGAGCTGGGGTGCTGAGTGCAGACTGGCTGGGAGAGCCTTGAGGAGAGACTGGAGATGGAGGCGTTGGGGAAAGAATGGGAGGAGGAACTGGGGAGTCCCGACTCCCTCCCCGTTCTGTAGTCTCCATTGTGGGCTGGAAAGGCGCAACCCCAAAGAAGCAGAAGCGGGGCGCGCATGAACCAGATTGCCTGCGATTGAAACGTAGTCCGCACAGGGGGTGGATCCTTGGCCGAAGGGGTCACAGAACTGCCCAGAGACCCCTGAGGAGAGACTAGAAACGGAGGCATTGGGGAAAGAATGGGAGGAGGAACCGGGGAGTCCCGACTCCCTCTCCTTGCCGTAGTCTCCATTGCGCGGGAAGAGGCCACACCCCCAAAGAGCCAAAAGCCGAAAAGCACACATAGACACCCCAAAAACACCCAGTGCAGGCACGCACACTTGCACGGAGTGACCGGGGAGGGTTGGCGAGCGTGTGTGTGACCCGCGCAGGCTGGTGAACACTTGCACCAGCGGGCAAGGCCTCCCACAGATTGGCACCGATATGGCCTGCGAGGGAGTGCACAGAGCGGCAAGGGCAGGCGTAACTTGACCCGCCCACCCGCGATTGCGGAGCGGCCCACAAAATTAGTAGAGCTGCCCAAAGTCCCTGGAGGAGAGACCGGAGACAGGATTAACCGGAGAGTCCTGGAGCTGACTTCCTCCCATTTCTGTAGTCCCCATTTGGCGAGGGCACGCAACACACCCAAAGAGCCAAAAGCGGGGAAAATACACAATAGAAGACCCTAAACTGACCAGTGCCGTGGAGCTCGCCGGCCAGGGGGGCCAGATGAGTACGTGAGGTCGTGAATAAGCCCCCTGGTCTGGGGCAAGCACCTGCGAGCCCAGGCAGGCGGGGGATCCTGCCGCACTGGGAGCGCACTCAAGGAGCCCGCGTGAGAGTGCCGAGAGAGCCCAAAAAATAGCCCAGCCCTGACCAAAGGGATCACAGTGCTGCTCCAAGCAGGAGTCAGACACAGATATTAGACTCCTGGAAGGCTCAAACAAACAACCCAAGGTCATATAGGGTCAACAACTGACATCATCAGAGGCAGGCCCAGAAAGAAAAGTAAAGGACAAAAATACTTAACAGACTCTCACAAATATGGGAAGAAAAAGAAGTTCCCCCCAAATGAATGGAAAAGGAGACTCCCCACAGAGAGAGCTAAATGAATTAGAGGCAAGGGAACTATCAGATACTGAATTCAAAACAATGGTTCTAAGGAAGCTCAATGAGTTCAGCCAGCTCAAGGATAACTATGAGAAACTGCAGAGAAACTATCAGGATCTTACAGCAAACTATATCAGCCTGGAAAAGGACATAGAAACTATCGAGAAGACACAAGAGGATATGAAGAATACCATTTCTGAATTGAAGAACACAGTAGAAGGAATCCAAAGCAGGCTGGATGAAGCCAAGGATCAAATCAGTGAGATGGAGGATAAGGTAGAAAGAAGCTCCCAGAAAGAACAAGAAGTGGAAAAAAGGCTCAAAAAGAATGAAGAGGCATTTAGGGAAATGCAGGACAATCTGAAACGCAATAATATCCATATAATAGGGATACCAGAAGGAGAAGAAGAGGAGCAAGGGATAGAGAACCTCCTTGAAAAAGTAATGATGGAAAATTTCCCTAATTTGAGGAGAGAAAGGCTCTCATGGATCCAGGAGGCACAGAGGACCCCACTCAAGAGGGACTCAAAGAGGTCCACTCCAAGACACATCATCATTAAAATGGCAACTGTCAAAGACAAAGAGAGAATCCTCAAGGCAGCAAGGGAGAAGGAGAAAGTAACATACAAGGGGGCCCCGATACGCCTAGGAGCTGACTTCTCAACAGAAACACTACAAGCCAGAAGGGAATGGCAACAAATATTCCAAGCCATGAAAAGCAAGGGCCTACAGCCAAGGCTGCTCTACCCAGCTAGGCTCTCCATTAAAATAGAAGGGGAAATACGGAATTTCCCAGACAAGAGAAGACTAAAAGAATACATCTCTACCAAATCAGCACTCCAAGATATGCTAAGGGGATTGGTTTAAGCAGATGAAAGAAAAGAATGAGAGAGAGAGGAACACAGGTACAAAGAGAAAAGATGAGTAAGTTTCTATCAGTAATATCTCTCAGTGTGAATGGACTAAATGCCCCAATCAAAAGACACAGGGTAGCTGAGTGGATAAGAAAACATGACCCACGCATATGCTGCCTACAAGAGACCCACCTCAGAGCAAGAGACCTACACAGATTGAAAGTAAAGGGATGGAAAAAAATAGTCCAAGCAAATGGGCATGAGAAAAAGGCCGGGGTTGCCATACTTGTATCAGACAAAGTAGATTTCAAAACAAAGGCCATAAAGAGGGACCCATAGGGGCACTTTATCATACTTAAAGGAAGAATCTATCAAGAAGACATCAACATTGTAAATTTATATGCTCCCAATATAGGACCCCCAAGTTTATAAGGAAATTGTTGGATGACTTCAAAAAAGATATAGACAGCAACACACTGATAGTAGGGGATTTCAACACCCCACTGTCAAAAATGGACAGATCTTCCAAACAAAACATTAATAAACATACTGTGGCGCTGAATGACACACTGAATGAAAGAGACTTAACTGACATCTATAGAACCTTACATCCCAAAGAAGAAAAATACACATTCTTTTCAAATGCTCATGGCAGTTTTTCAAAGATAGACCACATGATAGGACACAAAGCAAACCTCAACAAATTCAGGAAAATTGAAATAATACCAAACTTTTATCTCGGACCACAAGGGCTTGAAACTGGAAATCAACCTCAAAGAGAAACTTCAAAAACTTGCAAACTCATGGAGACTGAACAGTACACTATTAAACAATGAATGGGTCAAAAATGAGTAAGAGAAGAAATCCAAAAATTTCTGGAAACAAATGAAAATGAACAGACAACAGTCCAAAACCTATGGGACACAGCAAAGGCGGTCCTGAGAGGGAAGTTCATAGCAATACAGGCTTAGCTAAAAAAGATACATTTCAAATAAAAGACCTAACACTACAACTTCAAGAACTGGAGAAACAACAACAAATAAATCCCAGAGCAAGGAGAAGGAAGGAAATAGTCAAGATGAGAGCAGAACAGAATGACACAGAGACGAAAAGAACAATTCAGAAGATCAACCAATCCAGAAGCTGGTTCTTTGAAAAGATAAATAAAATTGACAAGCCTTTAAGCAGACTCATCAAGACAAAAAGGGAGAGGACCCAAATTAATACTATCAGAAATGAAAGAGGAGAAATAACAACTGATACCACAGAAATACAAAGGATCCTCAGAAACTACTATGAACAATTATATGCCAAAAAATTTGAAAATCTTGATGAAATGGACAAATTTTTAGAAAAGTATAATCTTCCAACACTGAAGGAGGAAGAAACAGAAAGCTTGGACAGACCGACAACAGCTGGGGAAATTGAAGCAGTAGTCAAGAAACTCCCGGCACACAAAAGCCCAGGGCCAGACGGTTTCCCAGGAGAATTTTACAAAACATTTAAGGAAGAGCTAACCCCTGTCCTTCTCAGACTATTCCAAAAAATCCAAGAGGAGGGAAGACTCCGAGACTCTTTCTATGAGGCCAGCATCACCCTGATCCCAAAACCAGATAAAGACCCTACAAAGAAAGAAAACTACAGGCAAATTTGGCTGATGAACATAGATGCAAAAATCCTCAACAAAATATTGGCAAACCGCATCCAGCAATACATTAAAAGGATTATCCACTACAATCAAGTGGGATTCATCCCAGGCATGCAGGGATGGTTCAATGTACGCAAATCAGTAAACGTGATACATCACATAAATAAAAGAGAAGACAAAAACCATATGATCATCTCGATAGATGGAGAAAAAGCATTCGATAAGGTGTAGCACCCATTTATGATCAAAACACTCAGCAAAATGGGAATAAATGGGGCATTCCTCAACGTAATACAGGCCATATATGAAAAACCTACAGCCAACATCATACTCAACGGGCAAAAACTGAAAGCTTTCCCACTAAGATCGGGAACACGACAAGGATGTCCGTTCTCACCGCTTCTTTTCAACATCGTATTGGAAGTCCTAGCCACAGCGGTCAGACAAGAGAAAGAGATAAAAGGCATCCAAGTAGAAAAGGAGGAAGTAAAGCTATCATTGTTTGCAGATGACATGATAGTGTATATAGAGAACCCTGTAGACTCTACCAAAAAACTCCTCAACCTAATAAGTGAATTTGGCAACACAGCAGGATACAAAGTCAACATTCAGAAATCAAAGGCATTTTTGTACACCAGCAATGCAATAGAAGAAGAAGAAATCAGAAAAAAAATACCATTCGATATAGCAAGAAGAAAAATAAAGTACCTAGGGATAAATTTAACCAAAGACGTAAAAGACCTGTACGCAGAAAACTATACAACATTGAAAAAAGAAATTAAGGAAGACACAAATAAATGGAAGCATATAGTGTGCTCATGGATTGGAAGAATTAATATCATCAAAATGTCCATAGTACCCAAAGCCATTTATAGATTCAATGCAATCCCTGTTAAGATACCAATGACATATTTCACAGAAATAGAACAGACATTTCAAAAATTTATATGGAACCATAAATGAGCCCGAATAGCCTCAGCAATTTTGAGAAGGAAAAACAAAGTAGGGGGGATCACAGTACCGGACATCAAACTCTACTACAAAGACACTATACTCAAAACAATCTGGTACTGGCACAAGAACAGACCCATAGACCAGTGGAACAGAATAGAAAGCCCAGAAATAAGCCCAGGTCTCTATGGGCATCTAATATTTGACAAAGGGGGCAGAAGCATAAAATGGAGCAATAATAGCCTCCTCAACAAATGGTGTTGGGAGAGCTGGACGGCTACATGCAAAAAATTGAAATTCGATCATCAGCTGACACCATACACAAAAATAAACTCAAGATGGATAAAAGAGTTAAACATAAGTCGCAACACCATCAAAGTCCTAGAGGAGAACATTGGCAGGAAACTCTCAGATATCCCACGCAGCAATTTTTTCACAAAGCAAGGGACATAAAGGAAAGAATAAACAAGTGGGACCTCATCAAAATAAGAAGCTTCTGCACGGCCAAAGAAAACATCAGCAAAATGAAAAGGGAGCCAACCATATGGGAAAATATATTCGCTAATGATACATCAGATAGAGGTTTGATCTCCAAGATATGTGAAGAACTCACTTGACTCCACTCCAAGAAGAGAAACGATCTAATCAAAAAATGGGCAAAGGACCTGGGCAGACGCTTTTCCAAGGAGGAGATACAGAGGGCCCAGAGGCATTTGAAAGGATGCTCAGCATCACTAGCCATCAGAGAAATGCAGATTAAAACCACCATGAGGTACCACCTCACAGCAGTCAGAATGGCCATCATAAACAGATCAACAAACAGCAGGTGCTGGCAAGGCTGTGGAGAAAAGGGAACCCTAGTCCACTGTTGGTGGGAATGCAGACTGGTGCAGCCACTGTGGAAAGCAGTGTGGTATTTCCTCAAAAAGCTGAAAATGGAACTGCCTTTTGATCCAGTGATTCCCCTGCTGGAACTATACCCTAAGAACACCAAAACGCCAATACAAAAGAACCTATGCACCCCAATGTTCATAGCAGCACAATTTACAATAGCCAAGTGTTGGAAGCAACCTAAATGCCCATCAGGAGATGATTGGATCAAAAAGTTATAGTACATATACACAATGGAAGACTATGCAGCAGAAAGAAAGAAAGAACTACTAAACTTCGCAACAGCATGGATGGAACTGGAGAGCATTATGCTAAGCGAAATAAGCCAGGGGGCGAAGGACAAATACCATATGATCTCACCTATAAGTAGAACCTAACCAATAATACAAAGATGCAAGGAAAATAAGACCAGCAACACTGAAAGGAAAAGAAATCAACAGAGACAAGAAGGAAGGAGGGAGGGGGGCGGGGAAAGGGAAGGGAAGGGGAAAGTCCAGGAACATATAGCAAGGACTCATGGACAAAGCCAAAGGGGAAGAGCTGAGGGAGGGAAGGAGGGTGGGGGCAAGGAAAAGTGGTGAGGGGTAGGCAGAGACAAATATATTTGAAAACAGTTAAAATAAAACAAAAAAATATTCAAAAAAATTATAAAAGGAGTTCATTAGAGAGAAGGCAAATAAAGCAGGTCAGAAATTTTGATCTGCATTAATTAGAGCATTGAAGAAGAAATGAGTGACCATAAAATAAAATTTTTTATATTTTACATTCTTATTAAAAAATAACAGGTTGTTCAAAGTAATAATGCCAACCAAGAGCGTATTCAATTGTGTATTCTTAAGTGTGTGTCTGTGTGTGTGTATAAATCAAATGAATGACAATAAAAAGTAATGGAATCAACAGACAGCCAACAGGCTTAATAAGAGTTCAACTAGTATGTCTGTACAATATCACCCTACAAATATCAATGTTACTTCTTTATACAAGGAATAACCAACAAAAATATTGAAAAATAAATTCTTCCATAATGCTTCAGAATATCTAAGAATTAATCAGAATAACAAGATCTCTGTGAACAAACTGTTAAAACCCTAATAAAGGACATAGAAGATCTTTTGAATAAATAAACTTCCATGCTTTTAGATAAAATATCATCAATTTAAACATATCAATTCTCCTCCAAACTAATCTACAAATGTAATGTAAGCCCAATAAAAATTCCACTTGGATAATTTTTATACACTTGTAAACCTAAAATTTATATGCACTAAAAACAGCTCAATTAACCTTAAAAATAGTAAAAAGGGCAATCTAAACCTTACCAGATATTAAGACATGCAGGAAGACCATAGTAATAAAAACAGTGTTTTATTGATGTAATAATAAGTAAATTGACTTATGGAAGATAATAAATATCTGTCAGAGAAACTTATTAATGTATGAGATCTAAATATTTGATAAAGTTGGCACAACTAATTAATGGAAAAAGGACTTTTTTTAGTAAGTGGTATGACCAAATACTGGTTTATTTTAGCATAAGAAATTAATCCAGATCTCCATCTAACACTACAAAAATAAAACTGTGAACTTTAGAATGATTAGAGACAGAAACATGTAAAATAAAACTGTAAATTTAATGGGAGTTTTTCCTATGTTTAAAATAAAAAAGGACTTGCTGGCTAGAACATAAATTAACCTGCTAATTAAAAAGAGTACCTCCGCCCCAAAAAGGAAAAACTAAAACTAGGCAGAAGATACACATAGTTAAGTTACAGAAAACAATAAAAGCAACCAAGTACATGACAAGATGGTCAAAATAATTCATAAATAGAGAGGTGCACATTAAAACAAGAAGAGATAGTACTGTGTCCTTATTAGACTAATTGTAACTTTCTAGAGCATATTTTTCTCCATATTTCAGAGCGCAAAGTTATCTTATTAAAGATCATGATTAATAAATGACATTTTAAGCAAAGTTCAAAGTAAGCTTTCTTGGGAAATATGTTATAAAATTATTCCCTTTTCTAAACAAGTCCACCGCTCATGAAATAGAGCTATTAAAATCCCAATGGGAAGGTCTTGGTATGACCATTGTAACCAGGAACGAGTGGTATCTCTGCTCATCACAGTGATGCAAAAACAAAACAACAACAACAACAAAATGCTCTGTGTGGCTTCAATTTATGCAACAAATTAAAGTTTGGGTTGGGGACTTCCATTAAGTCTTCTTTATTTCAAGCAATGCATTAAACTCCATGAGCTGTGACTGTTAAAGTTTCATATAAGGACAGTGGAAAGAGTTTCACTTAAGTCATTCCATTGAATTATTTAATTAATCATTTATTCACTCATTACTTCATCAACAAATATTGAGGTCCATAGTTAAGCATTGGTTTAAATTCCCCAAGTTCAATGATAAAGACAGAAATAGTGTGTGCCCTCCAGACACTTAAAATCGGACACGATTCAAGTGGTCTGTGCACTGGAAAGTCACTTCGCCTGTTTGAAACAGAACTTTCTCATCTATATGTAACTGGAATAAAATTTCCCACCTCACATGGTGGCTGTGAGAATTAAACTATACTTTGCATTTGCAGGGCTTATTCCAAAGCTAGAGTTTTTCTGAATATCAACTATCTTCCCTTTACTGTTTACATTGACTGTAAGCAAAATGAACAGAAAGAACTAGTCTTCCTTTTTGCCTTAGTGAGGTTTTAAAGTGCTCCAATTTCTTCTGTGGAGCTCATAAGTCATGGCTGCTTTGAGAAGGTCTACTTTTTCTAAAACCTTACCTGTAATGCATATGCTGTAAGATTATCCTTTATAAGTAGCCTGAGAATTGTACAAGATTGTTCAACAAAAAAAATTCACTTTATTTCAACAACCTCATTATCACTTATAGGATATTTTCACACACACACACACATACACACACACACAAATACAGACACTAAACTTGGCATTGCAAAACCAATAAATCTAAGAATTATTCTTAGCAATGTGTGTATGAGGTGTGTAGCCTCTGTTGGGAAGAATTCTGAACACTTATTTGGCTGTCAACAGAGGGAAGAATGAATGTGAACATTGGCCAGTCTACTGGTCTCGTCCACAGGCCAATAGTCTTTCAGTGAATCCCACAAAAGGAATGCATAGGTGATTAAACACCAGGGTTTGCACACATAGGATCCTGAGCTCTTCCAGTGTGATTGTTTCCCCAGAAGCCTCATAAAACATTTTTAAAATCACCTCTTCCATTTTACAGGTGATATTTCCTCCAGTTGGATACAGTAACTTCTCTTGCCTCAGCCAAATGGTTGGGTATCCAGATGACTCCAGATGGAGAAGAAAGCCAAGATGTTATTGAACACACCACTTTTAATGGAGGGAACACCTTGGAAAGTATTACAGCAGATTACTTTTAGAGAGAGTAGGTAGAACTTGGCCAATGCACCAAGGCAAAGAAAAGTTGCAGAAACAGAAGGAGATAAATCTAAGTGTCTGATGAGAGGTATCCTGTGAGGCTGAGAACAATTTAATTAGCAAAGTGTTTAGGAGTGATAAAACTGAGGCACAGATGATGGGACAATTGCGCAGTAACCCACCAAACCTCTCTTATATTGGTTGAATATGCATATTTAAACAATCAGCTGCCTCTTCCAGGCATTTGGTCTGCTGACTTCAGTTTCATATATGGTTTTTCAGGCCTGGCTCATTTACAAAATGTATAGAAACATCTGCAAACTATGCAACTACAAAGAGATGTATAATTCTGGGGCAATAAAAAGTTGAAATTCCTTTTGAACACTGATGGATTTTTAAATATAACTCCAAAAAAAGATGATGCAAGAATACTAATAATGTTTCTTTTTAATGTCAAAGATGTTTAATTTCTTTCATTGTTTTTAGCATGCTGTAATGTATGGGATAAAGATCATTTCATACATATTTTGAAATGTTTTTTATATCATATGTTTATATAACAAAGTTACATCATTTTGCTGTTTATTTTTAAGTTAGATTTTATGTGGAGAGAGTTCAGCCTATCATTCTAAGCACAATGACATTCTCTCTCACTGCAGGTGACCGCAGAGTTTAATTCACCTGTTTCCCCAGTCCTATGGTGCTCAGTCCCATTCACTAGTCCATATGTCCCCAATATAAGATATTTCATATATGCCCTTAAATATTAACATGCACTCATGAAATACCTAGTGTTTGGTACATGCATGTCTTAATTTACATGACATTACATTGTAATATAAACTCATATTCTTTATCAAACCCAGCACCTTTTTGAGGGGAACCTACCCATGTGGTTGTGGACATCTATTTGTATTTCTTACTGAAGCTCATAGTTTCTTAGTGGGCATCTATTTCTTATTTCCTTGGGGGTTAACCTTGGTTGCCTTCAGCTCCCTGCCACCAGAAATAACACTGTAAAAAACAAGCTTATAAATGGTCCCTAAGGAATATTTGCAAGAATATATATATATATTATATATATATAATATATATATTATATATATAGGGTTGGCTGGATCATAAAGAAAAGAAATACAATTTTTGTTAAATATTGCCCAATTGATTCTCAGAATGATTGTTTCGGTTTACTCTTCTTCAATTGTACACACAATTTCATGCCTTCTAAAAGTCTTACAGCAATTGAGTTTTTCCAACATGTCCACTTTCTGCCATTCTAATAAGTGTTGGCAGTATATGATTGTTGTAATGTTTGGTCCTGCTATTTCTAATGAGCTTACACACATTTTTATGTGCCCTTCAGACATTTGGACTTAGATTTCTGTAAATTACCTAGTCACATTGCACATTTTCCTACTTGTTTCCTGCTTAGCCTGTTACTTTGAAGTTAAAGTATATTTTGGAAATTAATATCTTAATTTCAAACATTAAATATATCTTCTCCCAACATGTCACTCACTGTTAACATTATCCAAAATATCCTACCCTAATTTGGATCCAGAATTGTGGGTAATCATTCTATTCTATGATTTGTGTATTATAGCCTTGTTTAATTCTATTTTAACCACCTTTAAGTCTTTAAGATATCCTTATAAAAGGTATTCTATTAAACATATAGTTTTACCTTTGTATAATAATAGCCAATACTTAGAAACATTTATAATCTTTTAGATTATTTCACATGTACTAGCAGATTTAGCTCTCCAAACTATCCTCCCATTAATGAAATAGCTGTTTTGATCTCTATTTTACAGGAAGAAATTCAAATACTAAGAAATTAAATAACTTACCCTAAATTATACAGCCCAAAAGAAAAAGATTCTAGATTTGAGCCCATGTTATCTGTACTTCATAATCTATGCTCGTATATTTAGGTTTTTTTTTATTCCTGTGAAACACAACTTTTCAAGTAAACAACCCTTCCTTCCTTCTTTCCTTCCTTCCTTCCTTCCTTCCTTCCTTCCTTCCTTCCTTCCTTCCTTCCTTCCTTCCTTCCTTCCTTCCTTCCTTCCTTCCTCCTTCCTCTCTCATCCCTCCCTCTATCCTTCCCTTCCTTTTTCTTTTCTTTCATGTATCTTTTTATAAACATTTAAACCCCTACTATATATCAGATATAAATTATTAGTTGTGAGCACACAGTTGCTATTTAAGCCCTAAGTCTGGATAAGAACACCAAGGGAGTGAGTCTAGATAAGGCAGGAAACAGCAAGGACTGAGCCCTGGGACACTCAACATTCAGATGGGACAAAGAAAACAATCAGAAGAGGCTGAGGAGGAGCAACTTGTCATGTAGCAGGAGAACCAAGAGTCTGCAATTTCCTAGGAGCCAGGTGAAGGATGTGTTTCCAGAAGTGGTCAACTAAGTCCAGTGCTGCAGAGGATTCTGGAAGAATTCTCAGAACTAATGTCTGGGTTCAACACTCATGGCCTGCATAAGAGCAACCTTGATAGAGAGACGGGGACAGCATTGGTGGATTTAGGAAAGCATCAGGGGCAGAGTTGAAGTCAGGGAGCAGAAACAATGCTCTTTTAAGGAGTGCTAGTGCAAAAGAAAGTAAAGAACCAGAATGGTAGCAAAAAAGGGAAATGACATCAAGAAGGAGCTGTGAAAATTTCTTCAGTTAATTCCTGTACTTCTAATTGTACTACAGTGTACTGACCATTCCCATTCATGGCCATTTGCTCTGCTGATAGGTTTTTAGCACTACCAGCAATGCTATAATCGAGATACTTATACATCTCTACTTACAGAATTTAGGTTTTTCCCCCACTTCCAAGTCATCCCAATATTTATACATATATACTTGCAGATAATGATGTTTTGTTATTCTATGGGTAGATTCACAGGGGTGAGATTTCTGAATAGAATTGCATATGTACTTGTGTATTTTACATTTAATCCATAAACATCTACTGATATATATATGTTTATTAGCAATACTTATACAATTTATATTGAAATTTATATTAACTTACATTTCTCCTAGCAATAACTGAGTATGTCTTTTTCTGAAATCCTCAGTGACAAACATATCCCTGGATTGTGATTTTTGCTGCTAAATGTCAGTCATGACCAAGAAGACTTGCAAATGTTTTATTTGATCTTCAAAATGGGTCTATGATATACTTCCAGTTCTGTGATATACTTCCAATTCCAATTCAGTTCACCGAGGAGGAGAGAGAAAGATTCTCACACAAGTTCACACAACTAGGAACTGAACCCACCTTCAAACTCAGATGATCTCATTCTAGATTCCCCATCCTATTTTCTACTGCCTTCTTTGGTCACTGGTTCTATTCATAGGCTCTGCTCAGCCCCTCTGACTCAGAAAAGAGAAAATTCTTTCAGGTTGGACTGATGTCTGTGTTTCTTTCCATGTGAAGACCTGGCTGCAGAGCCTGCTACCTACCCTCCTTCCCCCGGCCCCAGGCCCCCTTGGCCCTGAGTGTCTTCTGACCCCAAGGCCCCACAGAATCTCAGTACATAGTACACATTCCTCCAGCAAAACGAGTCCACTGGCAGGCACCCAGGAACACAGAGTCACACATGAGGCTCCCCGAGCCGGCTGGACTTTTTCCAACTGTGGTCAGAGGTAGCCGCAGGGACAGGCAAAAATGCAGGTCCTGGACACTGGACCAAAGGCAAGGCAGGGCGAGTGGGTGGAACCACAGGCATCCTGTGCAGACGCCAACCAGTGACCTCTGCTCAGCCTCTGCCAAGAAAAACAGAGCATCTTAAAAAGCCAAAGGATCCTTTGATTTCCCTGCCCTATCTTATTCTCCCTCAGAAACACACGGCTGGTATTCCACTAGATGACACTCGCAGACGTACCACCGATTATGGAAGCCAGAAAATAATAAGTTATTGGTATTCCACCTTTATTATGTTTCAGCTTCAGGAAACCTATGAAAGGCATGTTTGATTATTTCTGATTTAGAAATATTGACACACACAGGACTGTATGCCTAGTAAGTAGCAGAATCAGCGTCGAGACTCAGGCCTTCCAGATGTCTATGCTCATGAGCTTTATTCTCCTGCCTACAATAGTGTTAATTTGTGAGTACTTATCATGTATTGGGCACAGCAACAAGTGTTTTACATAAAGTGTCTCAGTTATCCTGATAGCAATCTTAATTTCATCAACTCTTTCCTCCTCTATGGTTTTTAAATAATTATTATTGCCCAATGTCCTAGGACTGGTAAGACTCAAAGATGGAATTTAAAGTTAGATACATGTGGCTATGGGGCCCTTGTTCTTGTTGTCCCCAAATGTAGATAATCTTCTTCATCTCTATGGTTCGTCCTCTTTCTGGAGATAAATAAACTTGGACATCGTTATCTAACAGCAATCAAAAGCAGTATGTTTCTCAAAACTCAAACTATATTGAATGTCTAACGGGAGCTTGACTTTATTAAATGAGTAAGTATGGTTTTGTTGTCAGAGAACTTTCATTAAGATTTATCTTCAAAGTTACAAATTAAAAAAATGTCTTGACTACTATGTCAGGTTAGTGTTGTCAATAACTACTTTGCCTAACTTGAAGGTTTCCAAGAGTCAGCAGGAAACAACCTTGGCTCTTTTTGTTGGAATTAAAGGTCACCAGGGTTTTGCTTGCTTTATTGATTAATTAATTAATTTATTTATTTATAATTTGTCAATTACAGTTGTCATTTAATATTCTTTTATATTAGTTTCAGGTGTGCAGCATACTGGTTAGATATTTATATAATTTATGACTAAACAAAGGTGTTAATATCTGAGTGTGGTGATCAAATCATGAGCTTTAGAATCACCCAGACAAGTGGGTTGACTAGCTGTGTATTTTGGGCAACATAACCTTCCTCAATGTTAACCTCCTTACCTGCAGAGTAAGAATAAAACTAGCACACACTTAAAAGCATTGTTGTAAGAATTAATAAGTTAATACATGTGCTTAACACATTGTCTGGCTCCATCACTGACCCTGTAAATATCGGCTCCCAGTGGAGATCATAACCCACCTGCTGGAATCACCAAGGCAATGAAGACTGAATGTACCCTGTATTTTCTCAATTACTTTCAAGGTACTTTCTTCTCATTCGGTGTTTTGTTCTTAGTGGAACATTATTATAGTTCCAAATAGTCTTATATTTCTGTTCTCTACTCAAGAAAAATTTGACTTGAGCAGAAAGATGTACTACAAACTCATGTATGTCAGGAGGAGAATTCATAACTTTCCTACTTTCATTTAAAGTGCTATGAAAGTCTTTTTAAAAATAGAAGTAAATGTCCATTTGCTTAATTCCTTCTTAATGCTTTATTGTCAAACCTCAAGTTTTAATGTAATTTAATTCATGCTGATTATTAATGTAATCCCAACATCACCAGGTCATTGAAAGTCAGCCTATTAAATAGCTTTGTCTCACCTGCCACCTTTGGAACACTACAAGCCATTAAACAGAGCAGTTTTTGAACAGATATGCACTGTGGTTTCCTTACATCTTTCTCCGAAGCCTTAGAAAATTACATTAGTGTCATTCAAGTTGGGAAATTTAGTCATGTTTTCTAAACCGTATGGATATGCCCCAGAATGGAAAAGGACAGAGAGTAAGTAAGTCTTGAACAGCTGGGAGAGGTTTTGTGGATTTCATAGTGGTTGGGAACTACTAACAAGGAAATATTACACATGGCCTTTGGCAAGAACATATTATAAAATCCAGAGCCTTTTGTTATGGGCTGAGTAGGGTATTATTCATAATTGTTATTTGATTTGGTCTTCTTCCCGTCTTCTCTTTAACAGAAGCTTTCCTGCCTTGAAAAATTACACCATTTAAAGGTGCCCTATGTCTCTGATTATATGCTACATAACCTGGCAAATATTACTAAAAAAATAATAAAAAAGCCCATGAGGCCAGTAAAATTTACAGTAGCAGATGGCATTTTCACCAGCTAACACAGCCAGTATTTCAAAAAGGTAAAAGGGGGATCCACCCACTCTTGAGTAATGCCAGGAAATGTCTGTCATTCCCAGAATATCACATTCATTCAACTGACATTCATTAATCCCCCGAGCATCCTGATAACTCCAGGAAAGCGTCCAAACTCATCAGCGTCTGGCTCCTGCTTGTGTCTCCAGCCCTGTCTCCCACTGCTCCTCAGCCCTGCAAACCCTGACGTCCAGACATTTCAAATGTGCGCAGCTTCTACCAGTGACAAGTGACCCCAAGTAGTTGATGACATGTAATAATAGGTAAATTTATTGATGCACTCCTTTCAATGACACATGCTTTAGGCTGGTGATCCCAAGGGGATCGTTGGGCTGCTCAGTGAGGCTAGCTGGCTGTCCAGCAGCTGCCTTTCTGTAGCCTGTTGCCATCTTCCTGTTTATTCCTGTACGGACTCTGGACTGGCTGCATCCATTACTTATTGGCACAAAAAATGCTGTTCTGCAAACAACTGCAAATCTCAGTGGCCCACTACCATCAAAGTTTATTTTGCTCCTTTATCTGTGGGGTTCAGAGGCTCAGGAATGAACATTGGTAGATTTCATCTGGGCTGGCCCAGAAATCTGTGTTCAGCTATGGGCTTCCTGGCAGCGCTGTTGCTTTTATATAGGCTCATTTATAAACCTGGGATCCACAGGCCCTCAGCTAGTCTAGTATGGCTTCAACTAGGTCAATGAGGCCTGCTCCACTTGGTCTTCATCCTCCTGCAGGCCAATCCAAGTGTGTTCTAGAAATGGCTGAGCTTCAAAAGCCACTAAGACCAACCACAAGAGCACTTTGAAACCTCTACTTGCATCAGGCATGCCAACACCCCACTGGCCAAACCGAGTCACATGGTCATTTCCACAGTATAGGTGAGAGATGCTGCAAGGGTAAGGATATGTATGGAAGGAGTGAACTGGGGTCATGTTTGTCATCAATGGAATTAAAAGTGGAAGCAGTGGATTCCAGAGTGGTGTGTGAGAAGACCTCCCTTCTATTTCACTTAAATTTTTGGAAAAGTTTATGCTGTCTCCTCCATGCCATTGCACTGGTGACTGTTCCCCTCACTCTTCCTTTGAACCCCGTGCCCTGTGCAGCACTGCATTGGTCCCTGCAGGTGCAGGCATGGGAGAAACAAACACGGTCTCTGACTTTAGAAAGAATACAGTTTATGAGGGAGACTGACACGTACATAAGGGTCGAGTTGGACAATGCAAGTAAGGACCAACAGAAAGCTTGGTCCACGGTGAGAAGGTAGAGAAGATCGTGCTGAGGTGCATTCCATTCATTCCTCTAACACATTTTTACCTGCAGCTGCAGCAGACAGTTCTTTGCATCGAACAGCTTCCCACCTCAAGTACCTACAGCGTTCTGCTTCTCTACCTGAGGACTTTCTCCCGCATCCACAAGAGTTTGTGCTGATGCATGTCGGTGAAGCCCAGGTGCATTAGCGATTTGTGTCCCAAGAGAAAATCCTCAGCCAATGAGACAGGAGTTGGTGTACGGTACTCCAGCTTCCCATCCCTCATGGCGTTAACTTGTGTTAATACAGCACTGTGGCTATGGAGTTCCCCAGAAAATGCCCAGCAGTAGCCACATCCATCAGTTACTTGTAAATGCCCTCTTTGTTTTTCTACTCCTTCCACCTTGCTTCTTCCAATGACTTCTTGGCCGTCTTAGAATTGCCTTCCATACAAACTACCTGGCCCCATGTTCTTATCATAGGAACTACATTTTGGGAGAGCCTTAACTAGGACAGGAGGCAATAATGTTAAATTATTGGAGTGACTATGAAGCCCAACGTGCAAAAGTAGATAAATTCCTAACAGTGCTGAATCTTTCATATTTCTTTGTTTAGGCTCTGGAGACCTACTATTCACCAGTGAGCTTCACACACCCAAATAGATTAAGTCACTGCTTAGGTTGTTCCTGGAGTTACATATTTTTACAGGATTGGGCAGAGGTGGGAGCTGGAAGAAAAAGACACAAAAACCTCCTTTGTCTGAGCAGTAGTCTGAGTAATAGCCTTTGTGGTATGATATGAGGTTCCTATATATCAATGTCTAAAATTTCTTCAATAGGAATCCATCTCTTTAGATAAGCATTTCCCCACCTCTGTGAGTGCTTTTTACAAAGTTCAGCTACAGACAAAACAAGTAGCAGTGTAGGGTAGTGGAACATGTATCTTTGAGAACAGAAAGACCTAGAGTCAAATCTTGGTGCTGCCCTCCACTAGCTCTGTGACTTTCAGTAGATCATTGTCTTCATTTCTTTATCTGCAAAGTGGGAAAAATAGCCTCTACTCTACAGATTTATTATGAGTATTACATAAAATAGCAACAGTAAACCTCCAGGCACTATGCTTGACATGTAATATTTACTAATTAAATTTTACCTATTATTAATCTGGAGTCCAGCAAGCATGAGTCTGAATTTCAGTCCCACCACTAAATGGCTAGATGACTCTAGAGCACTATGGCACAGTGATTGATAGCTGAAAAACAAGCTTTAGGGCCAGATGGACTTCGGTTTAAATCCTTTAGTACCATGTGCAAACTATGTGACCTCAGACAAGTTCCTACACCTTTCTGGGTCTCAGTTACTGGTTACCTCATCTTTAAATGGGCATAATAACATGATATAATTGATCTATTCTAAAATATATTTTCAGAATCAATATCATTGTTATCAGAATGCATCTTATAATTAATGGCATGTCATAGTTTAATTGGCTGTGTTATAATTTCTGGGTATACATAAGAGTGGTACCCTTTGCAATCTATGTTGTCTTAGAGACACTGAAATACAGTTTTACCTCATATGGATAGCTGTACAGATTAAATGAGATGGTACTTTAAAATGTTAGCTTCTAATAAGTACTCAGTAAACTATAAGCTTAACTTCTTGATATCATTTCTTCAGTCTTAAGCTTCTCATCTCTAAAATGCAAACAGTAACTCCAATCTCATAAGTTTCAGTGGGAAGCCAATCACAACTGGGGTCAAAGCATCTAACACAGGACCTGCCAGTAAAGTAAGTGTTCAGTTATGGTTTGTTCCTCCGCTCGTTGTGGGTTTAGGTTGCAAACAATGGAAAAAGATTATGGCCAAATTAAGCAAGAGACAAATTTGTTAGGATAGTAGAGGGTATCTCACAGAACTGATGGGAAATGCAGAAACCTAGGCTTGAAAAGTAATAGGAACTGGAGCAGCTTTGCACCCAGCATCAGGACACATAACACATCCACGCTGGTGGAACATTCAGGTGGGGTCACTCTGTCTAGCATCAGTACTGTCTGGATCCCCATGGACCCAGCCAGTGTCACTGTCACTACCACTAGGATGGGGCTGTTGACACTGCTGCTGCAATTTGACCTTGGCTGGCCCATATCCTTGGGAGCAAGACTTCCATTGACTGACTTAGGTCACAACTTGCTTCCTGACTGTACTAGAGGACTGCTTGTGGGAGCCAACAGAGGGAAATGGGCCATGAGAACCATTTTTGTGCCAGATAATATACACAATGATGTAGGGGTCATTCTCCACCAGGGATGTTTTTTCAGAAAAAAGTTGAATAATGAACAGCTAAAACTCTAAAAGCAACAACAACCATATCGTAAATTCATACTAGATTGCTTCTTCTAAAACAGGCCTTGGAACCAGGCCATTGATTTAGTGTTTTCCCAGTGAGAATACTGGAAACATATTAAAAAATATGCAAAAACAGTAAACAGAGTGAAGCTCCAATATTTATTGTATAAAGAGAAAATTCTGCCTCTGACAAGTATAGAGAAAGTATTTTAGGTATTAGGTGACTGAGGAGCTGCAAAGTTATGAGGCCAGTACATAAGTATCAATTATGACTTCCCAAACTTCCCTAAATCTACTGATAAGAGAGGGCAGGAGGGTGGAAAGGCCTCATCTGAGCCATAAAATTATGATTTAAGGGGTTTTCCTTCAAGAGAACATAGGGAGGTGGCTGGTAGAGATGACAGAATTGAGAAACTTGTTTACGAACACATAAAGAGTTCAGCCCAAGGGACCTTTACCTTGGCTCTTGGCCAGACCTGGGTGTCTTTGAACTTCACCCTGAAGTAAGTGCTACACACACGCTTAAGTTGGGAGACACGTTGGCTACTCTCCTCTACTATGATGACTTTGAAACTTCACACCTTCCTCCTAGAATTTCTTCAAAGGAAAGTAGAAATCAGTGAGTTCTCAGAAGGACACTGTTATGTATCTACTGAGGTTTCTCTATACATAAAGAAGAAGAACAACATCTTCCAAAACACAGACTTGGAAACAAAACACATCTGGCTTCAAAACCTACTTCAGCTATTGAACCTTGGGCTAGACTTCTGCTTCTCTGATTCCTACTGTAGTTACAGAAGATGTTAGCTACTTTGCAGTGGTTTTGTAAGACTGGGAGAAAGCATGCTAAGTACTTTGTGCATTTATTTATATGCTATCTAGTTTCTTCAACAGACAATAAATTGTGTGGCTATCTTTTTTGGTTTTATGTATTTGTTTTTGTTTCTCAGTGACTATTGAAATGCTTGAACTAATTTATGGCACTTTCCTAATAACTGAGAAGGTCATTAAGAATCTGTTTCCCATTTGACTTTTATTTTCTATACCTTTGATCAGCTTATGGTACCTTGCTGCATTTTAAGGATGCTGTCTTAAAATATTTCTGCAACAGTCAATACATCATCATCAGTATGGGACATCTGGAAATTTCCATGTGAAGGGTTAACAGGGCAGCCTAGAAAGGGTTAATTGAATTGAACACTACTGGTAGGAAGTGTGTTTTCACTGAGCACTGCATTCATTGTTTTTAAGTTTGGGAAATTGTGCTGACATAGTAACGTCAATCATCACATATAATTGGCTCAGAGAATGGAGCCAGTAATCCTGGCTGGGGTGAATACTCTTATTTCCTGGAAATCCAGGAGAATAAACAGGAGGACATCTGAGTGAGGTGCTCTTTCCTGCAGCAAGGGAGCTTCACACCTCATTCCTTACCCCCTTGAGCCAGTCCCATCCTGAGTCTAATCTCCCTTCCTCTGAGGGCTTTGTAGGCTGGGCAACTGACCAGAGCCCTTCCAGCAGGGGACGGAGAAGGGGACTCAGTTTCAAACCTGTGTGACAGGTTTGTTGTTCATGTTTATTGATCCCATTGAATATATGATTTTATTGTAAGCCATCTGGCAGACTCTTAGAAATGAGATGCAAATAACCAAATTTTGGAAGATTTCACTTCTATCACTCCTGGTATTGTTAAGTTGGCAGGCCACCTAATAAAGTGTTGTTTTTTTGAGATAGAAGAGACAATCACAGATTTGAATGCAAAATTGAGAAAAAAATTATGATTTGTAAATATTAAATATATTTAAGAATAGAATTAGGAATATTCTTCTATTCTCTGGGGGAGAATAGTGGTCTTTGATGAATTTTCTAACATCTGGCAAAACAACTAATTTTCTAAATAATTCTCTTATTCATTAAAAGAAAACAAAAAGGAACAAGAGCCATAAAATGAAAGGAAATGCAGTGTTTCCCAGTTGCCAGGCACTTCATATACATTTCTTCATTTAAACTCCAAAACAACCCCCACAAAAGAGATACTTTTACAGAATGAGCAAATTGAGGCTCAGAGAGGTTAAGTAATTTGTCCTTGGTCAAACAGCTGGTAAGTGGAAAGCTGAGAGTTAAGCTCAGTTTTCACTTTCACCTCAAAATCCAAGCTCCTCCCCTACAACACGTTCATACAGACTGCAAGAGCTACCTGAAATGCGGAGACAAGCTCTGGATATCCCCAAATCCCACAGCAGAGCAGGAAATCACTGAAACAAAAATGCACAGACTCCCAGGCATGCACAGCAAGCAGGAAATCACACTTTCCCATGAGCTGGGCTTGTCAAAGAGTATTTCACAGGGGCCTGCCTGCCAAGGTCCATTGGGTGGGGGATTCTCCAGGCCCGACACACTCCCCATACAAGCGTGATTTACCAAGGGCCTAGCATTCAACCCCTCTATGTATCATGGTTGGAATCCGGAGCGAGAGGACACGCCTCATGCATGACACTGCCAGAAGCTTCCAGCCCCTGTCTCTACAATTTTGTTTCTGTGATTTTTTTTATTGGGGCATTTCAGTAGAAAGTAACCCCAACAAAGCACGTTGACAGGTTATGTGCAAGAATCCCCTGTCCCATGCCGGGGTGAGCGCTCACACATCTGCAGAACATTCAGATTTCCAGCAAAACTAAAGAGCTGTTCAACACCTGTAACGCCCGAGTTGTTGCAGGGGAAAGGAGAGGGTGTGTCCCCCTGTATCCAGCCTATGGTACTTCATACATGTTGCTTTGAAGCCTTAGAGACTGAAAAATGAATCACCTTTGTGACTTGGGTCATTGAGGCTAGACCTGGAACCTTCCTGAAAGGGGCTTTCTCACCAAGAGAGAGCATCCACACCCCACATCGAGATCCCTAGTCCCTCTGCAGAAGGGGGAAGCGAGAACGCAGTTCCCTGGCCTCAGATTCCCACCTTCTGAATCAGTTCCACGTGATGAATTTATCTTTCACAACGTGCTGGTTAGCAGACCTGGAGAGTGTGTTTTGACCAAGACCCTCCAAGCACTCAGCTGGTTTTTTGGAGCCCCGGTGATACCACAACCCACTTCACTGATTTCTCTTGCAGTGGGAAAGAACTCACTTTTAATCAAACATCCACCATACACTAGGCATTCAATTTAATTCCACAACCCTTTGAGATAATAGTATAAGCTTCTTGAGGCAAAATAAATTAAAGTGGCCTATGGGTCACTTTGCTGGTTAAAACTGAAGTTCCGAATTGTCCCCAGGCATTCTGGTTTACAGTGCAGTATTCTTGCTGCCACATCACACTAATGTGACTCGTTTAATTTCACACACTCAATCACTCTGTTAGGAACTCATTTAATAAACATCTTTTGAGTGCCTGTTATGTGCTACATATGGTGCTGGGCCCTGAGATACAGCAGTGAGCAAGACAGACTAAGTCCTCACCGAGGTTATGAAATACTTGGGAGAGAAATACAGTGGATTAGACTTGTGTTGAGTGCTGAGACAGCGCAATATTAAATAGGTGTCAGCATACAGCAAAGCGAGTTTTAGAGGCATGATGCGAGTCACAGAATAATTCTCTGCATGAATGAAGCCTGAAGGGGAAGTACGAATTAACCAAGTGGAAATGAGCAGTGTGGGGAAAGCAAGCCACTCTCCAGGCAGAGGGCGAAAGCATGCGCAAAGGCCCTGAGATATAAAAGAGTTTGTGCTATTCAAGGAACTGGATGAAGTTTGATTTGGTTGGCATGTCTCCCAATTGCTGCTCTAAATCACATCAACTCCCCTAATAAATGTTGGCCAATAGGCTCTTCATCTAATGAGAAAAAAGAAGACAGGGGCTCAGATCAGAAGTCACTTTCATGAGTAAGAATGGCTTTGTTGCCTTTTGTTTTGTTTTGCCTAGAGTGGATTCAAGAGCAGGGAAAGGAGGGACTTCAAGCTCAAGACATACATGACAATTCCCGTCAAGTCACTGGAAGAAGGATGAAAATACCCTCCCCACTCATCTGTTACCGTCATTTTAACCACCACATTGGCCTGACTGTTATTCACCCCTTAACTCCAGAATTCGTGACATTTAAACATTATTCTTTTGTATGATGTATATACACATATGTATGTTCTATATGCATGTGTGTGTATGTATACACACACACACACACGTATGTTCTATATATATAGTCAGGTGTCCAAATGGATACAGCCTGTTCCCTTGAACCCAGAAAACGTTCTCCATGGATCCTTCTCTAGCCCTCTAATATGGATTTACCTTTATCCTCTCACTGCTGGATCCCAGGAAAATGGTAATGCATTTGCCTTCACTTCCATTGATCCAAAACTCCATTCTGAAGAGAACTGGTAGGAAACATTTCTTGAGCACCTACTAGGTAACAGCCACCACTTTATTTAATCCTCTAAGTCAGAGGTAGTAATTCCATCTTCAGATGAGGAAAAGGAGGGCTTGAAAATTATATTGTTTGTTTGTAATCACATGGTAAAAGCATGAGCAAAGACTTGAACCCACATTTTGTTCTGAAGGTTGTGTTTGGCTTTATGACAAAGGACTTTTTAAATTATTTCCTGTGTGTGAATCTATCCAGCCTTGAAATCTAACTGCACGTGGGACTCATTTCCCTACCCTGGCAAATTGTTACTAGGTCAGTTGCCAGCACCAGATCTGAAATTCAAGTGTGTAAAATGAGTCCAGCAATATTTTAACAAATGATCCAGATAGATAGACTGAATCTTAAATCTCCAAATAAGATGTATGTATGATGATAACCTGGTTGGGAATTTTGGCTTTCAAGGCAATAAGAAATTTTAGGGGCAAATATTTTATTTTCAGTAGTATAATACTCCAATCAATAACTTCATTCATAATTTCCTTTAAGGAAGAGAAGCAAAATGAACTCACATGACCAAATCCCATGGGGAGATAAGTCTCCTTTGTTCTCATAAACCATCCTGGTGAAATGGAAAGACAGTCGGTCTCAGACTTGGTCAAACTTGGCTTTTAATTCCTGTGCTGTTTCCCAGATGAGTCATATGGATGCATTACTAAACTTTCTCTGAGCTCCTGTTTGCTTTTGTTTTTTAATGCATGGGGGATAAAACTATCAAAATGAGGTAACATGAGTTTAAAAAATAGCCCATAGTAGGCTCATAGGCCTTTGACAAATGCTAGTCCTGTCTTTCCCTTTTCATAAACTCATTCTGTGCCCAAAAACTGTCTGTATTGATTTATGGTTTTACTGTGATAATTCCCATAATTACAAGAGTTTCTAGCACTTACATAGCATGTCGTCATTTGTAAAGTGTTTTCAAGTTTGCTATTTTAGTAAATCATTACAAGAATTGTTTAATATAGGTACTGTTGTATTAGTCCAGTTTTACAAATGCGGGAACTTAGTCCTGAAAGGCACGGTGACCTCGAGGTGGGGCAAGAAGAGCCCTGGGATGCCATTGCCTGGGTCTGGACTCCAGCACTTGTTCTGTGACCTCAGGTGAATTACATAAGCCATCTGAGACTCAATTTACTCATTTTTGAAACCGAGAATAATAATGGGAAGTATTGCACAGTGTTGTGAGGATGAAATAAGTGAAGACAATGATGTACTACTTAGAACAGGAAGCATACAATTAATGTTATATCTTATTTTTCTTGGTAAACGTGTCATCACATCTTAGGTGTTTGGGAGGATGACAAAGGCAATAAATAGATCGATCCCTGTAAAGTATTTAGACTCATTTGTGGTATGTAGTAAGGGCTCAGCTAGCGTTGCCTGCTCTTATTGTCCAGTATCACTCTGGTGGTAAGTAGAAAACCAGGTTTTTGAATGAGAGCCCCTGGAAACTAAAGCCACTGTGTGTGGGGAGGGGAAGAACTGAAGAAAAGGATGGATAGTGGAAGTCTGGTTGTGTGCCAAATCTCCACAGGCTTGCTTGTATTATTCTCCTAACAATACCATGAGAAAGATACAGCCATAAACAGCAATTTTGGAGGTTCAAATACATTATTCCAATTGTTTCTAATCCTTAAAAAGGAAAAAGGTTGTCTAATTAACTTCCTTTAAGAAAGATATATAAGAGGAGAGTAATGAATTATTGGCCCACCTGCCTCTCTCATGGGTGCTCCTCATGGCAGCTACCAACATGCAGGTCTCCATTCCTACTCACTGCAACCACAATCACAGCTTTTTTCAATGTATGCCTTCTTTGGCCCTTGAATCCAGTGCATTTGGGAGAAAGATCTCCTGCTGTTTCTCAGGAGACTTCATGCAAGGTGAACTCCAATCGGAGGCTGGAAACTGGGCTAAGAGGGAGCCTTGGAATAGCAGGTGTTTTTGACAGAGGAAGTCCATGGATGCCACAGTTGTGTTGCTTTTGACAAGGAGCCTAATTAACCTTTAACTCTTTAACCACGACATCTCCTTAAAGTACAGAGAGGAAATTAACCACTGGCTCTCAGAGCCACATGGAAGAAATTAATGTCCTCCTTCACTAATCCTCTTTCAAGGCACAATAGTAAATATGCATTCTATTTAACAACCATGTTTTCCTGGAGGTAAGCCTGATTTCCAGTGAAAATAAATGCTCCCTAATGTATCTTAGAATGCTGCTCTGGAATCATAGACAGAAAGTCCTGTGCACTCAACCACAGCCCTGAACCGCAGAAATGACCAGGATGGGGGTGAACAAATAGGGCTTGACTGTTGATGTGTTATCTGGGATTTATTACTCATCTTTGCTTGCAAAACAGAAGCTTGATTAGGTGTGAAGATCACTTCCCAAGTTCGGCTGAGACAAACGCAGGGGGATTCTAAGACACAGAGAAAATGATATTGTTTAGTGTCCCGGCTGCATCATCAATCTACTGCCCATTTGATGTTGGTATCATGGTCACATTTATTTAGTTCATCACCATACATACTTTTTATATATAAATTCATTTATATACATTCATATATATGTGTATATCCATTTTATATGTCATATCTATAATCATATATAGTCATCATACATAGTTTAGTCATATATATGGTTGTGATATATCTATTCTTTCATATAGAGTTTATTCATACATGTAAATACATATTCATATATAAAATACATATGCAAATATATATGTTTAAGTGAATATATTTATATATTTAACAAGTGTTATGTGTATATGTATATGTTTTTATACACACACATATGTGGGACAGATAGAAATGTAGATATTAGTTATTTAGTTATAGCCTCATAAAGTGACTGATAAAGTCATTGTCTTCAAAAGCAAGAGAGCAGACTGAGACAGGTCTCCTAAGTTGAGTTTTCCCAGCACAGTTGTCAAAGTCCTGGGTTTCTGCTGAGAGGACACAGAGAAATATGTATTGATATATTTGCACCCAAACTGGAATCCCTCCCATGACACTCTCTAACTCTGTGACCCTGAGCAAGCTATCCGTATGATGGGCTAACAACAGTAGCAAATTATAGGGATGCCATGCGCCCTACCTGAGTGTAAGCATTTAGCACGGTGCTGAGAATATACTAAGTGTTAATGAATGTTAGCTATCACTACATATCTATCCGTAAATCTTTATTTTACTCTCTGTGACTTGATTCAGTAGCAGTAGCCTCTGAAGATTATGCTTGGAAAACAATTCTACCATTTTTCTAAAAAATTTTTTAAAGCTTATTGACCTAGTCAAGTATGCTCAGTATGTACGTAAGGAAGATCAGTTCCAGAAAGGGGAGGTATCTGTGCCAAGGTCTCTGTAGAGCCTTTATGGTCTCTTGCAGAGAAGATCTGAGGAAAGAGTTGGGCTGATTGGTTTGAGAGAAGCTTAGTGTGATTGCTTAAGAAGTTATTGAAAAAAGGAGAATTAAATTCAGTCCCTAACTGACACCAACCTCATCACTGTCTAACCAACTCACATAAGGAAGCACACATAAACAAATGCCCCATGTACAAACTCACTCATACACACACACAAACACACAAACACATACCCACATACCCAAGTATGCACATGTATGCTTGCTAATTCACATGCAAACATACAAACACACAAACACACAAACACATTTCCTGGTTGCAGATCCTTGCTAAATTATTTTCTTTTTCATTTCCACCTTGCACTCTGTTTGGATACTTGTAGGCATATCAGTCATCAGGGCTTATCCTGTTTTGGGTGGTAAGACAATCCTATAAGACCAGTCATGTGCCCAGCGTGCCCCCACCAAGTCTTTTCCCGACCCACCTACTGAGCTTTCACTATATGAAGCTGTTTACAAATATTACATCCTTTAATTCTAACTACCACCTGGTCAAGGAGAGTGCAGCTACTTCTAATTTTCCTGTAGACAGTGAAATTGAGATTCACAAAAGTTAGACAAGCTACCCAAGCCTCAGGACTACTGTTTGTCCATACCAGGATTTAAAACCAGTTTTGTGTCACTCCAAAGCGCAGGCTCTATTCCAGGATTTTTTACGATGAGTTTTTAATCCATTAATTGATCAAGGAAGCTCAAGTCAATTAGTTTCAAACAAGATCTAAAAGCATGGAAACAGAAGAGAAGAAAAAATATGACAATACAGTGTTCAGAGGACATGCTGTGGAATTGTGCACCTGGAACCTGTATAACTTTGTTAACCAGTGTCACCCCAGTACATTCAATAAGAAGGGAAACAAGGAGTGCATCACACAGAAGAGAAAGTATTGTTTTGTAAAGCCTGTCTAAGTATGCATGTGTTTGTGTTTTCGGGAAGTTATGTAAAACAGGTTTTTGTACTGTAAGTCTCAATCAGAAAAAGTTTGGTAACTACCACCCTATTATTCTATACTGCTGGGGCCAGTCCAGTCATTCGGCGCTGAGCTTCCTGGGAACCCTCTGGGCAGAATAGCTTGCTTCCGCATGTGTGTTCCTATAGCACTGTGGATGTGCCTAGTTTATAACACTAATCAAATGGCACTTTGGTTTCCTCCCAAAGGGTTCCACTGTGTGTGGGCTTTCTCCTCCAGTGTCTTTCATTTCCACCTGTTTGAGCCTAGGGCAGGTACATATGAGAGATGAACTCTTTATGGACGCTGGTTGCTTTGAAGTTGATGGAATTGAACACTGAGCTATTTAAAAGCTGATTGCTCCAGTGTTTGCATATCCTAGATTTCCTTCTTTTATAGCCCAGCTTAAGATCATTTCACTCTTCCTTAGCACCTACAGCCAGGACAGGCTGAAGAACAAAAGAAGGGGGAAAAAAGAGATGACAAAAGAGAGAGAGTAATAGTTAAAGTTACTGATTTTTCATCTCAAAAAAGAAGAGGAACTCAGAATTATTTTTAAATATACATTGATATAAAATGTACAAGGCTTTATCTTATCCAGATGATCCCAGGCCCACAAACTATCAAAAGCGGATAATTAATCGCTGAGTGTAGTTGGTTACATCCAGAGGAAGGACACTTGAGCTGTGAGCCAGGAGGAGAAATGAGAACTGTCCACCCCTCTTCCCGAACTGTCCTTTAGCCAGCACAGTAAAGCCCCGCCAAACACTGCCTCTTGAGGCTACAGAGGGTTTGCTTGTACATTCTCAGTTGTTTGTTGTTGCTTTAGTACTCTCCATTTTCACACGCCACCTCCGTGGAAGGGAAGTGGAAATGCTGAGTCCTGAGGGTTTGTTCTCTTGAGGAGGAAGCCACAGCAGACCCTGACAGAGATAGAAACCCCTTGGGCCATGTTGTTCCTGGCTCCCTGGAGGGGAAACATACTTGAGTGACTGGGTACATCTTCTCCGATGAACTAGGAGTTCTTAATTTGGAATCAGTGTTGGCCAACCAGGGCTTTGAAAAGCAAAGCATTTTCTCCCCCAGCTGCTGACATAATCTACAGGCCGACATGAATGAGCCGTACAGATTTCTCAGAGAAAGTTGCTTAACACAGTCTTCTATTGTATATCTGTCTATTATTATTTTTTATTATTGTTATCACTGGATTGCCTCATTACCTACTGTCATTATTTAAGGACCTTTGATCCAACTCTACAGGGTCACAAGCCTTGTCAGGACTTGGAGGACAACAGGGAAGCGGGCAGAACACACACTGTGGGTGAGGGTGGATGGAGAAGATATTGTTACTCTGTGGAATATGGTCAGGGACAGCCTTGCTTAGTGATGCAGAGACAGTGGGACACAGGAGGAATCTAACTAACAGGCCCCTACCTGAAGCCCTCTTGTTTAGGCTAATAGGGAATATCCTAAGGTCTCCTTCCTGAAGCAGGTTTTTCTCTGTTGTGATCTCTTGGGCAGGAAAAAGGGGAGAGTCAAAGGTTCTGAGTCCTTTGTTTCTTAATGAGCAGCTTAAAATCAATATCTCAAAACACAGCTTCAGGGTGGCAGAATTTCAGTCTCTTCAATGAATACAGGGTAAAAAGTAAGTTTAGAGAAGGCTATCTAGTATGGTTCCATTGTTGTAAAAACAAATAGCTACCTACCTACTTTAAGTACATATATGTTGGCATGTATGTGATTTTTAAATATTAGGTATAACATGAAAGCATATAATGTGCGTGAGCACATATAACTGGGCTGTTCAATGAGATGAGCCCTGAAGAAGTAATTTAGATAGATGGAGAGCACAAAGGGGTATAGAGCCTTATTGTAGGAGAGATGTGGCTGTGTGTGTGTGTATTTAAGTTTAAGAAAGGTAGCCCTGGCTGGTGTGGCTCAGTGGACTGAGTGCTGGCCTGCGAACCAAGGAGTTGCCAGTTCAACTCCCAGTCAGGGCACATGCCTGGGCTGTGTGGGCCAGGTCCCCAGTAGGGGGTATGCGAGAGGTAATTGCAAATCCATGTTTCTCTCTCTTTTTCCTCACCTTCCTCTCTCTCTAAAAATAAGTAAATAAAATCTTTAAAAAAAAAGAAAGGTAAAAAATTGTTTATACACTAATTTCAACTACACATAAATATGTTTAGGATGAAGATTAAAATTAGTTTATAAATGCAACAATAATAGCTGTGCTAGAGTATAAGAGTCTGTATAGTATTGTTTTCCTCCATTATCTTTTTCATTCAAATATGGTTTTACTACTTTTATGATATGTGCATAAGTGATAGATAGAAGACATCAATGAGAAAGAGAGAGAGAGGTTCAAATAAGAACTTACTGTGCAGCAACAGACATGCTCCTAGCATGTCTAGGACTCAACTTACTCATTTACAATATGAGATAACAGGCTAAAAGGCCTCCATATTTCTCTGTTTTCCTGGGATGATCCCTTTTCTATGGATGATTTCAGCATATCTTAGGACTCAGCTAGCTGATTCTAGACTAATTTGTATTTTACTAAAAGATGCTTCCTATATATCAAGAGAGAAAAACAGCCACGGACATGTTTACTTATCCGTTGCTTGTAAGAGCATAGCATGAAATTGTTAGGTATTTCAGAGAAATATTCAAGTTGCAGTCAGCCTGCACAGCAGTAGTCTTTATAGAAACCTTATGAAACTGATTGGGTTGTACACACTCTAGATACAGATGGACCCATATTACTATCCTATGACTTTTGTCACGGACTGTGGCAACAGCTCTAATACACACGTGTAACATGTATATGTTGAATATGTTGATAACTGTTGGGAGTTGATGTCATAGCAGTTAAGCCTTTCAAGTAAACTTTAGAAAATACGGATCTCATTATGCAGTCTCCTACTTGAACCCTCCTAGTCATCTGCAGGAAAGATTGACCATGAAATACAACGTCCTATTTACTCATAGGACCTCAGGCCCTAGTACTCAATGATGTGAAAGTTACAGGGAATTTCTCATAGCTGTTCAGACTCGTCATACTTGGTCAAGCCTCTGTGCCTCCGCATATATTACTCACTCAGCCCAGACCACCTTTCACATTCTTTTTACAGCTGGCAAACTTCCACCCTTTCATAAACAGGAAGACTATAGAGCAGGCGATCAAACTGCTACTTATCCTTTCATGCTTGACGAAATGCAACCTTGACTCTAAAACCTTTATTGAGCTCATCTCCCCCTTATTCCCTGCACGTCCCTGCTCTTCGAGCTGCACCGTTGGCCTCTTTTGCTCTGCATCTTCATGTTAGCCTTTTGTCACCGAACTGCTGGTGTCCATTTCCTCCACTTTGCTGTGAGCTTCTGGAGGGGGAGAGACTTCCTTTCCTTGTTTTTCCATGTCTGGATTCAGTGCCTAACACATCTGGACACTCAAGAACATGCTTTCAAAATAATATATGTATATAATATGATTAAATGTTATATATACTTATGTGAGATATATGACATATATATAGAATTATAGGGGAAAAAAATAATCAAAATGCAACCAGAAAACATCTGTAAACAGAGACATCTCTGAAAAACCCTGAATACGCCAGTAATTTATTAGGTTAATTTAGTGCATAGTCCAAAGCCCACATTAGCTGACTTTCTGCCCAAAAAGAACAGAGAAGAAATGGGATAAGTGCAATTCTTGGAACAATACTCTGCTTATTTGGCTCTTGCAAGAATCCTCAAATCTCGTTGGATAATCATGGTGTCTCAGAGTGTGTAATGATTTTCCCTGCCCCCAACACTCACTGATTCACAGGGTGAAAACCATTCCTAGCAGGGCCCTCATGCTTTCCTCACAGTTTAATGGGCTTTGAGGAGAAGCTTTTCATATCATTGTGAAGTCCCATCTTTCCCTTCTTTCCACCCAAGATGGAAACAAGAAAACAGGGTCTGCTAGTCTATCAGTGCCCATGACCTCTGTTGTCTTGTGATGGAAGCCCCACCCCCTAGGTTGCATTGCTAAAGCCCTTGCCCCCTGCAGACCACATCAGACCTTCACCAGGCATGAAGAGAGAAATGCTGCTGCATAGGAGATTCAGCTCCAAGATCATTAGCAAGACTATAAAAAATAAAGTCCCTGCAGAATATTGGCCTTTCCAGCCAACTCCTCAAAGTAAACATTCTAAGGCACTGGCTGTTCAGATGGGACTGTGATTATTTCACTTAACTGGAAGAAAAAGTAAGACAGCAGACCTGCTCTTAAGTCCTGGAGAGTAGGATGCTCTGTCCTCAACAGAGAGAACAATGAGCAAGCTACCAAGCTACTGTAAGATTGTCCAACTTATGTATGCTTTTGCGGGGAGAGGGGAGAGGTGGAAATAACTATTTTATTGTGATCATTGATTTCTTTTGATTTTTAACTTTTTAAAAAATGTATGCAACACCGAAAGCACACACATATATATATTCTCCTCTCTCCTTGGTCTTGAATATTTTTGTCTTGATTTATATACTTATTTACTTAAATCTTAACTTATTTCAAAAGGAATTTGAGGAGGTTTATAAAATATGTACAGCAACATAATATTAAAAATAAATGAGTAAATAGAGAAGGGCAAAGGGAAAATGAGAAGTGAAGGTAAGAACATGAAATAAATTCTAGCACTAAACATGAATTCACATACAGAAATAGGCCAGCTGGTTTCAAACATTTCAGAAAAGTGTTTCTGAGTCCAGTTTTCCTAGCACTCAACATAAAGAGGCAAATAGAATGAGTGTAAAAATTGTAGTTCTTAATAGGTAAAAGTAAAGCAATTGTCCAGAAGAATCACAGCTATTCTAGAATGCTTCTCACAGGTCCTCCTAGGGAGGCAGGTGGACCTGAGCCAGGTCTACAGTAACACTTCCACACTTTAGGACAGGGAAAAATAAAATAAAAAAGGGTATTCTTACATAGTTTAGTGACAGCATCTGGTGCCTTTACATACTACTGGAATCACTGGTCCCATTTGGAAAAAAGAAAATTATGGGGAAAATAAGCATTCTTTCATTGTATTCACTTATTCATTAGAAAAACAGTTATGAGCTTCTTTTATGTGCTTTAAAATATTTCATGAGTAATATTTTTCTATGGATCTCACCCTTCCTGAAATTCAATTATCATAAGAATGTGAGGACTCTGATCAAATTTGGAAGCTTGCATTTCACAATATCTAAGCTATGTAGGCTGGGATAGATGACCCTCAAAGACTCTTCCAATTTACACATCCTATGCTGTTGAATGTTAAAAGAAACAATTGGTAAAAAAAAACCCAAAAAACAAAAAACAAAAAACAACCTGAGTATACACAACAAAGAAGTGTGTCTTGAGGGTGGAATTGCATGCAATGTCCTTGGGCAGAATCATAGTTTGCATAGTATAAATAAAGAAAAAAAGGCAGAGTTCATCCTATTGCTGAGTCTAGTCCACTGTTTTTAATCCATCATTGTTGCAAATTTTCAGAATATTTTGCCTCAAAAACTAAAACTATGTCTCACATGACAGCCAGTGAAAAAGTCTAGGCCTTTGGAGTCAGAGAGAACTGGATGGAATTCTAGCCTTTTCATACAATAACTATGTGACCTTGGCAATTTATTTAATCTGAGCAACAACAGTACATACTTCAAATGTTGTGAAGATTAAATAACAAGGAAAGTGCCTAATGTTTAATACAAGGCTCATTCTCAATAAATGCTTGCTTCCTTCCTTTTATAGGAGTTTTATTCTTATAAATAACAAAGCTGACATATAAGAGCTTTGTCTAAATACATTCCTAAAACTCCTTATAAGAAGCTAAAGTGCAAAATTAAGAATACCAGTAACAAAGGAAAAACCCTGTGCTTTTCCACAGCAAAGGCGCTTCATTTTAGCCTCTGGAACTGTAGTCCATGTTAGTTCATCTAACAGTTTCCTGAAGAAAATATATGCCGCGAAGACATTTTGACCTGAGCAATATCACTTTCAGCAGAACAAAGATGTTTATGTGCTATATAGTATTTTGGCATTTGATGCTGGGAGCAAAGTTTAAAAGTTCTGAATATACATGAATATCCTAACTTCATTTTGCAGCATCTCTTTTGAAAAGGTGAACTTGATACGCTTTTAAATTGTATGCCGTTGGGTCTAGTTAAGATGGCATGCCTGAATGGAACACATTTAAAATCAACTCCCTGGAGTAAAAAAGTTGGGCTTGAATGGTCCTCCTCCTTCTTCTCCTCCTCCTTTTCCTCTTTCTTGAATGACAAAAATATTTGTTGATGAAAAACACCTTAAGGAGATTCCTGATAAAAGGAAATTGTTTCGAAAAAGAAAATTAGTAAACAAAAATTTAAAATTTTAAAGAAAATAAATAACCTGATTAAATAAGTAAAAGCAGCTTCTTAATAGCAAAGGTGAAATTATAAAAAATGTAACAGCCAGTACTGTCCTACTTTGATAAAATTCATACATTGCTCTCTCATGAACAGCTGTGCAACTTTTAAGTAAATAGCAGGGAAATGGCTATTAAAAGCCAAAAGACCATTCATACCCTTTGACCCAATAATTATGAATCTAGGAATTATTTTTATTTATTTATTTGTTTTTTAAAAGAGCACCAATCTTGTGCCTAAAATTCTGTTAGGCACTTGGCATGCAAAGATTAATAAGGCAAAAACTGTTTGGTAAAGTTTACAGTCTAGTGAGAAAATTCATTTTAAAGAAAGAGTTTAGCAGAACAAAATGGAATACATAGGAAATTTTTACTACATGTTACTTCCAGGAGCAAAAATGTTAGGCCTACCAAGTATCGAATACCATGGGGCTAATTAAATCCATCAGTCTACTAGAGAATACAGTATATAGGTATTACATATTGAATATAATAAATGTGAACACTGTACAATGTAGAAATTGCCATAGAAATATTAAGCAACATTTTATAAAGAGTATGATTTCACTCATGCAAAACATTTACAAGTTTAGGCAAAAGTAGGTTTACAATTGTGAGTACATGAAACACAGAGTCTATTCTTGTATCATTATTTAGTAATTATATTATTTTCCATATGAACAAGGGATATAAAATAGATCCCTTTTATTATAACCAGGAAACCAGTTGGAGCTCATCTTATTTGTATCCAGTGGAATGACTACACCCTTCAATGAATTCCAACCCCCTTTCCATTTGTAAAGTCTCCACTCAATTCAAACCTTTCGTGTATGGCTTAAAACTTACTTCTGTAATCTACTAAGGCCTACTCCACTCCTAAACAGCAAGAAGCCCTCATGACCTCTCCAACTGCCTACAACTACATTCTGAACTTCTTGTCATTTCAAAAAGACCATCTTTTGTCATCTGTCTTTTGTAGAGAAATGCTCTGTCTGAGATGCTCAATCCCTGACTCTCTTCTTTCTTAGCTATCCAGCGAGCTCCCCATTCATCAACACTGTGCTCCACCTGCATTCCTTTGAAAACCTCTCCCTAATTGCCCAGGAAAAGGTACCCCTTCCTCTTTCGAACACCCATAGGGCTTTGCTTAATACATGTGCTTTCGAATAAATAAATGGAATGGTAGATAGCTGAAAAAATAAAGCAAGGGAAGAAGCCCATCTTTTGTGAGATCAGAACCTTGGGCCTATTTTTGGTAGTAAAAAACAACTTTATTAGAAGTTTCGATAAGAATATAAAGATAGCAAACCCAAGTTTTTAGTGCATCTATTTCTGATTTGGAAGTGACATGAACTAAAATGACAAACAAACTTGGAATGGAACCAGCTGCTCAGCAACGCGTGAACACGGACACACATCTGTCTTGTAAATTCTGACCCCCTGTATCTCTCCAGTAGTTTCTAGAAGAATAATAATATCCTAAGTGCAGACCGTAAGCTGGGAGCATCTTCTCTTGATGTTGGTCAGACTCTGTCCAACATACACTTTTGAAGGTATAAAGCGGTGAGGGCAGTGGGGGCTGCCTGGGAACCAGGCTCCCTGGTAGATGTGTATGTGGCCAGCATAAAAAGCCAAACAATGAGTGGGTATTTTGTGATGGCTTTTGGAAGCAGGGACCTGGGTAATTCAGTACTTTTGATGATTGCTATCTTTATTTTTGGCCCACTGTGCACATACATTTTAAACATATTTTTAAGTTATCCCAAACTAGTAATATAATGTATGTAAAATCCAAAACTCAGAGTAAGTCTCTGGAGAAGGGAAGAGTCTCATTTTGAAAGCTTGCAATGGATCTTTGGTAAGTTCCTGTCTTCTTGTTTGCCACCTCAAATATTCTCATGTTATTTAATATTTTTACTTCTTATTTTCAACTCCACACAATTATTGGGAGGATATGGAAATTAAAAGCTTCTAATCTTGTGACTGCATTTATCAACTGCCTGCCGTCCCTGCTGCTATGTTATTTTTTTTTAATTAGGATGAATTTTATATTACAAATGGGTATAGTGACAATCTCTTACCAAAACCAATGGCTTGTTTCAGCAGAGATAATTTTATCACAGACTGCAGTAGAACAATGTGAATGTCTCAGACTAGTGGGTGATTCTTGCCATTTGATATGTTCTGGGGCAATGACTTTTATCCGCTACAAATGTCACACCTGCCTTTATAACTTTGCCCAGTCCTCATAATCCATGAATTATGCTATTGCTGCATTACTTTTAGGGGAAATAACTTGGGGAAGAGCATATGTTTTGAAAGTTGTTAAAAAGGAAACTGTTGACATAAATATGTATAGGAGAAAATCAACATATGGAAATTTTCATGGTGAGTTTTCCTCCTGAGCAAATGAAAAGGGATGTCAAGCCGCACCGAATCCTTTCCCTGAGCTTCTGAGAGTGGTAGCAGACGTCTTTAGAAGGCCCTGAACGGAATCATAGCTGGAAATGGTTAGATCTTAAAAAGGTGTAGCATCCAATTCTCTTTCTGAAATGCTTTGAAAACCTCAGCTTTCTCTCCAAGAAAATGAATGTGACTTTGGCCTCTTTTGAAGTGAGGCTCTTCCATGAGTCAGTTCGCACTGAATGGCTGGGTAAGGGCCCATTGTGCTCTCCCACAGCCTTCAGGGCCTCCGCACTCAGGTTCCTTCCCTGAAACTCTCTCTGCTGGCACTCGCTCTATGTGACTCACTCTTTCGTAAAACCTAATGGACTAGATGCTTGTAGCAGTTTTACATTTGCCTCACACTATATCTTGAACTATGCTTCAACCATATTCCACCAAACTATCAGATCCCTCAGGGCCGAGATGAAATCTTACTTCCTTAGTATCCACCTTGCTCTTGGACCCTGTAGGGACTTAACAAATATTGGCAGCAGTGGGCCTAACAATGGGGATGACTTAACCATAAACTTCTCAGTCATGGCAGAGACTTCTTATTCAAAGTGGAAAGAACTGCCATTTATCAAGCCTCTGCTATCAGACATTATGCTGTTTTTTTTTTTATTAATGCTATGTATCCCTCACAACAATGTTATTGTTTGTATCTCCATTGGGTAGCTAATGAAATTGAGGCTCAAAGATGGTGAATTCCTTGCCCAAGGATAGGGGGCTATTATAGCGAAGATTTATCTGACTCTAGGATTACCAACATATATATGGAAAAACAACAACTAACTGCGTTTTCTTTGCATCAGAGATAATGCCCCCATAGGCCAGTGGCGATGACCACTAGGGAAGCATTTCCTGGTCCTCCTTGCAGGTGAAGGACAAATCTCTTTCCAGGTGATAACAATCTGCATGCTGGCCTTCTTGACTCTCCAGCAAGTGTTGGTTCGTCAACCCACACGGGTTGAGGGGTGGGAAGAGGGGTGCTTCTGCTCAGGGTAGTCATTCCTCATCCACACGAGCCCTCCCTCCCAACCCCCAGGGGACGTGAATCTATGAAGATGGACAACAGAGTGGTCATTGCTGGGGGAGGGATGTATAAGGGGACTGAATGGTGATGGAAAAAATACATAAAGATTAAATAAAAAATAAAATTAATAGACATATACTCCAAAAAGTGATTCCTTTTCAGTGGTAGATTAGTAGTTATTTCAAAGGACAGATTTCAGAACATTTAAAACATATAGTTTGCTTCTTGAATCAATCTGTTGTCTTTTTCCTTGGACTTTCTTTTCACTGTTCCAAACAAAGGGTATCCAACTTAATAACTCTGATTTATCCAGGGCCTTACCTGTGCCAGGCCTGGTGTTTGTTAACCAAGCACTTAGAGAAACAGCTATGATAAGAAAACACTCGCAGACTCGAGGAACATTCTAAAGGTGACTAGGGTTGAGAGTGGAGTGGGAGAAACTAGTAAGAAATGTACACATTTAGATTCTATTTGCTGCCCTAGTATTAGTGCCTACAAGGTGCTCTGGGGACCCAGACAGGTACATCCTATTGATGGCTTAAGAGAGGAGGTGCAATTTGATCTAGATTTGGGAAAATGAGGAGAACTTCAATAGTTGAGGATAGGGCCAGCGGGTGTTCCAGGCAGAGAGAAAGCATGAACAAAGGTGGAGAGGTAGAAGAACAGTGGTATCTTCAGGGAAACTCAAGTAGTCAAGACATGGCTGGAGAGAGAGCTTGGATGTTATTGGGCTGTATTTCTGGGTGGGGAAGGGGAATTGGATTTCATGCTACAAAGTATCGACTCTATGTTATAGGCCACTAATGAGTTCATTTTTAAGTAGAAACTTGGTTTGATGAGAGCTGAGCTTTAGGAACTGCAGAAATACTGGATGCTTTCTCAACAGTAGCATTATTGATAATTTGGTCCAGATAATTATTTTGGGGGGACGACTGTCCTACACATTGTAAGACATTTAGCAGCAACCCTTGCTTCTACCTACTAGATTGTAGTAGTGCCTTCTTCCTGATTTGTGACAACCAAAAATTTACAACAAAGACCAGATGGCCCATTGAGTGAAAATTATTTACTATCTGGCTCCTTACAGAAGTTTGCCAGCTGCTGCCCTTCACCGAACTCTGTTCCCCTCCCTCCTCTTGTCTAGAGCCCAGCGCCTTCGTACCGCCATTTGGTCAGCCATCCAACCCTGTTTTTCCCAGTCTTTATTACTAGCCCAAGACCAGAAGTAAATTTTCCCAATCCCAATCCCACATCCTGCTTATGTCTCTTTCTCCACGACTTACTTCCTGCTTTCTGATCTGGATGCCTTTATGCCTTTTGCCTAATGGCTTTGACTTGGACTTTCAGAAGTGATGAGTGTGGGCAAGCTTATCTTGTTCCTGATCTTAGAGCTGCTTAAATGAAACAGTCCATACTAATGTGAATGTCTGGTGGGTTAAGCATGCAGCCTGCAACACTTTCCTTATTTATCAAAGAACAGACATTCATTGCAAAGACTTTGAATAGCAGTACAACACAAAACTGAGTCACTAACATGAGCTGACATCTTATATTATTCCAAGTGGTCCACAACAGTGGACCATTGATTCCTTTCAGCACCTCTGGGAGGTAGGCACCATTATTATCCTTATTTTTACAGAGAAGGAAACTGAGGCACAGAGAGGTTAAATAGCTTGCTTGTGATGCTTGTGATTAAAAAGCTGGGAATCAGCATAGCTCAATTGAAAGCCCAGGTGGTCTTCTCTAGAAGCCATGCGTGCTTGTAACCACTATGCACACTGCCTCTCAAACCCACGTTTTGCTGTGCATAATGCATTTCCACGTTTTGGGCCCTAGCTTTCAGGGAAAAAAATCTTTCATTTTAATTTTTAATTCAATGATTTATTTATTCATTTGTATTTAGATACTTGGCTTTTTGTAGTATAAAGAAATTTTAGCATTTACGTTTGACCACACGGCTATTGTTATTGCTTTCTAGATTACACTTTTAATGCATAAGCATAAATAAAAGAATGAAAAACATTTATATAGATACAGAATTAGTACTACCCATGTGTAAGGCGCATCCTTATTTTTCCCTCAAAAACTTGGGCAAAAAAGTGCACGTTACACACAGCAAAATACGATAATATGGTAGTTAGGAACACAGATTGTGGAATCAGATAACATTTTCCTTCCCTGGGTGTGCCTTAGTGGAAGTCACTAAATCTCCATTACCTCTTCACTTTCTCCACCTATTAAATCATGCTAATGGCTGTGCCTGATTTATATGGTCCTCATGTGTGGTAAAGGGATTAACACCTGTAAAAGGCTAAATGTGCTGTCTAGTATATGGAAAGAACATCCTTAATTAGTGTTTGCTTTTAGTCTTATAGTTTTAGCTTTGCCAAAGATACCATTGTAGGCAGAGTGGATGGGCAATATGCTGTCTTCTTGATGTTCTTCAGACTCTTCTGCATTAGAAGATTGATGCTGCTCATTCAGGAAACCAACGGCGAATGTGCGCATATGCTGCCTCCCAATACAGAAGGTAGGAAGGGATCCTCCAGTCCTGCTCTTCGCTGTATCTGTGGTCCTGAGTATAGTCACTCTTTTTTGGGGTTTTGGGTCTATACATACAGCCACAGACACGCAGGCCTGTATTTTTAGATGCCTCTCTGAAAATGGAGCACCCATATTTTTAAAAATAAACTTGTGCAAAGCTAAAGCTGGAATCAATGGATGTGTGTGTCAGTCAGGGTGGGAAACCACCAACACTGCCTTCTCCTTGTCTTCGCTGACAACCAAGGCTTGCTCTCCCTGCCCTGATGTCAGAGAATTCTTTCATTTCTTATTCCAGAATGAGTGGTACAGAACTCAGCCCCTGACAAATGAGTGGTTTGCTGTTAAATATACATGTCTGACTCCTGGAAATTTGTCTCCTGATGGCTTCCTGAAAACTTTTAGGGTATTTCAAGGGCACTCATAAGAAACCTCAGATGAAAGCAGGCTTCACAACATAACTTCTTCAGGCTGTGAGCTCACCAAGCACCCCTCAGGCAAGGTACAGAGAATAAACAGTGAATTCCTATGCAGGGACCCCTCAAAATGGGGAACATAAACCTTCGTTCCCCACTCCTGAGCCCCCAGTCCTCCCAAAGCATCCAAACAACCAGGGAAGATATTTTCATGGCTAATTACTATTGCCGGGGGCAGCTCTATATTGATCCTTTATGGTAATATTGTCACATATCCCTGGGGACTGAAGAGCGTAATTGTGATGGGGCGCAGCCAGGGCCCCCCCGCCCCGAAAAGAGGGATTTGTAACAGGGTCCAGAACTTGGGGTGTCCAAGAAAAATATAAGATATTCTTTCCCCCACCCCCCACAAGGCAGGCTACCACAGGGGACAGGAGGCAGGGAGTAAGGCCAGAGAGAATTACTTTGAATATCAATAACAGGCCAGCTTCAGACCAGACTAGGAGCAGGGCCTTTGAGAGTCATTTTGCATGTCAATAAAGCAGGATACCTTCAAACCCCATATGCAAAGACAGTTATTTTGCATATCAACAGGGCTAACCTGGAAGGTTTGTATGACTTAAACCCAGGATGTAACTGGGCAATAGCTTCCCTGGTTTCAGCGCCCAGGAAGTCAGGAGTGGGGTTGCAGGGGAAGATTGGTGCCAGGATTTAAACCCAAGTGTGGCAGCCATACTGGAGGCCTTTAACAGTGGGGTTTTGGGAGCAGAGTCAGGGCTACTTTGACCCCATGGCTTACGAAGCAGGAAAGCAAGATGTAGCAGCCATGCAGGAGGCTCCCCTGGTTACAGCGCACACGCACGAGAGCTCTGGGGTGGTTCGCTCCACGCCACCAAGGAACAATGCGAAGACCATGCGGGAAGGAAGGGGAGGAAAGGACTCTTGCTAGTGGGCCCAGAGAAGGCGCCACGTGGTTTTGGATTGAGAACTGGCGATCGATCACGGCGACACAGCTGAAGGGGCCGGGAACTGCGAGAGGCCTGCCCAGCCAAGCCCTGCTGTTCTTTTTCTTCTGAAGGATGGTGCCCCTAAGTGGCCTGAGTGGCCTGACCGGGCAAAGGCGGGGAGAGACAAGACTGTGTGTATTGGTGGGTGTTTTTAAAGGGATTTTGAGATTTTTAACAGTGATCTTTGGCCATTATTCAACACCTGTATAAGTTTTGAATAAATTGTTCCTTTCCTTTTCACCAAACTCTGCCATTAAGAGCCATAATTTCGGGGGTGGTGGGCAAAGAACCTAGAACAGAGGGACCCTGGGGAAGGCGGGCTTTCTTTCTGTAATAACATCTGGGGCTCCCCCGCCTCCACAGGTCCAATATTTGGTAACATACTTGGGTGACAAATTTGGATGGGAAAGGATGGTGTTTTGTTTTATATTTATCATCAGCACTGTCTGTTCCCAGCCCCAGTGAGTCAAATTCTGAAGCTTGATATTATGCTCCAGAGGAACGCTCCATTTGATGATGATTGTAGATGGACCGAGAAGAGGCCCCTGGGATCGCTGAGGAAAGACCTCACTGAAGGAAGAGGCTTAGCTTCCCAGGATGGGGATAAAGGGAGCAGTCACAAAGGAAAAAAGAGACAGGAAACAATTGTTATTCAGTTGCTAAGGACCAAAGAAGGGCTCAGGGACCAATCCTTCAGTTTGCTACCTAGGAGGATATAGGAGGGGTGGGATAAGAAGATCTTTCGGAAATCCAGACGCTATTAAAGAAAAAATATTTTTGTGACTCAGCACCTTGGAGAAAGCCTTAAGCAGAGGCAAACAGGAAGACACTGGAAACCTCTCCAGGAATTCAGGGCACAGCCAGTGACACAAGCCTGTTCTTTTCCAGCTTAAACTCAGATGTGACCAACCCCTGCTGGAAATCCACTTTGTGCTTTCACGATGGTAGTCACTGTAACTTCACGTCTTTGCCATTTTTGTTTCTAAAGGCCTCCAAGTGCCGGCTCCTATTGCTCCAGCCTGCCTTCAAGAAGGGGGGTGGCGGGAGGGATCAAGGGAACAGATTGACTGTGAAACATTCCAAAGAGAAGAGATTTGGCAGTAATCCTACTTCAAAACCACGTTATCAAAAACAATCTTTTGCCTTTCACCTTATTCATTGTTTTCTGATGAGCAGGAGTGGAAAAGGATCCAGGTTTGCTATCAGATTTTCCAGGAATGGAAACCGGGCTCTGGCATTACCACTGTGACCGAACAATTTACTTAACCTCTCTGAGCCTCAGTTTTTTTATCACCTCAAAAATGGGAAGAAGGCCACCCTTTGAGGAGGCTTATTGTGAGAATTAAACACAATGTAAGTGCCCAGCATGCTATAAACACTTAGAAAACAGTCCCTATTATTTCTGTTCTATCTAGTGACTCCCAAACAACAAAGCTAAACTATTATGTTAAGAGGACTTCACAAAAGCTTTATGAACTATTTGGGGAAATTGATTCCATGCAGGCTTGGGAATTATTTCTAAATTCGGAAGAGAAAATGTTATTTTATCAGTCTCAGTTAAATACTACCGTTGTTTCCTTTAAGAGATAAAGTAGGATTGGACTCACATTGCATGCATATTTCATCTACAGTTGCCACATATGTGTGTTTTGCTCAGTAAGCAGCACATATGGAACAACTCTTTATGGAAAATAAGAGTGATGTCATCCACCAAGCAATACCAGGATATGAACTCACACTCCCACAGTTGGAGCTACACAGTTACCAGTGTTCTCTGAGGAAGAGAGACTGTTCTGAATGTTTCCGGGCTAGTATGCTTTGATTATCTTTTGAGAAATCACTGGGAGGGTGTAATCTGATTTCCACAAAGAGAAATGGGTGTGTGGGGCCAGAAATAGTTTATTCGTAGGGATTCTTAAAGAACTCATTGGAAGTGTTTCTCATATGTCAGAACCGAAAAGTAGAAAATAGAGCAAATGTATTCCATTCCCTTTTATGTTGAAGAAAACAGTCCTTCTATCCTTTCAAGAGCTCCAGTCCCTGGGAATCTGCTTAGACTTGCTATTCAGTCTGCATTCTTCTGTGGCATTGCTGAACAGATTAGCTCTAAAGCAGAGTTTAGTGCTTCGCTGGTGATGTAAATTGTTTTAAACAAGGATTTCAGGATGGAATGGATGAAAGGAAGTCAGATACATGGGCACGTTCTCTCCTTCAGGGAATCTATTTGTTTGTTTTTTCTTTTCTTAGAACAAATAATGAAAAAAAAGTTTATTCATGAAACTGTATTGGGATGGCTTAAATTCCATTCTTTGAAAGGAGGTACAATGCCCTTCATTAACATTGATCTCCCTATAGAAAGAACCTGCCTGGTTGCTTGGAATTCAGTCTTCAGTCTATTAAGAACTAATCCCCATAAGCTTGTTGGAATTGCCACCCTGGGCCACACTGAGAGGCCTGCCTGATATAGTTGGAGAGATTGACTGGTGGTCCCATGATTGATTTCATCCAGAAGGTGGGTTTGATTAAGCAGGGTTTTTGGAATGCATTTAACTTGGGGCCTGCACTCTCCTTTTCTCCTCAGACACTAGCTCTCTCTTAAAAAATTAGCACTGGTTTTGTTATAATATAAAATGACTTGCCCGGTTTCCAGAGGCATTTGGGTTTGAGACCCTGGAACTGGACGGGGCATCTAACATTATTTCAGTAGGGTGTGAATTCTTGTTCAAAGTCCACCAAATCCTGACCGCCATCAAGGTACACATGGACAACAAGTCATATGTTGCTCTCAGTCTCTGTTTCTCTACCGTTGGTTGCCTACTGCACTGCTCGGTGCATTTACTGTGGGGCCCTGCCTCCACAGTCCCTATCTAGGCCTTCAGGTTCATGGCAGAGCAGAAAAATAACAAGTTGGAACCACCAGATGCTCTTAAAACTTCTGCTCAGAAGTAACACCTGCCACTTCCAATTAGATTTCATTGGCCAAAGTGTGGGGGAGGAAAAAATTTTCCTCTATTTTTCTAGGTTCTTTCAGTTGGTCTAATAACAAAATAGACATGAGACAGGTTAACAAGAGAAAATAACCAAGTTCAATTACATATGTACATATGGGAAACTTACATGTGTGAGAGAGAGACTCCATATACACAGAAAGTTCAGAGACAGAAAAGGAAAATGATGTCTGTATGGATTTCTGAGCCAAGAGTGAGGTAAAGCACCTTGGAGAGAAAGGTCATTTGCAGGATGATAATAAGAGCAGATGTCCAATAATTAGAAGTTGGCTGTGCTTTATAGATAGGACACAAAATGTTATTTCTAATAATTTCTTTTATGGGAAAGACCTCTAATTTAAGTTCTTTACGTGAGAGGTAGAAGTTCCTCATAAGCCTCCAGGGTCTTGACCTTCAGTTCAAAACAGTTCACAGGACAAGGTGGCACATCTTGGGGAAGCATGTTCTGAACTCCTTCAAGAGTAAGTCCCCTGTATTAGCCTGTTTCTGAAGAGCGAGAAAATATCATTTTTCCACTAGGAAGGATAGTGCATATTGTGAACAATAGGTAATTAATCTAGCCAATAAAAATGTTTGTGAGCTTAGCAAAATGAAAGTGGTGTGATAAAGGAGAAATCAGCCTTCTCTCAATTGGAAAGTGAAGAACATGTAAGAAAATGGTAAAGAATATAAATATTTTATTGTTTTTGCATGCCCAATATTCATTCCACCTTTTAACTGATAAAATAACCTCATTTGCCACTTGAAATCTCTTTCTTTTCCTCTTTTGCAGTTCAGTGTAAATGCCACTCCGCATATCCTTTGCTAGCCAGAGACAGGGAGTAGGACTCATGTAGTCAATCAAACTCAATTATCTTGGACATGCATGGTAGACACAGAGCAATACCATCCAGATGCTCCTTCAAGGGAGTACTTGCTTTTCAGCTTTGGGGAGTGATGTCAGCAGACAAAGTCCAGGTGTCGGCTCCTTCAGGGTTTACCTGAGCCGCGGGGAGCCTCCATGCCCTAGGTTATGCCTTTCCAGGGCAGCCCACATATGGAGCAAGGTGGGGTTACCAAGACATGGATATTTATGTTCAACTCAAGAGATGGTGATGAGTGGTACTTGGTCCAAAATTCCCTCTGTGTTGGCTGAGGTTTTGTTGGATCTGCGTTGCTGATTGGTTTGTTTTTCTAATTCTGCTTGCTCCCCCTTTTCTTAGGTATTGATTCTTTTTTTTAAACTTAAAAAACAAGTTGTTGAATTGTAGTTGTCCCCATTTTCCCCCATCACTCTCCCCCTGCCCTACCCACCCCCACCTCCTACATTCAATCTTCTTCCCCTCCCCTTGTCATCTTCATCTATGGGTCCCATATACATGTTCCTTGATGATCCTTCTTCTTTCCCCTGCTACCCTCCTCCCTCATCCCTTCTGGTCACTGTCAGTTTGTTCTTTATTTCCATGTCTCTGGTTCCATTTTGCTTGCTTGTTTGTTTTGTTGATTAGGTTCCACTTGCAGGTGAGATCATATGGTATTTGTCTTTGACCACCTGGCTCATTTCACTTAGCATAATACTCTCCAGATCCATCCATGCTGTCGCCAAGAGAAGGAGTTCCCTCTTTCTTTTTGCTGCATAGTATTCCATTGTGTGAATGTACCACAGTTTTTTGATCCACTCCTTTACTGATGGGCACTTAGGCTGTTTCTAGTACTTAGCTATTATAAATAATGCTGCTGTGAACATTGGGGTGCATATGCTCTTTTGAATTGGTATCTGAGGATTCTTATGGTATAGTCCCAGCAGTGAAATTGCTGAGACAAAAGACAGTTCCATTTTTAGTTATTTGAGGACATTCCATGCCGGACTTACCAGCAGTGCACTAGGGTTCTCTTTTCTCCACAGCCTCGCCAGCACTTGTTGTTTGTTGACTTGTTATGATAGCCATTCTCACCTGTGTGAAGTGGTATCTCATTGTGATTTTAATTTTCATCTCCCTGATGACTAGTGATGCTGAGCATCCTTTCATATGTTTCTGGACCCTCTGTATGTCCCCCTTGGAGAAGTGTCTGTTCAGGCCCTTTGCCCATTTTAATTGGATTAATAGGTATTGATTCTTAATAAATACCTTGTGACACAAACTGTATCCTAGTATGTGCTCTTGGAGAGCCCAAACTATAACAGTTGCTGTAGCAGGAAAATAGAGACAGTAAGAAAGTAATGCATTGATGATTCAATGCCTCCACCAGGAATAAAACATATTTTTAATATCAATAGACTGTTGGCCAGAGCCAGTCCAATGGTAGCATAGGTTGAAGGTGGAATTTTGGGAGAGCATCACTCTGCCTGGCACCGTATACTTTAAGCTTCTGTCCTACTGGCTATCACATACTTTCTTAATGTATTTCTTTTGAATTAAGTTAGCCAGAGTTAGAGTTTTTCCCTTGCAAGCAAACAACTCTGTCTGACATAGAAGGACTTGGCATAAACTCCTCTTTTAACAAGGCTAAATGAGAAAAGACGATAAGAGATTGAACAGTAATAAGGTTAGAGAAGATGGTATTATCTTTATAGGGTGGGAGAAATACTAGTTTTATTGGCTATGATGAAAAATTTATGATAGTAGATGTTACGGGTTGCATTGTGTACCCCAATTATTTTTATGTTGTCCTAACCTCAAGTATCTCAGTGTCTGGCCTTATTTGGAAATACAATGGTTGTAGATGTAATTAATTAAGATGAAGTCCTTACCTAATTCATTAGGTGGGTCCCTGATCCAGTGTGACTAGTGTCCTTATAAAAAGGGGAAATTGGATGCAGAAAAACAAAGAGGACATGATGAAAGCAGAAATGGGGGTAATGTTACAGGAGTCAAGGAATGCTGATTATTGGCAGCAAACCATCATTAGGTAGGGAATAGGCATGGAACAGACTCTCCCTCACAGCCTTCAGCAGAAACCAACCCTGCCAACCCCTTGATCTTGGATTTCAACTCCAGAACTGTGAGACAATGCATTTTTATTGTTTTAGCCACCCAGTTTGTGGTACTTTGTCACATCTTTCCAGGAAAACTAATACAGTGGCACTGGTGGAACACACAGGGGAGTAAGAGAGACGTTTGATGGAACAATGTCTTGGAGCAAGTGGAAAGGGTTAAAAATATACAACAAAGAAAACAAGAGTATCTCACTCTATAATATTTTGGTGAAGAAAGGAAGAACATAAAGGCTGAGGTGAATAAGTGGGCTTTGGGGATACTTTAAAAACAAGAGTAAACCATTCTAGGTCAGTGTTTAAATTCTGATAGATATCTTTAAAAGTATGGGGAATTCTGAAAGCATCCCTCTTTCTATAAATAACCTGTCATAGTATGAGTTCATGGATATATATACACTTTAACAAATTCTACTGTATTATATGATACTCCTTTTAAATTGGACATAGTTTGGTGTTAATGATTAAAAGCAAGGGCTCTGGACCTAGAATATCTGAGTTGAATGTGGCATCACAATTCCCTGTTGGAACACTCGTTAAGTTACTTAAACATTCTATCACCAAAATGTCTCATCTATAAGATAGAGATTACTATGAGGATGAAATAAAATACTGAAGAGGATTAAAAGAGGAATCAAACTCTCTCTTCCTTCATCTATGGTGAAAATTGGATCAAACATATAAGATGTTGTAAGGATTAAATTACATGATCTGGAACATATAGATCACACTAATATTTACTAAGTGCTTTATAAATGTAAATTATTACTATTATTATATCCTCAAATATACCAACTATTATAAACTCCTCTACAAAATAAAATACTTTTATTTATTATCAGTATCTTCCTTTTAAGGGAGCTGGAGAGTAACATAAAATATATTTCAAGAAGGATATTTTTATATTCTCAGAATTCTGAGTTTAAGGTGTTCAGTCTAGATTTCTTTCTAAGCTTTGTTTTTTTTACATTTAAAATAATGAAGAATTGATTTACATAAAGAAGTTTACCATATCTAGATGATCATTTCAGTTTCTTTGCCCTGAAGTTTTTCTAGTTTCTCTTGTTTTCTCTGATTATTTGTTTGCTATTATATATTATATATAAGCATCCTGCTGCTATAAGTCAGTAACGAAATTTGCTAACATTCTGTCCAACTTCCTGAATAATTTGCCTTTATAACAGTTTTCTATTTAATAGTTATACCATCTTAACTCTTTAAGATATCATCTTGTATTTATTAAAATCAGATTTTCTCATTGTGAACAACCTCAAAGACATCTTATCTCTTTGGAGCATGACATACCCAGGTGAGTCACTGTCACAAGACAGAGACATTAATAACTTTTATTCCTTTGCATTAGGCTATCCCTTCAGCAAAACAACCTCTGCAAAAGTGACATTTATGAGACTATAAACCTCCTGCTAAATCTAGAATTTGTTATTTTTGGATTCAGTGCAGACCCACAGTCCTGATGCAGTTCATGGTACATAATAGGTGTTTAGTAAAAATTTATTGGAAGAATCATGAGCCCATGACTATGACTCAGCTGGCAGTTCTGCGAAACATATCCTTGTTTACCAAAATGGCCTGAAATTGCTTCTGCCTATTTATTTTAAAATGATATTATAGAGTTTCACATATAAGGAAATTGATAGATTTAAAAATGCATGTAAGATTTAATTGTATTCTCTATAAATGTCTTTTAAAATTAATGTACCATATTCTCCTTATATAACCAATATACAGACTTCCATTTCCACTTAAATTTTAATATCTTGTGGTAGACCATTTATCTTGTCATAGCACTCCATTGGCATGCTTAAAATAAATATACAGGTATTAAGGAAAGTGAGGAAAGTATGAAATAGTGGGTAACTCCAACAAGAGAATATCTAAAATGTATAGAATGAAACTGAAAAATACAATCCATAAGTTAAGAACTTGCTTTTAACAGCAGAAAAGAGGGCTAGTGAATATATAGACAGATCAATAGAAAGTATTCAAACTAAAGTAGAGAGAAAAGAATGAAGAAAGCGAAATAGATAATAATAGAATTATGGGAGACTGTAAATAATCTAACATGTGTTTATATACTTGGAATCTCAGAAGAAAAGGAGAGAGTGCAATATTGAAAAGATATTAATGAATAAGTATGCAAAACTGATAAAAGATAGCTTTGATATGCTAGAAGATAATTGAACTTAAAACAAGACATATACAAAGAAAAATGATGCATTGACACACGTTTCAATTTCTGAAGACCAAATATAAAGAGAGATTCTTAAAAGTCACCATAAAAAGACACATTGTCTTCAACTGGCAGAAAACTTTTTAATAGAAACTATGAAAACCAGAAGTTACTGAAATAGAATCTTCAAAGCACTGCAATGGAAGGAAAAAAAAGCTATGTCGATTTTCATACCCACTTTTGAATATTCTGCAAAAATGAAGGTGAAATAAAAAGTTTTGCAGACAAGTTTCAGAGAACTTGTTGCCTGCATGCCCACACTATAAAAATATTAAAGAAAGTTTTTCACATTGAAAGGAAATAGCCTCATATAAAAACATAAAATTTCAGAAAGAAATGAAACATTAGAAGAGGTGAATATATGGATAAATATAAAATATTACAGTCTTTCAGTCAACAATAACAATGCACTGTAGATGTTATAACTATGTAGAAATGAAATAAATGGCAACAATAAAAGGGAGTAAATGAATTAACCTATTGTAAGGGTGTTGCAGGGTTAGGGATCAGAAGTGTGCTAACTTAAGATTAGTTGCAGCAAGTTAAAAATGCATGCTATAATCAAGGTAAATGGCTGATAATATAGAATGTATGAATAAAAAGTGAATAAAGGAAAGAAAACTGAATACTAATATTTCTTGATTAATCCAAACAAAATTAGAAGTGAAAGAACAATGATGTAACAGCTTAGACCACTAAAAAGCAAATATAAAGGTGGCAGACTTGAGTTGATCGTTATCAATAATTACATTAAATGGAAATTGTCTAATCATCCAGCAGAAAGAAAAAATTGTCAGATTAAGAAAAATAAATACACAAACCAAGACACAAGTATGTGCTATTTAGGAGAAACACACTTGTCTTCTAAGAATATAGATTGTGTAATAATAATAATATTATTAAACCATTACAGCATGTGAACACTACCAAAAGAAAGTTGGTATGACTGTCATAATAGCATAAAAATAGGCATTGATGGAAATATTAAAGAAATAGGAATCTTTTAGAAAGGTATTGATAGTCAACAGGAAGTCATCATAAATCCAAATAGATACACACCTATAAACATAGTTTCAAGACACACACACACATACACACACACAGAGTAGCAGAATTAGTAGGAAAAACAGACAACATACCTAGTATAGTTATAAATTCTAAAATATCATTAAATTTTTAAAGCACACCAAAAATCAAATAAAATATAAAATTTATTTGTAACTCTATTAACTAATTTGCACTAACTGACATTTATTCTAAAAACTGCACTAGAAAACACAACAAAATACAGTGTTTTCAAATGTATTTGGAGTACTTGACAAAACAGACATTAAAAAAAGAGCAAGTCTGTAAATTTCAAGAATTGAATTTACAAGAGAGATGTTATCTAAACTCAATGGGATTAATGTAAAGTATATGAGTGTCTAACCACTAGGCTGTACACCCAAAACTGATAAAAAATAATATTGAACATCAACTGTAACAGAAAATAATTAACCTGAAAAAAAAGAAGACATAACAATACAACCAGAAAATTCCCAGTTCTCTGACAAGCACTCCATCTTAAAGAAATTGAATTTTCAGTTAAAACTTTTCCCCCAAACAAGCAAACCAATTTACTAAAGTAGAAGAGAGCAATTTCAGAACCAAATTATTTAATTGCCATATTCTTACAATCATTTACAAGGACTGTAATAACAGTGTTACACAAATTCTTTCAGAGAGTAGAGAACAGGAACACTTCCAAATTCATGTCATGAATACAGCATAACCCTGCCACCAAAAGCACCAAGAACATTTCAAAAAATAAAATTATAAACATGTATTTCTTATATATTAAAAATTATCAACAAAATATTAACAGATCAAGTTTAGAAATATAATAAAAATATATGTTTTACCATGGCCAAGTGGAATTTATTCTGGGATTTTAATGTGGATTATCTTTCAAAAAATTAATCAGGATAATTAATCATATTATCAATGTAGAGGAGAAAAACCATATGATATGATTACACACAAAACATGTATTTGATAAAAGTTGACACTCTGTCAAGAGAAAAAAAAAACATTCTCAGAAACTAGGAATATAATAGAATTAGAAAAGTGGTTAAGCGTGTTGGGCCATGCCAGGCTCTTGAGTGTATACTGTGTTTCACCCATTCATTAACTGTGCCTTGTGCAAATGACCTAATCTTTCTCTTAGTTTTCTCATCTGAAAAATAATGATAATAACAATAACATTATGTTTCTCATTAGCGTTAAATAAACTCATGCAAAATATTTACCAGAATGCTTGGTCCATAATAAATACACCATAGATATGGGCTATTATAACTAGCGATGTTTCTATACTGTCAGCACTTAGTACATTACCTAGAACATAGTAGATGCTAAATGAATGTTTTGTAAATGAATGAATGATGAATGAACTAATGAACCTATGTGGACACAGTGCCTATGAAGTGTGTGGCATACTGATAGGGGCAGAGAGGAATATAAGATTCAACTCCATCTCAACCCATGTTTCTCACTCCTTCCAAATGCTTCAGAGAACAGGATTTGAGGGCTTCTGAAGAAAAGACCGATCCCTGCCCAGAGTGGACTTCAAACTGGAGAGTTGTGAGAAGGCAGGGAGAGATGCTTGCAGTCTTCTTGCACAGGAACAAGATGATCAGGTGGAAGAGGAAAGGCCTGAAGGGTGCCACAAATGTGTGTGTGTCTGTGTAGGAAAGAGGCGGGGTTGGGGGAGAGAAAGAGAGAGGCTGAATTAGAAGCCAGGAAATTGGGGTTAATTCTCTCTGTGTGGCAGTGGGCAAAGTCATTTAACACTATCATTTACTCAATCGTGTTGGCATTATTTATGCTCTATTTGTTCGCAATAGATGGTGAGCTCCTTAAGGAAGAATTCATGTCTCATCCATCTTTTGTGGCCTGTGTTTCCCATGGCAATAGCGCATAGCTGCCTTTGGCAAGAGTTTTTCAAAGGGAACTTAAAGACTCCATTCTTTATTTCTGAAGAATGCCTGTCCAGCTCATCTTTAGGGATTATATTATGTGAGGGAGTATGCACTGAAGACCTTTAAACATTCCAGGGGCTATGGAAATGTGTGCTGTCATGGGTAGTTTTCTACAAAAAAATTCAAGTATGTATATAAAACACTTTATAGTTTACAAAGCATTTTTCAGATCCAGTGCTTAATTTAATCTTAGCTGACGCCTTCACTTATTGGAAGGGATTATTATGGCAGTTTCTCAGAAGTTTCAGTTTAAATCAACATTTTAGAAATAAAAATATGCTTTATATTCATTTAGGGACTTTTGTTTTCAAACGAATTTTACAGTAATTCTTGCCTCCTGCAATAATCTGTTTTTCTTTCATAAAGTTTGAATGTTTGCCTACTGAAGTTTCATTTACCTGGGTCTAAGTGTGAATGAAATATATATATATATATATATATATGTGATATGTATATATGATATCATACACACACACACACACACACACACACAAAATATTTGCCTCTGCATCAGAGACACTTCAAATGTAGTACATTTTCTGGTTTAATAATTTTTAAAATAGATATATTTATGTGCTGTTTTTTCTGACCTAATTTTTAGACCCATTTCTTATTTCTTTTATGACCCTATGCTCCAGTCTGTGGTTGCAGTTTGTATTTTTTTTCCTACGTCTGCCGTAACAAATCACAAAAACTCAGTGATTTAAAACAACACAATGCATTGTCTTATAGCTCTGGAGGGCAGAAGCCTGAAATGGGTCTCACTGGACTAAAATCATGGTTACACAGGCCTGTGTTCCTTTCTGTAGCCTCCAGGGGAGAATCCATTTTCTTGCCTTTTGAGCTCCTAGACACTGCCTGGGTTCCTTGGCTTGTGGCCCCTTTCTGTCTTCAAAAGCCACACATGCTGTGTCTCTCTGTGCGTTCCTTCCATAGTCACATCGTCCTCTGATCCTCTATTCTGCCTCTCTCTTCCACTTTTGTACAGCCTGTGGTTATATCAGTTAGATGCAGTTAACACAAAAATAATCTCCCATTTTCAGGTCAGTTTATTAGCAACCTAAGCCCATCTGCATTTAATTTCCCTTTACTATATTACCCAATATATTCACAGGTTCTAAGGGTTAGGACATGGACATATTCAGGGTACTGTTATTCTCCATACTACCCAGCTCCAAATAACACTGGGATAGAAATATAGATCTCTATGTCTAAATTTAGAAGAGAGGAAGCTTTTGATTCTGATCTGGTTTTGAACTGACACCTCCTATGGTCCAGGTCCTGTTTTCACATGGTTCTGTTTTCCTATCAGCGGGAAGCTTCAGATATACCTAACCTACAAAACAATCCTTGTTTCTGAGACAGTCCTGTGAAATCAGAAAATCCAGTCCAGCTTGAGACGACAGGAGGGATTAATGACAGTTTAAAGTTCATGTCTTTTACTTTTTTTCCTGGTTTCCTGTATTCTCCTTCTTCCCTGAAAACCACCTAAGAAGGTCCAGTGTTTACAGCATCCTTCAAAACCCCACATTTAATTTCCTGGAAAGCTAGAAAAGTTCACAGTGAAATAAAAATGTCAGAAGATTTAGCAGCTGCTAAACTCACTGTGACAGTGAGGGAAGCTGTGGCCCTGGGCTTGTGCAAGACACGCCAGCCCCGGATCATCCCACTCTGCACATGAAAATACGAACCACTGTGTACCAACTGCCTCCCCTGTGCCAGGTGCTTTGTTGGTAATATCTCTACGCACCATCACCACCATTGTGAAGCAACTAAAAGTAAATTTTAAAGGGACTAAGTAACTTGTCTGAGAACATTCACCTTATAAGTTGCAAAGTCAGGAGTCAAATCACCATCTCTGATTTTAAAGGCGAAGGTTTTTTGGCTCTTCCAAGACTCTGTGCTGCTCACCTTCATGCTCATCACACGCGCCTGTCTTTCGGACTCAAATGTGAGCTCTTGGGGATCTGAGCCACATTCTTTTCATCTGCTTCCAGCGCTCAGCCTTGTGGCTGGTGTGTAGTCAGGGTTCAGCAGCATTTGCTTATTTTATGAAAGTGTGATTGAGTTAGGACACTGTAGGGTTGTCTGATTGCACTGGCCTACAGAAAAAAATCATGTCCGGATGAGGCCATAGAGAGGCAACATCGCCTTAGGAACTTGTGGAAAGTTGGCCTGGGAGAATTTTTTTTTTCTCCAGGAGCCATTTACATGCTATTTGATTTGGCTTTCTGAGACATATTAATCAATCCTCCAAACTCCATCCAGGGCACTGCTCCACTCATTTCTAATCAGCTCGTATTTATCTACTGAGACACTTGGGAGGCCAAAATGGAAAATGCAGCATTTCAACAGAGTGCTTTCATTTAACCCCTCCCACTCAATTTCATGTAAAACCATCTTGCTTCCAGGGGGCACCGCCCTGCCTGAAAGAAGGTACCTGAAGTTAACTCACTCAGCACACAATTACTGAGCAACTTGCACCTATTAAGTGCCTAACACTGTACTTGTCCTTCTGTATGTTTGAATATTGAATACCTGGCAAATAATTCACGTAATGCTAGCTTTATGTAAAATTCATATACAGTACATGTGTAGTACTCCACACATATAGGCTAAAGCCTCTTCTAAGAATGTTTTGGTCTGCAGAATAGTTTAAGGATGACTTTTTAGATGACTTTCACATGTCATGAAATATTTTTCATGCATAAGTCTCCTTTGACAAACTGGCCTAAAAATATTCTTAGGTATCCCCAAGATAGCCACAACAGGAAAACATATGAATCAAATAAATGCTTGAAAAAGTCAGTATCTATCATCATATATAAGAAATGTGACAAATATACTAAATATTCATTACTCAAAACACATTTTTTTCTTTATTTTTCAGAACAGTTTTAGGTTCAGCAGAATTGAGAAGACAGTACAGAGAACTCCCATTCACCCCCTGCCCCAACACATGCACAGCCTCCCCATTATCAACATCCCCCACCAGAGGGGTACATTTGCTACAAGCGATGAACCTCCTTTGACACATCATTATCACCTGAAGGTCATAGTTTACATTTGGACTCACTCTTGATGTTGTAGACTCTGTGGGTTTGAACAAATATATAACGACATGTATCCATCATTATGGTGTCACATAGAGTATTTTCACTGCCCTGAAAATCCCCTGTTCTCCACCTATTCATCCCACCTTCCTCCTCCACCTTCCTCCTATCCCTAGCAGCTACTGATCTTTCTACTGTGTCTCTAGTTTTTCCCAGAATATCATGTCATTGGAATCACATAATTGTAACCTGTTTGGATTGATTCCTAAGTTTTTAATGGTTGGATAGGTTATTCCTTTTTAGTGCTGAATAATATCTTACTGTCTGAATTTATTAATTATTTACTTATTCACCTATTGAAGGACATTTTGTTTCCTTCCAAGTTTTGGCAATTATGTATAAAATGTTATAAACGTCTGTGTGTAGGTTCCATATTGACATGTTTCCAAGTCATTTAGTTAAATGCTAAGGAGTGTGATAGCTGGATTGTATGTTTACAAAGTATATTCAGTTTTGTAGAAAACCACCAAACTGTCTTTCAAAGTGGCTGTGCCATGTTGAATTTCCACCATTAGTGAGTGAGAGTTTCCAGTGCTCCATATGCACACCATCATTTGGTGTTGACAGTGTTCTGGATTTTAACCATTCTAATTTTGCATTTCTCTGGTGACACAGCATGTGGAGCATCTTCTCATAGATATTTTCCATTTGTATATTTAATTTGATGAGGTGTCCAGATCTTTGGCCCATATATTAATCAAGTTTTTTTTTAATTATTGAGTTTTGAAAGAGAACTTCTTTGTATATTTTGGACAACAGTCCTCATCAGATGTGTCTTTTGTGAATATTTTCTTCTAGTCTATGGCTCATCTTCTCATTCTCTTGAGACTCTCTTTCTAAGAGCAAACCTTTTTAATTTTAATTAAGTCCAGCTTATCAATGATATCTTTCATGGGTCATTCCTTTGATGTTATAACATATATCAAAAAAATGATTATTTATATACATTTATTTCTTCCAAAAGAATTCTTGTACATGACTTTATTCACAATGGCCCCAACGTGAAAACTCAAGATTTCCATCAAGAGCGCAATGGATGCCCAGGCCAGATAGCTTAGTTGGTTAGAGCATCATCTCAAAATATCAAGGTTGTGGGATCAAAGCACGTACAAGAATCAACCAATTAATACATCCATACATAGAACAACAAATTGATGTCAAAAGAGCCTGGTGTCTTGAAGAAATGAGTTGATTAGAAAAGACTTCACAGAGGAAGAACTCAGAGGTTTGAACTGGGCCCTGAGGAAATCATATTGTAGGTTACAAATAGGGAGCTGAGTAATTTAGGCAATTCTGTCCCCTTCTTTCCACCTCACTCACCACAGTTGTACATCATTTTTATGTCCTCTTGTTCACATCTTTACTTTGACCTGTATGAGACACAATCTCAGAACCTCCACCAGCTATATTGTCTCTAGCAACCATTTTATTTCCAAATAATATGAAAACAGTCATTCTTCCTGGACCATAGAGTGGATTATAACTGAGTGAAACTTGCTATTCTTGGCTTTTTCCCCCTTCTGAATACATCATATATTCCCCTGCTCTTCAAGCTTTCACTGCGCTCTCTCATCCATAGCCCAGCATAGCTGCAAAAATGTCTCTCTCAGCGTCAACCCAGTACTCTTGGAGACAGGGTTACCACAGCCTAATCCCTGTGGGCACTTCCTGACATCCCTGTTGGGTTGTACAAGTAATGATTCATTTTTGAAATGTCTGAGATCTGCCTTCTTCTCCTCCAAGGCTCCTCGCAGACTTTCCTTTCCATTTGCCAGAGCCTCTGATAACTTAGAAAATTCAGCAATGGACCCATTTATTTCATGGACAAGTTTTTCCTACCTATTTTTCTAGAAAGCTGTGCTTTTCTTCTTTATCCCTCCACACCGCACATATTTGCGCAAATCCAGGTCACACCTATTTATAGGCATCATCTGAAGGAGTTCCTCCTGGGTGAGTGACAGTACTTTTTCAGTCCTCCCTTTCTTCTGTCAAGTTATAGACAGCTGGACAAAAGAGGCGGTTTGGCTTTTAGTAGTTATAAACCCCAAACTAGAGTCACTCAGCCTTGGTTTAAATCTTCTATCTGACATATAACCTTGACTACATTTTCTGATCCTTCTAAATTTCCATCTCTTGATGTGTAAAATAGACAAAAAGTAGTTGAAGGGGTTAAGTAAGAAACTGTATGTACAGTGCCCAGCACAGTGCCTTGCCCATTAAACATACTCCCTAAGTGCTAGATATTCTTATTTTGATTCATGAGTTCATCAGGTGTTTATTAAGGACTCTGCCCTCTGACCCTTATGCCAGACACTACATGTACACTGGTGAGCAAGACTGTCATAGTTGCTGCTCACTGGATAATTATAGTGCCTTTAGCAGGTTAATGACATGGACAAGCCAAAACCTTTCTTTTAAGTCTAGACAATTCTGCTGTCCTCACATCTCTCATGCTTGTCTTTCCCTCTTATTCCCACTGCTGCTGCCCATTTGGGGAGGGCAAGGAGAAGGGGAAGACACCAGTGCATTGATTAGGTGCTCATTATTGGCCAGGGCTCATGGCACATCTCTTTAAAAAAACTAAATGCAGCATTATGTGACCGAGGGTGGGGATGCAACCAAACAGATGCATGCTTGCCTGCCCAGTGTCAGAGTGTGAATGAATCTCTTCAGGGAGGGAGCCAGTGTTTCCAGAATACACGTGTCTTGTGACAGCAGCACATTGCTCAATGATATAAACTGTGACATGGTAAGCGACAGTAGAGTTGTAATTCCCTGAGAAGAGGAAAATTAGAGGTAGGTATTTTTACACTGCCAAAGAACTCTGGTCTTGATTCAGTAGGGGACCTGTAGAAAAAAGAAGACCCAGAGTAATACTACTAATATGAATATAATAATAATGAAATAGCCTTATATTTGTGTAACTTAATGGATGTTACCAATAATTGCATGTGATGGACAGACCAGGTATTATCATCTCCATTTTATACATGAAAAACAGTCCTCAGAAGCTAAAGAAGATTTCCAGGGACACAGTTGTAGAATATAATACAGTGAGAGCCTTTCCCCACTAGAGCTTAACACCATTAAGATCAGAAGCTATAACTTTTCAGATCAATATTTGGAAGGTTAGCATTAGAATCCAGATTCAACATATCCTAGGAGGCAGTGTCAAATCCTAGCTGTGCCACTCACTTGTTGGGTACTTTAGAGGAATCACATAACCTCTGAGAGTCAAGTTCTTCCCCTACCAAATGAGGCTTAAAATGACTACTTATCATGCGAGAGTTAAATAGGGTAATGTAAGTGAAGGGCTCAGCCCAATACATGAAGAAAGTGCTCATTAAATAGTTGTCATAAATAGCTTCCTTTCCTCATCTTCCTCCTCCTTGTCCTTCTCTCCTCCTCCTTCTCATTGTCTAATTATTATTGATGTTGTTGCTGTTGTTATGTTACTATTATTACTGCTATATAGCAGAGTAGTGTATTACATATAGAGTTTGGAATTTTAGTTCCAGCTCTACCAAGCCTTGACTTTGCTGAACTAAGAGTCAGAGAATAGATATTTCTGGGCTGTTTCTAATCAATATACCATCTTGAAAATGGAAGGGATGCTGTACTAGACTGAGACAAATAGCCCATTTTCTCATTCATTAATTACTTTTGAATGCAACCAGCCTGCTTCTAATTCATATATCTTTAAATCTGTATTAAATGAACAGGACTCCCATTTAGTCATGATTAACATCAAGAGCTCGCTGTCCGGTTGGCTGATTTAGTGGGGAATCTTGCCTGTAAGTCACATCCTGCCTCCTATTTAAATAAGCAATGTCAGTCATTTGTTTATCCAAACCACTGTTTCATTTCCACTCTTACAGGCCAAAGCACACAGGCTCTCCAACATCAAATGGTCTCATGGACTCAAATGATATTTCTCCCTTGTAGGCATGTTGTAGTAACACCCTTGAACCACAGAATTGGATCACAGGGTAACCATGGCAGCCACAACTTGTATGTGATGCCTGGGAGTTTTCCCAAGCAGCCTATTCTCATCTTCTGCCAGCTGCCATGTCATAGTGGAAAGCATGAGAACTTGGGAGAGGATTGAAACTGTGTTGGAGTCTTACCTGTATGATGGATAAAAGAGTCACATCTTGTTCTTATGTTTTAGTTTCCTCATCTTTAAAAGTTGGTTGTGAGAATTAGGAGTGCTTTAGATAGTGTCTGACAAGGGATTGGTCACATAACACAAGCTCAGTAAATCATAGCTGCTGTTTATTATTATGGTTAAGTAACTGGTTGTCTACAGTGGTACCAAGGTGGCACTCTTCTCCCAACCAGATGCGTATAGTGCCAGCACCAAAATGTGAGATGTGGACTGACTCCTCTGATGGCCTCTGGGACTCAGCATTGACTTCATTTCTCAGATCCTTGGTGCAGCCTCTCTGCCATTTGCTCTGCAGAGCCCACTTGGCTGGTAATGACATCAGCTGCTCTACAGAGGTTCCCACCCCAGCAGAGACAAATGTCTGCCCTTGGACTCTATGCCTCTGATTGCCCACCCAGCTATCTTACAAAGTGGGAAGGCACAAGTTCCCATCCTCTTTTATGCTCATAGTATGAATGTTATCCAACTATTCCTGCTCTGTGAGCCATGATTTTGAAGTTGGAAGACATATTTATAAAGGTTTGAATCCCCAAAGTTGAATGCAGTTCAAGTCATTATCCCACATCCCCAACCTCTTGAGATTTTTCAGATCAAATGCCTCCCAGTGGATGTAAGTAGACATGTTGAGGGAGGCAGAAAGTGGGCTCAGTCCCCCAGACTCACTTACTGGTCATTTCAGAATTTGGGTTCTGACCCAGTCAGGATCCCCACTGTATGAATTCTTAAGGTCATAGAATTTTTTAGTGCAGAAAGGGGCTTATAGGACTCATGTCTTCCGACCCCTTCACCAATGATGCATCGTGGTCTTAATTGGATGCTAAATTGCAATAGCTTTAAGTACTGAGTTATAAAGCTCTTGCTCTGTGCTAAATGCTGTGATCAGTACTTTAGAAACTGTTTCATGAAGTGAGCTCTATGAATTATGTACTATTCAAATACCCTCTTAATTGGTAAGAAAGATATCCAAGGAGGTTAAGAATCTTGCCTAAAATCACCCACCTAATATGAAGAAGAAACATGCTTTGGCCTCTTGCCAAACTCAAAGAAATCTCTATAGTCTGCTGACTCTGAATATAAAGAATTGGGTATAGTGTTTGACACATAATAAGCTTTTGATTAATGCTTACTATCTTGGATAAGGCTAGTTATATTGGAAAACCACTTGAGGATAAGTGTCTTCTCTTTTTCTGTTGTTTTTCTTTAACCTCATCATTTTCTTATACATGTCACAAAGTCAACTGTAAACACCTGTTCAGTTGATTTGATTGTGATGCTTCCCAACTCTGAAATGGTCACAAGATCATATTTAGTATTGTCTTTGCGTGTTAATCAGTCAGTTCTGGAGTGGAGAACAGCCATGGTATGTCTTTAATATTTTAATGAATAAGAAAGAAGACAAAGCCTTTGCTCAGGTTTGCTAGATCCAACCCCCATTAAGTTCTATGAAATTCAAAATTCAGAAGTAATAAGTGAGAAAATAAAATTTAAAATAAAATAAGATTAAAATAAAACAAGTTTACTGGTTGAATATTTTGGGAATCTGAGACAGTTGATTTAGCAAACTTCACCAACTGTGATGTAAGTCTTGCTCACCAAGATTGAATAACTATATTAGTACATTGTGTATCACATCAGTTTGCTGAGTTTGCACAGAATGTGACATAAGATGGAAAATGGCAACTAGGCAATCTAAGGAAAGTTCAAGGGGTTTGTTTGCCCTGTCAGGAAGACTTCTTTTGCAGGAGACGTCAAGTCTTCCCCTAGCTCTAAATACTACAAATTTTATTCATGGCCTTTGGCTATATTGGCCAAATGTAATTAATATGAGAAAGTGAATCAGCTTAGAAAGAAAGAGGTCAACTGGGAAGATATTAGGTTAGCTGGATCACCTTCCATGAGTTATTTATGCTGCTCGATCCCAGTTTTCAAAGAGAAAAGCCTGAACATATTTTTCCTGTTTTTATTAGGGCAAGCCAGTAACTTAATTCTCAACTAAACAACTGTTTCTGGATGTTTTAAATGGCACTTCTCCTTTGTGCTAGAAAGAAACCTCTGTGTAGGATGATTAAATGAAGCAAATATGTACTTAGATTTAGACCAGAGAAAGTAATCAGAACCATCCGTAGCATAATGCTAAGTCATCGCCATTAGGGAACAGCAAAGTGAGCATGAGCTTTGGAGGCATTGCAGACCTAGTGCTGCCCCTACCTCAATGTGTGACCTTGAGAATCTAGTATAACTTATAAGGGTATTAGTTTCTGTTTTGGTTAAATAGCAGGAGCCACCTTGCAGTTGTATTAGATTCAATAATGCCCACAGGGTAGGTGCTCAGTAAGTGGGTTCTTGTCATTATGACTAGTTTGACTATGACTATTTTGTCCACTAGGCACTCACATCTACAAAAAGTGATGCTTTCTTCTGTATTTCATGCTAGGACAAACTAATGGAGCAGACCAAGTGCCAGACCCTCAGGAAAGGATGCATTAAATGTCATTATCACCTTGGCACACTGGCTCCTGCCAGATCTGGTTCCTTTTCCACACTCTTCTCTCTCCACATCATATACTTCCTTGGAAGTAGTCCATGCCAACAAACAGGTCTCAGAATTCTGCAAGTTTTCCTCATCCACTATGCCTTTCATCATGCCTAGAACAACCTTCTCTTCTCAATTTCCGGAATGACTTTCCTTTCAAGACCTCTCTTACATATCATCTGTTCCTGAAAACATCTGACATTTCACTTCTCCATCTGGACTGAATTGAGAGCCCCTCATCCACATTTCTCTTCTGTCCTCCCATATGTATAACTCTACAGTATCTTCATCAACTGCTGTCATCATATTGATTTACTTATCTACAGCAAGAGAAAACAGTGAGCTCCCAAGTATGGAACACATGTCTTTTTATTTTGGTATTCTTCCCACCCAGTACTGGAACTGACACTATTAGGAACAAATAAATGAATGACTGACTGAAAAAGTGAGTCTTCCAGAATAACTCTTAATATCGCTCATATACAAATGCAACCTCCAAGGATGGATACATTGCATAAAATTATTTTAAAATGTAAAGCTCTTTAAAAATTTCATGACTGGGTCTATCTATTTATCTACAATGAGTTTACTCACCTCTTCATGGTATAGAAACAGTAAACTAATTTCTTTTTAAAATAAAATAATGACAGCAGTGAGTTTTCTCTGAGATAATTTTCTATTGTTTAAATTAAACATCCAAATATATATATATATATAAATGAATATATACATTCATTCACTGAATATAAACAATATATTCATTCATTCACTCAGCCCACAGATTTATTGGTAACCAGTCCTCTGCCTGGCACTGGGCTTGGTGATAGGGAATAATTGTATGCAAGAGAGAAACAGTCTTTTCTCTTCCTTATCCTATTATCTCAGGGAAACAGATAAGAAATATTAATTACCAAAAATCACTATAGTATAAAAATCAAACTGAGGTAAATGCTTTGAAGGAAAATGGGAAAGTCTGAAATGAAGTCCTACCCTGCGCAAAGAGAATCGTGAGACTTCTGTGGAATAGTATCAATAGTTCAGAGGAAGTGAACTATTGAATATTGAGAGGGATCCAGGCAGATGAATGGGGGAGAGTTGGCAGTGAGAGTTGGGGACACATTTCTACTTTGCAGCAGGAAGCAGCCTTAGAGAGATCAAAGTGGCTTTCCACACACTACCACTCCTGAAATCCAAATGCAAAGAAACAAAGCCAGTTCATTTCTTTACAATTGGCTTCCTGATTTCCATTAGTTTCCTTGTCTGCTTTTCATTAGAGGAACTACCTATATTCCATTGGATATAATCAGATTTATTTAGAGCCTTGGGCTCTTAGAGAAAATCTGCATTTAGTATAGTCTGATCAAATAAAGTACCTTTATATGTTAAACAGGACAAGTGGAATTCCTGTCATGTAACTGAGAAATCTAGTGTGCTGACTTCTGTTTGGTTGACCTGTAAAGCCAGTCACATGAGTATGTTGGCCTGTATTCAGAGAAAGTTATAACCAGGGAGCTGTCTGTACATACATTAAGGAGAGAGGGTGTTGCTGAAAACCGAGTTATGAAGAGCACTGGATTTTGAGTCACATCAAAATTCCAGCCTCTGTTTAAACAGTGGTCAGAAAGCAGCTTCTCTCTGATTCACCAGGCTCTCAAAACACATGGGGTTTGATGACATGCTTTGTCTGGTTCTTTTCTTCTAAATACACATGGGTTGACCATTAACACTGGCAGGAAATAGGGCTGAGTTTTCACCGAGCGCACTGGATCTCATCATCTTTGGTGGCTGTAGACCAACTAAGAAAATAGAACGAAGTAGGGTTGATTCCTCAGGGTTGAATTTACACCCATGGTGGGTTCTTCCACGCTGCCCTTCCTAATGGAGAGCTCCTCCCATTCCAGAAACTTGGTTGGAAATCATGATTTAAAGAGATGAAGTGCTGTTGCTTTGATAAGGTGTTACTGTTTCAAACATTCCAGAGGACTTAATCATGGCCAATTAACCAGACTCAGCATATACCATGCTCCTGTAAGCATGGTATAAAAAGCATAGAATAAAGCAAGACTCTCCCTTCCCTAATTGTGGACATTTGTTTGCTTTAATTGAATGTCAAGTTTATATAAGTTTTATAGAAACAACAATACTCTGTTGGTACATACAGGACTTGGACTTATTGAAGACCCTCAAATGGGATATTTTATTGCAGAACATGACCTATGACCCTACTCCATGTTCCCTTGTTATATTTGACCCATTTGTTTGAGGAGGTTGAAGTCTTAGGGTTTCTGATTGTTTCATTCAGTATCTAACAACTTCTATTATTCTCCCATATGCACTTTAAGCATCTTCAGTTTTGCTCATTGTTCCAAATCACCAATTAATATCCTTAACCTGTGACATGCATGCAAGTTAACCTGTGATATGCAGTCCCCCAGAGCTATAAATTTACCTCAGTTAGCCAGGGCCAGTTTCTGCTGGCTGTCACCCCCAAAACCTAGTCTTCTAATTCTACTGCATTGATCCTCTCTAGCTCTTCCCAGTTTAACATCCCACTTCTCTGCCTCTGGAATTCACCAGTGTAGTGCTTGGCCCTTAAGAGAGAATTGAGTGGAATTGGTTTTGGACCCAGGTGGACTGCTTCCCAGTTAGTACACAATGGCTATGAAAAATGGGGAAATCTTTGATCATCAAAACATCTTGGGGACCGAAAAGATCTCTTTAAAGGTTTGTGAGCAAAAGGATGATCACAAGGGGAAAATTCTACAATGGAAAAACTGTTGGTTTTCAATCAGCTCTGCTAGCTCTCCTAAGCGCCCATTAGCAAGGTACTCATGCTTACCAAGGCTCAGTTTGTCAGTCAGAGAAATGAATACGATTGATGCCAAGCATCGATTCATGGAAGTCCTCACCAAAACTGAATTCATGCAGATCTAGCTTGTGACATGCACATCTCCTTTTGGACTCCTTTGAACTCCAGCTTCTCTACAAGAGCATGGCTATCGTAGTTTAAGGCGATGCAGATTTTAGTTACTTTTATTTTTAATATCATGGAGATATATTAAATACCTATATACTTATAATGGCCCATAGAGAAGAATTTAAATGGATTATAAAGCTAAAGAACATATTGGTTTGGGAAACTTTCCTCTACAAACTCAAGCACTCTTTTCATCTTCTTTGGTTTCCATTTCCCCAGTTTAAGGGAAATAGCTTTTTCTGGCACAAAAGAATGAAACAGTACCTTTTTGTTGGTGACAAGCATGTAAAGAACTTACACTAAGCTATTGCACATAAGCAAAAATGTGACTGGTTCGTGGGCTTATTGTCTGAAATGGTCTAGCAAAATTGAAAGTTAAATATATCGTGGTGATGGTATCACCATCATATCAGGATCTTATTTATCTGGATGGACTGTTAATAGCTTCCTGCTTAGGACTCAAGTATAAAAGAATTTTCCTAGAAAAGACCCAGGGCTTTAAATATTCTCTCTAAAATGTGGACCGCTGAGGCAGATTGAAAAAATCATTTGTCTGCTTATTAGTTTAGAGCATTTGTTGCACTATAACAAAAGCTCGCAGTCCACGTGGCTCATTCCGCCTGGCACTGGTGGGTATATTTCTCTCCAGGGAACAAATCACTGTTCTTTTCCCCCTTCTGGAGAAGCTTACAGTGTGATGGGCTATAACCCCTAATAGATACAATACATCTTCTCTGAAGAACTTACAAAAGAAATCAATGATTTGTTTTATACACATTGTCTTCCCAAAGCCCCTCATACATTTGCCTTGCCTGACTTGGGTACCTGAAGACCAACCACACTTCATAATAAAATGTTGGCTCATAAACAGAGACATGGGCTAGAAACTTCAGTGGGGGCTCATTTATTTATAGCATTAATTGTGATCCTAGCTCAACATAGGCTGAAAGAACATCCAAGAGAGGAAGGAAAAAGGAACAATAAAACTGATAAAGTGCACACACATGCACACACAGTTTTGCTCTGTAAAAGATATGCTGGAATCACTAAATCTGATCCCAAGAACTGGAATGTAGGCAAATGAGATTTAGGCTCAGCAATAACAAAGAACATTGAAACAGTCAAAACTACCCAGTGATGGAAAGGGATGCTTCACAATATTCTAAGTTCCTTCTCAGAAGAAAAGGCACGGAAAAAGACAAAGATTTCTGAACCTGAAGACAGAGGAACAAATGGAAATATGGGATCAGCATTTAGTAACCAGTGGACTTGAATAAATTAGTATCTTTGAGACTATTTTCTATTCTACAAAATGAAGATAACCTAAGAACAGGATTTTGACAATTAAATAAACTTGAATTTGGGTGTACAAAGTGGCTAATATAATGCCTCAGACATATTTGGTATTCAATGAACATTAACTTCATTTTTTTCTAGCAAGGCCAAATGCCTAAGTACTGCTTCGGATATGGCTGATTGATGCTCAACATCTACTCCCACTATCTCTTAGCAGGTTTGTAGAACCTTTTGGCATCTCAAGGCCACACTGGAAGAAGAAGAGTTGTCTTGGGCCACACATTCAATACATTGTGACACGTAATCACAAAAAGATCTCATAATGTTTTAAGTAAATTTATGATTTTGTGTTGAGTGGCATTCATAGCCGCCCTGGGCCACGTGCAGCCCGTGGGCCATGGGTTGGACACTTCTGTCAGTGTACCAGCCTGTACTGTCAAGCAAAGAACATTAAAAATTACTTTTTGCATAAGCTCTTGAAGCTCAAGATCTGAATGTAAGTTAAGTACACTTATTGAATGCATTCATGCAAGTTTTAGAACCAAAATCCTGGTAAGGGGTGTCTTCCTGCAGCTTTAGATGCATCTCCCTGGCAAGCAAAGCCGTGTGGACATTGGTGTCCATTTTCCAGCCTCACTGTTCTGAGGAGCAGCCACAGTGGCCGTGGCGGTGGAAGGACGCAGCTCTAATGCCCACAGGGAGATACTGGCGGGCACTTCCTGATTCCGGGTTGTTGGGTAAGAACATGGCACTTTGCTCTTGAACTCGGCTGCAGTGGACCCCTAATCCCTGTGCTTCCTCATTTTAGAAGAATACCCACTGAACTTGGTGGTGCTTCTTCACTGTTCAGCATATTCCTCAGAATATTCTAGAAAATCTACAAGCAAGTATTTCTCTATTTTAGATCTCTTCCTTATGAAAAACACCAATGGTGGTTTCTGCTTGCTCCCCTGAGTCCTGATAAAAGTATAAAAGGTGCTGTAAGAATACACAATTCCAAGAAAAATATCATCTCCAATTTAAAAAATAATCGAAGAATGGGGAATACCACTTAAAGATTTGCCAGTTTCACAGATTATCATGAAAAAAATATTTTGAAATAATTTTACACTTAAAACTTTGTTTATAGAGAAGTTTAGTATTATCATAATAAAATTAAAAAGCATGTTACCAAGGTGATTGTGTGCTTTACAAAAATATTTTCTTTAAAAAATTATTCTTCTGATAAATAAGATTTGTGAAACTGTCAAACAATAGAAAAGTTTATCTTGGAGCAAAGAATTCAGGAAGGCCATAATGGTGTCCATTGCACAAAATGTGGAGAAAAAAGATGCATAACTTCTGAATAGAGAATGACGCTACTGCATGGGAGTTAGTAAGAGACTCATTTAGCTCAAGGTAAGACCTTTCCAATGTCCTGCAGCAAAAAAGCTGTCTGGGAAGGTGGTAAACAATTATTTAAATACAGAACAAACTGTTGTTTTGCAGGGATAAGTTACAAAGGATTCTTAAGTAAGGAGCCAAATTAGGGAAAACCATGGTTGCTTCCAATGTTGATATCCTCTGATTCTATAATCGTTCATATTATGATTTCACATTTAAAATTAATGTGTGAAAACAATATAAGCTCAGCTTTCCAGAAATATAACAATTATATACATTGAGGCATAGATTAGTTTACTTACATTACTATAAGTAGCACACATTTTTTGCATTGTACCTTTAAATGTGCATGTATATAGAGGCAGGTAACTAGACAGATGACAGATAGATAGATAGATAGATAGATAGATAGATAGATAGATAGATAGATACACACACAAACACAAATGATATATATAACTTTACTAGTCATTCATCCAATCTATCCATTTATTTTTCATCACTGTGGATTTGTGGGGTCTGGAAGACCTAACAATGTATATACACACTTATATTTGTTCATCAGCTACTGCCGTAAAGGAACACAACACATTGGGCAAATTAGAGCAATAATATGTATTCTACCTACATATATGATAGAACAGCAGTCCCCAAAATTTTGGCACCAGGGATCAGTCTCGTGGAAGACAATTTTTCCATGAACGGAGTGGGGGGTTGGGGAGGCTTGCGGATGGGTGGGATGGGTGGGTAGGGAGACAATAGGGGGTGGACTTCAGGCAGTGATGCAAAGCCAAGCTCACCTCCTGCTGTGTAGCCCAATTCCTAACAGGTCACGGACCAGTACAGGTCTATAGCCTGGAGGTTGGGAACCCCTGTGTTAGAAGACCTATCAAAAAGTGATTTTTAAATGAGCTTCGAAGTTATTTTTTTTAATTCTGTGACTCACCTCCATTACCTTAATGCTTACATACTTCACTGGTGTGTTAAAAACAAAGCAAGAAAAGCACAGTGTATTTTGACCATAGACTAAAAGTGTATTGCCTCTAACAGTTTTCAAATATTATTCTTTTCTTAGCCAGGAAACTCTGGCATTACTATTATTTTAGAAGTTCACTTTATGTCAAGAGGAAGTATATAAAATATAATTTTCATTGGATAAATTCTAACTTTCTGACTTGCAAGTAGACCATTCAATAAGTAGTTACTTTATCTGAACATGCTCTCTCTATCCAGTACAGGGGGTGGTAAGTTCCAGTTCACACTGTGGGGCATAAATCATGTTTAGAACCTTCCCTGAGTTCTGGGAGGCTCTGGGAAATTCCACATCATTTGCTCCATGTAATTACATTTCATCATATTTGCTTTTGGGTTTGTCTGTTAATAGAGTCTCTTGATCTTCTTAACTGCCTCCTCGGTAATTAAACAATCCAGGAAAGCATATGGATAATACTGTGATAATGATTTAAAAGCAAATTTTAATCTTCTATTGAGTTTGGCCTCAAAGTGCTCTGGTCTTGATGGTAATATTTTCAACTTTATCACTCTATGAAAGCTTCATATTGCACAATACTTACTTTGCCACCAAGGAGTCTTAACATTTATTAATAACTAGAAGATATGTCCAATTTACACTTTTTATTTCTAACTCTTGCCCATAACTGAATAGTTCAACATTTAAATTGGAGTGCTAAACAGTTATGTATCCTTCCTAAAGTCATATACCAAGTAGGTATTTAAAATATCTTGTTTCACATAGATAACATAGTTTGAAGGTCTGCTTGGGCTATGAGATATTGGCTGTACAAGTCACTTTTGTTGCTTAACAACAACTGCCAAATCTCAGTGGCTTATAATAACATTTAAAAAAACCAGATTACACGTCAGCTCCTGTTTCGCCTCTGCTGCGTATGCTCCAGATACCTTCTCACTTCGGAACGGTGATGGAGGGAGCAGCCCGCATCTGGTCCATGCCATGCCAGCAGCGGCAGGCATAGAGTCAAACAAAGCTTTGATTTTTAAATGTGTATTAATCAATAAATTTAATAAAATTAAAATTCAGCTCCTAAGTCATACTAACTACATTGCTAATGCTTGAGAACCACATGTGGCTGGTGGCTACCTTTGTTCAGCACAGGCATGAGAGTAATTAGAAGAGGAAGAAAGATAAACAAGTGATTATATTAATGTGATAAGGTAGTTAGGCATGTAGGGAGTGAGACTATGTGTTGAGTGAATAAATAAATGAATAATACTTTGCCCATAACATTTCCACTTTTCACCAGTGCTAACCCGCTCATAACTCTAGAAGCTAGAGGCTGATAAAATGAATGTCAGATATGCTATATCTGTTATATTAATTATTAGAACCCTCTGTTTACTCTTATTGAATTTCTTTCTGTCCCTTTAAGGGGGGTCCCTAAGGGGGTCCCTATAATTTTATTGCATTTCCTTCCTCGGGATCTTTGGGGCTAATGTCTAAACTTGTATCTTGGTGTCATACTTACCCTCTAGCTCCAGTCTGCTTTGAATACCTCAAATATTCTAGTTCTAGGATCTAGAGAACTAACTTGTAACTCAGACAGAGAGGGAGCAAAAAAGGGGGTCAGGGGGAGAGAGAGAAGATGAAAATGAGAGGGGAGGGAGAAATCTAGAATGTGTGAGAAAAATGTAATGAGTAACTGTAATATCTGCTAGGGAATAATGCTTCATGAAAACCTAAGTTTGGGTGTTTAATGGAATAAATCCTACATAAAATAAAGAATACAGATGCCACTTGAAAATCTTGGAAGATAAGCTATTTAGGTCAATGAAAGCTTTTGCAAGAAATGTGTAAACACCTCTTAAAAAGTAAACTAGATTGTTTCAGAAGGACAGGGAACTTCTTTTGCTCTGCTCTCATTCTGACAGTTTCTCTTTTTTGATCAGTCACAGTTTTTCCTGGGTTTTTATTTCAATACACATAAACAGGGCACATATCTGGGTCAACAAAATGGGTCACCATCCCCAGGGATTTCCTTAGTCCTCACACTTGTCAAAATCTCTGTAATGGTATCAGCTATGCCAGGAACAGAGCCACACCACAGCTTAAGAAGAGAGGGAAGGAAACAAAAAAATGGCCAAGCCCAGATGATCTATTTCATAGATGAGATGGCTGTGGTTCAGAGAAATGGACACATAGCCAGTACCATAATTCCTAATTGCTTAATCTCTCAGATGATGGTTCTTACAAATTAATTCCAAAAAGACCCCTTGTCAAAAATGTTTCTCATTATTTACTGAGGGTGCCACATCTGATATTGTATCAGTTATTCTTTACAGTTATTGACTTTGATATTACGTGTCCACCTGTTCTGAGGACAGTTTTTCAGGCAAAGGGATACATTTATGATCACTTTTCTGATGCAGAGATTGGGGGATTCAGGGAGAAGAGGGCAGTAGACTGTTAAAATGAAGGTGGAACAAGGAAGCATCTAGGTTAAATGGCACACCCCAGTGATAATTATAGCTCACATTTACTGAGCACTTTAAATGTGTTAAGAACAGTTCTAATTGCTCCTTTAATTCTTCCAGAACCCCAATCTTGTAAGATTATGATGTTGGTGATGGTGACCAACTGCATTTACAGACGAGGAAACTGAGGTACAGAAAGGTTAAATAACTGGTTCAAGACACACATTTAGAAAGAAACAGCCAGGATTCAAACTAAAATAGTCCCCTAATGAAAGGACTCCACCTGCTATATTTGTCTTCTTCTCCAGGAGGACACATGTTTTGAGACATCACAGCAGGAAGCAAACACAGAATCACAGAAGCTGATTCAAAAACTCAGAAAACCCAATGCTTCTCGAATTGCAGTCTCCTGATTAGAGGATACACTGACCTGGATGCCCTCATTCACTGCCCACATTTGCTCTGCAATATTTTTGCTAAATGGTCATCCAGCCTCAATATGCCTTAAAGACACCTGCAGATGAGGAACTCGCTGTTTCCTGAAGGTATACTTTTTTTTAATCTTTTTCACTTTGGCCAAATAAAAGAGGCATTTGTTTAATGAACTAAACATTGACTCCCTAAATCTTCTATCTATCGATTCCAATTTTGCTTCTAAGGGTCTCAGAAACTAAAGCTAATGTGTCTTGCACTTGGCAACCCTTCCTTTGAAAATAATGGCCATCTTATCCTATTTCTCTTATTTTTCTCTTACCCAAGATTAACATTCTTATTTTCTATCCTATTTCTTTACTTTCTCTTATCCAAGATTAACATTCTTATTTCCTCAGATAAGTATTTTATAAAATGGGTCTCTCCCAGTGCTGAGAGCTTTGGTAGAAGAAAACAATCTGAGGGGAAAAAATGTTGGGAGTCAAAAATATATAAAACATGAGAATATGCTCTTTAAAAATCTGATGATCTACCTTGACTCAAAGATGGAAGCTATGGCTTATTTAAATTTGCATTGGGCAGTGTATTAATTAGGGCAAAAGTCTTTCTTGGTCATATAAGAGTCCCAAGTGAATGTTCCTGGTTAGCATGTTTTTTTTTTCTTTCCCCTCCATGAAGTGATTTGGCAGCTTGGGCTCCTCCTACCTTGTGACCTATTAATTCATAGCACTGTGTCTTATTGGCATTTAGACTATGGAATGAGAAAAAAGTCTTGGGGGAAGCATTCCTCTTCTTTAAAGCTTTGATGCCTGATATATATAATATCTATTTACTATATACCAGTGAGAAGGCACATATAGCTAGACTCAGTGGCAAAAAAAGCTCAGGAAGGTGTATAAATGGATTTTGGTGAACAGATAGCAATTTTCCACAAGTAGCATGTGCAATGTTAGGAAATCAGACTTAGACTGGAATTGGAGTTTCCCCTTTCCTCAGGCATAGGCACCTGAGGAAGCACTTAATAGCTCTAATCCTCATTCTCTGTTACCTGTAGTGTGTGTGTTACAGGGTTGTTATAAGAATTAAATGAGATAGCACATTTATTGTTCTTAGCCTTGTCTAACAAGTAGAATGTGCTAAATAAATATCAGTCATTATTATCATTTTTTTCATACTACTACTGCTGGATCCCAGCAGATAATGGATCTCAATAAATATCCGTTGGGCTGAACTGAACTTCACAGTCATTCCTAGGTCAGCCATTCCCTTATAAGGAAGTACAAGAGGAGTGAGTCTTGTCCTTGTTCACTCTGTGCTCACATACTTGCTGTCTTCTTTCTTTGTGTTCCCACGCTGCTCTGCAGCATTCATCTGTGAGGCCGATTTATACCTTCTCCAGGGACACACTTCCACTAACTGAGGAATGAAAACAAAAATTGAGAGCTGAACTGAAGAAGTCAGACAGGCTTATAGTTACCACTGATCTCATTTCTCCAGTCCCCAGGAATGTGGGGCAGCTGCAACACTGGCGCAAGCATAGCCATTCGCTCCCTGGGCTGGGTGGCTCCCAGGGAGCCTCAGAGGGGCTTCCCAGTGGCTTTCTGTTCTACACACAGAATCCACCAGTCATCCGACCCCGAGCTATGCTGCTTCCAGAAGCAATGCTGAGTTTTCAGTCAGTCCAACTCTGAATGCTATGTGGGTGATCTGCTTTCTCTAACCAGACTGTTAAATAAAAATTATTATTTCCAGGATAATCAAGAGCCAACGTGCACAGTGCTCCCTAGGGCTGCGATGACAAAGGCAGGATTATTCATTACAATCTGTTCCTCCAACTAATATCTTCCCTGCAGGTTCCATTGTCATTGTTATGCTTGCTAATTGTTCAAACAGTGAATTGGTGGCCCAGTTGTCAGGTGAAATAAGCGTAGGTAAGATAAAGTATGTCTTTCTTCTATTCAGAGTCTCTGAGGCACTTGAAAGTACTAGAGCTTAGTGACAGCCTGTTCATATCAAAGGGCCAATCTGTCTCCAAATGCCAGAGTTTGATCACTAAGTTGAGGCTTTTTCAGTGTAAGTTCTTTAAATGACCATCTTTTCACCTTCTGCTCAGGTTTTCCCATAAGACCCTACCCCTTTTTTCCTTCAGAGCTGGAAAATCAAATTCCTGTGGAAAACTCATTAGAACAAATTATTTAGCTCTGGAAAACATAGCCAAAGCAAGACTAGTTATCTCAACAGCCAAACTCTCTCTTTCTTCAAAGTTTGCCAGGGCAAGGATATAAGAATTGCCCTTGATGTTCTTTGAGTACGTTACAGACCTTAATACTAAACAGGTCCTCTTCAACATGGTCGCTTTTCTATTTCCACCAGTTTTCTTTTATCCTCTCCTTGTTGAGAATAGGAAAAATATGGAGGTCAGAAGCCACTATCTTCCTTGCATTACTTCCCATCCAGTCTGTTTGTATAATAGTTCTCTCATCTTTCCTCTTGCAAGAAATGGACATATAAGAAGTGAATAAAACTCAAGACAAAAAAAAAATTGGAGCTACTCTCAAAACCAAGATGCCAGCCGGAGATGTAGTGGCTGCAATTGCTCATTAAAACCTCTATCTTAGCTTCAAATTCTCCATAGCTTGAAACCTACACTATCGGAGAGAGATAGACAAAAGGTTCAGTGTTGAAAACTCACATACTTTCTGGGGCCAGCCCTGCCCTTCAGATGAGTTTGTGATGTGAGCTACAGGTCACTTGTCAGGTAGCTATGTTCAGGAGGGCCGTGGTGCATCCGAAAGAGCAATACTCTAAAGTTCACTTGCAGACCATTGTTCTTGGGGCAAATCATCGCCCTTCTGAGGCTCACAGGTTGCTTGTGCAGAGGAATGAGTAAGTACATGGAAAGCACCTTGTGAAGTGTAAAAGATGGCTATCCACAGCAACAGTAAGAAAAGCAGCCTCAGACAAGTAACATCAATTGAGATGTGAGGACAGGAAAGGAGAGAATGGGTGCATAGTCTGCACAGAAGCCACCCGTCCTCCTCAGGCAGCAGACTGCAGGGTGTGACGTTGGGTCCGCAGCCCCAACCACCTCTTCTGGCTCTTACTGAGTCCTGGGTTGAATGAATTTACAAACAAGATGAAAGAGAAACAAAAGAGAAGGTGAAAGAGTACATTTTTTTCACCATCTTTTAAAAATACTCATTTTATACCTAGTGCCCTGAGTCAAAAGCTCCCCACATGGATCCCGGTCTCAGTGCATAAAATGAAGAAAACTATTACTGCATTTTTAAGAGCACAGTATTCCTCCAAATATGCACACATAGTAGGACTGTGATAAATGTTCCTGTCAATAAAGGAGAAACATGCAAGTTACGCAAGAGTGGGATGTGGAAGGGAAAAAATCAAATTTCCTGTCTTTACTGATGGGAGGAATACAGACTATGATAACTGAGTGTGTCTATTCCAGTGCTTCCATTTGTCTCTATATTTATTTTTTAATTACCAATTTATTGACTCTATCTTCCAGTCTGATGACATACAGCTAGGATACAACCTACATGACATTCAGTTTCCTGAACTCTGTAAAATATGTATCACTCCTATTTCCCAGGATTAACCAAGAGATAGGGTGTGACTCACCTAACTCAGTCCAGAGGGAGATCCTGATACAGGATGGATGGTTCCTTGTTCAACCTCCCAGTTTTCCCCAAACAGTCATGGATGTAAAGAAACTTTTAAGATAGAACCTATATAATCATAAAACTGTGACATCAAAGGATGATCTAGTCATTTTAATCTGTGGGGCGGGAAAGTTTAAATAAGTGTAATACTAGGAGAACTTCACCTGAAGCAGAGAGGTTGCTATTTTAAAAATAATGTGATAAACAGCATACTGTGGGGTTTTTTTTTTGTGGGATCTAATGGGATCCCTTTAAAATAACTAGACAGATTTTGAGGGGAGAGAGGGTACTCGACAGTGATGGACTGTGTACAGTGTACCAGACACTCTGCTATATGCTTTCTTTTTCTTTTTTTTTTTTTTTTGTCTTTTTAAAAATTTTTATTGTTCAAGCACAGTGGTCTCCATTTTCTAACCACCACTTTCCCCTACACCGCCACCACCCTCAATGCCACCTTCCTTTGGCTTTGCGCCTCATTTAACCCCCCTGACACCCTCATGCAGTAGGCAAGGATGTGTCCCATTGGCTGATGAGAAAACCTAGACTCAGGGAAGTTAACCAATTTTTGCAAAGTCACACAGCTAACAAACAGGACTCAAATATAATCCCATATTTACTGCTAATTTATTTAACAAATGCGTATTGAGAGCTTTTGTTGATCGAGTGCCAAAGATCAATTTTTAGGTGCTGAGTATTTAGCAGTGAGTAAAACAAACGTAAACTTACACCCTGAACTTTAGATACAAAGACAAAGAATAGTATAAAAATATGTGTCCCTAAAAGAGGACACCAAATTGTGTACTTCCAAATACACCAAATGCATAGTAAGTGACCTCAGCGGGATGCTGTTACAGTGAAATATAGGGGAGAGGAGGAGTACTAATAATTTTATTTTTAGACTTGTTTTACTTTATTTTTAAATTTCTGATTTTTAATTTTGAAATGATTTTAGATTTATGAAAATGTGGCTGAATTCCCATAGACACTTCACCCAGCTTCCCCAAATGTTGATGTCCATGGTACAATCATCGTAAAATGATCAAATCCAGGAAGTTAACGCAGACACAATGACATTATCTAAATAGCAGACCTTATGCAATTTTTACCCATCGTCCCACAAATGTCCTTTTTCTAGTCTGGGAGACAGTCCAAATTCAACATGGCATTCGGATATCATGTCTTCTTATATTTCTTCAGTCTGTTGTGTCTCTCAATCATTCTTTGCCCTTCATGAGTTAAGACTTTAGAAGAGTCTTGGCAAGCTATTTTGTAGAATTCCCCTCAATTTAGCTTTGCATGATTTTCCCCCCATGATTAAATTCAGTTATGCTTTTTTTTTGTTTAAAATAGCCTTACCAATGCAATGTCATACCCTTCACAGTGCATCTTATAGGAGATACATAATGTATCAACATCAGTCTTATTATTAATGATTTAATAAGAACACTTGCATAAGGTTGTATCTGCCAGATTTCTTCCCTATGGAGTTACAATTTCCCCCTTTGCATTTAATAACTATTTTGTGGGGAGATATTTTGAGTATGCAGATAACCTTTTTCTCATCATACTTTTGTTCATTCATTTTATGATCCATTAATGGTTCTTTCCTGCAACAATTATTATTACTGTGATAATCTCCAAATGGTGATTTTCTCTTCTTATTTTTCCTTGTATGTTTATTAATTAAGATTCTACTCTAAGGAAGAGTTTTTCCATCGCCCCCATTTATTTCTTCATTCTTTTTAAAAATTTATATCTGTATGAACTCATGGATATTTATTTTAGTCTATGAGAGTTATAATCCATTACTGTCATTATTTATTTTATTGCATATGTTGATCTTAATTGGACCATTAAGAACTCCTTCAAGCTGGCTTCTGGATCCTTTTGAAATGACACCATAATTTTTTAAGTATATTCATAGTCTGGTACCACATGATAGGGTTATGGTTCTCAAAAAAGAGAGAGGGAAAGAAGAAGAGAGAGCTCTGATCTTTTTGTTTGTTTCCTGATTTCCATGGTATGAATATCAACATGTCCAATTCTAAGCTACCTTTTAAGCTACTGAGATTCATTTTGTACTTTCCCAGCCCTGGAATCAGCTGTTTCTCCAAGGAACCCTGATTATTTTTGTAGGAAAATAGTATATGGAAACCAGTTTCTGGATGCTAAGTATGCTAATTACTATTAAGATGTTATTTGTACCTAAGCTGACTCAGAGATGAGAGTTAGGAATAATTTTGTACATATATCTGTGCACACATTTATATCTATTAAAAATGATGAGATCATTATAATACTTTTGATTCCAATTCAAGAGCACAGGGTTTATTTTTACCATCTCCCTTTCTGTTTTGGAAATCCTTTCTCTAACAGTGAGAAAACTGGCTCTCATTGTCCACAATATGTTTATCTATTTGCTTACTTTTATAATACATACAAGTTTTAATATTATTAACCTACCTATGTCCTTTTGAAAATAAATTCACTGCTAATAATATATACTGATATACCGATAAGTACTAATGTATTCTAATAATACTATTGACAATAATAGTACTATTATCATAAATAGTAATAATTTTTGTGCAGGGTTCTTCTTGTCTTTACTTTTTCAATACATGGTCACTGCATTATCCTGTGTGCCTACCTACAGCAACACACTATGTACAACAGGCATTCAAGAAAGATTTGTTGAAAAAATAAATAAATTAGTACATTGATTTGGACTTGGATGTATTCTATATAATGTGAGGAGTTTCTACGGAACAATCAATGAAAAGTATTTTGGAAGAATTGATGATATGTCTACTATGTGATTCAGAACCAAAGAATATGTGACTCAGAGAAGTCTTGGGGGTCATCTAGGTTCATGTTGCCTGGTTCTGAAGGAGGAACTGGAACCCACAGATGCGAAAAGAGTTGCCCATCATCCCGTAGCCAGCTTCCGAGCACCAAGCCCTGAGCCCCGTGCTTGTCAGTCGTGAAGCTGGAATCCCATTTGTCTCTGTCTGAACAGAGACTCAGGGGCAGGCAAATCAAGGTGGTATGAAGAAATATTAATATTTCATCCACATCCAAAACCAGCATGGCTAAGGAATGTACCTAAAGTGTATTTTTTAACCTATTTTTCACTATTCTGGTTTTGATCAAATTGGAATGAGGAATTATCTCTTTTTACTTTACTTAGGAGGCTTATTCATTGTTTCCTGTCTGACAGTGATGTTCAGACACTATTATTTTTCAAATACCTGAAAATATTTCAAAGATTACTTTACAGTGAGCCAGAAAAAGAGGAAATTCTCCACATTTTTGCAACCATTAATGTCAGGAGAGGGGCTAGATCCTAGATTTTTTAATATTTTTGACCAATGCTCAACATTAGCTGTCTTAAAAAACCATTGTTTTTTAATTTTTAAAATTCCATCCTAAATCAAACAGTAATGAAAGAATTAATTTTTAAAAATTGCTTTATCAGGGTTATGAAATTTGTACATTCATTCAGCTCACTTTTTGTTTTTACTTTTTCACTTTGGACAATTAATGTAAACTGGTCCAAGTCCGAGTTGTCACTTTTGTAAAATGGGCCAATAATACAACACAGGAGTTGTTAGGAGAATTAAGTGTTGTAAAATGCTTAGAGGAGTGATTGGCATATCATATGGGCTTCTACATGGAAGCCATTATTATCATTCTTATTTTCCTGTTTATTATTTTGCTATTATTATTACTCTTAGTAGTAGTAGTAGTAGTAGTAAAGCATAGACTGTTTATGGTACCTTTCCTTTTTGGGGGGTCTTTATAACCGAAAGGCGTAGGGCAGCCAAGGCTGTCTCTCTGCTCAAGGCAGGTCAATTCTCAACTCATTTGAAAAGAGAATCAATGAGAACTGTACCTCAAGTTAGCGTTCATTCCCCCAAGGACAGTTCCCAGTCCCCAGGGCAGAAGTAATGTCTCCTCTCTGAAGTTTGAGGCAGCTCTTTTTGGGGAAAGCACAAAAGCTCCCTGTGGAAGACAGAGTGATTTTGTTTTCAGCTCGGAGTTTGCAGAATTCGTGGAAGCTCTGTCTTCATGTCAGTAGCATAGAACCTTAATTTCTCCCCTCTAAGTAGAAAGAAGCTTCCCTTAGAATGAGTGTTTTTTGTTTATTCCCCACAATTAGGGCCTTTTATTTAACCTGGTTCAACATAACTTCCTCTCTATATTTTTAATCTATAGACTAATAATTTTTAGTAGCTCCTATTCTCTTTCCATATGATATTTCACTTAAATATAAGCAAAGACAATGGAGTAGTTCTACAAATAGTTTTTATAGTGATATTTTAACTAAAAGAGCCAATATTTGCTTGAAGAACATATGTGAACAAAATAGTTTCAAATATGTACCATAGGTGTTTCTTTGTACAGAGCAAATAATACAATTTAAAATTACTCCAAGTAAAAAATTTAATTACTTCCTATAATATAAGTAAGTGTATTTGTTTACTCTTTAGCTGTAGATTGGTTAGACAAGCCAGAGAGCCACGCATATAAAGATCATAAGTGGTTTGTAATGATTTGATAAAATGTATTCAACAGAAACATTAATATGCCCAGTTTAATTAATATATAAATCTATTATCTGGGCAGGTTCAAAGTATGCTCCTAAAGAAAGGTAATGAGATTTTTAGGGCTGGAGAATACATGAGAAATTCAAGCAAAAATCATAAAGTTTCAAAGTTGGATACCAACTCAGAGGTCTAATTTGCCCATCCAGTTTCAGAAATCATATTAGTAGTATAAACCTTACTAACAAAGATACTCTGGAGTCTGCCTAGGATAGCTATTGAGAGAATAAAAATATTGGGGGGAGAGAGAGAGAGAGAGAGAGAGAGAGAGAGAGTGTGTGTGTGTGTGTGTGTGTGTGTGTGTGTGTGTGTGGGGTGGATGGATGGATGGTGGGGGTAGCTTATGTGCTGCTGCCCAAGGTCCTGAAAATAGTTTTTGTTATGATAGGGTTCATTCCCAATAATCTTGAACTAAATGGGAAACAGTCCATGGTAGGAAGGAAAAGAGAAAGAAGACAAAAAATAAGGGAGAAGATAAAGGGGTGGAGGAAAAGACATAACTCTTAAAGAGTGCCAGAAAAAAAATAAAATGAGAGTCCTTAATATCTCAATCATGTTCAAAAATTGTAATTATCCCCCTCCCCAAAAAACTTATACTTTACTATGTTAGGTGATGTTACATGTTGGGTTTCCTGGGATGCAGATTCTGAGACAGAATCAGAATAAGCATGCAGGATATTTTAAGCCATGCCCCTTGTAATCAGTATCTGTTGATGGGAAAGGGAAGATGTAGGTTTGGGAAGAGGAAGCAGTCAACCTAGAAGGCAGTCTCAAAACCCCCACCTTATCCCATGGGAAGGGCTGGAGCTAGACTGGCCCTCCAGAGTTATTTAATAGTGAATCGGGTCTCTGTATTGCCACACTGATGAGTCATTGAATCCTTGTTGTCTTGAGAAGGGACATGATCTTGGGTGAGGGGACTGTCTAGAACAGAAGCAGTCCCTGAAAGGGCTTGCGGCTGGGGCTACAAGTCCCTCACTGAAGGGACATCTAGGTGGCCCTTACCAGTCTACTACAGGAAGTGTATATCACATTATGCATCATCTTATGTGTACGTACAAACATAATGCCTCCTAAGGAAACTCATGGCAGTATTACATCTCTTTCTGTATAAACATTCTACACCAGACTGAGTCAATAGCTTTCTCCTGGCAATTCACAACCATTCTTATTCCTTATTCGCATTTTATCCCTTTAGCCATTTGAAGGCAGCTGTCACGCTTCACTACCATCCAAACCTTTTATTTTCCTCGTGCACCATCCTTGTCTCTGTATAAGTTTCTTCATAAACTGAGTACCTAGAGCTACACTGCCTATAAAAGTATGATCGCCACATTACTTAGAACACATTTTAGGAGCTAAACTAGTATTTGAATGGTGTATATGGAGAAGAATACCAAAGAATAGCTGAGAAAAAGGAAGGGGGGTAAGTATGACTATATCAAAAGAAAAATATTAGAAAGTACATAACATTAAGTTTCAAGAATATCTTGTTTGGCAGAATAAAAGATAAAATGGAGAGGAAGTGTTTGTTGCCCATCCACTCATCTATCCAGTAGAGTCCTTTATAACTGAACAATCTGATTTTTACTACTCAATTTGCTCAACAAGAAGCAGGCCTCCAATAGTCTCAGCTTCTTCTTTATCTTGCTTCTGAACAGCATGCTCTGCCTTTGTTACATTCTCCTTCGTGTCAAGAGGCTCACTTCTAATCTTCAAACTCATTGTCCACTGATGCTCTCACCTCACCCTCTGCACAAGCGAACTGGCACCAATTTCACTTTCCTTGCCCGTAGTTTAAGTCTTTCTCCTGGCTCTATTTAAAAGACACAAAGTTCCCTGAGGTCAGGGACTACACTGTTTTACTCACCACTTTATCCCTGGTGCCTTTCAATAGAGTCTGACATCAAGGAGATGGTCCATGAGCTTTGGCTGATTTGGTGGTACCTCAGGCAGCTGCTGAACAACATGTGCCTCTTCTGTCCTGTACTTGGGACTCTCTCTCTCAGTCTATCCCATGAACATGTCTCCTACCAAGCCCCTATCATATAAGCACCTGACCAAAACAAGGAGTCACTATGCTTCTCTTTGCAGAGGAAGCCCCATCTGCCAGGATTCCCAGTCCTGGAGAGCAAGCAGTTAACTCTGGGAAAGGGAGAAAGGAGAATACAATAAAGGAATGGTCTTCATTTCCAGGGGCATCTGCTTCCCAAAATGAAACATTTGGAAGTTTTTTGAGTGCTTGTGAGGGGGGCTTTAAAATGCAACATGTGATGTGAGGTTATTTAAATTCTGATCTAACTGTGTGGCCTATCTTCATGCCTGCATTAAAATTGTTCAGGCTCTGACCATCCACCCCCGTCATTTTGTTTGGATTAGCCGAGCGCTCCACTTGTGTGGTACGTTTTTATTCTGTCTGACACAGTGTTCCCATCCCATCCTCCCTCAAGTAGGTCTGGGGAAAAAATGTACTTAACTGAGAAGTCACAGGCTCTGCTTTTTTATGCTTCCAAGGAAACTTCACAGGAAATGGCTTGGTTTTGCCATATTTAGGATAGCTTGGGGTACAGATTCACAGAGAGTTTTTCTCAAGTTACATCTTACACAGAAAACTCAATGACAGATGCAAAGAAAGAAGCGATCTCACAGCTCAATCCCAGGATGCTTTGAGAGTATGATTAAAGCTTTCCATTTGATAGATGAGGAAATTGATTCCTGGTGAGGGAAGAGGTTTTACTCAAAGCCACACAGTGAACTACTGATATAAAAACCAGGGCTGGAATCCAGGTGTCTTGTCACTGCTATACATGAGATAGAAGCTAAGCTATAATGTACTTGCTGGACCCTATAGCTGCATGCTTTTATTCTAAGTGTATTGTCCCAATTCCCAATGCAGTGGCCAAAAATAGTATTACTCAGGCTTTGTCACCTGGATCTTAGTGTGTGTCTTCGGTGGGGGAGTTCAGAGAACAATATCAAGAATGTGAGTTAGAGAAATCATTACCGAGGGAGTTCTATCAGTTCTATAAGGGTACGAGTAATAAAGGTAAGATCATTTAGTCTAGGTTGGAAGACCCTCATAGGATGTTTCTCTTTACAGCTTAGAGATTTTATTTTCTCCCTCTTTAACAAATAAGTGGGGAGACCTGGGCAAATAAAAATAGTAAACACCACCTTGTGCCTTATACTGTCCACTCCAGGGAAACCACAAAACACAATCTCTGCACAACAGTGATGATTGGCAGGAGCTTCTGCATGAACCAAACTTTAACTGGGACCTTTATCCAGGATAGGGCATGTGTCTCAGTCATGCCATAGGGGTACAGCTTCAGTGTAAGCCAGAAGACAGGCAGGGAGGTGCATGAGCTTCCTGAACTTTGTGAGTCAGTAGGACAAAAAAAAGAAGAGAAAAGAAAGTGAGAGTATTAGTTTGAAAGCATGTTCAGAATCTTCTTGTACCATGCCAGACTATGATGAGAATCTGATCTTTGATATCTACTTCACAAATCATTTAGGATTTTTTTCCTTATTTCCTGTTATACCTCTGCCTTATGTCTGACCCTGTGTTATCTTCGGTTCTGAAATTCAGTTTAACTTTGAAGCGAATAGGCAATTGGCTTTTCCACTTTACTGCTCAGCATCCATTCTTTGGCTCTTGTTTATCTGACTTCTGGCTCCCTGTGCGCAGGTTAATTCATAACTGGGCCTCATCCCTGAGCTTGGAACTCTGAGGTCTACCTGTGGTCTCCTGGAAATCCAGACAGAACAATGACTAAATATGAGCTGTGTCATCTTGTCCTAGTTCTACCTTAACATAAGTCAATTTATCATTTTCTGCAACCTAGTTTATCATTTGTGGCATGGGAGTATAATATATAGTCTCATATATGCCTTAATATAGTATGATATGAATATTATATAAATATAATATAATGTACATATATCTAATAAAAGCATAAGCATTAAACAAAAGGAAGAAGATAGAGTGACTGGCATGGTGGAGGTACCTGATGGATGCTAGTCTTCCCCTTATGTTCCTCAGCTCTGACATTGCTTAGTTCTGGCTGTAAATACTTCAAGCAGAGACCTTGAAAAGGATAGAATTTCATTCCCTCTTGGTCATGACCTCTTTCCCCTCTCTGCCCTGACTTCCTTCCCACTGGAAGTCCTATTTCTATCTGGGGGAAAAAATAGCCAGCTCCAGAGAGATCAGTCCTGGAAGTTTTCTGGATGTAGATGAGTCTCTTGGATCAAAAAGCCGGCCCCCCCTCACGACCCGCCTCCACCCCTCAATCACGGGAGCCTTGTCCTTCCCTCCTAGCTTTACTGCAGGCATGTGCTGATTGAGATTTCAAGGCTAACAGACATGTACAGCCTCCAAGTTTCTCAGATTCCCCAGTTGATCAATCCTGTTACCATGCAGCATTTTTCACTTGTTCCCAGGCTCTCTAAGCCTTAGTTCCTTTGTCTATAAAATGAGGTTAGGATCCCTATTTTGGAGCATAATGACAATGTGCATAAAATGCCTAGTACACACTCAGGTAGGAATTCTTATCACCTTAAACAATGGTTATGCAAAAGTAAATTATTGTTTACCTTTGTGAAGGTTTGTGCTATGCAAATATTGATACACTTTTATAAATCCTTTGTCAGATTATTTATTTCTACAAGCCCAGGTATTCTTCAGGATGCCAGTAGTGCCATGAAGGTAGTTGTGGTTGCTGTAGTAGAAACTGGAGAAAGGATATGTGATTTGGACCAGTCTAGGCTATAAGCTCGGCTTGGCCACAGAGTAGACATTGCTACAAGGTCAGCTGTGTGACCTTGGCAAGCTCCCTGCACATTTGGTTTCTTCACCTGGGCCACTGTGACAATGGAACCTACCTTGCAGGCATTTTTATACATGAGCCATCTGTCCTGTACTGTGTGCTCAATATGTCAGTTCCGTTTCCTGCAACACTGGTCCCTGCAAGATAATCCACGTTTCCTAGTTGAAGATACTTCTTGCCGTGTTTCATTTGGTGAGAGATTTTGAATGTCAATGTTCTCCCCTGAAAGCTGCTTCAGATCAGACACCTAAGGCTTGACCTAAAATATGAATAATCCCTCCCCCTCACCACCCCGCCACCCAGACTAGAAAAATCTTCCTTCAAAATTCAAAAGGTCAAGAGGTCTTCGAGGAAAGTCAAATCTCTTCCTACTTTGCCAGAGAACTTTCCCACAAAGAGGAAATTATACAAATACTCAGATGACATCACGGAGAAAAGGCCCGTGATCCCCCAGGGCCCAGCCTCCCTGGAAGATGACAAGGGTTAGGGACAGAGAAAGCCGGGGCCACTTGTCGGATTTGGCAAGCGGCGCCCGCAGCTGGTTTGGCTGTTAATTAGCCCTGCCCTCCAGTCCCATCCAGCCTGTACGGCCAAAGCACAGAGAGGCAGGCAGCTCTGGCCTGACTTTCTCTTTCTATTAACAAAGCCCTGTGCCATCGGATTACCTTGGCCTAGAGCCAGGACTGCTCGCCGTCAGCCTGCCTGTGTGTTGCCATGGTGATGGTGATGCGCCTTTTGCCAAGACAGCAGCTGGTGGATGGGTAGCGATTACCTGCCAAGTAGATTTCCTAGCTCCAAAGTGCAGACCTTTCTCTGATAAGTAAAAGGAGGGGAAGGTTTGAGACTCACACAAGAAGAGAGAGGTCTCTGCACCTTTGACCCATTTCCCCTATTTAAATTTTCAAAGAAAAGATGATTATGCTCCTTCATTCATCCACATGCCCATCCTCTAGCACATAGGCCCACCTTGCCTCATCTTCCTATTGCATTGTCTTTTTCTGAGGAGACACATGAACAATTTAGTCTTTATCTTTGCTGCTAGAAACATGCTACTGCCCCAGCGTCCTGTGTCAGGGACGACACCTTCCACACGGAAGTGAAAAAGTTTGGGGAGAAGAAGGGTTCGGGTAATGTGGAGACAGTGTCCCCTTTGATGGAATCATGAAAACCTAGTGGTAAAGGTGGGAGGATGATGGTTTTCACCTAGGAGAAGATTTCTAGAACATTCTGGGTCCCCAGATTTTAGAATGGCTTTTTATCATCTTAAAGCGTATACTCAATACATGTAAAGCATGTATTAAACACCAACTGTATGCAAACTTAGTTTTTACTGAATGTCAAACATCAGTCTCCTGCTATTCTCCATTTATAACCATACTGGGACTGTCCAGGATGGGTAAGATTTCGAAAGACTGAAAAGAGAGGGTGAACAGGGCACTGCAGGAAAAGAAGGGTGGGTTTCCCCAGGGACTGAGGCAGGATTGAAGTGGGGGATGGTGAGTGCTTTGCACAACTTGAGTGGGGAGCTGTGCATGGGTGAGGGTGGCGGGGGGCAAGCCAGGGAAGCAGGCTGGGGGTTTCTACATATTAAAGAATATGCACTGAGGAGGTCGCATGCTCTTCTCTAGGAAGTGGAGGAGGTTCTTACTCCAAGAGTTAAATGACCAGTTATGCTTTGGAAGTGAAACTCCCAGTCTTGCAGAATGGATTGGACTAAAGGAGTGAGAAGAATCTGATAAGGTATTAGTGGTCCTAATGAAGATGTCTTAAGACCTGTCTCAGCAGTGACTCACTATTATCCTAACAACTGCTAATACCAATGGGAGGCCGTTTATACACCAAGCTCCGTGATAATTGCCTCATGAATGTCCTCTAGGGCACACCTGCCTCAGTTACTGTCCTTCTCATTATCCCCACACCAGCTCCATCATCAAGTCTCACTTTACAGATGAAAACACCAACTCAGGGATGTTACCAGTATTGCACAGCTGATATGGTTGGCCAAGTTTGGTTTTATAATTTAAATTCAAAGTGGCCTGATTCGACCTCTTTGGGTCTTAACCACGTTATCATGCTGTCTCCCAAAGTCCATGCAAAGTGAGGTGAGATAGTGATATATTTCTAGGCCACACAAAGTTCATAACCTAAGACAAGGGTAGGTTAGCAAACTTTTTCTATGAGGGGCCAGTCAATAGATATTTTGGACTTTGTGGGCCAGGCAGTGTGTGTCACAGATAGAAAATATATAAACAAAGGTGTGTGTCTGTGTTCCAATAAAACTTCACTCACACGAAAGAATAGATAACACACCAGATTTTCCCTGTGGCTTTAGTTGGCCAACTCCTGATCTAGGGTAAAAAGTATAAGAAGAAGGTCTTTGTGTGTAAAAATAGAGCAGCTAACATGATGAATTGCTGAATTGGACTTGGAGGGATCTTATAGTGTAAGAGACAGAAATTTAGACCTATAAAAAGTCTTATGATTCATCTAGTCTAAGAGTTCTAAGTGAACTGAAGAGCAGAAATATTCAGGAAGGACCACAGGTGTTGGGGCTGTGGGGCTTATTCGACATCTCTTAGAGAAAATGGGTGAACTTTGAAAAAGTCCACTTTTCTAGCAAAATCAACAAAGTAAGCTAATGAATGTGCTTGGTTGAAAAGTTGTGTAAAGGTTGGAATGAAAGCACATTGTGGGTGTCCTCCCTGGTTATATGAGTGACCTTGAGAACACCTGTAAATCTCCTGGGATTATTTGAAGAATTGTTTGGACATGAGTTTATATGTGATCACCCCCATGCCAAGGCTGGAGAGAAATAGCATAACTCAGTGAGTGAGGAGACCAGGGCTGGACTCAGACAGACCAGGATGCAGATATGGGTCCCCTAGTTATTAACTCTGCTTCATAGAACATGCTGCTTAACCACTGTTAGTGTGCATATCTGTAAAATGGGACAAAAATGATACCAATATGTTGGCAGCTGTCCTGAGAATTGAGCAAGTTGATAGATATAAATTGTTATGCTCAGAGCACCACCCTCCCCAAATAAAATAAAAATGAAGGCAAGTTCTCTAGTTCTCACAAAGAGGGTTAAGCTCATGGCCTCTGGAGACAGTCACCTGTATCTCATTTTCTTTATTTGCCAAAAAAGTAGGTGTAGGGGGAACAAAACATACCTCATTGGGCTACTGTGAAGATAAAATGAGATCGTGCCTGACACATAGTAAAAATTCTTTAAGTTTAAAATGTCTACAGATGGGTAAACTGAGGCCCAAAAGATTAAATGACTTGTCCAAAGTCACAGTGCTTCTTGGAAATCTTCCCATCTTGGGAGCAAGAGAATGATAGAAAGTTTAATTCTAAAACACTGTTTTTGTCACCATATCAAATTAAAGATGAAAATGTCTTATTAATGATAAACATTCCTATAGTGCCTACCAGATGCCAGCCACATTCTAAGTGGCTCATGTTTACATTCCATTCTTCTTCTCAACAACCCTATAAGGTAAGTACGATTATTATCGCCACTTCTCACATGAGAAAATCAAAGCACAAATCAGTTAACTGACTTTTTCAGGTTGACATCATAAATGGCAGAGTTGGGATTTGAACACAGGCATTTTACTGTGCTGCCTCACAAAAAAACCTTATTAGGTTCAGGCAGAAGACTAGTAGAGGATAATGAGAAAAGGCCAATGTGAATGCGTGAGTGTGCAATACCTTCACAGATCTGAGGACCGAGCCGAGGACCCCAAATTCCTAGTCTGTGGCCTTATAGCATGAGGTGTTCTTGATTCAATAAGGTTGTTCAACTCATAAACGTTTGTCTAACATTCACCTCCTGAGCAAAGGCTAATCTACATCCCTGTTCATCCCCAACGGTTTTCTCTCTCCCTGTTGCCTGTCACCACTACTCCCTTGTCCAGACTTCCATTAGAGCCTCCCTCGCACATTATTAAGTGCATCAGCTTACATTCTTTCTCTCTTACTTCTAAGTCCTTGAGGGTGGGACTCTGTCTTATCTGTCTTTGTATTTTCTGGACCCAGCACAGTACCTGGCACCGTGTAAGCACCTGATCCACTTTTATTGATTGAATAAACACATCCACAAAGAAATGAATGAGGGCTCCTAGAAAGAGGAAGGAGACAGGTTCACAGGCTGATACGGAGAATCCAGGATTGTATTATAATAAACTCCCCAGCAGCCTAATGAAGCCCTTGTGTGACTCCACCCCAGCTGGACGTGGAAATGAGGGCCAACACGAACCCGTGTTCTGCTAAGAATAACACCTACAAGATAGCAATGTTTGAAATAAGCCTGTCTCTGGAAAGGTTCCTAAGCCTTGTAATTTTACTTTTATAGTCATGGCCCCAGCATGTTTGACTTTTCAAATCCTCTCACTGAGATCCAAGGGTCTGTTTATAAAAGCCGTATCTTAAACTTGTTCCTCTGTGAGATACAAGTGGGATTTGTACTCTCTGTATAAATTGGTCCCCTGGAGTGACATTACATTCTGCTTCTTGTAGGCCTTCTCTTTTCAGTGCAATGGGAAGAGAAACCCAACAGCCTGATACAAAGTTGGTCATAAATACCTCTGGGAAACCAAAGCCCTCTAATAATAAAAATAATAACAACAACAGTAATAATAACAGCCCAAAGCAGCTGTCATCCAAGAGGTAAGAGCAAATGGAGACTCAGGAGAAACAAGATTTAGTACCAGAGGAGCAATGGGGCATTTTAAGTGGAATGCTCTAAGCAGTAGACAGGAGTCAGGGACATAGAAAATAGGGTTGGGAAGCAAAGAAAAAGGCTGTAACACAAAGAAAAAGGACTCAGGACCTATTTCAGGACTCAGAAACAGCTACCGGGAGGTCAAGTTTATTGGATTCCATTGTGGTCTGGTTAAGATATTTAGGAAGAGATCCCTGTGACCACACATGCATGCACACAAAATTATGGTGGCTTTATAGTGTGTTAACATGGCTAGGCTAACCTAAGTTTCCCAGAATTCCTTTTCCAGAATGTTTCTGGTCAGTGTGGACCCAACAGAGATCCTTGTGCAAGATTTGAAGGGTGCCAGCACAGTCTCGCTGGCACACTGTGTCCACGTGAGGCAGTAGTTGGGCCATTGCTTCAGGGCTCCCCAATTCCTTCCCGGCTGCTCGCTCTCCTGGGCCAGGTGTGTATGTTTAGCTCTGTGATGAAAGATGCCAGTGTTTTCTGCAGGACACTTACACCATCAAGGTCAGAGGCAGTGAGAGCTGACATGGATTTCAGCCGTTCTTGGGTTCCAACTTGTGCTCGAGGCTTCCAGCTGGCCCTTGTTCACCCTGGCTTCACATTCACTTTCCCTCTGCATTGCCTGCCTCGTGGGCTTCAAGGTCCAGCAGGAGACCCAAAGACAATAGCCTTACAGAAATTATTTAACCAGATGCACTACTGAACAAGGGTAAATTCCTCTACCAAAGTCCTTATTATATATGCATATTTACACTACCTAGTGGCTCTGCTTCTCAATTGATCACAGACTGATCCATACATTTTCAGCAGAATGGAAGGAGCATGAGCCTTGAAGCAGAAGAGATTCACCTGAGTTCAAATCCCACTCCTGCCACTTTTTGTTTTCAAGCTTCCATGTAGATTTTTCTCCTGTTGAGCCTCAGGCTTCCCATCTATAACATGAGGATTGTGCCTAACTTATAGTGTTGCTGTTAGGATGCATAACACCTAGCTCATAATAGGTGGTCAATTATGATGGAGGAGAAGAAGTGCTTTGTTCTTTATTAACTTACGGTAACTTCTGTCCCACCCATCCAAAGCAGCTTTATTAGAAGTGGTATGTGCTTCATGGTTAATTGGTCATGAGTGGTCACAGCTGCCCACTTCCAGAAAGTGATGGAGTTGGGCTGGTTTGACTCAAGCCATGCTTGCTTCCTCCCATGTGAATCACTGCAAGTGATTTCCTCTTCACTGCGGGGGGAAAATGCCTCACCCAGAATGAGCTGAGCACATGTGGCCCTGTTCCTAATCCCCAAACATTTCCATATGGCCCACTGGCTGCTGATTCCACAGCGCTGACTATTCCATCTCTTCTTGCCTCTCTTGCATGTGGCAGTTCTGGGGACCAGAGTTGCCGAAAAAGAGAATGAAGGCCTTGCCAGAAAACATCATGAGTTAATGGTGAGCCTTTGTTGAGCCCATCAGTCACCCCTAAGCCTTTAGACAGGCAAGGAGATCAGTGCCCTGACACCAAGCGCTGTCTTGAGACACAGACAACTTTCTCCAGCTTTCTGATGGGTGTTGTCAGAGCTTCGTTCCTGATGACAAATCCACTGATCACAAAGCTCTCAGATTTATTTAATGAGACAGAAGGTACAGGCAATGACTCTGGAGAACTGCAAGTGGTCTTTACTCTTGGTTAACTTACAGCAGAGGTAATAAAAAGTAACAGCAAAAGTACTGGGGTGACAGTGGAAAGGGAGAGATTCCAGTCCTTATGTGCTGTTACCCATGGGGAAGGGAGATGTGGGAAGCCACTCAGTTTCTCTGGGCCTCAGTGTCCCCTGAAACACCATGTCAAAAGCCCATTCTGAATGCTTCCATATTAGCATGAACTAGTAGGAAAAGGACTATCAAGCAATAAATTCTTTTGAATACTTATTGTGTGCCAGGCATATTCTGTAGAATAAGCAAAGAGGAAAAAAACATAATTTCTGTTTCAGGGGATAGATAAGAATTAAACACTTAAAAAGTTAGTGAATAACATCAAGAGAATACTAGAAAATGTCTCAAAGGCAAAGCATGCTTAGTTAGCATGTGATTTGCACAGAAAATATGTACCAAAGAGATCAAAAAAATTGAAAGAAAAAGCAAGGGAAATGAATCAGATTGGTCTATGAGTAAATGAAGTATGTTTTTCCTTGAGGAAGTTTAAGGTTTTGATGAGAAAAAATGATGACCAGAAAGTAAACTGGGTTCTGTGCCTCAAACTAGACAATTGATCATGAACAAGACCCTAGACATAGCATAGCCTCAGTTTTCTCATTTTCCATAAGGAGTTATCAAATCAACTTATCTCAGAGGGGATCAGAGCCATTAGGTAACATCCCCTATTGTTTCAACCACTTTGTACAAAATCTTTCAGCCCACTGACTTTGTAAAATACTGGCAATGGATATGTACAGACTTTGCAAGTAGAATGAGATGAACACAAATAATACTTCAAAAGGTTAACCAAGAGGTTGGGAAGATATAGTACTTGAAACAGTGTTTCAAAGACACGCTGTGCCTGTAATGAACTAAAGCCAAATAAAGGTAGATAATCTAGCTTGAATTCCCAAGCAAACAAAGAACCAGAATATCAACTCAAATTCTGATACCATCCTGGAAGAGTGCAACTCTGAAAATTTATGCAAAGAGAGAAAAATGTGTGAACATTTTCACCATAATCTCTTTCCTTGCAAAACCAAGTGCTTGCTGTCTTTTTTTTTTTTTTTTTTTGCAAGTTTGCAAAAATGACAAAAGAAATTTTAGGCTGTTGGTAGCAGATTGTCCCTTTAGCCCATGTGGAAGGTGGTGAGACGCTGGCTGCGTGGTAAGGAACATGTCTGAGCACACAGATGTGATATTTTCATTTCAGCTTCAGGGGTTTGAGTAGGATGACTAGGATTTTAAAAAAATTATTATTTTGGATTGTAAATTTGCAAATCTGCTTTCAACCAAATGGAATCATTGTCTCGAGCAGTGCAATATTTCAAAAGGAGAAATCAGTATAGTCCACCTGCATGTGAGCCCCTCAGCATCTTTCTCTTCATGGAGTCTTCATAAATTGCTTTATTGGGCAAGGATTCTGATTCATCCAAAGGTAACAAGCATATATATATCTTGTAACCTGTCAAGGAAAAAGTTAGTACTTTTGATATTTTAGAATGCAGAAAGTGGCTATAGATCTTATTCATATCAAGGCTACTTGACATAGAGCTATCTCTTAATCTGGAAAACACTTGTGGTATTAAAAAGACCTTCCAGATTCATTATCCAAATTACTGGTGGGCTTCCCTCCCTGTTTCTTACTTGACCTGATGCTACCTGGCAGCACTTGCCTGGCCTGGCTTCCCAACTGGACTGATGCTGAGGGAGGAGATCAGTCTTGAGCGTCTTGGTTTCTCTCTCAGTGCCTGGTGCTTGTTTTGCAAACAGTAAGTAGGATTTAAGAAGTAGTTTACAAAATGATTTTGACTCTCCAAACAACCTTGTATGCTGGATAAGGCAAGGACTATTGTTACTTAATTAGCTGAGGCCACGAGAGGTAAAGGGCTGTGTCTGAGGGTCAGCCCTTCCCCATTGTTTCCTCCTCCTTTCCTGGTGGACAAGTCATGGATGCTTTTGACCCACCTGAAGTCCCTTCTTTACATGGGTATCCCAGATCATCCTGATATTCAATACAAGGAACTTCTGCTCTAACTAATATCATGATATGAAAACTTGACATATTTTCCTTTATCTTCTCCTAAGATTATTCTGATGATACATAATAAGATGGGAGCTCAAAAGCTCCTAACAGTGAAATCAGGGCTCTCAAACTCATGCAAGAATTTGAAAGGAAATTTTGCTTGCTATCATAGTTCAGCAATTCAGCTAAGAATTGCAAGTGTGGCTGTCACATTCATTGCTGTGAGAAATGGGATAGACCCACTAGTTAAAAGGAGACAGGAATTTTAATTTGCATCTCTCTGAAAATTAGTGATGCTGAGCATTTTTTATGTGTACCTCCATGTTCACTGCAGCGTTAATTACGATCACGAAAATTTGGAAACAGCCCAAGTGCCTGTTAGTAGATGAGTGGATAAAGGAGCTGAGGCACATTTATACAATGGAATTCTACATGGCCTTAAAAAAAAGACAATCTTACCTTTTGTGACAGCATGGATGGACCTGGTGATTATTATACTAAGTAAAATAAGGCAGTCAGGGAAAGACAAATACCATATTATCTCACTTATATGTAGAATCTAATGAACAAAATAAACTGACAAACAAAATAGAAACAGAAGCATGGATGCATGGAACAGAATGACAGACGCAGAGGGGAGGGAGATTGAGGGACTGAATGAAGGAAGGCGAAAGGATTAGCCAAAAAAACACAAGAAATCAAGTAGTCCAGTTAAAATTGGAATCTTTTTATACACCCCCTTCCCTGCTCAAAACATTCTGTAATCTTCCCATAATGCTTAGACTAAAATCCATAGTTTATCATGACCTAAAGTACCTTCTGATATTGTGAGAGAGTTTGGGAAGGAGGGAGAGTGGGAGGAAGGGAGGGACGAAGGGAGAGAGGGAGACCAACCAACTCTGCTTCTCACAGCTCAGGTTTCCAGTACTCTGTCATTTTGGGACATGTAGATTTATTTTCTGGAATATCTATGCTTCACTCTAGGCCAGTTAAATTTTTAAAAAATCCAGAGATGGGTATGGACATCAGTTATATTTTAAAGGTCCCCAGATTATTCCAATATTCAGCCAAGATTGAGAACTCTTCTAAATGCTGAGAACCAAAGGTGAAGTTATAAAGAGCACATTCATGACCTGGCTGCTTCTCAGGTAGTCACCTCCCCAGTGACCACCATTCTTTCATGCACCGCTGCTTGTGGTAGTCTCACTGCACCACGCTCTTATTACATTCTGGACCTTTACCTGTCACTGGACCTTGGGGATCACCTACCTTTTCTTCTTTAGCCAATACTCATTCATCCCTCAAGACTCTTCTCAGACTCCTCCCAGCTTCCCAGAGCTGCTTCTCACAGCTTTTAAGAGAATTTCCTCCCCTGGGCCAATTGACATTCCACCCTTACCTCCACCACCACTTGGTCAAATGCTTTACCATCTGTTCCCTTTCTGTTTCTCCCATCAGACTGTTCTTTGAGGTCAGAGACTACACGATACTGATCTATGACTTCTCAGCTCTTACACAGTGAATGCTAGATTAATAAATTTAAATCATGAAGACATTTGTAGCAAGGATTGAATGGCACTGTCACAGCAGAAGGCTTTCTGTCACCTTTTTATTGATAAGAAAAAGTCTACCTTCAGCCATGGGAACAGATTCTAATCAATTAAGGACCTGCTCACACTTGGATTCATAGAAGCCTGGCTAACTATTCACATCCACAAAGATGAATTTTATTTTAAGTGTTCAGGCCCTTAGAATTACTTTCACTGTTCATGTCTAAATTGCCTTCTGATCCCATGTAGCCCTAGAGAACCCATCTTTTCATGGGGATGATCTGTATCCCCATGAAATGTATCCCCATCCTGTGTTTATGTCTTCCATGAAGTGGGGTATTAGAATTTTTCAATCTTACTTTCACAAGTACAAGCATTCAAACACATACATCCTGCCCATACTATCTATGATGAAATCAGAACCTTGATGTTCTTAGCTAGAACAGAGAAAAGGGGAATAGAAGTGTCATTAGCCATCTCTTTGTATTTTGTTTTAATAGCCACTATATTTAATTTCCTTTTTTACTCTGGGAAAGCTGTTTCCACCACCAAGAACCCAAATCACAAGATCAAAACATTTTAGACCCCAAAGTCCATAAAACCTAACTGTATTTCAGGAAAATAACTAAATAGTGAAGTAATAACCTTTAACCAGACATACCAATATTTTTAAATAATTTTGAACAAATATGCCAAACTGTATGCTGAGAATAAATAAAACCAAAATTTACCAGCTATATCTTGGCTTTAAGTTTTATAGTCACAAGAAAATGTTGGTCTATTCTGTTCAGAAAAAAATTCTCCTCTTTGACATCATTACATTACATGGTTCATATGCAATCTGCTTTCAATTTGTTGAGGTTTTAAGCTCTTGATAGGCATAGACCTAATTTTGATAGTATATTTTGCCCTATTCAGAAATTGTCTTTATATGTTGGCTTGCTTTTGCTGATGTAAAAATTGAGGTACCAAAAAGAGTGTGTCTCTAAAATCACATAGCAAAAAAATAAAAAATAAAAAATAAAAATAAAAAGTAAATAAAATCACATAGCATATGGAATATATTCCAGAGAGCACATTTAAGAAAACTCTTGATTTCAGCTTAGAGTTTATTGATCAAGACAGGGAAATACCAATAGTCTTGATTAACTTGAATGGAAGACATGTCTCCTAAATCTGTTTTCCTGACACATCTCCATAGAAATGTCTCCTAATATTTAACATCCTCTTTTTAAAAGACATTCTTGTCCATGACTAAAATGCTATGAGAATGTATGCTAGAATCTCTTTTTAGAAACTACACTACAAATCAAAGGAAAGTAGCTATAAATGTCAGGAAATCCCATATCCTTGTTAGGTATCCACAGTAATTTATCCTAAATATTCTGACTGTGTTCTATTTTTTTCTTCTCATATTTCTTGTTTCAGTGTTTCTTGTTTATATCACCTACCATCGAACTATTGCTAAAATTCCTTCTCTACTCCCTAAAGGCTTGCACTCTGAAAAGAAAAAAAAAAGCATGACTTTTTTTCTCTAAAAGGTTATATGTCTAATCACTGCGAGATCAAGCGAAAACGAAAAAGGTCATGGATATGGACAACAGTGTGGTGATTGCAAGGGGGTGGGATGTATAAGGGGTTAAACGGCAATAGGAAAAATTACAATAAAATTTTTTTAAAATAAAGAATAAAATAAATATTAAAATAGTCAAAGAAATAAAATTTTGTAATCATTGAATATTCACCGAATTTTAATAGAGAGATGGACACTATGTGACTAGATATACCAGGATACAATAAGATTTACAGTCATATCTCAGTTTCACTACTTTAGAGATGTCCCTTCTCTGACACTCAGTTGTCCCCACGTAAAAGAAAAGATCATATTACCTGAATTTTAAGATTTGTATGGACTGAAGGTAATTTGTACACTCAGCAAATATTTACTGAACACATTTTAGGTGTCAGGCACTGTGCTAGGCTTGAGTATACAGTAGAGCACAGGCCTATTGTGTAGGTCAGACATAATTGATTGAGAATAGGCATGGAAATAAATTAGCATACAGCAAATAAATTTAAAACAGATACTTGTGAATGGTCTAAATTTAGAATATATTATATGAACTAAAGGTTGAGACATAGGGCCCTTTGTAATATTTTAAAAATAATTTTTGAAATTGTTGAAAAATAATTCAGAGGTATATGACACCTTGAACTTATTTATATGTCCAGTGAGTTACATTAATTAATATTGATAACGTATCCATTGGGATTTCTCCTGAATGACATGTCAATCACCATGGACATAAAATAAGGCAATCCCTAGATCTGGGGGAGAGTATCTCTTCTTCTGCTCTTGGACTCTAAAGAGGGAAGTCAAGAGGATTGGCCTGATTTACTCACAACTAGCAGCTGGTAAGTCCAAGTGGGTAGCCTGAGAGCAAGGACTTCGTGGAATTGGTTTTAAAGAAACTAAACATTATGGTGATATATTGTACATATGCAGTCCTTTTCTATAAGAAGGAAATTTGAAAATGAGGCCCAAATTGGTGACAGAACAAGTAGAAGTTCATATATCTTACACATCACCAGTATGAGGACCTCTTGCTGTTTATAGAAATAGAATTTTATAGAAGAATTATTTTTGTGTCATATTTTCCTGTTAGATACTTTGAATATTAACTTTCTCAAATACTCACTAGATTCATCAAACCACAATGAATGAGTCAGCATAATGCTCCAGAGACTTTACAAGGCTGGAGAAATTGTTAGGAAGAGGTTTATTCCTGCCCTGCCCACAGGAAGCCCCGAGTGTGAGAGAGTGACAACACTGGAGGAATCATTGCAACACGATACAGTCAGTGCTCCAGTGGGAACTGAGTCCTGGAGGCCTGAAGCTTCAGTACATCAAATCTCCAGGGTGTGGCGTGTTGACGTTTCTTTTCTGAAGTAGAAAAGAAAAAGGAATAGTCATCATAAACCAGCCAGAACATATCTGAACTTTTGATATCATTATTATGTTTTGACTAACCCAGAAGTTCATTGTAATTTCTCTAAGCCTTGTAGTGGTTGAGTCTACTCTCAATCTGGCTAAGTCTATAGCTGAGTCTACTCTGCTATTTTTTAAATCTGATATTGTGCCAGAGGGAATTCTCAGTAAAAACTGTTTTTGCTTTCAATCTTTCTGCCAAACCTGGGGAGCAATCATCAGCTCAAGTCACTTTGAGGACTTAGTACATGTTCTTGCCAAGTATGCTGTGGTTGTCTAACCACCAGGTACCACTTTTCTGAAGGGGCCTACAGTTAAGGGCCCAGAGCTCTAAATCTATGTATGTGTCATAGAGTCCTAAATGCATGTCTTCTACCTCAACTCTTTCCAGAATTCCAGCCTCACATAACCAACATTTCAATCCACATTTCTACCTACTTATTTAACATACATATCAAAGATAACATGTTCAAAAGAAAAGTCTTCATTCCGTACCCTGCAAAACTGTTCTTCCTTCAGACTTTCACAACTCAGAGAATCATATCACCATGGTGCAGTATTTACAACCAAAGCTTGAAATAATACCCAGTTCTTTTTCTTCTGCCCTACATGTAGTCCATCAGCAAATTCCTTGACTCATCTCACAGCTGGCCTCAAAGGCATCCATTTTCTACCATGTCTAACATACTCATTCTCGCCCAAGACATTATTAACGTCCTGCCTAGACTACTGTGTAGGCTCTCAAATGGGTCCTCTTTTTCTCCACATGCTCCACTCCTGTTCTCCACATGGCTGTTTGAATTGCCTTTTTAAAACATAACTAAGATTAATGCTTCCATTACCATTCAGTTTTACCAAACATGCCCTAAACTAGCACATATCTAAGTAATTATCTACTGGTTGAGTAAAAGCCCATGGTGCAGTGAAGAGGATACCTTTTGGAATGATCTCTGGATCATTCATAATTTGATCCTAGGCTTTTTTACACAACAGCTGTGTGAATTGGAGCAAGTTACCTAACTATTTTTAAGCCTAATTTCCCAATCTGAAAAATAAAGTTAAAAAAAAACAAACAAAAACTACCTCTTTTGTTTAGTCATTTTTTCTAAAAATATTTGTTAAACTACTAAGACATGTTGAGTACTATGATGAACATTGGTATAAAAAGTAAATAAAACAGATATAAGACTGTCCTTATGTTGCCTTAAGTTCAACTGAACATTATAAGTGTCAAACATATAACAAGTACTCAGTAAACATTAGGTGAAGCTCTGGTCTGAATGCTTGTCCCCCTCCCCACCCACACCAAATGCATATGATGAAATCTTGATGCCTAAGATGATGGTAATAGGAGGTAGGAACCTTGGGAGGTACTTAGGCCATGAGGTTGGAGTCCTCATGATGAGATTAGCATTCTCATAAAAGAGACCCGAGAGAGCTACCTCACCTCTTATGCAATGTGAGGCTACAACCGACAAGTCTACAACCCAGAAGAGGGCCCTCACTTGGGTATACTGGCACTCTTGTTCTCAGACTTCCAGCCACCAGAACTGAGAAATAAATTTCTGTTGTTTATAAGCCCCCCAGCCTGTGGTATTTTGTTATAGCAAACTGAACAGACTAGACAGGTGCTGAGTTCCTTTCTCGTCTAACACTAGGGGTCACCTGTCCCAGCCTCCCTCAGATATCTCCTGATTTTTAATCCAGAACTATTCTTACTTTACCAGGGTGCCTTACGCTGTCAACTATGATAGCAATATCCAGTTTTTAAATTTAAAGTAAAAAGCTGAAATTATTTGTCCTCAAAAGATCACTTGGGTAGTCCTCTTAGTGCAATATAGGAAAAGAATGCAATTATTTTCCCCATGTGAGTAGGCCCCAACCATATATAGCACCCACTAGGTGTGTTAAGGTGGAGGAGGAGGTGAGCATGCACTTTGAAGGTTATAAATAAGTGTGTTTTATTTGTAGCAAAATGCAAGAATTAGGTTGTAATCACACCAGCATACCATAAAAACCAGGTAACATTGACCACAAAATAAGAAGGCAATTCAATCATTGGAGTAGATTGATAACCTAAAAACCACAGTACCCACTGGGAGCCAGCTCGGGCCAATTCCATCTTGGCTCCTGAGCAGGTGCGCAGAGGCATAGCCCTTGATGAGCAAAGTGTCAAGGCAACAACTCGGGAGGCCACCTGCTGATTGAAATCTCTTCAGGACTGAACAATTTAGCCCCAGGAGCTCATACCCCTATTCCTGAAAGGGGGCCACATTTCAAGATCAAAAGAACAAATTTCCAAAAGAACAAACTGAGCCAATCAGAAACTGCCTTGTTTCAGAGGTTTTGAATCTAGGTCTAAATGGATTGATTTTCATTTGTAGTGAACAAGCAAATACAACCACGCAGGCTGGTAGGCCAGACCCAGAATCACCGGTTTGATTTGGAAGACCTTTTTCTTGAGTGCTTTGGGTGTAAAAACTAACGAAAATGTAGGAGGTCTGGGAATAGTTCTGACTCCACGCTATGCACCCATGAGTAAGTCATTTTCTGTCTGTGGGCCTTCCTCACCTGTGAAACAGGCATTGAGCAGGAAGCTTTAGAAAGTCCCGGTCAGGTCTTCTAAAGGGGGCAGAGCTCTGAAATGGACCAGGCTCAGATCATTGACATCAGCCTTTTGGGGTATTTTACCATACTCTAATCTTCCTTTCAGGAAGTTGCTTTGCATTAAGTAGGCTATTGCTTACTGTCCAATTTGGTTCTTTCAGATTGCACCTTATTAACTGCCTGCATCTTTGAGTCTTGGTGCTCTTCACCTTTGCGTAGGAGCTTAATTTTCTGCCTCAGTAACTACATTAGTATTTCCAGTAGGTCCCTCTACCCAGCCTTTGCTTCTGACTAAGAGAAATGCCTCCTTTGAAGCTTCTACAAGCTCAAGATAAGTGGGAATTACTGGACATTTGTGATTAATGGACCTATCCAGGCATTTGTTCTGTAAATACAGGGGTGGGCAAAAGTAGGTTTACAGCTGTCCATATGGAAAAAAGCATGCAGGTGATGATTATTTGCATTATTTACATATTCTTGTAGTCTACTCTGTGTCTTGTTTATTCACAACTATAAACCTATTTTTGCCAACCTTGAAATTATAGGCACCTTCCATGTAGTGGGCACTTTGCAAAGGGCATAACATATATCTTATGTAATCAGTCGACTAAAAATATTAATTGAATACCTACTAATATTTGGAAACTTACATCCTATGTTTCTGATGAATTTTTCTGAATTCTTCTTTTATAATATTCTTCCTATTATAAAAAAGTAAAATCAATTTTATGTCATATAATTTACAATTTGAGTAGGCAAGTCAATAAGCTTTGATGGATATATACACCCCTGTAACCGCTTCAGTGATAAAACGGACTCTCTACATCATCCCTAGAAATTCCCTCATGCCCCATTGCAATCAACTCCCTTCTATTTCTGGCCACAGACAAGCACTAATCTGTCATTATAGATTAATTTTGCCTGTTCTAGAATTTCTTACAAATGGAGTCATACAGCATGTCCTCTCCTGTGTCTGGTTTCTTTCACTCAGCATAATGTTTTTGAGATTTATTAATGTTGTTTGCATGTCTTATTGTCTCCTCGTATTGTTCAACAGTATTCGTTGTAAGGCTATACCACAATTAGTTTGTCCATTTCTATGTGAATAACCATTTGGGTTATTTCAACTTTGGGACATTAGGAATAAAGTTGCTATAAACATTCATGAACAAGCCTTTGTGTGAATACATGTTTTTACTTCTCTTGGGTAAATACCTAGAAATATAATTGGTAGATCATATTTAAGTGTACGTTTTACTTTATGAGAGGCTGCCAAACCATTTTTAGAATAGTGATGCTCTCTTATACTCCAAAAGTCCTAGCTGCTCCACATCCTCACCAATACTTACTATTATCAGTCTTTTAATCCTAGCTTTTCAAGTGGATGATTGGTGGTCTCTTTGTGATTTTAACTTGCATTTCTCTGGTGACTGACAATGTTGTACATTTTTGTTTATGCTTATTGGTCATTCCTGTATCTTCATATATTGTCTATTGAAATATTTTGGATTGTTAGACTTTTATTATTGAGTTGTAAGAGTTATTTATGTATTCTTGATGCAAGTCTTTCAGGAGATATATGCAATGGGATTTTTTTATTCCCAGGCAGTGGCTTATTTTTTTCAATTCCTTAAAGGGTTTATTTCAAAGAGCAGATATTTGTAATTTTAATGAAGTTCAATTTATTACTTATTTTTTCTTTGTGGTTAGTTATTTTGGGGTCAGATCCAAGGAACTTTGGCCTATTCCAAAGTTGTGAATATTTTCTCCTGTGTTTTGTTCTATAATTTTAGTTTGGCATGTAAAGTCTATGGACCATTTTGAGTTCATTTTTGTTAGTAGTATGGGTTACAAGTCAACTATTACTTTTTCTCTATAAATATCCAGTTTTTCTAACACAGTTTGTTAAAAATATATATTTCTCATATTGAATTACCTGGGTGTGATTTCATAAAGCCAGTTGACCATCTGTGTAAAGGTCTATTTCTGATATCTCTATTCTACTCTATTGATCTATATATTTATCCTTACAACAATATAAGGATCCTTTCATGACCTTTGAAAGTAGAGTTTGGAAAAGCAGCAGAGATTAATGTGGGTCTTCAATCATTTATAAAGTTCTGGCATCGGTTTTTAAAAATATTTTGAAACAACTTAATATTTGATGAGGCAAGTGTGCTACAGTGAGGCTAGAGAAATGAGCAGACATTGCCATAGGCCCGTGTAGGTGATGTAAATGTGTTTTTCTTTTTCATGAAGACAGTGGAAAGCATTGGGGGATTTTAAGTAGAATAGCAATGCAATCAGAATTATTTTAAAAAATAAATCTGGAGTAAAAAAAAAGTTGTTGAGGACAATTAGGAATAAAGAGAGTCTGATTAGGAGGCCGTTGCAGCAATTAAAGAAAGAGTTATGTCAGCTTGATCTTGGGTAGAGTCAGTGGGTCATGACCTGTTGTAGAATTTTGACCTGTATTTTCAATGGTTTCTTTCGATCTGTCTTCCTTCCTTCCTTCCATGAGGGTTAATCCTGCCAAATGCACCTTCTAAATATCTCTCCACTCCACCTTCTCTTCTTCTTCAGCCTGGACAAATTACCTAGCTTCCTAGGGGCCTTAGGATGCCTCATGTGTCCTCCACTCTGCCACCAAAATGTTTTCTCCAAAGCATAGGTCTAATTGTGTGTTTCTTCCAATGAACTCGGCTCCCTAAAGTTCAGAGGACAATATCTGAGATCTTTAGTCTGACATTTATTTTTATCAGATGTTACAAAAGTATCCATGAGACATAGGATTTGTATGGTGAATCAAGGTTTAAATATCTTTTATTGGGCAGTTTCTACATAACCAGTTGCCATAAATTTAGAGACTTAAAACAACTCATTTTTATCATTTCATCATTTTTATCGGTTGGGAACACAGGCATAACTTAGCTGGGTTTCCTGCCTCAAGGCCTGTCATATTCAGAGAGAGATGAGATGGGGAGGGAGAGAGAGATTTATTTTAAGGAATTGTCTCACACAATTGTGAGGGCTGACAAGTCTAAAATCTGGCAGGCTGGAATTCATGAAAGAGTTGCAGTCTTGAATCCAATTTCACAGGGCAACAGGCTGCAAACTTAAGCACGTTTTCTGTTTACTGTCTTGTCTTTTTTTAGGGAACCTTAGTCTTTGTTCAGTTAAGGCCCTCAGGTGACTGAATGAGGCCTACCACATTATGGAGGGTGACGTGCTTTACTCAGTCTATTTATTTAAACATTAATTTTGACTCAATGTCTACTAATTTAAATGTTAACAGCATCTAAAAAATACCTTCACCGAAACCTCAAATGACTAGGCACCAAGCCAAGCCAAGTGGACATACAACATTAGTGATCACAGGCTGCAGACAAGGTGTTGGCTAGGGCTTGGTCCCATCTGAAGGCTTGACCAAGGAAGCATAGATCTTCCTCCAAGCTCATCAGTTATTGGTATAATTCAGTTCTTTGCATGCTGATAGATGAGTGCCCTGAGATCCTTGCTCACTATTCACAGAAGGCTGTCCTTGGTTTTTTGCCACATGGGGCCCTTCCTGTGGAAGCTTACTTCAGCAAAGTCACCAAGGGAGAGATTCTATTAACAAAATGGAAGTCAATCTCCTATAACTGAATCAAGGAAATAATATTCCATCACTTAACCACGTTCTGTTGAATGGAAGTGAGTTGCTAAGCCAGCCCACAACCAAGGGAGAGATTTATACAAGGGAATAAACATTATTGGGTAGGTTTCCTCATAGAGCCTGACTGTCACAGGCTGCTTATCTCTGTTAACATTTGCGTTTCAGGTAGACTGTGTCATTAGAACTCTTTCAACCAGTTTATGAGGTAAGCATTTTTATTTCCATTTCACACATTAAGGAATTAGATCATTGTAACCCATGGAGTAAGAAGCAAAGCTGGTAATCAAGCCTGTTTCTATTTACTATCAAATGCTGCATTTTATTATACTTTAAGGAACGGCAATAAGGAATAGAAATTGGAATTGAAATTAAACAACCTTGAGAACAAGCTTATTTCTCTGTTTCCAAACTTTGACCTCCTACCCTGCAAACTAGTATGGTTTTCTTTTTTGTAACACTAGAAAGTTCTGTTAGAAGACCTGACACACATTGCCCTTTCTCAAATCTAAGTACCCCCTAGACTTTTCACTTCTCTAGGAATAATAGCTTGTGGAAATTCTTCTCATTCTTTATATTTCTGCTTTTGGTATTCCAGATTCATTATCTTATAATATTGTTGGTGCCTCTTTGTGTGTAGACAAATTTTATGCTCCCCTGGTCATCTGACCCTAAAACAGGAGTTATCCTGTTATGCCTTTGGATGTAACCTTATCACATTCTTTATAATAAACCTGGCCACTTGAGAAGGGACATAGCATCATGGCCTGGCAGTGCAGTATCAGAAAAGTCAAACCATGGGTCCTAGTTCAAGCTGTGCCCTCTAAACTCTGGCTTCAAGGTCTACATGTTATACTTAAGTACCTGCCTGGAATCCCAGTTTTTCTAGGACTGGGATCCCTGCTTTGATCCCTTATAGGGTTCCCAGGGACAAGAGTTATAATTCTGAACCCAGTTCACTGTAGCCAGAGCCTCTTCTCTACCTTTAACCATATTGCCAGATAGCTGATCCTCTTCTTGTCTAGCCTGTAAGTTACCATCCAACATAATCATCCCACATAAGTAAAGACAGAGGGCCTTATAACATTTCTTCTTGCAATGGGTAGGAAATTACTGTAACAATACTTCTGATTTATGTCCTTAGGTTACATGTTACGAACTTTAAATACAAAAGAAGGAAGTTCCAGATCTTCTAGTTAATGATGAGGAAGAAATGGGAATTTGGAGTCAAAAGTGTTTTCTATAGTTCTTAACCTTACCATACCTTCATAAACTATGTTCTATTTCTGAGGCAGTGCTTTGCCCTCAACAGCTGTGCAACAGACCACTCCTCTCCCTTCCATGAATTTCTTCTCTTGACCCCAATTGCATTCAGTATGAAATCCAAATTGCCTAGGTTTGTACTGAAGAGTTTCTGTGGTCTGATTGCAAGAAATTTTTCCAATCTCATGTCCACGTCCTGTGTATGATAATTTCTTCCCCTTCCTCATGTATAATAGTCCTCCTTTAATTCTTCACTTCTTAAATTTGACCCAACATCCAGTCATGTCACATTCCTAGATAGCACTTCCTGTTCCTTTCAAGAATGTCAATGAAATGCTCTTTTATCTGTGAACCTCAGCACATTGTTTATATTGACTTAAGCACATTTTGCTCAGTGTTTACATGCCTTTCTCTCCTTATTAGCCCAGAACACTTTTTAAAAAGTTAAAACATTGCCCTGGCTGGGTGGCTTAGTAGGCTGGAGTGTCATTGTGCACACCAAAAGGTTGTAGGTTTGGTCCCTGGTCAGGTCACATACGTAGGTTGCAGGTTTGATTCCTGTTTGGGGCAGGTACAGGGGGCAACCGATCCATGTTTCTCTCTCATATGTCTCTTTCTCTCCAATAAATAAATATATCCTTGGGTGAGGATTTGAAAAATAAAAAATGAATAAAAAGTAAGTTAAATCATGCTTTATATTCTTTGTTTTATTCCCTTTTTCAGAGTCCATTGCAATGTACTGAGGGATAGAATGAGGTTGAGGATAGGACATAGATTTTGGAATCAGGTACACCTAATTTAGCATATGCTAACTGTGATGGGAAAAGGTACTTAGCCCCCAACTCTTGGTTTCCTCATCTATTAAATGAGAATAGCATTGCCTGCCTCAGTGATTTACTGTAAATATTCACTACTATTAAATATATAGAAAACCTAGGACACCATGGAGTATACAATTACTCTTCCTTCTTCAATTTTTTCATTCCTACAATCCAGAACCTACTTTCATTCTAACCTCTCACACCTACTCTTCCTAGTTCCATCCCACCATTAAGTAGTGTTTGTTAAATTGGCTTGAGCCCTCTGTCACCAGCCTCCTTGAATGAGGAAGCCAATGACTCACAACTTTTAAATGACCCATTGACTTTTGTCTCTGCAGACTTTCACTTGTCTGGTGCCTGGCATCCTTGCTCTTCTCCTGCTCCCCCTACCTCAGTCTGCTATGAATCCTTCTTTTGTGTTCTCTGTTTGTTCTCAAATTTCATTTTCACCTTTAAGCTCTTTGTTTACGTTGTGTCTCTCCTCTGCTGAAAGAGTGTGGCCTTGAGAAGCTGGCATTTGTTTATCTGCTGGCTTCTCAAGGTCTGTATTTACGAGTTTCCTAACGTTCCCCCATGCCAGGGACTTCAACACACATGCCGGAGCTTTCTGAGAAAGTGCTCCAACCTGAAAGGAGGGCCGGGCCAAGGCTGTGTCACCCCAGCACGCGCTGCCTCAGGCACAGCCGGGAAAAATAAAAGTTTCCATGGAGGTGAAACAGAAACAAGTCTGTCTGATCAATTCTGATTTTCATAAACAGGAATTCATTTTCAGTCTCTGTTTTTGACTGGAGCTGCTTATCACAGTTAAGAGGAAAGGGAGAACTTACCAAGAAAATTTCCAGCATTGGATGTCTACTCAATTCAGTGTAAGAGTGCGACTGTGTCTTTGCCCATTGGGGGCTTAAAATTTAGTTTAGAATGAAAAGTAATTCCCAAGATAGAGAAGGTAGTTAAAGGCTAGGAATAGGAAGAGCTAGTTTAATTAATATTTATTGATTTACTGCATGAATAAATAAATGCAGGATTACTATGGACTGCATGCCTGTTTGTACCCCATGCCCCCAAATTCATCTTCTGAAAACCTAATCTCCAATGTTATGGTCTCTGTAAATGGGGCCTTTGGGAGGCAATTAGGTCATGAGAGAAGAACCATCATGATGGAATTAGTGCCCTTATAAGAGACATGAGAGTGATTTCTCACCCTCTCCTTTCTGCTGTGTCAGGACACAGCAAACAGACAGCAAACCAGGCAGAAGGTCCTCTCCGGAATCCAACCATGCCATCATGCTGATCTTGGACTTCCAGCCTCCAGAACTGTAAAATGTAAATTCATGTTGCTTAAGCCATCCAGTCTATAGTATTTGTTATAGTGGTCTTAACTAAGACAATGATTGACTGAATGCAAATGATTCAGTAAATGAATAAATGAAGGTTTGAGCTTTAGGTCTTGTGCTTTAAAAAATGAACAAAGTACCTAATTCAAACAGATTAAATCACCTTTAAAGAATTTTTACTGAAGCTCCACATTGATCTCAGGGAGTCAGCAATGTAAGGTATTTCAACAAACACACCTTAAGTAACAGCAATGGACAAGATCTTATAGAGTCCAAAAGGAAACAAGATGAATAAGATATGGTTCTTTTTCTAAAACAGAAAAAATATTATCCTGTCACCTTTTTAGGAATTATTGCCCAAATATCCTAAGTATAGGCACACAAGCTCCAAATCAGTAGAATATTATTAGTCTTAAGTCCAATAATAGATTGAGTGGAAAGTGTATCGGAGCTCAAGACAACTTGCTGGTTAAACTAAGCATTACTCAATGTGCCTGTTTCATCAGTTAGAGAGCTTTAACCTTCTCTTTTTGGAAGTAATTTGACACTATCCATTCTCTGTTCTAGGTACATTAAATCTTTGTTATGTTCCCAAGCAGTCTTTAAACTTCCTGAGAGTAGGATTTCTTTTTTATTTATCTACGTGTCTTCCACAGAGCCTCATATAGTGTCTGACCTATGCAGATACTCATATTGAATGAATAAATGAACGAGTGTAATATAAAATAAAAATTTGTATTTGTTCACTAAGGATTGGGGGAATGTTATTATGTGTCATGCACACATCTAGGCAATGGAGACATAAAGATGAATAAAACTAGTCCCTGGTCCTTCAAAAAGGAGCTCTCAGCCTGGTTGGGAGCTGAGAACACAAATGCATTCTGTGTTTCATGATAATGATGCACATTGGAAGCTTTATGAGCAATTGGTAAGGACCACCATTCTGAAAAGATTTAGGAAGAAAAGTGAACTAGAATTAGGGCCTAAAGAATGAATTAAGGGTTTACCAGGTGAAAAAGTTAGGATAATATTTCAACAGGAGGATATGAATGCAAGCTAGTGGTGAAATAGAGCTCATTATAGACAGAAAGAACAACCTATGCAAAGGCACAGAGAAATGAGAATGTCTGGCATTTAAAAATAATTTGAGGTGGCCAGAGTGGAGGTGCATTACAGAGAATCATTGAAAAAGGGAGTAGCAAAATAGATTGGGGTCAGATTACGAAGGCTCTCTCAAGCCAAGTAGTTTGAATGCCATTATTTGAGAATTAATAAGACATTGATTTTCTTTAAGGAGAGTAGTGAGCTAATCAAATTTTTGTCACGGAAAGATAACTCTGACTATGGTGAGGAAAGTGAGCTGGGAGATCAAGGAAGGAGGGAAGGAAACATTTATGGGCTGATGACCATATGCCCAGAAATTTACCAGAGACTTTCACAAATGTTACTGAAGTTTGCTTCATTTAAGGCCTGCAATAACCACAAGAGCTACACATTAGTGTGCTCATTTAATAGATGAAAAAATCTGATGCTTGAAATTGAAAATGGAAGAGTGATTATAAATTGAGGAACTACTTAATATTCTAGGGGAGACCCAAAGTGGGTCGATGCTACAACACTGGTATTGGCCAGGGCAGGATAAGGCAGGGAGGAAGGCTGAAGAATGGTCATGGAACGAATGTGGGCACAAAGTAGAAGGATGACCAATGGTGAATTCAGACTCTCTAGAGAGTTGAAAAGCCTGGGACTTATAGAAAAGCCTCTTTGAATGGTTTAAAAATCTTTCACATTTGTTCTTGTACCATTACCTTGAAATCTATATACATTTTTCTCAAGATGCAAAACAAAGTTTTAGAGACTTATGACTTTAGAGTGTCCCTTTGGGACTTGGCTACTGTGCCAGGGAAGATTCTAGGCACTTTTCAAGACAATTTTAAATCTCTTAGCTCTGTTGTAGTGAGAGAATTTCTGTTAGAATTTGGAAGCAAACAAATACATAAGTGCAAAGAATAGTATCATATATGAGACACCACCCAGGCTCTTGGCAAGCCACAATTCACTTGGAAGCAATTAGTGGCTCAAGAGGCTGATATCATAGAAGATCAAAGTGTTCACTGGGAAGTGATTTGGGGGGTAAAGAGGCCACCAGTGACTTCAGAGCAAACCACGCAGTGATTGTGAAACAGTACATTTTGCAAGGCCATACAAAGCAGAGGAACAATTCCAATGCCAGAAAAATCCTGCTGACATCCAAAAGGCCTGTTTCTTATGCTTCCAAGGACTTAGAGTCTCACATATTCTTCTTCCTCCCCCAGACTTGTTTTTTGGTGGTCTACTCCCTATTTGGATAGTTTCCTTAACAACTAACTTGATGGGCAGATTTAGTCATGCACATACTCAACTTTTTGTTTTTCTTGGGGACTGGGACTTTAAAGTATAGAAGATGAATTAGGGTTAGAGATAAAGAAAAAAATTGATATATCGTCTTAGCTTTTCTATAGTAGTTCAACTTCTAGAAGTTTCTCTTCATTGTGGAGCCCTGTTCAGGAAAAGAATCCTGGCTGGTGAACTTCAAGAGTTCATGAGCTCTGGAATGATCCAGCTCCTTAAAGCAGGAGTTTGCTCTCACCTACTACTGGAATGGGAGACATCACTCTGAGTCTTAGCTGGAGCTTTCACATGACCCCACTGTGCTTTTCAGTGGTTACCTGTGGCCTCTTTTGCATTCTCCTGTTTTCTGGACTGTCAGACATCACCCATTACCCTCTGCTTCTCTTAGATAGATTCTGATACCAGGCAGGTTTTGAGGTTATGGTGATTTCTCCTCACTTGTTTGTTGAGGTTTATAAGGATACTTTGTCATCTGGTTGCATTGTAAATATTGTCCATTGGTTTGGTTTTATTTCATTGTTCTTTTTCTTTTATTTGGAAATTCTAAGAGACTTAAAAAACTATATTGTGGTTGTTACTACCTTTCTAGAATCACTGGGACATTTTATAGTTGTCTTTTTGTTATTAATTTATAGCTTAATTTCATTGTAATTTGTGAGCATATTCTGTACAGTTTTATGTAATTAATGTTTGCTTTCAGATAAACTCCATGTGGGTAGGGAGCATCTCCTCATATTTGCCATGCCTAACCAGTGCTTCCCATACACTGGCAAGCTATGAATATCTGTTGAGTGTTTTGTGGGTGTTTTGGTCTAATTTCTCATCAAGAGTGCTTTGAACAGTTATTACATTCCCAGAAGTAACAAGCATTTTGGAGGTTGTCTTGATCTGTTCAGACTGCTATAACGAAGTACCATGCACTAGCTAGCTGATAAATAAAAGGCAATTATTTCTCACAGTTCTAGAGGCTGCAAGTCCAAGAGCAGGGTGCTGACACAAGCAGGCTGATCAAGTGACCATCTTTTAGACTACAGACTTCTCCTTGTGTCCTGCCCTAATGGAAAGGACTAGAGAGCTCTCCGGGATCTCTCTCCTAAGGCCACTAAGTCCACTGAGGGGGCTCCACCCACAAGACCTAACCACCACCCAAAGGCCTTGCCTCCAAACAACTGCACTGAGCATTAGGATTCAATAAGTGAATATTGGGGAAACACACACATTCAGACTATCCCAGGGGGACATAGAAATGTGAGATCTAGGTTTGTCCTAGAATACTTTATATCCTTCAATCCCAGATTCTTAGGATTGAAGATTCTCAGGATTGAAGGTACTGTTCAAGTCACCCATGACAAATAAAATCAACAATTAATTGAGATCACAGAACTTAGGTCTAAGTAGATTTTGACTCATAGGATGGTAACAGTAGTTTGGTAGTATGTGTTTGGACTCCTCTTTATGGAGAACCGTCCCATGGCTACATATGGTGCTAGAAGAAAAAAATCCGGTGATTGACTCCTGGAATGTGTTCTTCCGTCTGCTTCCTGCCACATATGTGGGTCATGACAGTAGCATACTATATTCTCAAATAAATACATATCTCAAATGATATGTATTATCATATAAAGATAATACAATGATTAAAAAAATAAGATGTGAAGAAAAGCATTGAGTTTGGGGCAAACTTGGAATTTAAACATAGTTATACAATAGACCAGATAAAAGGACTAAAAAATTTGGGTTCATGTTTATGGATTTCTACTTGTATACTTAGCAGTCAGTGAGTACTTACCACATCTCTGACACTATGCTTAGAGTTTAACATGTATTAACTTATTTGCTCTTCACAGCTTTATCAGTAAGTTGTTACTTATGATATCAGGAAATCTGCTAAACTCACAGAGCCTAATTTCCTAACTTGTATGGCAAGAATCACTCAAGCTACTCCATGGGGCTGACTCAAGACTTTTGTCATAACATGTACATGTACACAATCTATAACCTAAGAGTGTAACATGCCACTATTATTTCCAGCCCATTATACTGTGATGTAACACACAAAACAATATATGTAAAATTGTATCGTATAGAATATAAGAGTTTTATCAAGGGAAGTTGTTGAGGCCTGGGATATTGAAGCAAGAAATGTATTTACATAAAGGAATGACTTTATTCATGAATTAAAACATGAGGTTGGGGGAAAGCATGAAGGTTGGGGAGCAAGAAAAAGTAATGTTTCCTGAAATACCATGAATGGTTAATGGCATGAGATTTAAAAGAGTAGACATTAAAAATAACATTTAATGGAATATAATGGTTTTTTGTTTGCCTTTGAGATGTATATCTGATTTTGATTACTGTCTTTTTTTCAAGGTATTACAATTATTTCAGTGCTTTATTTTTTTGACTTTTTGTCTTCGTGTTTTGTTGTTTTTTTTTTTTTTTTTTTTTGCCATACTATTTGACTATGATGCTTTTTAGCACACGGACAAGCACAAGCTCTTTTTTATTAATATATTCCTTTATGTTAGTGAAAGAACATAGTACTTGGAGCAGGAGATGTGAGTTGAAATCTTTGTTCCACTCAATTCTTGTGTGACTAGGGAAGTTTTCTTTTTTTTCATTTTTAATGAGAAATAACTATATTGTTCAAAAGAAAACAATGTGAGAAGAGTGGTATTATTTTACATTTTGAAAATCTCACTCATTTCTTTCTTAGTTTTTCATTCAAATGGCTGTGATATCACCCATCACATAGTTTTGGAATATGCAACTGTTCACTTTGAGATAAGAATAGAAAGGACAAATAACATTTTAGTGTCATTGTAAAATTAGTTTTAACACATAGAACCACTGAAAGGGTCTTTGGGACTTTCAGGGGTCCAGAATCACTGCTGTTCTATAGGAAGAAGACACAATAGAAGGAGTTGGAAATCCATGTTCTACAAAGTATACAAGTATTGGGCAATTCAATGAGAGAGAAATAAACTGCTCTTATGTTAATGGGCTAAGATTGGGGATTTTATATATTAGATAAGTTAGAATTGCCTTGTCTAGAACAGAAGTTCATAGATAATACCAATTTTGATATAGAAAAAATATTACTTTTTAATGATACCTCTCCAGAAATCAGTCATTTTATTCCTAAAAATTATACCCATTAAGATTCAGCAAATGAAAACTAACATGCAATATCCATGGGAGATACTTAGAATTTAATGGGAAATAATAGGGTTTATTTGATTGAGAAGAGAATTTTAATGAAAACTGAAGACACTGAGTATACTATAGAAATAAAATGGCTATGGGAGCTTACTGTTACTTTCTCAGTTTGAAACCTTATTTAGATGGGAAGCTAATGATACTATGTGTGTGTGGTGACAATAGAATGACAGAGAAGAGGTTGAAATTACAGCATCTTAAATTTGGATTAAGCAATAGAAATGATGACATAGTCATTTTTGTTTTGAGACAAGACTTAGAGCTCTAGAAAATATTCTTTAGAAAGATAAAGATATGCTATGAAATCTTCTAGAAACTGGTTAATAGTTATGTAAAGGACATTGAGTATGTGAGTATGTAAAAACATGTAATGATAAACTCACAATAATAATGCTTACCAGGTGATATTTATTGTTATGAACCTTCCCAGGGAGGAAATGAGGAAGAAAGTGGATTCCTAATTTATTAATTTTTGAAATTTACCAGCTGTGTCGCAATGATTTCTTTTTTTCCTCTTCCTGCACTTTATTTTTTTTTAAATCATGTTTATTCTATTACAGTTGTCTCAATTTTTCCCCTTTTGCTATCCTCGACCCATCCCACCCCCCTGCTCCTACAATCAATTCCCACACTGTTGTCCATGTCCATGGGTCATTAATACATGTTCTTAGTGTAGTCCCTTCCCCTTCTTTCCACCCTTATCCTCCTTCCCCATCCCCTCTGGTCACTTTCAGTCCATTCCATGTGTCCATGCCTGTGGTTTATTTTGTTTGTTAGGTTATTTTGTTGACTAGAGTCCACTTATAGGTGAGATCATATGGTATTTGTCTTTCACTGACTGGCTTGTTTCACTTAGCATAATATTCTCAAGTTCCATCCATGTTGTTGCAAAAGATAGGAGTTCCTTCTTTCTTTTTTTTTTTTTAAATGCAGACTGATTTTATTTATTTATTTTTTAAATGTCACAATCCATTATAAAATATTACAAAATTTAAGTCCATTATAAAGTCTCAACAATTCAAACAACATGCCACCAGCACAGAAATAATCAAGAGATCAATGAAATAAAATAAGCATTCTAGAAATAAATGTATATATCTGTCTTACAATGTAATATATGATTCAACTGATATTTCAAATCAATGGGGAAAATAAGGCTTATTCAATAAATAAGGTGCATGGACCACTATTATGTGAAATAAAAAATATAGAGCCCTATTTCACACATTATACAAAAAATATTCAGGTGAGTTAAAAATCAATAGGTAACATATAAGGAGTTTTAGGAGAAAATACAAAATAATATTTTTCTTACCCTGAAGTAACATATTCAAACCAGAAGCTATACAGTAAAATATTGAAAATATGACCATATTAAACACTTAAGACTATATAATAATATACATATAAAAAAAGTTAAAGGATGAGTAATAGAATAGGAAAGTATTTACAACACATCCAAAAAAAGGTTAAAGGGTTTTTTTTTTTAGGGAAAAAATTCTATAAACATTTAATCAAAAAATGGATAAAGAATACCAAAAAGTCATTTAAAGACTTTTAAAAATAATAGAAATATGCAAGAAATATACAAAACAGGTTTAGTTTCAACAAATAATAAAATAACAAACTAAAATAAGTAACAATTAAAATAACACATTGTCACAACCAGATTAATAAGTATTAAAAATCTTAGTAATATCAAGTATTGGTAACTGTGAAAGGAACTGGGTATTCATAGACTCTTTTTCTTCATCTTCTTAAAGAAGTCCCTTTAGCATATCTTGCAGTGATGGTTTGGTGGAGGTGTATTCTCTTAGCCTTCTTTCATCTGGGAAACTCTTTATTTCACCTTCCATTTTAATTGAGAGCCTTGCTGGGTAGAGTAGTCTTGGTTGCAGGCATTTGCTTTTCATGACTTGGAATATTTCTTGCCATTCCCTTCTGGCTTGTAGTGTTTCTGCTGAGAAGTCAGCTGCTAGCCATACCGGGGCTTCCTTATATATTACTACCTGTTTCTCCTTTGCTGCCTTTAGGATTCTCTGTCTGTGTTTGATATGTTATTTTAATGATGATGTGTCTTAGAGTGGTCCTCATTGGGCTCCTCTTGAATGGGACCTTCTGTGCTTCCTGGACTGTAAAGGGCTACTTTGAGAGGCATCAGGGACTCTAGTCCAGTGCAAGTTGGGGCGTGGGAGAGGAACCATAAGACTTGGATGGAACACTGGTAATAAGGTTGATAGGCAGGACCCGATAATAACTCTGACGACCCTGGGGGAAATCCAGGCCTAGAGGTAAATTATACTCCTTGAAGCATGCGTTGTTTCTCCCTCAAGCTCTGTTAATCTTATACCAGATAACCAGCTCGAGGTTGGGAAAGATATTTACAAAATTCCATGACACTCACCCAAATCCCACCCGGGGCCATAATTGCTCAACTTGACCAGAAGCAGTTCTGTGTATTCCTGCCATTGTCTTCTTTAAATAACATGTATTCTCTGTAAGCTTAAATTACTGATGTAATTAGATTACCTATACCTTCCTGCTACCTATCCCCCGCTTCTAACCCTCTCAATAAAAGCCATTGAGCATGGGAGCACAAGGGCTCAGGGCATTCTCCTTTAGAGAGAATCACCTTCCCCTTTTCTTGACAGGCGAACAGTGTCTGGAACGACTTTCTTCCATCCTTGGTGAATCAGGGAGCTCAGGGGCCTGAGTCCCCCGTACTGGACTTGTGTGACTATTTTAGTCCTCAAACTAGGGAAATTTTCCATCATGACTTTTTCAAATAGGTTCTCTATTCCTTCCTCCTCTTCTTTTCCTTCTGGTATCCCTATTACACAGATATTACATTTCAGGTTGTCCTGCATTTCCCTTAATGCCTCTGCATTCTTTTTTAGTCTTTTTTCATTTTCTTGCTCTTTATGGGAGCTTTTTCCTGTGTTCTCCTCCAAGTCGCTGATTCGATCCTCTGCTTCATCTAGTCTGCTTTTGAGTCTTTCTACTGTGTTCTTCAGTTCAGAAATTGTATTCTTCATTTCCTCTTGTCTCTTATTGATAGTTTCTATGTCCTTTTTCATGCCGATATAGTTTTCAGTAAGTTCCTCATAGTTTCCCTGTAGTTTTTTGTAATTCTCTGTGAGCTCACTGAGCTCATTGAGCTTCCTTAGAACTGTTGTTTTGAACTCAATATCTGATAGTTTACTTGCCTCTGTTTCATTTAGTTCTCTTTCTGGGGTTTCCTCCTTTCCCTTCGAGTGGGGCATATTTCTTTGTCTTCCCATTATTTGTGAGGCTCTTCTCTTTTGCTTCTGATTCTTAAATTGATCTGTCTTGATTTCCTGACTTTGTGGTGTGAACTTCAATGGTAGGAGACCGCTGTTTTTCCTTTCATGGTCTGCCTCTGATGATGTCAGATGTTGACCATGTCTGACCTTTGGCAGTCTGTTCAAGACTTCCAGGAATCTACTGTCTGTGGCTGTCTCCTTCAGCTGTTGATCTAGTCACTCTGCACTCAGCAGGCTGGCTTAGAGACACCACAGGTCGGGGCCAAGGCCCTCCTGGGGGTGCGGTTATTGTGTCCTCTCACGCCTTTGCCTCACAGGGGAGTGGTCTGCCTGAGCAAGATGGCTGCTGCCTCAGCAGGGATGAGTCAGCACCAGGATCCTGCCGGCTACTCTCTCTGTTCTCTCCCCAAAGCCTCTGTCTCCAGTCTCTACTCAAGTGCCTCTAGACCACTCTGCACCTCCTTTAACCAGGGATCTCTTATCTGTGGCTGCCACTCTGTACTCAGCAGTCAGGCTTTAGCACTACTGGGCCAGTGCCAAGTCCCTTCTGGTGGGTGGGGTTATTGTGTCCTCTCATGCTGTTGCCACTCAGGGGAGTGGTTTGCCTGAGCAAGATGGCTGCACTGAATTGGGATGAGTAAACACTGGGATCCTGCCAGCTACTCTCTCAGTTATTTCCCCAAAGCCTCTGTCTCCAGTCTCTCTTCAAATATCTCTAAACCACTCTGTGCCCCCTTTAGCCAGGGATCTACTATCTGTGGCTGAATCTCTGCACTCAGCAAGCCAGCTTAAAGACACCACAGGGCAAGGCCAAGACCCTCCTGGGGGCAAGGCTATTGGGTCCTCTGATGCTGTTGCCACTCAGGGGAGTGGTCTGCCTGAGCAAGATGGCTGCTGCCTTATGGAGGATGAGTCAGCACCAGGATTCCACCAGCTACTCTCAGTTCTCTCCCCGAAGCCTCTTTCCCCAGTCTCTGCTCAGGTGTCTCTAGCCCACTCTGCCCCCGCCTTTTCTGGAGACTAGGGTAAGTGGCTGCAAACAAATATTTATATGTTGGCCCTTCAGTCGGCTCTTTACATTCTCCAGCTGCCTGTCTCTGCCAGAGAGCAACCCTGCTACTTTTCACAGCTGGTTGTTATCTGTGTACTTTTTGGGCTTTGGTGCTGTAGGCTGGAGATCCCTGCCTATGGTTTAGACCTCCCTCTTCTCAGGGGGATCCAACTGGCCATTTCAATAACCTTCTGGTGCTGCCACCTTTGGGTGCCCTGCATGCCTTCTCAAGTCTCTGCCACACTCCTTACCAGTTAGGTTGTGCTAACGCTAATTCTTCTATCTGTCTGAGGTTATAAGGCTCCTCTCTCACTATTGTTCAGTTGTTTGTTCTAGGTGATTTCTCCACAATTTAATTGTAATTCCAGGTTGGTCTTGGGAGGTCAGTGTGACTTCTATTCACTCCTCCATCATCTTTATTTTTCTATAAAAGTTTACTCATCTGTGAAATGGAGAGAATATTGAAGATTAAATAAAGCTGTATAAAGTACATTATCACCTGAAGTTATATCTAAGTGCCCATCATTGAGACTGTCACCCCCACCACCGCCATCATCATCGAGTGCTATCACTTTGTCATCATAATCATCATTAGATCTAACACTGTGTCTTGCAAGGTGAATATTTGTTGAATGTATGATGGAATAAACGAATGAGACAAGATAGACTAGGAAAAAAATCAGAAACGTAGATTATGCAAGGCTTGAAATTTCATCTTTTATAAGCAGCTCAAGCCAAAAATTGAGTTGACAATGATTAACTTTGAAGTTCTCCTTTGAGTGTAGTTTTCTGACAGTAAAGTGTAAAATTGGCCTGAATGGAGCCCAAGTAAAAGGCCAGGGGCCTTGGGTGGAATTGGGAAAGATCTTCTAAAAGAGACCTTTAAATATTTTGGCCCTTAGAGAAAAGCCAAAGTGTCAGTGAGTAGGGAATCAGAAAAATGATCTTCCACAGAAGAGAAAAGAGAATGCAACACCCTTTTGAACTCAGTTTATTGCAGATGGACCCCATAGCCAGAATGACCCTAGTTCTAGACTCCTGACATTTATATCCAAATCAGACAGCCACTTCCCAAAATAAAGCTTTACCAATTGAGTTCAAGACTTTACTCCACAGAGGAAAAAATAGCAGCCAATTTTAGGAGGGTTTTAACCTCATGACATCTCCTTTCTCTTTTGGGAAACTTGTGTATGTTTCAAATTTCTTAAACATCAAGAATCCCTTTTTTTCTGATATAACATCATTTCTTTGCCTTCTCTTTATAACTTCTGATGTCACAGTCACCCATGCTTGAGGATAAAGATATCAGCCTGAAGAAGGAAAAACAGCAGATATGGGGAAAAAATGTAAGATTTAAAAGAGCAATCTGCTTTACAACTCCGGCTCAGTTGTACAGGGTTATCATATGATGAATGAAAGGAAGTAATACCCACAAAGCCAACCTATTGGTGGAGGAGAAGAAAACAAAAATTTTTTTTTAAATCTCTGTTTGCTCTGGCTGGTGTGTCTCAGTGGATTGAGCACTGGCCTGTGAACCAAAGGGTCGCCAGTTTGAATCCCAGTCAGGGCACGTGCCTGGGTTGCGGGCCAGGTCCACAGTAAGCGGTGCACGAGAGGCAACCACACACTGATGTTTCTCTCCCTTTCTCCCTCCCTTCCCCTCTCTCTAAAAATAAATAAATAGAATCTTTAAAAAAATGTTCAAAATGGAATTACCTGCTCAAGACAAAAAAAAATGAGAAGTATTGTGAAGCGCTTATAGTTTATTTTATTGTTATTCAAGCGCAGTAGTCCCAATTTTCCCCCCATTGCTCTCCCCCACCACACCCCCTCCTCCCATCCCCACATTCATTCCCCACCCTGTTGTCCATGTTCATGAGTCCCTTATACATGTTCCTTAACTAGACCCTTTCCCTTCTTTTATCCTGTTATCCCCCTGACCCCTCCTCTCTGATCACTGTCAGCTTGTTCCTTATTTCCATGTCTCTGGTTCTATTTTGCTCATTTGTTTGTTTTATTCATTATGTTCCACTTATAGGTGAGATCATATGGTATTTGTGTTTTGCCTCCTGGCTTATTTCACTTAGTATAATAATCTCCAGTTCCATCCATGCTGTCGCGAAGGGTAGGAGTTCCTTTTTTCTTTCTGCTGTGTAATATTCCATTGTGTAAATGTATCAGTTTTTTGATCCACTCATTTACTGATGGGCACTTAAGCTGTTTCCAGCACTTAGCAATTGTAAATAATGCTTCTGTGAACATTGGGGTGCATAGGTTCTTTTGAAGTGGTGTTTCAGGAATATTAAAGTATAGTCCCAACAGTGGGATTACTGGATCAAAAGGCAGCTCCATATTTAGTTTTTTTTAGGACATTCAATACTGTTTTCCACAGTGGCTGCACCAGTCTGCTTTCCCACCAACAGTGCACTAGGGTTCCCTTTTTCACATGTCCTCGCCAGCACTTGTTTGTTGATTTGTTTATGATGGCCATTCTGACTGGTGTAAAGCAGTATCTCATTGTAGCTTTAATTTGCATCTCTCTGATGGCTAGTGATGTTAAGCATTCTTTCATATGTCTATGGGCCATATGTATGTCCTACTTGAAGAAGTGAGTTTAGGGCCTTTGCCATTTTTTAATGGGATCGCTTTTCTGTCTGGTGTTGAGTCATATGAGTTCTTTACATATTTTGGAGATCAACCCCTTTTCCAAGGTATCATTGGAAAATTTTTTCCCGTACAGTTGGTTCCCTTTTCATTTTGCTGATGTTTTCTTTAGCTTTGCATAAGCTTTTTAATTTGATGTAGTCCCGTTTATTCTTTCCTTCAGTCTTCCCTTGCCCTAAGAGATATATCAATGAAAATATTGTGATTAGAAAACTTCTTTTTTAGGAGACCAATAAAAACACACATATAAATTCGAAAACCCTAGATATATACAAAAAGCAATTTCATTTCTGCAAACTAATTCTTAAAAAAAAAAAAACCCTCTAAAATCTTACTAAAAAAAAATTAAAAGGATCAATAAATCCAGGACCTGGATTTGAAAGATATTTTCATAGAAGATATTCTGTGAGAAGGGATATCTGAAATTTTCCTGCCTATGTTCTCCTCTATGACGTTTATGGTGTCATGACTTACATTTAAGTCTTTTATCCATCTTTAGTTTATTTTGGTGTATGGAGTAAGTTCATGGTCAAATTTCATTTTTTTTGCATGTCCCTGTCCAGACCTCCCAATACCGTTTATTGAAGAGGCTATTTTTACTTCATTTTATGCTCCTGCCCTCTTTGTCAAATATTAACTGACCATAGAGGCATGGGTTTATTTCTGGGCTCTCTATTCTGTTCCCTTGATCTATATCTCTGTTCTTATGCCAGTACCAGACTGTTTTGATTAAAGTGGCCTGGTAATATAATTTGATATCAGGTATTGTGATTCCTCCTGCTTTGTTTTTTCTTAAAATTGCTGAGGCTATTCAGGGTTGTTTATGGTTTCATATACATTTTTGAAATATTTGTTTTATATCTGTGAAATACATCATTGGTATTTTAATGGGGATTGTGTTGAATCTATAAATTGCTTTGGATAGTATGGACATTTTAATGATGTTAGTTCTCCCAATCCATTAACATGGTATATGGATCCATTTATTTGTGTCTTCTTTAATTTCTTTCTTCAGTGTTCTGTAGTTTTCTGAGTATAGATCTTTTACCTCCTTGGTTAAGTTTATTCCTAGGTACTTTTTCTTGTCACTATAGTAAATGGGATTTTCCCCCCTTGTTTTTGTTGCTCATATTTCATTGTTTGTGTTCAAAAATGCCTTCGATTTCTAAATATTGACTTTGTATCCTGTAGTTTTTCCAATTTCACTTGTTAGGTCGAGTAGCGTTTTGGTGGAGTCTATAGGGTTTTCTATGTACACTATCTTGTCATCTGCAAACAGTGACAGTTCTACTTTCTCCTTAAAATTTGGATGACCTTTATTTCTTTTTCTTGCCTGATCACTGTGGCTAGAAATTCCAATGCTATATTGAATAGAAGTGGTAAAAGCAGGCACCCTGGTCTTGTTCCTGATCTTAGGGGGAAAGCTTTTTGTTTTTGCCTGTTGAGTATGATTTTGGCTGGTGGTTTCTTGATATGGCCTTTATTGTGTTGAAGTATGCTCTCTCTACTGCCACTTTGTTGAGTGTTTTTTATCATAAATGGGTGCTGTACTTTATCAAGTGCTTTCTCAGCATCTATTGATATGATCTTGCAATTTTTGTCCTTCATTTTGTTTTTGTGATGCATTATGTTGATTTGTGAATACTGTACCATCCTTGCATCCCTGGGATGAATCCCACTTGATCATAGTGTATTAGTTTTTAATGTATTGCTGGATCTGGTTTGCCAATATTTTGTTGAAGATTTTTGCATCTAGGTTCATCAGCAATGTGGCCTGTAGTTTTATTTCTTTGTTGTGTCTTTACCTGGTTTTGGATTAGGATAGTACTGGCCTCATAAACAGTTTGGGAGTCTTCCCTCTTGAAATTTTTGGAATAGTTTGAGGATAGAATGTAGCTCTTCCCTAAATGTTTGGTGAGATTCACCTGTGAAGCTTTCTGGTCCAGGGCTTTTGTGTACTGGGAGTATTTTTTATTACTGCTTCAATTTCACTAGCTGTTTTCAGTTTATTCATGCTTTTTGCTTCTTCACTCAGTTTTGGAATACTGTATGTTTCTAGAAACTTGTCCATTTCACCCAGGTTTTCAAATTTCTTGACATATAGTTATTTGTAGTAGTAACTTCTGACAATCCTTTGTATTTCTGTGGTATCACTTGTAATTTCTCCTCTTTCATTTCTGATTTTATTTTTTTGGGTCTCCTCTCTCTTTTTCTTGATGAGTCTGGTTAAAGTCTTATCTATTTTGTTTATCTTTCAAAGAAGAAGTATCTCCTTTCACAGAATATCTTCTATGAAAATATCTTTCAAATCCAGCTCCTGGATTTATTGATCCTTTTAATTTTTTTTTAGTAAGATTTTAGAGGTTTTCTTTTTATGAATTAGTTCGCAGAAATGAAATTGCTTTTTGTGTGTATCTAGGGTTTTCAAATTTATGTGTGTGTTTTTATTGGTCTTCTAAAAAAGAAGTTTTCTAATCAGAAGAATGTGCTATCATTTATAATAAAGATACTAAGGACCCCAAATACTGAGACTGCTGGGCTGATGAAAGAGTAGAAAAAATGAACCACTATCCATAGTATTTATTGATTAGACCCTTGAAATTAATTTTATCATTTTCCTGGTGAACTGAGAATTCTCAGAACCCATTTGAGATCTATGCTGGGTGACTAGTTATGAAAATGTCTTCCCACCCTAACTATGGAGCAGGGGGTGGGGGATTATCTATGCATCCCGTCACCCACATCTGTATGTATACTGAATGTAGTAAACAGAATGACTGCAAATTGATAGAAATATTTCAATATTGGTGATAACAGCATTGATTTTAATCCTGGGAAATTTTTTTTAATGCCATTTATTAGGTCAGCTACCTATGAAATTCCAGAGACCAAGAAAAATCAGGGAGATACACCTTTTTCAAAGCCATCCACATTTTTAAGAAGCAGACTAAGTGATTCTGATGCAAGTGGTTGGAATCTTTTTTGGGGACAAAAGTGCAATGACTTATTCTTTGGCTCATAAATTCATTTTTGATTAAACAATGTCTGGGCATCAGCATGCAAACCAGGCCCCACTCAATAAAACTATGGAGAAAAATGTCTCATGGGTCCAAGTTGGCTCAGTGGTGTCTCTCACCAACAGCAGTGGACAACCTCTCTAACTGAATTTTTAAAAAATTACTCACCATCCATTTTTTTCTTGGTCTGCAAATTGGATATTTCTCACAAAAGAAAATTTGGTGGGGGTGGGGGTCCTGTAATCAGCTTTATGATAATGATTTGTTTTTTTATAACCCAATTCCATTCCTTATGGCTCCATTATCTTTGGAGCGTCAGTGTACTTTTCTCTTCCTTTATATTTGTTTTCCATTCTTTCTTGTACCCAGATGCTAGAATTAGATTTAGGGCATCATAATTATGCCATAATTACCATGATCATATTTTTCTGCCATTGAAAATTAGTACCAATTTTGATTTTTCTCAAAGCATCAACAGATGCTCCCTTTCTTTTGTGTCGTAAATTAGTGTCAGGGTATGTATAATACAAGCCATTTTCCTGAACTTGTGTGGGGTGTGCTGAACCCCCTGCTTCCCTAAGTTGATTGTTTTGGAGAATTATTTTTCCTATTGATAATTTTATTTCTGAGAGCTTAATTTTTCTCAAACTACCCTGCAAATGGTCCTATTTTTCTGTCCAGAAAGGAACTTAGTACTTTACCAAAAAACTTTGTTTTATATATGAGACATAGAGGACCACAGAAGAGAAGTGACTTGTTCAAGGTCACTCAAGTCAGAAACAGAGTCAAGGTTAGATTTTTTTTTTATTCCCAAATATTTTTTATTATACCCTGCTGACTTAATCAGATTTAAGATGAGAATCTTGATTCTGGAGAGCCATCTTGTCCTTGTTGCTTCTAAGCAAAGGAAGATAAGAAAAGATAGTGGGAGGAGACTAACACCACTTCTGGAAAAGAGGCACAAAGGGCTGAGTGTCTCAGTAAAGCCTTGGAAGATAGGACATTGCTGATTACGTTGATTAGGAGTGTTACTACTCTCTTCTCTAGATGGTTCTTGACAGAGAGGAGCAACAGTTAGACATTCATTCATTCATTTAACAAATATTGACTGACACCCTTCTGTGTAGTCCCGAGGAATATAAGAAAGACAACACTTCCCCCTCCCTAAAACCCAACATTCCAGTGGCAGGTAGAAATATATAAATCAGCAGTTATACTACAGGATGGATTTTTCATTTTTTTTAAATCAGAGTTTACCATAAGATTTATTTTTAATGCTATTTTTAATTTTATTCAAAGGTAACTATTTCTCCTGTTCTCATAAAAATATTACTTTATTCAATATATTTTAATTTATACCTTAATTGATTTTTCTGTGCTCTGTGATCAATAAAGGACTGAATCAGACAAGGTTTCCATCTTCAAAAACTTGCAATCTAGCAGAGTAGACAAAATAGTTATTTAAACATAATTCAAATCAGATGGTAGATAGTCATCTTTAGAACTAAGGTAGCAAGTAGTTATAATAAAGGTGGCATTTATGTTGATCCTTAAAGAATTTGGTAAATGAAAAATGGGCCAGTTGCTGCAGATATCAGAGATGTTGTGCTTAGAAGTCTGAATCTTACAGTTTTACAGAGTAATCAGGTATGAGAAGGGCAGTGGAGAAAATTTCCACTTGAAGAGACATCCTGGAACTATATTTGAAGAGTCATTAATAACCAATAAGATATTTTGAAATGACTGATGTGTTAAAACAAAATCATTTAATGAAATAGCATCATTAAGGTGGTCAAAATAGCTTTACCATCAGTTGAAGAGTTGATGTATATAATACATTTACTTTCCTAAGAAGCTCAGCTATTGACCAAAGATTATACAGGGTGGAACAAAAGTGGGTTTACAGTTGTTTGTATGGAAAATAATAATACAATAAGTAACAATACAAGAAGGAGCTCTGTGTTTCATGTACTCACAGCTGTAAATCTACTTTTGCCCTACCCTGTATAGTAACTTCACTATGGTCATGAATATGTGTAAGTGTGTGTGTGCACGTGTATGTGTGTGTGCATATGTGTGGTAGGGAGGAGCTGTGTTTAATATCAATTAGATAATAATTTTATTGCAGATCTTTCCAGGAGGTGAACATATCCTAGTACCTCAGTCACTGTTGATTAGTCCATGTGTGATAGCAGTTTACTTTAACATTGATTTGGTATTAGACCTAACCCCTCACCCATTTCAGCTACTTTCCCCACTTCACCTCTCTATCAAGTCCTCACTGTATATACATTTCCAAGTCACATAGAAAAGAGGAGCCTATTAGTTGGAAGTAAGAAAACAACCTTTAGAACTTCATGACAGTTGACAGGAAGACATGTAGAGCCATTAGCTACCACCCTAGAGACAAATAATCAGTTTAAGGAGGCTTAATATGGTATCTCAAATTAGATTAAACTGACTTGAGCAATTAACACATGACTCATAAACACTCATTCCCAAATTCTTGTAATTCTTGTGACAAACTACTTAGTAAAGGGAGCATTGCTATTCTACTCTCTTTTTCCATCAGACAATATGAATAATATAAATATTTTAGTTATTATTATATAGAGGTTTGGGAAAAAGATCGATCTTAATGGAGGTGATGTTTCACATTTTATTTTAGGTGTGTGACTAATACTCTTTCTACTTCCTTCCTTGGTAGGGACAGCAGGCTCTGCCACAGGAGGGAGACGTACCCCAGCCAACAGAAACCGATCATGGAAATTGCCCAATCTGCAAGGTAGAATAAAAACACCTGAAGACTGATACTTGATTGTTTGGAGGGGAAGAATATTGATATTGTATAAGGTGGAGAGAGGAATTGAGTGGAAAAGGCGGTAAGAGGTACAGGAGAATGGCAGAGCTACACAAAGGGGAACTTTTTTTACCTGGGCAGCTCAAAAATGGAGGGGCTATCTAGGGATCAACAGAAGCCTATGTACCATTGTTCTGAAGAAGGGCAGAGAATGTAGACCAGGGGAACTAAGTTCTGTTCCCACATTTCTCCTTATTTCCCTCACTCTATACAAACTTCTCTCTCTCTCTCACACACACTCACAGAATCATGAGTATTTTCTTTAAAACAATCATTTATGTTCTTTATAAAAGAACTGTTGAAACCATCTTCAAGTTTATGGGAATATTCTTTCTTGAGAAAGAGGAGAGGAGGGGTGGTCTCCATTGCACAATATGTGTAGTCCTCCTAAAGACTATTATTGGTTCCTTCATGTGGATTCCCAGTGAATAAGAGTCAACCTCTAGACAGAGCCCCACTGAGAAAAGATGGGACCCTCTGACTTTCTCTATCCAGGCAGAGACCTTGAGGGACAAAAAAGGGGGGGCTTCATATGAGTTAAGCGTACATGGTTTCCAAACAAATGTGGGTAAATTATTTCATGGAAGATTTACAGTTGGAGAGCAATATTTACCATACAGTTAACATGTCAGATACTTTAAACTGTATTATATCCATTTCAAATTAGCAAATTGAGCCTTGTAGGAGTTATGTAAGTCTCGTAGATCAAATGATGCGAATGGAAAACCTGAGATTCTTTCTCATGTCCACATAACCAAATCTGAGTATGTGCCACAGCTTATCTTGTCCTTGTTTATTTCCAGGGACAAGCAGGTTGCCTGGCACCAAGGAGGAATGCAGGAAATTGTGTCGAACACCTGTTCTGATGAAAAGGTCTTCCATGGGCAAGTCCTGAAGTGGAAGCCTGGGTCCATGTCAGAGCACCTCCGCCAGTTCTGAGGTTTGGGAGTTGCTTGAGGCCAATATAAATGGGCCAGAAACCAGGGCCTTGGTCACCAACTGCCGCTCCCAGACATTTGATGATGGCCTGTGTCCCCACAGCATATTCTTATTTCCTCCGGAAGAGGTATTTTTAAATATACTTCCAGAGAAATCACAGGGAATGGTTGCTCCCATCTCTTTACAATCGAGCTGCTCATTTTTGGCAGTGGACAGCTGACCAGGGACAGATGATCAGGACAGTGTGACCCAGAGGCTAAGCTATTGATGGTGCTTCTGTTCATGGCCACACTTTAACCTTTCTTCTCTCTTTTTTTTTTTTTAATTTTTATTTCTTAAATCTCTTTTTTCCCCTATTTTTAAAAGTTAAATTTATTGGGATGACATTGGTGAAAAAGATTACATAGGTTTCAGGTGTACAATTCTGATACATATTGCATTGTATAACCCACACCCAATCTTATCAAAATGTGGCCAAGGGTCACAATCACCAAATGACAATGGTGGGGTTGGTTTGTTTTGTAGTCACAGAGAATATGGCAAAAAGCAAAAAGAAATGGCTTCACATTATTTTAAATTTCTTGGGATACGGTAAGATGCTTGGAATACGGTAAGATACCTGACATATTGTGTTGGTTGACACATCTAATTTCTTAAACAGCCTTTGTGGTATGTTATTGAGATTGTACCTGATGTTTATATCTAGTGAATGCTTAAAATATGTTGGTTGGATAAATGAATGTGGTGCATTGTAACTTGATTGATCCAGATTTCCACTAAAAAAAAAACAAAAACAAAACTTGAAACAAAAGCTTACTAGGAGCTACAATCTCAGAAAGGGGGAGGAAAATAAAAAAGGGTAGAGAAAGAAGAAATGATCTCTGGGTGTGCAACCAGGCTAGTTCATGCTTTGTAACCAATGCAGCTGATTCCCAGAATAATATGTCTTCTATTTCCTTCCTGTTCTTGGTTTCTCACTAGCAAAAGCCTTCCTGATGGGGCATTTGCTGCACTTCTCAATTTCTCTGTGCAGACCAGAGACCCACAGGATAGTTTTGGCCAGTATATAGCCAAGACCATCTTTCTTTATAAGTCAGAGCTGGGCATGGGACTCCTGAGTTTGCAGCCACAGCAACATGGATCCAGGAGCATAGAAAGGAAATTCACCCTTGTGAGATCCTCTCCAGTGTGAAAGCGAGGCAAGTGTTTTCCACCAGAGAGAGGGGAGGGGGATGGCATCATTCAGTGGGCGGTGTATAAACTGAGTCCAATATACAAATGCAAACAGCCTTTTACTTGCTCAGGTCTTGTATCCTTTCTCAGACCCAGACACATAGCTTCTTACATCTTCCTTTCCTTGTCAAGGACTCAAGACACTTGGTCCAATTTTCTCTCCTTTTGGTCACTGCTGCCATGTGCTTTATCCCTGAGGAATTTCCTCCTCCTGTCTGGGCCTTGCAGGGTAAAGGTAGACTGCCTCTCTAGATTCCCTCCCCAAACCCACCACTAACCCAGGCTCCTTATTACTGTTCTCAAGGACAAGCCTTCAGGTGAAGAACATCCAGCAAGTGTCTTTACCTTTGTCAGCGCTGACCATCAGTGGCAGCACGGAGTACCATGTAAGAAGCATTCTGAAGACAGGTTCAGTGAAAATGCCTTTGTAAACCACTTGGAGTTTCTGCCATTGGCTTGGAGGGAGACAACTGATAACACATAGAAAAAACATTTTTTAAAATCACTTAGTACGGACTCATTATAATTTGTGTTTTATCACTGATCGCTTAGGGAAAACCAGTTGGAGAAGTTATCAGAAGTTAAAAATATTAGGAAGTTATAACATTTATAAAGTTCTTAATGCTGTGTTCCCCGGTCAATTGTCCTTACTTTCCTTAAGGTAATGAATGGGAATTCCAGTGGGTTTATATTCCTGTATTTTTGGGAGGACTTATGGAAAGCCCTTCTACACCAAAAAGTTGGCTTGGGTTGATTAATGTACCACAACAGTAGCCCCTGAAGCATCCCCAGCAGAGCAGTGGTTGCTTGGTGGAATGGCCTTCTAAGAGCAGGAGCAGCAATATCCCAGTGGACTGCTGGTCACCTCTTCCTTGTGAGATAACCCCACCTCTTTTCAACAAGGACATCATGGTTAATCCCAGTGAAGGAAGAGAACAAAAAATTGGAGGAAGACAGAGATGTGTCTTCTCCTTTTCCAAATTGTTCATAAGGAGTCATTTTCTTTACATGTACTCCTGACATTTCCCAATCTAGCCTTTTTATTTTTTTCTTTTCTAAAGTGGAGTGACTTATCTGGTTGAAAACTGTAGGAAGAATAACCAGACATTCTGGGCTCAGAAATGAGAGAGCCTATTCCCTTTTCTGTCCACAAGAAAGCACATTCAAAATGCGCCCCCTCCCCCAGGGGTCCCCATTCAGGAAATATTTCCCCATCTATACTGGTAAGACTTGCAAGTGAATTTGTCCAATTACAGTATTCCACTTTAGCAAGTTGTCTTGCCTTCTGTTCTCAAAACTGGATCACCACATTGGGCTTGTTCAGTAATAAAGGTGCTTTTTAAACCCCCATCTGCTCTTCATTTCATATATCTCTCCATGTGTTCAGAACATAGGTAACAGAGATAGGTGCTGTTTGTTGGGGGGTGGTTATTTAAGCACCAGTATGTAAAATAAGCTTAAAACACCGTACTCACTTTTTAAGGCTGCCATAACAAACACCACAGATTGAGTGGCTTAAGCAACAGAAATTAATTTATCAGAGGTCTGGAGGCTGAAGGTCCAAGATCAAGATGTTGTCAGGTTTGGTTTCTCCTGGGGCCTCTCTCCTTGATTTATACATGGCTGTCTTCTCCCTGTGTCCTCATACATCCTCTGTGCTCATACATCCCAAATGTGTCTTCTTTTTCATAAGGACACCAGTCCTACTGGATTCATGCCCCATCCTTCTGACCTTGCTTAACCTTACTTTGTTAAAGATCCCATCTCCAGATACAATCACTTACGGAGTCAGGGCTTCAGCATATGAATTTGGGGAGAACACAATTCACTCCATAACAAAGACCTATAAAAAAGCACAGAGTTCAAGAATTTTTTAAAATCTAAAATTAGCTCTTAGCTGTTGACAGAAAGCTCATTTAAATCGTAAGAAAGCAAGCACACCCCTCCTCCTCCTCATTACCTATTACTGCCTAAAGCTTGGAGGGGCCCAAGCCCCCACCATTCTAGGGCTCTTGATATATTAAAAAAGTAAAAGAATGCCCAAACAACAACAACAAAAAGCATGAATAGTTAGTGCTTTTATACTGCCATAGTAACATATAATAATTGAATATAGTAATGTCGTATAAAACAAATTAGGTTTTAAGATAGAAGCAACAGGAATATGGCTTGGCAATAAAAAGAAATAAACCACCAAGAAGATACAATACATGAATTCATATATAACAGCAACTTCTCAAAATATATATGGTAAAGTTTCAAATATCAATAGACCAATATGACTGTTAATTGATCATAGTACATTTTGACTCACTTACCTCAGGAATTAATATTTAAGTGTATACAGATGTTGGTAAGAAGGATAGAAAAATTAGCACAATTAAAACATATTATGGGAGAATCAATATAGCGGAGGAGTGAGTGGAAGTCACACTGACCCCCTTCAGGACCATCCTGGAATTATAACTAAATTGTGGAGAAATTGCCTGGAACAAACAACTGAACAATAGCAAGAGAGAAGCCTTAAAACCTCAGACAAACAGAAGAATCAGCTTTAGCACAACCTAACTGGTAAGGAGTGCAGTAAAGAGTCGAGAAGGCAGACCAGGCACCCATGAGTGGCAGCACCAGAAGGATATTGAAATGGCTGGTTGGATCCCCCTGGGAAGAGTGGGGTCTAAACCATAAGCAGGGATCTCCAGCCTACAGCACCAGAGCCCAAAAATTACACAGATGACAACCAGCTGTGAAAAGCAGCAGGCTTGCTCTCTGCCAGACACAGGAGGCTGGAGATGGAAAGAGCTGTTTAAAGGGCCAACACGTAAATTTTTGTTTGCAGCCACTTACCCTGAGCTCCAGCAAAGACGGGGGCAGAGTGGGCTAGAGATACCTGAGGAGAGACTGGAGGCAGAGGCTTTAGGGAGAGAACTGAGAGTAGCTGGTGGAATCCTGGTGCTGACTCATCCTCCATATGGCAGCAGCCATCTTGCTCAGGCAGACCACTCCCCTGAGCGGCAACAGCGTGAGAGGAAATAATAGCCCCGCCCCCAGGAGGGCCTTGCCCCCGCCCTGTGGTGTCTCTAGCTGGCCTGCTGAGTGCAGAGTGACTAGATTAACAGTTGAAGGAGACAGTCACACACTATAGGTTCCTGGAAGTCTCGAACAGACTGCCTAATGTCAGACGGGGTCAACATCTGACATCATCAGAGGCAGATCATGAAAGGAAAAACAGCAGCCTCCTACCATCAAAGGTCACACCACAAAGTCAGGGAATCAAGGCAGATAAGTTAAAGAAGCAGAAGCAAAAGAGAAGAGTCTCACAAATAATGGGAAGACAAAGAATCACCCCTGAGTCAAAGGGAAAGGAGGAAACCCCAGAAAGAGAACTAAATGAAGTAGAGGCAAGTAAACGATCAGATACTGAGTTCAAAACAACAGTACTAAGGAATCTCAATGAGCTCAATCAGCTCAGAGAAAATTACAAAAACTATAGGGAAACTATGAGAAACTTACTGAAAACTATATCAGCATGAAAAAGGACACAGAAACTATCAACAAGAGACAAGAGGAAATGAAGAATACAACTTCTGAATTGAAGAACACAGTAGAAGGGCTCAAAAGCAGCCTGGATGATACAGAGGATTGAATCAGCGACTTGGAGGAGAACATAGGAAAAAGCTCCCATAAAGAGCAAGAAAATGAAAAAAGACTCGAAAAGAATGACGAGGCATAAGGGAAATGCAGGACAACCTGAAAGGTAATAATATCCATATAATAAGGATACCAGAAGGAGAAGAAGAGGAGGAAGGGATAGAGAACCTGTTTGAAAAAGTGATGATGGAAAACTTCCCTAATTTGAGGAGAGAAAAATTCACACAAGTCCAGGAAGCACAGAGGGTCCCATTCAAGAGGAGCCCAATGAGGCCCACTCCAAGACACATGATCATTAAAATGGCAAATATCAAACAAAGACAGGAATCCTAAAGGCAGCAAGAAAAAAAGAGGTAGTAACATATAAGGGAGCTCCAATATGGCTAGCAGCTGACTTCTCAACAGAAACACTACAAGCCAGAAGGGAATGGCAAGAAATATTCCAAGTCACAAAAAGCAAAGGCCTTCAACCCAGACTGCTGTATCCAGCAAGGCTCTCAATTAAAATGGAAGCTTAAATGAGGGTTTTCCCAGACAAAAGAAGGCTAAAAGGATACTCTTCCACCACACCAGCATTGCAAAATATGCTAAAGGGACTGCTTTAAGAAGATGAAGAAAAACGGTCTATGAATACGCAGTTCCTTTCAGTCACCAATACTTGATATTACCAAGATTTTTAATACTTAATAATCTGTGACAATGACGTGTTATTTTAATTGTTACTTTATTATTTGCTGAAACTAAACCTGTTTTTGTACATTTCTTGCATATTTCTATTATTTTTAAAAAGCTTTAAGTGATTTTTTGATATTTAACCATTTTTTTACTAAATGTAGAATTTTTGCACTAAAATAAAACAAAAAAAAAACTATTAACCCTTTTTTAGATTTGTTGCAAATACTTTCCTATTCTATTACTTGTCCTTTAACTTTTTTTATATGTATATTACTGTAAAGTCTTAAATGTTTAATATGGTCATATTGTCAATATTTTGCTTTATAGCTTCTGGTTTGAATATGTTACTTCAGGGTAAGAAAAATATTATTTTGAATTTTCTCCTAAAACTCCTTACATTTTACATATTGATTTTTACCTCACCTGAATAATTTTTGTATAATGTGTGAAATAGGGCTCTATATTTGTTTTATTTCAACATAGTGGTCCATGTACCTTATTTTTTGAATTAGCCTAATTTTTTCCATTGATTTGAAATATCAATTTAATAATTATTACATTGCTAGACAGATATCTACATTTGTTTCTAGAATGCTTATTTTATTTCATTGATCTACTTGATTATTTCTGTGCTGGCCTCATGTTGTTTTAATTGCTGAGATTTCATAATGGATTTCAATTTCTTTATATTTTGTAGTGGATTTTGACATTTAAAAAATAAATAAAACCAATCTACATTTAGAAAGAAAGAAAGAAAGGTAGAAAGGTAGAAAGGAAGAAAGAAAAGAAAAGAAAGAAAGAAAGGTAGAAAGGTAGAAAGGAAGAAAGAAAGAAAGAGAAGGGAAGGGAATGGAAGGGAAAGAAAGGGAGAGAAAGGGAGAGAAAGGGAGAGAGAGAGAAAGAAGCCCTATCTTTTGCGGTATCATGGATGGAACTGGAGAATATTATGCTAAGTGAAATAACCCAGTCGGTGAAAGACAAATACCATATGATCTCACCTATAAGTGCAATCTAGTCAACAAAATAAACTAACAAAATAAACCACAGGCACGGAATCATAGAACAGACGGAAAGTGACCAGAGTGTATGGGGAAGGAGGACAATGGTTGAAAGAAGAAGAGACTAAACAAAGAACATGTATGAATGATCCATGGACTTGGACAACAGAGTGAGAATTGACTGTGGAAGATTAGGGGGTAGGGGTGGGATGGGTGGAGGAGGGCAAAGGGGGAAAAACTGAGACAACTGTAATAGAATAAACATCGTTTAAAAATAAAAAAATAAAGATCAAGCAAAAAATGTTTTAAAAAAGCATCATAAAAACAAAACAAAACACATATTATGGCCCTGGACGGTGTGGCTCAGTGGATTGAGTGCTGGCCTTCAACAGTTTGATTCCCAGTCAGGGCACGTGCCTGGGTTGCGGGCCAGGTCCCCAGATGGGGGTGCATGAGAAGCAACCACACTTTGATGTTTCTTTCCCTTTCTTTCTCACTCCCATCCCCTCTCTCTAAAAATAAATAAAGTCTTAAAAAAAACACATTATGTAGTGTAAGAATGCTTAACCTAAAATGCATATGAAATGATAAATTCTTAAAAGTTACCACAGTAGTTTTGAAGAAAAAGATTGCAAGGATTGGGCTTGGGTTACATTGGTGGATTCCAAGACTTAGTGTATGAGACAGGCACCTTCCCTTACCAATCAGTGGAAAAGAATGGAATTGTCAACAAACTGTATTGAGACATGCTGGGTAAATGAACATTCAAAAAATGAATATTCACCATCAGTTTGGAAAGAATAAAATTCCATGAAAAAGGCAAAGATTTTATACTGATAATGAAAGTACAAATTGGGATAACCAACTTGGAGAATAATTTATCAACATTTGAAACAACAATGTTGACGCAGAAATCCAATCTACCTAGTCCTCCTATGTTTAGATGTCTGTTTCAGTGTAATTCCCATATATGGTCCAGAAAATTATTGAGAGACCATTATTCATAGGTCTCTCAGGTTTCTGCACAGCTTGTATGCAAAGGCACTAATTATCCTTTGGACTAGTTTATCTTTTCAAAGATGTTTGTAAAGTGAACAGACTTGAAAGAAAGTGATAGTGTCTGCAAAGGGCAGACTCGTTTTCTGTCCATTACGATGAAAGTAAGGTCCCCCTTCGGAACACAGATCAGGCATGTTTGATTATATTGCATTATAAGAAGTTCAGATTCCCTACACTTGGGATTCCTCAACTATGATGCAAATCACTGTGCACAGTTTTCATCTGGGCCCCCTAAAGCTTGTTCTCATGAAAATTTGGAAGCAAAAGGAATTGGTGCAAATATGCTAATTCTCATGCTGTTTTTTGTGCTGTAATATAGTTCTTTGCTTCTGATACATGTTCTGCTAGAATGCATGAAAACTATGGCGGACCAACTTATCTTACAAATAGGGTAAAATCCCAGACTGTTTACAGTTCCTGACATGAATTTGTACAAATTAATTGTAGTACAGTTTATAATCATAAAAAAATAGAACAGAGTTGAATGTGTAACAATGGGCAGATGTATTTTAGAAGTTGTGAAATATAATACAGCAACTGAACTATGTGAAACTGATGTGCTATGTTTACTCATATAGGACTGCTGTTTTTATAAGTCAAAATTATGTGATTGTTAGCAATCTTTTATGGTTCAGTCTGATATATACAGCAACATATATGTCTCAAAAACATAAACTTCAATTTAAACTTTGATTTCTTCATCAAAAAACAACCTATGCAAATATTTAAAATGGAATCATTTCCTTTTTATTTTCACTGATGGAGTAAAGTATTCTACCCCACATGGGTGGAGAGACACTGACTCCATGATAACACTTGTTCCAGAGCTGAGCAGGATTATGAAAACTGGGGAAAGGTTACTGAGACTTTCAACTGTATTTGCCAAATTCTAGTTCAAAACCCAATAAAGATCAGAAGTAATTACAATAAGCTAAACTGTTTTGATTATATATGTGTGTACTTGGGTGGTTGCCAAAAATCTTCCTGCATACCTCTTTATATGGCAGGTGCCCATTGTTCCCCTAATTAAAACGCCATTAAGGTAAAGTGAGTGAATGTACCGGGGCTCAAGATGGGACTACAGCTTGCAAACCATTCTTCTTGATCAGGCTTTCACAGATGCATAGCAGCCTCAGGCCTCTGCTCTTTCATTTTCTGAGAAAGGCCTATCGTGGTTTATAGGACAGTTTTTCCTCTAGAAAACACATTATGAGTCACTGCGAGGAGTATGGGTCTAACCCTAAAATTTTCACCATGTGTCATTAAATGTCATATAGTTCAACTGCAGGAAATTTTTTTTCTCATAATGAGAAATGCAAAGTCTAGGCTGGTTTCAAGTTTTTATATTTTTTATCCTGAAAAAACATTACTGAGTTCATACATTTTAAAAAACATCTTTAAAGTGCAGATGACTATGTCCCCACTAAACTACCTTCCCATCTATTAGATTGATGTTTTTTAATATCTCTAAGTTCTGTGATAGGTACTTTTGGGAAAAGTTGGAGGCACCTAAATAAAATAAAAGCAAAGAATTATAAATGTTTAGAGCTGGAATAAATTTTTGCATTGACAATTTTGTAGATGAAAATATGTAGATGTACATGGGTGGTGATTATAATGACGTCTGACCCCCAAACAGTATTAATTTCAACATACTAAGCTACACTAAGAATTGTAACATTGACTGAGGGCTTCTTGTATGTCAGACGCTGTTCTAAGCCCTTTCCCCGTATTATCTCATTTAACTCTCACACATATCTATGAGTTAAACACGATTACCTTTTCCAATTTATAGGTAAGGAAACTGGGTACCATAGTGATAAGTACATTTCCTACCACCACACATGTAGGAACTGGCGGAACGAGGGCCCTGGCCCAAGTAGCTTAATACTAGAACCCACCTGTACTTTTAATCTCTCTTCTAGGTTAATTGAGGACAATATTGACCTTAGTAAGTCTTTGTCTTACTATCAAATTTCAGCTTTGATAATGAACTTTGCTAGTCTTATAAGCAATCAAGGGAGAAAGCATTTTTTTAAATTTATAAATATAAAATGTGAGGACCAGAATGGAAGAATAACTGTAATCTTGGCCTCATCCATCCTATCACTATTGGCTGGAGAGCATGACTTGCTTGTGGGCCACAGCTGAGAATTAAATCATTTGAAAGGAAGAGAATAAAACTGTAGGTTTCAGTTCCCAATGACTTAAATAAAGCAGCTTTAGAATACAAAAATAATACTTGATAAAGAGTCAGGAAATGTGTCTATCATTGATATAGCTCTCTCATAGGTGAGACCACTAACAGTCATTATTAAACATAACTCGTGACTCTTAATGCTAAAACATGCTTTAAATTTAATTTGCTCCTGGATGAGTAAGAACTTACTATGCTGAGGCAGATTCATGTTGCTACATAGCTAAACGCACCAACACTTCGTAGCTTGAAACAAAAGCCATTTACTTATCTCATGATTCTGAGGGTTTAGTAGGATTGTTCTTTTTGCATGGATTGACCTTGATCACCCTCTGTTGAACTTTATCAAATGTTTGTGGGTCTTCTTGTGATCTAGGATGGCCTTACCTATATGTCTGCTAGTTTGCAGCCTGTCACCTAGAGCAAAAGAGGTGACTGAGCCTATGTCGCTCATCAATCAGCAGGCTACCTTGGTCTTGTTCTCATAGTAGAGATTCCTAATAGCATACAAGAGGAAGCTGCATGCGGGGCTTCTAGAGGATCTAGGGTACTAAAGGAGTGCTCCAAACATACCACATTCAAGTAGCCTCTTCTAAACCTCTTTCTATTGCCTGTTGTGTACAGCCTATGACCTCGACATTCAGTGCCCAACACAATATGGGTTCTACTTTCATATTTTCCATTACTGCCCTCCCTAACTTTCCAATTGAAACCTTATTATGTAACTGAATTGCACCATTTGTATACTTTCTAACAGTTCATTTCCCTTCCCTTTGGGTTTTCTCAACGCTGTTTCCTCTATCCAAATATACTTTCCTCTGATCTCTTCTTGTTGAAACTTTGCCACCTTTCCAAGCCCCAGCAAAAATATAAATCCCATGCATTCTTTTAGCTTATTTTGTAATGCTTGTGTAACTTTCTCTTTGGAGTCTTATGGCATGGTTTGCGCTAATCATATAGCTCTATATGTATACTTCCTGTACAATAGTTGAACTCTAAGCTCTTTTGAATACAAAGATTGTGTTTCCTTTTATTTTGTACCTTCTGAATACCAAGAATAACATGTAAAATACACTGGAAAAGGAAAAATATGTTTGCTGTTTGCTGACTTGAATTGAAAATTCAAATTACCTACATGGATATTGGTGTTTGAAACTAATCTTGTTTATCATGGTTTTTCACTTCTTAGGGTCTTTCACTGTGTTTTTAATAACAACAAAAAAATGACTATGAAGGTCTCATTTTCCATCCCTTTCTCAAAAACAGAGTGTTAAGGCCATTTTGTGACAGAAGGTAGGAGGTGAAGCAAAATTGTTTGCCCAGAGTGACAAAGGTGCTGTTCCATTTCCCCGAAACCACAGGCCTGACTCACTCCTGCTCCAGATCTTTGGGTTCTTGTACCCGCCCCATGCCACCTCCCAGCCATTAACCTGCCTTGGAAACTCTCCTCCATCTCCTGAACTAATAGCAATACTTGGTCTTCACTGATTTCCTATTTGAACACAATGAGGAGCCTCAGTGTTATTTCAAACACTTGGCAGCCAGTGTGTGCACCTCTCCCCCAACACTGTTCTTGGGCCTGAGTTAAAGTTATTGTTCTTACTCTCAGCCATTTACCACCTTTGGGAGTCGATAGAGGGTGAGCCTCAATATACTCAGACTTCCTCAGTAACAGTTTGACATCTCCAACCTTGTGTGTACCTGCACACACACTAAACAAAATCAAATACACATTTTATTTTAAAAAATGCTATAAGTGCAAAAGCTATTAAAAAATAAAATTCATGCCCTCACACACTAAAAATCACAAGTGCTAGTATATTGTCATATTTGCATTAACATTTTACTTATAAAACAGCACATCTAAGACAAATTTGAAATCACCTTTATTTTCCTCTCCAATCTCATGTTTCTTCTTCCTTCCCATGACATAACTGTCAGGAATTAGGTGACTTTTCTTCAAGTCCTTGTCTATAGATGTGTATATGTGTCCATATATATATTATTTCTAAGTATTTGTAAAGGTATCAGATCATACAATCTGTTGTTGTGTTTAATTCATGTAGTTAACTCTTGTTAAAAGTAGATTTAACTGATTTATTTTAGTGCATAATGTTCTAATAATTCTTTTACTAGACTATACCATTCATGTACTTACTACTACGGGTAGATATTTAGGTTGGGCCTAACATTTTTGCTGTTATAAACAATGTCACAGCCCTGGCCCGACAGCTGAATTGGTTACAGCAGTATTCTAATACACCAAGGTTGCAGGTTCAATCCCTGGTCAGGGCACATACAAGAATCAACCAATGAATGCATTACTAAATGGGACAACAAATTGATGTTTCTCTTTCTCCCTTCCTCTATCTCTAAAGTCAAGGAATTTTTTTAAAGTTAAAAAAAAGTTGCAACAAATAAACAAATGCTGTACTATGCATGGTTTTCCCCAGAGTATAAACCTAAAAATAAAATTGTTAGGTTCTTGGTTATTTTCACTTTGCTAGATATCACTGCACTTTCTCTGCTTCTTGCCTCTCTTCCACACTTTGTTTCCACTATCCAAGTAACAATGCTAAAATGCAAGCTGGTCATGCCCTTAAAGTAATCAAAACCCATTAGCGATTTCGCATACTCAGTAGGATATCAATTTCTTAGACTAATGCTCAAGATCCTTTAAGATGTTCCCTGACTACCCATCCAGGATTATCTCACTCACATTTTGTCCCCCAGCAATTATGAATTGTTTCTTATTTTGTGATGGAATAATGGAATGTATTTCTTGCCTGGAATTCCTTTTTTCCCTCCTTGGTCTTAGTTCACCCTTCAAAACTTATCATAGATCCACTTCCTCTGATGATGATAATAATAATAATAGAGAATATTTATTACTTGCCATATACTTGAAATTATCCTTTGCCAAAAGATAATTCTCCTGTAAATACTAATGCCCCACTTATTTAAAGATTATCCCCAACAGGATTAAGTACTACTTCACCTGTTCCTCTATTATTTTTTCTATATTTATTTGTTATTAGATCTATAAGAAGAACAATAGCTGAATTATTCTTTTTAAGTTGCTGGCTTACATGTCCATGCCTCCACTGTTTAAATATTACTTGAAGAAGAAATTACACAGTGATAGTCATATATGTAACTCTAGTATTTAGCGGCTTTTCAAATAAGTGTTAAATAAATTAAGTATCCTTGGTAGTAAAGTATCTTTTCCTTTCCTGGAAGTTATCACACTGGGAAAATTTACAATGGTTTCTGAGCTTTTCAGTTGTCACTAACTCTTGTGGTAAGGGCATTTTGCCAAATACAAGTCACCTTTTGATGTTAAAACCACTCCTTAGTGATCAAGTCATGAAGCCACAAAAGCTTCATATGTTTCATGCCACCAGTTTCACTGACAGATTGCATCCTTCTTTTCCCAGGGTTTGTGCTCCCTCAAACTCATGTTGGCTTGGTTAGGTTCCAATTTTCAGAATTTAGTGTTGACCCTAAGAGAGGAGATGGGGAAGCTCTGCTTGCTTCCCTTATACCTAAATAGTACATGCAATAAAACAGATTTCTGCCTCTGGACTCTACTCTTGTCCCCACACAAAGAAGCATCATCAAATTTTTGTAGGAGAAATGCATTCATCTTGGTAGAGCAGCACTGCACTCCTCGCCATGACTAAGAGGGAGAGGGATGGTATTTCATCAGATGTGAGCAGAATAATTAGAGCAGACAGACCTAGAAAAAGCCCAATGGGTGGGAGTATGATGATGAAATACCAGGACTCTAGACACATTGACCATTCCCAGACTCCTTGGCAGGAAGTCTGTGAACTCAGGAATAGAGAAGAGAGAGGTGTAAACAAGCAGTAGGGATAATCCCTGGGAAAAGAGAATATTACCCTCTTTGACCTGGTCATTTCTGCTTATGCCTGATTTCCTTCTAGGGAAGACATCATAATTTGAGATTAGCAACCAAATGGAAAACATAAGTAGACACCTGTCTGGCAGGAATGTAGATGGGCCTTATGCATTAATTGATGTGTATTATGAAACCTAGGCAGTATCTTTATGAAAGTTGATACTTAAATAATATAGTCTAATGTAAATGTTTTATTATTAAAATTGTCTTGAGGTGGTGAACAATTAATGCCAGCATGTCAATGGCTCAAATACATTTAGAATAGATTAAAAATCTGCTGAGCTCTGTCTTGAAAGTCAGTAATGTTGGTTCTGCACATAAAACAGCTACTGTTTATTGAATATCTACCTGGTTCTTTGATTCAACAACTTGGGCCGGTCTCCACTGGACATTTTTCCTGCTGGTCTCACCTGAGTTCATTCATGTGCTTGATAGCCCAACAGAGTCTGAGTGGTCCAAACTCCTTGCTCACATTTCCTGCAAGTGATGCTGTCTGTTGACTAATTGGTCCAGGGGCGGGGATGATTTGTCTCCAGTCCACGTAGCATCTTTTCTTCCAAACTGCTAGACACAGCTTCTCTACATGATGATGGTAAAAGCATTCCAGAAAAACAAGAATTAAAATGGCAAACCTCTTAAAACTGAGGACTGATGTTTTCAGCTGACACATTCAGCTGGCAAAAGCAAGTTATAGGGCCAGTCCAGATTCCAGAGGATGCACAGCTAACACCACAATTCGATGGAAGAAATAGCAAAGTCACATTGCAATGGGAAGTATCAGGAATGGGCCGTAAAAATTTATTGAGACCATCTTTGCAAACTATGCACCAAACATTGACACTGTTCTCTCTTGCTCTCCCCTTCCTTCTCCCTTGCCCCTTCCCTTTCTCTCTCCCATTCTTTCATTTACATTTTTGGTCTTGTTTAATCGTCCGTTGAGAAACTTGACATTGTATTCTTCAAAATGGTTTATTTCAGACCAGTTAATTCTAAACAAACTAAATCAGTCAATGCAAAACAAGAAATTCTTGTCTCATTTTGCATTACACAAAATGCAGTCTTAACTATATAAATTTTCCACTTTGACAACATATTCAGCTGTTAAATATCCTCTACTTTGACTATTTCTTTGTCCATTATCTCCCAAATCTGTGCAATGCATAAACTTCAGACGGTGATGACGCTTCTCAAATGAAGAGGGTAAATTGTAAATTATCTCCCCCAAATAATCCCTCCAAAATTGTGTGTCTCCAAAGTGAGAGGGTTTGTTTCCATATCCTTGACTTTTTGTAAGAAAAAAATGATACTTCTAGTTAAATGTTGCATTATGGGGTCTGTCATTATTATATTAATAGAACTGATGTGAGAATTAAATCTGGCAATGCTGAGCAAAACCTGCGGCTACCTGCAAGAGACTTTCGATGTAAAGGAAGAGACTGCAACATACATGAGAATAAGTATCACAAGAGAGAATCCTGTCCTGTGAAACAGCCGACTGCTCTATGTCTCACACTGGTCCATGGTAGACTAGCCTATGCTGACTCCAAGGGCTTGATGAGAAGTTCCTAGTCTCAATCTTAATAGCACCAAAATTGTCTTGAGGTGCTATTAAGCAGTCTTTAAATATAAAGATTTTCTCCTGTGCTGAAATAGAGGTGCGTACACACACACACACACACACACACACACACACACACACACACACAAAACTATAAAAGGGAAATGGACAATGCCAATGGAAAATTAAAAGATGAACAAATCACATTTAGTTGTAGGAAGCAAGAAAATTCTACAATGCCCCATTAATACCTGTTCTCTTTTTCCAACCTATTAGTTTCTTCTCTTTTTAATGAGAGTTTTGGTTTATATAATTTTGTGGGTCCCTCTAAACTCTAACTTCTTATGCTTATAGCATAGACACTTAATTGGCATCACAATTTCCAATACTAGTGAGTCAAGATGATTCCCTACAATCATTCAGAAATAACTCACAGTTCCATGAAAAACAGTTGCTGAACTGTAATATATTTGCTTCTTATCTATTCCTTAATGATGGCACCACAACCACCCAAGAGAAGTTTATAAAGAAGGACTTTAACCTTACAGTTTAGTCAGAATGGAAAATGGGGGGAAAAAATCTACAGTCCAAATGAGAAGTTTTGTAGTTTCTTAAAGTATCAGTAAAACAAATGAGAAATCAACTTCATAGAATCTCAGTGCTCTTCTGTTTAATGTAGATGAGTTGTTCAGATCTCTAGAGGACAATGAATCCTCTGACCTGCTCTGTTAAATTATGTGTGTGTGTTGGGGGCGGGGGGCATCCTTCTTGGTCTTCTTTTATAATTTTACCCAAATGCTCTGTTTTTCCTCCCATTTCCCAGATAATTGTTCTTATCCTTAAAGGACTGAAGCTTCTTCTGTGTTTATGCTTATTGTACTTTTTACATTTTAAATAACTTTCAAACACACCCTCCAATTTGATCATCAAACAAAAGCGTGAAAGGTTTTTATAAAAAAGAAAGCTGAGCCCTTAGAATCTAAATGAATCGCCCCAGTTTACATAGCTCATGAATGACAGGCCTCGGGTGAAACCCAGACACCTCACCTTGAAACCAGTCTTTTTCCTCCTACAGAACTGGGGGGATTTTGGATAGTGGTGAAGGCCTGTTGCTGTTCTAGAGACAACGTCGCTCACCAGTTTCATTGCCCTGACATTCAAATAGGATGAAAAAAACAGGTATATTTGGTGCCAGCTAGGCCACTTTGCTGCTTACCTCCCATCTGTTGGACAGCTGGACAAGGGAACAGCTGCCAGTCAAGGCTATTTTGCCTGGCACTATCAGATCTATTGGCATCCAACAGCACATGCCAGCTGGTGCCTGCTCTTGTTGAATAGGCCTTGTTTGGGTAGGCTAAGGCCCCAGTTGTTATTAACGTAGTCACGAGCCTCAGTCCCCTTGCTAACACAAGAGCGCCGGTCAGAGACAGAGAGGAAATCAGACTCATCTTTGAAAAAATTTTACTTCTGGTTATGTGGAACCAGAGCCTGGGTTAGTGTCAAATAGGCTAGTGTATGAACCCCATGTTTACCTCTTTTCAGCTGTGTGCCCTCAGACTAATCACTTCACCTTAGCTGGCTTACTCTATAGGCTCCTTACTCGCCAGTGGAAAGAGCACCTGTGTTGTAGTTGTCTTGTGAAGATGGCATGAGTGTATATGACAGGGCTTTGCATGTATTGGACCCTCAGTGACTATGAACTGATCCAGAAGCCACCGCAATCTGGAGCTTGATTTAATCTCCCAAAAGAAATCTTTGGGTCACTTATTATCAATCTTCAATGACCTGAGGGACTAAGAGAAAGGAGTTTATACATTATTGTGTCTAATTCTGGGGAGGAGATATAAGACAAAAATTCCAGTAGTTGCAGGAACATAGACTTTAGTATAAATTAGAAGCCATTTTCTTAAACCCAGAGCACTTAAGAGATGGGGAAATTGGGAGTGACATTCCACACCAGAGACTCCTGGGAAGAGGTCTGGGGACTCTCTCTTTGGAAGTTAAGGAGCCCTTTCTCATCTGCATTTTTATTCTGCTTGCCTTTTCTTCCTGTCTTTCTGGTTATCCTTTGCTCCAAGTATAATGCATACAGATAAATTCATTAATACATCTCCTATTCTAAAGGAGAAATATACACCTTACAAGTCAGGGCTGCCTTAAAGGTTCAAAAAGTATATTGTGGAAACTAGAATTGGGGAATGAAAATCTGCCACTAGCCAACCCCAGAAAAGTAAGAGTTGCTCCCCTGGGGAAGGGGGATGTGAGTATCACTCACTAGGCTTAACTCTCCTTGAAGCAGGAAAAATACTTCAGCATCTTTACCTTACATGCAATATTTTCGACATGTTATGCATTTGGCCTGTGTTAGGTTGCTAGGGCTGCTGTCACAAAGTTTCATAAGCTGAGTGGCTTAAACAACAGAAATGTATTGTCTCAATAAATTATGGAGGCTTAAAGTCCAAGCTCAAGGTGTTGGTAGGGTCAGTTTCCTTTGAGGGAACCCGGTGAGGGAGCACGTGTCCCATACTTATCTGTTAGCTGCTGGTGGGGTGCTGGCAGTCTTGGGCCCTCCTTACCATGTAGAAGCATCACCCTGACCTCTGCTTTCATCCTCCCATGGTGTTCTGCCAGCATGTGTGTCTCTCTGTTTAAATGGCCCCTTTTTCTAAGGATATTAGTCACATTGGATTAGAGCCCACGCTCATGACCTCAATTTAAGTAATTTTTATGCAGTGACCCTATTTCCAAGGAAGGTCACATTCTAAGGTGCATGGATTAGGACTTCGACATATGAATGTTGAAGAAACACAGCCCCAAACAGGACCTTAAATGTGGTAAATGTTTAATAATATTTTCTGCATAAATGTTACTAAACTCAGTCATCAAACATCAGAATTAGGAATAAATTGATGAAGTGAGCTTTATCTTGGCCTAAATACCATCTGTACTCCAGGCTTTCCTCATATTCTTTCAACAATTCCTATAAGTGATAGAATTTGTTTCATTAATTTATTCCCAAGGTTTTATTACTATGGCAGGTGGGGGAAAGTTAAAGAGAACCCTAGAATAATAAATTATTGTTTAAAGAATCTGAACCCCTTTGCTGACTACCGTTTAACTATCAAAATCAAAATCTTTAGAAGGTAAATAGGTAATATTTGCTAAGCATTTATTATGTGTCGGATTCTATATTAAGTGGTTTACATGATCAGATGGGAAAGGACTCACAACCGTAGGAGTGTTACCATGTATACTCATTGCAGAAAGGAAGAACTGAGTTCTGAAGAGCTCAAGCAACTTGTCCAAGATCATCCTGCACACAGGGCACAGTGTGATTCATAAGCAGTCCATCTGACTGAAAAGCTTCATCTCACAAGACCAGCCCTGCACTGTCTTTTCTCAGCTCTTACTTTTCTTCACAATAAAATGGAAATGGAATAATCTGCTTAGGGACTCAGAGTGAGGGTGGAGAGTGGTGAGGATATGTTTGTTATTCATCTATGTATGAAACCAATACATTTTAAAGAGAGAGGGAGGGGAAAGAAGAGAGAATTGGTAGAAGGAAGGGAAAATTGTTCCCAGGTTATGTTTCAGGTAGGTAGGTGGGTGGCTGTTTATTACCTGCCTTCTTCGAATCACTTTGGCTATTGCCACCATTGAATAATAGATAAGAATAGAACGATTCAGAAAACTCTATTTCCTAGAAAGGCACCTGGCCCTCCCTTCTGCGGGGGAGAGAGGAAGAGTACCAGATGTGCTGAGGTTTGCCCAATTTAGCATTCTTTTATGAGTGCTCACCACAGTCCCTACAAAGGAAATCATTTTGGGTGAATTAATTAAATAAAGGCGGTGTTGAAGTTGTGCTGTTGGCTCTCGAGATAAATGCTGTGACAGTCAGCAGAAGTGCTGAGCACCTGGGTGGTTACCTCACAAACACAGTAGCCCATTCCGTTTCCAGACATCAGAAAACAGGTCTGAGTCTGACTCAGCCTACTCCTCAGAGAGGGTTCGAGAAGCAGGCATGCTTCTCCTGAGAGCACACCACGAAGAAATGTGCTGCTTTTCCAATGGGGACATGTTAAAATTAATCCCTAAATTCTCTTGCCATCTCTTTTTCCAGTCTTGATGTGGAGGTTGCCCTCTTTGTAACCTTATTTTTCTTTTTAGAAAATGGCATGTGGGGGATCCCAAAATGCCAGCCGCAAGTTTTCCCCTTGTCCATTTCCCTCTTCCGTTCATTTGCCTGACATGCTCCGAATACTTGCTCCTGGAGAATTTCACGTGTTAATGGATGTGAAATATATTTACTCTTTACAACAAAACTATCAGTGAGACACTGTTTATCCCCACATGAATGAGCAGCACAGAAGCTAAGTAATTGGGGGGAAATGCAAAGTCTTCTGTTAAATGCTTAAAACATTGAAGCAGAAGTTCTATGGCTAATTCATTTATTCATTCAACAAATAGCTTTAGATGGCGCTAGGGATGAAGATAGAAATCTTCCATGGGATAGGTTTGGTAGCTTGAATTAGTAATACACCGTGAAGATGTAAACAGATAGCTCCCCCCTACTTTCATAGCTCTTACAGTCAATCAGAGAAACAAAATAAAACGTATTATCATACACATCCCCATATATTTACAATGGCAATAAATATATTGTGATATGAGAGCACATAAATGAGAGACCCAATCTTGCCTGAGTGTTGGGATAAGTCTCAGTAAGGAATGTATTCAGGCCAAGGCTTGACAGCTGTGTAAGAGTCACCTGGAAAGGAGGCATGACAGGTGACATAATCAGATGGGGAGGAATCTCACATACTGTGGGTGCATGAGGATCCAAATGACTGAGAGGAAATGAATGAGGACAAAACTGACATGAGATGAGGCTATGGATTTAGAGAGGAACCAACAAGCATATGTAACTACTTCCAAGTCATATTAAAGCTGGTCTCTATCCTAGGAATAACAGGAAGACTTTGAAGGGTTTTAATGAGGAGGGTTACAGGTTCAGAAAGGCATTTAAAAAGTCACTCTTATTGGAAGATTAGGAAGAAGAACAAGAGCAAGGTAAAGACCTGTTAGGAAATTCTGGAAATCTTCCATGGGAAAGATTTGGTAGCTTGAATTAGTAATACACCATGAAGATGTAAACAAGTGCTTGTATTCAACAATTATTTAGAAGGTATCACCCCTAGATTTCATTATTAGGTAATTATCTGTGGTAAGGGAGATGCCCAAGATAACTGAGGTAACAGCCATAAGTTGGAGATGCCCCTTACTGAGATAGAAAGCACTAGAAACAGGTACATTTTCTGGGAAGAAATATGAGGTTAATTTGAGATATATGGAGTTGCTTTACGTAGGAAACATCCAGGCAGAAATGTTAATCAGAGATTTGTTAATGAGGTAGAAACCTAGAGCCTGGAAAAAAAAATATTTACCTTGGAACTATGAATCTGAAAGTCTGATGTGCTAACTAAGCCATGGACAATAAAAATATGACACAGGGAGAAGACCTAGACTGGGACAACAGTTGGAAATGGGGAACCCTACATTTTTTATGTCTTTTTGGCTCAGGAAGAATAAATGGAAAGGCTTTGAGAAGAAGTGACCAAAGATGCAGATAAAAATAGGAGGATGCTGCAATGGGCAGATTGAAGGAGGGCTGTCTTCAGAGCCTAGTGCTCAACATTGCTCAAAGTCAAGTAAGGGTGCTGAGTGCAAAGACTGCATGGGACTGGAGATTTGGCAAACATTAAGGTATTTTGGCCAGCAACTGCCAGGATGTGATGGAAGCAAAAGCCAGAATGAAATGGGAGGTGATAGAATGGAGGAACATACATACATTGGAAGCTCTTTAAGTGTGGTGAGAAAGAAAAAAGCTGGAACAGTGCCTCGACGGAGGATATTGTTTTCCACCATCAGCTGAACCAAATAAACTCCAAGGACACTTTCAACCTCCAAACTCCATGAAAGCATCATAAGTGGCTATGTCCCCAGTAGTTAAGGCAAACATTTATTGTCATTTTTCTTAATGTAGGCCATCTCAACTTGTGATACAATGCCTATCACATTGTAAATGGTAATAAATATTAGTTGAAATGTTAAAGTTGTTATTGGTGGAGAACCTGAGAAGACTAATGAAATACCCACAGGAAATAAAAACTGTTTGACTAGATGTCTAATAAGAATTAAGGCCAAGATCTTTTAAAACCAAAAATGTGATATCCTTGTGAGCAGAATGACTAAGTGAGCAAAAGGCTACAGAGCTCCTGGTAAGGGAACATACACTTATTAACCAATGTAACCACCAATGCAGATATATACACACCAGAAATGATTAATTTAGAAACTATAATGGTGTAGCAGTCAGAAGCCATTGTGTTTTTTTTTTTAACAATTGGTATTGAAATGATCTTTCTCACACTCATATGCTATGAAATTAGTATCAGTTTTTAAATGATTGAAAGTCAGACAGAGTAAAGATGAAAGTGCCTTCCTTCTTGAGTTTCTCAAAATATGTTGGTTTGATCACTTACCAACAACTCCTCGTTACTGCTTTTAAGATCTGATGTTAGAAAAGCTTAAGAACTGTACTTAAGCTGCTTAACATTTGGGGATATACAAAGCCATTCAGCCTAGCGTGCTTGACACCAGCCTTGAGACTAGATTACCTAGACTCTACACAGGTATTAACAATAATAGCTAATGTGCAGTTTGGTCCTGCTGAGCTCCTAAACTTGCTTTGCTCCTTGTCTAGTATCTAATTTCAATAATAATAATAGTAATGAACATTTATTTAGCACCTAATACATGCCAAATACTAGACATGTATTATATCATCAAATCTTCAAAATATTCTCTCCTTTACAGAAGAAAAAATTGAGGACAGGACAAATAACTTTTACTTTTAGCCTATGTGTGTCCTCAAATCTGAAATGAGTGTCTTGGAGGCAGCATATAGTTGAGACTTCATTTTTAATCCCTTTAGCCACACCATGCCTTTTGACTAGAGAATTTAGTCCATTTACGTTTAATATAGTTATTGACAGGTAAGGACTTTCTAATACCATCTTACTGTTTTTATGGATGTTTTGTAGTTCCCTTGTTCTTGTTTTCCTCTTTTGCTGTCTTTGTGAAGCTGATTTTTCATAGTGGTATGCTTTCAGTCCCTTCTTTTTATCTTTTGTGTATCTAAAGTACTTTTTTTTTTGATTATCATAAAGCTTACATAAAATATTTTCTAGGTATAATGGTCTATTTTAAGCTAAGAAAAACTTAAGTTTGATTGCATACAAGAACTCTTATCTTTTTACTCCCAGCCCTCCATAAAATTTGTGTCACAATTTTCCTCTTTTTATATTGTGTATTCATTAGCTAACTATTTAGGCCAGGTTTTTTTAATACCTTTTTCCTGTAACTGATCAACACAAAATTATATTAAAATATTAAAATATGCTGAATTTGACTTTATACTTACCTTTACCAGTATGTTTTATGGATTTTATATTTTCATTTTATTAATTAATATTATTTCAAATTGAAAAAACTTATTTCAGCATTTTTTGTTAGGCAGGATGAGGTGAAGAACTTCTTTACCTTTTGTTTGTTTGGGGAGTCTGTTACCCTTTCATTGCTGAAAGACAACATCACCAAGTAATGTATTCTTGGTTGGCATTATTTTTAATTTAGTTCTTTGAATATATCATCCCACTCTTTCCTGGCCTGCAATGCTTCTGCTGAGAAGATAACACTTGCGGGTTTCCCCTATATATGAGGATTTTTATCTCTTGTTGTTTTTGAAGTTTGTTCTTTGTCTAATTGTAGACTTTTATTATAATGCGTCTTAAAGATCATTTTGAGTTGAAATTTTGTGGTAACACCCTAGCTTCATAAACTTGGATGTCTAAAATCTCTCCACATATTTGGGAGGTTCTTGGCCATTATTTTAAAATAAGCTTTCTGCCCCATTTTCCCATGGGGGCTACATTGGCACCAGGATGAGGCTGTAATCTGGGCTTCAGAGGCCAGCCTAAAGTTTGGGTATGTGAGGGCAGTCTGCTGTTGGGGCAGGCTCACAGCCTGGGGCCATGACAGGTCAAAAGCCTTGGTTCTCAGTAACTGGTCTATCACTGAACCCCCTAGGATCCTGGTTTATGAATGATTGTCTGGTTCATGGGTGTTGACTGGGAGCTGGAGCCAGCTGGGGCCTTGTGAACTGACTAATACTGGAGCATGCTGCAGTCCTGGGTTCATGGGGGACTACTGGGAGCCACCTACATCTGTGGGAGTAGAGCCAGAGTTGAGGTTCAGTGAGGTCTGGCATTAACTTTACTCCCCTTTTCCCACACAGAGGGTGTCTCTACGCTGAGCTGTTCAGGCTTGGGGAAGAGGTGAGGGGGTAATGTGAGTATCTTTTCTTCCCTCCTCAATGTGTCTTTTCTTATTTCTGTACTACATTTAGTTGTAATAATCCCTCATCTGGAATTTTTGGCTCTTGTGAAGGTATTTTTTTCTGTGCAGGTAGTTTTTTAATTTACATGTCTTGGAGAAGACAAGCACTAGAAATTTATATACAGCCATTTTGATGATGTCACTCTCTTAGATATTTCTGTTCCTACTTTAAAGAAGACAAAACTGGGCCCTCAAATGGATGAATATTTTACATGAGGTCAGACAAGTCATTAGAGCAGGTCAGGGTAAGGAATCAGATTTGTCTCTCTCAAAGGCCCATGTATTTTCCCTCTCAAAAGACCGTCTCTCCAGAAAGAAAAACACAGTGAAAATAAAAACCATTACTTCTCTTAACAAATAATTAATTATAACCACATTTTTTTCCCTATGGGGTAAAATAATACATTATCGATAGGAGGATATATTTTTATACTGCTCCGATCCTTACAGACACATCCAGATTATTAAATTCTATGAAAGGAACAATTGTAGTGTCAAAGCTTCCACCAATTCTTTGGCTGTCAAAAGTTGAAAACACCAGATAGATGGCCTTTTGTTTAGAAGAAAATCGTAATAACTTTTTTTATACCTTTAAAGATTGGCAGAGCCGAGAGTTTAGGTGAAAAATAAATTATTCTGTGTATTAAATGGAAAACTAAGAATCAGAGGTAGAGAATAGTCCAGGAAATGGGAGAGAGGAAGAGTACATGAAGAGAGCAAGGGCCCGGCTAATACAGCAGCCAGGAAATTCATTAAGACTCCAGCCAGTGGGAAGTCTCATGAGGGGCTATAGAAGCCTGGGAAGTTGAGAACTTACTAGTAATTTTCCATGGTCTTCTGCATAGTGTCACCAAAAAGAACTCTGCTATCTAAATCTTGAATCAAAACAAGGAAACTAGATTCTGCATTCAGATTGACTCAAGCTAGGAAGAGAAGAGCCATGTGTCACAAGACACTAGTCTGATCAAGTGTCTGGGAAAGAAACTTAGAACAAGAGAAAAAATCGGGGAAATTTGTGACCCTTCCCAACAGAAATCCAAGCCAAGTTAAAAGGAGGATGTATTATTGCTGGGTTTTTTAGTGTATTTTTTTTGACAACTTGAGCATGTTTATTTCAATATGAATGGAAAATGGTGATAGATCACCATCACCTGTAGGAGTAGGGAGGCATTCAGGTATTTGGTACTTGGATCATAAAGACAATACTGAAACCATCTAAACTCTCTATCATAAAGGAAAAAAGCTTTTTCACAAAGCCCTTCCCAGCATGTTTTTTAACTCTTTCTCCACCACACACCCTAGATTCCATCAACATCAAGCGACCAAGCGACTTGCCTTATGCAAACAAACTGTCCACACCGACATCTTTTTCTGTTTGCAAGGATTCTATTTATATGTCAATGTCATTTCATTATAAAGATTCTTTTGACCCTCCTGGTTCCTTCCTCCTTAACAGCATCTTACATCCATTTCTACTATACTCTTGCTGTTACCAAACATGGGCCCGTTGGGGGTGGGAGGGCCAGATACTATTACTGGAACAATGCCCTCTCTCCCTTTTTCCCCAGCAGTCTCTCTGTTCTAGGTTCATTTGCCCACCACTCTTGAAATTATGGCTCTCAGTGCAGAGTTTGTGAAAAGGAAAGGAATTACTTATTCAAAAGTTATACAGATTTTGATTAATGGCTAAATGTCACCCTTAAATCTCAAAATCCCTTTAAAACACCCACCAACACACACAGTCCTACCTTCCCCCCAGTCAAAGGTACTGTCCTTCAGAAGAAAAAGGACAGAAGTCCAAAGGTCCGCTAGGCAGGCCTCTCACTGTTCCCAGCATCATCGGCTGTGTTGCCGCGATCTCCAGTTCTTGTTTCAGAACCACGTGGCACCTTCTCATGGCCCACTATCAAGAGCCCTTTCTCACCTTCCCTTCCCACATGGTCTTCGTATTGTTTGCAGTGTGGAGCAGACCATCTCTGAGCTCTCACCTGAATGGCTGCTATATCTTGCTTTCCTGCTTCCTAAGCTGTGTGGTCAAAGGAGCTCCCAAAACCCTGTGGTCAAAAGCCTCTAGCGTGTCTGTCATGCCTGGGTCCCAACCTGGCAGGAATCCTCCCCAGGAAACCCCTGCCCCACCCCAGCAATCCCATCTCACAATCCTTTAACTCCTTTGACTTCTTCAACTCCTTCGCAGGTGCTGCAACCTGGGGAGCTGCCTTCCCAGTTACACCCTGGGTTAAAGTAATGCAAACCTTCCTGGTTAGCCTTGTTGAGATGCAAAATAACCATCTTTGCATATGAGGTATGAAACTATCCTGCTGTTATTGACATGCAAAGTAACTCTCAAAGGCCCTGCTCCCTCTTTCCCATCCCCCATGGCAGCCCGCCTTGGCAGGGGAGAATATCCTATATTTTTCTTGGACACCCATTTCTGGACCCCATTACAAATCCCCTTTGAGGGGGGCTAGCTATACCCTTTTACATTGCCACTCTGGAATGTCACTGCTTATGACATGACTGCCTCTCCATCCTATTGTAAACTTCTTGGATGACGGCAAAAGACATTCCTCAAGTCTTTACTTCAGATACGAGCATAGTGCTGAAACAGATGTTCAATAAATCTTGACTAGATACATGGTTACAAGCTGAATGGGGTGTTCTTAGGTAACTGTTTAAAACTTTATGGGGAAAGTTCAAATAAGGCGCTTGAATTTTCTCTGGGTTCTTACCCCATGTCAATCACCATCTGTGATAGAGAAACAATAATTATGTCTTCTCTGTGAGGATTGTCATGATAAAAGTCACAATTTCAGCCAATGGAATTCAAGGAAACCAGACTCAACTCCTTTGACCTCTTGGTTTTGCAGTTCACGTTTTTGTTCTCCCCTGAAGTGTTGGTTTCTAATTTGATTAATTTTTTTTTTATTTTAAAATAATTTCAAACTTAGAGAAAGTTTGTGAGAATTAAAAAACCTACATACCCTTCACCCAGACTCAACGGTTGCTAAAAGTTGTCATATTTGTCTTATTATTCTCTCTTTTTCTCATATATATATTTCCCTTAAATGAGTGATAGTAAGCTGCAGATACTTTGCCCCTGTATTGGTAAATACTTCAGTATATAGTTCCTCAGAGCAAGGACATTCAACTCCATAACCATGGTATAATTGTGAAAATCATGAAATTGTACATTGGGACAATATTATAAATTGGCCTATATATCACAATCAAATTTCACTAATATATCGTTGACAACAATTTTTCCTGGTTCACTATCTAATTCAGAGCCACGGGTTGCACCTCGATGCTGTGTCTCTTGGCCGTATTGGGAAAGCTGCTCAGCCTCACTGTGTTGCGCAACACTGACACCCTTGAAGAATCCTAGCCACTGATTATGCAGACAGCTTTTTGGGCTTGTGGCTTACTTTCTAATGCTTATATTTACCTTAAATATTTTGGGCAGAATGTCAGTGCATCTCATTAGGAGTCACAGGGTGTCAGTTCATCCCACTTTTGGTGATGTATTCTTTACAAACTATTACTTTGTATTTGCAAATGGAAAGACAGTAACTTTACCATAGAAAAACCTGGTAAACACACCTTAATCAAATGACCAAAGCTGGCATTACTAGAGACTGACTTTTTAAAAAAGCTACTTCAATAAGAGATTCGGCTATTTTAAGAACTGATTTGCCACCCATGCAAATTGAACATTCTAATTTTTTTTAATGCATGAAAAATGTAACAGCGGTGTTTGCAATAATATTTACTTACAACTCAGTGCATAAGATTTGGAATAATTTTGATAATATTCAAGGAAATCCAAATCTTTAACAACAAGTTACTTCTAACACAACCACATATCTTTTTAAAAATTTTCCCCTGACCTCCTGTGCAAAAGAGGAAACAACAGCAACTTGCGCAAGGTCACAAAGCTCAAGTAAAGTGAGTGCTCTTTTGTTTCTTTGCAAGCCATATTCTTCACTGTATAGTAAAAATATGGGTACTCAGCATTTGAAAAGCACTCTGTAGGAGCTAATGTGGAAGGCCAGGTGCTAATCTTATTTTCATACTATTAGATAGTACTCTGTAACTCCCTCATTAAAATAATAATTCAGAGAAAGGATGTGGAAGAAAACTATGGATGTGAGAAGGGAGTGAAGGCAGGTGGGGGAAGCAAAAAGGATTCCATTTCCTCCACCAGAGATCAATCATGCCTGTAGCCTCTAAAAACCAACCCATGCTGATCTGGAGGTAGGTGGTCTGGGTGACTGGTCCTCCGCTGGCAACCTCAAGCACCTTCTTAGAGGAAGCAGGGGACTGTGTTTTCCTGTAGATAGGAACTTAAAAGCAGCAACTATATATAGGACTCTAGCTTAGAAAACCCCAAAACCCTCCAAAGAACCCCAAACTCTCCATTTCAATCATCTTCCAGTTCTAGGTAAACCTCATTTATTGGCAGGAATCTCATGAAGCAGATACTTGGAAGAGATATCATGCAATGGATGTCATGTTGCCCATGCAATTTGCAAGAAAAGATGTGGAGCAGGACCAGGCTAAGGGAAGGAGGTGCAAAGCTGCCTACCTTTTCCCTTGAGCTAGACAGAAGGGAGCCTGCTTCTTCCTCTTCTAGTCTATAGTGCAAGCTCAGCTGGACCTGTAAAGTCAGTAAGAAGGGAAAGATGCTTTGCAATTTTCAACATTTGCAGCCACTGAGAGAGACTAATGAACTAATTAATTTTTTTTTTTTTTGGAAATAACCAGAATTTTTTTGAATTCTACAGAGGGTGAATGGGTCTAGAAGATTCCTCCAGAGGGGAACAGCAAACACTGGAGAGATAGTGGAGTCCTTAAACAGTAGGTTGCAATCACTAGCAGGAATCTTCCCAAAGTGCCCCCTTTCTTCTCCCTCTTTGCCCTTTTGGGGGAATGGGTGGGCTGAGGTCACTTTCTTTTTATTAGCAGCTGTCACATGCTCTGTCTGGGAGCAGCTAGATAAATTCCCCTTGCCTGGGTCACTTAGTCACAGCTCTCTTCTCAAGGGATGCATTACTTTATCCTTGCTGACCCCAGCAGTTTAACCTGTTTTGCTCTTTGTTTTATAGCTGCTACCCCCAATTTCTCCATTCAGGCATCCATTTGTCAGAGTAGAGTCCATCCTCTCCAGCTGCCCTTTGCTTACTTCCCTTGAAGGTGGGCACAAAAATCGAGAGTATAAGACTGAGGAGCAACATGGGGCAGGCTCTGAAGTCAGACACACTTGCCTATGAACAGGGTCTCTCCTGTTATAAAATTGTGTGATCTGCCCTGGCTGGTGTGGCTCAGTGGATTGAGCATCAGCCTCGGAGCCAAAGGGTCACTGGTTCAATTCCCAGTCAGGGCACATGCCCGGGTTGCCAGCGAGGTCCCCAGTAGGGGGCGTGTGAGAGGCAACTACACATTGATGTTTCTCTCCCTCTCTCCTCCCCTTCCTCTGTGTCTAAAAATAAATAAATAAACACATCTTTAAAAAAGAAAATAAAAAAAATTGTGTGATCGCAGCCAAGCCTGTGTGTCAGTTTCCTCATCTGTAAAACTGGCACAACAACAGAATTAATGTCTCACATAATGCATGCAAAGTTCTTGACACATAATAAGGGCTCATTAAATCTTAGCTATTAGTATAGGTACCATTATCATTGTCATTGCTCTTATTGCCATCATCATCTTCATCGTCACTGCCTTCTTTAATCATGATGAAGAATTAGACAAGAAATAAAAATCATGGGTATAGAAACTTCTACAAATTTCAGAATCTTTCTGAATTGTCACTGTGATTTTTCTTTAGGAATATGCCCATATCCTTCTACGAAAGTGGCATTTTCCCTTACTAGAAGCGCCTGTTTGTGAAGAGAGGATGTGAATTTACATGGAGGAAGTGGTAAGGAGAAAGAACAGGTCTATGTTTGTGTTCACACCCAGCATGGGCACAGCTGGGTCCTGGTGAGGACCTGAAGGCAGGAGAGCAGGGGAGAGGCCACCCAGAGTCTCTTGGTTCCTGGTGGCCCTGGGCAGATGTAGAATGCTCAGCACCTGGGCTTCCTGCCACCTGCCTCAGCAGCTACTACACTGTGTTCATGGTCTGCTCCTGGGCCGGGGCCCATGAGCTGCCTCCCTGACTGGTCTACAGGCCCTTCTAGAACAGGAAGCGTGTTTTATTCAGCCCCGTGTTCAGCCAAATCTCAGTGCTGGCCTTCAGTAGGAAGCTCTTCCTCATCACCTGTCTCAGTCTCACTTTCTGTTCCTCTTCTTCAGTTCAGATTCACCTTAGGACAGAATTGTAGATGTAAATCATCCTACCCACCCCGCCCCCGCCCCCGCCCCCACCCCCCCCAAACATACCCACTCCAATGAGGAAATGGGCTCTCAGAGCGAATGAAGAGCCCAAGTCTGGGATCTCATAGCAGGTGAGCACATGACAACAAGAGGACCTGGCTGTCAAGCCTCTGGTCTGCATTCCCATACAGACTCTGTATTTAAGAGCTTGGAGACTCCACTGGGTGCTGATGAATGGGGAAACCCCAGACAAGTGACTCACAGCAGGGAACTGCCCTATTTCCTCAGGAAGGATTACCTGCGCTCTTTCCCTTGTGCCCTTCTTGACTGAAAACTGCCCCTGAAAATCAGTGACCACATCTTCCTCCTTGTCACTGACAGCTCACTAGGGTCTTCCCCTTCTGCCTCCCCCACCTCCACTTTCTTGCAAAACAGAGTTATTCTGGGCATCAGCTGAATTATTTTGTACTAAGTGAAGGTGGATGCTAAAATGATCATGACTGTATGCATTTTCAGAGGGTTTTTAAAGGCCAATGTCTCTAAACAAAGGAGTAATTGCAAGTCCTGAGGCCAGGAGGGCAGACATGAATAGATGACATTCCAGAATATGTAGGGGTGGGGGCTGGGCAGAAGGTCATGCTACTGGGCATGATGCAAACTGATGAAGCCTGTGACCTTGAATGTGCTGATGGGTCATAACTATGAAGTAAAACACTGTCTGAACCAGAGACTCCAGAATACTCCCCAGTAGTGCCCAACGTCTCAATCTCTTTACCTGCTCTTTCCACAGCAGTAGAAATAACAGTCATCAAAGTAATTGTCATGCAAGCTCTCATTTGTCTATTGACTGTTTGCCAGGTGCAGGTGATCCATGAACCTCAGCCACTCTTCAAGGTGAGCATTACTATGAAGAAGGCCACACTCAGAGAAGATGAATGACATTATTTGGTTCAGAAGTGGCTTTGAATCCAAGGCTGCCTTACTCCGAAGCCTGCGCCTGTATTTCCCTGCACAGTGGCTGTGATCCCATGGATCTGTCTGGCAATGATACAGGAGGGTATGATTTTAGGGGTGGAAACACAAGGATAGAGAAGAATGCCTGGAAAGGAGTCACCCATGGGCAGCCTTTGCAAGGTGTTCCCTTTCTTTTTGTGAGTTTTCTTTGGGTCAAAGAGGCTGTAAGTAAGCAGAGCCCATGGCTGCCGAGGGAAGCGACTTGATCCTTTGTTTTACACCTGCCCTGGCTCACAAATCTATGCCGCCCTTAGCAACTGGAGGCATTTGAGAATGTAAAGCCCACATTAGAACTCAGATGGAGTAAAGTGCATTCTGGGATGTAATGGGGAGCATGTCATTTATTGACATATCAGGTCCAGAGAAATGCTAAGAAAACCAAGACAGAAATTCACTGTGTTGTCCTGTTCTCACTTGGAGGAGCTTACAGTCAACAAGGCCCCTCTCAACACTGCCATTCTCTCATTCTCATTCTTAGCATCCTTGCAGTCTTGCTCTGGAGATCACCTGGAAGGGCTTACCACTCCCACTTTCCTTCTCTGAAGTATTTTGGGTGATCGTAATGAAGTAGGACCACATCATTGAGTGTACTGAGCAAATCTTCTCCCAGGCCAGCTTGGTTCTTTTAAAGCTATGGACCAAGTCCAAGCACACTTCTCTCTCTCTCTCTGTTGGGATGCTCCCCCACCCATGGCAGGGTGAATTACTCTTTCTGCAAAGCCCAGTCCCTCCCATCTCCCAGACACATCCAGGTTTAACGTAGAACTGCCTGACTGAACTTTCCTTCTATCTGAACCATGATATTTAACACTGGACTGACTTAGTCCCTCCTCGTGAGCTGCCTGAAGACAGGGAATTGTCTTACCTCTCTCTCTCTCAGCACCTTACTTGGCACATAGAAGGCAATTAATAAATGTTGTGAAATAAATAATTTGGTCCTCTATCAAGCCAACAAAATTATTGAACACCTCACAAGCCATCAATGAATCAGTTCCAAGTGACATGACAATTAAATGATATATAACTCAGCTCTTCTTTGTGGCATATGATGTCCTTTCCAGGAAGAAGGAATACAAAGTAGTGAAATAGCTCTGTGTCCAAGGCCAGTATTCTAAGGGCAAAAAGTGAGAAGGCAGGAGCAGTTGAGGGTATGGGAACAGACAGGAGCATGCTGTGTTGTGAGCGTTTATGCACATTGGGAGTTTAGATTGTATTCCATGGAAGAGGAGGAGCCAATGGAGGTTTGAAACGAGGGAATGGTCATGATTCTTCTGCTTGTTCTTTACTGCAAAGGATCAAGTAAGTCTCAGGGTATGTCAGTCTCTGTGTCAGTTCCCAAACATCTAGACAGAATAGGGTCTAGAAAGTGCAAGAGAACAATGAACCTACACCACTCCAACAAATGACAAAGATATTTCTATTTTTCCACAAATGAAACTTCTGAACCCATGATAACTTTTGTGATTACCATTACCATATATTGAATATTTACTCTGCACTAATGAACATTCTGAGTACTTTACATATACTGGCTCAGTTAATATTCCCCCTGACCTTCTGAAGCTACTCACAGATATGGTTCAATCTTATGTCACAAATCCTGCATCTGGTATGTTTAGAAGCATGTTTCCATCCTGTTCTGGATGTCATCTTATACACCCTGTTCTTTTTGCTTCTCAACTCAGGAATATCTTCTGACAATCTACCTTGTTCTTTTAAAGGTCAATTGCAGAGTAGTAGACATTCCTGGAGAATGTATTCTTTGTTGTACTTGGTGTGAGATTGGTGTCCAAGTGATGACTAGTCTATAAATAATACACTCCATGAAAAAAAAACGCAATTAAGACTGAGCCAACTGCTAACTGAGAAGATATGTGCAAAGTCTATTTATCCCGAAATTGGAGCTGCTAAGGACATTTCTAGCCCCTCCGTGCAGCTAGTGAGCACTGTTTGAGTGCACTGAAGACAAACTCCCTATTTTAGGCCCCTGTGACAAGGAGAAAACTATTCTAAGAGAAAAATGACCACACACTGACTCACAGAACTAATTTTCATATCTGCAAAGGGGCATGAAACCATTGTTACTTTTTGATATTTCAGTATAATGGTCCTAATCTAGGCATCTATTCTCTACAGAATTTTTAAAAGCAATTCCTCTTAAAAACCAACTACGGGATAAATTTGTCTATTCTGTTCATTTATTTGGGGAAGTGAGTGCTTCTTGTACAACATGTTTGAAATCCTCCTTTCACTTGAGGGATACTGCTAGCTAGTTGAGCCATAGAAAATATTTTGGAATTACAGGCCCATCACATGCTAGTCCTGCACAAGTTACTCAAACTCTAAACTGGGAAGGACTCAGTGATTATTTGACTTGTGATAATGCAGTTAACATATTGATAAAACAAAGTATCTAACAGATATTAGATATTAGTAAGCTCCTTCCCTCTTTGCAGAGGTCCCTGTCAATTTTTTGCTCAGATTACAGTAAAATCTCTCTTCCTATTATCTTTTTTTTCTCTAAAAGTCAATTTTCAAATTCTGTCATCAAAGATTATTTCAAATATTTGATCAAGTCCCACAGGCCAGTAAGAATGGTATTGACAATCTGGGTCAAATTAAGAGGAACGTGGTCAAAATTAATAACACACTCAGAACCGTACAACAGCAGGAATACTTATTTAAAAAAACTGGATTGTTTATCCTAGAGACAAGGATATTTGTGTCATCATTTCCAAATATAAAAAGGATTGTTATGTGAAAAAGGAATATACTTTTTAACAAAGTTGTAGGTGGTAGAATTCAGACCCACTAGGGGAAAAATCAGGGCAATACATTTTGGAACAACTGGAGAAAGAAACTTATAAAAAGCCACAGAAAAAAAATTGGTTGATTTGGGAGGTAGTGAGGACTGGTAGAGGTGTTCACCCGTAGACGGGTGTTGGCCACATGGTGGAGATGTTGTAGAAGGTATTCAGGTATCACCGGAGGGGGTTGGTTGGCTTTCATAACCTTGACAGTCTTTGAACTCTGAAATTTTGTAAGCCTACAAATTCACACTTGTTTGTCTCTAGTCTCTGCAGGCTGTGAACTAGTGCAAGGTAGGTTGAGCTCTCAGAAAACTTCCTAAAAAATGATCCTTGATTTCAAACAATAGAATAACCAAAGGTTACAGGTAAAAGAAAACTCTCAGAGCACCTCCTGTAACCCTCACTGTAAAAATGGGCAGGCTGAGGCCAGGAGAGTTAAATGACCTTCCCAAGATCACATAACAAATTGTCAACTAGTCAGAGCTTAACATTTCAAATGAGAGATAAGATGCAAACACAATATAATGTCTTGAAGGAATACATCGAGGGAAACCTTTTTTAAAAAAGAACATTGCAATGGATAATCTCCTCTCCCACACTCTATTTACTTAGTAAATAGAAAGCACACGTGCCTTTTTTTATTAACCAAATGATCCATGTTTGGCATAGACAAGGAAGCGAGAAACACAGTCCTCCTAAATTTCAGAGATAAATGGGCCTGAAATCATAAATTAGCAAGATCTAAGGGAAGCTGCAGGAAGATAATTCTTAATGTGAACTACTGCCCTGAGGGCACTTGATAGCAGATGGGGCTTCTAAGGGAATTGAGGGAGGCTATTTCAGGTAAAAGTTGCATGTCTCTGGCAAAAAGCAAAGGAAGTTTACAAAATGCTTCCTATGGAGAAGAAGGAGGTGCATTGTAGCAGATGTTTCACAGAATAGGGGTGGAGTCAGGGAAAGTACCCACCTTCAGTACTTTTATGGATTTGTGAAATAACGAAAAAAGGAATCAAAGCAACTATGACAATAATTAATGGAACAACTTTAAAGAGTGGAATAAACTGAGAAAATTGAACATATAGAGACATAAAAGTCTCTATGAAGAAAATAACCAGCCTGATGTGGTTCCCATAGGCCTAGTAAGATCTCTAGGTGCTAACTCCAGACCAGCCTACGGTTGAATCATTTCTGTACTTCTCATGACTCACACCATCACTCGCTCAGTAGAGGGACTCAATTAATTAACAGTCTGCAGGAACAGAACACTGCAACACAGAAATGGCCAACACGGATGGTCCCAGGGATCATGATGAAGATCAAAGCTAGTCCAAGGGGAAACCCAGGCATCTCTTATTCCATTTTCCAGTTTAGAATGGAATTAGACATGTTTACAACCACTTTTAAGATGATCCTGTGAAAACTCAGTATCCAGGTCTTTTGTAATCTATCTCTTTGCCCCTGTACAAAGTTCAGAATCAACTATAGCATAGATATGCAATAAATTTTAGTTAAATTGAATCAAAGCTGCTTTTTTCCTGGTATTCTCTAGTGATAAGGAATTGCAAAATCATCCCGAGCTACCTGCTACAAATGTGGGCGCGAGGGCTGTGTGTGTGTGAATGCAGAGTATATAATCACAGGCATAACTTCAGGAATTTGGCTTTAGCATCAGTAAGACAAATGATTTAACTTCTCCAACAGTCAATTTCAGCAACTATAAAATGGAATAATTACACCTACTTCTAAATTTCCAGAACTGTGGTGAGGATAAAAGTGCCTAGAACAAGGTTTGCCCCCAAATGGTTTAAAAAATAATGTGAGTTTTCATTATCAACAAATTATTTATTTTTGCTTCTTTATTAAAACCTGAGTTAAGAAGTCACTTTTGCCAACTTTAAGATGTGAGATCTGAGCCAGCTGCAACCCCAGGGAATTCAGGCAAGATTCTGATGCCTACTGAGAGGACATGCCTGTTAACTACCCCTCACTAAAGACCAGCACCTTAATAATCTGTCTTCCCATTTAGACCTATCGCCTGTACAATATCATGAAATATAATTATGTGGTTTAACGGAATATAACACCCATTAATTTGGTGGGTAACCTTCATGGTGTGTGTAACATTTTCTGTCATTGTATTTTTTTCATTTCAGTCTAATTTAGCCCATGGCTTTATACTGCTCTGACTTCAGGGAGGGTTTTTCCCCAGTCTCTCGGTTCTGCTGAATTGCATCTTCAGGCTCGTTCACAAAAGAGAATGAGAAATGAGAAGGGTGCGACCAAGTTCCTTCCCATCTTTGTTATCTGTAGTAGATTTTTCTTTTTTTAAGCTGAACACAGTAACAGTCCTATGACTAGTAAAATACTCTAGAGAAGAGAAAATAAGTAGTCAGAAGAGAAAAAAAGTTAAAACCCCTAAGCTAAGAGAACTGTAGACCTTAAATGGTCAATTTCCCTCCCTCCCAGTCTCTAGGTCTTTCTCTACCTGCTGAAGGAAGAGGGTGGCTGTGAAGCCTCCTAGGGGTATCTGAGGGCATCAAGTGTCTTTCCTCTTTGTGCACTTCCTGTACCCTCTCCTGCCACTTCCACATAATTGGGGCTTTGAAATTTTAAAATATGACTGGAGAAGCTAAAAACACTAAATAATAATTTTTTAAATATCAAAAAATCAAGCACAATTTCAACTTGAAATGTATCTTATTCTTTTGTTACTGATACCTTTGTTGCACTGAATTTAAAGACTGATTGAAAATGAGTTTATATTTTCTGCATATTCAATGGCCAGTGATGGGAAATTACCCAAGATACTAATGGAAAAAAATTTTTAAACTTTTCTTGGAAATTCCATTTTTCTCCTGGCAGGAGTAGTGTTGAAAATCTTAAATTCAAATGTAGACCAAAGTATATGTAATACACATAAATACTATTAAAAACACTATAATATGTTTGAAATAAAAGGCAAAAATAACCTTACTAACAAAAAATATAGTTTCTACATGGTTTTGGCTAAAAGCAGTTCAATAAATATGATATACCTCTGTCATTTTACAGTTTGCAAAAAACTGGAAACATCTTTTCTAAGAAGAGATAACAGGGTGTGTGGGGATTTAGAAAAACAATAGTAATAATATATGCATATTAATACATTATAGGTATTTTGAAATGAAGCTAGAATAAAATTCTGGGACCAGTGTCATTTTCTTATTTTATTTTTCAATTACAGTTTACATTCAATATTATTCTGTATTAGTTTCAGGTGTATAGCATAGTGGTTAGACAATCATAGACACACACTTCACAAAGTGTTCTTGTCAATATCTCCAGTTCCCCACCTGGCACCATACATAGTTATTACAGTATTATTGACTATATTCCCTATGCTGTACTTCATATCTCTGTGACTATTTTGTAACTACCGAGCCTCTCAACCCCTCCCCTCTGGCAGCCATCAGTCTGTTCTCTGTATCTATGAGCCTGTTTCCAGTGTTTTTGTTTATTTTATTCTTCAGATTCTACATGCAAGTTTAGTCATGGTAATTTTCTTTCTCTGACTGACTCATTTCACTTAGCCTAATACCCTCTAGGTTCCTCCATGCTGTCTTAAATGGTAAGATTTTGTTCTTTTTTATGGCTTAGTAATAGTCCATTATATATTTGTACCACAAAGGGATCAGCTTTTTAAAACTTGGATTGTACAATTAAGTAAAGACTGACGGAAAGCTTTAAAGTTGGTATAGCAAATCTAAAGTAATTGATCCATGTCCATACTGATTGACCACTATGGTCACCACAGTATTTGGGGGAACAGATGGTACCGTGACACCCTTGAAAGGAAGGGGAAGGAAAAGACAAAAACCTTTGTGAACATTTGCAGTTAGGAGTGTGATACGATGTGATTTAGGGAAATGAATGATTTTTTGGGAAATAAATTATTTGGCTGAGAATTATGTACATAAAACCTCATGCAAGTGTTTGATGAATTGCCTCAGGCTCTAAGGTTGCCTGAGGAAAGTTCTCAGTGAACTACTTCTCCTTGACACAGGCTTGGATAAAAGATTAAAACCAAAGCCTCTCAGAAATAATGGCTCCCCACCCCTGAGGAATCCACGTTTAGGCATTTCTCCACAATAGAAATTTGCAGTCAACCATATCTGAGAAATCCTCACATTAATTTTTTTTCTTGCCTTTACAGAAGGTTTGGGTAGTGCTTTGAAAATAAATGTGCTCTATAAATGTAAAAGTCAACTTTAGCATTGCTATTATCATGAAGATTTTTCTGTTTGTCTTTTCAATGTAAGACCTCACATTTATGGATAACATTCCTTCAAAAAATCTTAAGGGTTTGTTGTTGACAAGTTACATGTGGTTAGGAATTTATATACACACAAAAAATAACATAATAAAAATCCCCCAAAGAATTGCAGAAATAGCTTTTTCTGCAACTTATTTCAGAGCTTATTGCTTTTATTGAGATCATTTTTAAAATTTTTTATTTTAAACTTTGAGAAAAGAAATGTTTAGTAGTCTATTTATATTAAGATGATGTTTCTTATTGTACATGAAACTTCCTCTAAACTTTCGTGTCCTCAAAAAATAGTTATTGATAATTCAATAGAAGAGAAAAATAACTAATATGTATTAAATATTATTTGCATAACATTGGGATAAAAATTTACAATCATTATTTGATTAAACTACCAATGAGGAGTAAATACGTGCCCCCATAAGAGCTTGTGACACACAGCTTGAAAAATGATAAAGATGAAGTTTGAACAACTTCTGCAAATGTTTTAGGATTTCCCCTTGACCTGACCTCTTACTCTACTAAGTATTGGCCCTGAATGCTAAGTATGCAAGGGATAGAATTTCTGAGAATATAGTGGTTGTAGTCAAAATAATTGAATGAAGGTTCTGAGTTGGGGAGAAGCTTGAAACATAGGAGGAACTAAAAGAAGGTCACCAAGCTCAAGGGTGCAGATCAAGTGAAGAATTCAGCTGACTTCAGACCATACAGGACCCCAGGTACAGTGTTAAGGGTTTTGGATTTTATATGAAGAAATACAGTCAGCTGTAAATAGTTTTCTCTATAATTATTACACTAGCTTGTCTGTGATTTAAGAAGATGACTCTGACTACCCAGTGGAGAATGGGTAACAAGAGGAAAGTCATTTATTAAATGTCTTTGTCAGGAATTTAAGTAAAAATGATGTTGATTTAGACTTCACTATTGGGTGTGGAGAAGTAAAAAGCAGACAAATTCAAGACATAAGAAAAATCAGCATGGTTTGGTGATTGATTGAATGGGATAAAAAAAGAGGATATCAGCCATGATATCAGGATTCTGACATAGAAAACCTAAAGAGATGGCAGAATTTGTGAAGTCCTTTTGATTTAAATTCTTTTTTTTTTTTTTTTAGTTTCTAAGTCAATTAAAAGAGGATGTCACACTAAAGGATTCTAATTTAGTCAATCTAGTCCGAAGAATCCCTCAAAATATCAATGACTTTTGCCAAATCCTGTAGATAGTATACATACTGCTGGTAATATTAAAATTAAAAAAAATATTAAAAATGGTTCTGTCTAAAGCTTTGAAAGAATTCTATCTACACATGTCTGAATGAATGCATGCCATTATCTGTTCTTTTGCTGGAACAAAGATATAAACTGTAAAGACAAAGAAAAATAGAAGAGAAGAGAATTGCAAGTGAAGAACTACAAGTAAATTTGAGAAAGACTGAAAATAAATGATGGAAATAACAAAGTTGAGAAAATGAACAAGTACCTATAAAGAAGAAAGTCAGTGAGGAGTACATTATAACCTTATAATTTATGTTACAGAATGCAGAAAATTTCAAAAATCAGCAGTAATGTGTGCCATTAAATGTGAGAGTAAATAAGAGGCCCAAAATAAGGAGATTCATTGAGAGACTGAACTGGGGCTGTTAGACACCAACATAACCAGATTCTTACTTTCAATATCAGGCAAAATTTTTACCTGTTCTGGTAAGAAATTTGTTCTTTGGATAAATAGAGGCAGAGGTGCCTTAAACTCAAGGATAGATTCCAGGAACATGTGGGAAATTTACTACCGCCACCTCCCCCTTTTCTGCACACTCTCAACAATATCTTTCTCAGGCAGGATATTTTTGGTGTTCTTTGGAAAAACTAAATAACTTCTGACAATAGACTTGCAACTGTAGGTACTTGGGTATACCTCAATAAAATAATCTGTCCCCCACATGTTATCTCATTCAAAAGTGCACCAGGTGACAAATGCAACCCATCATACCGAGTTTCTCATAGTACTTCGTTATCAAATATCAATGGATAGCCAAGGATTATTAATAAATGAAGAAAACTGTTCAATTAGGAACACAAAGACCGGAAGGAATAGGAAAAAAAGAAGCTTGGAGGAAACAGACAATAGAGATAACAGGAAAAAAAAAGAACATTATAATTATTATTCTCAAGTAGATAAATGAAGATAATACATCCATGGAAAGAGAACAGGAAGCTATGCAAAAGGAACAATCAGCTAATATGAACACTTTTCAATTAAAATTTTGATGGCTAAAGAGAATTAATATTATATTTAGAAACTAAACTTGATTCAATCTCCCAAAAAGTAAACAAAAAGATACAAAAATGAAAAAATGGGAAAGATAAAACAGGTTAATAAGTTCAAGCTATCCAATATCAAGTAACTGGAGTTTCAGAAGAATAGAAGCAAAAAGAAGAAAGAAATTTTTTTGAAAATAATGAATCAAGAAAATACATCAGAATTGAACAATGAGTGTCAAGAATAATAACTGAGGAAAGATGTAAACACCAAAGCCCATCATTATGAAAGTTCAAAATAATGGTGAAAAAAGAAAAATCCTAAAATGTTCAGGAAAATATAGAAGGCTCTGTAATTAGATATGAAATAGGATGGCATTAGACTTCTTAAAAGTAACATTAGAAACTAGAGCATAATAGATGAAAGTCTTCAAAATGTATTTAGAAATCATTTTAATCTAGAATTATTTACTCAGTGAAGTGATATATCAGAATACCAGCACTAAATAAAAGCACACATTTACAAAACTGTGTACAGCACATGTAAGCTCATAAAATTATCTAAAACTAGGAGAAATAACCTGGAATAAAGACACAGAGAAGTCCCAGGATAACCTAAAAACAAGCATTCCAGAGTGACAATAGAAGGAGCTCTTCTGGGAAAATATCTGTCTAAATAAAATGGAAATGATGGAATATCAGATGATTGTGCATGAGGAAAGTAGTAAACAGAAAATCTTCACATTACTTTCAAGGCCTTAAGAAGAAATACTGATAGAAGAAACGTAAGAGTCTAGCAATCAAAAAATAACTCAAGGGGGGAAATTTACTTAAAATGAAAAATTGCTTATAATTTTGAACTAGTAATGAATAATACTTAATGTAATCAGAAAAAATAAAAATACCATGTAATTTAATTATAAATTATTACATTATGATATTGTGATGATCTCAGTAAATAAAGGAGTTGGATAAGTGTAATACATTCTTATCACCAATATATAAAATCTATAAAAAATATAAAATTAATACATCAAGAAATGGTTTTCTAAGCATAGTAGTTAATATAAGTTAAACTAGCAAAAAAACACAAATATAAATGAAAATAGTTGCTTTTATATACAAGGACTTGTCAGAAGAGATAAGACAGAAAACATGTTTTTTAAATTATTATATAATAGCATGGTTTCATTTTATTAAACATGCAAAATATTTTACATAAATACAAATATAAAAATTTATGTAAAACTTTGGAAAATATAGCTAAGAACTTTTCTAACTATGACTCAATTTGAAATAATGAAACCTTTATTATTTGCAATTTGAAATCAGCCTTTGCATGTTTCTTCGCACTTAACTCATCAAATCCAGAATGAACTGATGTCACAGATAAACAACCACTGGAGCTAATTTTTCTGAAATAATCTTTAGCTGAGCTGTTTTTCTAATGAAATGATAATGGTTGAAGAGATTGTCTCAAATCAACCACTGTCTGGACTTTCTGTGAGCAGTCTTTCCATCACGTGATAACCAAATGCTCTGAGTGACACTAGAGCTGGTGATAGTCATGGCGTCCTAAATAAGGGGTTTAGGCATCTGTGCTTAAGAAGTTTTCCTTTACTAGCCAGGCACATATTTGTTTAGGGACTTGTTTGTGATCCAATGGGAGCTTGAGTTGGATGATGATAAATGACTATAATAATGGTCAATGAATTCTTTCAATTGTTTCAGAAAACTTTTCATTCGGCACATAATCCTACCTAATGATACAAAAATCACAACAAAAAAAAATAGTAAGATATTATATTAAAAAAGCTTTATATTACTTTCAAGTTATATATATATGTATATATATATATATATATATATATATATATATATATATCTTACTTAAAACTGATGACTATAATGATGGTCAATGAATTCTTTCAGTTATTTCAGAAAACTCTTCATTTGGCACACAATTCTGCCTAATAGTAATAACATCACAACAGTAACAAATTATATATTATTGCTCCCCCCATTCATGTCCCTCTTGTATGCAAAATACATTTACCACCATCCCAACAGCCTAAAATTTTTAACCCATTCCAGCATCACCTCGAAGTCCCAAATCTTATGTATATATCATTTAAATCAAATGTGGGAGACACTCAGATGTGACTCATCCTTAGCCAAAATTCTTCTCCAGCTGCGCACCTGCTACACTGGACGAATTACCTGCTTTCCAAACAGTGGCAGGACAGGCACAGGATAAAAATTCTCATTTCAATAGAGAAAAAACAGAAAGAAAAAAAGGGACCATACAAAGTTCCCAAGTAAATCTAAAACCTAGCAGAACAAATGACGTTAGATTTTAAAGAGAATAATGCCTTTTTTCTGGCTTCACGCTTTGTTGTCCAGGCGTGTGGGGGTGGCAGCCTGGCCCCCTGGGCACAGTGGGGTGACAGCTCCATTGTGAAGGCCATGGACAGCATCCAGAACTACTCAAACTAAGGAGGGAGCAGGCTCGTCCCCGTAGCCTGTGCTGTCGAGGACTATGGAGGTTGTGACAGACCTGACAATCCGGGAGTCACCTTTGGGGTCTGTTTTCCCTTTTTGTACAGAATTACTCAGTCACTTAGCTCCTTCGTTCTGCCCTGTAGAATCTCAGGAGTCTGAGAGCCTCCCTTCGTTTACCTGGTCTCTGCCCGCTATGGGCTGAGCTGGCAGGTACAACCCTAACTCTACTTCCAGGCTTCCGCTGAGATGGCCTATTGGATCCCATGATGTCTTTATTAAATGATTGCCCACCTCACCCCTTGAAGCTCTCTCCAGAACACATTTTTTTTTTTTCCCTCACTTTTTGCAGTCTGGAGAGGCTGAGATTTTTCCAAATCGTCATGTTCTGGTTCTTTTCTGATTAATAATTCCTTCTTCAATTTATCTCTCTCCTCAAGCATTTTACTATAAGCAGTAAGGAGAAACCAGGCCATACCTTCCACACTTAGCTTAAAAAGGTCCTCAGATAGATATCTAAGTTTGTCAATCATAATTCCTACCTTCCACAAAACACTAGAACATGATTCCACCAAGTACTTTGCTACTTTACAACAAGGATCACCTTTTCTTCCAGTGTCTAGGGCCATGTTTCTCATTTCTATCTGAGACATCAGCAGAAGGACCTTTAAAGTCCACATTTCTACCTAACATCTCTCCAAGGAAATCTAGGATTTTCTAACAAAACTGTTCTAGCTTCTACTCATTCCTAGGTCCAAAACCACATCCACACTTTTGGGAATTTTTTACAGCAGTTACCCTACTTCTCAGTACCAAAATGTGTTTTAGTTTTCTAGGGCAGCCATAATAAAATACCACAGATTGGGTGATTTGCATGACGTAAATGTATTTTCTTATAGTCCCAGAGATCAAGTAACAGTATAGTAGATCAAGTAGATCAAGTAACAGTATAATAGCTCCTATTGCTATAATGTATTGTGAGGTATTAATCCTGCAGAAACACTCCCTTCAACAATTTCCACCGCTTCTAGCACCATCTCTGCTACAGGAACCACAAAGTTGTGTAAGATACAAGCAAATCCAAAAGAATATGGAAATATAGCCCGTTTTTCCCATCTGAGGAACGTTCACAGACAACTTTGATAATAACGCATATTGTAAATATTATTTAAAGCCTCAGGGAGAGAAATATTGTTGCTTCTAATCCTGTGCAGGTGAAGACCTCTTCAAGTTCCTTCTGGTGAGAGCCATAACCAGTAGTAAGAAAGGTAGCATTATGGCAAGCTGCCAAAGGAGGCTGGGAGGTCATCTTCAAAGTTCATGGGCCCACAGGCCCTCAAAGTAGAGCTGGTTTTCTGAAGCACAGTGTAGCTTTCTATTGTAAATAGTTCCTCAAAAGGATCCAGACGTTAAACACAGAAGGTGGGTTAACAACTTTTGGAGGACATGGAATGACCCTCTGCGAGCAGAACGCATTTAATTCAGAAGAAACACTCAGCCTGCACTCCGGTCAGGACATTTCAGTCTCAGGGCATTGCTGCCCCAGTCTCCCAGCCCCGGCTGTTTCCTTTTGGCTCAGTTCCAGTGAACGGAGCCCTTTGATAGGTGGCCAAGGCCAAGTACAGGTTTGCCACGGATGATTTGGTTTTGAAGTATGGTTTATGAACGAAGCAGAGAAAAAAAAATATGACACTTCCACCTGATCTGCCTTTTTGGTCTGTGAGTGGGAAGTTAAGCAAGGAGAAGAGCAATTACAAATTTAATGAAAAATACATGTTTAGAAAGAATGTAATGGTTCTAACAGGATAGCTTATTGTACTTATTGGCCCCTCCCTTGCACTCTCTGGCCTTATTTATACCATGCTCAATCTGGAAACGTCATATCCCACGGTATAAAACTATTTGCAGTTTCCTGGGTAAGCTGTGCTATTTAATACCACTATGCCTTTACACAAACTCTTTTTTTCTGAATGAATGACCTTTTCTACTCTTCCTTCAGGTCTGATCTCATCTATGAAAGTTTTCCTTATTTTCTTTCACAAAACCAGACTAGAAATGTCTTCCTTGTGCAAGCTATTATCCTTCTCCACTGGAATCATCCTTGCTCCTTGAGTGTCTATACACCTACTGGCATAAGAATGCTCCAGAAATCCATGTGGGAAAACTGGCAGTTTTTTGTTCACCAGTTATTCTTGGTGATTTTAAGAGGGGTGAAAAGCTATAAGTTAAAATACACGTATACTATTGTGTAGCATTTTAAAAAATTATTTCCTTAAAATACCAAACAAGAGTCCTTAAAAAAATATTTCCTCTTTTTGTTGTGAATCCTGGCTTCAGAATTTTTTGATAGAGGCAATCATTTTTCTTTAATTTTGATGGGAAATTTTGAGAAATGGTGGTGGAAACTTCTGTGATTGTACACATCAGCCTATGTTTTATTCATTAGTTTCCATGTCTGTGTTACTGAAAATGCTAGAGAACACATTTAATAAAGGCACCGGTGTTATTCATCAGTATGTCCTTAGCATTTTGCATACAGAACAGAACTTAATGTCTCTCAAATTAAACCAAAATGAAGCAGATAGGATTTTATCATGCCTAGTAAAAAATAATGACATTAGATAACTTAGTTAATAAACCTGTCCTGTGAAGTGCTAACTGTGGATGCAGCAGAAGAATAAGAACAGACAAAGCTGGTTTATACAATGTTCACCAGAGGAAAAAATCTCCATTAATCAATACTTCATTGACACCGGTCTTCATAATGTAGACCAATGAATAATTTGTGAAGCATTAAGAAGAGGTCAGATTTGATTAGATCTTATTTATAAGCTTTCAGGGGTAGACATGGAATTAGAAATCAGCTGGTCCAAGGATGGTAAATGTGCATATGTGTGCGGCCACTCTCATTTTCTAAGACCCTGGCAGACATCATTAATCAATCATGAGGCTCCTTTTCATTGAGCCTGGCTACAGATGCAGAACACTTCTTAACCCATTACACCAGGTAGGCAAAATCAGTCCATGTATCTTGCAAAGTAGACAAAATTTATCTTTGATTAAATTCAATCCTAAAGTCAAAGAATGGATGAGATAATAAAAGGTTTGGGTAAATTCTAGTGGTAGACACCATACTGTTTTTCTTGGTTTCAAAGGCAAAAACAAAATCCTTTCCTTGACTTCCTTAGTAGGATGAATTATCTTCCATGAGGTGCCTCAACGCTCCATATGAAATGTCTCAGACAGCTCTGCTCCGCCAATAAAACAGACAGGATCAGTATGTAAAATACTAAATGTAAACATACAGTGGTTTGAAGCTAGATGGATTCTTTGACCACAGAGATATGTGCAGAATATGTTTGAGGCACAAAACAAAAATAAATAAAAATAAAAAAGAGATGCAATCAATTCTATTTGGGGAAGAAGAAAAGAGAAATAAAGAAAATGGCAATGAAGAAGTGATACTTTTATTAGATGTTGAAGGATGAGTAAAATCTTATGAAGGCAATAAATAGTAAAAACCAGATAGGATTTCCAGCCAGAAGAAGCCAAGGAGGCATAGAAGGGAGAACCTCCATTATACTAGGAAGGAATCAGTTTGTCAGGGCAGAACATACCAGGACAGATGTGGCAAGAAAAGTGCTTTTAATACTCATGACTTAGAGGAAGGAAAAAAGGCAGACAGGAAGGAGAGAAAGGGGTAGTGAGAAGAAAGGAGGGAAATCTCCTGAGGCATTATCATAAAGTACACCTATGAGTATGACAATATTCCTGTCTTTCTTTAGACTCAGAATCAGAGGGAAAGTTGTTAGCTCAAGTTTGAGCAGTTGGAAAGTGGAGGACCTGGGGTTCTGCATTGGTCATCAATTCCAAAGTCCATGCTTAATCTCCATGACACTCCTTTTGACCCATCTGGAATAAGTGGACATCTTTCCAAGAGAATAGTTCAGTGAGGACTTGGCTCACTGATATTGTTAAGTTCTGATATGTTTGCTTACAGATTTAGCCTTGTTCTTTTGTGTTTAAATTTCAGCTGTTTGAATAAGACGGTTACCTTTTCAATTTGGATTGTTTTCTTTTGCTCCCAAAGCACCTGACAGGGCTTATGCAAGGAGAGATAACTCCACAGGTATTTACTGAAGCCCAGCTCTGACTCTAGTTCAGAACTATGTCCTTGGAAAGACATATGCAATTTGTTTTTCTAGGTTTTCCATTTCAAAATATATTTAAGGAGAATCAATGTTGAATAGTTAAGCAGCAAATGCTGGGGTGCTAAAAACCCAGGTTTTTAACTTGCATAATCTTTACTAGGTTAATTAACCGCCTGACACCCAAGTTCCTCATTTATAAAGTGAAGACAATCATACAGCTTTGTTATGAGAACTAAATCTGTTCACATAACATATGCATAATGTTCCAACCTTAGTATTCAGTATAGCATTTTTATAAGTAAAAGGCATCTTTATTTTTCATCTTCACTGAACTGCCGGAAAGAAAAATGGTTGCCATACTCACAGACCTCAATCACAAAGCAGATAGGAAACAATGGGGGCAGCTTTGGAAAATTTGCCAGGATTGTTGGGGTAGAAGTGGGAAACCCCCTCCGCTGCATGTCTGAGTACAAGATCTCAAATCAGAGAAGTTCCCCAGGGCTATGGGTCTCTACAGTATTTCCATTATTTCCCTGCACTCATCTTAAATTGCTCAACCCCATCCTACTCACTACATCAGAGGCCTCTGCCCATCCACACTTGGGTTGTTGGAGGGAAAGAAGGCAGGATCTTTATCTAATGACAAATCTGTGCTCCCACTTCACAACCGGCCTGAGCTAGGCTGATTCACAAAGACTCTTCTCAGATTGAAGACTGGTTGGGGTCAGGAGTGAAAGCTGGCAGATACAGTGTGGTCATTGATTAGTCAGAATCAGTGAAGGCTGAAAATGACAAAGATGGCCGTGCCACTTTGAACAGGCTATCTATCCATCACAGTTAGAATAGAGAGATAGATTTAGAAAGTTTACCTGTGCTTTGGTTTAATACTGAACTGGCAAACAAGCAGTGAATAGGATATAGGGGAAATGAAGACATCAATGGACAGGCAGACAGCTTCCAAGGCCACCCGGGTTCCTCAGAGATGTGCCTCGAGTGCATGACTGAACAATCCATACTGACAGAGGGATTGCTCATCAGTGGACCTGAGAGCCCTTGCTCCTTCTCTTTTGGTGGAAGCAGCCTCAGTTCCCAAAGATCCTTACCATTGATACAATAAGAAAATCTGCCCTGCTTTATGGTTATACACTTTTAAACATAATTCCTGCCTCACTAGGAAACCCAGAATTCTGGTGGGACAGGCCTGACCAAGGCCTTCCACAAGTGCCATCTTAACAGACTCGGCTCATCCCAACTACACTTGGTGCTATCTGGTGGCCTCTGTAGTCAGATGGTGTAAGTTCAAGCCCAACTCAGCCTCGTGAAACTTAACTCATGCAAGTCATTTAAATTATAGAGATGAATGCTAAAGGAAAAAAACACATACATATGAATACACATAAAAATACATATACATTTGTGTGTAAGTACGTATGTGTGTATATATACAAATATATTCTTCCAAAAATTAACCTTGCCTCTCCACTTTAAAAACTTGCAATAGTTTCCTATTGTTTTTTGGGGGGAGAGGGTGGCAGAATAAAATATTTTAACTTGGCCTATAGGATTGACACAGTCCAGGCCTTCCTGGCCCCTCCAGCCCGATTTTTGCCTCTGCTCTGTTCTCCTGCTTCACAGGCCCCCTGCTTGGCATCCTAATTACAACTTTGCATACACACAGCCTCTGTTTAGAATGATTTTCTCCCTTATTCCTTTATTAACTCCAATTCACTTTCAGATTCTGGGTTTAGGATTCTCCTAGGAAGCTTTCCTTGCACCCCTCAGTTTAGATTATGTTTTTGTAAATTGAGTTTTGTTTTTATTTCCACTGTCCATTGTGTCACTAAGAACAACATAATAGACATTATACTATATCAATATTTGTTTCTGTTTCAGAAGAAGCTATCAAAGGAAAATGCGGCTTCTACTTTAGCATGGACATTATTTTCCCCAACATCATTTTAAGTTTTGAAGACAAAACTTAAAAATAAAAAATCAATGAGTTGGCATAGATTTTCCTTTAAAATATCATCTCTTTACATATTCTGATTTATTTTAAATAAAAAGTCTAGGGAAACTGAAGACTTGATTGAAAAGCATAGTACTTTTTGCTCTTTTGACTGTCTGAAGTATTTACAGTCTATATGACTCATTTGTCATGGGTAGATTGGTCTCGTACCTTTTCCTCCATGTATTTTTTTGACAGCTGTATAAGGTATAATTTACATCCTATAAATTACTCATCTACAATATACAATGTAATAATTTTTAACATGTTTACAGAGTTGTTTAACTATCATCATAATCTAATTTTTTAATATTTTCATCATCTACCCAAATAATTCTTGTGGGTTATGTTTCTTAAAAATATGTTTTCTTGCACAATCATGTTTTTTTCTCACATGGCATTGACCTCATTTGTAAGTATATATTAATTAATGTTATTATTCAATTAATACCTGTTTCTTACATGAGAGCATGAGCAATAGAACACAGACTGTTTCAGAGTCACCGTTTTGTCACTGATGTCTAGCAGAGTACTTAGCATATAGTAGAAGCCTGATAAATGTTAAAATATTAGATTCATGAGCTGAAGAGGAGAAATAAAAACACATGCCACACAATGATGCTTTGAGAGTCAAATATTGTAATGCATGGGAGAACACCATGTAAATGGAAATGCCATGCAAACCTTAGCTATCACTTAATATCTATTATTTTTAATTCAGGAAAACATCTAAGTTAGAGATACATGAATTTGGGAGTCTAAGTGCAAGTAACTAGATGCTTCCCAATCTGTCTTTCTTTTCCCAAAAATAGAGGATAATTACATTTCCTAGAATTCCTCTTGGCCCATGGGATGTGAACAGAAGAGATTTGCACCTCTTCCAAGCCCAGGCCTTAACATTGTCCCAAGGCCCTCAACTCATGCCCTCTCTCCATCCACGAGACCAGAACAAATGGACCTGGAGACGGCAGTCACCTGGAAAAAGAACCCAGATCCCTCCATTTGAGGAAAACCTAGGAAAGTCACCCAATCGGCGACAAGCTCTGACTTTAGCAAGAATGCAACTTTTTTGTGTGCTAAATCATGAAATTTCAGGATTGATTGTTGGTTATGTAACTTTACACAGAAATCAGTACTTTGAAGTGGGTCATGGCTGTAGCAATAAGCTAAAATAAATTGAGAGAGAGGCATCAAAAAAGTTAATACAGAAGACTGGAAGTGTAGCCCTCCAGATTATGCAGTTACAAAAAATTTGGTTTAATTCCTGCCACTGGTTAGTTGAGAGTCAGATCTCATGCCTAGTCCACCAGCAGCTCTAAGAGAAAAGCTTGGAAGGCAGAACCTTGGTAGTGGATGTTGACTACCAATGGCTGCTTTTAGCAAGAAGTTATAAAATATGAGCTCACAGGAGAATTAGGTATTTGAAGGCAGAAATGAATGAGAGTAGAATGTAGAAATTCAATGTCTTTACAGAGTTGGAAAGTTAACAAATTCTAGACCCTGAAAAGACAGGAGATTTTTAAATGCTTTGAAATGCAAAGTCTTAGAAAAACTTCTCAGTTGGATGAAGTGATTCAGGTCCACGATCAATTCTGATTCAATCAATACAATTCAATCCTGATAGCCTCAAGTAGTTTAATGTAACAGAGATGAGGGGGATGAAAATGCAAAGAAATAAAGCAGGCCTAAGAACTTTGACTAGGAAAGGATTTAGGGTATGGTTATTGCACCTCGAACTAACTGGGAAGTTAGAGATTAAAACCTAGCTATTGGAAGAATTGTGTTGCCAAAGAATGTGCAAACTCATTCAAAAACTCTTTTGACTTTAGACTCAAGGCAACCTTTGGGACTTTAACTAAGCATAAGCATAAGGCAAGTCTCAAAGCCCGTTAGAATGGCACATTCTCCAATACTCACTTCATATGTCCCCAAAGAGACTACTGGACGAAGAGAAGACTCCCAAGAGTGGAGTCAAGATCACATGCTACAAAGAACAAGGGAGTTCTATCACCACAGAAGAAAGCCAGAGACTAGAAAGGAACTCTCTTCACCTACCCAGATTAGGGGAACCTTGCATTCTCCATCCTGAAAAATCTCCCCTAAGAACCTTCATCTGCCCTCTCATCCTATCCATGGTGCTGGAAGTCAAAGGCCCCCAAGCTAATGGAACTAGAAGCTGAAAGAAGCTTAACTTCCTGTTACTTTTTATAGGACAGGCACCCAGCCCATGCTGGGTTGCAATGTGAGGAAGAAATAAATTTTTGTTGCATTAAATCACTGACATTGGAGATTGTGTGTTAGCTGGAGGTAGGAATAATTAACTTGACTTATGCAGAAAACATAGCTTTATATGTGGTCCTGAAGTCAGGAGAGTAGATACTACCCAGAAGCGGCATAAAAGACAAGGCCTTCACAATTTCAAGGAAAGCGTTCAGTTGCAAGTGAGATCAATAGTGTCTGAAAATCTTTCTTGTACATAAGTGTGTGATAAAGTAAGAAATGGAAGTGTTAGCATCTTTTTAGGCATTAAATGCCAGGGTAAGAGTTAAGATTTGTAATCTCCAGGTCACTTTCCCAAACAGAATATCTGGGAAAACCAGGGTCCAACAGGCTTCTTAGGGTCTTCAATATGCTAATATACATTGTTTATCCCCCGCCCACCACCAGACTCCCCTGAAACCATATATGGTTTCCTTTCTTTTCAGACAAGGAAATTATCCTTTCCCAAACATATATACATTTCTGAAATCTCATATACACGAGCATCCTCTGAAAAACATCATGGGAAAACATCTTTATAGGCCATAAAGTTGTTTTGATTGCCTCCATCACCCGAGAAGGAATATAAAGGCAAATGGGTGTGGGGAGTGTTAAGAAGATAGAGAGCCTGGCATGCTCACGTTGCCTTCTTGCTCTCTCAGAATGGAACCTTATTAGCGTGGGGAGCCTAGAGGCTTGCTCTAAGGGAGAACACTGCCTCTTTCCTGAACTGCACCAATTCCCGTTATGGATGATGATCAGAGCAACCAATCAAATCTCCCATCTTCCATGTGAGTGGCAGCTTCCCCCAGGCACAGGCGTCCTAAGTACCGCACAGCCAGGAGTCATGTATCCCATACACATGCTTGATTTTTACAATTTTTAAGATCGAAATAGGTGTTTAAAATGAGCACTGTTGCTCTCAAAGGCCTGGGAACAGGAGACCGGCCCTGTTTCTCTGCTTTCAACAATCAATTGCTCAAAGGGGAGAAAAATGGCAGATTAAAATTTGATGTCATAATTGCACAATTGATCATTAGTGCCACAGAGGGCATAGTGCATATTTATGTTCCAACCACTGGAAGGAAGGATGCATCTTGAAAGGGCGTATTTTTAGCATCATGAGTGACTGTGCTGTTATTTATAGATTTTGTTTTACTTTCTTCCTACTGTGAGTGTGATTGTGTTCATATGCTTGGGGAATTTGCATATAATGTGTGCTATTTGTACCTTCGCCAAATCACTTCAATTCAAGTTCGAACTGCTCCCTGAAATGGGACTAAAGCCCACTGAGATAAAAGTACTTTCATTTTTTAAAGCCCAGTTCCAGGGGAACGTCTTCCCTTCTCAAACTTGTCCACCTGGCAAACTTGCCGACAATTATCAAGTTCTCACTGGCAGGAAAACCAGCAAATGGATGAAGCATCACAAGCTATGGTTGGCAGCTCAGGAGGAAAGAGAAGACAGCAATTTTTTTTTAACAGTTAAATTCAGTAAAATAATAACAACATATAATCATTAAAAAATTCACTTGTGAAAATTTATAAAGTATCAGTCCTACAAAAGGCCTTCATATATTTTTAATGGAAATATAATGAACATGCCATAATATTCACAGTTTTAATGTATACGGTCAGTTGTTTTTAGTATATTCATGCGATTGTGCAACCAATACCAATAACTACAGGTTATTTCATCACCCTAAAATGTCTGTACCCATTAGCAGTCACTTATTCTCCTCTCCCTCTTGCCTTTGGCAAGAACTAACTTATGTCCTATTTGTTTGAATTTGTCTTTCTGGATATTTCATATAAATGGTGCCATATAGTATGTGTTCTTTTATGTCTCGCTTCTGTCAGAGGCCTGTCTTTAAGGATAAGGTAGTTACATCTGTGCAAGGAAAGCAAATTGTTTAAGTCACATGGATGTTTCTGAACATAATAACAACAAGAGCCTGCCCTTATCAGAGCTTTATTTAGCAGAGTACTAGCTGAGCCCTTGTTGGGAGCTCCAATCTCAAGGGGGTTTTCAATCTCATTGGAAATATCACAAATAGAGAGAATTGTATGCATTATCACTGTACTGTGGGAATGCTATACAAGGTTGGAAAGAATTTAGTAAGCTTCATGGGGTATAACAGGAATTATGCACCTGCTGGACAACATGTACAAATAACAGAAGATGCTATCTAGACTGCTCTGTGATGAGTATAGACTTGGGGATGTCAAGGCATTGGTGGGTGCATTAAGACTGAGGTTCAGCCTCTCGACATAAGCTTGGAACAAATATGTAACAAATGTATTTCTGGAGAAGTGCCCAAGTATCATTAGCCTGTACAAGTCACCTGAATTTTCACATACCTGTTAAAGTCAGGTCCTGGCTCCAATAGCAGCCTTCCTTCAGTTGATATTTGGGATATTGATTTGGGATTTGTTGAAAACTCATTTCTCTTGGCATGCTTTCTCCCCATGAACCCAAAATATGCAGGGATCTCACCTTCCTGTCTCAGGAAATCAGCCCATCTTTGTGTGTACACACTTATAACCCTTATTCCCCTCAATTCTTTTTTCCATCTCAGTGAACCTACAATACCCATTCCATTGTAACCCACAATTGGGTTTCAAGTCAAGCCACTCAAATCACCTGTCTTCCAAAAGTCCTAGGGCACCAAGCTTGCTCATCCTCTGCCCCCCAGTTTGTTACCCACTCAGGGCCCAGTTTACACTCTTAGATCTCTGCAGGGTGTGGGAGGGGGTGGATTCCACTTTCTACCTGAGATGCTTTTATCTGTATAACCCCGTAGGAAATCCAGGACTCCAGCGTGCCTCTTCTCATTGAAATTCTAGGGCCTTTGAGATCTCAGTCCTCTGTTCCTGTTCCCTGGCATAAACCAAGATACTTGTTAATTGCACATTAGTAGTCAGAGTTTATTCCCTACCTTTGGAAATTCTAAGCTCAATTGCAACAATACCATGAAACTGGTAGTAGAGGGCTTTGGAGGTGAATATCTGGAATCTGCAGGCCAGGCTTCATTATTTAGTAGCTGTATGACCTTTGCTAAAAGTCTTCACTTCTCTGGGCCTCAATTTATTCACCTTTAAAATGGGAACAATAACAATCCATACCTCTTAATGTTCTGAAGACTGAATGACTTTATATATGTGAAGTGCTTATATAGGTACTTGTAACAGACATTGTATAAAAAATAATAACTATTATTTTATTTCCTCTAAATACAAGTAGCCCATATACAACGTTTTATACAGAATTGGAGGAGTTATGGGGTTGTTTTTCAAAACATCTTAAAATATCAACTAGAAATAAGTACTGCATTGGGAAATAGGAGACCTAGAATATAGTTCTGGCTCTATCACTAAATTATCATCAAATATAGTGAATTTTCTTATGAAGGTTAAATACAGGTTCTGGCAGAAGTAACGTCTGCTTGAGTGTGGTTGGCAGGGTAATAATATGGGTGCAATAATTTACAGTTTTAATTCGAACATTTCACCTAAAATGTCATATGGTGTGCTTGAGCATGATATGGTTATGATACAGAATTACAGGCTTATGATTTTCTTATAAAAGATTTTGTCATAAAAAGGAGCGTTATTTGCGCCGGACCCTTTATTTTTTTAATCAATGATTACAATTATATGTTTTTGAATGTTGTACTTACAGAGAGCAAAGATTTAAAAGTCTATGTGACCACAGATGCCAAATCAGTGGTTTTCTAATGAATGAGATGTTCCTACGTGATTCTTCTCCCTAAGGTTGAATAATTCTTTAGCAGCATACATTCATCTTCCTATGTTGTCTTTGCTCTTAAAAAAAAAAATCAACCAGTACGTCATTAAATGGTGATGAGAAATGATCGTTTACAAAAATCAGAATATTAGAAAGCTGGCCAGATGGTGACTGTGTCAACCCTCCCTCCCATGGTGCTATTTACGCCTTTTTAGTGTCTCTGGCTGGATTGTTCTCCATTAAGCACTGCTCCATCTAAAGGAGGCCACTTCATTCCAACCTGCTTTCCGAGTAATATGACCCAGTGGCCTAGGAAAAATATGAGCAGTCTTGCAGTTTACCTAGGAAATGCAATTGCATAATCTAGCCTGCCTTCCTTCATTTTCACACAGACCCTGTGGTTGTCTCTATTTTAATTATTCACTTAATCTGTCTCCCCTCTACTGTGGCCAGAGGGGGTGTTCTGAGAGGTGGGGCTGGGTTTTGTGCTCTTTAAATGGCCAATACTCAGCGTTTAACCAGTACATTAAAAATTGTTTGCCTTTTGTGAATACATGGGTTGAATCAGGTCAAGTCCTTCTTCATCCAAGGTATACATTAGTCCTTTCTTATATACTGCCCCTTCTGCCTGGAATGACTCCCCCTTTCTGTGCGTTTAATGAGTCATTCTTTACAATCCAACTCAGATATCACTTCCTCTGAAGAGTTATCCTCCACCTCTCAAATTTTCTCTTCCCTGTTCCACAACAGAAGTCAAAGATTTCTTCTATGGCTTTGTTTATATTCCTTGAAATGATCATATTGAATTTTTTTTTTTTTTTTTACTTTTAAGTAATTTATTTATTTACAGGTCTTCTTTGCTCATAGGATGTGAACTACTCAAAGAAGACGGAAGTAGCTCCTTAATCAGTGTTCTCACACCCTAGAACAGACCCTGGTGTTACTGAACAAATGGACCCAGGGGTTGAGGGGGTGCCCAGATGCTATTACAGAAACAACACCACCCTCCTTCCCTGGGATCCCTTGGTTGTGGATCCTTTGCCCGCCGCCCTTGGATTTATGGCTCGGAATGGCAGAGTTTGGTGACAAGGAAAGGAACTATTTATTTAATAGTTATACAGGTTTGATTAATGGCTAAATGTCACCCTTAAACCTCAAAATCCCTTCAAAACAACCACCAGCACACACACCATCCTGCCTTCCCCTCTTTGCCCAGTTAGGCCAGTCAGGCCTGTCAGGGGTACCGTCCTTCAGAAGAAAAAGAACAAAAGTCCGGGGCTCGGCTAGGCAGGCCTCTCGCGGGTCTCAGCACCGTCCGCTGCGTCGCCGCGATCTCCAGATCTCCAGCTCTTAATCCACAACCACATGGCACCTTCTCACGGCCCACCAGCAAGAGTCCTTTCTCCCCTCCTCCTTCCCGCGTGGTCTTCACACTGTTCCCCAGAGTCTGTGTCTCTTTGTCTCTTCGGCAAACCCCCGTCTCTCCTCTTTCCCTCCCAGTTACATTCTGTATTAAGTCTTTTAAACCTTCCTGATTAGCTTTGGTGATATGCAAAATAACCCTCTTTGCATATGAGTAATGAAGCTATCCTGTTATTGACAAACAAATTGACTCTCAATGGCCCTGCTCAAGGCTTCCCTCCCCTATGACGGCTCGCCCTGGGGTGGGGAGAATATATTTTTCTTGAACACCCCCATCTCTGGACCCCATTACAAATACCTTTCGGGGGGGCCCTGGCTGTGCTCTGTTACACTGGCACATGACAGGCACTCAGTGATATTTGTTGATCACAGCTGCATGGCACAAATTTGAATCACATCGAGTTCAGATTCATAAAAGAAATTCGTCTTACTTTGAAGGGTTTTAATATAATTGATATGGTTAAATTAAATGGGTAAATTACAAAAAGTTTACAATTAGCTTTTTCTTTGGAAAATTTTATAAGTGATTTTGACCATTTTAACAGAGTTTTGAAAGATCTTGTTGGGACTTTCCTCCTCCTGGTCTTTTCCCCCTCTCTGCACAATTAGAGGTAGCCATTCGCCCCCAGAAAAATTAAGATAACAGAAGGGAGAAGGAAAATAGTCAATATTCAACTTTCAATGTCCAGAATAAGATATAAAGGTTAAAGGAAGACAAAAACCTTGCAAGCAGGTTTTGCTGTGTGAGAAAAAGAGATTTTCAGATTGAAGTATCTCCCTTTATATAGCAAAAGTAAATCTTGCAGGTTTGAAAATAAAGAATTACTATAAGCAGTGGTTAGAGAGATCTCAGCAAAGGATGCTTCATGACAAAAGAGACTTCATGTGAGAAGAGAAATATATACTTAATAGAAAATTTGAGCTTTGAATCTACAGAGTATTTGTTCAAATAAGAGAAAGACAACAAAACAGGAGATGGTTTTAAATGAGAAGAAAATGGTAAGTTTAAGTGCCAGCTTCCATTCCTCTCTGTCATCAGCAGAAATGGGGGCCTAGAACAAGACAGGATCTGTTTCAAAGAATAAAGTTGCTGCTTTATTTATTTTAACACTTTGTGTTATGTCTAAATGTTGGCTCCATTGCTCATTGTTTGGGCGAACACAACAGCTTTCGAGATGGAAGCATTGACTAGACCAGATGGAAGGTCTCCATAGTCCTGCTGCCTGACCTTTGTGTGCAAACCAGAGTTATATCATCGAAAGGGCTGCAGGAAGGGCCCAGGAATCCATCCTCAACCCAGATGATAAAAGGTCAAGAACATAGGCTGTTGAGATATAGCTGAAATCTGACTGATGAAACACTAGAGTAACACACTGACATTAAATTTTGGGTGAGAAATTGAACATCCAAGATGCTATATAAACAAGACCACCATGACCATCAAGTCCTTTCCAACAGAGGTGTATGGTAAATGTTGGACTTCTATTATGACCTCTTTTTTTCTTCTTTTTTAAATCTTGGCTTCCTGGATATCTTAAGGAAACCAAGGCAATTAAATAAGGATTTCCTAAAGAATTGGGAAGTAGGTGTGTTCTAGTTAGTGGAGCGTTCCATTTAAAATATATCAGTGATAAGGCTTATTGGTTATCCAAGAATTAGAAATGCTATGTATTAGGGTTGTCCAGAGAAACAGAACTAATAAAGAGGTTTATTATGAGGAGTTGTCTCATATAATGACAGAGGCCAAGAAGTTCCATAGTCTGCTGCCTACAATTTGGAGAGTAAGGAAAGCCAGAGAGGGTAGCTCCAGTTCAAGTCTGAAGGCCTGAGAACCAGGAGAACCAATGATATAAATGCCAGGCAGAGGGCAGGAGAACAATGATTCATCTCAGCACTCAGGTAGGAAAAATTCTCCTTTCCCTTGACTTTTTGTTCTATCCAGGCCCTCAACAGATTGATGCACACTCACTCTGGCCAGGGTGATCTGCTTCACTCAGTCTACCCATTCAAATGCTAATCTCTACCTCAACAGACTGATGCATTCCCAGAAATAATGTTTAGCCGCATATAGGCACCTTGTGGCTCAGCCACATAAAATTACCATATAAAATTAACCATTGCATGCTATGTGCTAATTCTTTGAAAATGATTAACCCTATGGGCCTAAGTATGAGAAAGGCTGGCTATGTTGTCTGCTTCCAAGTTGCTCTCAGGTCTAATCATTTATTGTCATTGCAACTAGACCAGCCTCTAGAGGGAATGTTTTTCTCCAAAATTACCTGATAGATTAATTTACTGACAGATCTCAGATTCTGGTTGCCAATGACAGTCTCAGAGGATGCAGGATTTCCTTGCCATCAGGTTGACATATGCCCCGAGTCTTCTTTAGATGACAATCCGTTTCCTATGCCAACTCAGCACACATTTCTAATCTGTTTGCTGCCTTGCACTCCGAAAGTAGAGGTTTCATCAACCCACCATAATTCCCAAGAATGGTGGTTTTTCTCTCAGATAAAGATGCCACTTTGCACCAGAAAAGCAGGCAAGCCTAGAGTCATAGACCCAAATAACAGCTTTGTCTCTGCCATTTACTTTGAACATAATCCCGACCATTATTTTTCTCATTAGAAATATTGGAAGATTGCCAACATAATATCTAAAGCTTCCTACATGCTCTAAAATTCAATTAAGTAGGTGCCATAATTGTTGTGGTTGTTGTTTTAAGGGAAAAAATGAGCACACCTACGATGGCACTAGATGAAAAGTGGGGGGAAAAAATAAGATAAACTGCTTGCCACTATCTCAGAGTCTAGTAGGGAAGGTGAGTATTTAAACCATTAACCACAATATCCTGTGATGAATGCTAATTAAGGGATATATTTGATCTAACATTTTCACACCATCTTATTAGCAAACCCAGGTGACTACAAAATAAGTTCCTGAGGTTAGGGGCTCTTTTAAGGGCACAGATAACTGGTTCCTCTCAAAGGGACCCATGACCTCTACTCTAGGGCATCATCACAGAGTTCTAATTCCTTGCACTAAAAATCTTTCTAAAAATACAGGAGAAAAGAAGAAAAGCAAGACTTATAAGGAAGGGAAGATGGCCTCAGGGCCAAAGGCCATGAATGAAATTTTTTTGTATTCCTTTTACCTAACACAGAGCCTGGTGCAATACAGGTCCTCATGTGTATGTTCGTTCATTCATTCACTTGTTCAACTCACAACGGTGCCAAATGTCTTGTTGGATTCTGGGACACAATGGTGATGAATAAGACATGCAACGTCCTTGTCTTCAAAATAAGTGAGGGTGAACAGTAGACTAGTGATAAGCAGATAATCTAATTTTTGATAAATCATCTAAAAGGAATGGTGATGTGATGATGAGTATGAGGAGGTGTAGTGCATGAGATAGAGTGGTCAAGGAGATCTCTTTGTGAGGCCTGAAGAGGAGACAATGTGAAGGACCTCATGAGAACTTTCTTGATGCAGAAGAAGTGACAAGGAGGCCAGATTGACAGGATCACGTCTACCGAAGGGGAAGATGGTACAGCAGGTGTTCGCAGGCGGAAGGTGGTGGTAGATGACCCATGTGTTGACAGGTCAGTCTGATAGCCTGAGATGATTTCAGATCTTCTGATAATATGGCTGCAAAGGATAAGGAAAAAGGAGGTATCAATGATTATGCCTAAATTTAGTGAAAAGGAACAGGAAAGAAGGAAGGAAGGAAGAAAGGAAAGAAAGAAGGGAGGGAGGGAAGAAGGGAGGGACGGAGGGAGGGAGGGAAAGAAGGAATGAAAAATGATGGGTTCACTGAAGTGCTATCTTACATTTCTGTACTAGACACAGGAAAGTGTGCCTGTTTTTCTGGAGTCTGCAACCTAAAATGTTATGCTGAATTTGAAAACAAGTCCAAGTGGAGCAAAAGAGAAAAATACTCAGAATACAGGCTTTAAAAGAAGTGACAACCCATTTTGACAGCAGTAGAGGTCTAGATAATTTGGGCAGTTAATCATTCCCTGTCTGGTTCCACAGGGGTGGAAGGGAAGATCTATCTTGAAAAATGAGTACGATTCACCAGATAAAAAAGTAGAGAAGCACCTTTCAGACAAGGAGAACAGTGTGTGCTAATGACATGAACAGCCTGGTACATACATGCCAGTGTCTCCAAGCAGCTAAGCAAAACTATAGGGTAGAGATAAGGAGAATTGTTGAGTAATTGGATGGGAAAGTTGGGCAGCATTTGTTCAAGTAGTGCTGAAAAAGTATACTGAAAAAGTGTTTACCCCTTTTTATGTATTTGAGATGTTTCCATAGCCAACTAGAAATTAAATTCACTGTTTTTGAGCCTGCTTTCCTTATTCCAGGCAAAGCTTGAATATCATTATAAAAGGAGCTTTGAAATTAAAAGAGCAATGTGACTTCCCACTTCATATTCCTCTTGCCCTGCCCCTGCCCACCCCAACAAAATACACGATTCTTAGAGGCAATATCAACAAGGGTTAATAAGGATTCAACAATTGTCTTAGAGAAGTTGAGTCGAGTATTAAGTAATACCCTTAAATACCAGTTTCAAATACTAGCTCCTCCATCTCTCTTAAAAATATGTAGTCAATTTTGGTTTTTCCTTCTAAGCAACTAAGAAAGAGAGACATATTAGATCTCTATTCCTACTAATTTACCAAACGTTATGCAGTTTAGGGGGTAAGATACACTTCTGTGCTAAATGAGCGTTAGGATCTGAAAGACTTTTGAAGGCTCATGGAAATGGTCTAGTAGGAGCTACTTCTATCTGTGCTCCCGTTGGCCTTTCACAAACACTCTTCTTACCACACGACCCCCAAACCTCCATTTGGTAGTCATGTGAAATTCTACTGGGGAATGAAGTGCAGAACATGATAGCTGTAATTTGGTTTAACACAGTAGGCTGATAGGTTGAAAAGATCGTGAATAAACCTTTGGAGATCCAAGGGCTAGCCTGGTACAGCCATATACTAAGCCTAACTTTTCATCTTAGCTAGAAAGGATTTATTACATGAAGTTTACAGTGATAAATAGGCAGGTGCGTCAGATGTCCCGACATTTTGTGTCCTGCGTGAAGGACTGATGGACATATTTGGTCTTTGGAAATGTGCATCTTAATTCTAGTACCATGATTTAAATAATGCTTTAGAAATCACAACGCATTTTTACTCTGCAGGTGAAAATTGGGGAGTGCTGACCTACTGTGTGCCCAGTTCAAGTGTATAGGAAGAGGAATAGCGCACAAAACTGAAATTCAACTTTCCAGCCCATAGTCAGGCATATCTGTGGGGAATTCCAGTCTTCCTGCCTTTGAGCTTTGTAACCATGGGTAAGTTAACGTTCACAGCCTCGTTTTTATAAATGAAAGTTGATAATAGTAAACCATACTGCATAGGATTTTGTGAACATTTAAGGAGAGAGTATAAATAGAGTGCATAACATATGAAAGAGTCTATATATGTTTGCTAATTAATTATATTAAGCGGGCATCATAACCATGAAGGGATGATGATGATGATGATGATGATGATAACAATGGTGATTCATATTTCACACATCAAGGAACCATGTCAGGGGTGGTAAGTGATTTGGCTAAAGTCATAGAAGTCCTGAAGCCTTGGGTCTACTTTCCAAACTCCAAACTTTATCTTGTTTCCAGGCTGTGGGGACTTGGTGAGGGGGTTGGGGCAGGGTGTTGCTATGGAAAGAAACCTGTAAGTCCCCATAAGAACTTCCATTAAAGGACATTTTAACAGTGAATCTGAGGAGAAACGTTTTCTAACTCTCTTACTTCCATTTTTGTCCTGGTGAAAAAGCAAGTGTGTGTTACAAACTTGACTTACAAGGATTTGACAGGAGCAACCCGTTTACTATTTGAGTTACTAATGGGATAGCAAACAGTTCCTGTAATTTACTTTGTAGTTTGATAATGTCTTGGCTCAAAGAGTCACACAGGCTTTTCCAAACATTAACTTATTTCCCCCACCTAATGCTTCTAAGGGGTCAGAGAAGGGTAGCACTCCCTTTGTGTTATGGGTGAGAAAATTGAGATCTAAGAAGGTCATGCATCTTACCAAGGTCGCCCCACAAGCACATGTGCTGCCCAATCCACTGTTCCCAGCTACTGACACTCTTAAAGCCCACACAGGGAAATTTGACCGGGTTGTTTTCCATGCTGGCTTGGAACTGATACAGCATTTCCTTTGGGTCCCTTTTCTATCTATTTCAAGCAAGGTCTCGAGCAAATAAAACAAGAATATAGTGTATTCTGGCTCCTTCAGGACTGCGAAGCTAATAGAGGTAAATGAATAGACACACACCTACATGCAAAATGTGTTGGTTGCAAACAAATATTACTTATCACATGAAGAGGGAGTGGTGGAGGTTGATTTATTTGTTTTAAAAGTTAAGCAGAATACTGTAGGTAAAATGTGCACACATGAGGATGAGATTTCAGGACCTCATCTGAGTACTGGGAATAGTCAGATTCTTCTGGGTAAGAACCAACATGTACTTGAGATCCAGAAGCTCAGAAACTTTCACCTGTGTGATCTCATTTAGTCATCATACCACCCCTTCTACAACAACAGCCTGGCTTCTCTACAACAGCCTGATCGTTTTTAAGATGGAGGAGGCTGAAAGACTGAACAGACTGCTTCTTTTACGCCCTTATTCAAAACTCACCTCTCCAGTAAGTCCTTTTCTTCCAGGCCACCTTATCTAAAACCATGGCCTTTTTACACTCATGTTTTTTATTCTGCTTGCTAATTAATTAATTATCAGTTAATCACTTCTTGTTTATTATTTATCTCCTTCCATGAGAATGTGATCTCCATCATGGCAAGAGGCTTTGGCTAATTTGCTCATTGCTGTATCCCTCGTGCCTAGAAGACAGTGCCCAATGCACAACAGAGCGCAACACATAATTACTGAATGAATGAATGAATTAATTAATTACTGCATTCATGTTCTCTTGACAGCTCATAGCTCTGTTAGCAGCATACAATTACAGTTGCAATTTTACATTTATTTTTCAATCTCAACCCTTTTTCTCCATGCAGGCTTTCATTACTTCATTCAGCACTATAGATTCCAACTTGGGTTACTTCCCCGTAACTGGTCTCTTCACCGCCACATTTATGTTCCCCATAATGAGATTGAAATAGAGTTGAAAAATAATTATTGAATTAATGAATATAAGAATTCATGTTTATATATATATATCCTTACATATGTAAGCATATTTGTAAACATATGTACATATATATTTATACATGTACAGAATGCTAACAAATAAGTATAAACATTAATATATACTTAAAAGTACATACTCATTATGGAAGTACTTGTTTGTTTATTGTTCACACCTTCCCAACTAGAATGTAGGGCTGTGAGGGCAGGGGTTTTGCTGGCTTGGTTCGCTGCTGTATTCCCTGCACCTAAAATAGTGTTTGGTACAAAATAGCCTCTCAATCCTTATTTGCTGAGGAAAAGAAAAGAAAAAGAAATGAAATGAAGGAAGGAAGTGAGGTCAAATGCTTGTATCCACTGCACCATACATTTTTACATCCACATTATATATGAAATGCCCTCTTTCTCTGAGGTTTTTAAAATGTATTCATTAGTAATGAATTGAGTTTCCCAAGTTCCTCACCCTGGAGGAAGGAGAGGAAAACCAGCCATACAAATGGATAAGATACATAGTATATTATATGGCATTGTCTATAGAATTCTATCACCCCTTTCTCAACCTCTTACTCTCCATTTTGGTGTGACAAAAATGGGCTGTTACTCTGAGCACCAGCTTAAATGGCCATAGTAGTTTCCTCTATTCATTTGCAGCCTATGGGCCTCTCTAAGCCATCCTCTCTGGTCAGCCTCTGTTGGCATCTGAGTCTAAGATTCTGTCAGAGTACTTTGTTCTTATTGCATTATGGTTAATTTTATAGATTCCTGTCCCTTTTACTGGCACACAAGCCACTGGAGTTTATCATGTCTGTACCCCCAAATCTTAGCTTATACTTGGTATGGAGTAGATAGTCTCCACATTTGTTTTGAAAGAAAAGAAATTAAGACTTCACAATCTTGATTTTATTTTTAATTTTATTATTTTTTGCCATTGCAGACAAGAGGCGGCAGAAGGCTCTTTTCCAGGTAGATGCATTGTTCAAAGAAATGTGCAATTGCAGAGAGTAGTGGAACAGAAATTCAGGAGGAGGAGGAGGGAAAAGGGGAGGAGGAGGAGGTGGGGGAGGAGAAGGAGAAGGAGGAGGAGAATTAACAAACAGCAATCTGGGGCCAGCCAGTGTAGGGCAAATAAATGACCTATGTTGACCCTGAAGTTGCTATATGGTTTAATTGATGGTGATGATGAGCATGTTCACCCATCAAGGAAAGACTTAATTTACTTGATGGCGTTTACATCATAGCTTCATAAGGTCAAGAAGTATGCAAGATATATTAGAGGAAATAATACATGCAATAATAAAATATTATATCTTCAGCACTTAAGGGACTGAATACAAAGTTATTAGCATGATATGGCCCCATGAAATCACTTATTTCTAGAAAACTGAGTTTTTACTGTAAATTTGGAATATTTGAAAACTTGCCAACTATTCATATTCCTAATTGCTTACTATAATTCTTTAAAAACTGAGAATCTTTTTCTCTGAATTTTAATACCATTTATGAGAACTTATTGAGTGTTGGAATTTTTTAAAAAATATCTTTTTCTGAAAGGGTATAGTACACGTCAGGGGAAAATGAAAGTTCTTAGCAGATAGGAAATACTTAGAAATTGTCTTGCAATACCAAGTATTTGCACAAAAACCATCTAAGTCTCCTGTCTAGACTTCATACTTTCTCCTTATTTTTCTTTTATCCTCCTTTACCAGGTTTTCTGCTCCTTAACTCTGTTTAAATTTGCATGTCAAGAATGAAGCAAATTTATACTCCACTCCATCTTGCCTTGTAGTTGAAACATTAGAAGATCTATACTGTGAGTCTGTTGACATGTTGCCACAATCAAACACAGCTACAGGTGCCACTCTAGTATCCTTGATTCACTTTCAGACAGGAAGTGAGAGAATTACATTCATAGCACTCTCCCATGCAACTCAACCTAGTTTTTTGCTGATTATTCTGAAGGTCTGATACTGGTCACTGATAACACTGCACACCCTGAAATCCGGTTTATTGTGATAACTAGGAAACCTTGCTTGTAAAGGGGCTCAGAGGCTATGCTCAAGTCTTCATTGCAGCTTTTATTAGAATTGTCAGACAAGACTTGGGCCTTTGAAATGTGAATCTGATTGAAATGCAAAGATGGGGGTGGAATAAATTCCAGATGTAATTTGCATACAACCTGTAGTTTTGCTCACTTGTTCCACTCCATGGAAACACTTTCAAGAATACTTGAAAACCTGAGGTGAGTTTGAAGATGGGTGGCTGTGACTATGTGTGAGAAGAGATGAAATTAGAGGGGACAAAGAACAGGAAGTTAAAGTACTAATAGTAATAATAATAATAATAATAATGTTCATTTATTATATTCTGAGAATGATACAGACATAGTGCCAAAAACTATATGCATTATCTTATTTAATTGTCTGAACAGCCCTATGTGGCAAGTGTTCTTATCATTCCCCTTTTACAGATGATAGAACTAAGTCTTAGGTAAGTTTAGTATTTGATTAAAGTTGTCAACTATTAAATGACAGAGCATGCAAATGAACTCATACTTTTCCAACTCCCGATTCTATGTTCTTAACCATGATGAACCATCATTGAGCCTTTTACCAAGCCACTAGTGGGAGATGACAAAATCAGATGTTCAGGATAAACCCAGCACCCTCCTCCAAACACCCATCTAAGTCCATCATCCTCTGGGCTACTTCTGTGAGAACAAGACATGAGTGAGAGGAACCAAATCTCCATGTGGCCTTTTCAATCACCTTCTGAACTTGGAGGGCATAAAAATACTTTCCTCACACCTTCTTAGCTCTTCCAGCTGAGCTAATAACCAAATTAGCATGGGGTAGATTAACAGGAGAAAATGTCCAAAATTTATTACAGATGTAATGTGGGAGTGCCATAAGATAGGAGACCCAAAGACACATTGCACAGTTGAAGTTTATATGCCATTCTGGACTAAGGAGAAGGGGTACTGGTCCTGGGATTTAAGGGGAAAGCAGATAATTTACAGGTAGGTGAGAAAGAGCAAACATGTGATAAACAAATTCTTGCTTGGGCAACCTAGAAATAATAGGACAGAGAGAAAAATCCAGAAAACAGATATTTTCTTGGATCCTCTCATCTGCTACGCTTAATTCAAATAGGCTGATGCGAATATTGGAATGTGAATATGCTAAGATCTCCTTTCTGAAGCAGGTCCTTCTATTTGAATTTCTTTAGGCAGGAAAGGGAGAAGGCCAAAGGTTCTTTATGAGTGTTTTGTTTTTTAATAACCAGCTTAAATCAGTATTCCAAAAGGCATATCTTGGGGTGGCAAAACATTGATCTCCTCAGGACCTACCGAATATTGGTGTAGTTTCTACTTTCTCCTCCACAGTATATGTAGGGAGTTCATGAAGTCAATGTGTTATTCAGCATAAGAAAACTGGGCGCCTGGATGAGTCATCTGCTTGGAGGTCTTCAAAGATGAAAACAAAAATTACAAAAAAAAAAAAAAAAGACTGAGCACCCATTCCGTTGATCACTCTACTTGAGATAAGATAAGTAAGTAGATAGACAGATATACATACATTACAGACATATGTGTATAGGTATGTTTTATTACAAACTACACATGACCAATGATGAAGGTATTCATTTCTTTTCGGGGGAAAAAACACTGAATCTCAGAGGTTAGGAAACTCACTCCAGGATACAGACTCAGTGAGTGACACATCTTATGATTTGGGGCATGTCATAGAACTTCTCTTCACTTTAGCTGATCCCTCTGAAAAATGAGGGTAATACCTGTCATCATGAATCAATGAAATCAGGTACCTGACGCTTTCTCTGAGCCTGGCACAAAGGCAGTGCTCATTATATGCGTGCTGAAATAAATCTGGCACCACCAACTGCCCAGTGCCATCTTCACATGGATGGGCCCTGGGGGAATTAAAGAGGGATGCTCTGTTATCCCTTGTGTAATTTGGGAGCTGCCATAAAGGTGACAGTATGTGCTATTGGAACAAATTATCTTTGACACAGCAGAAGTCAGAATGTAGCATACCACCTTAGTTATGCTTTAATTGAACTACAATTATATCGCCAGTTGGCAAAGCCCTTTGAAGCTCAGGCATCATCACCCTGCCTCATGAGAACGTGCACCGTTACCACGTGCATAATTGTTGGAGCAAATGACACCTTCCCAGCAGCAGCTATTTCAGCAGGTAGTGCAAATAATTAGAAGATTTTGATCTTGCTGACTTATGGTGAAAAGCAGGGCATCAAGGGAGATATGAATAAAGAGACAATCAAATCCTATTAAAGTCTACCATGAAAGCTCCCTTTAATATAAGGGACAAAAAAATGGTAAAAACAAAGTTATTTTCAATATGAAGAGAAAAAAATGCTATCCTTTGATCCCTGACATAATATGACAGGTAAACAAAGCCCATAGACAAATCATCCTACATGGTAATTTTTTTCTCGTTTGAAATTTTGTATGTGACAGCTACACTGCCATTGTTTTAAAAAGTTCGTTCACTTTGTTCATACGACAAACATTTGCTAAGTGCCTAACATGTGCCAGGTGCTATGGTAGGCTCATGGACCTTTGAACTCAACTGTTTGTAGTGTACTGGAGAAAATGGAAACATTTTTTCAGATAATTACAGTACAGTGAGTTAAGAATCAAACAAAGTAAGCAAAGGTGCCTTTGAAGCAAGGAAGGGGAGAACTGTAATAGACTCATAAGGGGATGCATGATGACATCAGAGGTGGCTTCCTGGAGAAGGAGACATTTGATGAGATAATCAAATAGGATCCGGTTGTGCTAATGGGGACGGGCCATTTCCTACAGGGCAAAGAACTTACAGAGAGGCACAGAAGCATAAGAGAACTTGGGGCTCAATTTGCTGCTATTTTAATGTAGGTGGGAGGGTGAGAAATGACCATGAATGGGGCCAGAACAATGATGTATGCTCTGCTGAAAGGTTTGTTCGTTAGCCTAAGGGAAATGAGAAATCTTTGAGTGGATTTTTAGAATCGCATTTGTATCTTTAAAGATCACCATGTTGGATAATGATCGGATTGAAGAGGGATGACTGTGAAGGCAGGCAGCGAGCTAGGAAGCTGCTGTGATCACCTTGGGAGAATTCGGAAGAGTTGTGACTAAGACAGAGGCAATGCCAGTGGACATGGGCGATGGGGCTAGAGACATACCTTCCTAGAGGCTAAATTCAGAGTAGGATTAACTGATATCTAAGACTATATTTTAAGAATAAATAGAGGATCATATTTAATAGGAATAGTAAATAAGACATTGGCTTAATCTGTAGGATGTATGTGTTCTTAAAAAAATTATTTTGTAGATTAGACTTTCATAAAGTAAATAATATTTGAATATGTCAAAGGGGCTTATTATTTAAAATACTCTTATTCTGATTGATTTGATATTGATAACAGCTCTCTAATTTATTTATTTAATTTTAATTTCCGTTTTTTGGGTTAGCTCAAAGCAGGTTTTATATGCCTTTGTCACTGAGTCAATTTTGTGTGGTCAAATGATATACTCGAGCATATAAAAATGTGTACGATCTCTCTCTTCCACTGCTGTAGTGTTTATCTTCATTGCAATCAGTATTAATGTTTTTGTTAAGTTTAGTTGTTTACTTGTAACCTCAAGCTAACATGAATGAATAATTTTCTATTAAAAGATCTTTTTGTGAGTGGCATGAAAAGTATTTTGATGTACTTATGTATGTGTGGATGCATAAATAAAAAAAATAGTGATAAGAAGATGAATAGGGAGATATAGAATTTATAGACTCTTATACTGTCAATAAATTCAAAAATTTAATGTCATGTAAGGAAACTGAGGATCAGAACTGAATAACCGAGCCACAGAAACTGACCATAAATGAATCAGAATTCATATTACCATATAAACAATTTAACACATTTTACCCATGTCATACTGATAGTAGGTAGATTTAGATAGATAATAAAGATACTAAAATAAAGATACTTCTATAGAAAGCCAAGATAATAGCACGAGAAAAGTTAAATAAAGAGAATGGTAGTTCCATCCATGATCCATAAAAAAAAGGCTAATATCAAAATTTAAAATGAAAATGGCTTCACATAAAAAAAAAGTAAGAGGGGATCACTAGGTACTGCACATACATTGTTTTATTTCTTCTTCACAATCAACCTAACAAGTAGATATTATCCCTTTTACAGATGAGACAATTGAAATTTAAAGAACTTAAATGACATGCCCAGCATCATCTACTTCTGAAAGTCATAGGAGGGAGTAAACACTAAGTCTTCACAACTCCTCTGGCCACTCCTGAAGCTGCGATTCTGCAAGCCAACTGTTGTTACTCTGATCTGGAGAATCCCTGTGAATGCCTTCTGATTCCCGTTACGGAACCAGTTTGAAGTGCTCTCCAGGGAGTGAATGGGTGAGTCACTAGAAGAGTTTCTTGTTTAACACTTTGTAGGTAACACATCACTTTTTCCTAACAATTCCAAACACAATATTTTAAAGAGCTAAAAGCCATACATGGACATTTGTTGCAATGTCTCAATTACTTCATCATGTTCCCATGAATGAATACAAGAGGAAAACATTCTGGGACAGATCAGTAGTCCATTCTTCCCACTGTATGGCACTAATGCTGAGAGGAAAAGATCATTTGTCATTTGCACTCTGCGATGTCAACTTCAAAGAATTCCACAACTGCCCAAGCAGGTCAAGCTCATCCTAATTACAAATTGTAACTCAACCATTTGTCATTTTATCACAATCCTTTAGAATGTATTGATATAGATTTATGCAGATTATATTCACTTAGGCATCTGCTAACTCAAAAAAATTTATTGAGTGCCTTTTGTGTGTCAAGCAACTTCCAAGGTATAATGGATCCAGAGGTGATTAAGACCTATTGCCCTTCAAAAGCTCAGGTAAACAGATGATTGTTATGTAGTTGTAGAGAGGTTATAATGGAGAATAGTAGAGAACACTATAGGAAATTACAGTATGGGGGTTGTGTTTCCCTTTTCGGGATGAATTGCTCCAGGTACCACAATCTGTTTATCCCAGGCTCCAGAACAAACACACAAAACATGAATATACACTGAATTCACCTTTGGAGCCAAGCCCAGCAGATCCACAGCCTGAAATAGGGTCACATTGCAAAGCCCAACCTAGATCTGCCAAATGTAGTCAAATCCCATGACTGACTATGAAAATAAATGCTTGTTGTTTATAAGTATTTTGTTTGGGTTGGTTTTCTTCTATGTAACATTTTTTTTGCCATAATCAGCTAATACAAATTTATGGCCCTAGCACATGAGAGGTGCCCCAAAAGTGGTGGATCTAACTCTTCTTACCCTTTTTCTCCCAGTGTCAAGGATCCATGGAAAATAGAATGCGTGTTTAAGTAAATGTGTGTACATCATATTTAAACAAAATATTCTACTGTTTCATCACCAAAGAGAATTTATCTCTACTCTACAGAAAGGGAAACTAAGGCATAGAAATTTACTATGGTGCTTAAAATCTATTAATTAAATATTAAATTAAATATATAAGATGTGCAGGATCAAGTGTCTTTTATAAAAACTGTCGCCTAATATGAGAGGAAAGCTCAATGAAGATTTTAGTTTTCTCTTAGAGGAGAATGAGTACTGGGAAGATGAAACATGTTGGCTTTTCTTTAGAGGCAGGTCTAAGTGTCAGGCTTGAAGACATAGGTAAAAATAGGCACCAATGATCCTTAGGAGAACCTTCACAACCACTACCAGGACAAGTAACTAACCTAGTTTCTATTTATGGAAGCTGTAAAGAGAAAATTTCTTGCAGCCCTTTCTAAGATCCTGATGTGATTGCTGGGCTTCTCTTTACTTTTAATATGGGGAGAAACTCAAACATATTGCAAGCACACCCTACCAAAATTGAACTAGGAATTTTATTTACAGAGTCCACATGAGATGGTTTGGTATTTGTGCACCTCAGTTTTAATGTGCTATCCCATTAGAGGCTTAAAACATAGGACACATGAAGACATGTGCATACAAATAGAGCAGTCACTCCCCATTCCTCACAGCCCATATCCCCTGACAACCGCTAATCAGCTTTCTATCTCTATTTACTTATACTGGATATTCCACTCGAATGGACATTTACACTTTTCATTTATGCTACAAGTAGGTGCTGATCACTTATTCTGTAGCAGGAGAAGACTTTACACATGGTCCAAGTTATGAGAAAAAAAAAGAAAAGAAATTAGCCTTCATTGATGGTTGATTATGACATTTCTTTTCTATACTTTATGGTTAATCTTCACAACACTCTTTTGGGTAAATAGAATCTTTTGTATTTTAAAAACTGAGAAAATGTAGTCTTAGAATGGTACCTTAGGTTGGGTTCCCAGAAAAAGATTCTGCCATAGAATTTTGCATGCAGGTGTTTTAGGAAGTATACGTGGGGATCACACCTGTAAGGAAGAGATGGGAGCAGGCTGGACAGAGAGGTTGATGCCATTACCACAGAGACCTCAACTGATACTATAAGGGGTCTGACATTTTTTCAGATGGAGACCAGGGGCTGGGATAAATCCAAATAACCACATTAATAAAATTATTTTATTCATTCCTTATTATAAATAATCAAGTAAGAAGAATGGACTCACTGATTTCTTTTACTTATTCATTGATTCATTATTCACAAACACTTAGAGAGCCCCTACTATGTGCCAGAATCTCCTCTAGGTGCTGTGTAAATTCTGAATATTGATTAAGGGTGCATTTTGCTCTTTGAGTATCTTGTAGTCCAGCCTTGCCAATGGCTAAGTAAATGAGATCTTTGAAAACCACACACACACACACACACACACACACACACACACACACACTCACTCACGCACGTGCGTTATAAAACTTATACCAAATTAACACAAGGAGAGACCTAATCTGCAAACACATTTTCCCTCAGGGCTACAGGAAATCCCTGAGGGACAAGGAGACACTTGTATAGACCCAAGTATTCCTTTCTTCCTTGAAAACCACTTTTTGTGGGTAGAAACTAATTAAAAAGTATCCTTTTCTGTTTCATCTTTCAGTTTGATGGGCTTGGCTCTGCACAGAGGACAGTGTCTGGCTTGCATTGTTTCTAAATTTGCCTTTGCATCAACTGTAATCTCTAGATGCTTCTCCATGCCACAGGGGGTAAAATGTTTTTAGGATGAATAGTAACACCTTAAATGAAGTGACTAAAGAAAGTAGATTGGAAAATAAAGACTGAGCTAAATGAAAATGTCATAATAGGTAAGAAGTGCTGCCAGTATTTTTCCAGTGGGACCCTTAGCCCAATATCCATCAATATTTTGGGCTTAAAGTAGACAATATAATTAGAATGACACCATTTGCTGAGACCTCTATGGACATAAAAGAGCACGGCTCTGGCTTCAGAGCATCCTTTTCAGCAAAATAATGTGAACCCAGTATCAACAACTAAGATAAAAAAGACAAGGTAAGGTTTCTTGTCAAAGTCAACTGATTTGAAAGAGCTATAACACACAAACAGCATGTCAACCTCTGAATTTATTGTTATATTCCAAGAAGAAGCATGCGGAGTCTACTACTACATATGCTGTACTGTCTTGTGAAATGAGAGTAAAAAAAGTACAACTTTGGGTTAAGAGAAAAAGAGGTAGTTGACATTTAAAGTGTTTCAAACTGATGTTGAGTTATGCTAATCTAATTTCTTAGAAACACCCAAATCTACAAGCTCACTGCTAAAAGAGGTTTAAAAAACCCCTCTAAAAACTAGGGATAGCTCATTCATGACCTCATATTTGTTTGTTAAGCATAATGTATTGAGCACATATTATATGCCAGACACTTTCCAGGAACAGGCGTTAAAATAAAAAATACAAGAAAAATAGTTATTTCCTTGGAACTCCTTTACAAATACAGAAGGAAATAAAATTATAAGTATAAAAATAAATAATGCCAGTATAATATCAAAGACTGATAAGCGCTATGAAAGAATTAAAGCAGAGTCATAATTTAGAGCAGCAATTTTCAACTTTTTTTGTGTCTCATGGCACACATAAAATAATTACTAAAATTCTGCAGCATTTCAAAAAATATATCTTTTCTCGACCTGACAAAAATAGATATAATTTTGATTCATTCACACTGGACATCTATTGTTGTGTTGGCTATTGTCATTTTTTTATATGACAGTCTAAGGGAAAAGAGGTCAGTCCCTCCAACTAAATAGCCAGGTATTGCATGTTTTAAAGATCCTTGTGGTGCACCAGTTGAAAAAATCACTGATACAGAGGATAATAGCAGGATTAAGGATTTCAGATGGAGTAGTAGATATTGGCCTCTCAGAAAAGGAACAATTTGAAAGAAGAAAGGGAGCCTTTGAAGGGAATATATGATGATCAGGTACTCCAAGAAGATGAAACAGTACAAAAGCTCTGAGGTGGAAACAAGTTTGGCATAAATGAGAATATTCTGGCAAGTCAGCTTATGATCTATCACGAGGCTGTGTGCCCTGGTGTATATGGTATGCTGGCTGCCTGTTCATAATTCACCCAGAGACGCTGGATGTAACCCTGGGAGGTCCAGGAGTTTAGCAAGCAGGAGGGAGAATGGCAGGCAATGCAACTGGCAAAGCTAATTCATTTGAAAGCTAAATGAATTAAAAAAAGCTAAAGTCATTTGAAACCCAGTGCACCTAGAGTCAGGTGTCCTGGTTTGTGATACTGCCACTCTAGATAGTGATCTGTAGCCAGTTGCTGCTTTACTTAGCATTTCAATACCTTCTCTACAACAAACACACTGAGTTTGATGCTCCTTAATGTCCCTTCCCCGCCCCCCCTTCACAATTCTATAAACCTACTATTTAATGTGCAATTTAAATTGGGTTTTTGCCCTCACTGGTGTCTCAGTGGATTGAGCACCACCCTGCAAACCAAAGGGTCGCTGGTTTGATTCCTAGTCAGGGCACGTGCCTGGGTTGCGGGCTAGCTCCCCAGCAGGGGGCGCATGAGAGACAACCACACATTGATATTCCCCTTCCTCCTTTCCAAACTGTCTAAAAATAAATAAATAAAATCTTAAAAAAAAATAAATTGGGTGCCTTAGAACTTCAGACCTTGGAGATGCCAGCAGTTAATTCCATCATGTGATGTTTTGTTTTGTTTTGTTTAGGGTAAAATAATTAAATCAATGATCTTTTACACCATAGCTAGCAAGCATTTTTTTTTCCCTTGAAACGAATAGAAGAATTTGGAGACCAAACATGTTGGAGAAAAAAGATAGAGAGTGGATATTGGTCTTTGGCCATGGGTAAAGAGCCTCGGACTCACTTGCTCCAGACAGTGGCTGACCACATGAACTTTCTGGATATTAAATATTGAGCATATTATTCTTAGAGACAAGTTACAGATTGTCAGAAATATTTATTTATTTATTAAATGTATTGGGATGACATTAGTTCATAAGATTATATAGGTTTCAAGTGTAGATTTCTATAATCCATGATCTGTATATTACCTTGTGTGTCCACAACCAGGAATTTTTAAATAAGACAGCTAATTGAATAAGAGGCAGTCAGATCACCCATTCAATGATGAACATGTCCACATTTTCAGAGTATGAAAGAAACACATTTGCATTTAGTTTAACTACTCAGTTTAAACAGAAGGTAGCCTCTTCATCCAATAAATAAGTAAGCAGAAGCCCAAAGTAGCTAAAAAATTGCTTAAAATTGTTGATTTCCAGCAAAACCAGGGCTCTAATCCATGGTTCTAATTCCTTTACTTTGAGATGTATATAATTAAATAATACTATGAATATATTTAATTTAATATTGAGGACTGGTTCTGGAAAGCCCTGATTTCTTTTGTACCATCTAGGCTTCTGTTAACACGAATTGTCCCTTTGTGTTAATTGGCAAAAATGAATCTGTAAGGCAGCCCCAAATCTTTATCTGCAGAGCTCAGGTCAGATACGCAGACCCTCTGCCCTCACCCTGAAAGCCTGGCTGTGTAATGTGCAGACTGTGCTGCTCTCTGTGTGGACCTGATCTTGACCCACCAACTACCTTTGGGCCATTTAAACACATAGGGATTTTATCATTTTTGACAAAAGGGCAAGAGGAGAAAGTATAATAAATACTACTTCTATGTGTTTTGTGCTTTCTAATGAACTATTTTATAATAATAGTTGTTATATTTTATATTTTACTTATTATACTAGAAAATGTTTTATAATATTTTAGTTGATGGAAGGAGTAGTGTTTTGAGACTGCTCAGACAAAGAAAGGCCTGGTGCTCCTATCTGGCCGGTTAGTAAGTGAGAACTCAGAGAGATAACGTGACCTCTCCATGTGTACCCAGTCAGTAACATCAGAAAAGGGGGTTTTAATCCCAGAATTTCGGATGCCAAATACAACTATTTACCCATGTCATTTCAATAGAGAAACTTAAGCCTGATATTTTTTTTCCCTGAATCCTTAAAGCTCCTGGACAAGAGTTAAAAGCATGTAGTCTTGGGAAAGGAGCTAAAATGTGAGCTGCAAGAGCATACCACTCTGATCTATGGACTTCATCTTTCTAAGGAGTTTTTGTGTTCTATCAGATCGAACCAGTTATTCCTTTAGTGAACTAAGACTGAATGCAGGGAAGTATCCACTACATTAGAATCAGCTGCACACACATTCTTGTCTATTTGGAGCTTCAACCTCTCCAAGTGCAGAGAAAATGACCACCATGTTACTTATGAAACACATACATGTAACCGAAAAGCAAAAACAATTATGTTAATGAAAGGAATTGCTTAGATTTTGGAACATAATGAAAGAGATTTAAAACTTTTAATAATTTCATTAAAATAAACTGTTATATTTAAGAAACAAAACTTGCCCCTACGCTGTATTATATTTTCACCTTCACGTTAAAGTTGGCTAGTAGCCCTTTCCATTTTTGAGCTCTTTCTGTCAGCATTATGGGAAGAACCAGAGACATGCAGTGAGCTCCTGGGTGGAGGGTAAGACAATCAGAAAAGTACATTCTAGCGTTAAAAACAGGGGGAAGCACTCTGGTTAAACAGGGAACTGCTATGTAAAGATTCGACTTATGAGAGTAGTTGCTTACATCTGCATAAAATCTCATCTCATTTCTGCTCAGTTATATTTGGCAGTGTTTACACTAAAGATATGTGTAAACAACCTTGTGACTTACCTGCAAGACTTGGTAACATACGTTGGGTTAACTGGGAGAGGTCCAATTTTGTGACTCACCATTGCTCAGGCAGCTGTCCAGGCTCTGAGTCGCAAGCGTTGCCTGGTCCTTGTAACATTTCCCTCAATGTGCATATCTTTCTTCATGGCTGCCTTTTTGGAGCACACACTTAGGAACTCCAGCACTCTAACCTGAGATTCTGGCTTCTTCTCAGCTCTGCACCTCATAGGCATTGGGCAGCCCTGCCCTGGCACGCTTGGTTCTGCCTCCTGAGTGTCCTGTGCAGGTCAGGGCTGTGGGATCCCCACTGGCCATGAAGACAACTTTGGACGAAGGCACTGTGACCATTTTGATAAAGTCATTCAGGCATTTGGGGGATAAAATGAATTAGAAAAGCTATAGGTTGCTTTTTGGAGGCAAACTAAGATATTAAAAGATAAAAAACATTTCAAACTGAATTGTAGGAAACACCTAACAGAATTTCTATTAGCTAGACTCATTTTGGAATGAATATTTTCTCTCTGTTCTATTAGAGTACTGAAAAAAATCACTCTTTGTATGACTAAGACATAGGTTTTACTATCATTATAAAGACACAAATGTATAACTATATTTTCTCTTTGGTCTTTGGTGGAGGAATAGTGGCAAACTCTCTTCTAGAAGAAATAGAAGGCCTCCCTTGCTCTTATACAAACTCTAGGGACATACAAAGCCTGTCTAATATCTCCCAATAAATTAAGTTGATGTATATTAATAAGATTATAGAAACACTTTAACTATATTGATAATATTTAAGAATGATGATAAATGCATGAAAGTAGGATATGAAAGCTTGTTTCCTTTAAAACTGAATTTGAAGACTATATGCTTCAAGCTAGCTATGTTGATAAAACCTTCTGTTGCAAAGGAAAGTTCTGACGAAGTCACACCCCTCATTCCTACTCTAGGTAATCATGCTTGTGGTTAAGGGCTAGGGTATCAGAATGTGCAGGCAAGCTACCCCACTGCAGTCCATTGGACTCTTACTTATATAGCAAGCAATTCTGTTGAGCAATTTTTGAATTTTTTTTTTTGAGAATTGATCTGCCAATATAAATACATAAATTGTAGGCCACTAGCTTTGCCTGGTAAATTCATCATCTTAATGACTGTCCATCAACCAAAATACACACTGAACTGCAAAGTTACTACATTCCCAGAATCAAACCTCATCATTTGGGAAGTAGATAGTCATAGCATATGTATGGACCAAAAAAAAAAAAAAATCAAGACGAAGTTCTATATTAGATACAGTGATGGTACGGCCGTATTTCTGAACAGAATGAGCAAAGCCAGAAAAATTTTATTAAGCAGATGCATAGATTATGCATACATATTTAACCTCAGCATAATGGCTGAGGGAACCAAGCTATAATTGGCCTACCTGGGCTCAAACCCTGGTCTTGCCCCTCCTGAACTGCCTGGTGCAGGACAGAACATGCCATGAGCCTGTGCTTCCTCCTTTGCTAAAGCAGAGCTAGAACTTGTCATGGGCTTTTTACAGAAATGGAAGATCATATATGTAAAGTTTCTAGCAGCATTTTGTCATTTAATTATGTTAGATATTCTAATTTTTTTCCTTAGGAGAACAAAGACCTACATGCTGAAGTAACTCAAGAAAATTGACAAGAGTGCTATACCTCTGAATAACACCCAAACCTCTGATTGATAAAAAACATGCTGGAGATCACTGAAAGAAGAAAAAGCCCTAATTTTACAATCAGAAGACCTGAATTTGAATTTTCCCCCATGTGATCTTAAGCAAGTTGTTTATTCTCTCTGTCACTATAACACGGTAATGACGATTCTTACCTCAGATGTTGTAATAGGCTAATGAGAGCATGTATGCAAATTAATTAACACAGTGCCTTTAAAGAACCAAGAAGATGCTAGATAAATATTAATCTCACCCTCTTTTCCCTTCCTCAAGACTCTGAGGTCATAGTTTATAATTTGTCTAAATTGGAGACTTGAGCAACGACATTTCTCAGTGACGTTTTGGGTCAAGACCATGAGCCCCTATTTTAAGTGCTTAGATTTCTGTATTGATTGGACAGATTTTCATCACAAAGTGGCTTCAAGCTGTATCTGTGGCGGAAGCCCTCTTGCAGACTCAGTTCAGCTTCATGCTCAGATGTATGTCGTAGATCTAACATGGTGCTTGGTTGACTGCAACAACACCGACTCTCAAATTTCACATTCGTGGCCTTGAAGTAAAGTGTCTGAGGCAGTTCAAATCTGAGTCATCATCTCCGGACTCCAGACCTGCCTGGAGAAAATGTCACCCCCTTTTTATTGGAAATGCCTTAAGGTGTAAGTTACTACTGAATAAGTTTCTCACCCACTGAATCCAGCCTCTTGATTCAGACTGTTCTCAGGAAACTAACTGACAATTTCTAGTCAAATTAAGTGGACCAACCAGAGATTTTATTTTACCCACTGTTTTGCTAGATTTTAATAAGGTCTGCTTGTGACTAATGTGTTCCAGTTTCAGGCAAGGACAAGATAACCCTTCCCAGAAAGCTGGTTCACAATTTTTCAAAGAGAGAATTGTGCAGTGCATTTGAAAGTTCAGTTAGGGATTTCCATTCTGGTCGGAAGTCTGGTAAGTGTATGCTAATTTTCAAATACAGGGTTGACTTGGACTTCCCTAATATGAGGAGATTCTGTTTAGAAGTCAGTGGAAAAATTAATTCCCTGCTGGTCAAAATATAATGCATTCACTTATTTTAAAAGTGAAAGAGAGTGGAATCAAACTTCCTTTTCAGCTTGAACTTGTCAGGCCACAAGTGCTTTCTGAACAAAATGTTTTTTTTCTATTGCATGCAGCATAAAATAAATGCTCGTTGTATGACCAGGCACAACATTAATGTTGTAATGGAGTGTCATGATATTTCTATTCAGCATTTAGAACATGATTTGCATCTCCCAGGAAAGTATTTAGCTTTTCTAGCACTTCAGTTTCTGGATGCTTTTCCTAAAGGAAGTTCAATGTAAATGTCTGGCTTTCAATCTACCTTACTAGTCTAGCTTTACAAGAAGACTGAAAGCATTCAAGGGCGTGTGCCAAGTTACTTAAGCATTTTTTCTCCACACACCTGCTACAAAGAATTAGATAATATAGTGGTATGCAATCTGGATGGGGCGGTGGGGGGTGGTGTGTGATGTCTGACATCTCTCACAAAAGTCTTCATCATTATGGGATGTGCCTCTTGTTTGTTTGTTTTTGTTTTTGTTCCTTTAGTGCAGCAATGATTCAGACTAGGATTTAGTTGATGTTTGTAGGCTTTAACTCTGTGCCAAACACTGTGATTGACATTTCACTGATGTTATCTCTTTTAAGCCTTGCAATGATTCTTGAGGCATGCATTACTCTTTCCATGAGTTTTGGTGGTTAAGATGACTTGTCCAAGCTCACTTCACTCTAAGTGGCTAGGCCACTAACCTAGAAGATGATAGAGCCAGGATATGAACCCATATCTTCCTAAACTGGGCACTAGTTGTACTTTGCCAAATTTGTGTTCAATAAAACACACTCCTAGTGTAGAAAGAAACCAAAAACAGCCCAAGAATCCTCTGGTTAAAGAAATTTGGAAAGCACAGGATAAAGTAAAGTTAACTGGTTTCTTAAACATAAGATTTTCTTAGAACCAAGAATGAGATTTTATATTATCAGGAAGAGCCTGTGGTTGGATTATGTCCCAGACATTTAACCAGTGAAATCCTTTCCTTAAGGAGCCACTTACAGGACTAAACATACATTGGGAAATGTTGCCTAACAGCATTCTGAGCCTATCATTGCATGTAATTTTATGAGCGTTTTATAGTATCTCAAAGAATGGCAGGGCTTCTTTTGGTTTATAAAACAATCCCATTGTTTAAATTTTTTAAAGGTATAACTGGGAAAATGTGCTCCATGTCCATAAAACTATTAAGAGGCTACAGACGACAGATCCTGCTGAGTTTATTTCAAGCACTTCTGCCCATCCAAAAGCATCTTAGGATCCTTTACCTAAAGTCGTGTATTTGGAAGAATTTTATGTAGTGAGCTACAGACTACATCTTCTAAAAACATAGGTTCCAAGAGTCGCAAAGGGAGCTTCTGTGTTCCATTTTGTGCTTCTCTGCTAGAACTTTGTAGGAATCAAAATTCTGGAAAATAACAAAATCCTGTTCATACAAAAACAAAAAGATTATGAGGATCTTCTCCTTAAAATATGTATCTGAAGGAGAAAGAATCCTTGGTGAGCTCATTTACACCCAAATCAGCTGGGAAGAAATCAAGAGAAGGGAGGTTGCAGAAGAAGCAGATTTCAAATATGAAATGATGATAAAATCTATTGAACCAAAGCAAAACTTCCTGAATCTTAGATGTTCTGCATCTTGGGCTGGTGGGTGTGGATTTGCAGATGTGATGGGAACTGGAAATCTTGCGGGGAGGGATAATCCTTTCATCCGTTAACTGTTATTAACAGCAGATGAATAATGTAAGACAAAGAAGGTGACAGATGACTAATTCCTTTCCTCTAGGTTATTGTACTCCCTCTGTAGATGCCACTACAGCTTCACTGTTTCCCATGTGTGAATGTGGCTTGAATTCTCAACATGCAACGGCAGTCTCTCCATACCAGGGGCATGTTAAGTCTGTCCTCTGTATGATACCTGCATGAGCAACGGGCAGTTCTTCAGTCATGGTGGCTGTTGGTCTCCAACCCCCTTCACTGTCAACCCTCTGCAGCGGCCAGTTCACACTATCACCTCTTCCCTTCCATGAATCACCTCTACACCCAGAGCTCACTGTTTAGAATCATATCCCTGTTTGTCCTGGAAAAGGTGACCACCATCTCTGTGAGCTGACTGCCAACCCCAAGATTTTTGTTTTTCATTGTTTCTTTAAGTCTTGGGAAATACAGACACATACACATATACAGCCATTTGCAATTACATGCCAATATATACATCTTAACATATGTTAGTATGATACATGTTAATATGTGTTAACAGCTAGTTACGCGACTTCATTTATCCATCATCCTGAGTACACTGGAAAGCTGGTATAAACAATAGAATTGTCCTGGCCATACCATCCCACTAAACATTTGACTTCTGGCAAGAAACTTAATTTCTCCAGAAGGTCAATCCTTCATTTGGAAAATGGGGCTGATATAAATATCTCACTGTATCATTATGAATTTTAATTATGCATTAAAAACCTCCTGCAAATTCTGACAAGATATCAAATGTTGCTGTTCTACTCATTAGTTAATTTAGCAAAAATATATTATGAATCTTCTATGAGAGAACACTAGGCAAGGTCTGGGGCCCAAATGTAAAGAAAGTAATGTCTACCCACAAGGCCCTCATATCTATGATATAAGCACTTAGTGCAACAATGCCTACTTGACCTCTTAGTAGCATTTAAGCACATCCCCCTTCTTAAAACCCATTTCTCTTGTTTCAAGTGACTGGTCCAGGTGTTCCTTCTGTTCTCTCTTTCCCTTTCTTCCTTCTCAGTGTCTAAGGCATTTACCTCAAGCCAAATTTTGATCTATACTCTCTCCTATATGATCTCACCTATTGCCTTTAAATTTCATCTCTATGCCAACACCTCTAAAATTTATATCTCTAGCTAGAAGTGTGGAAATTTTGACCTGTTTTGTAAACCTGTTAATACCCTTGTTTTTCTGAACTTAGTAAATGTTACTTCCACCCCCTTAGCTGAGAGGGTAAGAACCTGGCCATTCTTAGTTATACCTTCTTCAACACATCCTTTGAAAGCACATTATGAATCTCCAAATCTCTACGGCAACCATCCCAACGCAAGCCACTAGCATCACTCACCTGAACCTTGGCAATGGCCTTCTAACTTGCCCCATAGACTCATATTTCTTAAAGAAAATGTGCTTTATTGCTGAAAACCCTTCAATAGCTTTTCATTGCATTTGGCAAAACAAACAAAACAAAAAAAATTCCTAACAAGGTGAGTACTTGGCTAGGATGACCTGGCTTCTCTCACACTTATCAGTCCCACTGTGAGTCTGCCCCTTGTTGCAGTTAATAACTTGAACCTACCTTTGGGTCCTCAGACCTACGATCACCTTCTTGCCTCAGGGTCTTGCATTTGCCCCAATCTATCTTACAGCTTTGCCCTATTCATTTTGTCTTCGCTCATCTAAGACCTACTCATACTCCTAGGCTTAGCTTAATGCCACCTTTTTAGAAAAGCTGCACTGACTCACCCATCTAATGGAAATTCCCCTGTCATTCTTTCTCATGGGAGCCTGTACTTTTCCTTCATGACACTTACATTGATTTTATATTTCTATTTATTTCGTTACTGTTCATCTTCCCCACTTGAGAATAAACCCCATGAGGGAGGAGATGAGATGATTTACACTCCTAACTACTAATCCCTAGCACAGTGCCTTGCAAACAGCAGACACTTAGGACATAATTAATTAATTAACTATCATAGAATTAATTAATTAATTAAGGACAGTTTTTGGGTCATCCATATAATTGAAGCCTAAAATTTTAAACCAGTTTTTAATTAAAATATTTTGGATGATAATTGTATTAATCATTTACTAACTTCTTACATCAAAATAATAAAACATAACATATTTTTCTTGATGATCTACATAACCAAGAAACAAGTGATACAAAATTAAATGTAGATAAGACTTACGTTTAAGGTAAAAAACCAACTGCACTAGCATAAGTTACAGAACCGTGGCTTTTAACAGTTAATATAAACACAACTCAGGGGTTTTAGTTTGACTATAAATTCAAAATGAGTCAATAGTGGAATATGGCTAACAGAACAGTAATATAGACTCAAGATACATTAACAGAGCTATATATGCTGAAATAAGAAAGGTGAAAATTCAGCTCTCTCTGGACTTAAAATACCCATGTATATCAAGACATCAGCATTAAAAAGGCCTATTCAAACACTGCCATGTATCAGAGAAAAAGGCCAATGTAGAGAGGCCATGTTATCATCTCCTTGGGCTGTCTCAACACTCTGGTATTGATATTCTTTAGAACTCTTAGTTCAATCAGCATCTTTTGTCATTAGATAAGCAGACTCTTGGACAAACAATTATACCCTCATTGTCCCAATGATTTATTGTCAGCCACTGATTTCGCAAATCTAAACTGCCTTCCCAGACCTCTCCAATGTCCTAATGCTTGCTGGATAGTTCTCTCCCTGCTTTCTTATAGGTATCTCAGATTCAAGCCAACACCTCTGCCTAATGTAATGATCTATTCATAGCAGCACCTTCCACCTACAGAAAATCAAAAATCTAAGAGACATCTTAGTCCCATCCTCCTCAGTTCTCAGACCTCTAAAGTGATGAATGACACATCACTGGCATGCATCAAGATGTGAGTGCCAGTCTACCATGCTCTAGGAACATTTCAGAAACCATTCTTGCTTTGGGTGAGAGATTGGGGTCTTAGTCAGCCCCATGTCTTCTATAACAAGTTTCCAAAGCCTGGGTTGTTCATTTAGTTTTCACAGACCTAGAGGCTAGGATGTCCAAGATCTGGATGCTAGTACGCTTGAGTTCTTGGTGAAAACCCTTTTTCTAGCATTACATGGTATTTTGGATCCAATTCCAGTGTGCATGTCGGGGTGGGGGTTGGTTCCTACATCAACAAGAAATTTTCAGGACATCATCTGGGTGTCCTATAATTCAACTTAATTCTTACACTATCTACTGAGAAATATTTAGTGTCAGATCCCAAAGCTTAAGTGGCCAGTCCTATAAGACTGCCCCCTGGAACTCAATATACCATTCCTAAGACCAAAATATTACTTGTCCTTTTGACTAACCAGCTATAGACTGGGGGTTCCAATGACCCCCTCCTTGGGTTTCAGATGGCAGTTGCAAGCTTATGTTGTTACCTGTTCTTCTGACTAACTAGCTATAAATTAGAGGTTCCAACAGTGCCCTCCAACTTAGGATGCCAATTGCAAGTCCAGGTTGTTACCTGTACTTCCAACTGATAGCAGAATTATAAATCAGAAGTTCTCATGACTTCATTCTCAAATTCAACTAATTTGCTAGAGCAGCTCACAGAACTCAGACAAACATTATACTTACTAGATCACTGGTTTATTATCAAAGGGTATAACTCAGGAACAGCCAAATGGAAGACATACATTGGGCAAGATATAGGGAAAGGGTATGGGGTTTCCATGAACTCTCCAGGTGCCATTCTTCCTGAATCTCCACTTGTTCACCAACCTGGAAGCTCTCTTACCCTGTTCTCTTGGGTTTTTATGAGGCTTCATTACATAGTCATGACTGAATAAATCATTGACCATTGGGCATTGATTCAACCTTCAGGCCCTCTCAACTACCTGGAGGTCTAGGGTGGGATTAAAATTCCAACCTTCTAATTATGTGGTTGGTTCTCCTGGCAATTAGCCCCCACCCATGGGTAGGGTGCAAAAGTCACCTCATTCATATCACAAAAGATGCTTTTGTCACTTTCAACACTTAGGAAATTCCAAGGATTTGGGGAGCTGTGAGTTAAGATCCATGAATGAAGAACAGCTATATATGAAATACATGTTTTGGTCAACTGAGTGACAAAATGTATAAATTTTTTGTAGATCACAATATTGCAGCTGCTTCCTTGCTGTGTCTTTACATGGTTGAGAGAGAGAGACCACTCTAGCCTCTTCCTATTCTTTTAAGGACATTAATTCAATCACGGAGGTCCCAACCTCTTGATCTAATCCAAACTTAAACATTCAGTTTGACAAACTTAAACAATCATTGTGACACTGTTGGTGAAACAGTAATTCTGCTGTAGTTCCTTTTCTATCCCTGTCTGTACTATATGGCCACAGTCTGTTACTATTTTAAATTTTTATATCTATTTTATGATTTTTATTTTTTTCACCTCCTTTGAGGGTACTTGTTTCTAATATCCCCTTTACTCCCTCACCTACCATTTGCTGAAACCTATGAAAGCAGAGAATAAAGTTGTCTTAATTTTCTAGAAAATAGCAAGGAATGAGAATGTGGGTGAGACTTGCTGGGTACCCCCATGAATGTATAGTACAGTTTTCAACAATAATTTAGTCATGTTCATTTTACCTGCCTCAGTTGGGGTTGCAGCACACCCAGCTATTTTAATATGCTTTTGCTTATGCTGTCCATTCTTCCTGTAATACCTTCTCCACTGCCCCCTACTAATTCTCTTTTCCTGGAGAGTTCCCACTCATCTTTTAAATCTCATCCAAGGCAATTGTTCCAAGGATGTCTTCTCTAACTGTCCAGGCTGGGCCTACACTTCCTCATTTGTGGCTGCCCAGCTCTGTGGGCCTGCCATTGCCATACTAAATGTTAAGCTGTGTTACAATAGTTTTTACAACCTAGATGTCTCCAAAACACCTTTCCCTTAAAAAAGAATCAAAGGTCATAAACAAGTCCTCCAAGTTCTGGTGAAATTCCAGAGCTTCCCCAATATATCTGAGGATTCTGGGAAGGTTGGGAAAGGTATTATATTTACTTGACCCAGCTTACCTGAATTTCTACTCTCAGATTCTCAATTCTTAATTCCCTAAATGATATGATAGATATATGCTGTTCTCACTGCACTCCTTTCCTTCACAAACATGCTTAATACATGATGTCTGTCCAGAAAGTACCCAGTCATGTAATATGAAAAATAGAGATATTTATTGAAGAAGATACAAGAAACTTTGTGCACAGGACAATGACACCTCCGTCCCCTTCAGAGTAGACATCTTGGGACCTCCCACAGTTCTCCCATTGGCCATTAGCTGCTCGTTGAGTTTTCCTGAATCTCAATGACACTCTGAAATCTCTTCCCTTTCAAAAGTAATTTTAGTTTTGGGAAAAGTCAGAAGTTTCAGGGCACCAAATCTGGGCTGTAGCAGGGCTGAGTCACCTGGGCAATTTGATGTTTCACCAAAGAGCCCTGCACAAGATGTAATATGATATATGAGCAGGTGATTTGTCATGATGAAGCTGCCAGTCACCAGTTGTCCATACTTGACCCTTCTGAATCATTCGAATGGTTTTCATGGAGGAATATTCAAGCTTAACATGAAATTTTATGTAGACTCAATGCTCTACTTGCTCAGTCATTTTGAATGCAACAGCCACACAGTACACATTCTCACTCAACAGTGTCTACTGCCCCCACCAATTAATACAGTGAAGTTGTCATTTTTCATACATGCATACTCCAGTCCACTCTCCTTAGCTGCCAGGTTACATTGATGTGGCGCAAACTGTTCTCATCATATTAAAAGTGGCCGGACTTTTTCCAGACAGTCATTGTTATTATCAACATAATGATCAGGTAGAAGTCTTTCAATCATAGTTTCTTTAATTCAATTTAGGTCAGATTTTTCATCTGGCATCATAATTTTCATATAAGTAGAAAATATGTTTTCTCCTAAAGCAAAGCAACTACAAGAGGCTGAGTTTTTTCCTACCTACCTCCTACTTCTCAATCACTTTCACCTTCTTTTTTCTTTCTTCCTCCTCCTTACATTTTCCCATCACTCTCCTCTTCTTTCATTTTCTTACTACTACTGCTTGTAGAATTGTGTGGCTTGTCTTTTCTGTTAGAATCAAATTCCTTGACAGTAAGAGTTATGACTTACTCATCAAATAAGACCATAAGCTATTACACAGTAGGTCTTGATTAAATCTTCCATTACTGAAACATTACTTTATTTTGACTGACTTCCACCTTCAGATATCTATCCTTCTGATACATAGTCCTTTGTGTCTGTATTTATACATGATACAAATAGTACCAACAGCTGCCACTATTAGGGAACCCATACATACATTATTTCATTTAAACATTGAAAAATCTTTTTGTGGTATGTATTATAATTATCTAAATTTTACAGATAAAAAAATGAGGTTGATTATTGATTAATTTAGTAATCCATTAAGTGTTACTCTGAGGGACAAAACTGAGGCAATTCAACTCTGAAGGCTGTGGTTTAACTCTTACACTGTACAAATAATTACATGTGTTCATTTTATAATAAAAAATGGCTACAAAAAACTGGCAAAGTCTATACTTGTTTCTAAGGAAACTACTGGAAAGATCTTTTAGCCCATATCCAATACACAGTTATTAAAACAAACAAAAAAAAAAAACCCCTATAATTAAAATGTAACATATTTTCTAGGAAACAAATCATTGCTCCTAATCACTCTCTGAAAAATAATTACTGAGTTAAACTTCATACTCAGACTCAGAAAAAAAATAAGGAAATTGCTTAAAAAATGTTATTTTGCCATATTTTTGCTTAAACACATGAAACTACCTTGACAGGATGATTAGCAATAGGGAAAGACACAGATAACCAGAAATTTTACTTCACCACTTCATTTGCTGAAGCAGCAGCAATATTCTAGCTTTTTGCTAATTGGGTAGGTATAACCAATGAGTCAGTTTCTAAAATCTAGGTGGTAGCAATAAGCAGATGATAAGATGAGTTGGTAATTTCTGGTAATGTGCTTTGGAAATTAACTCAAATAAGAAGTCAGGGACAACAGAAGATGAATAGAGGTCTATAAAATGCAAAAAGTAGGCCAAGTTCTTTATTTTGGTCATGTATGCTACATGGTAAAATTTAATGGGTCTGTTGAGGGAAAAAAAAGTCTCAAAATTTCTTGGATCAAATGTCAGCATACTGAAGAGAGAAGGGGACATAGATTTAGTGAGCTACATAAATAAAGAGAAGAAATGATGCAGTTTCTGTCCCTAGACTTATCTCTGGAGAGTATTCATCTCTCACAAAGACATAAATGGACCTTAAAGATCATCTACACTAATATATCCCCTTCTCCTCCCTCCACCCAAGATTCAAGACGGCACCCATTAAAGGGTATACCACTGGAGTGAATCTTAGCTCTACCATGGACTGCCCCTGTAACTTATAGAAATAACTTCCCTGAGCTTCCTCCTATTGGAAGGATTAAGTGGAACGTATAGAAGATACATATAAAACACCATGGATAATATTTCCCTCCCTGACCACTATGGGTTAAAAAACTAAGACCACTGTGGAGGCATCCTCTTGCCTCTTTACCATCTAAAATGTATGTTTCCTTCTAGTCGCAGACCAAGTGTAGCGTAGAGTCTTGACATGCCCACAAATTTTTTAAAATATTTTTTTCTAATAACAATCACCTGTCATAGGTAACATTAATGTGTTTTTACACCAAAAGAAACCCCTACTTCAATAAGGGTTAAATATCAGAGAAGAACAAAGTCTGTTCCAAACAAAAGGCTGCTGCCTAATTTTGGATAAAGCAACAAATTCCTTCCTGCCACATGTGTGAGGAAGGGATAGATAAAGGGACTTAAGGAGGAAGAAGTGTCCACAAATCTGGAAGTCAACACAAGTTTCAACTTCCACACCCAAGGCCTGAGAATTCTCCTTCAATCACTCCTTAATTCCTCCTCTCCCTTCATTCCTTATAGTGCTGCCTTATTTGTGGCTGTATCATTCCCTATGTTATGTATCTTATTTAGATGACCTTTTTCTCGATTGAATAGCACAATGTGGCTGCTCTATCTTGTGCCTGTCATAATATACTGTAATGGATTATTCTGGTGTTTCTTTCTATGCAACTGTGAGTTTCTAGAGTTGAGGAACCATGTTTTGAGCATTTTTAGATTATTAACATACTGCTCTGGGACCTAATGTGAGCACAATGACCATGTTTCAATTCTGAGAGGTCAGGTACTTACTACAGGGACTCACCGTATTTCATAGTTGATAGTAATGAAATATTTCATTACTATTTCATAATAATTTTACCCAAATCTGTTAGACTGAAACTTTGGTATATTTTGAGAAATTGTTTAGCTGCAAATCTCCAAAGACAATGGTCTAAGTGTAGTGCTACAATCTATTTCATTCTTTGAACTGATGATTTATAAAATAAGAATACAATTGGCTAAGAAAGATATAGAAAAATACTAAACCTAATGAGTAATCAAACAAAAACTATGTTAAAGCAATTATGTAGAATTTTTTTATTTTTTAAATAAAATTAGAATAATGTTGGTAAGAGTGTGGGCACTTAGCCATCCTATTCATTTGGGCTCAGAATGTAAACTTTTAAAGCATCTTTTTAAAGAAACTCAGCAGTAAATAGGAGGACACTTGAAAATAACTAATATCAACAATTAAATTTGGTTTGTTGTGAATTAGAAAAAGTGGTTTTGAGATATCACAACTTGTTGTCTTCCTTTTCCACTTCTTTTTCTTTCCTTCTCTTATTGGTGACATGATCAGATGCTGAGAAAGGTGGCAAAATATAGAGGTGGAGGAACTGAGGAGAAGATGACAGAAAACCTAATGAAGAAATCTTAATGGCAATCCTCAAGAATCAGGAAATTAACTAAACCAACATCTGTCACAGGTTCAGGACTATTCAATGTTGTAAACTTAAGCAGAAAGTCCCTTAAACAGAGAGTCATCAAAAGAAACCATGGGGGATAGAGGTTAATTAAATACACAATTAGGATCTGACTTTTTGAAATGTCCTGTGGAGAGACAAGAATAAAACTTTTTATTTGATTGGGGTATTTTAATACCTTAAACCTTGTCTTTTAAAACCCAACATGAAGGTCATTATCAAAATAAAATAATCATTCTTACTCTTTGGTAATTGCTGGAGATAATTCGGATTCTTTCCCAAGTTTTACACAATTATGTATTGTCACCTACTCTTCATCTCTGAGGTTCTTGATTCAATTAAACCTGGCTGGCATGTATTGACCCCTTCCTATATACCAGGCACTATGCTAGGTAACAAGCATATACAAATAAAATAAGTGTGATACTGTACCTTTCTTTACAGAGCTCATGGACAGGCACATATAGAAATGTAACAGTAAATGGAAGATTCATCAGAAATGGTGTAGGTACCATGTACTACCACAGAGTACAGAGGGGGAAGAAAGATGGTGCCACCTGGAATGTCCTTCACAAAAAAACTGATGCCTGAGCTTGACCTTGAAGGAATAGCAGATCATTAAGCAAAATGGGCAAGAGAAGTGGAGTCTAGACCCAAGATACTAGAATGAACAGAGAAACCTGGAAAAGGCCATGGAAAATTCAGGGATCAGCAATAGTTTTGGGCATGCTGGAATTGGCTGCAAGTGATGGTGGTGAGGATTTGAGAACTTGAGATGAAATTAATGAGTGCCATGATTCTCCCTGGTATCATAAAGGTCACAGGGAAGGTGAGGAGGCTCAACTGTGTCCAAAAAAGACCAATAAAATATTGGCAGCAAATGTGGAAGGTTAGTTGGACAGAGATGAGGGAACAATTATATCAGTCAAGAGGGGGCTGAAAAAGTTTAAAGGAAAAAGGTTAAGGAAAAAGGATGTGGCCTCCTTTACCCACTTTGGCCTCCTTCCCTTCTGGTAACTATCTGTTGCTTGTATCTATGTTTTTGTTTGCTTTTTACTTTTTGTTTTATACCCTACATGAGTGAAATTTGGCTTTTTTGTCCTTTTTCATTTGATTTATTTTACTTAGTATAACACTGTCAAGATTTATCCACCTTGTCTCAAATGGCAATATTTCAACTATTATATGGCCAAGTAGTGTTCCATTGTACGTGTATACTGCATCTTTTTATTCAGTCACCCACCAATGGACAGTAAGTGTGTCTGCATGTTTTGGCTGTTGTAAATAATGCTCCAATGAACATTAACAGAAGGAAACTAGACTTTGGGCGGGGAGCATGCAATAAGGTATGTAGATGTTGAATTATAATCTTGTACACCTGAAAATTGCATAATATCATTAACAAGATTATCCCAAATAAAATTAATAAAATAAAAGAAAGAAGGATGTGAGCCAGAACACAGCTTCACATGTAGTATCAGCAGGAATCTGCTTGTATGTAAAAATCTAAGGATTCACTATTCTCACCAGATGTTCTGGGCACTTGGGTCGAATTTCATACACAATATGCATAGATCCTTCTCTCTCTCCAGTAAATATAAAAAGTCATGGTCAGAGCAGGCAGAGCTGGAGCAAGATGGCTTTGGATTCAGAATGGAAAGATTTGGAAGGTGAAGACCTGAAGATAGCATAGACTTCCGGATTTGTGAAGCTGCAGAGCTAGGTTGGCTGCTAGCAAATAAATTGACTTCCTGTGGTGGATTCTAACTCAGTAAGTGGCTGTCAGAATCTGTGGTTAAATTATGTTCCTAGAGACATGTTTCTTGTGGGAACACTTTCATATGAAGCTACTGGGGCCAATGATTGATCAGCCATGAAAGCTGGGGCACCAGTGTCAGGCAGATGGGGCTCTGACTCCTGCTTCTGTCCTCACCTGCTGTGTCATCTCAGGCATATTTACATCAATCCAGTGTCATTATTGAAAGGACAAAAGGTATAGCATTTGTAAAACCCTTCGTTCAACACCTGGCATGTGGCACACAATAAATATTGGTTGGTTGAATAAATATTATAGTTCCTGACACTTTGAAAGACAACATTTATATTTTTTTAGTAGCTCAAATACCCATAGCTGATGTACTCAATCCACAATAGTCCTATGAGTGGAATCAAGCAAAGATAATCATCCCACTTTTACAAATAAGGAGGCAGGCTCAGAGAGCCTAATCATAGCTCCCAAAAGTTGCATGGCAAATACAAAGTAAAGCTGAGAATAGATCCCACATCTTTCTTCAGACCAGATTTTAAGTGCTTAGTAATGTATCACTTACCCTCTGTTTCTTCTTTTCTCTCCTAAACACTTTTTCCATGATGAGCTCGGTCCTGTTATAAATTTAGTTTTCTAGGTCGTAAGTGTGGAGGCTAAAATAGCCCACAATCTTCTCCTTAGTGTTTACCCTCCCCCTCTCTTTTAGGGAGGGGAAAGGAGTTTGTTTATTCAACTCTCTTAGTGGAAACTAGTAGAGAGCCTGGCACAAAGTAAGTACTCACTCAGTGACTAGTAAGTGAAATCTTTGTTGAATGGATATGTCTGACACGTTATATCCCATGACGCCTGTCCCAAGAATCATGGAACCTGAGCAGAAGGAAATATCAATACCTTGCTCTGAAAACCAGAGGTATACAGTCATGCCTGGGCTTTGAACTCAAATTGTCCAGTTTTAAATCCCTGTTCTGTGTGACTTCAGACACCTCCCTTGACCTCTCTGACTCTCAGTGTCTTTTCCTGGAAAATGCAGCCAATAATACTTGCCTTCAGGACTTTTTCAAGTATTAAAGAAGGCCTTTTTAAGGTACCTGGCATGTCAAGATGCCACATAAGAAGTGCTCGATCAGTGATAGCAGTTATTACTGAGGCAAGGCGACAGGGAGGCAGAGCATCGATTAGAGCTTTATGAGCATGGGAGGTGCGCAGCTAGACCATCTCCCGCCAGAATTATGGCTGGACTATTCCTCCAGGTCAAGCCACACTCTGTTTGAACACTGGTCTCTTTCTTGAACTGAGAGTCCCTTTGAGGCCCTTCCCTTCCCTGCTGTCATGGGAGGGAGGACCCAGCCATGGCCCTGTAGAGCTGCTAAGTTTCACTCTGGGGCTGAGGCACACTGACTCAAACTAGTATGACTTGTGCCAGTGTCATTAAGGTGCAGAGGTCTGCAGGCGCCATAAAAGTGAGTCTGGCTTTTTATTCCCCTTGCTACAAAGGCCAGAGTTGCACACACAGGGCAGAAAGGTAAACACACTCCCCAAACCTCTATTTGCTCTCAAATTGGCCAATGTGCCCAGCCCCACCATCCCCAGGCTCCCCTTTCTATATCAAGCATCAAAGACTGGAAGTGCAAATGAGTAAAATCGCCAGTGTTTACCGATTCAAAGAGAAGCTTTGAGCTTGGAATCCAGAGTTTTTTAGGTTATGCGCAACTTTTTAAGTAAAAACTTGGAAAATTCATTCTCTGCACAGTTTTGGCAAGTATGTAAATGCTAATACCATAACTGAACCTAGAAATATAAAAGAACTAAATCCTAGAAATCCAATAAGTAGAAAATGCAAATAACCTTGATGATCAATAATAAGAAAATGATTCAGTAAAATTATGGGACACCCAGCTATTAAAATATATGCAGTCCCTGAAACAATGATAGTTTTAGTGACATTAAAACTTGGCTAAAATATAACATGTAATAGCATAGATTAGAAAACTTTGCATACAATATAACTCCAATTATTAAAAATATGTCAAATATACCAAAGGCTACTTCTATATGGAATTATAATACTAATTTTTACTTACATATTATGTATATTTGGATTTGTAGAATAAATGCTTTTTATCATTTGTATTAAAAATGTTTTAAAAATGAAATAGCTTAGGTAACTTTCAATCATTTTTGCCTTTGAAAGAGTGATAAGACAGATAAATTCAATAAGAACTTAGTTAATAAGCACTTATCCCTCATAAAGATCTAATTGTCTCCATAGATATGAAATGGTTAGAGATTGGTGAACACAAGGTAACTCAAGGGATGTCTTAGTTGCCGAGTATTTGTGGAACAATGTGATATAGAATTAAAAAAAAAACTTGATTTTGAGTTAGGAAATCAATGTGTTAATACTAACTCTGTCACTAAATGGCTATTAAACTTGACTAGTTAATTTCCTGTCTCTATTTTTCAGGTTTTTCACTTGTAAAATGAGGAAAAATCATCCCTTCATTCATTCTTTATTCATTCATTCCGGAATTGTTTCTTGAGACTCTACTATGGATCAGACCCTATTGTAGACACTGGGGACAGAGCAGTGCACAAAAGATGTAGCTTTTGCCCTCGGGGAACACAGGTCCTGGTGGAGAAGACAAACCGCAGACTACTAATCAAATAAACACAGAGTGGGCGAAAGTAGGTTAATAATTAATAGAAGAATAAATGCTTTGTTTTGGGTACTCACAAATATAAACGTACTTTTGCCCACCCCTGTATATAAAATAGAATTGGGTGCTGTAAAGAAAAAAAAAGCAGGGCAAGGAGTAAGAGAGCAGGCTGGAAGGTATCTAAGAAGGTGATTTGTAAGTAGATAACTATGTAAGACGAAGGAGGCGTGCTGTTATCTGGGTGGTGGGGAATGGGGGGCAGGTGTCGGAACAAAGGGAACATCCAGTGTGAAAGCCCTGAGGCAGGAGTATGGCTGGAGCAGGGAAACCAGGTGGAAGGTAAGGGAAATGAAGTCCACTGCAGTTGAACCACAGAAAAGTCCACCAGAAGCCTGTTGGCAAACTCATAGCGCTCCCAGTGCACTTGAGAGATTCAAAGTCCAAGGCCTTCGCGGGCACGCGGAGCTTTCACAGAAACTTCATCAGCGCCACTGCGGGACTTTGAAGGCCCGCTGTGCAACTATTAGCTGATCCCACTCAACAAACAGTGACTCAGTCACCAGAATGTTTGTACCCAAAGCAGGTGACGATTTTCTCTCTGCTGACTCCAGTCAAGGACTTTCCACTTCCAGATTTCAGGCTCCAGGTGACGTTGGGCCCAGGGGGTCAGGTGGTGAGCGGAACAGGTCACACGCCAACCAGGTGACATGATCTGGACTCAGCTCGAATTTCAAAGAGCCCACTTTTCCACATGTGTGTCAAACACAGTTAGTTTGAATGCTGTGCGCAGAGTAAGATGATTCATCAATTTCCAAACCCTTGGGAAAGGAACCTATTGTTTAGATTTTTAAATATGTTTTCCCAATCCCTACAAAGATAGCTATAACTCAGGAAGATAAACTCGGGTGAAGGTAAGGGCAAAAAACCAAACAAACAAACAAAAAAAGCAATTACTGTCATCCACAACTATAAGCCTTATCATTTATTATGCACTAATATCTGCATTTCCAAGCAGAAATTAATTAGTGAAATAACAAAGCAATTTGCATTCACCCAGATTCAGAAGAATTCAAACTACTTCAACAGATCCAACATAGGTAACACAGCCTTACAACATTTTGTCATTTTAATAGATTGGGAAATGGAGGCAGTGAAAATAGGTGGATCATGCAAAGATGTAAGTTAATCCAAAGCTTCTTAGAAATCAAATTGTCACTAAGGATGGCAGCGCACTGAGACCATTTGTAGAGAGGTATCAGAGAAGAAAGACACATGGAGGCAGAGAGATAGGGTTAACCTCTTAGGGGCAGCATCAGCTTTGACATGGGATTGAATCTGTCTGCGCCTGTTTCCCTCACCATGCAGTGGGACTATCTGCTGTGACTTTCCTGCCGAATAAATGAGGAACGCATGTGCCCGCAAAGCAGGCATGGTTCATAACATGAACGGATGCCATCCAGATCCCTACAGAAGTGCCATTTCAGCAGGAGAAAGGAGCTCCACGGCAATCTAGAGGGTTTGGGGCTGAATGTGTCTGGAAGAGAAGCTGGGTCCGTGTCACCCAAAGGAAATCCATCTCAAGAAAAAATTTCAGAAGTCAAGTTGGGTTTCCAGTCTGAGGCACGAGGACGGAAACCAGCAAGTCCACTGTCCATAAAAATGATGCAGCCAAGAGTGTTTGAGACAAAGTGGGATGTGCGGTGGACCTCCAGTTACTTTGTTCTGGAATGAGCCTACTTTGTGAGAGTGCATGTAGGACTACTTTTGTGTGATGATAGCTTTGTGACGCAGAGAAGTCCTCATGGCTAAAGTGGTCAGTTCTGCACAACCAGAACTTGTGGCCTTTATATGAAAACTGACATTCACAACGAACTGACTTGTTTATGCACATTAGGAAAACACCTATCAGATAAGCATAAATAGCACAGGTGACTGGAGTGTTTTTTTTTTTTTTATGTTAGATTCTCTCTCTCTTTTTTAAAAATAGGGATCAACTGAAACAAAACAGAAAAGAAAAATATTGCACTAAAATATAAATACAAGACTCTGTTTCTAAAACTAAAGGACCAGGAGCTGAGAGAGAAAACTTTCCCCAGGTTACAAAGCATTTAGAGTGTTTTGTCTGAATCATGAGCAGGTCTCATTGAACCCTCCATACCGAAGCTCCTCATGGGTGCACCTTCCTACGTCTTTGCACCTTGGAGAGTCATTACTGAGTGTTTAGTTCTGGCCACCCGAAAGTCTCATCTGCCTGAGAGAAAGAAATGAAAGGTAATATGGGGAAGCAAAGGCAACACGGCATCTGCACACAGGGACCTGATTTTAAGTCCTTCACTGTGCATTTTGGTTGTGATCTCAGATAAACTGGTCAACTTCACTGAGCATCAACTTCCCCGTCCATTAAACATGGGTAATGGCAGCTGCTTCACTGGTTGCTTTGAGCATCAAGTTGAAAGAGAAGATTAAATATGAAAGACACAGATAAAGAGGAAAACAGCAAAAAGATAAAATGTAGTTCCTGCTCTTCTTTTACTTCATCTTCTCCTTCGCCATGCTACAATCGTTCTTCTTATCATTCTTATTGTCATTCAATGGCAAGAAAATAGCCTCTCATTTCATCTGGTTCTTCATCACACATATCTGATTGGATTCCCTTTATTGGATTCTAGGGGGATGAAGACAGTCTTTATATTGGCGTTATCTTTCTTAAAGTAGCATTCATCTTCCTGAACAGCCTGAATGATGGCAAGAAGGAGGATGGCGAGAGGTCCTGCATCTATCTTTATTTATCAATTACTAAAAATAACCTCAAGTATTCCACTCTGTACATACCCACTGTTTGCCATAAACTATAATATTCTTTTCTATTGCCTTGAATTAGTTCTGATAAGAAGGGAGTGTTTGTTAAATATTATCCAGCCAGTAATACACCTATTTGTATAGGACACCTGTTATCCAACGGTTTCATTTTACTCCATAAACATTTCCATAACTAAAGACACATCCCTGTGCCATCCATGACCCAATCACCTCCACAGCCTCAGTTTCCAAAAGAGGTAGGCTCTGGTTATTTCCTCAAGCCATTCTCTCACCCCTCAGAACCCACTGTATCACAGTTGGAAAGGAGATCTTATTTTTCTGTTGTGATCAAGGAGACTAGTATTGGGCTGCAGTCTGGAGATCCAGGCTTTCGTGGTGATGATCATGGTAGTTATTATGATAAGAACATACTTGATCACCTACTACATATCTTGAAACTTTTATGTTTTAACTGACTGAATTCTAATGAAAATACTGGGTAGGATGTTTTTGATGTCGGTAACAAAAGAAGCAATGATGAATGGTATAAATAAAAGAAAACATGATATTCTCACCTAAAATACTGCTAGTCATAGGACGTGTTCAAGACTAGCCCCACACCCATGGGATTCTGTCATCTCTAACCTATCAGCTTTGGCTTTCAGATTTTTCATTCAATGAGCACGAGGTGGCTGCTATAGTTCCAGGCCTCACATCCTCACATAATAATGTGCAAAATTAGGAAAGAGAAATAAATATCACTTTTCAGCTCCATTTTAAGAATGAGAAAAATTTCCCAGAAACTCCCCGGAGGACTACCCTCCATGTCTTACTAATTTATGTCCATCATTGAGGCATTGATGGGTAGGGTTGAGGGGGGATTACCACAAGGGGCTTAAATTGGCCAATGCACACATGCTGTGCGTGCATGCACACACACACCCACACACAATTCCATAGCTAGAGCTGAGGATGGACTCAGACTCCCTTAAAGCAAAAAATATGTCAATTAACCTATCACAATTAGGGTCCCATTAGCAAGAAAAAAAAGAGAGACTAATTATCAGGTAAGTGGCTATTGCTAGCTCTATTTTAAAAATGAAAAAGCAGAGGTTCAAAGTAGTTATTAACTGCATTAGTCAGGATATCTTAGCCACTTTGACAAAGGACTTTAAAATATCAGTTGCCAAATATAATAATATTTTATTTCTCACTCATATCATAGTTCAGTGATAGTCGTGGGGAGGAGAGAGGACAATTCCACCTTTCAGGGAATGAAGCCTCTTCTGCTAGTGAATCACCTTCACCTACATCCTTGAACTCTTCTCCTCTAGCTTGGGATAGAGAAAGAGAGAATTGTCTGTGGAAAATTATCACAGGCCAAGCCTGAAAGCAGTGCTCATCACTCAGCTCACATCCAGTCCCCCGGCTATAACTGGTCACCCAGCCACTCCTAACTGCAAGGGAGGCTGGAAGGATGACAGTGCTGAGAAAGAAAGGGTAGGCCTCCCCCATGGTCAGAGAGAGGTGGCCTAGCTGACATGCCAGGCCAAGTGGGTCTGAACGCGTGGGTGGAGCACACTGCCTCTTATCCTTAGGATGCTCCCTATGAAAAAGATCTTTTATCACAATGCCTCCATTCTGACCTTTGTCTTATCTTCTGCACAATATATACTGTTGCTATGGGCCTCTCACCTGGCCACCAGGTAGAAATTCATATCTTAACATTATTACTATGATTACTCATTTATATTTATACTACCATTATTATCCCCCCTACATATGTCTTAGTACATGCCAGGCATTTTGGTAAGCAGTTTGTTAAATTATCTTTAATCCTCCCCAAAATCCTAAGGGTTGGTTTTATCCCCTTTTTCTCAGATAAGAAAGATAAAGCTTAGGAGAAAAATAAAATGCAATTAAGTGACAGGAGTTCTCAATTAGACAGTCCAACTTTAAAGCCCAAACTGTCCCTACGTGCAGTTGCCTGAAAAGCAACATGACTGTGAAAGGTATGTGTTGCAATTTCCCTTCAAGCATCCCTGATCTGGGTAGAGTGCTAAGAACACAGTTATTATAAACATGTCCTAAAATTAAATTCATGCATTCAAAAGCAAGCAGGTCTTCTGCCAAATTTCTATTATCTCCCCAGCGTGTGTGTGTGTGTGTGTGTGTGTGTGATTAAATATATTTAAAATAATTCTTTCCTATTTATATTCCAATTGTAGCATTCCTTATTGACATGTCCTTAAACTTAGACTCCCTAGACAATAACCTCAGGTCATATTTATCAAGCATTTATCAAATTCCAGGCAATGCTTTTTGCATTCTATGCCTGTAAGGTAAGTCTGATTTTTATCCCCATTTTACAGTTTGGAAGCTTAAAGTTAAAGGTTCAGGGGAGGAAATTGAGTAATAACCTAGAAGTCTGACTTGCCATCTCCATTCTTGCTCATTAAGTTCTCTTGCCTATGGCAATGCCACTAACTCTACATTCTTTCCATAATCTCTTGAGGCTGTATTTGCTTCTTCTTCATTCCTGTTGGCAATTTTCAGAACTCGTTCCCATATACCTGATAATGGGAACAGCCTCACTCTTAGTTTATAATTAGTTTGCTCCTTTTAAATTAATTTTATTAACTCCTATTAACAAAATATGTTATATTTTAATGGTCTTGGTTATCTCTTCTCACCCGGTCTGTTAATATCATCTTCTAAACCTTTACTCTTTTTATTAAGACAGAAGTCTCTTTGTGTCCATGTAGGTTGGGTTTATAATTCTTTCCATGATTTAAACTTTTTTGGGAGTATCAGGTGGGACTTTTAAAGTATTCTTCACATCAAGCTCCAAAAAAGGTGTTTCAGATCAATGGACCACCATCTGCCAGGATTAATCTCATTGTTTCAACAGTAGCTTTCTGTTTTGCTGGCTCAGGAGAGGCACCTAATCAATCTTCATGGGAAATAACATTAGAGGTAAAAATAAAAGCAAACAGTACTTGGATTTATTCATTTCCAGCTATTAGTACTCAATACATTGAACACCTACTATGTGCTATGTTCTGCTAGGTTCTATCATATTACCTGCCTATAGAGATCTCATGACAATTAAAAGAGGTAAAAATCAAGTTTTTACCATAGTTCCTGGCGCATAGCACGAGAGCCATACATATATGTCCCAATCCCCATTTTCTCTTGGAAACATGAATGTGTAAACAGATTTGCACACTCATTTTTCCTGTGGCATTGTTCAGCTGTGTCTGGCTCTTCCTCCAAATCTGCCTCTTGGCCCACAGGCTGAATATGATGCCCAGTCAGTTCTGCTCTATGTGGATTCTGCCAATTGTTGGTTTTGATCCTACCTACCAGCTCTTCATTATGTGTTTCATACTACATTGATTCAACAAATATTTACTAAGTACCTACCATGCGTCTGGCACTGAACTGGGCTCTATGTATAGAATGGTGAGCACTATAGATATGGCACTTACACTTTAGGTAGGAAAGAAGAAATAATTAAGTATGAAAAGGATAAGCCTGGGATGTATTTGTGTTTCCTAGTTTACAAAAAAAAAATAAATAAATAAAGCAAGGAAGAAGTACATCAAATAAGTCTTGATCCTTGTCCAGTTGGATTCCATGAAGTCCTGTGGTTCTTCTTTAGGCAGGTAGAAGAATTTCCACCCATGTGTTTGTAATACATAGAATTTAGTATACAGCCACATGCCCCACCCCTAGACTCTGGGGTGAGGTCAACTTTCTTAAAATATATCACCTGCTTTGAGAGAGGTGTCATGTGAAAGGCATTGAGTACACGCTTCGGATTTATGATGCAAATTGGATTTCAATCTAAAATGCCATTCCTAAACATCCTCAGTAACATAATTTTTTAAAACTTATGTTAACACTAAATGATGTAAAATGAAATCTTATTTATTGGGCATTCTTATTTCCTTTTTCATAAGTTGCCAGTTTAAGTACCTTGCTTGTTGTATAACTAGGTTGTTTTGGGTTGTTTTTATTCTGGATATTTATTTTTTTATATACCAATTTTTTCCCAATGACATGTTTTGCTAATCACTTTTATGAGTCTGTGTCTTTCCATTTTGATGTCGGTCCATTTGTTATGACGATCCTTTGAATTTCAAGGTGTCCAAAGATAATCAGTCTTGTCTTTCATGATTTGGTCTTTTTGTGTCTCATTGAAAAAACTCCTTTTCTAGCCAAAGACAGTAGGAGTAATCTCTTGTATTGTCTTCCAAGTTTTAAGTTTCTTGTTCCCCCTTAGGTCCTTAAATCACCTGGAATTTTTTTTTTCCAGGCGATTTAAGGAATCTCTTGGAAAAAAATTTTTTTGTAGATGGAGTGAGGTAAGAACTTTATTTATTTATTTCAATTTGGATGGTCAATTTTCTTCTTTTTAAATTGAATTTATTGGGGTGACATTGGTTCATTTGCTAGTCCATTCATTCCTGAGGATTTTTAATGTACTAGTCTCCACTTATAAATGAGTCTAAGCCAGGCCTCTGTATTCCATCCATTCATATTATTTTGTCCTTCTAACTTCTTTTCTTCTCTTTTCTTTTTTTTCTCTCTTCCCTGCCTTCTGTCAGATTACTAGGGTTGCCTTGACTCCTACCCCTCTCTTCAATCTCTGCTGACTTAAAAGTTCTTCCTTGTATACTGTTCTTTAGAGTTTATCTTTAATACCATCATATTCAAATTTGGTTTAGCAATGTCAAAGTTTACTATATGTTTACCTCCCTCTCCCAAAATACAAGTATTTTAGCATAGGTAAACAGTTATTACCCTTTGTTACCTTTCATGGGATTGATAACTAGTATTTTAACTCCATTCTACTTGCCACACCTCCATGAGTAATCATCGTGTTGTTTTCTATAGTCAAGTCTTATTTAGATTTACCTACATAATTTTCTACTTATTTTCTCATTATTACTCCTTGCATTCTTCATATCTATCCTTGTAGTACTTTGCAAATATTAGTTCACTGGTTTTTCAGCATCCATTCCTACAGCCAGTCTAATTGTTGTATGTTCATAGATATCTGTCTTTTTTCTTTGTTTTTAAAATCATCTCCCTGTTTGGTGTTCTGTATTTCTCCATTATGTGTCTAATTGAGGTTTGCATTTTATTACTATCCTCAGAATGCAGTGTGCTTCTTTATTCTGAAGACTCATATCTTTCTTTTAGTTGGGATACTTCTAAGCCATGATTTTTTGAATTATTACTTTCTCTCCCCAATCTGTATTCTCTATTTTTTAGATAACCTACTAGATATATTGGATGAGATTATTTTAACCTTCATGTCTCTTAACCTTTCTTTCATATTTTCAGTGTCTTTATTTTTACTGAACTACATTTTGTGTAATTTCTCTAGATCTACATCCATTCTTTCTTCTGTATCTGATTTGCTGTTTAACCTTTCCATTGAGTTTTTTTGCCCAATAGATACATGTTTTTCACCTTGAGAAATTTCTTTGTGTGTGTTTGTTTTATAAAATTCACCTATCCTTTTGTTCATAGTACACTGTTCTTTCATTTGGATTATATTTTATTTTTATTCCTTTTTAATTATTCATTTTTTTATTTTATAGCACCTCACAGATTATTTTATTATATCAAATTCTTAATATGCTATCTCCCCAGTGGTAATATTTGCTGAATTGCCCTCATGGTATATCTTTCCTCAAATGGGTTATAATTGGTGATTGTGAGCTTATCTTCAGTGGAGGTTGTTTCTTTTATTGTTGGAATCACAGAGGCCAAGTTGTGAATGTTTTATGTTTTCTTCCATAATAACATCTACTTTGTTCATGGATCTATAACTAATTTTTGTATCTGTAGCTCTATTTTGTATTTCTATGCCACTTCAGAACTGTAAACAAACCCCATAACCTCAAATGATATAACCTTAAGTGTGTATTTCCTATGGAAGACATGTCTTATCTACCCAGGACCCTGTTAATATAAATGGACCCCCTTAGAGGATACTGTATCTGCAGGATATGTTTCCCCTTTGCATTTTACTCAGGCTCAAACTTTGATATTTCTAATCACATAGGAGACATTCAAACCTCTGCCATGAACCATAAAAGCCTATTCTATATCCACTATCCATTCACAAGTTGCTACAATATCAACTTAGGTATTTCCTGCCATTTTAAATTCAAGTTTTTTCTTAATTTGAGTATTTAATTGAGCTTTTGTCTTTGATCATGTTATTAAAAGTTAAATCTCAAAGAACATATCTCTTATTTATTTAGCTATCTAGCTAGATAGCTGTAACACCTGGGTGAGTTCTTTATGGGCTTGGAGTTCAGCTTTTTAAATTAATTTGATAATGGACACAAATATAGGTGAGATTTAACAATTTCATAATTAGAAGGACTAGTAAGTAAGAAATATTCTGAGCTCCATTTTTCTCATCTAAAAATGGTGATACCAATACTTACCTCTTAGGAATGTTATGCAGATGAAATAAAATAATTCATGAAGTTAAAGAAAAAAACTCAGCACCATGTCTGATGTGTAACAACAGAAAAACAAAAGCAGAGGGAAAGCATCCTCAATAAATGCTACTAGTATTATCAGGAAATTTGCTATGTAAGTATACGAATAAATGAAAAATACCTTAGCAATTCACACACTAGGGCTACACATTCCAGATGCTGCAAAGCAGAGTCCTCTCAATATGGAAACAATGGGATTTTATTCTATAATCAGAGGCATGCGGGCCTCCCCTGGCATCTAGGCCCTAGACAATGTCCAAGTCAAGTTGCCTGACCTTGGGATTCAGGTAGTATTGCCTAGCCTCCCTCCACACCTGTTTGTCAGATGTGCTAGAATTATAGAGACAATATTGCTCCTCCTTTGGGAATATCATTACTGCCATGTAATTTGCCATACCACTTGCCCACATCACAATGTCGCATTTTCTCATATTGGAAGAGAAAGAGAGATTTGGGTTAAAGGTTTCAGGGTAGAGGACTATAGCTGAGGAGTAAAAGCAGGTTAATACCATATTAAGACTCAAGATTTCAATGAGGCAGCTCTTCTGAGGAGATCTGAAAAACCACTTCCCATCACAAATGTGTGGCACCCTAAGTGTTACTGGTTCATCAGATATTCCGCTCTGTGGGCCTCAGCCAAGATAAATTGTTCAACTGAGCTTCAAAGTTGTTTCTTCTCAAGAGTGAAGGGGAAAGTGGAAGTGTCTCATGAAGTGTCCTATATGGGAAATGGAAACGAAGCTCGGTGACCAGGGGGTGGGAGAGTCAGGGCCCAGAATAGACCTGTGACTTTCTCCTTTTGGTTTCTCCCACAGTGATTTTGGCAGCCATTCCATGTGACCTCTCTTCAAAGACACAAGAAGTGGTTGGAAGGAAGATGGAGGGACTGGTACCATGTAGCCTTGAGAAGAGATTGGGCCAGACACAATAGATGCCCTCTCATATCGATATGGTAGTGCTTGAGAGGAAGGAGACTTTACTGGGGGTGCTCTCAAGACTCAACATGTATGCCACTGATGTTAAGACATTACTTATTGAACACCTGCCCTGTCCCAGGCTTGGTGACAGTGAAAGAAATGCTAGTGGAAATTCACTACAAGTGACTATTACATGCCCAGTGTGCAAGGTGTTTTACTTCCATTATCTCAATTTTCGCAGTACAGCAAGACTGTATAATCTCATGTCCTTAAGAACTGCATTATATTGCTTTCCAGTTGCTGGAAAGCAGAATTTCTCTAAACAAGGAAGGCTCTGCAATTTAATTGACAACAAACAGACTTTGTATCTACATAAACTGAAGTTTATTTCCCAACTCTGCCACCTATTAACACTGTTACTATGATCAACTTAATTCAAATTCTCTTAGACCCAATCTGTTCACAACATAAAATGGGCTAATAATAACTACCTCATAGGCTTCTCATAAAAATAAAATGAGATGTATTTACATAAAGCATATTAGAAGTTAGCATTTATTGAGTCCTTTTTTTGTGCCAGACATGTGCTGGACTACTTATAAACGTTTTATTTAATCCTTATAACATCCCCTCTAAAGTACAAAGAATTCCAATTTATTTTAAAGAAACTAAAGTTCATAAAGATTAGGTTTTTGCCTGAGGCCCTATAATGACAAAGTGATCTGGTTGGCATTCCGGGTCCAGCTGTCTTACTCTCCCACCTGTATTCTCAACATTGGGTTGAAAGGATTAGGAAGGTCTGACAAATATTGGTTAACACTCATCATTTTTAGAGGTTTAGAAGAATGCTGATTTTGAAATTGTTCCTGCATTGTAAAAGAGGTTAGAGGAGTAGTTTCTAAAAGTCCTTTCCATCTCTAAACCTTGTTTCTGTGAAACAGATTTCCCAAACCACTGGGTAAAAACTAAGCTTGTGTTGCCCACATCTGGCCTTGGGATGAGTCATAACCACAACTTCCCATATTTCCCATGAGGGGCACCTACTTCTGCTTAATCTTCATAAAAGAAAACATCTTGGTCCAACCTTAGATCTTGTTCCTTGGACTTTTGCTTTTTGGATTTGTTTGGGTTGCCTTCCCATTTCATTTACTCACCATGAATCTCAACCCACACTTTAAACATTAACTTCTAGAACCTTCCATTTGGTGCTCAATTTCTCCTCAGCTAGAGATTCTCACTGTCCCTGGTCACTGGATCTTCCAAAACTGCATCCCTAAGGGACAATGACCTTGGTCTCATTCACTCACATTGTATTTCTGACCCATCCAGGCATCCTCATATCCCTCACATATGCTTATATCACTAGGGTAGAAGGGGCTGAAAACCGAAAATGCAGAGTTACCCCCACCCCACCTCTACTCAAGAAATACATTCCAGGAGAACCTCCTCACCACGAAACAATTTCCTTTCAGGTCCACAGGCTTCCCTAATAGGGTGTGCCTCTTGAAACTGCATTACATGTGCCCTGCCTGATATTTCTTTCAGACTTGATTTGGCCTCAGAAGAAACACAGGTCTTTAAACATAAGTGAATGATAGAAAAAAGGAAACAGACTGTCTTTCTTCACACAGGGTAAATTTGATGTAAAGAGCTAGAAGGAACATTGGAAATGTTCTATCTAAACTGTTCTTTTCATGGTTGTCATAGAGAGGACCAGAGAGAATGATACTCACCGTCACTATCTGTGTATCTCACCCTTAATATTCTACTTACTTTGTTTTTTTTCTCTCTGCTCCACAGATATGCACACACATACACTGTTGCTTAAATTATCTAAAAATTCATTTGGATAAGTGAACCTCAGTTTTTAAAAATGTGACTATTTCATGGAGAATTAAACTGTACACCAGGTTTTTGTTTTTTTGTTTTTAATTAGATGCATTTTCTCATTGGAGCACAACACCATGGAAACAAAAGAAACTTTGGAGTCTACTTGACTGGTTTGAAATGATTTTCTTATTCATTTACTTTGTGACCTTGAGTGACTTATTTTATGTCTTTGGGTTTTATTTTCTTTTTCTAACGAGGGAGGGTTATCTCTTCCTCACAGGCCTGCTGAGAGAATTAAACAAGTTTCTGAAAGTTCCTGTCTTCTTGATGGCACACAGTAGAGTCTTCAATAAATAGGAGTGTCTTGCTCTGAGCAGAGCGAGGCTCAGGAACTCTGAAGCAAAGAGGGTTTGGTAAGAGCTGTGGTGAGGTGAAATGAAGTAAACAGGCAAGATACCAACAAACCCTTAACAACAGACCTATATTCAGGCTAACCACACCCAAGTTCAGAGTACCACATGAGTAAGACACCCAAAGAAATAAAAACATAACCTGACCTCCAGGTGATAGAGATATTTCTAGAATCCAAAATAATAGGCTTTCTAAGCTCCTCACTGTGAGAGGGTCTCCCTGGTGGGTTACAGAACACATGGGCCAAGGCCCCTGCCAGCTTTGCAGCGCGAGGCTCTGTGGGATGGGCAGGCCATAGGGTGGGTCCCTTAGGCTGAAGAAGACACAGGAGCCCCATTGTCTTGTGGAAACTAGGAATTCCAGCCATTGCCTCCTAGGAGGCCACTGACAGCTTTGACCAGGATGGGTGATTTGAGTCGGGATGAGCCATGATATCTAGTTCCAGTAAAACCCACAGAATGTTCTGAGTTTGTGACTAAGTCTGAGCTAAATAAACAACCCTCACCATCTACCTCATGAAGGATAGTGATGTGTGGTGTATGCGGTGTGGCCTAGTATCTCTTTTCGAGAAAAAAAAAAAAAAGAAGAAGAAAGAAAAGAAAGGAAAAAAAAGAAAGTGTCAAAAGCCTATACTTTTCTGTTTCAACATTTTAAAAACAAGCCCACATTCAACATCTATTTCATGCCAATCATTGTATCAAGAGATCAGTCAAATGGGAACGTTATGAACCGTGTTCTCTGAAGCTCTGGGCATCTCAGGGCGGCCATGGGGGTAAGGCTGGAGTTCAGTGAACTGTCACTGCCACCTGTTTCCTGGGGTCAACCCAACGAACTCCCCTCTTATCTATTTTATTTTAGTTGCCTTACAACAGTTTATTGAAAAACAAAAGTGTTTAAAAGGCCTGCACTTGTTTAAAGTATGGAAACAGAGTCTAGGGCAACGATATTAAATTAAGGGGATGATAGGCATATTATTTAGATCGAGAGAGAGAGAAACAGCTGACATTTATTATTTTTTGTGTACCAGACATTTTTCAACCACTTTTTACTTGACCTTAGAAGCGAGCACTATTAGTCCCATTTTAGAGGAGGAAACTGAGATCCAGAGAATTTCAGTCAACTTGACCAAGTCAGATGATCAATAAATGGTCCAGTAATCCCAGGAGCACTAATGTTAGAGGGTGTGCTCTTAACTGCCACACTATGCTGATGCCTCCCCCAAATCTACCTGTGTGACCAATAGGTTCTTTGCCCAGTTTTTCTCCTTAATCCTAAACTTTGCCATATTCAACCTCTGCTCAAGTGTTCTTTCCTCATAGGGGACTTGCCTGACTGTTCATCCAGCGTAGGGTCAGTCTGCTTCTCCTCTTCCCTACTTCCTTTTCTTTTTCAGCTTTTATCCCACACTGATAAATATTACATATGTATTTGTTTATGGTCTTTGGCCTGTGGCCTCCTGAGTGTGAGCTCCTTGCAATCAGTGGCTTTGTAAGCTCCTAGGTCATCTCAGACAACCGGTTAGAAAAAGGCCTTGTGGAAATGAGTGTGTAAGGAGGTACAAGAGGTGAAGAGGGAAAGAGCTGGACTGAGAAAGGCAGCATGATATAGGGTGCCGAACCTAGAAAGTAGGGTCAGACAACTTCAGTTTGAAATACACATTTGCTGTCCATTAGCCCTGTGACCAGAGCGAGTTTTCATTTCCTCATTTGTAAGACGGGTAACCACCCCAGACTCACAGTGCTGTTGTGAGGTTAAATGAGATCACATTCATTAATATATGGCTTTGTATTATTTTCTGTTTGTTTGTTTGCTTGTGGTTTGAATGTGTTTAATAGAAATTTTCCCATTTCTGTCTGCTCCTCTTTCCAGAAACATCTGGGAGAGAGTGACACAGTGTAGTGTGTGGACATATCGCTTCTTTCACGTGCCCACCCCCCCGCACCCCTCCCCCCACCAGCAAGGGTCAGGTAGAGGATGGGGCTGTGACATCCATGTCTTTCCTGTCTTCTAGGAGGCTTGCTGAGCCGCTGTCTTCAGGGGACATTTTGCTCCCATGACAGGACCCAGGAAAGAAGGGCTTCAGCAGTCTTAGGGTCAGGGCGGGCGCTTGAGTCTGATCCAGGTCTCTACACATTTTCCTAGAACTGGTCCTGGGAGCATAGCTAACCACATAGTAAACACTCGATAAACATATGATGGGTGATGGAATGCCGGGTCGTAGTTAGTAATGAGAGGTCATGTTGTGTTATGGAAGAACAATGAAAAAAAGTAAAGGGACCAGCAACTAGACCTAATTCTGCCTATAACTAGTTGTATGTCCTTGGACAAATGGTCTTGCCTCTTGGGTCCATATTTCCTCCTGGGTAAAACAAGAAGTTTGGACAGGAATGATGTATATTGCTTTTCATCTCAGAAATCTATGAAATTGAAAACACCCCACAATCGATTTGATTTCCCTTGGATTTCCAGTAGCAAACCAGCCCACCTTGACTATTTTCAGGAAACTGGAATGATCTATTATGTTTCTTATTTGCTTCCTGGGTTCCAGTTCAAATAAAAATTCTTTGTGCTATTCACATCAGAGGATAACAGTGGGTGCCTTGGCCACTGAGTACTGTTATTTACAATGGGCAATTAATTCACTCTCTTTTCTGGGTCTCTGAGGGTCGTTCTGGATTGGTGAGCCTCTTGACTAGACTGAAGGAATTCCATCAGCCCTTGTACTTGCCCTCAATGAATAGGAAATGAATGACATGTATCAAGGTTGTCTTGGAGCCTTCTCTTCCAAGTCCACCTTGGAGGATGGGGTGGTTTTGTTCCTGTTCAATGGGAAAGGTCATTGTTTCTGTTGACAGGCTGATTTATTGGAAGAGGAGAGGCTGCTGCCAAAGATTTTGCATTCTTAGAAAGTCATACTGGTGACCTGATGAGAAAGTCCTATGTCCTCACCCAACATTTCCTGTGCCACCATTTTCAAACACCTGATAATTTACCTTTGTTCTATATTCAAAACTATTAATACATAGTCATAATGACTTCTAGAATTCAACAGAGCAATCATTTTTTGGTGAATTTGTACTTTGTGGCTGGTGGACTAGCAAACACATCTCATTCATAAAACATGGGTTATCTGAAAACTCATTATAAGTCTCACCTTTCACTTGACACTTTTTAAAAAATGAATGATATACAGCATTTTCTGGTTTTCAAATTATTTCACATATATTATTTGATCACCATGAAAGCTGCATGGAACTAATATTTTTACAGACATTATTAAAACCCCACTTTTCATATGTGGAAGCTGAGTCTCAGTAAGCCTTTATAACTAACCTAAACACACAGATTAAAGCCTGGATTTTCTGATTCATCTCCTTGGCTCAGGGTTAAAGAAGAAAGCAAAGGAGATTGGAAAAGAACCTTGGCAGAAATTCCTGTGTACAGAAAAACAAGAGGCAGGACTGTTGACAACATCTTCCCAAGTTTCACACCCCCACAGGGGACACAGGAAATCTCCAGGGAAAGAGAAAAAACATAGTAACCAGCAACCTGTTTGCATAAGTACCAATAAAGTTAAGAGCTGAGCTGCTTTCTGGCCCTATGGAAATTCAATAGGACTATGGAAGTAGTAAGGCAAGAGGGGAGGTAGGGAGACTGAAGACATTGCTAAGGAGTCAGGTGGACTTAGGTGGAAAACTCATCTGGGCCATCTGACAACTGTGTGATTTTAGGCAAATGATTTCCTCTCTCTGTACCTCATTTTCCTCATGGATAAATAAGAAATACCAGATGATCTCACTTATAAGTGGAACCTACTCAACAAAACAAACAAGCAAGCAAAATATAACCAGAGACATTGAAATAAACAACAAACTGACAGCGACCAGAGGGGAAGGGGGAGGGAGATAACAGGGAAAAGAAGGGGAAGGGTAGTCAAGGAACATGTATAAAGGACCCATGGCCAAAGCCAAAGAAGGGAAGGATTGAAGGTGGGAGGTGGGGGAGGGTGGGGTGGAGGAAAATGGTGGCAAAAAAAAATGTAAACAATGTTATTTGAACAACAATAAAAAAATGCAAAAAAGAAAAAGAATGATTCCCTCATAAATTCATCATAAGAATCAAATATTAGTAATGCACTGAAAGTGTAGGGCAGAGGCCCTGGAACAAAACAGTAGTAGCTCCACTTACTTATGTGTGATTGTGAACAAATTATGACACTTCATTGGGCTTTGATTTCTTTATGTATATAATAAGGTGATTGGGTCTAATTTTTTTTTCTCCACACTCTTTAGAGGACTTGACTTATGACTATATTCCATGGAATAGAGAGATGGGATGGTTAAGGATTTGTAGGATGACATGTCACTGACATATGTTAAGATGGGTAGCAGGACCTTATAAGTGAGTAGAAGGTGACTGTGGCTGATAATAAGGATAATATTTTTAAAAACTATTTTTTTATTGAGCACATGCTAAAATGTCTCATTAATTCTTCATTAAAAGCCTATGGAGCAGGTAATATCAGTACATTTTACATAGGTAGGGAGGTTATATGTCAAATAAGTGAACTAACTTGTTCAAAGCACCCAGATCATCCATGGTGCATCAAACTGTGTTCCGTAACTTGGGCTGTCATGACCTTTGCACTATCCTGTGCTGGCTCCACTCATTAAAATACCTAGTAATCTCTGTATGACCTTCCTTTCCCTCATCCCATGATGACTTCTCTTTCTATGTGCATCTGTCTACTTACTAACAATATAACACACATTTAAATAAATATATCCTCTGCTGCATTGTGTGCTTTTATGCGTGTGTGTGATCTATTATTATCTACTTAAATCTATGTCTTTATTGCATAATTCAGCATTTTAATATTCGCTTTGAAAAGTGTTTTGAGTCACTTCCCTGCAAAGGTGCTGTATTAAATTACATTCATTATTCTTCCTAAATGTAGACAAGTCATGGTTCAGGTGAGCTAGAAAGTAACTCCCATTATCCTCAGCACATTCCATCACATTCGTTATTCTCTGTGACATTTATCAACACGGCATTTAGACCTTTTAAAGAAAGAAAGAAAAATCACTTTAAATTCCGAAGCACTGAACTAACACTGAGCCAAATTCTGCAGGTGAAAAAGTCACTTCCTTGCTACAAGTGACACATAGCCTCTTAGAGCACAATGAGAAGATATAAAAGCAACATGCCAAGAATCAGGGTAAGTGTAGTACTAAACCTATGTGCTGCGACTTTTGTTGCATCTTGTTCATGACTCTGCTCATGCTAATTCTTAGTAGTAAATGATTCCCCTGTAACAAGGATACAGAGGTTGTGTTGACATTCTTCTAGGTCTCCTTTGCTACCTCTATGTGTTATTTTTTCATCCTTGTGTAAAAGTGCCTGTCTTCTAAGGCACATGCATGAACCATGTATCTATACATACTGTCCATACTGCCTTTCAACTATTACCTTGACTGGCATTTACCAGTTGCACTTCCTTTAGTCATTTTGTGTGCTCGGGAGAGAGTCAACACTGTCTTAGACTAAGGTCCCCAGAGCAAACCCTGAGATGAGGATTTAGATACAAGGGATTTATGAAGGTTATACTTAGAGAAGAATCTGGCTAGATGATGAGGGAAGTGGGGCAAGAAGGAGATTTCAGATGACATTTGTCGAAGGGGGCTTCATCCTCATTCTACAGGAGAGCTCTGGAATGTAGACTCCATCCGAGAGCCTAGAAGGCTGGCTTTCACTGCTCCCTATACCCTGTGATCATTGGGTGACAGCCATTGGCTATCAGGAGGAAAGTCATATTCTCAGGAACTGTCTGCATGTGAGTGCAAAGCTGCTCTAGTAGCCTGTGGGCTATCTTCCAGAAGGGAGGTAAAGCCCACTGGAGTGAGGCAGGGCTTGAAGACATGGGAATGAGAATGAAATACCAACAGTGTCCACTAGACCCAGCCACATGGACCAACCATCCAAAGCCTACCATCATCATTGTTAGGGATACTATTAGAAGGTACCACAAACTGGGTAGCTTAAAAAACAGAAGTATGTTGTCTCACAATTCAGGAGGCCTGAAGTTCAAAATCAAGGTGTTAGCAATGTTGGTTCCTTCTGAGGGCTGGGAAGGAAAGATCTGTTCCATGGTTTTCTCCTTGACTTGTAGATGGATATCTTCTCCCTGTATCACTTTATCTTGTATTCCCTCTATTCATGTCTCTGTGTCCAAATTTCCTCTTTTTATAAAGACACTAGTGATATTGAATTAGAGACCCATCCTTCTCCGATATGACCTCATCCTAACTAATTATATCTGCAATGACCCTATTTCCAAATAAGGTCATGTTCTGAGGTACCAGGGATTAGGATTTCAACATGTAAATTTTGATGAAATACAATTCAACCTACAACAATATTCTTTCATTTCAAAAACTCTATGACACCCCAATTCAGTAACCCACATCCATACCCACATCAACTTCTTACTTCCTGGTCCTACTGTCTAGAATCTTTAAGTCTTTACTTTGTATCCTATCTGTTTCTTGTCTTTCTAACAATCTTCAATCCTTGAATGAACACAACACAACATACGATACTTATAAAACATAAAGAGTATTAGAAAAAGCTTTGTAAATTATAAATTCTTATGAGTTTTAATTGTTATTGATTAGCATTTCTTCATGAAATATATACTGAGTTCCTAGTTAGCACATATTCCCTGGTGTTTCTGATTTTAGAAAAACTCCATAACTGCAGGATGAATTAAAGGAAGGACACAGTAGTTGGGAAGCTGTTGTGGTGTTGAAAAGTCAAAAAGATGGGATTTTGGATGAGAAACAGTTGCTCAGATCTGGGGACTCATCCGACATTGCCAGGCTCATCATGGGGAGAAAAGCAGATCTTGATAGTTTGTTTTTTCTGAATCCAATACCATGATGTATCTAAATTTTCTTTTCTTTTTTTTTTTTTATCACATTCCTACATTGCTACTGGTTCCCTATTAACAGCCAACGAAAGGCAAACTCTTCAGCCAGCAGCCTTCCCAACCTTGGTCCTGCCTGCTCTCCAGCCTTGTATTTCTCCCATTATTTCCTATTCACATCTTGCCAAACCACTAAAAGCTGAGCTTCTTACTTTTGTTTCTTCCTGTTGTACCTGATCTCTCTCCCTGCAAAATCCTTCCCCAGCGGACACCTGGCACATGCCCAAGCTAAGGCTGAAAGGCAGAAGCCTGGTTGGCCTCCCTCTGGAGACTCATTCTCTTCCGCTTTTATGCTACATTTGCACCTTGTAAATCCTCCTGTCATCATTCTCTCAGAGGGGACCGCAATCGTTTCTTACTCTGTGTCCCCCTCATTAAATCACACACTCGAAGACAATAATATGTTAGATTCATTTTTGTATCTGCAGTTCTTAGCTCAATGTCTTTTCTTTGAATGCAGTCAAGGAGTATTTGTTAGCTGAATAAATGAATCTAGACACAGATGAAATCAGAGGCAGGGTAAATGCATTTCACCCCATCTGAGAGATCTTTCTGACAACACTGGAAAGTTAGGAATTCTTCAGAGGTGATATTCCTGATTTTCTTATTTAGATTCTGAGACAAGCATGTATTTCTCAGATGGACCCTCTTCTATGATGTTTTTGACCCTTGATTTAATTACCAGATACCTGCACACATGAGCTCAGCTTCAAGAATACCTATATTGGAAGCTCACAATGTTCTCTGGCAGCCTCTGGGTATTCACACCAGCTCCAACACAAAAGGCTCCTGGTATAGGAGAGGCTGGTTATTAGTAAGACAAGCTAGACAAGACTAGCGAAGGAGCAGCTTCTCACATGTGACATGCAGAAAATTCTGAGACGCTCTAAATTAAATCACGGAGGCCAGGGAATGAGAGACAGAAAGCCTGCTAGTCTGTTAATAACTGCTGACCAGCTAACAGAAGATTTCTCACATCCCCGGTTTGCCTGTTGGAAATTTGGATTAATTTCCTGGTGGCTATTTCCACAGATTGTTTTGTGCAGGCACGCCTCTAACTCCAGGAGCTTGTTTACCTGGAAGCTTCCAGGCAACACCCGCAGCCCATCTACAGAATCAGACAGTTCTTTACTGGGACTCTGCGACTTCAGAGCTGCACCCTCTCCCCTCAACTGTATCCTGCCCCTTTGCCTATGTAAATTCCTTCAGGCTGTCTCTTTCTTCTGCTCTTCCCTACTTGATGTGTAAAAAATCTTGTGAAGTTCTGCAATGGTAGACATGCTATCTTTTCTACCTAACCATGCTGATTGCAGGTGGTTTAGATTCCCAACTCAAGACCCATGTTTTGGCTGGCATTTTGTGCTAAAAAAAAAAGCCTTATTTATGGAAGAATTTCAGTCATGGAAGTTCAAAAATTGTAGTTTGACACATCATTGAAGCTGCTAAAAACTTCAATTGCCCCATAAATTAGCTATTTTTCCCCCACCCAATTAGGACATTCCTACTTAAATTAGGATAGGAATTCATTGATTCACCTCCAAATTTTCATTTTTTAGAAGGACTGTAATGCTAGTATCTGGATGTCTGTAATCAAGAAGGCAAAGTGCAGTGAAATAATAACAATGATTTTAGAGACAGAAATCGAATTCAAAACTGAACAATGCTAATTAATGACTTTTGGACCTCGGGCAAGTTATTGAAAATCTCAGTTACCTCCTCTGTGAATTAGGGGGTAATAATAACTGACCTTTTAGTATTTGGTAATGATTAAAAATTATGCAACCCACATGATAGGACATAGCTCTGTGTTTCCCAATGGGAGTGCTATTGACATTTGGGGTGGGGAAAACTCCCTTTTGTGCAAGTCCGTTGTATACATTGTGAGACGGTAAACATCTGTGGAAGTGGAACTCTAAATGCCAAGAGTACCCTTGCCCCCAGACATTGAGGCAGCTGAAAATGCTACCCCCCAACACCCACACATTGTGAAACCCTCACATTCATAATGAGATAAAACGTACCAAGTGTTACTACATGCCAGAAAGTGTTCCAGGGGCTTTATTTGATTCATCTCAATCCTCATAAAAACTTTATGACCCACTGGAAGATTAAATACATTGCTAGGTTACATAACTAGAGAAGGTAGAATCTGAGTTGGTGTAGGCTTGTGAGTTTAGCATCTGAGCCATGCTGACCAGAAGCCTAGTATGTAGGTATTCAATAAACATGCTCTTCCTTTCTTCCTACCAATTTGTTTTAATTTCCAGTGACTTTGGCTAACTCCTCAGAGATCTATAATTAGATTTTGTCCTCACATGTGTCTCAGGGACTCCGGATGCACAGCCTTCACTGATCCAAGCCCAATCTTGACAAGACTGAAGACATCTTCTTTTTCCCTCCTAATGAGAAATATCTCCAAGCCAAATTTGTCTTGCTATAATATGGCATAGCCCACTGAGGGTTTTCTTCACTGGGAATAAATGAATAAAATATTAGGCCATCCATTTTTCCTCTCACTTAGTTCTTCTTCCTCATCCTTTCCCCCAGGGACCTCCCGTGTTATGGGTGGATCCTCTCACTTTGCTGACACTTGTTTTTGCTGCATGTGTCTTGGCGCATGAGAGAGTTCTACACCCAGTTCCAGTGCCAGGGAGGAAGTGTTTCCCACACATCCAAACAATTCTTCAGCTGGGAGTCCTGTAACTCAGCTCAATCCTGACACTGTCTACCTAGAGATAGCATCAGATTCCATGGGTTGAGGGTTCAGTCCTCTAAGATTGCTCCTACCACCCCACTTCAGACACCAATACCATGGCCAGGTTGTCACTTGTGATTATGACCAAATGACTGTAGGTGGGAAGTTCCAACAGCACGCTCCTTTGGTGTAATTAATTTGCTAGAATGGTTTGCAGAACCTAGAGAAGCATTTTACTTACAACATCACCAATTTAGAAGAAAAGAATGTAGCTCAGGAATAGCCAGGTAGAAGAGATGCACAGGGCAAAGTATGGGAAAAAGACCCTGAGCTCTCATCCCCTCTCTGATACCCCTTCCCCTGAATCTCCATGTGTTCACCAACCTGGAAGCTCTCCACACCCTGTCCTTTGTGTTTTTATGGAGACTTCATTATATAGACATGGCTGATTAAATCCTTAGTCATTGGCCATCGATTCAACCTCCAGCCCCTCTCCCCTCCTGGCAACCAGTGCCCATCCTTAGGTTACCTAGGGACATTCCAAAGTCATCCTGTTAACATAACAAAAGGTATCTCTATCACTCTTACCCCCTAAAAATACCCAAGGGTGTCAGGAGCTATGTGGCAGAAACAGGGAAGGCCAAATACCTGTATTCTTATTATAAGTTACGAGATCACAGTAGGTCTCCAAATGAAGTCAGAGTACATTACGTTGTACATAATAGTCAGGAGTCCCCAACCCAGCATCTTACTAGCCCATTGGATGTAATGCAGAAGTAGCCCAATCAGCTCTTACACTGTGAGGACAACATGCTTTTGCCACTTGCTTCTTGCCAGGTGTAGGGAAAAGGGTCTGTAGTGGGGTTCTAGGAGGTGGGAGTGAGGGGTGGGCTGTCTCTCTGAGGTCAGGTGTTGGGGTAGGAAGAACCCTGAACTTAACAAAACAAGGCCTTCTTCTGCCATCAGCTCACTTCATGAATTCAGATTCTTTCCTACAACAAGAAAGTATTAAAATAAATGCTCCTTTATCTATCCCGCTTTAAGATTCTGGTACATTCTAAAAAGTAGGCCCAAAGTGAGTAAAAAGGCTGCAAAGAGAAGAGCAGGAAACAGAAATAGACAAAGTACAGGTAAGTTCAAGTAAAGGCAGCAGCATGCATTGAGCCCCTGCATGTGTTCAGTGGGGGCTGGGGGTACCCAGCTGAGTAACATCATCCACCCAGGGGTGCTCATAGCCAACTCATTAATGGCTGGTTCTAGAAGACTTGACTTAAGAAGACAGTGATGGCATCCATGAGAAGTTGGCATGGGAGGCAAGGTGCCCTCGGAGTGCCCCAGCATTCCCTTATACTCCACTGTGGTACTGCCTCAGAGATGACAGTATCACATGGCCGATCCCAGTGTGGTCTTGAAAGTCTACATCCCAGTAGTTTCCTTTTCAGTATTGTGACCTTGCATGTCTGTTTGCCCTTTCCTAAACTTGCTTCCATCCTCTGTAAAGCGAGAGTTACCTAACTCCCAGGGCATGGTGGATACTAAATAATCAATACACACACACGTGCTCACACACACAAATTGCTTTTCATATAATATAATTTGCATATAATTACTACCATTTGAAAGACTCTCAGAAATCACCTCATCTAGACTCCTTGGGATATAGGTGCAGGCACTGAGGTCCAGTGAAGCAGTCGCTTACCCAAAGTCACCCTTGCCCATAGTTCATTCAGTCAAAATGTAGTTTCCAAAAGTTTTATCCCCAAGTTGAAATCAAACCATGGACCATCTAGGTGCCGTCAACTGTGCTAGTTCTGTTCATAGTTAACCTCTGAGGATATTTTCATCTCAAATGGACAAATAAGGAAACGGAGTCTTACAGAGGTCGTCAGGGACCTGCCTTCCTGAGGTCACACAAATAAGAAATATGGTGATAGGGCAAAATCTGCCCCGCCACCCTCCACACCTGTGCTCTGTTCAGCTGTATTATGTGGACACTAATGTCCCATTGTTTATAAAAGATTGATTTTTTGATTTCCAGGAGGGACACATTTTCAATTTTGAAAGGATATATGGAGATTGATTTTATTTGTGCAGGTAGGTTTTTCAAAAGCCCTCATGGAAGGGAGGCTTTGGCTTGTCCCTGACCATATTTTGTTAATTGTTCTTTTTGCATTTTCAAGGTCATGAGAACTAAATTGTATCCCTGTAGCATTACAATGTCCAGGAAAAAAAATCCTCAGAATAAAAAGGTTTCTTTTTTTCTTATTTACTTAGCTTACACAGAGGTAGCTTTGTTCTAGATAAGCCCCTCAGAGATTTGAATGCCCACAGTGATTGCATTTATCTGCCAGAAGGCAGATACTTTTCTGGAAGGGGAAGCTGGGTCCTCAAGAATTCTATAGGGACCAAAAAGTAGAGGAGGACAGTACAGCCAACCTTGATCCCCATGGATAAAGAGACAAGAGGTTTTGAACATCTTGCCAAATGAAGTGGCTCTGGGAAGTTTCTAAAATCCATGTAAGGAGACTTGTGCTTGTCAGCCAGGGCTTCCTAGACACAGTCTTCCTAGACGTCAATGAATCCTTAAAAGTTAGAAATGAATGGGCTCTAACTCTAGCCCTTTCTAGATTGGACATCCAGACACAGCTTGTCTTTCCTGGCAGTAATGACAGGACAACTCACTCTCAATAAGACATGCACTTAGGATCATATGCTATGAGTAGGCATGAATTCACTCTTTCCTTCAATCATCTTGTGCATAATTAGCCCTAGTGCATGTCCCAGGCACCATGCATAGCTTCCCCCTTGAACCGGCCAACCTCATGAACCTTTGCACCTTCGCACATATTTACAGTGATGCTTAATGACTGCAGAGCTGAGCAAAGTTGCGTGGCCTTCAGCAAGATAGTTCTCCAAGGTGGCTTCATTGTGCTTGTCTGCAGTATCATGAGGTTGGTCCAGGTGACCTCAGACATCCTCCAGCTCTATCACTTAAGGATTTTAAAAATGGCCCCCAGAGGAGTCTAAAAGCCATGTGCATAGCCCAGGAGGTCTGGAGGCCTGAGTCCCATCCATTAATTAAGCAGTCAGTTCCTCACTCTCTCACTGCTGTGGCAAACACATTCTAGGCACCTCCTAAGTGCCTGTGTCAGGCTTCAGGGACCACCCTGGCTGCTCAGGGAAGCAGACTACATGCAGACGTTGGTGATCCAGTATGCTGCCCTAGCCTAAGGCAACAAAATGGGGTCAAAAAAGAAAAAGACCTCCTTCTATCTGAAAAAAGTACGAATCAGCTTTTCTATGGAGAAAAAAATAATAAACCAGGAAGAGAATGGACCTCACATAGAACTAAGAATGAGATAAATCTTACCTTCGTCACTGAGTGAAGATTAACATTTTTCATTTCATGAAGCCTGTTTTGCCATCTACTCTGTGAAGATGATACTACTACTTAAAAATAATCAGAACACTTCCCACAGTGTTTGAGAGGATTCAATGAGCTAATCAATGGGACAATTCCTGTTAGACTAAGAAATCCTTTTTGTTTATATCTACTTACTTCCCTTCTTCAGCACAGAATGTAATACTGACTCCACATACTGAGAAGCCCTTACTTGGCATTCTTTCTTCAAAATTCTAATACTTATCTTTAGTCCAAAACAGTGAAATTGCTGGATCTCTCTTTAGAGATTTCCAAGTCTTCTACCACCTTAGGCCTTCCTTTTACAACCTCCCAGTGTCTGGGAGAGGATTAGGTTCCATTTATGATCGCACATGCACTCTGCCCACTTGGAGGTTGAAGCTGATAGAACAAATCTCCAGTCATTGATTTCCCGCCCAAAGTTAAGTTCACAGAGCTCTATCTTCCCCACCCTTCTTTGTTATCTTAAAAAACTAATACTTCCTTATGCTTATGTAATAGCTATAAGGGAGTGGGACAGGAGAGCTGAAATTGACATGATAAGGTCTCAAGAATTCAGAACAAGAATTTGAGAATTCAGAAGCTGGAATTGGGAAACCAGGTTTAAGATTCAGTTCTAGCCACTAAGAAGCTGTGTGAACTTTGGTAAGCCACAGAATGTCTCAGAGCCTCTGTTCCTTCATCCAGTTTCACAAGATTGCTGTGAGGATCAGGGAAAAAAAAGAGATGATGGATATATAATTATTTTCAAATGCTAAAGCCCTGTATAAACATTAGGTGTGTAGATAATTAATATTAACATTAATTGCTGGGGGGAGTGGGGGTATAAAGGGACTAAATGGTAATGGAAAAAAATACAATAAAGATTAAATTTAAAAAAGTGTTAACACTTACTGAGCTGTATTCAGAGAAAGTGCCAAGATGAACTTCCTTTATTTATTCCACATGGCTAACTTGAGGAATTGCAAGAGAGAGTGTGACCATGTTTGACAATGGCCCGATGGTGCCGTAGAAACAGAACACATGAAGTCTGAACAACGTGGCCACCTCCTGTAGTCTGATGTATAAAAGGCAGCAAGCTCTCAAGTTGCTTTGCTTTTCCAACCTGGTAGGACACCTACTCTCTGCAGAAGATATTGATGCCTGAACTTTCCAACATCTCCATGGGAATGAAGGAAGTATTTACCTTGCTTATTTACTAGTTCAAGGATAATCTTCAGCAGAATCAACATAAGCTGAATCTGAGTCATTATCACCCCCAGACTCTGGATGTGGATGAGTCCTGTATTCTGACCTCAGGCAGGTGCACTCTCATTACCCTGTGCCTCCTTTGTGCACCTTTATATAAAATTCTACCATGGTACCCACACGATGTTATTACATTTGTTAGTTCCCTGTCAGTCCCATGCCATTAAACTCTAAGCCCCTTAAATGCAGAGACTCATAAAGCAAGACTTTAATACATAATAAGTAATTAATATAACTAGTATGAATGTATAAATGAATGGGCCAGTGAGTGGGTGGGTGGGTGATTGGACAGATGGACAATCATGTCCTGGGTGCTTAGGACATGGGACAAAGAAGGACATGCTGTCTTTCAAAGTAAACTGGCCTTTAGTGTCAGAGAAGATGGCTGAAATGGCTTCACTTCTATCTCTGCATTGATCCCTAAGTGCCTCCACCATCACCACCACCACCATGGGCAGCCTTTTGTTTCTTCTTCTCTTTAGCATCTCTTCAAGTACTCAAGTTCACCCCCAGTTCTGGCTGCGATAACTGAGGTCCATCAGTTGGCCTCCCCATACTTAGGCAGTTGCTCTTTGTTCTGGTCATTGGAGTCATGATGATCATCCTTTTCACCTTATAAACATGGAGACCAGGGAAGCTGAAACTCTCTAAAGGCACCAACTCCAATCACTGCTTATGCTGTCTCCTTGCCTTTGTCCTGTCTATCTGCTGCAGACTGCAGAGAAATTCCAGTGCAGTAAAGCTGAAGGCATTCTAGTACAGGTCAGCAAACTTTGGCCCATAGGCCAAATTTGGCCTGCTGCCTGAGTTTGTAAATAACATTTTGTTGGAACATAGCCATGCTCATTCATTTACAGATTGCACGTGGCTGCTTTTGAACTACCGCTGCAGTGCTGGGTAGTTGTGAACAAGACCAAATGGCCACAAGGTCTAGTATATTTACTATCTGCCCCTTTACAGAAATAGTTAACCGAGCCCTCCTTTGTAAATTAACCCAGATGTAGAAGTTAGTTGAGCAATTCTCTGTGATAGAGCACTTGGCTTCCAAATATTCCAAATTCTAACAGCACCAGAGGAAAACAACTTCATTAGCATGGGTTAATTGTCTGGTGGAACTTAGACAATTCTAAAGTCTACAAAGGAAGAAAGAAAGGGAGAAAGGAGTGAAGGAGGAAATGGGAGGAGAGTGAAGCAATAGACATACCTAACACAGGATAACCCAGGGCTCATGGGGATAGACCTTTAGAGTAGGAAGAACATGAAAAAACTGGGTTCTCTACCCAACCTGAGTGATCATGCAAAAGTCACTGACCTGAGTCTTAGTTTCCTCATCTGTAGAATGGTTAGAATATTTACCCATGTACAGTATTTTAGATAGATATACATGGGGCAGAGAGGAGAGAATGTGTAAGCCACGAAATGTGAGCAGAGGCCTTCCTAAAGTGTCTCTCTCTGCATACCCTGACTCCTCCCTGCCCCACACTCACAAGAAATTTTCCCCCTGGGCACTTTCTATTTTATGACTTTTGATGTCAGAATGACACCAGTCACTGAAAACTGGGTGCCAGTATGCGTTGTCACCAACCCCAGGCACGCGTGGATTAAAAGTGGCAGAGAGTAAATTAGTGACATGACAGGCACTCAGCCCAGCTGGGGCCCATCACAGGCTGGAAACCTAATTGAACCAAATGCCATTCACACAAAGGGAAATCTGGGAATCCTGCCAGCATCTTCCCAGAATAGTAATTTTTCATTTAAATTTATCCCATTTCCCCCCTCTCAAGGCAGACCTCCTTCTCCATCATCATCTTAGCTGCTTACTCTTCCTCTCTTCCCATCCCTGTAGTGGAAACAAATGAATTCTCCTTGGACCTTCCCAGAGATATTATTTGTGGACACCAAAAAATCAATGTGCTGAGCCTTGTACACTTGCTTAAAGACCAGAAGAGTCATGTGGGTAGGAACAGGAAGAGTTTTATCTAAGCTGCCAGAGTATCATCAGGTCCCTAGGCCTAAGGAAGAACACATAAGGTTTTATTCCATATGGACTAATGGCTCTGAGACAGGCTGTTTTTTTCCAGGCCCAGTGATAGACTAGTCCTTGCAGGAGAGTAAAGGAGGCTTGATTTTGCTGTGATATGTCAGTATGGAATGAATACAATGGCATTTCATGACTTTCAACATTTATACATGGAATACCATCTACAGGGATTAGACAGTGTCTATGTTGGAATATTACCTGAAATCTAAAAATCCATTTAAGTTAAAAAAAAAACAACTGTAATTGAGACTTTGTGCAAGGTTGAATTTAACTCACACTTGACTGTTAAAACAACATAGACCATGATGTACAATGCTAGACATTTGCCAGCAACCTTAGGAGATATAATTCTGGTATTAATTCAATTCATTCATCAAACACATTTCAAGTGCCTGTTATGAGTCATAACTGTATAAAAATAATTTTTTATAAAGCTTTAAAATTTATGGTATACTTTATCTCCTTTGACTCTTATAAAAATTCTCTAAAGGAGAAATCATTACAATCCTTATTTTACAGGTGAAGAAACCAATTCTTCAAGAACAAGGTCATTTGTTCAAGGTCACAAGACTCGAAAGTGATGGAGCTGTGAAAGGAAATCATGCCTTTGGATCCCAAATTTCTGAATCCCTTCCACTTTAGCTAAACTCCCCAAAATTGCATCATAGTACTACATCCTCCAGACCATTCTTTCCCACATTCTGATGTTTATAGTTTTCTTGAATTTAATTTACTTCCACAAACATATTTATCATTTCAGACCTTCAGAAGCCTAACCCCTAAAACTGTCTCCAGAGATCAACCCTTTAGATCAGGCTCATCAAATACTTTGTGTAAAAGGCCAGATAGAAAATGTTTCAGACTTTGTGGATCATACGATCTGTGTCATAACTACTTAGCTCTGCCTTTGTCTTGGGAAAGCAGCTATAGCAAACAAATGCATGGCTGTGTTCCAATAAAACTTTACTTACAAAAACTGGCAACAGACTAGATTGAGTCCTAGGGCCATCATTTGCTCTGTATTGTTTTCCAGTACCCTTTCAACTAGTAAAAACCCTCGAAGTTAGGATTTTCATTAACTTTTGAGTGTCCTAGTCATCTATGGAAAATGCTGAAATTTTGTACCCTTCAGGCCACAGAAAGTACATGTTAATTGGAAAGAAAACAAGGTTACCCAGTAAAGGTCCAACAATGACAAGATATGCAGCTATCAACACACGAGCAGAATAGAGGTTCAGCCCATGCAAGGCACCAGGTAGAAAAAGGCCCTCAGAAGGGCTTTTCTGTGACGAGTAAGTCTGGAATGTCAGGGAGTAAAGCAAGGACAGAAATGATCATGTTTAAGTGCCTATTATGAGCCAGCCACTGCACAAAACATTTTATGTGTTTCATCATCCTCAAAATCGTAGTTTTATACCTTTTATAGATGGTGACACAAAGCCTTGGGTTACTGAGCATCTTGCCCAAGTTCACCGAACTGGCATGTGGTGTGATTAGAATTCAAACTCAGTCATGTATAACTCCAAAAGCACATGTTTTTTTGAGTTGCCATGGGGCCCACTAGGAATGAGCTATCATCCCCCACTGATAGGAATGTGAGCTCATATGCATCCCCGCCCTGGGCACAGAATAGATGCTACAGACAAGTTCATTATAAAGCTATCATTGAAATTGGTGATCATTTTGTTCAATGTCTACTGGTAATACAAGATATTTAAATTCTCCAGAATCATGTATTCTGAGCCCTTGCCCCTTCTGTTGTTGACCTGCTCAATTAAAAGGGCTTTATGGTCATTTATGAAGGAAAAACATATCACTGACCCATGTGACTCATAAGTCAGTAAAACCAACATCATGAAACTGTGAGTCAGCTGTGGCCTAAATCAGAAGCCAAAGCCAGTTTTAGGACAACCAAGACATTTCCCAGAGCTCATAAACAACAATGTGGCACTGTTTTATGTCAGGGTAAAGATACAGAGAAGATGTTAGTGCTTAGTAACATATCTCTAAAGCACAGCATCTCTATTTCTTTTTCCTAGAATCTGGAAAACATAGAGTTCAGAAAACAGAAGATGGAGCATTTGTTATTTCTGATAATTTTCCAGAACTGTATTTCTTTTTCATAGTGGTGTGGAAATCTTGACTTGAATATTTTTTTAGTCTAAAGATTATCTATTATTCCTATATCAAACAGAAGACAGAAAACCAGCTCTTTGGGGTTTTAACCCAAGCCCAGGATGGAAACAAAATTTACCTCTATTCTTATTTAGTTTAGAATATTTGGAAGATTCAAGTATGTAATACTTTGCACTATTATTTCTCAAATTGTTTTCCCTGGGCATGTGGCAACCTGAGAGAAGGAATGGGCGATTCATGGAAGGGAATTGAAAGGAAGGAGTATGACATGTTGTCAATGACCCAATATTTTAGGAAGCTATACAAATTATCTATTATTGTACAACAAACCACTTCAGTGATTAGCAAGTTAAGACCACATGCAGTTATTGCTTGATAGTTTCTGGGGACCAAGAATCTGCTCTCTGCTTAGCAGGATGCCTTTGGCTCTGGGTCTTTCATGGAGTGATAGTGGGGCCATTAGCAATGGCTAAATGGTCCTGAGGCTCACTTGAGGCCCAGAATTAAGAATTAATTTCCAAGCTCGCTCGCATGGCTGTTGGCAGCCTCAGAAAGTTCACTTCCACGTGTACCCATGTGTTTGTTTATAGGTCTTGGATCCTCCCTACATGAGTTTCACCAGAGGCTTCCTGAGCACCCCAGACAAAAACCACGGTCTTTTTATAACCTAATCTCAAAAGTGACATCTCGTCACTCTGCCACATTCTATTTATTAAAAATAAATCAAAGCCCAGGTTAAGCTCAGCAGAAGAGGTTTGCACAAGGATATGAATAGCAGGGGGAGGGACCCAGGGCATGATTTCAGAAACTGCTTAGCACAGCAGTGCTTAGTTAAACAACGTTAGAAGATTTCTTCAGCACCAAACTTCTGAGAGCTTTCAGCAGTACACAAATATAGCTTTCAGACCTCTCCAAAAGGTCATTTGAGCAGGGGTCAGGAAACTTTGTCTTAGAGAGACAGATAGTAAATATTATGCTCTGCAAGTCTGAGGGTTTCTTTCCCAGCTATTCAATCCTGCTGCACAAAAGTAGCCACAGACCATACATATATATCAGTGTGGCTCTGTTCCAATAAAACTTTATTTACAAAAACACCACAGTTTTCCAACCCCTTGGATTGGAGGATATGACTGTAGCTGAGAGCATCTAACTATAACAACTTTTTGTCTTGCACTCCTTAGAGTGAAATATTGCCATATATGCCTCTGTGATTTTCTCAGTATAAGCAAACATGTCAGCAACAAGAAAATGCTTTAAGCACACTTGCTGAAATATCATTGTTGTCTTCCTTGTTTAGATTCATGGAGCACTTCAGGGTCTCAGGCTTCTTGGAACTCTAAGTTATTAATTTCATGAGAGCAGATCCTTGTCTCTTTTATGAACTTACCACTGCATTTCCCATGCCTAGCACAAGGTCAGAGGCCCAATCAGCACATAATCTTTTTGAATGAATGAATGGATGGATGGTTGAATAAATCTTAACATTCTGTGTTTGTACTTTCTTTCTCCTTTTGCACTATCAGTGTTGTACTTCCCCAAATGTCCACATTGCAATAAGTCAAGTGTCCTGTCCTATAACTGACCTCTTTCCAGTGGCACCTCCCTTCTTTCCTGCCCTCAGTCACACCTGAGCTTCAAGCTCAGAATCATTAGAACAATATACCCAGAGAGACTTGGTGTGTCTCTGCTCATTCTTGGTCTGAGTTTCAACAGCTGAAGACTTAAGGAGGGCTGGTTGGCAGGAAGGAAGGAGAAGGGAGAGAGCTGAGAACAGAACAGCAACATATATCACAAGCTTACAGAATGTCATGACTGAGCAAGGCAATTCTATATGCAGTATAATGGATATTACTAATTCCATTGGGCAAACAAGGAAAGAGTCTTAGAGAGCTTCTGTGTCACCCAAAGTGATGCAGAGATGAAGGAGAAACCTGGGCTATCCTAACTCTAGAGCATATTCCCTAAACCACACATCTCAGTTTGCCTGGGAGTATCCACCTGTTGTCCTGCCACAATTATTAGAGTCATCTTTTGTTTTCTCAGAAGTGTTCCATTTTAGTAAGCACATTCTCTAATCATCTGCCCACTACCCTCTGTCTCCCTGGGGATAGCTCTGGCCCTTGCTACGAATACTGATTTACTCAGAGGACATGATTGGGATTTTACCCCAGATCCAAGAGCATTTCAATGAGGAGACCACTAATTGCCCAAAATAGCCTGTGGAGCTCTTGCCAGGCTATTGGCTTTTATATGGCACATGTTGTAGAATGCCATCAAAAAGGCCCATGCACAGGTGCATGTAGACAGAGATAGGCACACACATACACATTTATTTTTAAGCTACCTTGCAAAGTATTTGGCTTCCATTTGTCTCATGGAAAGAATTTTGAATGTAGTCATTTCTCTGGTTGGAATCTTGTATAATAAAAGTTTCTGTCTTTCTTCCCTAGGGTCACCATCACTCCTTCTGCTGTGAGTTAATTCTGTCTGCTTGGAAGTTCACATAACAGATCCCTAATTGGGATGTAGCTTAGGAAAACTTCCCTGGCATTAAGTGTGCACTTATCATTCAGTACATCAGTCTTAGCATATTGTTGGTAATTCTTTTGTGGTATTGATCTCTTTCTATCTAATATGACAGTTTGTCATCTCCCTCTCTCCTCTAATCAGGATACACAATGATCCATATGGTGTTTTAGAGTTTTCTGAGAGTGTCTCATATATTGTTGTATTTAATCCTTACAATAACCCGGTGAGGTTGCACAGCTGACCCACATTTTAGAAATGAGAAAACTGAAGCTCAGAAAGGTGAAACAACTCACCTGAAGTCACACTGCAAATAAAAATTGACAAAGTTGAGACAACCTACAGAAAGAGAAGAGATATGGTTCATCTCTATATCCTGCAGAATGCCTTGCTCATAGCACAAACATAAGATATCAAAGTTTAATGGCTGGTTAAATTAATAAACAATAGGATTTATCCTTCCTAACTGACAGTGGTCTCTGTCCTAAGTAGGACAGGGTTTGAAATCATGTCCCATGAGAAATTATGGAAGGATATGTTTAGATATGGAGAAAATATCTTTGGATAAAGATGTAGTCAGGAAGAACTGAGAGCTTCCCTGTGAAAGAATGATTGGATTTTGGCTGGTATTAGTGAGGATTGTAATATGAAGGTCATAAAGACTAGGTCATGATAAGGACACACGTTCTAACTAATAGAATTGTCTAGACTTTAGGAGAATTTCATGAGAAAGTGAGGTTCCCATCCCAGGGGACACATTTTACCAGGAGCTTGACACATCATTGGCTAGAATATGGTGAAGGGGATTCAAGCATCGCCTATGGCCATCGAAGTGGCTGGTCATTATTTCAGCTTTCTTTGATTGTAGGAGTCTAAGATTTTCTCTGTTGATACATTTTGATATCTGTATTTTATTATATTGTCTCCCTAATGTGCCTAAAGTCTATTTGAATTGACATGCCCCTGAACATTCTGCAGTACTGACAACTGTCCATGAGTGCTACATCTTTGTTCTGTCTCCCAGCAACCATTCTTGTTTTGATGTCAAAGAATTTGAGCCTTAGCCACACATATAGTAGCAACAGGTGTGAACCATTTAAAGATGGCTGCATCATAGTACCAAAAAAAGTGAAGTGGATGTCACTGGGATGGGCTGCTTGGACACTACTCACTGCAAGAGGGTTTGGCCCTTCCTCAGGTCCTGAGTCACGGGATCCAATGCTGAGGAAGCAGTTCTGAGACACTTTTCCAATCCCAGGACCATGGAGGAAAGGAATTCCAGTTAACCAGTGTATCTGTTTCAGGTTAACCCAAGAACAAAAATCATCTCATTGACTGATAAAAATAACTGGCAGATGAGCAGCAGGAGCAAATAAGGTTTATAGGCTTTGAGTTTTCTCTGGATAGGAGGCTCATGAAATAAAGCTGGGTAAACCTCATAAGAAATTCAGAGATTATTAAAACTGGGTCCTTAATTTTACAGATGAGCAAACTGAGGCACAGGCAGGGTAGTTGGCTAGTCCAAAGTAACACAGGTAGATCACCACCTTGGACTCCTGATTCCTACATTCCCCAGCCTCTCAATACATTGGCAAAAGTGGAAGGTACAACTGTGTACCTAAGTCAGAACCCAAGAACCGCCTTGCTTATGGTAGAGGAGAGCACCAAAATACAGAGCATGGAAGGACACTGACATTATCCAGTGTCAGGTACAGTTGGAATCATGCCTCCAGTTTTGTCACAAGACAAAAAGAGAAATTCATTCACCCCTGTATGTTTGTCACAGGCCTTTACCCTGGACACATAAGAACCCCCACCTGATTTTATTGCAACGCCTTACAGTTCTCATATTTACACAGTGCTTCCTCACCCACAAGCAACATTCACACCTGGAATCCTCTTTTGATCTTTGGGTAGAAGCAAAATAACAGTTATTACACCCATTTCACAAAGTCCAAAACTGAGACAGGAGAGAAACAGACATGTCATCGTCTAAGGGGCTCTTGAAGCATTCATCTCCATGCCTTATATGGTTCACCTGACCCTTCACTCCTGGACCTGAAATCCAGCCAACCATCCGGGTGAATTATACTACATTGGGCTGACTTTCAATTGATGTGGTGGCAGACATTTTGCCACTTACAAGTTACAGTACAATAATTTGTCAACTCTAACATAATTACCAGCAAACTTAAAAGGGAGGGAGAAAATACGAGGATCCGATAGGGAAGATCAAATCATATTCTACGTGTTACACATGAGAATTCTTGGTCTCAGAGAGATTAAGTGTCACAGCTATTAATTGACAGGCCAGGATTAGACGGTCCAACCCAGCATTCTTTCCATGGGAATAGACTGCCCTGGGGAGTTGACGGAGCATTCCCAGTGACAGGCCCTCACTGTCTCATGAGGACTGTCTGACTTTGATAATTCTTGCTTATTATAAGTCAAACTCTGCCCCATGTCAGGGAAGGCTTTGGACCATTAATTGACTTTGAACTTCTGTGTAAAGCTCTACAGGCAGAACCATTTTGCTTGATATAATAGAACACAAGCTAATGGGAAATCACTTGGGATGTCACCTGATAAACTTTGCACCCACTCTGCTGATCATGTAGGAGTATTAGACACACTATATGACTGAACTTGAGACTAGAACACAGGACTCATAATTTCCAATCCAGAACACATTAACTTCAGCAAAAGCTCACTAAGCACTTACCATGTACTATGTGAGAATGAAGGGATGGGGCTTGAAATGAGACAGGCATGGCCAAAATGATCATACAACTTAGTGCTTAAAATGACTCACTTTAGAGAATGAAACAAGTGATAATCAGAATCACTCAGAACAACAGGCATGTCACAGGCCTGTCCAGAAACATTGAAGTATGTAGTCAACCAGACAGAGCCCCTGTCCTTGAGGAATGTTCTTTCTAGTTGGGGAAGTCAGGCAACAAATATGGAAAAAGTAACTGTATGAAAAGACTCTTATAATATAATAGGGTGATGTGGTGAGGAGGGGCTGATGGAAAAAGGGTACTTTGGAGGAGTGATACTTTAATGGGAAGGCTTCTTTCCCTGAGAAAGTGTTATTTGAGTGGAGAACCAAGAGTAAGAAAGAGGCATTTGTAGATGTCAAGAAGAGTCTCAAGGAGAGAAAACAATAGCTAATGCAAAGGCACTCAGGCACTTACGATGCTGAAGATACAGAGAGACTATTGAAGAAGGTGTAGATGGGGCAGCATCCAAGAACTGGAAATGTACAGATGTATAGACCACAGGGAAGAATTATCTTCACAATATTCAACTCAAATTATGCAGTTTTTAAAACCTGGAACAACAAGATGCTCAAATATGGTACTTAAACGTTAAAATCTTAGAGACTTTCTAAGATGCTGTACTGGGTAAAGTTAACTGGCTTTTGTGCAGAACTTAGAATAAAGATTCTCTCCCCATCTCTGTGCATATGTAAAACTTCATGGAATTATATCATTATTTGAAACTTTTTTTTTTACTTGGGATGTCTTCTCTTAGCATTAAGGTCTGTACATACCTGCTTGTCTAAAATTGCACAAATGAGCACACATATATTACACTCAATTAAATGCCAGACATGGATCTATGTGCTTACAGCATACTCTTAACACAGTGTGGTATAGGTGGTCCAATAAAAAGTGCATGCATTACATTGAACACCACAGCATCATGTTTTTATTCTAGCATTTTTATTTTATTTTTATTTGTAGGTTTTGGATACTCTAACTGTTGTATTTATAATGAGAAATGTGAGCAGTAGCTAGATATTGTTAGTGATTCAATGAGGAGTAGAAAAGATCCAATGTACTTTGGAGCTTCTTAGTCAATGTAACCAACGAATGTACAGTGTTTGTAAGACAAGTCCTTTCCCTACTGTAACTTTTACATCTATGTTCCCATGTGATTGGAGGCTTCTTGGTACTGCAAAACCAAAACAAGAAACAAAATCCAAAAGTAAATTGTGCATGGATGCTAGTATGAAATGATTCTCATCTCAGCCTTGCAAACCCACATACTTATTTCACGAAAGCCTCAGGATTTTTTCATTTATTGGTAGCAAATTAAATGTAATAAATGAGAACTTCTGAAGTACTGGCATGCCAATTGTCCTCATAGGCCTAAAAATTGGGTTTCCATAAAAGATTTTCTTTGAGAAAAGGGTTCATTGCTAACAATATTTAAAAACAAACAAAAAATAAATAAAAACAAGGGAGCCTTACTTCCTTCTATTCTCTCTACGTTTTTTGATCTTTTGGGGAAACTTTATCTTGGTTTATGTCAATTGGCTTATTGACCAGTGGGGTTAGTAATAGCTTACTGCCTCAAAGACAAGGAATTGAACCAAATAAATGTTGACATTCTGATTTAAAAATCAACAACTCTAAGTTCATACAGTGCTGAGACGGGGACCTTCGAGAACCCAGTGTGTGGTGGCTGACTTTCAATGATCAGAACTTTGTCATCGTGTGAGGCCCACATAAATAAAACATACTCCAGCCAGAAAGTCCTTCCAGAAAAATGAGGCTGTCAACATCAAGACACAAGTAAGTGCTGTGATGCTGAGCTTCATTGAAAGAGTCACATTCAATCCACCACTTCCTTGAAAACTGACTGCAATACCATGGCTCCAAGTTCTACAGGAGAAAAACCACAAAGTATGCATGAACCAGATGAACAGTCTGGGCTGATGACAGAAAAAATAGAAGGCCATTGAGGTGGAGGGCAAGTTTGACAAAATGTCTTCTGTACACCTCCTGGAAACATGGGTAAGAACTAGGTGCTAGAATCCGGACCTTTGATTGGTGGCCTCCAGAGAGGAGATAGAGTGGCTGGTCTCCTTCAAGCCAACAAATGGAGCTGGGGCAGGATTTGGATTCAGGAGTCAGAAAGGAGCAGGGCAATTTTGTGATATGGCTTCTGGGGCAGAAGAGAAATGTGCCAGGGAGGGGAAGAGACTTATAACTTACTTTCACATCTGTCTCCCTTTAGGACAGAAAAAGGGACCACATACTTGCCTGGAAAGCATTAGGAGCTCATTCATGGAACTGGGTGTTTTTTCTTTCCAACATTAATCATGAGATTTCAAGCAAGCCATTCAAACTTTCTGTGCCTCAGTTTGTCTCATTTTTAACCAAGGGATTTAAAATGTCAACAATGTGATATACGATATACATATATATGTTCACAAGTGAATACTTGGCACTCGAATTTAATGCTTGTATGATTTTTCAGGATTCCTAAAACTTTGAATACCATTCATGTAATTTCATAAAAGCAATAATGAAAGTATACTTTTTAATAAAAGTATAAATGAAAAATTGAAATTCATGACTTGTAGAAACTTGGCAAGTTTTACAATATATCTGAGGCTGAGAAGAAAATAAACAAAGCTTGGGAGGAATCTGAATTATGATATACCCAAGTGAGTGGTTCTCAGACTTTCAGATTTTATGGAGGTAAAAAGTTCTGTTTGTTTGTTTGTTTCTTTCTTTCTTTAACTAAAAGACTATTCTAAGTTTTTCATGATTTTATTTTAACTAAATAAATCATTTAAAATAAAACACAATTATTATCTAGTATCATTTCATAAAGCAATAACCTTTTTAATTTTTTAGAAAAGTTTGAAGAATATAATCTTAGAATAAAAGACAGTCTTTCCCAAAGACATATATCTGGTAAACTAACACAAAATACATGAAAATACAGATAACTTTCAATATGCATTGAAAGATGATAGTATTAAAGAGTACACAATATTTTTAGTTGATGTTTCTTTGAATTGGGCATCTATATTCAACACTCTTACATAAAGTTGAACTTAAATATGTCAGTTGGTCTGGAACAACATTGTTAGAAATCTATTGTCATGTAATGAAAACAATGATCTTAATGCTATTCATTCAATTAAATAAGAACTTTATCTAAGGCTTTAGCTCGGTGTCAGACCCATGGTGTGGGTCTTGTTCATGAACAATACCACTTTATGGACCAGCATTTGAGAACCACTGTGACCTCACTGATTTAATCTTCCTGGTGTACAGTCCCCATGATTCAAACCAGAGCCACTACAAAATTAGAAATTAAACCCTTATGAGATATTATTACTAATTCAATGTTTTACAGTGAGGTTTTACAGTGAGGCAATGGAGCCATAAGAGATTAAATAAGTCATTCAAAGTCACATATTTCTAAGTGGTATCTGATTCAAAACCAGTGATTTCTGGGATCTTAATTAACATAATCAATACTTCTTAATAATAGCTACCATTTTGGTCATTTATTACATTCAAGGCATCATGTGAAATATCAGAGTGTCACAATAACCCTGAGATGAGCTCCATCCATGATTATTTCCATTTTACAAGAGAAGAAATAGAAGCCTAGTGGTTAAATCACTTGCCCAGGGAGCAAAAATGATGTCATGGTGGAAAAGGATTTGAAACCTAGCAATCTAACCCCAGTTTGCCTTCTTAACCTCTGATATGTGCCTCTGGTCTCAGATGTGTAATTTCAACAATAATAGGACTTCATTTCTGAGAAGGTAGTAATAGGCCATTGTTCCAACCAAAATGGCTGGAAAAAATTAAAATGATCAATTACTCCCCCTTCCCAGCCAAATTCATAATTTTAAGTACATTAGTGGGTTAAGGGAACTAAGAGGAGGAGGTGAGCTAAAACCATAGGGAGAAGAATCCTTCTTAAGTTAACTAAAAGTGTTTTTTCTGTTCTTACCTGAGGGTGTTTGCCAATTCTGAACACAGACTAAGGATTGGGCTTGGCCTAGGCCAATGGTCTCCAATGATGGAAAAAAGAAACCAGAGGAGGTCTGACAGACACAGAGGCTGGTAGAAGGTATTGGCTCCTAGAAGAGCCCTGGGAACCCAAGCTGAGTGCTGGGGAGGCATGGGGGCTGAGACTGGCCTAAAAAGGTAGAGTGAGATCTGCTGTAGCCTTGAGATACTTAGTATACAAAGTCCCCATAGGAAAGGGAGCCTACAACAAGCATCCAATAGCTTTCCACTCAAAACATTTGCTATATTTGGATGCTGTCTGGGATGAGGGACTGAAAGTGATAAACTTCTGGGTGATAGAGATAATCCCTCCAAAAGACAGTGGAGATAAAAATGAAATAATTTTAAAAAATACAATATTAATCCAGGAGAAGGTAGGAAAAAAAGAAATCAAGGGCAAAGAGATAGGATAAGTAGAAACAAATGTCAGGATGTCCACATTAGCCCAATATCATTAGTAATCACATTAAATGTAAATGGATGGCTCATTCCAATTTAATGACAAAATCAGTCAGACTAGATTTAAAAGAAAAGATGCACTGATGTTTTTTTCTGAAATGTACTTACAATTAAGAGGAAGTTACAAGCTGGAAGTGAAAAGACGGGAAAAGCTATACAACGAGACCACCAAAAGAAAGCCTATGTGGCCATATTTGTTTCAGACAGAGACAAAGTTGACTTAAAGACAAGAAGTATCATTAGAGATCTAAAGAATAATAAAGAGATTTTATAATGATAAAAGTTCTGTTCAACAAGAAGACATAACAATCCCAAATTTGTATATACTTAACAAAATACCTTCAAAATATACAAAGATCATGGCAGTGGACAGGCACCTGAGTGGAAATGAGGCAATTATACTATAACAACATTTGCAGAAATAGACTTGTCTGGCTGCACAGCCCCTGTTCCTCTTACAATGCCAGTACTGTACCTACTTCTCACCCTCAGTGTCGCAGGAGCTGTTATTATTGGCAATGTCAGTGGCAGCTGTGTTCACGTGAGCCATTGCATAGTTCATTTTTATGATGCTGTGAAATGTGAAACTGGAGAGCCGGAAGTTGCTCCGAGCAAAAGAACATGTACACTCAGTTCTTTAGGTTTTATCTCTTCTACTTGGATCAATAGTACTCGGCTTAGAACTCTTTGTAGTTGAAGTGATAACCAATAGCAGCCCATGTTTACTTTGCAGAAGGATAAATCTCATGAGAGCCTAACTTTTGGCACAGTCTGATTAGCATGTGCACAAATATCACACCTTCTATCTTTGGGCAAGGAGCTGATTAACAACCCTGAATGTTTAACAAAAGTCTGAAAGGACCATAACTGTTTATGGATTTGTGCAGAACGTTTTTGTTCTCTCTGAACTTTGCCCCTTTAAAAGGTTCTTAATCACACCTATAGATTTGCTATCTCCCTTCAATTTGAGGGTTATTTAAAACATAAGCAGTGTCAAGGCCAATCCTTGGCAAAATTATGAGGAAGGTGGGTTTTTTTTTTTTTTTAAATTGGCCACAGAGTGGAAAGAAGCAGTTTACTTCATGGGAGATATCCCCTTCAACCACACCCCTCCCAGAAGATTATGGGCCTCATCATATCTGTTCTTTGATGAATGAGTACTAGAAAAGCAAAGGGTGCAGTAGAAGAAAGCAACTGGAAGGGAAGTTTGAGAGCTGCAAGTCAAAGGGGTAGGATCAAGGGCTCATAAGGAAGAATTCGATTTGATCATGTGGAGGAAAACCTCACATTCTGAGACCGGAGAAAAGGAACAATGAAAGCGGATGAAAATAGACACGCAGCTCTTCATGGGAGAGCAATGTAGGTTTCCATTTCTTATAGTCTCAGTGGTAAGGTTGACAAGATGCTTGGAGAGGGTGATAAACGTCTGGAGTTTCACTGAGGGAAAGAAGAAAGAGCTGAACAAAGGCCTGATGGAGACTGTGCAGGTTTATCAGGGGTCAGGTGGGTGATGCTCTTTTCCCAGGTTTAGGAGCTAAGAAGAAAAATAGCAACTCTGTTCCCAAGTTGGTACTTTGCTGGGTGGGAAGGCAGAGGAATGGAACATCTGCTTCCCTTTTTTCATCCCCATTCTCCCTAGGTATCCAATGCTTTTACTTAGCTACATATCTTTACAAAATAAGGAGAGATAGCAACTCAGAGGTGTTGGGGTGCAGTGTGGTATGATGAAACTACCTGTAGTCCTAGGGTTTAACTACGGACTCTATCACCTATCGCATATTGTTAGGTACTTGACCCTGGGGTAAGTTACACAATTACTTTGAACATCTGCTTCATCATTTGCAAAAAGAGTTTTAAGCATTGGGTAAGCTTATATTCATACAGCCCCTGGTTCATAGGAAGCATTAGAAATTGCTTGTCCTTCTTTCCCTTATCAGCACTTCATGAGGGAATATCCCTTGTAAAACTGAACCCAGAGGGGCTCAATTTACTTTCTTATAGTTGAATTCCCACCGTGGCATAACACTGCATTTGAAGAAATAAATATAAGAGGTCCGTCTGGAAAAAGTCCAGCCCTTGTTACTATAACGACATTGATGTAACCTGGCAGCCAAGGACAGTGAACTGGAATGTGCATGTGTGAACAATGACGACTTCACCATACTAGTCAGTGGGAATGGTATATGCCATTGAGTGAGCATGTGTGCTGTGTTGCTGTCACATTAGAAGTGACTGAGTGAGTAGAGCAATGAATCTGCATGCGATTTAGCATTAAGCTTGAACAGTCCTCTGCAGAAACTATTCGGAAGATTCAGAAGGCTTTTGGGTATGATGCAATGAAGGCAGTGCAAATAAAAGTTTGGCAAAAATGCTTCAAAGATGGTCAGGAATCTGTTGAAAGTGATCCATGTTCTGGAAGGCCTACATCAAGCAGAACACCTGAGAATGCTGAACATGTACGGGCTGCAATCAACAAAGTTTGGAGACCGACAGTGCGAGAACTAAAAGTTCATTTGGGGATCCCCAAAACTACTCCACCTGAGATTCTGATGCAGGATCATGGCATGAAATGTGTTGTAGCAAACTTTGTTCTGCAGCTTCTGCTATCAGAGCAGAAGGAATATCGTGCTGGAGTTGCTAACGACTTGATTCAAACCACTACCAATGAATCAGATTTCCTTAAGAAGGTCATAACCGGAGATGACTTGTGGGTGCCTACTTAGAAGGGAGAGAGACATCATTGTCCTAGGTACAATGTTTCTTGTATGTTCTTTAATAAATGTCCCTATTTTTCATAGCACATGGCTGTAGACTTTCTGGACAGACCTTGCCTATATATCCTCAGCCAAGTCGATTAAGACATGAAAAACTAGGATGATTCTTAAAAAAAAAAAAATTCTCATCTTAATCTTCCATCTTCATAGGGATTTAATTTAGCATGAGTGAGTGTCTACATGAGTTAGTGCCAGCACTAAATATCACTATATTCAAGCTCCATCTTCCCAAAAGTCACAGGCTGAGTTAAGCCCATTGATGCCCACTACAGTCACCTGTCCAAATCTCTGACTGAAAGAGGGGAGTTTACAATGATTAGAGATTATCTAACTCATATTTCTAATAAGCCAGAGCTTCAAATACTGAAGGGAAGGCAACTATCTCTAAAGCAAGGCTTTTAAAGAGTAAGTTCCTCCTGGCTAATTACATAAAATAATTTGTAAAAAAATCTCTGCGCTCACATTCAGGATCCATCATTTCTACTGTCTGCCATTGCTAGCAAAAGGAAGGACATGACTAATATTTTCCTGAATAGACCAAACTGCCTGTTTCCAATTTGTGCTGTAGGAAGTATCCAAAGTTCCTTCTCTCCTGCTATGAATACCGAGGCAGACCATCTTGTGAATCAGCTGTGTGGTCAATCCTCATGTGAGTCACATCTATTTCTGCAAACACTCTGAGTGCTGTGCTGACTAAAGAAACGAAGGAAATCCATGTGGTATCTTCCTTTCCTACCCTTAAAGTCACTGCTACCTGCTGAAGTTGTAGGCTGTTCAGTTCTCCTTTGCTTTTTAGTGTCTAGCTAGAGTGCCTGGAACCCACAGGGCACTCAGTAAAAAATTTCTTGAATTGAATCCCTGACCTGCTTCATGAGGGAGGGAGGGGAAGGATTGGGCAAAGAGGCTTTTGTGTTTGTAGAGGGAAGTTCTCTTAAAAACTAGGAAGTACGCAGAATTAAGAGAGATCATTGTAAATATATGAGATAGTAGATATGATAGAGTTCCTAACCTCTACATAGCTATACAAATATGGACAGAAATTGCAAAGGTGGGATTGTGCATAAGACAGAAATGGCACTAGGTGACCTTTATACTGCAAACCTTTTGAGTGTTTAGGGCATAGCAAGTGCTATCCTGAGCATTAAGCACCGGGGATTTATCAGTGAATCAAACAAACACAGTCTCAGTTTTTTGGAGGATGTCTTCAAGTCATCTTTCTGTAGTTCTGTGATCCTGGACTTTACACAACATTTGTATTGGGTAGGGGAGAGAGGGAAGGAAGTGTCCCTCCCAGAGCCGGAGTGTTGACATAATGAAGATGTAGATGGCCGTTAATTTTGTCCCATTTGTGAATCCTTCTACTTGCTCTCTCCCAGGATTGTGCCTGGCGATTTTATTATCCTTTGTGCAGAAATGATTGGAACATTCCTTCCTGCCTGTTGCAGCAGAAATAGGGCAATAAATGAGGAACCAGGAAAGGCAGGAGGTGCTAGGCAAAGGAGAGATGGCCAAACAAAGCAGGGTTGCCAAGAAGGAAATTAGAGTGGTGATTAGAAGCAGAAAATTCTAGAAGAGCCTCCCCAATTTGTCTTGTCAAGTCACCCCATTAAAAGACTGGTAAACGAAAATGCAGCCAGGGAGTAACTCACCCAGAACCACTCATCACAGGAACAAACCTTTTTTACCTGATAAAAATATATTTATCTTCATAAGTTCTGCCTCAAATGGTGTTCTAACCATCCTATAAGGCATGGTGGTTAAGTGTCAGATTGTCTGAGTTCAAATCCCAGCTTTGCCACTTAATACTTGTATAACCTTGAGGAAATCATTGAACCTATTGGTGCCTCAGTTTTTTCACCTCTAAACTGAGATAAACTTGGTACCTATATGTGGTTTTAAAGGAGATTAAATTAGTTAAAACATACAAGAACCTTAGAACAGTGCCTTAGAATATGGTATGTGCTCTGTAAGAGTTTATAATACAAATATATAAGTGTGTATAATTTAGTCTAGTCATCCTATAAATATTAGTTAAAGAAACCAGCTTAGTAAACAGAATCTATTTTCTCCTCATTTATTTACTTAACTCTTTCCTTTTATTCCTTCTAAATGTTCAATATGACAAAGTAGTATGTTTATTAAATATTCTTTAGGAAGTAGGCTGGGCTTATTTATGCAAATCCACTTAACAAATAGATGTTCATCAAGGTTGGAAAAGCACCATCGCCAGGCACTTTCACATTACTGCCTGTCGGGACACTGTTAACAACTCAAACAAGCATCTCCCCAAAGAGATTTTTCCATCAGAATGTTCTGACGCAAGACAGGCAATGCCCATAAAGTTTGGGTGAAAGCTGGGGTTCTGATCTGTCCAGAATATGATGCAAGTTCTCACCATTCTGACTTTCTTAGCTTTTCCAGGACACACGGAGTTTCACTCAGAGGTGAAAACTTCATTGAAAAATAGGAATCACCCAGAATCTCTAAGCCAAGGGAAAAAAAAATCTCTTTTCAACTTTAGCTGCTCAACCCTAGGACAATGGACCTTTTTTCCTTTCCATGCTGCAGGTGCAGAATGACCGCCATTGCTGCTTAGAGGGAAAGAGGAAGGAAAGAGAGAGACCTTCTCCGTCCCTAGGCACGTGGTCTGCTCCCCTCCCCCAGACCATCCTGACTGCCTTTCTCTTGTACTCGAAGGATGACTCTTGGCTCTGAGATTCAGCAACCATGAGATGGTGAGAGTGCTCTTGATTGAGAAAAGGTCAAGTGGTAACAATAAGAGCTGACATTTATTGAATACTGACTGGGTGCCAGGCCCTGTTCTTAGCCATTCAAATAAACTTAGGTCATTTTTACAACAGCTTTTCATGGGGACTGTTATAAATATCACCATTTTGCAGAGGAGCAAACTGAGACCCAGAAAACTTCATTGGGAAAGAGTAGAACTAGAATTCAAACCCAGGCCAATGGACTCTGGAATCCACTGGTCCTCAAAGTGTGGCCTGGAGACTGGCATGATCTATACTTATGTCTATGTGAGATGAGATAAGTATAGAAAACGAGGGTAAACACCAGAAAACTTTAGAGCAATTTGCTGCTCACCTGGCATCCAAGGGTATGAGCAGTTCTGGTGTTGGCAAAACCACATGGCAAAGTCCATGTGATATAGGGAGGCTGCTGGTCATACACACTAGGACCACACATAGATCCCTGATTGATTGAAAATAAAAAACCAGTCCTTCACCAGACACAGTTTGATAAGCACTGCTCTAAAACATGCTACACAGCCTCCAAAAATATCAGTGCTTGCTATGAATGTAATAAACCCATGAGATAGCCATATACATAGAGAAAGGAACACCAAATCAGGAGCCAGAATATAATAAACAATGAGTATGAGCAATAAGTAAGGGCTATTGTATGTTCAAAGTTAGTAAGTGCCACAGAAAATCTTAAGAGTAAAGCAGGTTAAGGTATCCGGAGTTTGGGGAGGGGCTTTAGTATTAAACAGAGGTTATTAAGATAGCATGTGACATTTCCCCTGGGAAGATAAACCCCTTTGTAAATGTTTAAGTCTGTCTTGACTTCCCTACCACTCCCTCTCATATGTCTTGGTTCTCCTACTTTTTCTTCGAATCTATTGACACAGAATCATGAAAGCAATCAAAACATAACAAGGCAATTCATTTTTTGCCAACAAGGAAAGCACAATTCATCATGATGTATATTCCAAAGCTAAATTATGGGTTTGGAATAGATGGTCTCTAAGATCTCTTCCAACTTTGCCCTGGCCAGGTAGCTCACTTGGTTGGAGCATTGTCTGGATATGCCAAAGTTGTGGGTTAGATCCCCAATCAGGGCACATACAAGAATCAACCAATGAATGCATAAATAAGTAGAATACCAACTCAATGTTTCTCTCTCTCTCTCTTTTCCCCTTCCTCTCTCTTTCTCTAAAATCAATCAATAAATTAAAAAATAAGACCTCTTTCAACTTTGGGATCCTGTGACTTTGGTTGAAAACAAAAGTTATATACACCTTTCAGAGGAATAAACCTTATCAAGGAGGCTCATTTGATATGATAATTAATTAATTCATTTATTTAATATATATCTATTGATCACCTACTATGAGTCAGGCATTGATATTACAGTGATGCATGAGATACAGGCTCTGCCTTTGAGAGTTTCATAGTTCATCAAGAAATTCAGGCATATTAACAAAAAGAATGTCAACACAGGTTGTAAGTGCTACAACACATGTCTGAACAGAGTGCTATGAGAATACAGATGAGGGAATATGTAATTTCTCTGTGTAACAGGAAAGGGAGCATCATAGCAAGATTGAGAGGTGGTGACATGTACTCTCGGTTTTGAAGAATGAAGAGGAGTTGGCCTTTTTGAGTAGGGAGAGGGGGAACCAACTCAGGTGGGAAAGTAGATGTGGAGACATCAAACTGGGTGACCTATTTAGGGTATAGAAAAACATCTTAGTCTGGTTGTAAATTGCACATATGTGTGCATCATGGCTAGGCTTTTTTGTTTTGTGATTGTTGTGAATATCAGCTTCTCCCCCAGTGTAGGATTTCAGATACATACACACGGAGTCATCATTTTCTTTCTTTAGTTCTCCATTTCTTCATTTATAACAAGATGTCAGGTCCCACAGTCATTAAACTGTACGTTCCATGAGTGATTCACCATTTGAGTCCCAGTGTTTTGCACATAAGCACATATAGACACTCAAATTTAGTTGAATGAATAAATGAATCAACAAATGCATGCTCCATTATCATTAATTATCACTAATATTCTTTCAGCTATGTTTGTCACTTCTGGAAGCCTTAGATTTTTCTGCAGCTCGGGATGAACCATTTGTCTGCATGTGCCTAACAAAGAATATTTGTAGATTAAGCATACATATGAATGTATTTACACATATTTAAATAAACAGCCATACAGGATGGCATAGCATTCAAAAGTCAAGGGGGCTAGATAGGAGAGAGAGGGCAGATCAGAGAAGTCTTGACTATCAAATTATTTTTAGAGATTGATGGCCAGCTGTCTCTCATCACTTTCTCCCACTTCCTCTTCAATGAATTAGAACCAACTGTATTTTTCTAGTACACCACTTCTGCTGCAATAACATGTTTGGAGTTCATCTCTCAGTCACATTCACAATAACAAGGGGTTTCAGAGTAAACCACAACAATCCCCTACTTGGCATGAGCTGCTTACTATGTTTCCAAAAGTACTCCTTGTCCACAAAGGCTTTCTAGAAGGTCCTCCACACCCCCAGGAATGACTTCATCCACTTACATAAACATTTTTGAAATTCTTTTTTATTATTATAGAAATTTTCTAACATAAAAGAATACTTAAATGAACCCCCTTTTATCACTCAGCTTCAACAATAATCATAATTTTGCCAATATCACCTCTCACCCATCACTGCCCTCCCTCATTTTGTTTGTTTATTTCTTTGCCTGCTGGATTGGTTTAAAGCAAATCCCAGATGTTACATCATTTCATGTGTAAATGCTTCGGTATGAATTTCTGAATGATGAGGTCGTGTTTTGTTTGTATGGTTTCCCTAACACCATGACAGAAATGCACCTAGTAAAACCAAGAGCAATCACTCCATATTCACATTTCTCTAATTATCCAGAAGATGTCTTTATACAGCTGGTTTGTGTGCATCGGGACTAAACAAGATCCACCCATTGCTTTTTTTGTTTGTTTGTTTCAATATGGAAATTTTAGGCAGTCCACTAGAAATAATTACTTTTTCCCCTCTAACTCAAGGCTAAAAGGCTGAAATACTCAGGAAAGGGTGAAAAAAAGCTGCCATAGCACAGCCTGCTGCAACAGCACCAATTTTTTTTTAAGTAAAGATTTTTACTCAGTTTAAGCTAGTAGCAATCCATGATATGCAAATGTGGAATGGAGTCAATATGCCTTAACATGCAGGTCTTCACATTCTTCCTCTAGGAATACAAATCAAGGGAGATACAGTCAGGTGGATACTCAGAAAGGAGTCATATGGTCCTCCCTTCTATTCTGGTATCAATTTAATTTTCCCTAATAATTATTGTGATAACAATGCCATATTATATTTTTATATAGTGTTATAGAGTTTACATAGTATTTCCACATGTATTCAAGTGACTATAGCAAAGAGTCCACTTATTATGAAAAATATTTCATCTCTCATGATTTTCCAGATAAGCTTGTGAAAGAAGACAGGATTAACCCATTTTTTACAGAGGTGGAAATAGGCTCAGAAATACTGAGCAACCAGGATTCCATAGTCAGTCAATGTGGTTAAACATTTGTTCCCAATTCAAATGATATCAAGTCCGAAGACCTTTCGACCAAACATACCATGCCTTAATTTTATGTAGAAAAACCCGAGACCAGCCTCCTGTAAAACAATCTCTGGTAGGCCACTATCTGGTGAAATGTTACTTATTCCTTTTAGGGCTCCCTCCAACTTTTATATTACCCTGGGTAGCCACTGTAAAATGCTAGGTTAGATTAGAAATCAGGAGAAGTAAAATTATTTAAGAAATGTTTAAGAGGTAGACGTAGAATGATCAGCTTTTTCCGTTTTCCCAGAATAGGGAACTTCTGAACACTGTAACTGGGACAGTTCTGGACAAACCAGTATGAACCAGTCACCCAGTATAGACACGTATGAGCTTCATGACGGACAATGTATAGGAATTTAGGAAGAGGACTGAGTCACTCTGGAGAATTGAATGCATAGTGGTGCCATTGACTGAAACAGAAGACAATGAATGAAGAACATATGAGAGGAGAGAGAAAATAAGTTCATTTAAAATATGTGCTCAGTTAAAATGTTAGGTAAGCAATTTAACAAAGTGGTAAATCTGGCATATTATTATTAATTACAACTAATAGTCAAACGCCATCTATGTGTAAGGTACTGTTAAAGTTGGCATATATTAACTCAGCCTTTGTAGCAGCCAACGATGTAACTCCATCTTATACTTACAAAGGCAAAGAAGTTACTCTAGGCTGCACTGTTTGAAAATGATGGCACTTGTGAATTGAAACTCACATTGACCTGCATTTGAAAGTGACCTTTTCTGTTTCCAAGGTGTGTGGCCTTTGACAAGACCCGGGGAGTTTGGTCAACTCAGCCTTAAAAAAGTGAATGCCATGCTGAGAGCAGACTATGGGGAGAGGGAAGAGGGGAAAAATTCATTGCATGCCAGACCCAGAAAAAGGCAAATCTTATAAGTTATTTTGAGAAGCTAGAGAAAAAAAGTAAGGGGCACAAACTTCAGAAAGGTGAACTATAGGTCAAAGCATAGAAGGAATTAAACATCAGCCATGTACTTAAATGAGAGTACAACATAAAAGTCAGGTGGTATGGTTCCAGGAGTATAGCTGCTAGGATTCAAACTTGGAATCTACCACTTGGTAGTAAAACAAAGAGTCACTTACATCCTCTCAACAGAACTGTATCAACTGGAAGATGGTTATAATTATAATAGTTCCTATAGGACCTCCTCACCCACTGATCAAATCAGGAATTGTACAAGGTAATTTATGTAAAGCACTTCACATTTGTGTCTAGCAGTGTCTAGCCAAGGGACAGGCATCACTTAGACCTTACAATAATGAGGATTTAACACTCGGAATTAGCTATTGAGGTGATGAAAAATCTAAGTGAAATATGGGACAGTGAGGCAATGCAGAGGGGCTCAGAGGCAGGAAGCCAGCACTGCCGCTCGGAGTGAAGGGACACTGTGAAACTGACCAGAGCCCAGAAGCTGGGGCTGCAGATGGCAGCCAGAGTGATGGGGACTGTACAGCAGCAAACGGGAGCTTAGAGGAAGAGGCTGACAGGCAGAAGGGAGAGCTGTAGAGGAATAGCTGCTACAGCTGAAGCCTCCAGAGGCTGGGCAGATACACTGACCTTTCCTACTGGGGTTTCCATTGGATACACCTACTTCCCTCTGATACCTACAAGGATGGATCTGGGTGAGGAATAGATCTTGGAGCAGACAGTGGGTCCTCAGAGTATGGTACCTGGCACCTAGTGAGAGCTCAAACAAAGCTAGCTCTTATTATTATGGAAATCCCATACACAGGGGAAAATACACAGTTAGAGGAAATAGCAAACATGATGACAACTACGGATGAGTGACACCGCAGGCTATGGGAAAGAAAAAAAAGGGGCGAGCTAGCAGTCTGAGCAAAACTTACAGGGATAACTATGCTTAATCCAAGGTCGACAGCATGAGTAGGAGTTACCAGGTGAAGTGGGAGAGAAAAAATATCCAGGTGGAAGGAAGAACATGCACAAAGGTGTATGTGAGATTTTTACAGAGTTTCCAGATGACTGAGGCAGGCTGCGCAAGAAGGACAGCAATCCACTTAATTTCCATTTCAGATCAAGACATTCTTTTCTGCTAAAACCCTGGAGTGGCTTCTATCACTGACGGGTTTAATACAACATCTGTACTGCAGCCTCCAACATTCTACAGCAGTTGTCCTCAAATCCGACCGGGAGCCTTAATAAAAACAATACTGGAATCCAGCCAAGACTTACCAAATCAGGTCAAAACCCTGGGCTTCATTTCCATCCTCATTCATTCCCACACTGACCCTTTTTTATGCCACACTGGCCTTAAAGTTTTTCTCAAACACACCAAGCATAGGCTTCCTCATTCATTTTGTTTTTGCTGCCCTTCACTTTGGGTACTTTCTTCCACTTGTATGCACGCTTGATTCCATAGCTCATTGAGTGTCTGCTCAACTGTTACCTCCTCAAAGGGCTCTCTCTCCCTTAGCCATCTTGTTTATCTTGCTTATATAATTTATGTTTATTTTAGTCTCCTTCCACTAGACTGTAAGTTCCACGAGAGCAGAAAATGTCCCCATCTTGTTCATCACTGTATTTTTAGCACCTTAGTGCTAAACATCTTAAGTGTTTAATGCAATGTTGTGAACTAGAGGAAATATTCACATGTAGCCTATATCTGCGGTTCCAACGACCTAGTCTTCAAAGACACAGGAAATCAGACACAGGGAAAAGAAGAGGGCTAAGTACCTAAAAACCTAGGTATAAATGACACAAGACCTCAGGCCAGGCAGAGGTCAGTCACTGGGACTGAAGACATGAGGCAGGACAGGAGTAGCAGCAGCAAGAAGAATTCCGTGCTATACCCTTAGAAAGACTTGCCTGGGGCTCTTTTATGTCCCTGAAATAAAGACAACTCTAGCACATGAGGCTGAGACCAAGCAGAGCCTTAAAAGAAGGTCTACTAGAGCAAAGGAGGCTTGTAGGCATGTGACAATTTCAGACCATTGCTAGACAGAGTGTGAAATGCCAAATCCATCTTTGACTTTCCTTCAAATGCAGGGCTCTGTGACTCACTCTTTCAGCATTTTCTTTATTTGGTAAATAAGATATAAACATATTTCTGGGGGAATCCCAGTAGAATAGTAAAAATAACAGGAAGCACTCAGCTCTGTTACTTGTGCATTTTAATGTGGCATCAGGACATTTGTCACTCAGATGCATTTCCTTCTGATGCCCACCCCAGATGTTTCAGGAAGTCCAGTTAATCTTATGGGAAATTAAGCAGCAGTATGATTCTTTAGTTGTCCTAGTCTAGACTCTGATATTGATCATGGAACAGACAAATTGGAGGAACAAGGTAGAGTGGCCTTCTTGTGTCTTAGACATAAGTGCAAATACTCAGTGGAGAGTGACCTTTGACGAATGCAAATGTACATTATAAAGCATCATCTGTGACTCTTTTCAAAGTGTGTGCTAATGGTCAGCTAGATGGTCCTCTCTCAGCTTCCTCTGACTCACTTAGAAAAACTCCTGAGAGCCCACTAAAGGGTTTTATATGTTTCTCATTGATGTTTGCTTTTCAAATATTTGTCAAGTTCAGACATTTGTATTGGTCCTATTAAAGTTTAAATAATTCAAGCATTGATAATGATCCACAATAAAAGGGCAAAAATAGAGACTTCCAAAGATTATGTATGCTCACCCCACCATATTATAAATCCAAGTCCCAGAAAAATTAAAAGGCATCAATATGGTAGATTGGTAAAGTGCCTGGGTTTTAAATCTTAGCCATGCCACATCCTTGTTGTACATAGTTAATCCTTTTACTTAAATTCTATACATGGGAAATAATGTCATATCTATATCACAGTGGCTATGTAAACATATGGCATATGCAGGGACTAGGCAAATAATGTTTATTTTATGAGAAATATTTATGAAACACCAGTTCTAAATAAAACTAATATGTTCTATACCAAGACCATAGGACAATAATTTATAAATGTGTGAATCATTATTTACTTATCATTTTACTTATCAATTAAGCATTAAGTACAAGTCATTTTACTTGACTGACATCTTAAGACTTAGAATAAGTCACAGATACAAAGTATTAGAATTGTAAAGACCTAAAGACTTTCATTATTGCACATGATGATGCGAGCCCATCAGACCCTCAGACAAGTCATTACACACTGAGGAAGCTAGTGAAGACTTTTATTCCTTGTGGACAAATGAAAAGTATTGCTTTATTACCTTCACACACAAGCTGGTGGCTCACTTTCAGGAGTCACCCAGAATGTACACTCTCTCCAAATATTTGACAGCAGATTTCTCTCTCTCTCTTTTGTTCTCTTAACTCCTGGAAAAGGTCCTCCATCTCATGTAGCCAAACTTCATGATTTTCAGACCAACTCAACCCTAATCACTGCCCACCCACCATACTGGATGCTCACATTAGCACTTGCTTTGATTCATTGATGTCTTTTAGACAGAATTGCCGACAGTATTCCCAGAAATGGTCTAGCCAATGTGGAAGATGGTGATCTATTTGATGCATTTTCATTAATGGAATTCATGTTATCAATGATGGACTTAAATTTTCTAATTCACCTCATTAGTTTCTTTCAACATTCTAATTTGTTAAAATTGCTTTGAATTATAAAATCTTTATATTCTATATGCATCCCTTCTGTGCCATCTCTTGAGCGACAGGCAAAACTATCAAAGTCCTTAGTCACCAGCATCCACTCCAGACACTTCTCCTCTGTGACATAGAGCCATTATTAATATTCCTTAACTTATTCCACAGTTCATCTGCCAATAAATATCATCTTGAGCAGCATTTGTCAAAACTTCATCCATGGGGGTATCAAAGAGGCTTGAACAGAATTTTTTTCCAAAGCATTATTCAAGTGAAGAGGCATGTAGATGGATTGCATTTCTGGTTGAATCATCATGTAACCAGTCTTATGTTCTCAGATTTTAATATTCACAAATCTTGGGGACTTGGGAAAATACTTTTTTAGATTTCAACATAGAAATCTCAAGCAAATCCTAGCCTAGGTGTCAGGGTAGACTAGGTCAAAAGTTCTTAACTCCTAGGAAGCTGTGCATGAGCTTCAAGAACTGTAATTCCCCTAGATCATAGGCAATGTATTATGGTTATGTGAATGTGTATCTTTCCTTGGAATAAACTTCCCCACTCAAAAGAATCCTAAACTCAAATACCACCATTAAACAAGATCAAGTTTAATTAAAGATGCTGCAAATTTAAATCTGTCCTAGCCCTTCACTATATTTTCTATTTCTGCTATGTAGCAAGGCTCCCATGATCCCACTTTCATTCTCCATTTCTCTCTGATGACCCAGGACAGAAAAGCGTACTGTGCTTACACCTACATGGATGACTGTAGTCTGGAGCAGTGACACATTGACACAGACACCTCCAAAAATTACATTGAAATGAATAAAATCCCTGGAGGCTATCTCAACTTCTTCCTGAGAATTAGTCTTTTGACTCTATGTTTAGGAGAAGAGGATTTTTCTTTTAATTAAGAAAGAGTTATGAGGACAGAAATAAAAAATAATGTGAAGTTTTTTTGTTTTTTTTTTTAAGAAATGGAGAAAAAGTGTAAGTGAATAGATTCTGGGTCAAAAGTGCAATTAGCAAGACTGGTCTCTAAGTTAGTCCTTAGGAGTATGACACAAAGCATGTGGGCACCCAGGAAAGAAATGTTTTCTGGAAGATGAGAGTAATAGCTTCAAAAAGGAAATAATAACCACTTCCGTACCAGAACCATTATGTTTCTGTATGGGAAAAGATACCATGCATTCTCTCTTCATATGGGTCAGTTAGAAATTCCCAAGTCCCTGTGTGCTAGCTCATGCCTGCTTGTCCTCTTCTGTGCTGTCCCCAGTTGCAAGGGTGCCCATTCTGTTTGCCCTCACTTTCTACAGTGCTCCATTATCACCTGATCTAGCAAGAGTTTTCTGACCACAGAGTCTGATTCAAATACCCTTTTTGGTAGTCCCATGGCTATTGGAATCTAAGTGAGCCATTGCTATAAAATCATTGAGATTGTTTCTCTATGTTCTTATGTATTAGAGGAAAAAGCAACATGAGCTATAAAAAAAAAATTTAAAAAACCTCAGTGGCTTTGCACATAGGTTATTTCTTGCCTCACCTCATTGGTCTGTGGTGACCTGTGGCTCTCCTAGGTAGCTTTCCTCAGAGCAACGGTTCAGTGACCTCAGTTCCTGTGACTTGGGATGCTACCATGTTCAACCTGTGGTCTCCATCACCAACCCTGGCAAGGGGACAGAATGTCTGAAACCCCTGGTGAGAACACACGGAGCAAAACCTGTAGCCCCCCTACTACAGACTTGTATGTGAGCTAGGAAAGAAAACACTTGTAGTTTTAAACCACTGAAATTTCAGGACTGTTTATTACCACAGCAAACCCTAGCCCATCCTGACTACATATCTACCCTGAAGAATAGCAAGTTTAAGTAGGTCAGTAATCAACGACAGGATTTAGTAAGCACCACATGCTAAGAGTTGATTTGCAGATGTTCACAGCCCATTCAAGCTGGTTCATAAAAAAAGAGGGTTCACACAGTGGGGCCCAGGAGCTATAATGGGGTCACTAAGACTGGTATTCTTTCTTGTTTTTCCTCTTGGCTCCTCTTTCTCCTATAGTGGCCTTATTCTCAAGCAGGCTCTTCTAAAGTAGTGCAAGATGGTTTCAGACTTACATTTTTACCAGATTAACAACTTCAGTGAAAAAAAAGAAAGTCCCTTTCCTGGTAGTTTTAGGAAAAGATGCAGGTGTTTCTCTCACTTCCCTGTGGGAATCACACACTTCTTTCCAAAGCAGGTGTAGTTCTCTCATTAGCCCAGCCTGGGTCAAGTCTCCACTCCAAGAATCAGAATTAGTTTCATCCCCACTCAAAATACAGGGGAGAGAGAGAGAAACTGTGACTCCCAGAGGAAAACTGGAATATCATAACCAAGAGGATGAAAGGATGCTGGGAGAAAATGCAGAAATGGCAGTCAAAACACATAATGCTTAAATAATGGCACTGGACTTGATTTTGTCTAAGGTCTCTTCCAATTTCACTAGTCTATTGCCTCTGCTTTCTACTTCTTCAAAATGTATTCTAACTGGGAACTTATTTTCACAAGTATGGTAATTAGTTACTATTTGAGATTAACTATTCTTCATAATAGGTACAGTTTAATTTTCAGGTATAATAAAGTGGAAAATTGGAACATTTTCTTTTTTTTCCTACTGTTGGGCCTCTTCTCACCCAATGGTATTACATCCTCACTGCAGGTAAAGAAACCAAGGGGTTGGAAATTTTATTGTGAGCACTGGCTTCACCAACAAAAAGCAATAAAGTGACCACAAACCACACAGGGGCAATAAACCTGGTCCCTTCTTTCTGTTCAGGGCATGGTGAGGATAGATGTATGTAAACTCTTTAAACCCTTCAGAGAAAAGGTGCTATATAAATCTAAGCAATTATTCACACCATTATCGAACACAAATTGAACCTCCATCCCTTGGAGACTGTTTCATTGCTAATTTCACTGACAGCAGTTGATAAAGTTGACATTTGGTTTTAATGGCATCGGCTAATAAGCTGTCAGAAGGTTTCATAATCTTATCAAGTAATGTATTACATTACAGATATTAAAATTAGCCTTGGAATTAACATAATCTGCATTGGACACTCCACTGAATTAATCTGGTAGGATATGCCAAGTTTCATTCTCTGCTTCTTTGCATTAGGAAGGCTTACATCTTTGTTGCATATGAGTATAATTGTTTACAGTCTTCTAAGAGCGTATGTGCGTGCGCGCGCGCACACTTTTTCTACGTATATACGTCTGACGATGAATATTCAGTCTGTGTCAGAGTAACTGGCATTTCAGCTTGATGCCTTGAACTTCTGAAAATACACACAAACCTGCAGCACCTGGCGCTGCTTAGATCCCTTTATAGCTTTCAATTTTGAGACCACTCCAAACATTATCATGGAAGCAGTGTAGCATTTAAAAAAAACTGAAGATGAAATTACTATAATTGCTTCTATTTATTGAAAGTCTACTCTGGATTAGTGCTTTTCATAATTATTAATTCTTTATTTGCTACAACCCTTTAAGATAATTTTATCAATTTAAACCCTCATACTTAACAAGTGAGAGAAAACCCCACTCAGATAGCTAACAAGAAAAAAAAAATTAACTCAAATGCAAATCCAGGGTAGAATCCAGGGGCCTCAGACATGGCTCAACCAAGGGCTCAAATGATATTCCCAGAATATTTTATCAACCATTTCCTTTAGATGGACCATATTCTCAGGGTCCCTATGGTGATGTTCATTGGGTACAAATATAGTACCGAATCCAAGAGAGAATCTATTTCTTCCTGAGCTCAGAAAAACTATTGAATTTTCTCGTTTCTTATTGGCCTGACTTAGATCATATGACCAGCTCTAAGCCAATCATCAAAGACTGAGGGATGGAATGCCCCAGTTTATACTGATTGTCGTAACCTTAACCTAGGTTTCCTGTCGCACCCTGGAGGGAAAGGACAGAGACAACTTCATCCAAAACACAAGAACCAAGGGTAGGGCGAGGTAAGGCCATCAAAGCAAAATTGTGATATTGTTGTCATTGAAATGAAAACAGGGATATAGATGCAAGGCAGTGATACTAATACATATCCATTACAGATTGACATCATCCTCATATTACCAAGGAGGAAATAGAGGGTCAGAGCAGTTAAGTGACTTAGGTGATAGCATACATGTAATGAATGACAGGACCAGAATTTGAAACAAAGTTCCTAAGACTGAAAGCTAATGTTCACTGTCTTCTAGGACACAGCAAAATGGTCGCCTTCGTGGGAAACAGCATATCTAATTGAGCCTGAAAATGGCAGGCCCATGGCACCCACTTTCTTTGGGATAGAGAGAGCTAGAAGGCAGTGTCATTGTAACCTGCACTGAATGCCATCCATGAAGAAGGTTCAAAGGGAGAATCGAAGAACTCGTGTTGGTGGAAAGACAAGTGGGGTGGGAGGAAACTGACATCAGATGTTCTATCCAAATTCTGCTGCCCTTCCAAACTGTAGTGAGAAGTTTGGGGAGATTAGCCACCTCTTTGAAATGTGAAATGGAGGATGACAGCACCTAACTCCCACACTGGGAACTGTTAAAAGAAAGCTGATATGCTCTAAAATGTCTTGTGAAATATCATGTGCTTACAAGTATATGCTGTTGTTGTGAAATTGAAAAAATAAAAATGGAGCCATATTCCCCTTTACAGTTCACAAAGCTGAGCTGGGCATGAAAGGATGTCTCCATGTCTGTGAATTTTATTTAATGATTAATTCTCTTTACACCTATAAAATCCTCTCTGTTCTATAAGTATTAACACATTAGAAAGATGTTTCCTCATCCTTCTCTGTGGCCTTATTTCTCCGTGCCTTCAAAATGTTGGGATGCCTCAGGGTTCCAGCCAAGACTTCTTTGTACCTTCTTCCTAGGTGATCTCAACCAGTTCTATGGCTTTTGTGTAGTCTATATACCAATAAGCCCCAAACTGGGTCCCTAGCCCTGACCTCCCAGATACCTGCATCCAATGGCCAATGCATCACCTTCCTTTCATGTTTTAACAGGCAATCAAATATAAATGTAGCTAAAATAAAATTGTAGATTTTCATTCTATTTCATTTCTACCAATCTATTCCTTCCATAATATTTTCCATCTCAATGGCATTATCCTTAATTACTGTTTCTGGCCTCTCTGACATCTGATAAATCAGTAAGTCCCTTTGACCCCATCTTCCTCCAAATCATAATCTAAGTCTAGCCTCTTCTTCCCACCTCCAGTACCATCACTTTAGTCCAGGCTACAGCCTCTTCTCCTTTTTCTGGCAATAGTCTTTTAACAGACCTTTTCCATCCTGCTCTTTCCATCTTTGGTCTAATGTCTAGATAGCTGCTAGAGCAAAACTTTTAAACTTTGCCTCAGATCTCCCCACTCCCCTGTTCCAAACTTTCAGGGGTTTCCTATCATTCATTGATGGGTTTCAAAATCCTGTATGATCTAGCTCCTGCATACTTTTCCAATTCATATTACAAAACTGTTCTTTTAGCCTACCATGCTCCAGGTTCTCCAGCCTTTATTTCCTAGAACCCCGACCTTAAAGACACACCACTAGTTGTTCCTTCTGTTGGAAATCTTTATGCCCTTCATCTTTCTGAGCTGGTTCCTTCAGACCATGCAGATTTCAGCTTAGATATAAACCCCTCAAAAAAGCCCCTCCTGACCACCCACATTGATGCAACTACTCATAACTCTTTATCACATTGCTTATTTTAATTCCCTGCAGAATACTTATACTACTACCCATTATTTTTCTTGTTTATCGAGGTGTTTGTTTGCTCCCACAAAGATGTGAGTTCTTTGTAATCAGGGACTTTAGATTATTTAGAGCTATATTTCCAGGTCTAAAACAATGCCAACAACTGGTGAATGAATAAATAAATGAAAAAATTGATGAATAAATAAGTCAACTAAATAATGAATTGTGAATTGCAGCTTTTATTTTGAATGCTGGGCCACCTGTGCAGTAACCTTGACATTTGCAGTATATATGAGATTAATAACTCTGCGAGGGCAGGAACAAGCCCTGAACTTCTATTTTCCTGGAACCTAATAAAATGAATTGAATCACACTTTGTATTGACCTTACCACAGAGGATTTCCTGTGGCTATGTTCCTGTTTGGAGTAAGAGGACTGCATGGTGTTAGAGCAAGAGCTTGGATCCAAAGGCAGCCAGGCTCGGTCAGGGTTGCCACTCTGCTACTTGCTGGTCATATAGCCATGCTTTCAACTACTCAACCTCCTTGAACTACTGGTGTATCAACTGTAAAGTGGCAATAGTAATAATAACTTATCTTACCAACAAAACTAGACAGGACACCTGACACATGGAAGGCAGCCAATAAATATTTCTTCTCCTTATCTTGTAATCTTATGTGTCATTAATTACAATAACTCACACAACTCTTTTTGCGAATATTGTATGTACACCAGATACTGCAGGCATTGGAGGGAAAGGATCACAACTCTTGGTCCCTATGTGGCTATTTTCCACTGGCTCTTCCAGATTCACACTCCTTCTTTCCCTCCATGCTCCCTGATCTGTGCCCTAAAAGGTAGACTTACATGAACTGTATCAATGGGTTTTCTTGCCTTCTGGATTCTAGCTGGGTTTGACCCATGAAGAGCATCAGCAGGACATTGAGAAGAGGGAATGTGGTCAGGGAATTTCTTCCCCTGGCTCCATCACTTAGGGCGAAGTGCCTCCTTCTGCTGAGAGTCGCTGCCCTCTCCTGACTGGTTCCCAGTAACTGTGCCTTCCCTTTTCCCATTTCAGGACAAAAGTGCTAAAGACTCCCATGGTGGTAATTTTTTCCTGGGGTTTCTACACACCCACTAACACATTTGTAAATATGTATTTAAATTTCCCTTAAAGTGCCCAAGTTGAGTGTACCATCTGTTTGCTATTCATATCCTGCCTGAAACAATTCCTGTCCCTAAGTAGTTCATATCTTAAGAACTCATCACATCAGAAATCAATAATACTAAATGGACCAAATCAAGCATTCTTCACTGTCATTGCACCTATCTCATAGAGCATCCATTCAGCAAAGTATACTGACTTTATTCATTACCCGTCTTCCACAGGAAGCCATCAAAAATATCTGTGTTTATGAAACAACAGACAGAATTGGTAGGCACTGTAGGTTAAACATTCTTTCTCTTTGATCAGTGGTTCTTAACTGATCAAGTCTTCTGAGGAACTTTCATAAGTGCCTATGCCCAGGCCAATCTTAAAGTAACTGAATTGGGGTTTCCTGGTGTGAAACCCAGGCATATGTATATTTGCAAAAGCAACCTACATGTTTCTAATGTGAAGTCAGGCTGAGAACAATAGATTAAATGTTCCTGTAGAGACCAAAGCAGTGGCTACAGTAGTAGGTAAAATGCTGCCATGACCATTTGCATCTTCACACTGCAAATGCTCCCAGACTCTCAGTTCACCCCCACATCCCTCTCACCTCGACCGCTACTGAGTCTGTATTCGCCATTATTTTTCGAGGAACTCCAATTAACTTGGCTATCAAAGGCAAAGGGTTTACCTTATAACTTATCTGGCATTTCCTTTGCATGTACTTAATAGTGGCCCCTTGCATTCAATCTTCATCCCCAAGAATATGCTGCCATGACACCTGCCCAGAACTCCCAATCCTCAGCCTGCCAAGTCAGCAGTGCCCTGTAGCCTCCAGCTTCCAGGGATGATTGGTCTTGTGGCATACACACTATACAACTACAGAAGAAATTATCTTCAGGAATGGGTTTCATCAGGGAGACATTTTCACATCAACTGGCATATTGAGAATGTTCAGATGGACTAATCACTATCATCAACGTATATTGTAAGTACCCATTCTTAAACAGATCAAGAGACCTTGGTAATGAACTCATTCAAATATCTTAAGGCACATAGATTTGTACTACAACTGTGTCTACCCCCAAGAGCTAATATATGTGATAATTCTTTGTAAAATATAGAATCTTCTACACATACATGTGATTATCATATTGTTCCCGTGATTATAACTTCAGACTAAAAACAAAATGCTACAAACAAACATATTCAAGATAAAGTCAACAAAAATAAGTTAAATGGATTTAAGCCATTTAATAACATGAGGGTTGGGAATGAAATATGTCCACCGATACAAACTTTATGTTGATACAAACTTTACAGAACAGAATATTATGCATCTATATAGATTTAAAACTGAACATCCAAAGCTGTATTATGACCCAAATACCTGATGCTTTCTGGTAAGAATGTTAAATGAACAGGAAAAGGGGTCAGTGGGGTGGTTAGTGAAGAAGGAATGGTTATTGGAAGCAATAACCACAGGGCCACTCATTTGACTAGTACCAAGATGAAATAGCTGTTGTTGACTCTCCAAGTGGCAAATCCATTCTGACTAACTTCCAGTCAAGCAAACCAGCTGAGGTTTCTTTTCTCACTGGTGACTCTACTGCAGAAAACCTCTCTCTCCAGCTAAAACAGATAAGACTGACTGTTCTTTCCTGTATGACCTTAATGTCAGTTCAATGTGAGATAACACCTGATGTGAAATATGAAGAAATAATTTGATGTGATTAGCACACTTAATTAGAAACTGACATATCATGGACTTTTATATATACATATTCATAGACCTATTCAGTAAACATTGCATGAGCAGCTAGGAAGCGCTTGGCACCGTGCTTATGCTATGGTGAGGTACAGGGAGCTGTAAGGCATGGGCCTCTCTGCTCTAGCACACATGGGTTTATGTTAAAGAAACAGACATGGTTTTTAAGTTAAGAATATCAGATAAGTGCTATGATAGACACGAGAAGAGAGAAAGATGGGGCCATGGGGAAGGGGACTTTTTGGTTGCATGAGAAATAACCTGGTTTAGTTTACCTTAACTTTCCTTCTAGAGATGTAATTTGAAAGATAGGTTAAGCAACCTTAACCCATCCACATTTTAGATAGCTTAAATTAGTTAATATGCCAAAAAAAAAAAGACTATGATGATAAAATTTCATTAGTTTTTTGGGGGGCACAGATATAAATGATCCTAGTTTTCAAAACAAGCTATGATTTTGAGATTATTCTTAATAACTATGAGAGCATATATGTGTGAGCAAATTATAGCTTATCATATCATGTATTTGAGGAAGATGTGGAAACACCATGATATAGTGAAAAAAGTAATTTGAGTCAGGTAAAGCCAGCCTGGAATCCTGGACCTGCCCCTGACAAGCTATATGTCTTCAGGCAAATTACTAAGCTTATTGGAGCCCCAGTTCCCTAACCTGGAAAATAGAGATAATAATACCTATCTCACGGCTTGCGTGTATACGGAGAAAATCTATATAAAATGTTATGCGAACATGGGTTGATTCCTAATGACCCCATTGTTTGTTCTCGATTGCCCCATAGCTCTTCTCTACTTAGTGGTGCTCAGAAGGAAAGCATCACTGTCAAGCTTTGAGTTTCAAAACAGAGTGGTGTTTGCTTAAGTCTACAGGCAGATAAAAATCTTGACAACCAGACTGATACGAGAGGGAGAAAAGGACCTCTCAGAACTTCCACAGCTGTCTTTTTTTTCTTTCTTTCTATCTCTTATTTATTTATTTTTTTAATATACAAGGAACTGGAACTTGGAGGAGTGACTTTGAAGAACATCACAAAGTGGGACTTGAAGGAAGCCACACAGTACAAGAAAAGCAATTTTCTTATTGCTTGGAAAAAATGAAAAATGGATGAGTTCCTTCTTGCTAAGAAGGGGACTAGCACTGCTCACCCATGTTGGCACCTGCCTGAGTGACAGGACCATGGGACTGTGAGCAGGTGCCCGAGCAGGTGAGGCAGGGCTGGTGAAGTCACTCTATAGTTACTACCTCCCATGTCCGGCATGATCCCTTGTGCGTTTTTTGCCTCATCTATAGCTTTACGAGTAGTCCGTGTATTAGACGCTAGTTAAATTATCCTAATTTTCATATGCCATCTGTTTTCTGCTGGGAACACTGATTTTACAGATGTTAATATCATAAAGTCAGAATATCATACCTACCTAAGAAGAGTATGGAAACCAGATGTTTTTATTCAATCATGAAATAACAAAGAGGTTAGAATTATTTTGGAAAATAGAAATGCATGCCAGAATATCCTAGCTTCTTGAGGACTGAATTCTGACAAATATGCCAAAGATTTTCAAATGGAAAAAAGTCACATTCATTTTTAAATTAAAAGTTAAAATTTTTTTTTCTAAAAAATAAAATCTCAAACAACTATCACTTGAGTGAGCCTGCGACAAGGCTGAGTGAGGCAGGTGTCTGTGGATGGAAGGGGCAGAGAGAGGTGGCCCAACACAGCATCTGGAACCTGAGGAGAACAGTGAGGGTCTGCCTGGCAGGGTTACTCAGCACACAGGGTGAGAGCCCCATCAGGTGCTGGGGGGTACCCAGCACAGTGGCATCCTGTCATAGAGTATTGGAGCCTGAGTGGGCTCTGGAAGACATTTGTGTGGTAATGTCACCTCGCAGGGATATTGGAGCTTGAGCAGGGTGAAGGGAGCATGCATGTAGGGGGTAGAAGTATCACAAGTCAAGTATGGGAAGTCAGAGCCCAAGAAGGATGAAGAAATTTGTGTAGAGGGTGTTCCAGTGCAGTGTCAGAGCCTGAGGAGGCTGGGGAAGGTCTCTACATGGGGCGATAGACGGGGCCCAGCACAAGATATCAGAGTTTGCACAGGGCGAAGGAGGTGGCTGAGCAGGGGAAGAGCAGCAGCAGGAGCCCAGCCCGGGGGACTGGAGTCAAAGCGAGGTGAGGAAGGCATGCTTCGGGAAGGGGGCAGCTATGGTGGCAGACAGGAGTGTCAGAGCCTGGGCGGGGTAAGGAGGCTGTCCATGAGTGACAGTGGCCCAGTGGAGGCCACAAGAGCCCAAGCAGGGTGATCAGGTCATCTTTGCAAATATGAGGTGTGGCAGTTGTGACATACAGCAGAAGAGATCACGTAAGTAAATGCATCAAGGAGAACCGAATCAGGATTGCCGCTATGAAAAAAGAGAGTTCAAAATAACAAAAAGGAGACAGTCAGAATGAACCATGTAGCATTGGACTGGAATCAGAGGTATCAATGTAACATCATTGTTTTTAATATGGAACGCGATCCATATAGAAATAAGCAAAATATAAACACGTGCACATATATGGCTAGGGTATGCAATATATTCCTTAGCTCTGAACATAGAAAGGAACTCAGAGCAGTGGCATTGCAAAAAACAATGTTCACACATTACACCCACACCTTGGTTTCTAAATGTTGTTGTGCAGTTAAGCAAGAAATTGTCAGAGTTCCTTGGGGAAATACTGATTCCAGGGCTGGGACAGGGAAAGCACAGGATGAGTCTGGAGCATCTTTCCTGAAAACAAAGATGTCCTCTAAGATGGAAGGGGACGCTTTGAGGGAACACATAAGCCAGCTCACAAGGGCTTCCAGTGGTCAAACCACAGACAATTAGTACCTAAGAAAATGATAAGAGAAATGGCTTATTGAATAAAAGCAGAATCCAAGTGTCTCCACTAATAAAAATATATCAATGCATAGCTTGAAAATCTGATGAGCAATGGATATTTGCATAGGTTCATACATAATGCCTCCTTTCCAGACACTTATTAACCACAATGGAAAGAGGAATCTTTGTACAGTGGAGGAGCCTGGTGACGTCCACTTACTCAAGTGGTTGAAGTCATCACCAGTCATGGGGCAAGCAAAAACCATGGGCTCCCCAATAGGAACTGACAAGACGGACACAGCATCACTTCAGTGATATTCCATCTCAGGGTGCACACTGTGAATCTAATAATGAAGAAACACCAGACAAACCTAAAACAAGGGGTGTTCTACAAAACAACGGGCCTGCAATCTTTCAAATGTATCCAGGTTTTGAAATCCCCCCCCCCCCAAAAAAAGAACTGAGAAATTGTCCCAGACTAAAAGAAACTAAATAGATGTGATTATTTAAAAACAACACTAAACTGCATCTTTTTGCTGTTACTACGACACTTGGAGAAACTTGAGAACTAGATAGTAGTGGTGTACCAATGTTAGCTTCCAATTCTGATGGTGGTTTCATGATTATCCAGGACAATGTTCTTGTTTGTATAAAATGAATACAATTATTTGAGGGTAATTGGACACCATGTGGGTAAATTACTCTCAAATGTTCGCAGGGGCAGGAAGGATATTTTTTATGCAGTACTTGCCATTTTTATTTAAATCTGATATTGTTTAGAAATCACTCTGAAAAAAGTCATTGAAAGGCTTTATCACAATCTAACACTAAGTCCCCACCCCTTAGTCATTTTGAACATGCAAACATGGTGCTTAATGAGCATTCTTGCCTTTTATAGCAACTTCAGTAGAGGGAACTCAGACATATTCTTAGGAAGATAATCTGGGTCATATAATTTATAGGGTAGCAGTTGGCAACATGACAATCCCAGTGAGATTTCTTTCTCTTTTTTTAGCTAACTGCTTCCACTTAGAAATGAAACTTTAAATATTCTGCTGTGACCTTTCTGCCTGGGAGGAGAGTTTAATTACCTGACCAGTTTACATAAATTATGTCGCTTGTTTGTCTAAAATTGAATCCTGGGCAGAGATCAATATGCCTCAGAAACGCCAGAGCAAATGACTTCTCTGAATGCCATCAAAGGTCACTGGAACCTTTCCTGCTTGGTTGGGGACACATTCTGTTCGACAACCTGGAGCATGTCATTGGCCTGCTGCCTGCTGCCTTGGGTTCCATGCACAAGAGTATGATTGATAATCAGTTAGAGGACACAGGGTACAAATTCCCTCAGGAGTCGGCTGTATGGAATTAAATGAATACTATGATGAGTCTGATTCATCATTCTCCCCCAGAAAGGGAGGGGGAATGGCACAAAACACACCCAGAGCTTGATACATGAGGCCATGTGGAGGTAAACTGCAATTTATACTCAGGATCCTGGTGGTAACAGGCTGTGCATGTGCTATTTGGTAGTAGTGCCACAAAAATATCCAGGGAAAAAAGTATCTTTGAATCTTTCTGTCATTCTGTTATTATTCCTTTGATGAAGAAGATAGCTGGTGAGGGCCTACTTTGCATCTGGCCTTATTCAAATAACCACATTATAAAAATATTTCATGGTAGAGGTATAAATAAAGTGTAAATTGATTTCAGAGAAGGATAGGGTTTTCATCTGGGAGATTCAGAGACAGTTTCATGGAGGGCATAATATTTGATTCCAAGTTTTATAGAGGGTATAATATTTGATTGCTATCTGGGAGAAGGCCTATGATTGTAGTAAATATTTGGAAAATGAAGGCAAGAGGAAATAACAAGAGCAATGTCACAGAAAATGTGCAAATCTAAAGCCCAGCGATTATTTCCATATGACCTGAACATCAAGGTAAAACCATTGAAATGAGAGGACAGTTTATGGGTAGTGAAGTCAGGCCCTCAGAAAGCACACGAGATCTGTCCAGAAAAAGTCCAACCATTGTTAATATTTTGAGAATGGTTTGCATGACATCAATATATCCTGGCAGCCAAGGAGAGTGGCCTGGAATGCACATGAGTGAACAATGACAACTTCACTGTACTAGTCAGTAGGGGTGGTAGACACCACTGAATGAGCATGTGTACCATATGACTGTTGCATTCAAAATGACTGAGTAAGTAGAGCAATGAATCTGCATCAAATTTTGTGCTAAGCTTGAACATTCCTCTGTGGAAACTATTTCAGTGAATCAGAAGGCCGCAGCCATGGGTGATTGCTGGCTTCATCACAAGTGCCCACTCATGCATCATGTCTTGTGCAGAGTTTTTTGATGAAACATCAAATCACCCAACTGACTCAGCCCCTCTCCAGCTCAGATTTGACACCCTGTGACTTCTGTCTTTTTCCAAAACTAAAATCACCTTTGAAAAGGAAGAGATTTCAGATCATCAATGAGATTCAGGAAAATACAACAGGCAGCTGTTGGTGAATGGGAAAACTGTGTGAGGTCCTAAGGCACCTACTTTGAAGAGGACTGAGGTGTTGTTGTCTTATGTACAATGTTCCTTGAATCTTGTATCTTCTTTAATAAACATCTCTATGTTTCATACTACATGACTGGACACCTTCTAGACAGAACTTTTATGTGTTAAGTTAACATAAAGGTAGAGAGAGAAGAATGAATCAAGAAGAAAGAGAAACATGTGATAAAATTGGAGGGTTCCATATGCTCAATGACAAACGAAAGACAGATTCTATTAGAAAAAAAAGTTGAGCAAGTTATCAACAGGTAGAAAGAGGTCAAGAAGAGTAGAGCTGAGAAAATATCACTGATAATGTGACTGCAGGAGCAATTCCAGCCTAGGAAAGGATGGCACACATCAAATCTCAAGGGAAAGGAAAAGATTCTGTAGTCAAAGTCAATGCAGTAGTGGGGATTGAGCTTTCTCACAGGAGACAAGATGGAGGTAAAGGTAGCAGTGAAAACAAAAATAAGGAAAAAGATAGAGAAGAGAATTGAGTTGATCGTGAAAACCAAAACACTGTGGTAGGTAGAAGATTGAGCACAACATAGTAGAAGAGACTGATGCTATAAGGAAAACAGTGGGTAGTTGTTATACCAAGTTCCCTGGTGGTGTATGGGCAGTGAGAAGAGGTAGAATTGAGAATTCATGTATAAGAGTATCTTTTCAACCAGGAAGATGAACAAAAAAAAATTTAAAAATTGAGATAGATGTGAAGTATGTCAGATCACTTAAGGCTTAGGGAGTTCTCCCTCAAGACAGAAACAAGATAGACAATCCTAAATTATTCAGGACACAAGCTTCAATGTCTGAGGAACAGCAAGCAAGGGCCACAGGCTTGCAGGAGCTCTCCTTGGTGCTGAGCACTAGATCGCTGCTTAGATCATTGCAACATAAACAATTCCCACAGAAAAGGGAAGGGACTCCATGGTGCATATACCTGAAGGTGATATATAAAAAGCAATTTTGTTACTCATAAAGGAAATTTCCTTGAACACTTTAAGGCTTATCTTTAATCATGAGAATGATTACATCAAGGTGTGAAAGCAGTCTTGGGCTGAGAGTTAGGTAATCTGGAGTATAGTCCAGATGTTGTCACTAATTCTCTGATGATCTAGTCAAATCACTTCTTTCCTCTGATTCTCAATTTTCTCCTTCTTACGGTGCTGATAATTGGCTCATTGGAACTTGTAAGCTTTCCTAGTTCAAAAAATAAATGTATATAAAGGTCTTTTAGAGTGGACAATGTTTTCTTGCCTCTGTGGTCTCATAAAGCAGAAGCCCCAAGTGAGTGTTCAGCAATAAGACATTTTCAAACACTGATGTTTGGGATACAGATTATACACACTTTTTGTGTAAGGTAGTTCGGTACAGTTTTCAAGAGCATTATGTAAGTTCATGCAAAAGAAAGGATAAAAAAGCTAGGTGTCCCTAGAGAATTGTATACAGTCAACTCTAGAACAACATGGATATAAACTACATGGTTGGGTTCCCTTATACACAAATATTTATTAATAAGTACAGTAAATATATTTTTGACTTAAGATTTTCTTAATAACATTTTCTCTGGCATACTTATTGTAAGAATACTATGTATAATACATATAACATAAAATATGTGTTAATTGACATTATCATGTCAGTCAGGCTTCCAGTCAACAGTAGGCTTAGTATAGTCAGCACACTGCATCTGTGGATTCCAAACTATGGATCAAAAATACTACTTTCACTCTGCATTTGATTGAATTTATGCATGTGAAGCCTGAAGATACAGAGCCAACTGTAGTTAAGTTTTTGCAGAGTCAAAAATTATACCTGAATTTTCAACTGCATGGGGTGTTGGTGTCCCTTACTCCCACATTGCTCAAAGACCAACTATGCAATTATATATAATAGAGAAAATTAAGACCAATCAAAATGTCCAAATTCAATGGCAATATTAAATAAAATAGTATGTGCTGTCATTAAAAATAGTTTTTTTAAAGTTTAGTTAACATAAAGGGTATTGAGGAGTCATTAAAATGTTTGGTTAATTATTTAAAGTAACGAATGTAGGACGTGGCTTCTAGATCTGAAAAATGTCAATGTCTCCCAATGCTCTCTTGCATTTTTCCTTAGCTCCTATCACCACCTGAAATCTATATATTCTACTTACCATATTTATTTTTATCTCTCCAAGCTGAGAAGTGTGCTTCATAAGGGTCATAATAATTTTTGTTTCTTTTGTTCCCCCCTTAATCCTCATTTCCTAGAAATGTAGTTGGCAGATGGTAGGCATTCAGCAAATATTGTTGAATGAATAAATTTAATGTCAAATGAAAAAACAGATAAAATTAGATAAAGAGCATGATGAGTCTAATTTTATAAAGCTAAATATATGTGTGTATGTGAGTCTGAGTATATCTTGGGGATTTATCATAAATTTATAATCATCTTGAAATGCAAAAGTATAGAGGAAGTACAAAATAGCCACTTTTTTTAAACTTGGGTGATTTTATTGGACTTAAATTCAATATGATTATCAGTGAGATTTAAGTGCATGCTTGCATGTGTGTATGTGTGTATAAAAACACTGTGTTGATAATTCTTGGTCTCTTCTTTCTGTTGTGTGGTAGTCCTGAATCTTTTTAATTTTCTTCATCTCCATTGCTTCCTCTGTAATCTAAGCTTCCACTATGATCTCCCATTTGAACTGCCTCAAAGCCTTTCAGCAGTTCTCTCTGGGATCCCTCTTTATCCTACAATCTACTGTTCATAGAGCTCCTATAATTTAAAACTGTAAAACTGATCCCACCATTTTCCTATGAAAAACCCTCAACAGCTTTCTCTCACACTCAGAATAAAATCCAAGCTCCTCACTAACCACAGCCTAAAGACACTGGCCGACTTCCCCAGCCTCATCTCTTGCCAAGCCCTCCCACACTCACCTCAGTTCACTACACATTTTCCTTACCTCTGCCTGAAATGCCCCTCTCTCAGATGATTACCACCTGGCTGCTGCTCATTCTCCAAGACTCATCTTAATATCACTTCCTTTAGAGAGCCCTCTGGGACCACCATCCACTCCTGTTGCACATGACTATTTTTCCTTCTATTGCCTGACTATATTGAAGTTACAACATGTATCCTTGACTCGAATTATCTTGTCCATTCGCTAATACACTTATTGCCTATATCTGTCCCCTTCCCTAAAGAGTAAGCTTCCTGAGAGCAGGAATATTTTCTGCCTTCTCTGTATTTCCAAGATCAAGCATGATCCTAGCTATATGGAACTGCTCAGCAATTACTTGTTCAATGAATTAAATTAATGTTTCTGACTTTGGCTCACATATACTCCAAAGTGCGTTACTCCTCCCATGGCATTCTCAGGATCTTTTAGTTTGGTTCTTACTGTTCATCTTGTTTTTCTCCTTAACCTTTCTGTCTCAGGATTTTGAAGCAAGACTTAGAATTTAAATGATAAAGTTATGGGTAAAGATATGAGCAGAGGATATTCTAGGATAAGGGCATGTGAGTGCAAAGGGACAGAGAAAGGTAAGGGACATGATGATATCCATTAAAAGCTATTGTGAAGTCTGCAATGATCACATTAATCAGAGCTCTTTTGATTATAAGAGATGGACAGCCAAACCACACTGTTCTAAGCAAAATAAAAAAGTAAAAAATTTAGAAAGACAAGAGAGAAGGAAGGGAGAGAGAAAAAGAGAGAGGATAGAGGAAATTTATTCGTTCATATTACAAGAAAATTTAAAATTATATTGGCCCCAGGCATTGGTGAATCCAAATGATCAGAGTATTATCAGAAATGTTTCTTTAATATTTCATTTACGTTTCTCCTGCACTGGCATTTTTTTCAAGCAACTTCTTCTCAGGTATAAATGACCACCAAAAATTTCAACTTAAAACATAGTAGCTTTGTAATATCCATAACTAGATATCACTTCTTTCCCAACAGCTTTAGAAACAATTTCAGAAGGTCTTTGTTAGCCAGCTATTGCCTCATAACGAACCATCCCTAAAACTCATTGTAAGACACTAATTCATTCTTTCTTATGAGTGTACAAGTGGAAGTGGTAGTCCTGTTATTCTCAGCTGGTTTCATTGTTGCATCTGAGGTCAGCTGTGGGTCATTTGGCTCTGCTGACTTTGTCTGGGTTCTCTACATGTCCAAACAATGGCAGACTAGATGTTCTAGAGTGATTTTAGCTGTGGGAACTGGGCTGCCCTCCATGAGTCTCATTTTCCAGCAGCTTAGCCCAGACTTTTCTCATGACACAGGGTGGTTTTGAGAGAGCGTGAAAATTCACATGACAATTTGAAATCAGGACTTAGAATTAACACAGGGTGATTTCTGCTGTATTTCATTGGCCATATAAAGTCACAAGGCCAGTTGACACTGAAAAGCTTGGGAGGACTGTGGTAGAAGGAGCTGCAAAGTCATGTTGCAAAGGGCATGGGTACAGGAAAGGTGGAAAAGTGAGATTTTTTTTATTTTTCATTTTTTGGCAATAGGCCTCATCCTGGACTTGAATCCAAGGCTCATCAGTAAACCAGTTCCTATGAACCAAGTGTGGACAGAAAGCTTAAAAGTGATGATTGCTAAGGGGGAGGGGAGGTGCTGTTCCCACGAGAAGTGATGATGAGAAAGCAAATCCAGCCGTTTCCACCATGTAGATGTACAAGCAGAAAGGCAGTTTATCATAGCGATTTAGAGCATCAGGTTTTGATTCAGACTGTTGATGTTGAAATCATAACACTGCCACTTACTAGGTGCATTTCACACATTACTTAACTTCCCATATCCCAATTTTCTCATCTGCAGGACAGAAAATTTCTCATCTGCAGCACAGTTTTTCCCTTATGGAATTCTTCTGAGTATTAAATGAGACAGTACAAGTAAGTGCTTAAAAGAGAACTAAGCACTTACTAAGTGTTCACTAAACCTTAGCTGTTTTGTGATATTCTTTGCAACAGTAAGATTTTGAAAAATTTTGACAAGAAGAGATACATGTCAGAAACATCCTTTAAAAGAAAGAAGCTTGGCTCTCTTTATAATGATGGACTGAGAAGCCTCTTGTGTATTTCCCCTATTTTTGTCTTTCTGTATTCAGTTTCTAGTATTATATTAGAGGCCTGGGGGGAAATATTCTTCCATCAAGAAATCTAGGTAAATTTCAGGCTTAAGAAAACAAAAGCTATAAATATAAGCCTGTGGCAAGGGCACAAACCTGTGTCAGCATGGTTCCAGGGCAGGACTGGAGTCCATCATCAATTATTAAACAAGGTCAATATTTGTGGCACAGAGAAGCATTTTAGCATATATTATTTATGCAGATGGTTGTAATAGGTACACTCCATCCTTGAAAAGGGAGCTTCAAGAGTGGAATACTGTTAAAAAGAAAACTACTTGGCATGGAATAAAAGAAACCTTTTTTTCCCCAGGAAAATCTTTCTTTCCCTCTCTCCCTTTCTCTCTCTCCACTATCTTATTTTTCTACAAGAAGCTAATCTCTAATAAGTTTATAATTACTATGCTATATATGCTACAATATAGTACAATGTCTGATATTATGCTGGGTGCTGAGGGAAGGTGCAGGAAGGTTCTAGGAAAAACAAATATTAGTTCTGGCCCTTGGGAAGGCTCCAGTCTGGCTTAAGTAAATATAATTACAAGTATAAAGCAGGGAAGAAAATAGTCTATATTAACAAATGCCATAACATGGGATAGAGACAGGTGTTTACTAAATTAAGTTCAGGTAAGAGTTGAGATAAAAATCATGATGGGCACAATATAGTAGGTAGAATTTCCCCCCAGATTTGAAAAATGACCAAGAGGGCGGGGGAGAGAGAGGATGCTGGATGTTGCATTCCCAAGGTAAGAAGTCTTAGAAGAGAGCAGCCTAGCGGTGGCAGTGAGCTAGCTGCATTTGGAAAGGAAGGTAGCCATTAGAAGAGACTCACTTCGCTTAGGGAGGTAAAAACAGTTCAGTATTCAAGATGTGACTATCCCCTTCCTTAGTCCATGAGATAATGGTGACCACCAAAATGAGGTCATTAAACTTGATCTTATAAACAATGTGCAGCTGCTGTCAAAGGTCAAAGTCACTTTTTTATTAACTCAACAAATTGTAATAAGATCTTATTGAATACCTACTGTGTGCCAGTGCTATGCTACAAGCAACAAGGATATAGAGATGGACAGACTGATGACCTTCTTCTGAGGAACCACTGAGGGTACACACACACACACACACACACACACACACACACACACACTCTACTATGCATAAAGTTTGAATTGCATTAAGAAAGGTATAAATGACCATTCAGAGGTTAAATAGCTTTGGATAGAGGGAAGGAAAACTTATATGTGATTGTCAACTTTTAAAACTTTCACTAAAATAAACTCAATTCATCTCTCTGGTTGTAGCAAGGAGTTGTTTATTTCTAGACTCACCTAGAAAACTTGGGTTCTTCATTTTTGATGTCTTGTGTCAGAAACCTAGCAAGCCTGTCACCCAGGAAAGAGCATTTACCCCTTGCTCTGGGAGTTTTTCTGGCCCCAATTACCTGCCATCACGGGCTCTCCTTAGCATTTTACCATTGCTTCATCTCTAAAAGCCTAAAGTGGAAGGTGCTCAGAAAAAAATTTTAGCTCTTTGGAAACTGAGATATTTATTGTCCATTTGAACATTTGGCTTTATACTAATAGGTGAGAGGTACATAGAACAGACAACACCTCTTCTAATCCCATCCATTGGGTCTCTGTGTTCCTCCTGGGAGAAAGACAATGATATGAAGAGCCTGTAGGTTTTCCCCAAAACCACCAGACAGTAATCACTGCTAAGTACCTACTCCTCTTTCCCATCTACCTTCTGACATTTTTAGTAATAATAGCTGGTAGATTAAGGACTATCAATATACCTGAACTGAATCTTTAACATACAATATATTTTCATTCCTTACAGAAACCCTATGAGGCAGGGGTCATTATCATCTCTATTTTACAGGAGAGATTGTGTAGAGGTTAAATAATGTGCCCAAAGCTGCTTACCTAGTAGCTCCTGAGAACTACGATACAAATAAAAGTATGTGGAAATGGTGGACATCTTTCTGAATTCACACCAACATCTTGTCCATAATAAAAAACCACTTTCATGGAAAAAAGGGAATAAGTATGTCACCTCTAAGGATTCTCTTGTACTGTAGCAAGCGCTCAATACATGTTTGTTGAATGAGTAAATTAATTTGTGTTATATGTTTCATATATTCAGACAGATTCATATCTATCAAAATGCATGTATCAATATGCAAATATGCTTTATGTAAATTCTAAAAAGGCACATATAGGGAATTTTCAATTATTATTCTGTCTCCTACCAGATGATAAGCTATGTACAGATAATACTGCGCCTGGTTATTGCTGCATGATAGCTCCTAGTAAAATGCTCAGCTCATAATAGGCACTCATTACATAGCAGTTGAATTACAGTATAAATGTACATGTATACTTATCAAAGAATACACGTTTAAATTTTTTACATATTTAGAGTTCTACATATACACTTGTCACATGACATATGAGGCTATTCCTCCACATGCTTGTCATAATTTCTCAATGGCTTAACCATTCTTCTAGGATAAATCCTCAGAATTATTTACATTTACCAGTGAGGAAAGTACAAGTGACCATATCTGGAGAGTTACAATCGAAGTACCCCAGAAAAATGAGATCCAATAGAAAACTGTCTATTTCTGAACCTTGCTACAACAACGTGTTGATGGATGATGTGAAGGAAATCCAAAATCAGGAAACAGTTGTTAACTTTTAGGTTATTACTGGAATTGGGGCAATGAATTTCACCCATTAAACAAGCAGAGAATTGCTCAGGACAATGTGGGGTCATGGCCCTGTGGTCCACAGAAAGAACAAGCGTTGTGATGGCTCATGGACAGCCAGAGAGATTGGAAAACGCAAGACTTTTTGTGGGTATCTGTTCTGATAGTGAAAAGATTAGAAACATTTAAAAATAATTGAAAAAAGAGGCAAGGGACAGAAATCAGAATTTACAAAGTTTGGAACCAGCTATGGTGGGCTCCTCATCTGGTGTCCCCCTTTCCCATGACCTTTTTTGGTTGACTTCAATTTTTAGTAACCCCATCTGCAGAATGGTCATTGCAGTAGTAGCTGCTGTTTGTGCTTGCCATATAACTTAAAGTTTCCATAGGTGAAGTGGTTAACAAGTGGTTGTCATGAAGGAACAACAATCAGTGTTCGATTTATTAACTTCTCCTACTGTAAATATAATTTTGGAAGTTATAGAATCAGAATACTGGAGCTGGCAGACATTACACATCATTGAATCTAACTCACTATCATCTAGAATTAGTGAGATTTCTTTTAACCATCTGACTTTTAAAGACAGGTGGCAATTCAGCCAAGTCAGGCAGGACTTTTTTTATTCATGTTTGTCTATTGAGATATGTCTTCTTTTCCTTTTTTGTTAAATTCATTGGAGTGACACTGGTTAACAAAATTATGCAGGTTTTAGGTGCACAATTCCACAATACATCATCTGTATACTGTATTGTGTGTTCACCACCCTAGTCCAGTCTCCTTCTATTACCATTTATCCCCCCATATGTTTATTGATTTCTTTCATACCAGGGCCATACTACAGGGCCTTTATAAGACCAGCCTAATACAGTATGTTTCCCCATTTTCATCAGGAATGGCAACCAAGGTCAATCTATATAGAGATGGGCTTTCAGCAGCAACAGCCATTTCATTATGCTCAATGAGTTTCATCGGAAAACTCTTCCAGATAATGATGGAGTAAAATATGCTCATGTTCCTCTTCTGTCCCTTTATTAATGAATTAGAGTACACAGAAACTCAATAAAAGTGACAGAAAAGGCTCACGAGCATCATTGAAATAATCCTTACCAGGGGCCACCTGCATCTCACAAAGCCGTATTCCCATTAAAAGGCCTTACTTACCCAGAGGACAATGCCGCTCTCTACTGAGTTTGTACTATGCGTAGCAGGAATGACTCATTTGAGTGGTGGCAAAGCCCCAAGCATGCAATTTGAGCCCTGTTGCCATGGGATTTCATTGGCTTTGCTCTGGTCTTGGCTCAGTCCCTTCCTGGCCCACACTTTTAATCAAGGTCTAACCCCTCTTGTCTCCTGCCTATTGAAAGAACCTCATAGATGGTTCTGTTAACCACAGACTTGCAAATTCCCTACTTTTTAAAAAAGGCACCTACTGGCTCTTAACTTAGTTCTCACTGCAGCTGTTGTTGGTGTTACTATCATCACCATCATAGTCATTGTCATCATGATTATAATAATTATTTCTGGATAAAATCCAAACCCTTTGGAATAGAAATGAAGACTTTTATTTTATTTTATTTTTTTAAATTTTATTTTAATTTATTTTTTCAGATACATTTGTCTCTGCCTACCCCCCACCACTTTCCCTTGCCCCTGAAATCAGGACTTTTAAAATCAGTCAATATTATCAGCTTTCCAATAATTGGGACAAACACTATTTGTTGAAAGTTATTAAATCCCAGGTCCTGTTACCAGTGGTTTACTTCCACTGTTTCATTTCATTCTCACAACAATCCTGAAAGGTAGTCTTTTCATACCCACTTAACAGATGAGGACACTAAAGTTGAGACATGTATGTCACTCCAGGTCACATGATCAGAGAGCAGCAGTAAGAATTCAAAACCAGATTTGCTTCATTCCCAAAACTACATTGTCAACCACCATTCTCTCAGCCTTGTCTCTAATCATCCCTCCCACCTCCCTAACTCCCCCATACTTGGTTGCTGGATCCTCTAAGGAAAAGTGATCTCTCCAACTCTTTTGGGCCTTTGCACACACGTGGGCTTCTCTGTGGAATTCTGGAACCAATTACAGCAAAGAAATCATCTCCAATGTCACTGTAGCAGATGCTGTGAGTACCCCGCCCAGCTTCCATGTGCAGAGCTCATGCCCTCATCTGTCAGCACCCACAAGTACTGGCTGCTAACGTGAACCATTCTTCTATGCTGCCTTCCCCAGAGAGCTTGCCCTTGGCTTTCAGGAGCCACCCTCCCTAGAGATGACCACACCCCCCCACTCACCCAGGACAAATGATTGACTGATGAGGGACAATAACAGCCCCTTGCCTTACATGAGACAACCTTTGTGGTGGAACTTGAAGGCACATCTTTGCACAGCTGTTTTCCCTGCCCTATCCTGCTTCCTTTCTGCCTGGCTCCTCTAAGATTATACCCTCAGTAAATCCTCATCTCAGGCTTCTGGTGAACTGACCTAAAACAGTCACTTCCTCCGTGATGTCATTTCTGACTTCTCCAGAAACACTTTTCATTTTTATGGTGAATGCTCATAGAACACGGTTCCATTATAATATCTAGTGCATTTTTCTGATAATATCGTACTGAAAGTCCCCCTCCTCCAGAAGATCACCAATTCTTCCGGGCCAGAGACCATGTCTTCCCCATTATCAGATCATATTTAAGCCTTCTCCTTATATTAGGGCCAGCTTTGCCTTTGCCTTCTCATAGAACTCCTACTCCTCTGTCTTCTTTTTCCAACACAGTTTATGTTCCCTTCTTACTCCCTCACTTCTCAGACTTCAGAGCAGTGCAAATTCAGGATTACAAATCATCTCATCAGAGCGAGCCAGATGACCTCTCAGAGCCAGATGCAAATGTGTGACCTCTTTAATCTATAAAGGTTATGCTTTTCAGAGGGAGAGGAGAAATGTCCGATTAAATGATATACATCTCTCTAATCCCATTAATAAGCTAATACAAAAGTTAAAGAGAACTTCATGAAGATAGACTGGCTTCTGTGATAGTATGTTGGCTGAATGAAATATTCATAAAAACACAGCACGTGTTCTGTGTGAGATTCCTCCCTGAGAAGGGCTGAGACTGTAACTAACCCTGTGAGCTTCTACTCATTTGTCCAGTGTGTGGCTTCAGTGTCCTTTCTATATGGGTTAATTTTTGTCATGATCAAATAAGTTTTAAAACACAAGCTGGATAGCTAAAAAAAATCATTCATTGAGATTTTGCTGCCCTAAATACAATGCCTCAATTGATGGTCACATCCACCCTTGAGGTTAAATATTCCTAAACCTCTGTGCTAAGCCACTGAAGATCAGAAAGGTTGATTTGCTTGCCCAAGGTCACACAGGAAGCAAGTATCAGAGTTGGATTTGAACCTTAGTTGATCTGGCCTCTGTCTACTCTGTTCACTGCACCATATTTATGAGTTGAGACAAAATTTGAACAGAGAAGTAATGATTTAAGGGCAATCAAGAGAAAGCCAGAAAAGGTGACTGTATTTTAAATAAACTTATTAATTGGCAAAATACAGAGGAGGTATGCTGTACTTCCAGCTATGAGAAGAAATCTTCTCTTAGCCAGTAGAGTGTTCTGTTTATATTGCTTGGTGTATTATACAAGATGGGAGGCTAAGTAAACAGACACAAGTAGTACTAGAGACAACTGACCAGTAGTGCTGTTGAAGCAAAGCAAAGCAATGATAAAGCAAAGGATGTAGGTGGGTGAAATTAGTTTAATAATAAAAAATAAGTTAATAAAATCCATCACTAAGATCCCAGTCATTGATTGGGGAAGTTCCCAGAAGAAAGATTGAACCTCCATTTGTGAAAGTCAGACATTTAACATAGGGTTTCCTGAATGAGAGAACAGGCATAAATCCAATTACTTGGAATTCTTGGTTTATAAGGAAGGAAAAGGCATGAAGTGAGAGCCAGATGAATAGGTATAAGGTAAGATGTAGACTGCAACAGTCTTAGGTTTGCAAGACAAGACCCTTTCCCATAGCACCTGAGCCATGTTGGCCTCCTCCCTTCCTCAGGACTTTTGCACATGCTTCTCTCCCTGCCTAAGACACTCTTTGTCCACTTCTTCACTGAAATAACTACCACTCACCCTTTGGAGCTTAGCTGAAATATTCCACCTTAAGGGACACTTTCTCTGATTGGCCCACGCACTCTCACAGTTTGCTCAGTGAGTCAAATTTAGGTCATTTCATGTGATTAGTTTGGGTATCATGGCGACATCAAATTGTTATTAAAGTCCCTAAATGCTTACTTTTGATTTCCGTACTTTTGCCGTCAGCATTGGGTCACAGGCCATCCCATGAGCAGTCCTCTAACACGCTGCTCTGTGTTGCTGAAGCTGGCTGGAATGGTTAATAGCCTTTAGGTTTACATGGCTTATCTGGAAGAAACATATTATAATATTCTCAAGACACAAGTTGGAAAATGACCAGGAGATGAATTGTGGTGTTTTTGTTCAGACTTCCTAAGCTCAAAGGTAAAACTGAGTAGAATTGAAAGTAGCCTGGATGAACACACAACGCAAATCTCTGACTGTTTCCCTATAAAATATCTTTGTATTAAAGTACTAATATAAACTATTTGCCTGTTCATTACTAGAATACATAGATTATTCATCATAATTTAGAGCAAGATTTATAGAAATATAAACACTTAGGTCCAGGCTAGTAATTTTTCCCTATACTAAACTTCAATTATCATCAATCATAGCTTAATCTAGCTCTGATTCTTGCATTATCTCATTCATCCTTCATGTGATCCAGGCTTTGCATGGTAAACAATCTCCACTTCACTATGCAGAGGGCAGACCCATACATCTATGCCACCATAGTCTAGTCCCTTAAACAACAGTGTAGATAGTAGATGTTGCTCTGTTCTGAGAGTTTCAATGTGTCTCAATTTGACTATGCACAACCCATCAGAGACAAGGAGTCATTCCAGCAACCCAGTTGAACTCCATTGCTTTGACAAATTAAAAAATCTTTCTCTCCTGCTTGCGACTTTTTATTTCTTTTCTCCTCCATGGACAGAATATAATTTCAGGTAAAAACACTGGGTAATGGAATGTTTTTAGGGGGCCAGCAGGAAAAAACAAAATAAAGTCCTCGAGGATAGTCTTGTTCCAATTGAGAAAAACTGCCTTTGGCAATGAGTTTTTATGTCACCACAATCTTCTAACGTGCCTCCTTTGTAGAATAATGTCTCATTATCATGCAGAGTGCTCCTCACGGAAACATGATCCCAACAGTTTTTATAACCAGTTTGATCCCTCAGAACCAATTGATTGTCTCATCTGGGGAATGATTCTTCTTTAATTTATTTCAAATGTTGAAAAATGCATTTCAGCAAAGTGGAGGAAACACGCTTTAATGCAGTGGTGGTTGTTTCTTTTGCACTGGGTGCTCATTGGGTTTTACAGCTGTGTTGAAGTCAGGAGATTCTTGTAGACTCGAAATATTCCTAGCAAGTCAGGGCCTGGGGTCAGAGACTGAAGATGGAGAGCGGGGCCAGGGTTCAAGCCCATGTTGGCCAATCAGATTTAGCTGAGATATTAGAGGAATAAAAAGGAACCTGACTCTATGGATGTTTTATGAAGACTCTTTCTGAAGAAGTTCTTGATCTCACTCACATCCAACTCAGTGATGCTGAGAGACTTTTTTTTTTGTTTGTTTGTTTTCAGCTCAATCAACCCTTCCTCTCACATATCTTCAGACAGTGTGAGGGGTTTCTGAAGCTTTTGAAGCAACAGAAAGCTGCTTTGAGTTGTTTGCAAAACATTTTAAAACTTCAAAGTGCAAATGGAGCACCAGTGTATTCTTCACTTTTAATTTAAGACTGAGTCAAGACTGTAAAATTGTTGCAACTCACAAGTGTCACATACTCTATTAGCTTCCCATTTAAAATTGGTGCCTCATGATCAAAATGTTCCCACTCAGGACTTTGTGTTATTTATCAGAGAAGAGGGGTGTGAACATCGAAGGGGAGAAGGTGTTTGATGTGTAAACCATATGCAAGGTGTTTTGTGAGGTTGCTGCAAAATATCATCTCATCAAATTGTCACCATGACCCTGTGAGCAATTATCATAATTTCCATTTTTATCATGAGGAAAGTGATACTTAGAGAGATTAGGTAATGTGCCCAGTTCACGTAGTAAAGTCGCATAGTCTCTGAGCTCATGACTAGATACCTGGTCTTCACTCCCTAGGAATCTCATCCAGTCTGAGGATTTTACATTCTATTTGTACATTCTGTACTGCTAAGATCTCAGTGATCATTCTAAAGTGTGAATCATATCATATTATCTTCTTACTTAGTACATCCTAAAGGGTTCTTAATGTCTTCACAAAACCCTACCATCCCTCACAAGATACAGGTGGCTTGGCCATTAGCTGCCTCTCTGATCACATCTTCCTCCATCCTCCTACCCTCTTTGCTTCTGCACCCCAGCAACACTAACATTTTTCCCTTCATCCAAACTCACTTTCTTTTCCAATTTATTTTTTCTCCATAAAATGTATTTGTACCAGAAAGTTTCTTATTTGCTTGTGTTTATTCTCTATATGCTTTACTCAAATGTAAGTTTTGTGAGGGCAGAGGCTTTGTCTCTATTTGTGATCAAATAATAGTGAGCAGCACAGAATCAAAAATTAGCCTACACTGGGAGTTTTCCCATCTCAGGTTATTTGTATGCTGATACTTCTGCTTCACTTGTGCTTGGCTAACTCTCTTCATCCCTCTTCTTTCACCTCAAATGTCACCTCCTTGGGAGGCTGTCCTCAACTCCTCACACTTGGAAAGCTCCTGTTTCATGTTCTCATAACATTAATTTCTTCACAGTTTTTACTGATATCTGTAACTACAGATGAGTGATGGTTCTATTATTTGTGTGTGGCTCCTCCACTAGACAGAAAGAATCACAAGAAAGGAACCATGCCTGTTTTATTCAATGGAGAACCTACTGAGCCTATCAAAGAGCCTGGGATATAGTAGATAGTTAATAAAATGGAAATGAATAAAAAATGAATAAATAAATGAGAATACAGGAGGCAGACTCATGGAGCAGTGTGGAGACTGACTCCCAAAAACCTTAAAGGGAGTCTTAAATTGCAGTTGCCATCATCTGGGTAGAGAGTACATTATCAGGCAGGACAGTGTATAGAAGGATAAAAGTCAGATTTTCTACAAAGTATCAGAGATGAAGGATAAAAGAGGGTAAATGGACAAAGAAGGTGTGTCGTGAGTATGATGACAGCTTCCTGTGCAGTGACTTGTAGAATTTCCATGTGTGGAAAAGAGAGCAAAATAGAAGGTTTGAAGCAAAAGATGGAAACACAAAGAAAGAAGAGATAGAAAGGGATGTCCAACTGAAAAGCCATTGAAAGAAGGCAGGTCAAATGTTGGAGAAGAGATGGAGGGAACAAAGAGAAGTTAAAGCCTCTTAACTCAAAATCCATGAAAAGATTGGGCTTCCTTAGAGTGGAGTAGAGTCTTAAAGAACTTCAAGTGTTCAAACACAATCTACTTACAGTAACTCAATTATACAGCTCTTTCTTCTGGTATTTTTTCAACCACATGAGAAGCCTCTAAGTTTTGCTTCAAGTGTGCTAGTTGCTACTATAGTCTGGCAGAGATGGTTGCTTGTCTCTTGAGTAAGTATCCCTCCTTCTTCCTTGATAACAACAATACTCTCAGCCAAAACAAACAAACAAACAAACAAAAAACCAACCATTTCCTAAGCTATTTTGCATAGGAGTAAGCCAAAAATATATAAGGCAAAGCATTTAGGTAGAAATTCCAGTGGAGCTACTTCCACATGAGCAGAATCAGGTAGGAGGTAAGACCTGTTGTTCTTCCTTACTCCTTTCTCATTTTTTCTATGTGGTGTGCTCCTGCAACAATTAGGGACCATGAGGAAGCCTTAAGAATGGAAACTAAGTGCTAAAGAAGCTCATACAAGATAGAAGGAGTCTGGACCTCTGATATTTTTGAAGTCACTTTCTTTGCATTAGACTTAGTTTATATGCATTAAAATGAAAGTCTTACATGTTGGGTGGCTATTTGGAGGTTTTTCACATAAGCAGCCATACCTGATTCTAATGGATGCATGAAGCAAATGAAATTGGTTTACATGCCATTCTCAATGCAAAATAACTTTTAGAGCAATGAAGCAGGACCTTCAGTAAAGGCCTTAACATCCTGAACATCTGTAGTTTCTCTGTAAATTATAGTTGGTTAATAATTCCCTTGCAGAGCTTTTGTAAGGTTTAGATCAAGTATAGAGCATGCCTTGCACAAATTAGTAGCACAATAGTTATTGTAATTGTATGAAATTTCATTTACTAGAAATAAGTCGATGTTCATTTATTTATTCAGTCAATATTTTCAACAATTATTTTGATGCAGAGCAGACAGAATTGCAGTCAGGATAGTTATGGCACATAAGGCTGTCTGGCCCGGGCCAATTATAGATATTTAGGGAGTTTCCATTGGCAGTTGGTAGATTGAGAAGAAAGAAGCAAATAGCCAAAACATGGTTGTTGGATTTTAATACAGTTCTCTATTAGCAAACTTATTCATATAACTGCAGACAATACCCCGGCCCCACTTCTTGACACCCACTGTGTCTCCTGCTTATGTCCCCAACCTCACTGATTATAGCTTCCCTTGGTGTTAACTCAAACTGTGATTTTACGATGTTAGTGTTATTGGTGTTTTGAAACTGATAATTCTTCTTTGGGGAAGACTGTGCGATGCATTGTAAGATGGCTAGCAGCATTCCTGACCTCTTCTCACTAGATGCCAGAAGCACCTGCCCCTCTTCCTAAATTATGACAATAATATATGTATGGAGACATTACCAAATATACCCTGGGGAGCCAACTCCCTTCCACTGAGAATCAGCATGACAAGATTTAAAGCATCCCAACTCATGGCAGGCTTGTACTGGAGCTGTGTGCTTTGCTGTGAGGTTAAACTTCTCTGAGGACTAGCCCTAACTCAGGTTGCTTAGCCTCAAGCGTCCAATTCTTCCCACATAGCCTCATCAGGATGCCTTGTGTGCCTATCGTTTTTGCCATAGAACACATCTGAGACCACTGTCTTGAAACAATGGCATGGTTTCAGCTGTGGACAATGCCAAGTTCACATCCTTCCCCAGGACTTCAGATGTCCTGCCCTGCTCCCACCTCTCCTTTTGCTGAGCTCACTCCCCCAGGTGACATTAGGACTCCCTGTCGCAGGATCTCTCAGCACTCAGTAGTTCCATTTTGTAACCCTAACAATTGAAATTAATACCTCAAAGAATATTTGTTCAACTTTGAACCTTGCTGTTGGCAGGGTCCATGTCTGATCTGGCCTGTACACTACCGCCAACATGCTGCCCATGAACTGGCATGAAGCAGTTGTTCAGTGAATGCTAAATGGTTAAAAAAAAAAAAACAAAACAAAACTAATCTTATGAACACAAAATTTAAGGAAAAAGAAAAAGAATGTACTGCACTGACCACCCTGTGACTTTTTAAAGAGTTCCCTTAGGTCAAAGGGAGAGCTGACCATTCGCAAAGCTGGCAGTTGGTAATTCCCTTCTGTGGGCTCCTCTTTTTTGTTTTCTGAACTGAATTGGTGGGGAAAGATCAGAGACAGGAACGCATCTGCTAGTCCTGGGATATCACAGTGCAATGTAAGTTTTGGAAGCTTTTGGAAGCTTCTGGGAGCTAGCTGATCCTAGAATTTGCAATTCGTTCATTTCAAATGTCCATCACGTGGGTGTTTTTTAACTTGGAACTTGTAAAAAGAACTCATTGTTCAGGAGTATTATTTAATACTTGATGGTTCCAAGAGCCCTGTCATGTTTAGTTATTACGATCAAGGAGAATCTTTCTAAGAAAGCCTCTGAAACTTTAATTTCAAAATAGAAGTCACAAACTGGGAAACTCAAGGTTATGGTCGGCCAGCAGGATGTGTTGTTGGTGTTTACTTGAACCAGACTAAGACTGCCTAGAGAATGTTAAAATCAGTTGCCAATGTTAAAAAAAAAACACCCTAGATTTCTGGCTTCTTGTGAAAAATCAGAAGATTCAACAGTACTGGGACTACCTTCCCTCATTTGGCAGGACCAGAGTCTAATTCTGCCATCTAACGAGCCAGCATTCTTGTTCTATTGCAGCCATTGCGTCTGCTTGCTGTCAGCGGGCCCTTGGGGGCTGGTAGCTTCGTGATCCCCATTTTCTGCCTTGCCTTGTTTTTATCCATAAGAGAAGTACATATTACTAATTTATCTCTGATATTATAAACCACAGAGGTTTTCTCTGCAAAATCACAGATCACAGAGAGCTTATTTCCAATCACAGATATATACATTTTTCATTTCTGATAAGTAAGTAGTCCAATCTATCAATTTTCAGAACCATGTGCTCCAATATGGTAGCCATTAGCCATGTGTGGCTACTTAAATTTAAGTTAATTTAAATCAAATGAAATTCAAAATTCAACTCCTCAGCCACAGTAACCACATTTCAAGTGTTTCACAGCCACCTGTAGCCAGCAACTACCATATTGAAGGGCTCAGGCAGAAAGCAGCTCCCTCATCACAGAACATTCTACTGGATAGTGCTGCATTAGAGTTATTTCTGATAAACAGAAAGTTAGAAGACAGAGGAGGTGGAGTTTTAGAAAATTCCCTCATTGTTTTGGGTTGAATTGTGTTCCTTCAAAAATTCTTGTTAAATTCCTAGTCCCCAGTCTATCAGAATGTGACCTTTATGGTGGGAGGGTCTTTATAGAGATAATCAAGTTAAAGCGTGGTCCTTAGGGTGAGTCCTAATTCGATATGATTGGTGTCTTTATAGAAAAGGGGGACACAGAGACATGCATAGAGGGAAGATGATTTGAAGACACACAGAGAGAAGATGGCTACCTACATGTCAGGAAGAGAGGCCTGGAACAGATACTCAGAAGCAAACATTATAATATCTTGATTTTGGTCTTCCATCCTCCAGAACTGTGAGGCGACAAATTTCTTTTGTCTGAGCTACTCAGTTTGTGATACTATGTTACAACAGAATTAGCAAAGTAATATACTCCAGTTCTTCATTTGTTGACTAAAACAGTGGTTCCCAAACACCTTTTCAGGACTAAAAATAGAACTAGGCTTGTTAAAGACTGCCAAGATAATTTGATCTTTCCTCTAGTTAGCGTGATAAAAACATAATTTAAATAACAATAAAGTAGAAAGAGATAAATGTCTTGTGCAAGTTTTTGTTGCTCTTTAAAATTAACAAGAGGATTTAAGTGGATAGGAGCTTTCTCAGTCCCTGCTACAACAGCTCATTACAATGAGGCTCAATACCAAGCTCTTAGAAGTAAAAGAGGACAATTTATTATCTGTTTTAGTGGACGAAGCAGAAAGAAGTAACACCCCCTTCTTCCCACTCCAATCACAAGTCAGAGGACCTCTCACTGGCCTAACATTTTTCTATAGGGTGGACGCATCTGGTGACAGATGTGATGTTAATGATCTCATTCAGTTTACCACCTGGCTGCTTAGTGGGTCCCCATCAACTGTTCGTGCTTAACAAGACCCCCAAAATTATGTCATTCTGTCAGTAGAATGAGTACTGCTGAAGACATGGTTATGACCAAGACTAAGTCTTCCTTCTCAGATTCTCTGCTCCCCAAAACTTCCTATTATTAGAAGCAAATGACTGATACCTACTCACTGGCCCATCTCTCCCAAGACTGTTTCATCAAAATTATGGCCTTATCTTTCACTAGCTTACTTACCTCAAAGAGCAACTTTTTAGAATTAATTAGTCAAATCATCATTGGCTTACCTCTTTGTTTCATTTGGAAAGAGGATTTCCTTTCTTATCAGAATGTGGAAGTTCATAATCTGACACTCGTTTGCTTTTTCCCCTCAAATCCCTAGACATAATCACAAATAATAATGTCATTTGTCTAACAAAAGTCCTTGCACCCTGCACAGCCTCTCACTGTGGGCAGGGGCGATGTCTGCTGTGGTCGCCTGCATATCTCTAACACAAAGCCCATACAGCAGGTACTTGATGAGTGTCCAATGGTTGAACTAATTAATTTTATGAACCAACACATTGTAATGTGAGAAGTTCCTCATTATTAATAAATTAGTTTTATAGACTACAAAAAAACCGCGCTACTTAAGAGGATGGAGAAATTGCTTGCTGCCAAAGTGATCACGGAAAGCTTGTGCAGGAGGTAGTGTGTGAGTAGAATCTTTAAGGATGAGGAGACTCATTCCATGTGGAATTGAGGGAAGCGATGATATAGAAAAGCACAAGCAGAGCCCTGAAGGCAGAAAGGCATGGGAGGGAATTACAGTAAATTTGAAACAGTAAATTGTAGGCCAAATTGGAAAAGAACTTTTTATTTTTTTTCCTATAAGGAATGAGGAGACATTGAAAGATTTTGAGAAAGGGATTGATATGTTCAAAACTGTTTTTCAGGAAAATTAATTTGGCAGTAATGCTGGAGATGGATTGAAGTGGAGAGAAATTGAAAGTAGAGAAAACAAGTATGAGAGAAGGATGTTCCTATGCCTCTGTGTTTATATATTACTTTTTAAGCAGACACTATAGTTATTGTACAGTATTGACATATTCATCTGTCAGAGTGGAGAAAGCTGTCATAGAATCAGAATGATGTTTTTGTACTTTATGTATTTTGTGTTTATTTCCCATCAGTGTAATGTTTTTAAAAGTCTTCAGAAATCTCCATCCTGCACTGATGTGCAAGACTTTTGCCCCTTCTTCCAGTTAGAATGGTGGTGGCAGGATGTCAATCAAAGAGCAGAGAATTGAGTCTTTTTGGTTTAACTTGGTGGCTCTCAGCCTGAACTTCACATTGGAGTCTCGCCTGGAGAAGTGTTAAGGCCACAGGCCATGCCTTGGTCAATTAAATTAGAGTCTCTGAGAGTAGAACCTGGATGTCAGTGTTTTCTAAAGTTCTCTTGGTAATTCCAATAGCAGCCACGGTTGAGAACCATTAATCCAGACTCTCCCTTCTCCCTGGAAAGTCTCCATCAAGAGATAAACATTGAATGTCTGCTTTTGTTTTATTAATACCATGTTGTTTTTCTTGTGGTGGACAGCCTGTTATTCCCATGAGAGAAAAAATGAGGATCCGAATTAGGGTGACAGTAGAAGAAATGAAAGAAGATGGCATTAGTGATATCACAGAGGAAGAATCAGCCAAAAAGAGTTGGATTCCGGGGTGGAGAAAAGAAAGGCTTGAATTAAATTTAGCACCAAGCATTGAAGCCTGCACAAAAATAGGGAGCGGGATGATGAATCGGTTTTATATGGAAAAAGGTGAGCTCAGCAAATTGAAGAAATTGAGTTAGAGGTGTCAGCGGGACATTAGGTGGAGATGTCACACAGGAATTAGATATATATGGATGAAGCTTTGGAAAAAGGCCATGCTGGGGAAATAGATTTGGGAGTCAGCCACATTAAAGTTAATTGCAAGATACGACACTGGATGAGTTAATAAGGAAAAGGCCCTACGAAGGGAAGAGAAAGAAACCTAGAACAAGTCCCACTCACACTTCATCATCCCAACGTCCAGAGATCATCACTTCTCTTCCTGTGGTTCTTAGTACTTTCTGCGATGTCAGAGCATTTCTCATATTACATTGATCAACCACACATTTATATCTCTGTCTCTCAGCTCTCTATTCAACTTTGTCAAAAGCAAAGCCATGAGCAATTAATCCTTACATTCACCAGTGTTGAACCAATGCCCAGCACATAGCTGGTCAATGAATGAGTGTAAAAGTGAATTAATAGAAACTACGCAGCCCCAGGGTGGGAGCCACAGTCATGCAGCTTGGTGGCATTCTCATGCTGACCTGACCTGCCACCATGCCATCCTATCAGCCTTTGCTCCAGCCTCCCAGTGGTCATTGCAACAAATAACATTAAGACTGGGATTTAGTCCGTACTTATTGGGTATCTGTGACTATATTAAGACAAAGAGATAATGCAAAATTTTAAAAGACATGGTCCTTGCCTTTAAGGAGCTTATGACCAAGCAGAGAAGAAGGTCAACTCTTCTGTGAAGCCTTCCCTGATACGCCAGGCCGACTGAGGCATTCTCTCTTTCACTATCTTGGATATTGCAGGTATTAATAGAATAGCTTAACACATTTTTCTCTGATCTTCTGATACAGTGCTGTCCTTTATAACAGATACAACAATCTCAAGAGAAATAAATGTCTTATTAATTGTTACATCCCAATGTCTAATACACCCATACTGGACTACCTTTGATTTTTTAAGATGCTGCTATTTCTTCTGCTACAGGGCATTTGCATGTGTTATTCCTTCTACCTAAAAATTTAATCCCCAATTTCATCTGGTGATGGTCTACTTTACCTTAAAATTTTTGTCTTAAGTGCCACTTCCTCCAGGAAGCCTTCCCAGACTCCAAATTCACTGTAGGTTACCTCGTTCTCCAAAATGATCCATGGCTCACAGTTCTTGCCTCAAAGTTTATACAGCCTCCACACCCCATTCACATTGTATCATAAGCTTCCTGGAGATGAAGATTATGTCTTAGTTTACATTGTGTCCTTAGAGTCTAATTTAATGCCTGCAAGATATTAAACTTCCAATAAAAATGAATAAATGAATGAGTAAACCAACGAAGTAGCCCTTCACTATATTGATGATGAATAATTTGAATGTGAAGATTTGCAAAAATTAAATGTTATAACTAAAGAAGAGCATGTCTACTGTGGATGTGCGTAATGGCTGGACATGGCATGCAGATAATGACAACAGGAGTTCAGAAATAGTGCCAGTCAATAAAAATCAATAAAATCCGTCATGTAGGGCATTCCAAATGACCTCAATAGTTGCTAATAATAATTTAAGCCATCTTCTATACTTTTGATGTATTTTACTGTGATCGCAATGAACATTATTATTCTTTTTTGAGGCAACGTTTAATGAGTTTAATGATCAAATTTTTGAGAGATCAATAAATATTAATAAGTTCAAGTATTGAAAGTTATAAGCATAACTTTAAAAAAAAAGTAATGAAACTAGAAAGGGCACACAATTTTTTAAAATGTTTTTGTGAATTCCATTAAATTCAAAATATACCACATGTTTAAGAATACATGTTATAGAAATGTTATGTTTGATTTTTAAATGTTAAATAAACAAATCCTCAAAAATAAATACAATTTTGTCCACTCACTAGAGGCCTGTACCTATCGTTGTCAGACTTTATGGTCAATAATCATAGCTCTAACATATCAACTAGAGACTTCCTTGTTTATTGCTTCAAGATCATCTGGAAAATACAGCAGATTTAACCTTGACCAGTCACACGTAACTATGAGATAAATGGATAGATGGATGGAAAAATGGATGGGTGTATGAATGAATGATAGATAGACAGATAAGGATAGATAGCTACATGAGACACAGACATAAGTATAATTTTTTATTGCCTCCAATAGGTGAGACACTGTACTAAATGTTTTATAAATACAAGCTAATTTACTCTTCACTACCATGTTGAAAGATAATACAGTTATTCACTTGTTATTCATTAGAATACTGGACCCAGAAAGATTATTTAATTTACTAAAGATTTCAAAACAAAAAGAGAGCTGAACTAAGCTTGAACCCACAAGTATCTGACTCCAGAACTTTGCAAAATTCTGTGTGGCGTTGCTATGTTGTCTTTCAAAACCAAAAATCGATTATTGTTGGGATCCGCTCACATTCCTTTACCCTGAACCCTGCTGCTCTCTTATCAAACAAGTGATAGGACTGCAGACCCACCCAGGTCCTGAAACCTCCAATGTGGTCTCAACATTAATCTTTAACCAGCTGAACCAAGCGGCCCTGAGTGGGTTGATGACCCCCTCTATCTTGAATGACCATGTAAGGGATGACATATTCAAATAAGAATTGTCCTTGGGGAGAAAACTACTACAGATTCATTCACTGTAGTCACCCAGAAGGTGAATGAATGTGATGGTTGAATGTATTTGATTTAAGTTCTCAGCTCAGTAATATCTTAATGGAATCTTTAACGCAGGGCTTAAAAAACATAATGGAAGGGCTGGCTGAGGGAAATCGCACCCTCCCATACACACAGTTAAGTAAATAATGTGCACTTATACATATACATGATGTATAAATGTATCAGTATATACACATATGTAAAATTATATAAAGCTATATATACACTGGAACTCAAACACTTACATGCACTTACATACCTAGATTTTTCATTCAACAAGGCCGAACTTAGCTGGGACTGTCTACCAGGCCACCTCCTTTGGGTGCTCCAGCATAGGAATCTGAGGAAGCCAGACTTCTCACATGGTATTTTGGGATTCCCAAAGGAGATGTTCCAAGAGGTAGGAGGTAGAAACTGCTAGTTTCATAAACTGGCATATTGTCACTTATACTATATTTTGTTGTTCAGAGGAGTGACAGAGCCTGCCCAGGTTCAAGGTGAGGCGACAGAGACCCCACCCATCAGAGGAAGGAGCACCATCCTCTATGTGCCACAGCTTCTGTCAGTATTTCCTAAAAGTATATGCAGTGAATGTAAGTGGAAAGAGATAGCAATTATATTTTAATAGCTATCATTTTCACAGCCTGCAGATGGCCAAGCCTCCTCTAAGGCAGATTTTCTCAAGCTCGGCAGTACTGACATTTTAGGCTCGGTGATTCCTTGGGGTGGGGCATGGGGGAGGCTAACCTATGCATGATAGAATGTTTTGCAGCATTTCTGGCCTCTACTTGTGAGATGCCAGTTGCATACCCTTCATCGTGACAACCAAAAATCTCCGAACATTGTCAAATGTCCCCTGGAGGACAAAGTCACCTCTAGTGAAGAACCACTGCTCTATGGTAAGCACTAAACACTAGGATAAAGTATAGCATCACACAAAATCTGCAGTAGAGCATAAGACAGGTACCATAATGATGTCCATTTTATAGAGGGGCAAACTGAGGCTTGGCAAGCGCTGATCCATATTCACTCAGTATGAAAAAACCCAGCTCTGTCTGACTGCAAAGCCTCGGTTCTTTCTACCATGCCCTTAATTTCTTTTTCTATTTCAAAATGTCCAGAAGGCAAAAAGTCGGAGTCAGAACCCCAGTCACACCCTCCCCCCAGCACCACGGAGGCCCTGCTGATTCAGCAAGGTGCCTGGCTTGATTCCTGAGCCGCGGCAGGCATCTCCAGTGCAGAAACCATTGATCCACTCAAAATGAGCAGGCACCTCTGTCCCCTGCCCCGCTGTTTGCTTAGAGAGGGAATTCGAGCCTAATTTGGACGGGCGCCTGACTCTGGGCTGTGTGCCAGGCCTCGGCGCGGGCATGCTGGCGCACACTCTCTCACCTGGTGTGCAATCTATTTCAGGACACAGCCTCCGTTGCCGCTGCTGCAGGTGCCCTAACAGATGGAGCATGCCCGGCATTTGTCCTGGGTTAGAGACACCACTATTTCTGGTGTGGGCTTGTCATTGCAGCCTTTCTTTTTACAGTCCTCTCGCTCAGGGCCCCCCACCCCACCCACACTGCCTACCCTCCTTGCCCACCCTGGCCCTTTCCTGAATTTACTGTCTCTTGGGGGAAGACAAATATGCAACTGACTATTAGGAAATGAAGGGTAGGACAGAGCTGGGGAGTGGTTCATTCTACTTGGAGCCATAGAAAAAGGGAGGTTTCCCAGAAGAGGTAAACATATAGTAGTTCTCCAAAAAGAGCAAGCATGAGGAGGCCTTGGCAGCAGGAGAGGACATTTCAGACAGTGGGACTCTCATGGGACAAGCCAGAAATGCTCTAAAGGCACAGTGTCCAGGAACTACCCCAATGTACTGGGATGACAAGACACTGAGTTGGAGAGGAGAGACCAGAGACTGAGGATGGGCAGCTGGAATATTCCTGGCTGTAAAGGGAAGAGCAAGCCTTTAAAGGAAGGCATGAGAAGTTGATGCACTGATCACAAAGATTAGTCCATCACCTCTGAGCAGCATGGTTTGGAGAGGAGCAAAACTGAATGCAAGGCATTGATGGAAACCCATTAGGAGTTAGTATAAATATTTTGCAGTTTAATCATTCAACAAACATTCATTTAGTACCTATCCTTGCTGCCAGACACTTGGCTAGACAGCCCGGTGGAGTGGCGCACAAATCTGACTGTCCCAGGGAGTGTGGATCTCCTAATCTAGGAAGGATGACAGATATTGAACAATCAGCACAATTAATCACATTGTAAGAATGACAGATCCTAAGGAGGAAGTATGGTGGCCTATGAAAGTGTGCAGTAGACACTGGGTACAGGTTGAGAGCTGTATTCAAGAGCAGGGGCAGTTTCTTTCATGTTAGGTAACTTCAGCCCTGCAACAACCTTGTAAGTTAGGCAATATTAGTCATCATTCTACAGATGCAGAAGCAAAGGCTAGGGTAAGTCACACCACTTTCTCCAGGCAAAGTTCCCAGCATGTGAATAGCAACAGCAAGATCAGAAGACAAGGAGGTTGGCTCCAAACGAGCCTTCCTCACTTAGCCTGGTCAGGCCAGCTATGTGACCTGGAGGGCTCGGGTTTCATGACAGTTTAAACAGCGGCTCCCTCGCCTCTCCCCTCTCACCACCTCTCTCTCTCTCTCTCTCTCTCTCTCTCTCTCTCTCTCTCTCTCTCTCTCTCTCTCTCTCTCTGCTAAATTAGTTTGTGGAACTATGTGGGCAGAGCCAGCCAGCAGGGTGACAATGAGGCTGAGATGGAAGTTTGCTGCTCCTTGCATCAGAAAAGCAGAGAGCACCTCTGTGGCCACTGGCCGCATACACAAAAGCAGCTTGCATGAAAAGTGACTCATTTCTGGCTTTCTCAGCAACATTCCACCATCAGCTATTACAAAAGAGACAAGGTGGCTCTGATAGGACCTCTGGCTGATTCTACAGCAAGCCGTTGCTCACTAGGAAGCTGCTGGGCAGGCAACACAGGCGCTTTTGTGAGTAAAATGACAGGGTGCTTCCATGGGGCGTGAGCATGAGACTGCAAGTCCAGGCAGGTCTTTGTGTCCAGCTCAAGTGTGACATTTGTCTCTGTCACTTGGAAGGTGACTCTGGGAGCAACTGTGCAACTGGCTGACTTGTTCTGCATGGCACCCATAGAACTAGGTGAAGATGGCCTTGAGCTGAGTGAGAGGAGGGGCTCATGCACATGCAAAGACATCTTCCAGGCGCCTCTGATGGAGCCCTGGTGCTCAGTGGAAATGGCACAGGCCTGGGAACCAGCTGGAGGAACTTGGAAATCCCGCCCACTTTCAGCAGCTGTGTGGCTGGACCAGTCTACACCCCAGTGCCAGTGAAATGAAGGGAGAAGATGGAAAGGATTGTCATTGGAGTTTTTTCTGCAAACCAAGCACTTCACCATCTCATCTAGTTTGATTGCATTACCACATAGAAGGTTGTTTGAAAGGTGATCATAGTACCTCCTTCCTAAGGTGTTTGTGGGAATCAGTGAAGGCATGTAGATTAAACGGTTAGCACCACAAATTTAGGAGTATGTTCGATCATAGTTATTATTATGGTAAGTATAGCCCCATTTTGTAGATGAAAAACTTAAGTCTAAGAAGCCACATAGCAGATATTCTAATCCAGTTCTGCTTGGTTCCAAAGTCCCTATTCTTACCCTGTCAAAGCAGCACCTCCCTGCCTCTCTTCCGTTCCCCAGGGGGTGGCTGAAACCCACTGGACAAAAGGGGAAATTAGGATTTAGTCAAATGTTTTTTGAACAAATAATTTAATGATAATTAAAATTATTAAGAAACTAATAATAAACCAAGCTCGTATATTAATAATTAAAAAGCATTCCATAAATATTTACCAAGGCTACTGGTGTCCTAGTCATTGGGCTGCTATGAGTGGTCTAAAGGCTTTGGATAGGAATTCCGCCTGCCTACAGTTGATGTCTAGCAAACATGCAGAAATCACTCCGGTGGTAGTAGGATAACTGATCGTCATAATCAAATACTGCTCTGGCCTGTATTGCTGCGTATCCCAGACAAGTAATCAGCATCTTTCATGCATTATTCCTTCAGCCCTTTAAATAATCTTCTGCGATAGGAATCCTTTAGTTTTAATAAGGTGAGACCAGAGCTCAGAGAGGTTTGGTAATATGATCAAAATTATATAATTTGGAAGCATGACAAAACCAAGAAGCAAGCCCAGGTCTGTCTGACCCAGATTTATCCTCCTAACCATTGTGCTACACTACCCCATTCTCTCTAATGAGCCTCTCTACTTAGAACTGTAAAAAAAAAAAAAACTAATTTGATTAAATGGTTTTAATAAAAAACGTAATTACACCAGTTAGCACTAATAGGGAATACCAAGATCTTGTGAATCCCTTTTTGGCCTACCTGTTTCCTATTCTGGTATAGACTTGTTTCACGCCACTGTGCCGGGCTCTCCTGTGTGAAGAAAACACCAACCCGGCAGCAACACCACCAAACACACACACTACAGTTCACATGCCTTCGTACTCTCACAATGCATTTGGGCCACTTCTGTGACTGCAGATCAGCTCCTTCCTTTCAAGAAGAGTTTACCACCACCCCAGCACCTTAAACAGTCCTTAAGCAGTAACGATAGCCTGATTCTTCTTCAAAGGTATATTTAAGTAACATTACTAAAGAATAAAATAATAATGTCACATCTCTCTCTTCCTTTTCTTCAAAGTCGTCCAAGAATGTCCAAGGTAAACATGGATAGGCTTCAAGTCCAGGAAGGGTATAATTGAGGGCAATATTGAGAGCAAGAAATGAACAGCAGTTAAATGAATTCTTCCCCCTCAAAAGCACACCAAAAAGAGGATTCTCAGAGGAAGCATCACTTTCTTGCTGAATGTCAGTAGAAGGAGAAACATATTTTTTCACTAGATTCAAGGGATTTGGGGGTGGTTGATGCTCTCCATGTTCTATCATCCCAAATTCTCTCTGGACACAGCTGTCCACCAACTCATGTCTCCCTCCCAATCTTCTGCACTCTGTGTATTTCAGGTGCACAGAGATCCCTTTATTATCCAACACACTGAAAAGCTCTGTCCCATATTCCCCATCCACAAAACACTTCAAGGTCAAGGCCAACAACCAGCTCAGAATTCACTCATTGGTGAAACCTCTCCTGATCACCTAGTCAGGGAGGCTCAAAGACTTCCCTCATTGAGCCCTGCTTCCTTTTGACATGCCATTATCTCCATGTATTTGGGTTGTATCTTGAAACACCCTTCTCTCTCACTAAGTTGACAGTCTTAAGGATTGGGCTTTAAGCTCTATTTACTAGTTAAAACAAACAAACAAACAAACAAACAAACAAAACAGATTACATCCTAGTAGGGAGATCATTAATAAATGAGAAAGCAAACAAGTTAACAAGTAAAATATTACAGATTGTGATAACTTCTAGGCAGACAGATAAATGGGTGATATAGTAAAGAACAAAGGAAAATGACAACAAACTTAGCATGGGGAATCAGAAAAGAGCTCTCAGAGGAAGTAGAATTTATGCTGAGACCTAAGGGAAAAGAATGATCTGGGCGCACAACGAACTGGTCCAAGAACAATTGGTAGGAGGCCCAGTCAGTGCAAATAATTCTGCTATGACAAGGGCTTGGTGTATGCGGCAAACTGGGAGGACAGCATGATGGAAAATGACAAGAAACAGGGAGACTAGGTAGGTAAGAAGAGATTCAAGGCCAGGCCAGAGCAGGCTAGAGCTTGCAGGCTGCATTAAAGTGTCTTATTCTAAATGCAATAAAAAGCTATGAAAAGATATTTAGTGAAGGAGTGACATTATTTGATTTATACTTTTGAAAAGGCAATTCTGACTTCTATGTGGGAAGAAAATGGATTGAGGACTTAGGGGAACAAGGACAGAAGTAGAGAGGCCATTGAGGGGTTATCGTTCCATTACCCCATAGTGTCTGATATGGTGGGGGTACTCAATAAAAGAGAATGAATGAATGAATGCATGAGTTAGATTACCCCGGGCTTACAGAAAAATTGTGGCCACCCAGTGCTTCCCTACCTGGTGGTGATGATGTCTCCCCCTTACCCTTAGAATCTATAACATTTGATTTATTGTAAACACTTTTAAAAAGTGCATTCTGGAAATTCCTCACTCATCATGGGCCCAGATTTCCCATGTCCCAGGCTTGCAAAAATCACCATCTTGTCCTGGTAATATTTGACTGGGTTTGACATCATTTTTTGCTACTGTTCTTCATTCCTGTGAACAAAAAACAGCCTTTTGTTTCTGAGGGAAAAAAATAAAAAGGCAGGTCTGTCCAACCAGACAGAAAAGAGAAGGCAAGGAAATTCTGATGAGGACTTTCATCCCCTTTTCAGGAAGCTGGCTGTGGACCATGCTTGTAGTCTTGACTTCCAACCTGAAACCTCAGCATCCCCAGGGGAGCCAGGAGGACAGGCTGTTGGCACAGGGACTTCCTAAGCAGCACAAATATCCGCTTTTCATCAGCAATCTCCTGCTTTATTAGCTAAACTGTTCTGAAGCCCAGACAGGCATATTTCATGCCGAGTTTAGGGTGAAAGCAATGTGGCAGGCTCCATTCCCAGGGTGCTGTGGAAAAGAGACCAGTGTTGTTGAACATAAGCTGTGCTGGACACTTTCCTAAACCAACAGGAATCAGCTGCTCTTTGACAGTGGAGTCTGCTAACAGATGGAAAATTCTTCAAGGGGAACAGAAATAGAGGAAACGAAGAAGGTGCTGAGTATTTCATATGGATATGATTCTAGCACAGAATTTCCCCTAATATCCTCTAGCCCCTGGCAGAACCATTAAAAGGGACATCGAAGTAATTCTCCAATAAACATCCTTAGAAACATGTAAAATCAGTACAATTGAATGAATTCTTGAGCCAGAAGGGAATTTAATGATCAAAGAGTCCCATATCCCATGAGGAAGTTGACATGCAAAGACATGGAGTGACTACTCATATGTACTAAAGTATTGAAGGACACAGCAGAAAGATGCCACAGGTGACCACACTCTACTTTGCCCAGCCTCTTCCTGATATCATACTGTTTGTTGCTCAGGAGGTGCTGTAGAAACCTTATCATAATACAGATCTGGGATGGAATCTCTGACACTCTCCAGATCTGTGGTCTTTCACACATTTCTCCACAGGAAGTAAATGGGAGTAGTATCACTTGCTTCATAGACATAAATGAGATAATAGCTATAAAGTTTGTGCCTATGTGTTCATCAAATATTTTACTCTGTTTTGGACATTGAAGACAACTCCAACTCCTCTGCAACTGACTAGTTTTGGACAATGGCATGTAGACAGAAGTGGTATGTCTGCTCCCAGAGGGTTCCCACATGCTACTTTATTTCTGTTCTTTTTCCAAGGACATTGTGAACATTCAAGATCACATCACCAAACAAATGAACAAACAAAACAGAACAGAAGAGGATTTGTCAAAATAGAGATCAAACTGATAGGTGCCAGTGGAAAAGGGGATGAGGGAATGGATGAAAAAGACAAAGGGAATTATAGTCAGTAATATTATAAGTTTGCATGGTGACAGAGGGTAACTAGACTTAGTGTGGTGATCACATTGTAAGGTATATAAATGTCATATCACTATATTGTATACCTAAAACTATATAATACTCTATACTAACTAAAGTTAAATTTTAAAAATATAACCCGATGCTAGATCCTTGAGTCACTGTGTGAAAGAGAGTCACCTGACCAATCACATTCACCTTAAATTCCATGAGTGAGAAGACAGTTATTTTAAAGTTAAACCATATTATAGGGGATTGTTAAACCATATCATAGGGGATTGATTGTAAATAACAGCTACTGTTATTTACTCTGACTAAAATATTCAGCCCTTACTAAATGATAGTTTATAGTTGGCATAAATTTGCTTTATTCAGAATCTACACAGCCTATGGACTCATAATCAGAACTTCAATCCACAAAACTGAACATTAACAACCAATATCAGCTCTGATGAGAGCTACCATCAGGTTCTGAATGCTATAGCTATATAATATTTTAATTGGTCTAAATTCTGTAATCAAGGGGAATTCTCATTTTTTAAGCATTCATTTGGTAAATGATTGCTAAGCTCTACACACTGCCCAAGTTACGATCACATATGTTGTCATATGCTGGCCTTACAATAGTCCTGTATGATTGTGCGATAGCTATTATTCCAGCCATGCCCAATCCTACTGCAGGTCTCTTGCCTTATATTCCTGCCAAGAATATTCTTGCTCCAGACACCTGCATGGCTCACATCCTGGTTTTGTTCAAATCCCTGACAACTCTCTAAAACAATGTCCCTGTACCATCCACATCACCCACTGCCATTCTCCTCCATCTCATGTGTACAGATTTTGCTACTCATTCTTAGCCCTGTTTGACCCTGGTAGACCAAAGCCCAGTTCTGGGCTTCTTAACTGATGCTGCATTGTGTTCTCATTGTCTCTCAAAATTGTTATTTAAAGCATATGAGAGATAAAAGTCTAAGGCTATAGAAAAAATATAATATGAGGGGGACCCAAAAAAGCTGGAATTTATTTATAAAAAATTGTGTATTTATGCTTACATGTTTAAACTTCAGTCACCTTCAAAGTACTCTCCATTAGATGCAATACACATATTGAGACTTTTTTCCACTGCTCAAAGCAGTTTTTGAACTCATGCCTTTTTAGTGCTTCTGCCATTTTTTGTTTTACTCCATCCACATCAGCAAAATGTTTCCCTTTGAGGACTATTTTCATCCAGGGGAACAAAAGAAAGGTAGTTCAGGGTACAATCTGGTGAATGGGGAGGGTGGGGCATGGGGATTATGCTGTTTTGGGTCAAAAACTGGTGAACATTCAGCACAGTGTGGGCAGGTGCACTCATAAATCACCCATCACAACATGGGCAAATGTGTTGAAAGTGTCCTCAAAAAAATTCACTGATGCTGAATGCAGCCTCTCACAACAATGCCAGCTGGTGCGCTGATACAGATGGGTTCCTAGAACACTCGCCTAGTGGGGGAAGGGGCCTTCCCTCCAGAGGATATTTATGGTTTCTGTGGGCCCCCCTTTTTATGTTGAGAGCTATAGAAGCAACATTATTTTTTAACAAAATGAAGAAAAAGGAAGTGCCTTTAGGAAAGTATGAATGAATATGCTCTCAAATTGTGTTAATTGTGTTATGTATTTTTTAGGTCATCCACTAGAGATCTTACTCTTTCTTTCAATATCTACATGTTGAAAGGTCACGATGACCCTTGCTTCAGCAATGGCCAATCAAGACCAATGGCCAATTATGTTATTGTTGGATCCTGGCACTGACATCAAAAACCAGTATCCCTCCTGAATAAGGACACAAAAAGCTGGTGATAATTCATCTGGAGAACTAATCAGTCTGCACAGTTAATTGAGAACAATGAATAAGGATTTCCTGAATGTGCCTCTAAAGAGAAGCAGGCACTTGGTCCCCATGGAAGTCATCCTTTTGGAGCAGGCACAGTGACTGATGAAGTGAGATTTGTGTAACATGCAAATTCACCATTTGTGGAAACTGGAAGTTCATTTATCTAAATCATTTCTGTTATAGTCTACGACAGCTTCTGAAAATTGCCAGGGTAGGTTTTTTATTTGATCTTTCAACATTATTGGAGGTCATATAAACAGGATTATATAAAGTCCTTCACTGTCAATTAGTGTAATTCTAAATCAGCGTTCTGTCAGCAATGTACAGATTTTACAGCATAAGGAGGAAGAAAGAAGAGCTCATTTTTCCTCAAATGAATTTCCCTGGCTTTTGGTTAATTCTTAATTAAAAACAGAGGGAGTGAGGGAGGGAGGGAAGGAAGGAGGGAGGGAGGGAGGGAGGGAAGGAGGGATGAGAAAAGAAGAGGGAGAAAGGAAAAAAGTTACTAACTTTATTTTAAGATGTTTGGAGAAATGAATCCATGCCTTATTTTCATTCTAAGGAAAATGCTGACAGTTATTGAAAGGTTAAAAAAAAGCATTTTCTATGAAAATTGGGTGCCTACATGGTATTCCAATTTTATAATCTAAAATATGACTCTTCTTGAACCTAACATGTAGGAGATTTATTTTTAGCTAATAGATCTAGCACAGGGCACTCATTTTTTTTTATGGAAATAAAAAGCAGACCAAATTTCTTTTATTCCTGGAATATCAGCCCCACTATTAAGTGTAATTTGCTTGACTTACATGAGCCTTCAAGGATTTCAGAACACTTCTGGGACAATACTTTGTATAGTCTCCATAAATACAGGAAAGAACTCCCTTCATTTGAAACATCTTTATAGATACTGGACTAATTTTTACCTCTTTCTTTATAGCATCACAGGAAAACTCCCAGGGGTGGAGGAGAAAAGTTTTAGTTATCAAGTAAACTATCTCAATTATCTCTATAATATCCTTCTTAAAAAAAAATGCTACACCTCAAGCTAATAAAGTGAAGGAGAGTCAGTGGGTAAAATAAAATAATTCAACGTGTAGGTGCTTCTCTAATCCAACAATCAACAGGACTGACTAATTTCAGGCACTCGATGTTCTGGGTGCCAAGATCGATTCAAGCTCTAGGAATAGACAAACAGGGGTGGAATCCCAGGCTGCCTCTTACTCTCTGTGACCTCTAGGTCCTCCTCCATAAAACAGGAAATTATATTGTCCACTTCAGAGGTCTGAGGAGAACTAAAGAACATAGTATACGACAATGACTAGCACAATGTGTGCCCTGCTTTCTCCACCATTGTCCTCCTCTTTGTCTAACACAGTAGCTTCCAAATTAACCCTAGGTCCAATCTTGCCTCCTTTAAACCCACTCTCAAAAGTGCAGCCAGGATGAACGTTCTAGAATACAAACTTGATCTTATCACTCTCATGCATAAAATCATTTAATGTACTTCCATTGTTGACAGAATAGTGCTCAGGATCCTGCAAAGGGCAGACCAGCCTTTTAAAATCAAGCCCTTGCCTGCACTCTAGTGTCTTCCCCCATCACTTTTCTCTCTCCCCACACTTCCTGGACCCTCTCTGAAATTCCAGCCACACAGAACCATCTGATAATCCTGAAAACTTCCTTCCATTTCATTACACTCTTCCATCTGTACTTTCACTGCCTAGAACTTTCTTCCCATGATTATCCTCAAAAGGCTGGATCAAAATAAAATATATTTCTCTTAAAGCAAGACACCCCAGACTGAGGAAGGGAAAATGCACAGAGGAAGGGAAAGCAATCTGCTCCAGCGATGTTGAAAGGGGAGCAGGTGCTAATTTGCTCACCAAAGACAGGATTCATTACGAACTCATCAGTCCTGCCGCTGTGCACATCCCGCTGTGGCCTATTTGCTCACACTGCTAATGTAGTCATAATCTAAGCACGCTGAAAGTCCGCCTGGCCAGTTTACAATACATCTTAAAAAGCATCTGCAGCACAGATTGAAGCAACGCTTTGAAAGTATTGGGAAATGATAAACATATGATTCTGCTTAAGTAGTTACGTGGCTGCAATTAAAGTTGGATTTCTCCTAGCACCCTGCTAAATTGTATTTGGACACACAGACAATGAGAGAGCTACTTCTCAATTAGCTTCAGTAAGTGAGTAAAAGAACAAAACAGATAGCTGAAATATACGGACAATTTCTGTTCCGGATTACAGTGAGTTTGGGGCTACTAGAGGTGGTTTTTATTACCTACACCCAGCCAAGGCTCAGTCACCTCTTCTTCTTATGAAGTCCCTGAGAGAGATACATGCACAAGAGAAAATGGTAAGTGCCACTTTATTATAAGTAGGTAGGCTGTCACCTGAAACTACAATTGCAACTTCTTTGGTTAGTTGGACAGAAGACATGGCTTGGATCAGATGGTACACAAAAGACCAAGGAGTTTTACCTATCCTTCAAGCCCAGGCACTAATGTGTGGTTCTCTGAATGGCTCCATGTAAAAAGAGATTTTTGAGATTATTAACACACTACATCATGTATTTGAGAAGAGTAATACTAACATGGAGCTTCCTCTATGTAGAAGTATTGCCTCCCTTAGATTACTTCTTTTTTTATCATCAGTATAACAAATATAATTACTTTTAATATTATTAGACATTAAGGAAAAGCAATTACCTCTATTATACATAATATTGGTTCTTTATAAGTTTTAAAAGAGTGAAATTGTTCAATTCAGCCCATATCTATTCAACTTTATTAATTTATTTCACTTGATCTGTCACTAATTTTGGATGCATAATTATTTAATGTACAGAAACAATACTGCCAATTAACCTCTAGCCCAATGTTTCCTAATCAGTTAGAATTTCCCATGTAATACCACCTTCTGTGCCATGAAGACTATCCTAAAAGTATTGCTATATTGATCATTCTGTTAAGTTGTGACATTGGTGCTTCCTTGATCTTATCAGATAGAATCAGCAAAGAGTTTCTGAAAAAAAATCAGGAAACATTTAAAACACATATGGTGCTGACAAAGCAGATAACTCAATTGAAGGGCTGATGTGAACAGCAATACCAAGTTTACTCATGAGCAGGAAGAACAAGTCTTTCACATAGATTACTTCTCCAGCATCCAACAAAGATAAGACATAAAGAGGATCACAGTTTTGTAGGCAACGTTATTATACAGTTAGCTTGCCAACTAGTGTACATAGTCTGGCTCGGGCCCAAGAGCCTTACTTTCCCTGTGTTTTCCAACTTTTGCATGTGACCTCCTGGGTCACCACTTTGGCCCTTAAGCCATGAAAGAAGTGAGTTCCAGACTCTAAGCTCAGGTTTTTCATCTTTCAAGGGACATATTAGGCAAGATGCATCTCTTTCTAGTTCTGATGTAACATTTTATGACTGTAAGTAAATGTTACTTCTAAAAATCAAGAGGATTAGTGAAATCCAATACTCTTCCCAGTAGCAAAATGAATTTCTTTTGGGTATGAATTTTATTTTCATAGCCTTCACACTTCTACCAGAGACAACTCTTATAAGAGGCTGAATGAGAGAAGGTGATTAACTCCACATCTACACTGATCTTCACTCCTGGATGAAACTCCCAATATCCTTATGTGAGAAAATGCAGAAACATAAAAAATTGAGACATTTACCTGCACTGCCCTCTAAGGAATTCTAATGAGAATCAAAATAGTCAAAAATAAGGAACAAGAATTTTCCATATAAACAGGATGAGACAATCAACACTTTTTCACTTCTTTCCCAAGAAATCATGTTTTGAAAGCATTAAGAAAAACTTAAAAAAAAACTATTAGGATCGATAAAATCCAAAATTTAAAAATTTGGACCCTTGGAGTCCAAAATACACACAAAGGGGCTACCCAAAACTGAGACTGGTAGAAGGAGACGGAAGGAAAAAATGACAAGTACAATGAGTGACAGGAGGGCTTGACACTGAGATCTTGGGAAGCATGAACAAAGACACACTTCCTCAATGTGAAGTTCATGACATAAGTGCAGAAGCTGTCACCCTTCTTTGCAGCAGGTGAGAGAACTGAGTGGGCTGGTTGCCTGAGAGGCAGAGAAAATTCCACTGATAAAGAATCACACAGATCAGCAATGTTATGCAGGGGTCATGCTAAGGATGAACAAGGAAAGAGACTCTAGGCTGTGAAACCTTTGAGGTTATTCTCCCACCCATAGGAATCTTCTCAATATAGCTAATCTCAAAAAAAAAAAAATCGTTAAGAGATGAGTAATAGCACAGGAACGAGAAAATCATGCAAAGATACTGCTGAAAAATAAGAAAGGAGAAGCAAAGTGCACCGTGAGAGGCAGATTTTCTCATCAAAAGAAAATCATGAACAAGCATATTAATAAAGCAATTGCTCTGTTTCAAGAAGACCGCAGGAGGAATGTGGTAGTTTGGAAAGATGTAACAAGACCACAGCAAGAGGCTAAGGATAAGCTGGCATAGTTGAGGAGAGACATAGGAAAACAATGGAAAAATACACATATGATATACTAAAAAGGCCCCAAAAATGAGTAGTTGAGGAAATGGCTGCAATTTGGAAGTCTGTGATTCAATTCAATGCACTTATTTTATAGACCATGAAAATGAAGGCAGAATATGACTTTTACAAGGTCACATAGCTAGTTAGTAGCTATGCTAAGAATAGAACACAGAGTTCTCGTCTCTCAGCTCACTGCAGGATCTTACAAAGCTGATCAGAGAAGCAGACAGCAGACTTCTAATCATGGGACATGAAGCTGTGGGCATATTTATGCTCACAGCTCCTTGTACCACCTTCAAATATAAATGGTTGCACATAGAGAAAACACAGCACCATGAACCAGAGCTCTGGTGCACTCATTCCATGGCGTTATGACAATAATTTATAATGCCATTGCAATTACAGTGGAATTATGGCCACCCAGCACCTAATAGAGCTGTGTGCATACTCTTGAGAAAGACGAATGTGCTGGCATGCCTAGCTGCTGAAATAAGATTAAATGGCTCACATCCCCAATCCTGCCATTGATTTTTGTAGCTCTCCCATTAACATGATACTTCACATATCCCTCTATCATTCTTCGGAGGTGAAGACATACTTTTAGAGTATAAATAATTAGATCCTCAAAATCCAGGGTGACAACTATTCCACACCTCCAACTGCCATGAATCAGGACACATAACTCAGAGCCTTTTTTGGGGATGTGTTCATGAGGAGAACACATGTGCATGGGATGAAACTGCTTTGTGTTTCTCTTCCTTTTTCTCCTTTCACCTCCTTATACATATTTGGCTTTGGATGTGAATCAATTAGAATAGGGTGACTAAAGAAATCAGGACATTCTGTAAAGAAAGGGTAGGGGTGCTCTTACCCCAGGACAATTTAGACTAAGTGGGGATAGTCCCTAGTTTGGAGTCATAATGCCTTCCATCGGGAGTGTTCTTCTGTGCTTTTATTTCTCATGACATGCTTTTCCATGGGTTGCTCAATATTGGCAAAGAGATAAAAAGTTCAATGCAATAAAAGTTCATAAATTTAATACTTACAGTGGTTACTTTCTCTTGAGTGATGTTATGGTCCTAAATGTCTAGAATAATGGTTAAGGACATGGATTACTTATAACACTCTATTAGGTTGATCAATCACTCTGTGCCTCAGTTGTAAGAAATATAAAGCACCAGCACAAGGCGGTTTTCAAAGAGGTGAGATATTATATCAGATGTAGAGTTCTCTATATACACATGATACCTCCTAATTCTCACGGGAGCCCAATGAGGAAGATACCGTTTTACACAATTTTTCAGATGAGAACACTAAGGCTTGGCAACTTAGCAGAGGTCAGAGAACTACTAGAAGTTGAAAAGTGTATTCAAACTCAAGTCTGTCTGACATAAGTCATCACACTATCAGCTGGTTCACTGCCTCACATCGTAAGTCCTAAACTAGTGTCAGCTGGACAAAAGTTGAAAGCCTGTGTCTGACCTAGGCTTACAAACTCATTACCTTTATTCATTTACCACTGAACACACTTTTCAGTATTTTATATACATATTGATTATTTTGTTTGCTATTTACCTGTACAAATCCAACTCATTGCAAAGATTTGCAGTAGTTTATAAAAACACATGTATTTTCACAGGTATGTAAGAAATAGGTTAAAAAAGAAATAATAGTAGGGAAAAGTAAGATAAAGCAAAGAATAAAGTTTGTATTCAAAAATGTGACAAGATTTTATTGGGCACATACATGTATCCAATTTAAGAAATTGGGAATTGGGAATTTAAAAGTAAAATAAGGAGGTACCTTCTTTTTATAAACTTGGATTCTAATGAAAGAAATAAACACACAGACAATTATAGGGTACTAGGGAAAACTGGGAAAAAATGTACAGGATTCAGTGGGAGAATGTGAAGAGGACACAATCCATCACATTCTCATAATGTCCATTAAAATCTGATATTTTTCTAGCTTGTGTGTTTGTGGCCTGTGCTCCTCTCTAGAATGTGAACTTTGAGAGATCTGCTCTCTTGTTTATAGCTATTTCTCCACTGCCTAGAACTCTGCCTGCCATAGTAAAGGTGCTCAGTGAGTGAGTGAGTGAGGTTCAGGGAGAATAAAAAAAGTATTGTATTTTGGACAGCTTGTAAATTGCAGAACTATTCTGTCTCCTCCAGTCCTTGAAGGTGACCTGCTCAGGTAATCATATCACACAAACACTGAAACTAGGCAAAGATTCAAAAATAATCAATAGAGAGTGGGTCAGCAAGTAAATATCAACACCCATACCAAAAAAAGAAAAAGAAAAAAAAAAGAGGGGTATGGTCATTACTAAGGTTAGAGGGTAACTTCTAGAAAAACCAGCATGTCAAAGATGAGTAATTTGTCCAACTTGACACACCTGGCAAGGGGCCATTGACGTTTTTCAGTGCAACTCCCTCTGGCCCCAGGTCTGTATGCTTCCCACCACACTTCAAAGCACAGGTGAAACTGGACAGAAGATTGGAGAAAATACCTGGATGAAGAGAGAGAGAGAGACTCTTATAGCACAAAGGAAGGACGAAGGAAGGTGGAAAGTCAGAACACACAAATACATATCGATTCACTTTAAGAAAAAAACAGATTTCAGCAACAGAGAAAAATTGCTGTGCGTTAATCAATGCATCATTAAGATGCATGGAGACAGGCTCATGGCCTTAGCCTTTTGAAAATTTACTAGTTTAAGTTCCTTTCTTTTTTCTTCACATTTTCTTATCTAGAAAGCTCACCATGTATTTAGGAAGTTGGTTCGAGAGTCAGGAAAGAATTCTTGAAGTTCCAGAAATTCTGTATTCTGAACCTGCTTCTTTGGCTGTCACAGAAAGCTGAAGCAGCAATTCCATTCCTCAGGACTTTGATTTCTGCTTGTGTAAAGTGAATAATTTGGAATCAGTAAGTCCCAAGGCTCTTTCTAACTTTTAACTTTCTATATTTCCAGGGCTCAGGGCACAAGCGGGAGACCTAGTTCTGGTTCCAACTCAGGGTTTTATTTTTGACTCATCTTTTTTGTCCCTCTTGCCTTTTTTTCTGCTCTTATAAGTTGAAACAAAATGCAGAGTATGTGCATAAAGCTTTAGAGTTTGAAAACCCCTTTATATTAGCTTGTTTTAAGGTGATACAATGATATGCCAGCTCCATCTTATAGGTCCTTTGCAGATCAAACAAGGTCAGAAATATGTAAGTACTCTGGTGATTACCAATTGCAGTAATAAAAAGAATCAACTGTCTTCTGTACTAATACTATTTTTACATAGACAAGGTAGTCTTTTTTCAAGAGAGGTTAAATGCCTTTTACTAGGAGACAGGTTAAGACAGAAGCAGACGCAAAAATTTTGTCAACATATATTTTAAATCATTCTATAATGAACTTAGCAGTTAATTAAGAATAAAATAAGACACCATGAAAGGTGAAACAAAACACAACAAAATAAAATAAAATAGAAGGCATGGTTTCTCCTATGTGGTTGAGAAGAGATGTTAAGAAACAAGAAGTGTCCAAGAAGGGAAACAAGAAGGGAAGATGAAATTTCAGGAGTGAGATAGCCTTCAATGGACTTAGCCTCTTGATACCTTGGCCTACCATTTAGCTCCCTTTGTATATCTTCTTTCTCTTTCTCAATTGAGAAAGTTCATTTCCTTATTCCCTTTAGCTGTTTCATAGGTCACTGATCTTTAGGGACGGAGGCTGTTTCTGCAATCCTGTTTCCTTTTCATTCAACCATGTAATAATTTTTCCATATCTGGCAAACTCACTGTGGAAGGTGGCGCCAGAAAATTGGGCATCTGTGGGCACCCAGTGAAAATCACTTGCCTAGATTCAAATCTTCAATAATATTTTTAGTCCTGAGTGTTAACCAGATCCACACATATGTCTGAGATAATGACCATCCTTTCTGTACAAGCAGTGACATCCAGTAAATTTTGGAATTTGTGGATTGCCTGAAATACTATTCAAAGTATTAAAGACAGAAACAATTCCTTGTTTGGTTGTGTTATATGAGAGCCTGCATTCATATGCCTGTGTGTGTTTTAGAGGACTCTTCTTAGAAGGAAATATTTTATTGCCTGTCTCCTTAGAAACAGTCACATCAGATGAGACCAAGTATCACTTCTTATAGATTTTGCCTTCAAAATGGAATAAAAAGATTTGTTGGTTGATGTTATTAAAATTCAGTTGCAACTTAACTAAGATAATAAACCCTGAGGGGCTATGTGTTGTCAAGATCAGTGAATTTTTTTCTCACTGCTGGGGTCCCTTTCATTCTCATGCTAAAGACCCCTGTGTGGGTAAATGCCAAATAGGTTGGAGGAAAGAGCTTTGATAAAAGAAGAAATAGAGTCTTTTCAGAAGGCCATAGGAAAGAAGAAAACAGTGGATATACCACCCTCCATGAACTCTATGCAAATCAGTCATGTAGAGCTACTTGTCCTTATTAATAACAATGGAAAACTTTATTGAACACACAACCCAGCAACATACTGGACTAAACACTTAGCAAGCAGTTTTATTTTATTCTTAACACAAGAAAGTAGAGCAATCTAACAACTGAAAATCTTGGTCAGGTAATTTTGCCTAAAGCTCTGGTTCTCTATTAGAGATTCTACTTGTCCACAGATATGAAACATATCCTAAGAGGTAAAGAAAGATTTGATTTCCATGTACCTTATACCTTTATTTTCTTTCTATATTAGTTCAGATCTTGATCAAGGATGACTATGGACACTCAAATCTCAACAATGCAAATGCCTTCCCATGGCTCACAGTGATCTGGTTAATCTGACCCAGCTCAAATCATGGCCTCTTCCTGTGGTAGACTGTAAAAAACAAAAAGATCCCAAAGACTTTTCAGTGCCTTCCATCAGGAGGTGAAGTCATTTCGCTGATCTCTTGAATCTGGGATGGTCTTATAACCAGCTTTGACCAGTAGAATTTGGCTTTTGCCCTTGCTTTCTCAAATATGCCTCCATGCAAAGAAGCCCAAATTAGCCTACGAGAGAGACACAACCTAGCCTAGCAAGAACCAGTAGCAGCTACCAGAGTGAGGCACCTTTGACCACCCAGTCCTAATCCAAACACCAGAGTGACTGTGGCTGCAAACTTATGTTTTAACTTACAAAGTTTAGGGGTGGTTTTTAAGCATCAACACATAAGTGAAACAACACTTCCTCATCCAGACTCTGTCTGGGCTCTGGCCTTTCTGGTCTTCACTGAGTTCATGGAACATGTCACTGTCTTTTCCACCTCAGGGTCTTTGCATATGTGTGTGCTATGCATGAAAAAGTTTCCCCTCCTGACCTGTCAAACAGTTTGTTCCTTCTCTTCATTCAGGCCACACCACCAGATAGAATCCTTTACCAGTCATCTATACACAGTAGATATCTATTCTCCATGTCAGACCTTTGACTATTTTTTTCATTGCACGTATAACAATCTGCAATTAGTTTGTTATTGTCTATTTTCATCCTACCCAAATGTGAGATCCATAAGGGTGGGTGGAAGTAATGTTTGTCCTCTTCTCCATTGCATCCTAGGAGAGTGCCTGGCAGAGGGTCTCACCCACCTTCCCTTGGATACCTTTATCATTTGTCTGCATACCTCCACCCAGAGTGTTCTCACTTCTAACATCCAGAACTTTCTTCTCTTATGGGAAGGTTGGCCCCCAGTTGCTGGAACCCAGCTAGAATTGCCAACATCAAAACATAGAATACTGAAGACTAGGAACTTAAATGGCTTTAGCCAAAGACCAAGGAGTGGGGAGGTGGGTATGAACACTCAGTTCCCTCATCCACTGATCAGGACAACTCTAAGGTATGAGCTATACCTTCTTCATCTATGGGAGTGAGCAAAGATCCCCTTCATGGGACTTCCTTGTTTATTTTCTAAATTGCGTCCATGGGGAGTGCATTGCAGCCTTGACTGGCTCCCTTCCTTGTATGTCCTACTTCCCCACCCCTTGCTGGGTCTTCCGGGAATACATCTTTGTTACACAATCCATATGCTAGAATCTGCTCATAGGAGGTCACCCTAAGAATGTGAGTTTGCTGAATACATTCATTAAAGCAATTCTTGATTTCTACACATTGGCTTTTTTACATCTGTGCCCTTAAACCAACCTCATAAGCCAAATTCAGACACATTCTGTAGTATCACAAGCCTCTGCAGCCATGTTTGTGCAATTATTCCAATGTTTTACTGCAATTTGCCCTAGTGCTTTATAAAGACAAGAGGGAAGTGGAAAGTGCTGACACCAGCAATTAAACAACTGAGACAAAGATAAAAACCACTCAGTACATGAGAGGCAGGAAATTGGGGATTATGCTAAAATGCTCAATACATTGAAGCTGGTCATTGGGGTGTTTGATTGTGAAGAACAAGTACCAAATTAAAAAACATGTAGAAAATTATGGAAATAGACCATGTAGGATTATATTGAAAGATGTGGAAAGGTTCTTACAAAGTATGAAAACTATGAAATTGGCACCAAGACCCTTACAGAATTCCATAGGCAGGGCAGTTCCTAGAACTACAGAGCAGTTCTCAGGGATGAGCTGGCTTTGTGCCCTTGTAAAAAGGAGAAACAGTCCTATACTCAAGTCTCACCTGACAAATGTTTCAAGAAATCTTGTAAAATCCTATTAAAGTTACCCTCGCTGTCTGATGCTGAATTCCCTACACACAGTCTCTTGAAAAATCACCACCAGCCTTCATGCTCCTGCATTTAAAATAACTTTCTTCTGTTTCCCAAATGTCACTTCAAATAAGATGAAAAAAAAAACTAGGCTTTTGAGGCAAGAAATTACATAAGAACCTGAGTTCTACTGTTTGCATTTAATATTCAAACCAATTGTTAATGTTTTAAATAATCATTGCACAATTTGAAATTTTAGTAATGCTTTTGGAGTCCATGGAACTTAATTCCTTCATATCCCTTGTGAAATGTTATGTTTTTTCAGTTCTATTCAATTTATATATTTTTTCTTTTTGAATTAATGTTATTATTCATAACAAAAGAAACTTCCACAGTCTGATGGAATAATACAAACCACAGCTCTCCTACCAGTTATATAACTTCCTAGAAGCTGATCTTTCTGAGCCTCAGCTTATTCATCGGTACTAATGCTACCTCTGTAGGGTTGTAGTGAGGGTTAAGGTATAACACTGAATATCTTTATTCTCTTTCCCATGGTCCCATCACAAAACAGCTGGTTGGAATGATTTTGCAAACAATCTGCCTGCCTTGGTTTAAAGACCAAGTTTGAATTCCTTAGCATGACACACAGGTCTCATGTGATCTGACCTCCCTGTGCTTCTTTTGGCTCATCCAGCTCCTTCCCCATTCCCTACCCATTGTCATGCTGCTTTTAAAGGAGCAAGTGCAACTACCTGCGCCCAGGCTCTCCCTGTCCAGAATACCCTCACAGGATTTGGTCCCAATGGGATGGTCTCCTGAATGCCAGGAGTCCCCATGTCCTCCAACCTGGATAAAGTATCCAACCCACACTGTCTCTCAGGACCATGGGACTGCTGCTAATGCAACACTTGTCATTTAGTTTTGCAGATATTCTTAATGCTCATTCCCTCCATTAGCTTATAACCTTCTCAAATAAGGGTATAATATAACCTCATACTTATCAGTCACTATTCTAAGGTTTTTGTCTATATAGATCCTTTTTATTATTATAAAAACCTTATGAGTTAAGTGTTTTCAGCCATTTTAGATGTGGGAGAAATGAAAAAAGAAGAGAAATTAAGTGGCTCTCTCATGACCAAATAGGTAGTAAGCCACAGAGTTGGCCCTGCTACCTCCATGCTAGAACAAAGAATTCTGTCAAAGGAAGGAAACTGAGATCTGAGCAGGGATAGAAATAGACTTAGACCAAAGTCCACACTGTCATGATTTGTTAATAAGAGGGCAAAGAGATCGCAAATAAAATCTAGAGTTTGGAAGAACATCTTAACCCAGTATCATGGATTGATTCTGGAATGATGGGGCTTTCACTGCCTTGAGGACAAAGAGACCTGAATTTTAGTGTCTAGCTGGGTGACCTGCCCCTTGACAGACCTCAGTGACCTCCTCCTTACAAGAGTAATGGAGGGGCGGACTTGGAAGTTCTTCCAACATTAAATGTTTGTATTCTGTGATTCCAACGGAAGAGTCCCATGTCAAGGACTTGTGTTTGCTGTCCTTCTGTGTGTCACGGGTTGCCTTCTTCTCATCATTTCTGTCTTAGCAAAAATGTCAATACAGATCAGTGGTGAACTCAGAAATCCTGGCTTTGTGACTTCTGAGCAACATGATCTTGGAATTTACTTAACTTCTTGGTACATTGGTTTTTCCTGTCTGTCTCCAGTCTGTCTCCACTACTGGGAAGAGAACTTATGTATTATTGTTTAATTTCCTGGTGCCATGGGAGGGAAAAGGAAATTAGGTTGCAGATTTTTACCCAGTCATGGTGCATTACTATTTTTAAAAATCCTAGCTCATATACAGGGTTGGGCAAAAGTAAGTTTACAGTTGTGAGTATGCGGAACACAGAGTTTATTCTTGTGTTATTACTTATTGATTATTGTATTATTTTCCACAAGAAAAATTGTAAGCCTAGTTTTACACCACCCTGTATATGGAGAGAGAGGGAGAGAGAAAGAGAGGAGAAAGGAACAGGAGCTCAGGGGTAGTATTGTCAAGTTTTTTCAGCTTTATCTCCAAACTTTGGGTCAATGATTAAGTGAGCCAGCTGTCAAGGGAAAAAATGACCAGTCTCCATGCTAGACTCACAATAGGTTCTCAATAAATATTCATTGAATTAAAAACCAGCCATTACCTACTCTATACAAAAGGAATCAGAATCTTTTAAATACTTGAAATCAAGATACTAGATCACATGATTTTATAAGTTCTTAATACTCTGAAAACTGTAAAATCTCTAGTTCAATATTTATTCTTCTGCTTTGGTAGATTTCTGCTTTATGTTTGGCTCTGATTTTGTAAGATTCCATTCTTGTCCCCTCCCCCCCATTATCCATCTATATTTAGTGTTGCAGAAAATACCTGGTCTGGGTTTGAGGTGGGGAGAACATACTGCTCTTTGATTTGCCAGGGCAAATCACAGCAGCTAGTATTTATTAAAAAGCTGATAAGAAAATGCACTCTGCTAAGTAAATCGCATGATTAAACCCAGGTACTCTGCTAAGCAAACTATATGTAGTGGCTCATTTTTTTCCACAGCCCTCTAATCCCCATTTCATAGGTAAGAAAACATGCTGAGAGATTAAGCAGCTTGTCCAATGTCACATACTTTGTAAGCAGCAGAGTTGGGATAAGAACAAAGTTCATCTGATTTAAGAGCCTGGGTTTCTAATCTCCAGGTTCTGCCATCCAGTTATGCAGTTGCAAGCAACAGAGACAGACTCTGGCTAAACTAAGAAAAAAAATCATTAGAAGGATTGAAGATGCACGTAAGAAAGAAACCCAAAGGAAAAAAGGAACATGCAGGGATTCTTGAATCCAAAAAGTAAGGACTGACAAAGAGACTCTTCTTCAGAGAAAGTTCTGGACTTGGGATACAAGGGACATCCTCCATAACAAAGTATAAAAAGACCATATGGCCTACCCACAAACCACCAAAAGCTACATGGTAAACATAATGCCAAAACATGCATTTCTCTCCTCCCATTGCACTCAGCAAAGCCCAAGTTCAAATTCCACCTTTGCTTAACGGGATTGGTTCTGGTTTGAATTTGGGCTTGAATCTTGTTTTCCAATTTATTAGCTATGTGACTCTGGGGATTTATTACACCTCTTCAAGCCTCAGTTTCTCTATCAGTGAAAAAAGTCTAGCACCCAACCATATAACTAGCTTATAGAGTTGCTGTGGGAATTCAACTAAACAATGAATGAAGAACTTTTGACACAGCACCTGGGGCAGTAAAGGAATTCAATAAATATCAGCTATTACTACCACTACCAATGGTACTACTGTCACTAAATTAGTAGGAACCAATTTCAGCCCCTCCCCTGAGCACCACAGAGCACCTCTGGGTGGCACTAAATGTTCTCCAGTGCTAATCCACAAGCAAGCCTTCACTAGTCTGCAACAAAATGAGAAAAATAAGTAGAGTGAAGTTAATTTTTTATGAAAGTTAAACATATCCACTTTTTTGGTGCTAAGGTGTTCTTTATCAATTTATGGTGATGGGATATAGCAGTTGTTTATGTTGTTAAGATATTTGTGTATTTCTTAATTGCCAGATCAGAGTGTTGTCAGCCCTATGCCTGTCCATCAGTTTTCCCTGTAATCTTACAGGACCGTGAACTCAGGGATCTGAGAATACCTGGCACATAGCCCTTCATCTGCAGCATTACCAGATGCCTCTCTGTGGCATCCAAGAGTCCTCCCTCCCAGTCTCCTTACCCTCAAGCCTCCTTGCTTCATTTTCCTTGGAAGCATTATTGCTCTGTGAAAATATACATGTATTCATCTATCTTTATCCCTCCTTATTATGTGAGTTTCATGATATCAGAAACATTTTTTAATTCATACCTGCATTCATAGCTCCTAGTATAGTCCCTGACCCATGTCATATGTTTATACAAAAACAAAAACAAAAACCTATAGCTGAAGAGCCTTGGGCTTCAGAGCAAGATGGATGGAGCCCCTGTGAACACCAGCTCTTTGCAGTTCTCAGAGCCTTGGTCTTCTCTTCTGCAGGATGGCCATAAGGGTTATTGTGAGGATTAAGTGAGAAAACGAAAACAGAGCTTCTGTACTGAATGGTCTCCCACTCAATTGTTCGTGTATCTGCCCCTGGCTTGACCTCAGCATTGTTCCAAAGTTATTTTCCAAATTTGATGTCCTCTTGTCTTGAAATAAGATGCTCACTGTGTAGGGAACACCTTATATACTCCTATCCTCCTATTTGCAATGTATCGACTCTTCCTGTACTTCCCTTACATCCCGCTGCTGCAACTGTCAGGATCAGAGAGGGTCCCTCATGAGTTGGGGTCCAGAAGTGTCCGTCATTAGTCACAAAAATCCAGAAAGTCATGAGTTGACCATGGTGGTGACAGGTCTGCCTCGTTCTCTGCTGAGTCCCAAGGCCAAATGCAGTGTCTGGTGCATGGCAGGTGCCCCCATCTTTGGCTGAATAGTGAATCTGATTGGCTAGGAATGAGCAAAAACAGGCAAGGCTTGAAGACAAGAACACAAAAAGGTGGCACCTAAAAACTACATGGGAACTGAGCCACTAAAGAGAAAGAGGAGGGCTCTGGAGGAGGAATGTGATAGGAGCTGTACAATTCAGAGGTCACTCAGTAAAGAATCTAGGTGCAGGTTCACCTTAGCTGTGCTCAGTGTCTTCCCTTCCTTTCTCATTTAAGCATTACATGGGAGCTGGGGATGCTTACATTCTTAAAACGGCAGGGAGGACAGTGGTTCTTCATTGCCTGGAGATTCCAGCACTATCCATCACTTAAGACAGGCCCACTCACATTGCTGAGAGAAAGGAGGCGTGCAGAGCAGACAACAAAAGGCTAACTAATCAACTGTCTTAAAGATTACTGCTCGAACTACAGCCACATTGATTCACTAGCTTTATGCAGCCCACTGCCTGGAATTCCCTTCAACCAAAAACATTTGGTGCATATGGCTGCCCTGCCACCTTAGTAAGTGACTCATTTGCTCTCTGCCTCCCTCTGTGATGCACAGGCCCAGCTGCTGTGGTGTTTTCTCTAGACTTAAGGTTGAATATGAATGAGGGAAAAGCTTGGGAAGCTGTTAAGGATTAAAAATTTGGTCTAACTTTCTAATGGTGCAACTCACTTTTAATTAAAGGGAAAAAGAAAAAGAGAAAAGAAAAAAGCTATATCATCAACTCATCCAGATGTCAGTAGCTGTTTAGTTGTTAATGCTTACTTTTTATTGCACTGAAAATTCCCAAGATGTATTTTGACATTATTTACCCTGCTTTGTAATTAGAGTTAGCAAGTCCTGCATCTTTTAACACGAGCATGTTCTTTAAATGCCTGCCGCCATGTTGAAGGCTTCCCTTGGGAAACCTGTAATTATTTCTTTTACTGCATTATACTGCTACGTTCATTTTAGATGAAAAAAAAATCTTTTGGCTTTTTGGTCATAGTCCCTGAAAACAGACTGTAAGAATGTATGGGCCTATGAAGACTAAAGAAAAAAAGGCTGGGCACATCAATTTCTTTTGTGATGTCAGTTTAAGGTGCTCATGGCTCCACAGCACAGGGAGAAGACTCTGCCAATTATAAGTATCCAGTGGGTGGAATGGTGGCCCCGTTCAAAGGATATGTCCATGTCTTAACCTCTGGAATCTGTGAATGTGACCTTATATGGAAAAAGCGGTCTTTGCAGATGTAATAAAGTGCAATATTTCAAGAGGAGATCATCTTGGACTATGTGCATGAGCCCTAGAACCAATGACAAGTGTCTTTGTAAGAGACAGCCAGAGGGAGACACAGTGAGAAGAAGAGGAGGTCATGGAAGACGGAGGCAGAGACGATAGCAATGCAGACATAGCCAAGGAATGCCTAGTGCTTCCAGGGGCTGGAACAGTCAAGGAAGGACCCTTCCCTAGAGCCATCGGAGCATGCGTGGCCCTGCTGATGCCTTGATTCAGACTCCAGGGCTGCGGAACGGTGACGGAATAATTTCTACTGTTTTAAGTCACTCACTTTGTGGTGATTTGTCACAGCAGCCCTAGGAAACTAAGTCAACGGTTAGGTGACCTTTGGCATGTTATCTCACCCCCCTGAGCCACTTTTTCCTCATCTGTTAGATGGGGACAGTAACGCCTACCTGTAGGATTGTAATGGCAATTAAGCCTCATAGAATGTAAATAACCTAGGGCTTAGTAGGTGTTCAATAACCAGTAGTTGCAGTTGTCACATTGTTGTTATGAATACTATCGATTTCACAAAAATTGAAGGGAAGCAGTAATCAGAAACCCAAGAAGGCTTGAAGACTCTTTATTTTCCTTCCCTGAGATCTGCTATAAAAGACGGGTCTACTTTTAATGCAGGGTTTAAACTATTGAAGGTTTGCATTCAGGTTTTCTTTTTTTTTCCCAATGGCCTCACCCTATACTGACACACATGATAAATGCTAAGCTGAGTAAATATTAAACTAAAGAAAGTGGTCAAGGAAGCAGGTATAATTAAGCTGGTGTTACAGTCTATTAACCTCCTTCAGAGGAACAAAACAATGGTCTTTCCATAACAGAAACTCAAGTTGAACCACAGGCTGGAAAATCTTCTGAGAATGGTCTAATTTGATTAGCCAGTCAAGTTTCTCCTCTCAATAAACCCCCTGGCCTTCTTACGACCAATGAACTCACAGTTTCAGAGGGAAATCTGATTTTTCCCTTTTTCTTATTCTCCTGACCTCTCCAGGCAGTCATTCACCTTCCTATCACTATTGCCACTCTCCCTCCATCATTATATAATCCATGTTCACTTTTCATTTCCACCACTACCATCTTATTTCAGGTCCCCAAACTGTCCCCTGGATGACAGCCACACTGACCTCACTGACCATATTCTTCCATCTGTGTATAGCCAGAGTCAATAAATCTTTAATGACAAATCCTTCCAGGTCACCCCCAAAGCCTCCAATGGCTTCCTATCTCATTTGGAACAAAACTTAAGCACCTTGTCCTAGACTCTAAAATCTAACATGACCTGGATCCACTCCCCACCTCCCCCCATGGACTCTGTCACCCTGGTCTTTTTTCTGCTCCCCAAACACATTGAGTACACACCCTCCCTTGAGACTTGCCTTCTGGTAGTCCCCCTGCCTCCACAGCCATCCCTTCCCTGTCCTGTGACTGGCCCCTCCCAACCTACAGATCTCACTTTCCTGTCACCTCCCCAGAAAGGCTGTCCTTGACTATCAACCACTTTCAATCCCATCATGCTGTTCAATCTTCTCCTTACTGTTCATCACCACCCCAATCAATGTGTTTGTTAATTTGCTCACTTGGTTTCTGTCTGTCTCCCTCTATAGGATATACACTTGAGAGAGATAACTTTCCCCATCTTGTTCACTGCTGTGTCCCCACTGCTTAAAATAGCACCTGGTTCCTCAAAGCTGAGTGTAACTACCTACAGAATGTTCGATGACTATTGGCTTAGAGCAACAGCTTTCCACTGAGAACAACTTTCCCTCTCGGGGATATTTGTCAATGCCTGGAGATATTTTATGTTATCACATCTGAGGTGGGCACTACTGGCAACTAGTGGCAGAGGCCAGGGATGCTGATAAACTCCCTACAATGCACAGGACTGCCCCGCAGTGAGGATTTATTAAGTCCAAACAGCCAGTACTATCAAGGTAGAGAAACCATGACTTTTAGTCCACAAGTTGCCTATAGACACCATACAAAGCTCCAAGGAAGAGTTAGTGCTCGACACAAAGGCTTATATGAAGAAAAAGGACAACATAGACAGTAACTAGAGCTTTTAGGAGATGAGTCACAGTGACTGGGACACCTAGAAGTTTAGAAAAGATTTACCGGAGGGGATACCTAAGCTCTCCCTACAGTACCAGGTTTTCCTTAACTTCCATGATCACATCCATATACTACCTGTTCTGGGGTGTACATAATATTTTTCTCTAAATCCATTCAGTTTTCATCTAAGTACACTTATTTTAGAACTTTGATCTCACAAATTTTATATGATTGTATTTTTTTTCTATTAATCTACTTAAACAGCTTTATTGAGATATAATTCATATACCATACAATCCACCCACTTAAAGTGTGCAATTGGCCCTGGCTGGTGTGGCCCAGTGGATGGAATGCCAGCCTGCGAACCAAAGAGTCACTGGTTTGATTCCCAATCAGGGCACACGTCTGGGTTGCGGGCCAGGTCCCCTGTTGGGAGCACATGAGACACAACCACACATTGATGTTTCTCTCCCTCTCTTTCTCCCTCCCTTCCCTTCTCTCAATAAATAAATAAATAAATAAATAAATAAATAAATCTTTTTAAGATAGTGTGCAACTGAATGATTTTCAGTGTATCCACAGAGTTATATAACAATGTTAGTCACAGCTAACTCATTTTTTAAAATGTTCATCTACATGTTCCCTGCAGTCATTTTGCTGGCCAACAGTGGTGGAAAATACTTCCCTTTTGGAAACACTGCTTGGTCCCCAGCCTCTGAGGTACAGGACAAGGCAGGACTGGGTGCTTGGGCTTCTCCTGATGCATTTGGCCTATGGTTTGGGCAGACAGAAATGAGTCAGAAAGGGTTAAGTCCTAAGAAGCAATACTATAGGATGGGGTAGTTTTTTAAAAAGCCTAGAATCAGGGAAAAAAGCCCAGAGCAAAGTTTTTGGTTTGAGATCTCTGGTGCACAGACCAGAGTGAGAAAGCCTTGGAAAGAATCAGAGGTTGGAACCTAAAAGTGAGAGCAGAGCCTCTCTTGGGGACTGTCAATTGCAGGAAGACGTCTACAGCAATGGGGAGCAGAGGGCTGAAGCAGGACAGGCCAGCCCCATGCTCAGCACCACCCTGCCTGGCCAGCCTGTTGGAGTCCAGGGTCCACCCAGGTCTTCTGCCTGCAAGCCCTCACTCCCCTCATCCTGCAGCAAGGTGGCAATGCCATATCCCCTGGGAGGCAAAGACCCAGGCCGTAGCTGCCTCCTTCATCATCCCTGTGTCACCCGCCTAAAAGTTCAGCAAGATCTGTTTACAAGGAAATCTTGTAACAGCTCCATTCAGATGACAAAAAAAAAAAAAAAAAAAAAAAAAATTTACAACACAAAAGCAGTACACTCAACCTTTCGATGTGAAAATACTGATAGAAATGGCATGATTTCTACACTGGCATCATTTAGACAGAGAGGGATGTCTGATGAGAGATCAAGCCCTCTTTGGGATAGGAGGCGGTAGGAAAGGCAGTATGATAAGCATCACATAAATACAGAGGTGGCACATGGAGTTCTCATTTCTGTTCTTCTGACACCAGACAGTCTGTTGCCATGGAAATCATTTTGTCACTTCCCAAATACAGCCTTCCTTATAGAAGTGCAAAACAACCAAGCAGTCAGCATTTGGGGCGTGAACCTGGCCAAGAGCGGTTCTGCCCCACATAGTGCTCACCTCACACATATCTGACTTCAAGTGTTCTGACCTCGTGATCAAGGATTTTGTCACATTAAGGTAGATTTTAAAGAATGGCTTTCTCTTTACTGTCAGAAGCACCTCTATCAGTCTCGTCTCTTCTCATCCATTGAAAAGATTCATGATGCCACATTTGCCTGAAAGAACCCAGCACCAACTAAGGGTCTGTCTGGATTGTTTTTGTGTCTGGGGAAAGGTGCTCTTGAGATGTCTCGGAGCCATTTGGAGACTAAGAAGGCATCTGGTTGTCTCCCAAACACATTTATTTGATATACATCAAGTTAAGATGGTTAGTTCCCAGGTAATGCTCAAGGTGTCAGAGAAAACACAAAGATGAACTCAGCCTAGCACTTGGTTCAAACTGTGTACATACCAATGACAGCAACAGGCTTTGTAAACTATGCTTCCAGTTAACAAAGTGCTATCTGGGTGTTTTCTGATTGGGTCTCATAGGATTCCTGAGGTAGATAATACGGCAATCTGTACCACTTATCCAGTGAGCCTGGGAAATGTTCAGACAATGTCTTTGACTCTAAACCCTTTGCTCATAGCACACGGTACATCCTCAGAGAGCCATGGTTCCTGGCAGAAGATGGTCAACACCACAGTAAAGTACAACCAGGTGGCTTTGGGATATATATGAGGAAAAATCACATGTTTTAGGAGAAATCAGAATGACTTCATGGAGGAGGCCATATTTGATAAGCTGAAGGTTTGGAAGTAGAGATCAGGTTCCAATATCAAGGAAGGAAGAAGTTTGTCCTAAAGGCTTCCCCCATTTTTACAATCATGCTTTACATGATGTAGAGTAAGTGTTAAAAATGTTACCTACAGGATGGATCTTCAAGTCTGACTAATGGAAAAATTGATGATCGTTGAATTGCTTTCCATACTTGTCAATATTTATTTCTTAAGAAGAAAAAAACTGCCTAAAAAAGAAATAAGTGACTATAGATTTCTTTTGACCTAGATTTTATGTAGTTGGTGCTTTACTTATTAGCTAGAGCATGGATTTTATAAGGTCAAGACAGTGAGCTGGTTCATATAATCTTGCATAATCTATATAGACAATAGGTTTCTTCCACCCCCAACCACAAATTCAAATGCAGGGGAAAATATCTTTTGGCCATCACAAAGCCCATGCACATGACTACCTTTAATACAAGTCAACAAACTATATTGTTTCAATGTCTATATTTTGCCTTAGTACAGAATTACTCATCCTCATGGAATTCTTAAAACCTGACATATCTCCAAAGTGAAAATTCTCTTCTGGTTCACCAAGAGGGAGGGGAGAGCTTTGTGTCTCATAAATAAGATGCAAGTGTCACACTGATCTGCTAGTACCTATCACTTCCCTTCTGGAACACAATGAAAATACAAGAGCGATGATGCTTAAGGCACACAGAAACACACACACACACACACACACACTTGATGTCAAGCAAGCACATATTAATCCAATCACAGCACTGGGATAAAGAGTCATGAGCAGCACAAACACGAGCTTGATGAGGTGGCTTGACCCTGGAAACCAGGACACCTCTGTCCTCAAAGGCTGTGGGGAAAACATTTTCTCCATGGCTTCCATCTGTGGAGAGGTTGCACTTCAGAGGTTATTGATTTTTCTGCAATTTAGAGAGTTCTCCAGAAGCTTGCTAGTAAGATTTAGCAGCGTAATCCCCCTTGGGGCATAAAATAAGATCTTCATGATCTGGTTTCCTCTGGGACAGGCAGACCAGGAGCACCAATGCAGCAGGACTTCTCAGAAAAGTCCTGACAACGTCACCTAGTAACAGCTAACAATGAGAGAAAAGGAATGCCGATTAGAAACTACAATACACTGTGGTTTGTGTGGCAAGAGGCCTCTCCTCCCTCAGTATCCCTTGAGGGAGTCACTGTGACAGAAGGTTTGGCCTTCAGGGTGGAGACACTGGCTCTTTGCAGATGACCTAACTCACATTCAGGAACAATACAGTGTAACGGTTAAGCCCTCAGGCTCTGAGGCCAGATTGCCTGAGTTCAAACACTGGCTCTGTACTTTAATTGCTGTGTGACTTTGGTGAGTCACTGAGCCTCTCTGTGCTTCATTTTTCCTCCTCTGTAGAAAAAGCGTATTACAAGGATCAAATGAGTAAATCCAAGAAAGCCCTTTTTACTAAGTGAAATAACAATTAAAAGTGTTACCTATTGTTATCTAATCCCTGTTTAGGAACTCGGGGGATTGGGTAATATATTCTAGGACATTTCCATTAGGAAAAAAAAGATGCATTTAAATGTTTTTGTTTGGTTTTGTTTTACATAAAAGAGTAAGCACCACTTATGTAGAAAATTAGTTGTTTAACTAAATAAACAAACAATAATTAGTGCATGTTTAATATGTGGCAGGCACTGCTCTAAGCCTGGTCATAGAGCAGAAGGAAAATAAACAAACAAATAAAAAGGATCACATCTCTGCTCTCATGAAGCTCACAAATTTGGGGGAAAACATGCAATACCTCTGTTAAAGAAAGAAATGGATGGCATGTTAGAGAATATTAAGGGCTAGCAATAAGAGACGAATCAGGAATAGGGACCAGGCTATCTCCTGCATGTAATCTTTTAATCAATCAACTCTATGGAACACCCACAGAGAGTTGGGGCTCCCCTAGCCTTTTAAACAGAAAGATATGTCTTAGCTGCAGGAAATAAGAGGTATCATGGGAAACGTATACAGCTCTTACTGGTAAGATGGGACCAAGTGTCTATGAAGATCAAACTGTGCCCAGCCATCCTTGGCCCGTCACACAGGAACCCCTTTGTAAATAAAGCTGCCCCTAATTTTTAGACCACTGTTGATTTGGAATTCCCTCTACCATTGGCCTGAAATTAGACAGAAACCCTCCTATTCTGATAACAGCACGGGTGCTTCACTTGTGTTGGACCTGCCTGCACTGGTCCAATCTTAATGTATGTGTCTCTTGCAAGTTCTGTGGTCTGGTGTTTGTTGGCCCACATTAACCTCTGAACTGCTGAACCATTCCATGAACTGTACTCCAGAACCTAGGATGGGGGCTGAAAATTGTGTTTTGAGGGAATAGAGTAGAGATGACAGCAGCCACAGCTTTTATGTTTAAAAAAAGAGAGAGAGAGAGAGAGAGAGAGAGAGAGAATATACATGAGGTAGTAAAGATAAACCCCCAAAGACCACAGGTCAGTCATTTGTTCACAAAATGTTAACTGAGCACCTACTTTGTGTCTGTATTTTGCATGGACACTGGGTATGCAGCAATGAAAAAATGGAGATAATTCTTATCTTTCCAGAGCTTTCAGAATAAAGGAAGATGGCACATAGACTGTCACAATATTTAACGTTTGAATAGGTTTAGCAGTTTAGAAACTTCTCCTTTAACCCCCAAGTGGTCCCATGGAAATACATGTGATCATCTCCATTTTAAATAAGGAAACAGATCCAAAGACTAAGTAAGGAAACTCAGAAGGTAAGGAGGTCATGTAAGACATCATTATAATGAAAAATTGACAGCTCAAGCTATTTTTATAGTAAAAGTATTGACCCCCGACTCCTCTGGAAAATGAAAAAAATAGAGGACTTTAAATCCCAAGCAAAAGCAGCAATTTAGCCCATACATAACTTCAGCATGAAAACAAACAGACCTTCAGGCAGGTTGACAGAGGCGTGGGGAGGCGTGGGAAAGGCCGCACACCCGCACAACTCCTCCAACGGCAAACCTCTCCCGGGCATCGCTGGCTATGGGCGGAGCAGGAGAAGATCCCAATTCCCAATCACCAGCCTTGGCATCACTGCCCAGGGGATGAAATCTAGTAGTGGGATGACTTTCAGCCCCTGCTGATGAGAGATAAGCCAGAGAGGAAGGCAGGAAGAAGTGGAGGGGAAAGCGGCAAGTCCTCTATTGAATGCCAAGCTCTGAGAGAGCAGCATCGCATCACTTCCGACAATTCTCCAGGGGCAACCGTATCAGCAAGACAGGTATTTGTATACACACAGAGATGCCAAAGGGGAGGCTTGAAGAAATGGTGTGATTGTCTCGTTTGCACGGGGCTGGTCACATGGCAAATGGCAGTACTCTTGGACGTGTGGAGTTTCTGTTACTTACCAGTGCTGAGCTCTGTAGGGATGCAGGCAGGGCAGCCCCAAGGATGTTTCCGGCTGTCTCCTGCAAAAGAGGAAGACTCTGCTCCAGGAAACACTTGGGGACTGCCCACAAATAGAGTCCAGAGGAAGGGAGAAGCTGTCTGGGTCACCTCCAAGGTGCCAAGAGCCTTCTCTGAAGGGCCTCACTCCCCCCGGAAGCTGAGGGACCACCCAGGCAGATCAGGAGACATGTTTTTCATGGAGCCAAATACCATCAAAGGAACAAGTTTCCCCTCCTGGTTATGTCTATCAACTGTTTCCATGTAATGACAACAGAGGGCCGGAATCCTCTATTTTCTCATCTTCCACAGAACTCAGTATTGAGTGGGAAGGGGGAGGTGGGGACCAGGGAACTGGCGTTTGGGTTTGTCTATATCTCCAATTTTCTTTCATGAATATTTCATTTAAATCCTTTATTAATCATTAAGTAGTAATGACTGTCTCTGTCTCCTCTACACTCACTCTCTATCACTCACGCGTCCTCAGCTGTCTCGCTTTATTTCTCTCTCTTCTCTGCCTTTTCCCTAACCATTCTTTATGCCAAGCCACCTCTGATTTTCTTTCTCTCTCTCTCCCTCCACACACATGCACACATACACACACACACACACACACGCACACACGCATGCACCCCTTCCTCTCCTGCTTTATTACCTCACTTCACCTTCAGAATCAGGAAAGCATCTAAATCCACTGACTTCTCAGCCACATGTCACAAATGACAGAGCCCATTATAAAAGATGCATGGAGGTGGAGGATGCCCCAGTTCCAGAAAGCCAAGAGCCAGAAAAGTCACTCTCGAAGTCGTTTTCAAGTCCAGCGGAGCTCAGGGCCTGAAGGTTACAACATGTTCCAGTCATTAATAACCCAACGGGCAGCCCGCACAGGAACCCGGCAGAGACCAATTCATTTTATAGGAAAGGGCTGCTCGCTCTGGCACAGCAATTGCACTGGAGCGGGGTGGGGTGGGGGTGCCCTCAAGCCCTCTGTTCCCTTGGCTGGGTAAAAGCCTGCCTTTCATGTCATGTGTTTAAAGGAATTAACAAAAAATCAGAAGGTGAGACAGCAGAAAGAAGAGACAGAGAGTTTTATGACTTTCCTCCAAAAAAGGAAAAACTGCCTCTGCGTTTGCGTATAAAATCCATCTGACTTGCCTCACCTTATCTTCCCCTATACTTCCCACTGCCAGCCCAAATGTCTTTCTTGCTCAAGCCAAGCCTCTGTGTTTAAATAATATTCAGTGACCAGAATTTTTTACCTTTTATTTCACCAAACTAAATTATATATGATATAGATTTCCTAAAAATGTTACTAGGTATTAGTTTTGAGTAGTCAGTCTAGAAATTAATTTCATTTATTGTTTATGCTTTTTCCCCCCAATTTTTCACCATGAGTACATATTACTATTATAATGTTCAGATAAACTTTTAAAAACCACTAAAAACCCTATAAGGCCACTCTGTTTAGCCCCGCTTCCCCACTAGGATGTCAGGTGGCTCCCCATCACTTTCGCCTCTGCCTGCTCAAAATTATCAGCGTTCTTCATCACTACTCATTTTACCTTTTAATCACATACTCCACACCATTTCCTCATCTAACCTTCATAAAGTGACTCCTTCCATTTCACAGATGGGAAAGAGAGAAAGAACATGAAGGCAAATGACTTGCCTGTGTTCACATATTCAGTGCCAGGATCAAGTCTCCAATGAGTCTCTTGCAGACTCTTGTAGTGCTTGCACAGATGGTGAGTGGCCACAATCCTTAATGGTTCCACTGATCCTCACAGGTGGATTATAGAATTTCAGGTGTCAGACGCTAGCTAACTCTGGATATGGCTGAACATATTCACTATGCAGAACGTGCTCCCTTCTATTGAAACCACCCAAAGGGACCTCGTCTCTCCAAGCTCATTGTCCATGTATATGGCTGTCCTTCCCCTTCATCCCAGCACAGGTCCCCAGGTCAGAACTTCTGAAGAAGGATTCTGATGAGATAATAACTACTTCTCATGCCTACCACTCTCCTCAGAAATGTTTGTTTGTAAAACTTTGATTTTCCAAAGGGAACTGGCAAGACTGGGAGGATAAGGCTTGTGTCAAGGCCTGTTTTAAGGGAATGCAGTGCGGGCCCTTGAAGGGACTGGACCATTTCTACTTGCAGTCCCTCAGCCTGAAGGTGGAAGAAATCCCACCACACATTGGGGTCCTAATCAATCTAGTCATCCCAATGCTACATCCCCATCCAATGTCCCTGCACCAAAGATGGCCTCCGGAGTCTCAATGGTACTTGCTGCAGAAAGAAATCTCCCTGAATATTTTGGCCTGACTTCCACAGGTAATCTCCCCAACCCAGAGTGTCATTAGAAGCTGGTGATGAATCAGGGAGGAGGGAATCAGAGGGGGCATCTCTGCTTCACCAGGAGGAGTTGCTTGTCTTCCCTTTACCTCACAACCTTCATCTTAATGGTCTTTTCCCTTGGAAGTTAACAAAAAAGGCCACCAAAAATGGAAGGGACTACACTGGATGAGTTATGATAAAGGACTGTGAAATGAAGTAAAATTGGTATTTGTGGATTGCACTAGTTGGGAGCAATTATGTATTTTTAAGTCACTAAGATAGGTTTGAGATCAATAGCAGATGACCACAAAACCAGGTTTGAGAACCAAATCTCAATAGAAAAGATCTGGAGAGGGGAGAAAAATAATAATAATAATAATAAGTAACGTTATGTCAATGAAACCTTTAACAGCCTCTTTCTCCCCCATTTTACTGATGTGCAAATAGAGGCACAGAGAGTTAAATTACCCAAGGTCATCTAAATAACAATTGAAGCTGGGACTAAGACCCAGGCAATGGGACTCAAGTGCAAATGTTCTTTCCACCTGTGGCATAGTCCACAAGGCAGGATCAGGGGCCACCCTCTTCACACTACCCTGTGTCCTTGTTTGCATAAACCAGAAACACAGATGTATAGTCATTGAGAAAATTGTCTGTTTATCATCCTCTAGACCAGTGCTGTCCAATAGAATTATAATGTGAGCCATGTGTGTGTTTAATTTTCTAATAGCCACATTAAAAAAAAAGTGAAAAGGTTACAAGGAGCACGTGAAACTAATTATAATGGTAGATTTTATTTAACCCAATATATCCACAGTGTTAACATTTCAACATAGAATCAATATAAAAAGTCATGACTGAGATATTTTCAATTCTTTTGCTCACACTAAGTCTGAAGGAACCCGGCATTATGGAGGAGCCACAGCGCAAGAGCTCAGCAACCACCTGTTGGATAGCACGTCTAAACCAACACTTCTACAGGCTGGGGGGCGGCGTTTAGAAAGCCACTGATTCCTGAGGCCCTCCAAAGACCCACTAAATCAGAAACTCTGGAGCTAGGGGCAAGTTTTGGTGTTTGTTTGTTTTTCAATTAAATGCTAGGATGCTTCTAAGATGTAGTAGGATTATAAAGTCCTGGAAGGAGATCCCTTTTTCCTACTCCTTGTGTGTGCCAATGACCTTGCACAGAGCATGAACATTGTACACATTCCAAACATGCATCATGAACAGATGAGTGGGATTCAGACTTATATTTAGGTGTCTTGAATTCTAGTTCTTACTCTGTCACTAATTACCTGTGTGACCATGACCTAATTCCAAATTTCTCTGAGCCCAGTCTTCCTTAACAGCAGCAGCAACCTTTCTGGACGCACTGCTCACTTAGCTCCTTCTATATTTCTGAAATTAACAACCCTTAGGGTGTGTGCCACACATCTGCTGCACACAAGCACAGTCCGTCCATGTGCACCCCTTTCGCCAGGTCTTCATCTCCACCTGTAGCCCACAGCCTGGGATCCCCAAGGACAGGGCACCGGCTGCATTAACACTCACCTGACTTACATAATCACCACATCAGTGATATCCCTACAGCCACAGGAAATTTAAATTGCACCTTTTGGGTCTTAATATGATGTCTCTGGGCCATTTCACATGCTGCTCCTAAGAAGAAGGCATTTGCTTGGCGTGCTCAGCTCCTCCACTACTATCGGGGGATGGTGTCATGCCACAGTATAACATGCGGACAGCTGCATCTCTGTGAGCTGGAGATTCTGCCCAGGAGTGGGCAGGTGGGGAGAAGGAGGATACAGGAGGGTAGAGAAAAGTGCCTTTTCCATGTGAGTGTCATCTGCATCTGTGGTTTTGTGAAGACATGAGGAAAAAGTCACTGTGACTCTGATTAAGTCCAGGCACCTGTAATGTTGGAAAGCTGATTTGATAACATATTTAACCACCAAAATGAAGGGTCAAGGGGGAAGAGGTGCTGCTGCAAGCCTTCATGATAAACCCAGACTCAGCACCACCCTCCCCTCTCCATCCTGGGTCTCAGCACTTCTTTCCTCAACGGTTGCCCTAGGCCCCCGGCACGCGGGACAAATGGCAGTTGACCAAACAGGCTATGATCTCTTAAGGCTCTTTGTATATGCACATGCTCTTTTTCCATCTTCACTTGATAAATTTTACCCATTTTTTAACACTTATGGACACCACCTGCTCCAGGAAGTATTCTTTGACCATCCCAGCAAGCTTAGGGTGGATGAGGGTTCTCTCCTTTATCCTCTTCCTTTGTCTCTCCATCCCCAGCATACTAGATGGAATACGACAGGTGTTTAATTTGAAGAATGTGGGTGAGAGGGAGAGGGGAAGGGGGGAGACAGGGGAAGAGAGAATAAGCATTTACTGGTTGAAGTATATGCACTTTACGGACTAAATTGTGACCACCCCCGCACCCCACAACCAATGCATAGGTTGAAGCTTTAACTGCCAATGTGTCTGTATTGGAGATAGGACTTGTAAGGCAGTAATAATAATTAAATACAGTTATAAGGTGGGATCCTAGTCCACTCTGACTGGTGTTCTTATAAGAAGAGAGATACCAGGAGGGCGCACACACAGAGAAAGGACTATGTGAGGACACAGGAAGAAGGCAGTTGAATGAAAGCCTAGGAGACGAGCCTCTGGAGAAACCAAACCTGCCAACACCTTGATCTTGAACTTTCCCCCTTCAGAAGTGTGAGAAACTAAATTTCTGTTGCTTAAGCCACTGAGCCTGTGGTGCTTAGTTATGGTAGTCTTGGCAGACTGATACAACGGTGATGGAAATCTTTAGCCCATAGCACGGATGCAGAAAGAGGACAGGTGTGTGTGGCTGTTCTGGCCATATGCTGCTCAGATGTCCCTTTCTCAGAGAACCTGCTGGGGGGAGTGCAGAAAGCCTCTAGCGGCCACCCCGTGAGGATAGACCAAGAGCTCACACAGAGGCCATGCTCCCCTGGCTGCTCCCAGGTAATGACCAAGCCCAGTGGGGAGACTAGTGCCAGGCCATTTCCACCAGTACAGCACTGCCTGGCTCCCAGTCTTTGCTGGGAATTCCCTACCTGCCAGCTGGGACTCCATCAGAGCTGGAATGTGATCTGAGGCTCTTCCTTCCCCCTCTGCTTCCCAAGGTCAGACCCACATTGCAGTTTGAGCCCTCTGCGTCTGCTCCTGTTCCCTCTGTTTATCCTGCAGCAACGTTGCCCCCAACAAACCTCTTGCCTGTTTCATTCTGACTTGGCAGTTGCTTTCCGGAGATCCCAGACTAATGAAGGGCGTGGGGAGGACGCACCCACTGCATGCTCTTTGCTTTAGAATCACCTTCTATTTACATTGCCCTAGTAACCTGGGGAGGACAGAGATGTATTTCCACTGCACAGAGGGAGAAACTGAGAGTGAAGGAGGTGAGCGGTTCGGCCCGCAGTCCCGATGCTGATAAGGAAGGAGCTGTGCTCTATCTCCAAAGCCAAACTGCATGTGCTGTGCCTTCCGCCAGGTCCCCACATGCCTATGGCCCCCAAGTTGCTTCTGCCTGAGCCTGTGAGCTGCCTCTCCAATGCTGGATAGCTCTTGTCATGTTTCCAAGGGGATGTCACCAAGTGGCTTTCACAGTCTCACACTTCACCCTCAGCAAGTCGGTGGCCAGGCGTAGTCTAGAACCTGGGTAGTCAGTCATCCCTTGAGATGACATCTTGAAGGGTAAAGAGATATTAAAATGGCAGACCAGGGTGCTGCTGGACCTTCTCCGCTGAGGCAGGAGCACATGCCAAGGCCTGTGGCCAGAGGGAGCATGACCAGAGCGAGACCAGCCTGCAGTCTGCTGAGGCAGGAGAATGGTGGAACAAAAGGACTGAACACGAAGCCCAGAACAACCTCACAGAGCAACTTTTCTTCTGCATTGATTCCCTAGTGTCCTGGAAATGCCTAGCAGGTGTCAGGCACTTTGTAAAATGCACTCTAGTAATCAGCCAAAACACAGAAACATTGAGCTTATTTGTATCCATTTGACTCATGGGTTAAACCTATTGAGTGTAAAATAAAATGAATGATGGATGTATCTTTTTACCCTTTCCCTCTTTTTTCCCCTGTCAGTCCGTATCATTGAGGATCAGGGTGCATTCAAGTCAGGAGTGGGTCCTGTGCTCAGACTGGGCAGGGCCACGACTCCCAAAGAGTTAGCCCCCAGCAGGATTCCAAGCGTTGCCAGGAGGCCAGCAGCTTGCTCCTTCTCTACCTCTAAGTCAATCACACTCGATTTTCTGAAACCCTCACTCCAAGTTTTCCTTTGATCACTATCTTGTCCCGACAGCAGGGGAGGGAGCTGACTGACTCCTGCAGGTGCTTTCACTCTGCAGGACTTCAGAGGGGAGCCCCATGATGGAGAACTTCTGGAGAGAGATGCAAACTCTACCTAGGGCGCCCTGGCCATGTTCTCTCAGCTGGTGACAGAGCCACGCTCTGGGAAGACACAGGGATGAAGGGCATTGTCTAAGGGAATGGGGGGCAGATGCAGGGAGCAGAAGTGGAATTTTAACCAGCACTGAGTACCTCTAGGCTAGAGATTTCTCTTCACTGGACCTTAATGTCTTCATCTATATAGTGAATGGCTTGATGATTTTTTAAGTGCCCTTCAGTTCTTTAGAATATAACTATTTCTGGGGAGATAGAAGATTAAGTGGAAAGAAGGAAGGAAGGGAGGGAGGGAGGGAGGGAAGATCCCAGCAACATTGGCATAATATTTGAATCTAGACAAGAGCAGGACCGGGACTTGAATTCTTGTTCCACTGATTATTAGTAGATTTTACCTTGTTCCAAATGTGTGCATTATCTCAGATATTTAACTTCTCTTGCTCTCAATTCTCTCCACCAAAATTAAAGAAGCTTTTATCACATATCAGACCTAATAAGATAATACATAGAAATTGTCTCATGTTGCCTCATAGATGTTATTAGATATAAAACAACCACAAAACACTAAAGCAGTGGAGAATTTTGTTGGTTCTCAGATCATCAAAAGAAATCGAGTTGTATGCAACTGCCATTTGTATATTCAACCACCTTCTTGACATCTTCACTTGGATGTCAAACCTAGCTCGCAATCAAACTTGTTCCAACTGGAGAGCCTCATCTAACCCCCGATTCTCCTTTTGTCCCTCTGTCTCAGTGACAGGGACTGTCATCCATCAAGTTTCTTAAGCCAGAAATCTGAGAGATATTCTTCATCTTCCTTCTTTCTAACCGCCGTGTTTAATTTTTCACAGATTTCTATCAAGTTGGCTTCCAAAATACTCACATTACCCCCTTTTCAATTTGCCATTGAGCTGTCCTATGTCAAGTCATGATCATTTTATTTTTCAACCAGTCTGGGGGCCTTCTAACTCCCCTCCTGGTTTCTACACCTACCCTCCTACTTCCTCTAACATAGTCTACAGACAACAGCAGAGTCTCTAAGCATGTAAAATTGGATCAGGCCAATTGTCCAATCAAACCCGTTGCCAGTGAAGGGGTCTCTCCATGCTTTGGTCACAGCTGACTCCCGAGCCTAATCCTGTATCATGCTCCCTCTAACTTCTGTGCTCTAGCTGCACGGTCGTCTTCAATATTCCCAAATACATCCTATTGCTCAATTCAGAATCTTCATCACAACACTCTTGTTCCTCTGACGTAACCCCATCCATCCCATTCCTTAGGCTGATTAATTTCAACCCACCCTGCATCATAAATATTACCCAAAAGATTATCCCCACTACCCAAGTATAATCATCTCCCCGTTATACTCTGTCTTAGAACTCTCTATTTTTCCTTATAAATCTCTATTGCAGTTTGGAACTTGGGTTTATGTATGTGATTGCTTGTTTAAAGCCTGTCTCCTGAATCAGATTATAATTCCCACAAAGGCAGAAAGAATAATTTTTGTATAGTTGTACACCACCGTACTCTAGTTCTTTGCTTATTCCAAGTATATCTGTCATTAAATGTTTTGTCAAATGAATGAGTAAATGAATAAAAAAGGTTATTTTGTCTTCAATGGCCTCTGATAAAAATCAATTTTAAGGTTTAATATTTTAAATAATACTTTGTTATTTTTTTCAGAGTTAAACCTCAAAAATACTTTAAAAATAGGGTATCTTCAAATTAAATTTTCTAGGTCCATGGAATCAAGGAATTCAGTGTTGAAGGGAAATTAAAAAGACTTTGCATCAACTTCCAATCAGAAACTGGGAGTTTTTGAACTACTTTTCTAACCTTGCTCACATTCATTATAAAAAGTATGTTAGTAATTGTGTTATAATGGTGGAATTAAAAGGATTTTTCTTTTAACTTTTTCCAATTAAATGTTACCTATTACTCATAATGAAAATAATATGTATAAATGCATTTTACTTCTCTGGATTAGACAGCAAGCAGTTAATTCTGTGTGACAAGTGAAAAGTTCACCATGATTTTGTATTATTACCAGTATCATTACAATAAACATTTACTGACCAGAGACCTATTTAATGTAAGTTTCTAGATTCCCTTTTTGCAAATAAGGTTACTGTAATCCAAAAAGATTGAGGATTTTTTTTCCCCCAAAGTCACACAGCTGATAAACATAACACTAACTTGAATGTCTGAGTTCAAAATCCACACAATTCACAAATTTAGAAGCAAACCCCTGAAACAATTTATTGATCATAATAGGTTACTGCCCGGTTCTGCATATCCATCTCTAAATTCTCAATTTTCTACCTACCCGACCACATCTTTCCTGTAGTAAGCATTTTCTTTCTTAACGAGTTCACATTTTATTACATTTTTTAGTGATTAGCAAACCAATGTCTACTCCAATATTTGCAAAATAAACAGATATTAGCCTACAATTCAATTCAACCAGCCAGCAACAGCATTTTCCATTTTAACAGTCCTGATGAATAGATGAAGTCCATACTTACAATGTCATGTCTACTACAGAGATTATTATCAGTAACATTTTTTTTTTTTTCAGGAAAAAGCAGATACTAATATTCTTGCTAATTTTCATAAAATCATCAAACAACAGTCAATAATCTCCCTTGAAATGTTGATCAAACAATCATTGCTGGTTAATATTGACCAACTACTTGAAAAGTTTCAAAGGAGGTGAACACAATTTACCCAAGCCAACTTTGAAATGACGCCTAATCCAGTTAATATTTACATCAGAGTTGCTTACCTCCACTGAAACCAGCCTTGCACATCAGCTCCACAGGGAAGAACAGCTCACATCCGTGTTAAAGGTGGACTCCAAGATAAAGAGTAACCCAGCCGGAAAGCTGAGGTTCAAACACATCTGGTTTCCATTAACTGGTATTTTAATTGCCCCTTAAAAGGCAAAGAATATCCCTCCCTCCACACTTAGCAACTCCTGCTTCCACCAAGATGGTAGATCCAGAAAAAGGTTCTAAATGGGTGAACTGAGCTCTCAGTTAAAGAGTTACCCTTTTATGCTGATTTTAGACAAGTATTTTTTAAAGATGCAAATAATATTTGCTTATCGTAAACGAAACAGAAAACTCTGTTCATCACAAAAAAGAATGAACTGATATCCCATCACTATTAATGTTTTTTTGAAAATATACAACAAAATGAAGCTATACTAGCAGTTCTAACATATTGTCATATTGTCATCACCTTTTCTAATATTTTAAAGATGCCTGGTTTCCAATTGGAAAGATACATAATATCATTAATTAATCTCAATATTTTTATACTTCAATTATTTCCAATTTCCCCTTAATGTTCTTAATTATGTCTCTGAGAGAAAATTCCCAGATGTGGAACTGATGTTTAAAGCATACTTTTTAGATTTGAATTGGAATTGCCAATTACTTTCCCAGGAGAAGGTGTACCATGCAGCACTTCTATTGATGCCACCTGAGAACATTGGCTCACCCTGACCCTCACCGTGGAGGGCAGCAGGTCCAGCTTTAGAGCAATACTATCCAAGGGGTCTTTGCATTATGTAGAAGTGCAAATTCTCAGGCCCCACCCATAAGATCTACTCAGTCAGCACCTCTGGTAGGTGGGACCCAGTAATCTGGGTTTTCAGAAGCTCTCCACATGATTCTTACGTCAATTAAAGTTTGAGAACCATCCATTTAGAGCACAAGAAATAGAGTTACGGATGGTGTGTCCATCCAACACATCCCCCCCAACCGCCCCAACTGATATCCTTTCTCAATAACCTGTCCTCAAGCTGGACTGGTCATTAACTCTTCAACAGAGACATATAGAGGCTCCAAGGCTATAAACTCACTTTGTAGCTACTTTGGCAAGAAAATGAACCCCAGAATGGGGGTGGGATAAATAAAAAGGTAAGTAGAAGGGAGGGAGGAAAGTGTCTTTGTGCAGGGGGGCTGAGAAGGGTTTCTGCGAGGGGAGCAGCATGTGGAGCCTAGACCTTTCACTGGAAGACTGGCCTTGAAGGTCTGCTTCATCCCACTTATAACTCTCTAACCATGGACAACCACTTAATACTTTCAATCCTCTGTTCCTTCTTTGGTTTATCAGGAATAAAACATCTCAACTTGTAAGCTGTTGTGAGGTTCGCACATGGTAAATGATGTGAAGTGCTTTGGGTACCATAAAGCCCTGTCCGCATGCAGGGGTGCTGTTATTATCAGAGACCTGGGCTTGGGGGAAGGTTGCTCTTCCTGTGTGGTCTCTCTTCCCTATTCTATGAAATTCACTTCTTCCCCTCAACCTTCAAAGGCCCCATTTATCAACCATCAGAATACAAAGCAATCTGCCTTTATGGCCTCCTCTTGAGGGGTATCACTTACACTTCCCAGTTGGAATATTAACTTTCTTATCTCCAGACTGCAGAAATGCATGACCCACCTCCTCTCTTAGATGTATGGAAAATGGCTTAGATGAAGTGCCCTAGTTGCAGAGAAGGAAAGAGACTATGAAAATTCGAAACACTGTTGGGAAAGGCAGCATGATGTTTAGAATTTAAAGACAGGAGCTCACAGCCTGACCCTCTTGCCAGGATGGAGAGGGTATTTTGGGGCATCTCAAGACTAACATTGCTAAGACAGAGAGCTCTTGATTTCCTTTTGAAAATGCTCTCCCTTGGATGTTCCCATCTCAGAAAGTAGCTCCATGGTTTCTCACACCAGAAATTTGAATTATCCTTGATTCCTTTCTTCCCCTCCCCATCCAGGTCTAACTGGTCACTATGTCCTACTGACCTTAAGTAGGTTGCTTAATCTCCCAAAGTGCCAGTTGCCTCCTATGACAAAATAGGGGATAATAGCGAATGTCAGCCCAGGCTGTTAAAGAATTTAGACAATATCCTTCTAGTCCTTGACCATCTATGCTGACAGAAACACCAACAGTCACTATAGAGAGGACAATGATGCCTCTGAGACATACTGTATAAATTATTTATGGGGCCCATGCTGCATCCCCAGCACTATACAAAGAACACAGCAAGGAAAAAAAAAAAAAAAAAAAGAGGAGGATTCATGCTCTTATGGAGCTTGTTGTCTAGAGGGTGGAGAAATGGAAAGAAAGGAACCAGAAGACAAATTTCACATCAGGATAGATGCTATCTCCAAAGAGAGACTTAAAATAAGGTTATTTGATAAAGAGTAGATATGTGGCCAGCTGGAAGTGAGTGGTCAGAGCTGCCCTCTCTAAAGAGTTGCTTTTAGGTTGGGTTTTGGATGACAAAAAAATGAAGATGAGGGGACTAGGCATTCCAGACTGAGTTGCAACCAGTGTAAAGGCTCTTTGGACAAAGTGAACTTGGAAATTTTAAGGAATATCAAGAAGGTGAGCATGGCTGGCACGTGGGTAGTGCAAGGAGAGACAGAGAGAGTCAAAGAGTATGGTGAAGGCAGGTCTTGGTTTTACAAACCAAGAAAATAAATTTGAGCTTGTGTTTTTGTTGGTTTGTTTTTCAGTGGCAGTAAAGCCCAGCAAAAGGAATTGGCCTTATTTGCTTTTTTAAAAGATTATTCAGTGCTTTGTGGGGAATGGATTATAGGTCAAGGTTAGAAGGTGGACCAATGAGAAAAGTGTTTGCAGTGGCTTGAGTAAGAGAAGACAGTGGCTTGGACTGGGGTAAAAATGAGAGAGTTGGAAGAAGCAGACAATTTTGGATATGTTTTAAATGTAAATTCAAGAGGACTTGGTAACAAGCAGATCTGGAAGGTGGAAGAAAGAAAAGAATCAAGGATAAATCATTTCTGGTATGAAAAACTATGAAGCTACTTATTGGGGTGACAAAACTCAGGGGAAAGCAAGTTTGTTGACGGAAGTCATGTTATCTGTGTGGTGCCTACAACATCCAGGTGGCATTTAAATGTATACGTCTAGAGTTGCAGCGTGTGTTCAGGGCTGGAGGTAAAAATTTAGCAGTAATCAGAATCCAAGATTCCATTCAAGGAACCATTTCTTAAATGTATTGCATGTTGATATATTCCAGACTCTTTGCTACAGCTTCGGAAAATACAGATGAAAGACATAGCTCCTGCCCTTAAGATACTCTCACTGCCTTGGGAAAAAGAGGCAGATAAACAGAAAAGTATATCACACCACTTGGTAAGCACTAGGATGGAGGTGTTTATGGGGTGCAACCATGTTCTTAGGTGCCTCTGGGCCTCAGTTCTGCCAGTTACAAATGGGGATAATATCATCTGTCTTGGAATACGGCAATAGACACATCTTAAAGAAAATGAGGTAGATGAAAGGAAATGAAAACCAAAGAGCCCTGAATTATTATCCCACTGCAAAAAGGGACAAGGCTAGCATGGAGAGCTTATTCCCAAACTTACCAGCAAAACACAGAGCTAAGTTCTGGCTGATAGGACTTAAATGAGTCTGTCTATCTAATCACTGCAGCAGGAAATGTAATTCTTCACAAAACCAATGTTGCTATGAGGGAATTTGCATGAGGCTTGAGATAGGATAAAAAATGTTCCTCTCCTCCTGCTGCAGCTGAGTGATAGCTCCAAAAAAACAGGCTCAAAGGACTCAGTGGCTGCTTTATACCAGCCCACACTTGACCCTTAGCAAAAGCTCAACCTTTATACTTTCTGCCAATGACATCACGCTGCCCAGTTGTGAGACCCATGACCCAGTGAGTAAATATGCCCTGGGTTCCAACTTGGACACTGCCCCCTAATAACCGTAACATATGACACAGTCCCTTAGCCTCAGTTTCCAGAATTACAACACATTTGTGTTAGCTATCTCCCAGGTAACTGTGAGCATTTATCAATACAATGAAAGCTCTGGCATGGTCCACGGTCCATGGTTCATAATGAGTGCCCTACAAATAGGAGCAATAATGGCATATGAGTTTATTCAATCTTCACTCATGCAGGGAGGCCACAAATGGGTTTTGTTAATCTGGATATTGCCAACACCTAGGAGAATAGAGGCTCTATGTATGTTTGTGAAATGAACAAATGGCATGCAGAACAGCGGCATGAAGTCCTTGACAGACACAGTAAGGGACCTCTGGCTAAAAAGGCCTTCCTCTCTCCCAGAGACCCTTGCCTACTGAGCCCAGCTGGTGCCCCAAAGTTGGAAAAATCAATTTTATGATTCACGATTTCAATAGCACCTTTGTTCAAGAAGCCTGACATTGGCGTTCCAGGGGAAAAAAAAAAGAACAGTTCCCGTCACTGTATAATTACCTCTGTTTTCCTCCTAATGGCGAGGCTTACTTTGACAAAGAGAATGTTAAAACCTGCTTCTGCTCTGGCAGGTTAAAAAAAAATATGTCATTTTAAGGTTCCTTTGAACATGATCAGCTCATACAGTGGGGAAAATATTCATTGAAGTAAAGTCTCTTCACCTTGTAAAGTTGAATCACATAGAAAGTAAAAGTTTGCTTAAGCTAACAGCTCCCAAAGGATATCAGCGGGGACACTGGATCAGCAGAATGTAAGTAGATATTATTGGGAAGAAGGGTTCCATGGCACTTAGGTTTGTGAAAGACTAGGGCAGAATGAAAACTAGGGTGAAAATTGAGGACCTTATTTTATTGTCAAGATGTTTCACCTTTAATGTTCTACTGTGCAGTTTCCAATAGAGGGCAAACCATTGCCCAAATTGATTGGATTTCTATGGACTTAACATACTTTGAGAAAAGTTGCCTGGAGCCAGAGGAATGGACCGGAAACACTTTCCAAATCCCTTCTGGCCCAAATCAGCTGTTTATTTCCTGCACTACAAAATTCAATTGGATGCTACAAATGGTCTGAGCATGTTTGCAGGCTCTGGAAAATGTTCTCTGACAGCCCCGTGATTCCACTTATTTATTCATGTAAGGATACATTTATTCATCAAACATGCATTAGAAACCTGCTATGGACCAGGCACTGTCCATGATTAAGGCAGAGATCTGCTCTCTTGGAAAGAAAATGTTCTCAAATCGTAGAGGTGAGAGAAAGGAGAAGGGGAGCCCAGGTCAGGATGGAGGATTTTAGAACTAGCAAAAGCCTAAGGGTGTAGAAGGGTGTGAAAGAAGAGCCTGTAACAGATGGAGAGGTAAGAGGTGCATTTAATTACATGTATTTATTAAGAACTTCCTGTTACAGGCTCTTTGCTAGGTGTCAGAAGCACAAGAGTGAACAAGGCACTAGGCCTGTCCTTGAAGCATTACGTCTCTGTTAGGAAGAGAGAGGATCAGATTTGCTTTAGAAAGCCCCCTTGGGCTACCCCATGGAATGGGGCAAGACCATGACTGGGCTACAGGTAGAGTAACCTAGGCAAACATTAAAGAGATTAGCCTATAGCAATGGCAATAGAGATGGGGAGAAGTAGGTACACTCAGAAAATACTAAGGATGCAGAATGGATAGGATAAGATAAATTATTGGATTTAGAGGTAAAATAAGAGATAAAAATCAAGAAAGTTTTCTAGGAGATGAGCTTTCAGTAATTAGGTAGAGAGTGGTGCCAGTTTATGATCTGGGTTAGCACAGGAGGGATAACCATGCATTCATTATATGAGGCATGTGGGTTCAAGGTGTGTGGGGATATTCAAGAGGAGGCGTTAGATAGGCAGTTGAGGAGTTGGAGATGCAGGATAAAGCTCAGAAGAGGGAGCAGGACACAGGTTGGGATTTGAAATTCATCAGTGGAGAGATGGAAACAGAGGTCATGAGAGTGAAATGTATCCTCCAGAGAGAATGTGTGCAGCGAGAACGAAGGAGCTGCCAGGCGAATGCAATCCTATTGATGTTGATTTTAACCAAGTAAGGCCCTCCTGGGATTCTGACCTCCAGAGCTATAAGATAATAAATTTGTGTCAAGACACTACGTTTGTTGTAGTTTGTTACAGCACCAACAGGAAACTAATACAAGTAGTCACAGAGGGCCATAATTCAACTTGGACCAAATGTCTTCTTCCTAGAAGAATCAAGGCATAGGCCAGCATCCCTCCTCTCCTGGGAGCTCACCTACTGTGTTGTCAGAGAACATGAGACTGGTCACCCATTTTTCCTGTGGTCTTCTGCCAAGCACTTGGGTACAGCACAGTAGCTGAGAGGGCAGAGCCCGCATATGGTATGATTTTGCACTTAAAGAAAGTCAGAAACAGGTGGAACATATCCCCAGTGTCAGAAATCAGAGTGCAGTTATTATGAGGAGGAGAAGGAGCAGTGATTGGGAGAGAGCCTGTGGGGAACTTCTGAATTAGTAAACTTTTTTTCTGTAAAGAGACATATAGGAAATATTTCAGGCTTTGGGGGCCATACATCTTTGTCTCAACTCTGCAGTTCCGCCACTGAAGTACAAAGGCAGCTATCGAGAATCCGTAAATGATGGGTATTGCTGCATTCTAAAAAAACCCTGTTTACAAAAACAGGGGCCAGGCTGGAACTGGCCTGTGGGCTGAAGCTGGGCAGCTCCTATGATAATGCATTGAACTGAGTGCCTGTGATTGGTGCACTTACCCACATAGGTTTCACTGCTCAGTATTTTAAGTTTAAAATGTAATAAACTAAAAAAGAAGGCAAGATTCTGGATTCAGACTGCCTCAGTAATAACTACTCAGTTATTTCATGACCACCTCTGCTTGATTTCTCTGTTCCTCCAATTCCTCACCTGTAACCTGGGGACAATAATACTCCCTCCTTCATAGGATTATTGTACCATTGAAATGAGATAAAAACATGCATAATGTTCAAATACCACCTGGTTTATAGGCAGCCTTTAATCAATATTTGCTCTTATTATTGATGCTCACAATTCTGTAAATGTTGGCATTGTTAGCTCTGCATTGCAGATGAGCAATCAAAGTGGTCATTCTTCTGCCACAATCTTTCAGTGGCTCTTGGTCTCTCTCCAGATTACAGAAATTTGCATATGAGGCTCATTCAGGTCCCTAAGTCTTATCTCCAGCCACACTGAGTCCATCACAGCAAACCCTTCACCACACCATGCCCCTGTACTTTGGGGAATGCCATTCCATCTGCCTGGAATGGCCTTTTTCTCAGTTATTCAGTAACCCTTTACTCTTTTCTTCAATAAGTGCCATTTCCTCCGTGAAGTGTCTGAGTCTTAGATACTGTGGATTAGTAAACTTAGAACTTAAACACATGCATCATTTAATCTTTTTTCTCATTCATTTGTCTCTGTTTGTCAAGAGCCAAGCTCATTCTAGGCACCAGATGCATATCTGCTGAATGGACTTCCTATCTGCGTTCCCCTCTGGTTGTAAACTCTGGTTCACCCTTGCATCCTCAGCCCCTAGAGTAATGCCCAGCACATGGTGGTGCTCTATAAATATTTGTCACATGGATGAATGAGTTGATTGTTGGAACCAACCCCAGGTCTGGGCATCCCCCAGACGAGTAGAGCCAGATGACAAGAAGCATAGTCCCAATTTCAGTGAGTCCCACAGAGAACTCCATCCATCACAAATACCAGTTATCAATGGATAATATTGTAAGAGTCTTATCTGTATTTTACACCACAGGGGAAATTCTATGGATGTTACCATAATTATTGCTCATGTTTCCCAGTCATAACAACAATAAATTACATGCCCACCATTTCCCAAACAGTCAGTGAGAGGCACCCCATTGAGGCAATTATACTCCACATCTGCTGGCCTCAAATGTCTGTAACTCCCAAAGAATCCAAAAACATCAAATTAATGCTAGAAGGGGCCTCAGACACCAACTAGTCTAGCTTCATCATTTTACAGATAAGGGGGAAAATAACCTGTAGAGCTTTCTTTCTTTTTTTTATTTTCAGATCTTTTTACTATGCTTTCCACACCTGCACCCCAACCCTGGACTTGCTAGAACACAATACTATTTACAAATAAAATTTTATTTCATGTATAATCACTTCTAATCTCACAAATACATAATACATACATAGCTGAGGGGAAAAAAATGAGAAGTTTATTTAGAAGAAATACTGTTATGCAGCCAGGATCTAAAAACAGAAAAAGAACCTGGTGTACAATTTCACCATTTGTCATTAATGACAGTTCATGATTTTGGAACCATTTTATACAACAATTTCCAAGCAGAATCATGATGAGTGTGATACCCACATCTGAAGGGGAACAGGGGGTGGCAGGAATAAAAGTATGCATTTTTTCATTATGTCACAAATAATTAATGGGGGGAAATGGGTTATTGAGAGTGCTCATCATTTGAGGGGGGGTTTCCGGAGGCATCTACAGTTGTCTCCTGTTCTGACCAACTCCTACAACTCTGGACCCTGGTCTCCCCTATTCTTAATCAGCTCATTGTCCCCTTCTTGCTGCTGAGAAGAGGACGTGAAAAGCCAAAGTAGGGCTGCTATGGTCAGTCTTAGGATCAGTTCTGGAAAACCAGGAGATAAAACCAGATGAGAAATAAGATTCTTCTCTTGCTCCTTCTGTTCCTGTCTTCTCCCTCTTCTGCCACGTGCAAACCCTGGAACCCAATAAGGCCAAAATTCTCCGTTATCCTGAGGTGATGGCTCTCACATGCCTCCTGGTGCCTGGAACCTCCTTTTATCAATCAATTGGTGTGGTCAATTTCCAACTCTGAAGAACTTGGTTCAGGATCACTTTTCCCCCAACTCTCTGCAAACAGTTGCTGCTTCATGGCTTCTGGTAAATGCCTCTTTTAGAAGGCTCATCTCAGTCCTACATAGCTACCGTTTACTTATTTGCCTCCCTAAAAGACCAAAAGCTCCAGAAGACAGAGACTACTACTTACACCTCGGTGTCCTGCACAGTATCAGGCTATGCAAGTATGCCAATGAATGAAGTAGAATTACAGGGAGAGACCATTCCAGGAGGATGGCAGCAGGAGACATTATAAAGTCTGTCTGATAATTTTTGGAAACAAAGTCAGCTAGGCTTCTTTATGAATGGATTTCTTGAACACATTCATATGCATATGTGCTTAGTAAATATCCAAGGTTGTGCTCTTTATGAAGTAGTTAGTAAAGATGTACTTCCCAACTTACTTATTCATGGAACACTGTGCATGTGTGTTGCTCCTACTAACATCTTCTAGAAATGTTGCCCAAGACATATAGCATTAGGGCATCTCAACCAGATAATTTTCTTAAGGGTGAGATCATTACCAGAAAGTACATTTTCTATCAATGTTTAAGTTCTCAGCCCTACATGCCAGGTTACAAATGCTGCCACTAACAGGTGAGTTGAGTTCATGAAGAACACTTCAAGTCATCTTTGAGGCTGAAGCTCCCACAATGAAGATGTTCTTCCTCCAAAGTTCTATAAAACCCATCTGGACTTTTGACCCAGACACACCTTATATATTTTCCATAGAAAAACAAAGAAAATGGCTACACCAAGTTCTCTAGCTCCTGCTTTTCTTATCTCTAGACTACTAAAGGACACCAGAAATAGCTTCTCACTATTACGTTCACATTACATATTTCTGGGTGTTATGTATGCAGTGTGGTGAAGATAATGAGAAAAAAAAACATACCTTTTGAAACTCTGTTAATTTCCCCACAAGTGATATTTTTGGTCATAAAATTCTTGCCAATGATTTATGCATGTTTTGGACCTCCCAGGTATTATATGAATAAATAAGGTAGGAAGGTAATGTGATTCAGAAATTCATTCAAAAACATTTACTGACCACTTACTATATGTCAGCGTTAGAGGAACAAAAATCAAATTCTAGAAGCTGGAAAAAAAAAATATATCTACTATCTAAAAGATTGCTGTCCTTTTACAAAGGTAAATCATAATTTTAGAAAAATGGATATGACAAGAATGCTATCTGGTTTACCAGGATGCATTTAGCATAAAAGCATGGTACATGGTAGACACTCAATACATGCTGAGCAATGAAGAAATGAATGCACAAATGAATGAATATAGATGACATTTGAATGCAGCATTTGACACATTAAGAGATGGCTCCAGGAAGGACTGGGAACAGAGAGGGACCTTGCAAATGAGCACCTTCAAATGGACTTGTTCTAGGTGCATTGGGAAGGTAAGGGGGAACCTTCTTAAATAAGTTGGATGCCAGGGGAAGGGTGTTTCAATGACAATGACTGAACCTGTCTGACCTAAGTGGGGAGTTGGGGTTACAATACAACTCATGCAGTACTGTTACATTGGGAAATGACTTAGAACAACATGAAATGCCTCATTATGGAGCCAGGAATTTTTCATTAAAATAAAAGTAATCCACAGAAAGAAGCTTTAACCTGAAGAGTGACAGATAAGGGCTATTTTTTGGAAGAAAGATGTCTTACTATGGATCACAAGGGAAAACATATTCATTGGTTAGATAGTAATAAAAAAACCCTTCTCAAATAAGAATACTTTGGGAATATAAGTACAAACAAATGCGTCGGGGTTCTGCATATGCAAGAACTTCATAGACAGTGCCTGAGAGCAACAACTATGACATGCAACAGACCAGCATTTATGTCTGCTGCTTAACAGCCGTGAGATTTGAGACAAGTTACTTAACCTTGCCAAACCTCAATTTCCTCCATTGCAAAATGGGGATAATAATAGTACCTACCTCATGATGTTGGTGGTAAGAATTAAATTGGATAATGAATGTCTACTGTTTACAAAGTACCTGAACCACAGAAAATGGTCAAAACATATCTATGAACATTGGACTTGAAATCACAATGAACATCTCATCCATTCAATGGATTCCTGTTAAGAAGATAATAAATTAATGAATCAGCTTTACAGATGCTAATTCCTCAGTTTTTGTGAAATTTTGGAACATGTTTTGAGGTAATTATGTAAAAAAGAGTTAACAGTTTGATCCTTTCATTAATATTTTTGTTGCACGTGTATAGCCATAATTGCATACTGCAGGCATTTAATTTTTTGTGATATCAAAGGCCTGTTTGTGCCAAGCCTGCTTCTTGCTATTCTAACTCAATTTCCATATTCTGGTGACAATGTTAGACAAAAAAAAATGCCAACTCACTCTTCATGTCCATCTGTAGGACTCATCTATAGGCACACTTCTCCTAAGCAATGAGATCATAGGACCTAGATATAGGTTTTGTCATTCCTGGCATGGTGTTCACTTACACCATGAAATGGATTTTTCTATCCCTATTAAAGTGTGCCAAGCAGTCACACAAAGGTGAGAGCAAGCACTGAAGTGTGCACCTGAAGAGGCACAGAAAGGCACAGTTGTTTACTGGCATGTGGCAAATCTGTAGGGTTCACTTTCTAAATGAGTCAGCTACACATTCTAATGACTTCATTCAACTTTTACCTTAAAGGAAATCATATATAGCAACCCACATGCAAATATTTGAAGTGGTGCTTTTTTAGCTCACAGTATTTTCCCTATATCTTCCAATTAACCAACCGGAATCACTACGGAAACAGTATAGAAGGCTTTTATATTTTGGTGTCAGAAATTTCCAAGCTGTGTATGATATCATTAGGGGACCTCATCCTGACATCAGTACTTTCCCAGTTGACACGGAAGCTCTGCTCTGTTAGAACACATGACTAAATATAGGTCAGTGGCTCATATTTTTGGTCACTATTAGCGGAAATCCAAATGTAATACATATGAGTTGGTCTTGATTTGGGGTCAGAAGGTATATCTGACTTCATGATTTTGCAACTTTCCATAAAAATTAATTATTCATTTTTTTCAACAAACAATAAGTGCTGGCGAGCTTGTGGAGAAAAGGGAACCCTAGTACACTGTTGGTGGGAATGCAGACTGGTGCAGCCACTATGGAAAAGAGTATGGAATTTCCTCAAAAAAACTAAAAATTGGAACTGCCTTTATACCTGGTGATTCCACTGCTTGGATTATACCTTAAGAATCCTGAAATACCAATTCAAATTGGGGTTCAACCTATGCACCCCAATATTCATAGCAGAGTTACTTATGATAGCCAAGTGCTGGAAACAGTCTAAGTGCCCATCTGTAAATGAATGGATAAAAAATTTGTGGTACATGTACACAATGGAATACTATGCAGCAGAAAGAAAGAACTCTTACCCTGGCTGGTGTGGCTCAGTGGATTGAGCACCAGCCTGTAAACCAAAGGGTCACTGGTTCGATTCCCAGTCAGGGCATATGCCTGGGTTGCAGGCCAGGTCCCCAGCAGGGGGTGTATGAGAGGCAACCACACATTGATATTTCTCTCCTTCTCTTTCTCCATCCCTTCCCCTCTCTCTAAAAATAAATAAATAAAATGTTAAAAAAAAAAAAAAGCAGGAACTCTTACCTTTTACAAGAGCATGGATGGAACTGGAGAGCATTATGTTAAGTGAAGTAAGCCAGGTGGTGAAAGACAAATACCACATGATCTCACCTGCAAGTGGAACCCAATCAAAAAAACAAGCAAGCAAAATAGAACCAGAGACATGGAAATAAGAACAAACTGACAGTGCCCAGAGGGGTGGGGGCAGGGGGATACGAGGGGAAAGAAGGGAGAGGGTCAAGTCAAAGAGCATGTGTAAAGGACCCGTGGACAAGGACAACATGGAGGGGAGGATTGACTGTGGTGGGTGGTGTGGACAGGGCAGGGGAGAGTAATGGGAGGAAAATGGGGGTAATTGTAATTGGACAACAATATAAAAATTGAAAAAAATCACCTTTAAAAGGCCTACTGTAGTGCCTTGCATTCATCCCTGGAAGCAATGTAAATAAGCCTTGGAAAGCAATTTGGAAAAAAAAAAAATATATATATATATATAAAATATATAAAATATATAAAAAATATGTATATTTTCTTCTAAATGCCCCACTATCTTGTCATTAGCACTTAAATACCACAGCTACCTCAAAGTGCAACTCCCAAAACTCAGCTTAAAGAACCTCTTAGTAAGAACTTCTATGACTGGCCCTTATATCCCCCAAAACTGTTCTATGAGTGCTCCTCCTATCCCAGAACTTTGAATATTGCTCTATGTTTTAACATGTTAACATATCACTTCCACACCATGTTATGGTCCACTTAGAGGTAGGAACTGTGAAATTCTCTTTTGTGGATGCCAAGAGACAGCTGGCTTTGGGGAAGTCCATACTCCTTGAGTGCTGGAGCAAACCAGGCAGTTACCCATGGCAGAAACTATTTGAAGCATTAGTGGGGAAATGCAAATCAGAGCCAAGGAGAGTAACCATGAGGTCAGAGAGACACTATCATCAGTGTTAGTTTCAAAGTGGAAGTATGAATTCAGATGTCCTGGACAAGGGTGATGAAGAACGGACAGGTAAGGGTGAAGTAGAATAAGGAAGAAAGGCTTAAGATAGCGGAAAAGTGTGATGGGAGAATAAGAGACCATTTCCAGGGAACTTAAGCTCTCTAGTGATGACCTAAAGATTAGAGAGAAAATTGACTATCATAACAGAGCAGAGTTGGACTAGAGACTAACCCTTTCTACATCTTCTGTATCTAGCACACTGCCTGAAACAAAGCAGATACCTGACAACTTTTGGATGAACGAATGAGTGAGTGAATGAATGAGTCCTCTAAGAGTTGACCTATGTATTCCACCAGCAATCTCCATCTCATGTAAACAGTAATTTGGCGTTCTTCTCTTGCAGCAGTTTCTCAGAGGCTGCTTTGTTTGCAAGTGGTGTATCTATGGGTCTTCCCCACTAGGTTGCTGCCCCAAAAGAGCGTCTAAGGAATCCTATCAGTGAGCAGAACACCATACCTTGCACAGGGTGAGCGCTCCATAAATGCCTGTGGAGTTGCACTGAGCAATACTGAATTTAAGTGAATTGTTTTTCAGTACAAATTAGCTCAGTGGTTCAAAAGAAAAGTTTCATTTCAGATTAAAGATAAAATAGAGACATAAAATAATATGTACATGAAATGATACTCAGCATCACTAATCATTAGGGAAATGCAAATCAAAACCACCGTTAGAGTTCGCTTCACACCTATTAGCATGGACAGTATAAAAAAGAAAAGCAAGCAAACAAAAATAGAAAATCACAAATTTTGATGAGGATGTGGAGAAATTAGACAGACCCCCCTCCCCACCGTGTATTGCTGATGGGAATGTAAAATGGTGCACCTACTATGGGAAATGGTATGGTGATTGCTCAAAAAATTAAAAATAAAATTACCATAGAATCCAGAAACTCCTCTCCTGGCATGTACCCAAAATAAGTGTAAACAAGGACTCTAACATATTTGTACACCCATATTCACAGCAGCATTATTTATGAAAACCGAAAGGTAAAAAAGCAGCCCAAATGCCCATTAATAGTAGATAAATAGAAAAACAAATGTGGCATAGCCATACAATGGAATGTTATTCAACCTTAAAAAGAAAGGAAATTCCTTCACATAATACAACATGGATGAACCTTAAAGACATTATGCTAAGAGAAATAAGCTAGTTGCTAAAGAACAAACACTGTAAGAGTCCACTTCTATGAGGTACTCAGAGTAAGTCAAACCCACAGAGGCAAAAGGTAAATGCTTGTCAAGGAGTAAATGGAATAGAGAGTTACTACTTAATGGGGCAGTTTCAGTTTGGGAAGATAAGAGATAAGTTCTGGAGATGGATGGCAGTGGTAGCTGCACAATGATATGAATGTACTTATTGCCACTGAACAACACATTTAAAATTGTTAAAATGGCAAAGTTTGTTATGTATCTTTTACCACAATAAAAAACACATATCTCATTTGAAAATTATAAAAATTCATAAATTGCTCTAACTTACTAGAAGTTTACCATTTTGGACATCTCCCTTTTTTATCACACACACACACACACACACACACACACACACACACTTTTATAATAATCTTGTCTTTTTATGAGCCAGATTGCCTACTCTAGTAATGATGGGTGCCAGAAACTCCTACCTCTAAGACCTCTCAGATGATTAGCTTCCAAATGAGCAGGCAGGCTCTACACACTCTCCATTGCAAAGGACTCGTTCTCAGGTACTTTGAGTGCCAAGCACTCAAACAGCAAAAATAATCCTAAATGTGAGGTAGGAGAGCACTGTGAATGTTCAGTCTCTTCCTGGTCTCTGAGAGAAGAGGTGTTTCTCTTCCCCTTCTGCAGAGAGACCACCTTCAGTACAACTCACTCAGAGGCAGAGGGAAAGTGGAAAAAGTTCTTAGAGGCCACCTGCCCACACAGTACCTTGATGATGGCTGTCATACACACATGAATACATTACTATGGCAAGGACATATGTGGCTCTGCTCCCTGCCAATCCTGGATGCTGGACCCATATCTCAGCTTCTGACCTACTCAGGAATTCAGAGGAGGTGTGTGCTTCTGACCAGTGGGTTTCATGAAAAAAATAAGCCAGTGCACAGCATTGGAGGCAGGAAGGGACAGCCCCTGAGTCCCTGTTCTCTTCAAAGACCACCCCTCCTCTGCACCTACCATGTGCTCTTGCAGGGATCAATTCCAGTTCCACCTTTTTTGTGAGCCCTTCTCCCAATTATTAAGTTATCAGGAATCTCTTCCCCTTGATTTCTAAGTAATAGAGTTTGGATGCCCTTCAGAATAAAAGTTTATGTAATACAGTCTCTTTAGAGTTTGTATTAAGTTCTTGCACTGGATGGTATTTGATCCTCCATTAGACTGTGAGCCCTAATTAAAGCTCACAGCCTTGTCTTCTCATTCTCTCCCACTTGATATCAACTATGTCATAGAATATTATCAGTGATTGTTAAGTGATTGAAATACTTCAACAACATTTTTATTGGGTAGAAACACAACCTCTGCAATAACATTCCCTTTGAGCAGAACTTGGTGTAGTAAATGCTCAATAAATGTCTGTAAGTTGACCATCTTGGGACAGTTAAGAAGTACTCCCTCCAAATATTTTTGTGTCCATTAACCAATCAGGAGGCAAAAGAAGGATTGCCTTCATGAACCAGCCCTTGAGTGGAGGAAATGCATGACCTTCTCCAAAGGTCAGAGCTGTAGGGGACTTTGGCTCAATTACCTAGTGCAAACTCCTTTTCCAAAAAGGAACCTAAGTCCAGGAAGGAGAATGGCTTGCCCAAGGTCACCAAGGGAGTAAGAGGCAGCTCTAAAACTGGAATTTAAGTCTCAACCATGGCGTAGGTGTGGAGCCTAGTCAAAGCATTAGCAATAGTCCATTTGGAAACGTCTTTCTTTGATATGGGAGAGAAGTTCTCACTGAATTGTTGCGTTGTGGCATTGTAGATTGACAGGGCTGCTTAGAATCTCCCTGCTTTTTACAAAGTTTCCCTCTAGAATCTTTGTAATACCTGGGTGGAGAGGGTGCTGATGTTCTAAAGTAGATGTTCAGAAAGTAGAAAGTTGTGGGTAGTACACTGACAATACCTTGGTAGCACAGAAAAGCAGCATCTCATTAACAACATTTCAGGAGAAAGTGGGGGGAGAAGAACCCAAAAAGGAAGCAGAGAACTGAAAAAGGAACTGGTAGGAGGAAAATCAGAAAAAGAGAGCTGTCATAAAAACCAGCAAAGGAAAGAATTTCCGAAAGGAAAAGGTAATTGACTTGCCTTCACTCAAGAATCCTTTGTTGATCAACCACTTTAGCAGGACTAGGCTGAGACAAGCTAGGAGTTGAAAGTGTGAATTTGAAGGAGGCAATCACTCTTTGAATCTTCAAGTGCAGGGTCAGCACTGAGAAGAAGTGCCTCCTTAAATTTTGTTTCCTCAGTGCCTCAGTTGCCTAACCCTAGTCACAGCACTGCATTAGATGCTTCAGGGATAATAATCAATGAGACACAATACCTGCCCTCAAGAAAGTCAAGGTCTAACAAGCAGACAGATCTAAAGCTAGTGATTACAATGCAAAAGGTGAGTTCTGACAAGCGGGCATGGGGGTGTCAGTCTAGGAGCATCTCAATCAGAGCGCAGGCTCAGAAAATGCAATGCGGCTTGAACTGTGACTGAGATGACCACACTCACAGAGAGGGAGGAACAGCATTCTGGGCAAATGAACAGCATCCACAAAGACTAGGGGGCCTGAGGGTACACAGAGTTTTGAAATGGTGATATGAGGTAGCTGGAAGTAAAAAAGATTGGTAATAAATAAGGATACGAATATAGGCTCCAGTTATTTGTCCTTTCAGGCTGAACTTGGTCTTTATTTTTACAGGTATATTAGTAACTGGGGCAGTTTCCCTGGGAAGCAAGGTGCTGCCTGAATTAATTGGGAAGCCCATCAATCTGTTGGTCCTGCCTGTCCTCACCATCAAGAGAACAGGGAGGAGGTCCCAACTGAGCTTTAGCTGCTCAGTCAGATGTATTTTTAGCCCTAGAAGAAAATAACATCAGTGTTCATTTAATAAAAATATCAAGCCATGGGAATGATCTAGTGCCAGTGTTGGTGCAATCAGGGACAGAATAGGTTTCCAATTGAATTACTACTGTGGTCATAGTTATAAAAAGAGAGAAGGAGGAGAAAAATGTTAGGCTGGTCAGTTTCTTGGGAGCATTTAATCTTGGTTCACTCTAATTTTAACGTTCAAAGACACATGAGCCAACTCTGCCCTTAGGAGCTATTTCCGGGGGACAGGCCAATACCCACAACTTGAAGTCAACACTGGGCAGCCCTGCTGCCTGAAGTTTCCTTTCTTTTTTTTTCCTCCCTGGCCCCCTCCCAGTTTGGGCCTCCAAGAGTTCTTCTTCTCACAAGCTGATGAGGTACGGTGGGAATAATTACAAGGAGGGTAAATTCAGAATCTGATGGTGCTGAGGGATGTGGATGCAGAAGCTGGGCTTAAGGAGGGGGACCACCAGTGTGGCCTCAAGAGAGAGCCTCAGGAAGTCGTGGTTATGGGGCTCCCCACTGCTTTCAGAGAAAGTCGAACATTTTTTAGAGTGTCACAAACTGCTCCTCCTGACCTGGTCACAATCAACCTCCCTGATGTTGTCTTCTTCACCCATCAACATGGACCCTCCCACCCTCATCGTGCCTTCTAGTCGAAAATCACAATGATCAGTTGTCACTTATCAAAGGCCTCCCTTGGGCCAGGCGCTGACTAAGCAATTACAGATAGTATGTTATTTCATCCTCAGACTCACATTGAAAAGCAGGAACTGTTAGCTACCTGCAGCTGGTGAGGAGAAGGAAACTTGGACTAGTTGAGTTGCTTTCCAAAGGTCCCCTCGCTAATGAGTGGCAGAACCTGGATTCTGGTTCACTTTAAAGCCCAGCCACCCTCTGCCCACTGTGTGACCCTGGTCTCCCAAGCTGAGCCAGTTCCTGAAAATGCTGTACGACCTCATACCCCCATATCCTACACAGGCTGCTTCTCCCTGAAGTGCCTTCACACTCACTTGCCTAGAATTCTCTCCTAGAATATCCAAGTCTTTGTCTACACCTGTTTTAGCATGTATCACCTCAAGTGTTGGTAATAATCACTGTTACATATTTAATGCCTATTGGGTGCCAGGCGCTGTTCTAAGAGCTTTGTATATATTATCTGATTTAGTTATCTTCACACTTTTATAAGATAGTTAATATTGTTACACCCATTTGACTGAAGGGGAACAAATGCATAGAGAAATTCACTGACTTGTTCAAACTTACAGAGCTGGTAAGTGGTAGAACTAGAAAAATAACTACTGTTAACTGAGTAATTGCTAGGCAGCAGATATGGGACTTAGCTCTGGACATGTATCATCACACTTACTCCTCACAGCAACTGTAAGGTGCCATTAACAACCCTATTCCACAGAGAAAGTTTTAAGTAACTTGTCCAAGGTCAAAAGGCCAGCACTATGACCTGCTTCCATATCTGCCTTCTCAATGAAGCCTCACTCCTTAGGGGAAAAAGCCATTATTTATTCCTGTCTTGCTCCCCAGCACCTTGCATAGGGTCTAGGCACACTGTGGGCCCTCAGTAAAGACTGGAGAAGAGGAGGAATAAACATGGGGCATGGGCAACCGTTTCAGATGTGATATGTTTAAATGCACTGGGAAGAATAAGCGGAGCACAAGTGATTGTGAAGGACGCTCTTCAGACAGAGGACACTCTCACGATGTTCAGCCCCTGCCAGCTGGTCTGGGCTGTCAGGTCAAATCAGACTCATGTGCATGAAGGCCCTTCCCTGGACAGATCGGCTGCTGCCTGAGGAGATAGTTGGCCCTGCACTTCTGGCCTCTCCACGATCACTGTCCCCACCCTCTCTGAGGTGTCCCTTCCTTTAAGGGGCTTTGGCCCCAGGCCCAGGCTCTTTGTTGGGCACCTAACGATGACCACCCCACTGTTGGATCCTTGCACTGCCGCTTGGAATCCAGCTGTGCTGACCTGTGTCCTTCCCCGAGATCCTTCCCTGCTGCTCTGCATCATGCCCAGGAGCAGGAAGCCATAGAAGCCTTTGGAATAAAAAGCTTAAAGGCTGAAAGAACATCGTTCTGGGGCTCTCCAGAGCAGATGGATGGGTTCCCAGAGAAGCTGCTGCCTCTTCACACCGTCAGTCTTTTTCTCTGTTTATTTAAGTATAGTTGGTATTAGTTTCAGGTGTACAATAAACCCTTGCTTGTAGAGTCAATGAATCTATAACAAAATAGACAAGAATATACAAATGGAGAAATGACAGTCTCTTCAGAAAGCGGTGTTGGGAAAACTGGACAGGTACATGCAGACAGATAAAACTGGACCATCGTCTTATACCATATACTAAAGTAAACTCAAAATAGGTTAAAGACTTAAATGTAAGCCCTAAAACCATAAACATCCTAGAAGAAAACATAGATAGCAAACCACGTGACATTGCTTTTAGTAAAATCTTTTTACAAATATCCCCTTAAGCAAAGGAAACAAAAGCAAAAGTAAACAGATGGAACTTCATCAGACTAAAAAGCCCCGCACAGCAAGGGAAACCATCAACAGAATGAAGACAACCAGCTAAATGGGAGGAGATATTAACAAAAGATGCACCTGTCAGTTGCTACATTTCAACTGGTGTTTTAGGAGAGTTGCATAGAGGAGCCTCAATGTCGAAGACAGCTGGGTTCCAAACCACCTCTGCCACTGCCCAGTCACTAGACCCTGGGCAAGTCACTAATCTCTCTGAGCCTCCATTACCCAATCAGTAAAATGGATATAACATCCCCAAAATACAACGTGGTTGGACGGCCAGATGATGGCATGGATGACAGGCAGGCGAGCACTAAGGTTAGGAACGTGCTCTTTGCAGTAGAGGTAGGCTCTCAGATCCACCTCAAGTGGCCAGCTGTCCCAGTTTTCCCAGGACCAAGGGATTTCAGGGAGATGAGACTTTCAGTGTGAAACCTTGGAAACTCTTAGACAATTCAAAACAAGTTGGTGGGTCTCTGTAAACATGTATGTAAACTGTATGTTCCCTTCCCTTCTGTTCAGTGTGGCTCCTCCCTGGGTCTACCCATTGGTCACTGTGGTTTTCTAAACAAGGGCTTGAACCATGCTATTTAACCAGGCAGATGGAAGCTAAAGGTAAACCATGCTGCCCTTGCTAATCCTTGAAAGAAGGTCTCCCTCTGGGGACTAGTGGCTGTGTAGGTGACTATCCTGTCCTGAGGATGCTAAGAGGCCCCCAGGAGTCCACAGGAACAGATTCTGTGATGCTAAATTTAAGCCAACTTGCACTTACCTGCTTCAATCTGGCACCTTGCAGCTGCTGACTGAGAGAGGGCCAAAGCATAATACTCATTAACAAAATGACTCAGGCCTTGAGCTGAGGGAATAAAGGAAGTGAGATGGCCAATCTCTTGAGTTGCTCCTAAGAAGGGTGATCATGGCACAGCATTGTTTGTGGGTAGAGTTCAAATCGTCAAGCCTGCTGAAAGTGCATGGTCAGCAGGCTCCATGCCTGACACATAGAAAATGCTCAATAAATATATTGTAAAATGTACTGACTTTGAAATTAGTTTCACAACCTCATTTGAAATATCAAGGATTAATCATATTCTTATTTCAAGTGTATTAGCCTACAGATATCTTATTCATGTATCTTTCCTCCAGAGTATATAAGAGCACAGACTAGAAAACCTTTGAAATCATGAGACTTGTTTTCAGATCCACTAACGATTTATCATATATTGGCATTGTGACCTTGTGTAAATCACCTTCTGGCCTTCAGTTTCCTTACCTGTTAAGTGGCAACAATATTCTTTGCCTGTCTACCTCAGAGGGTTGCCTTAGGACTGGAAAGCAACAACAACAACAATAAAAACACTCAATGTGATAATAGGACACCTGTTGATTGTACTGGGTATACATGTAAGAGCCATTTATCATTAATCTTGTTCACTATTTATACCAGCAGCTTCATTAACTGTTCAACACTTTGAATTTTACTTCTTACCTCCATACGTACATACCTGAGGTACATACATACCTCAGTCCAGGAGAAGTCCATGAGATTTGTCAGCAAGAAAGACTTGGGTTCAAATTCAAATTCCATCACTACTGGCTACTTCCATGAGTCTATCTCCTCATCTATAAAGTGGAGATTATAATATCTATTTTATAGAGTTGTTGTACAAGTCAACTGTAAGTCCTGTGTAAGCCATCCCACTAGAAATGGGATCACAGAAGAATCAGAATTCAAACCAAGACTCTGACAGCCCACGCCAGTGAAACTTGAACAGGGTAACTACTCCAGAACTAACATAATATTTCCTGAACAAGTTATTCTTGTGTAGTAGAGCATTAATTTTTCTGGCATTAAATGCTTATGTTAGTTATCTCTTACTAAAATGCTACAATGTTACAAAATGCTAGAATGGATAAAATATTGCAGCAAGCACAATGGGTGCTACCACTGAAAAGCTTATGATCTAATTAAGAAAGGAAGCATAAAGAGAGACATTGTTAGAGAATAACCCCAAGAAGCTCAGAACCACAAAATGTTAGGATCTAGAATATTCTCTGAGGTCAGCTTTCCAGACGAAGAAGTTGAGATAAATGTCTTGCTTTGGTGACTGGCTCTATTCTGTAGTCATCATAAGTAAACACGATGAAATGCAATAATAATAATATTAGTTAATAACAACAGTATCAGTAGCTACCATCCATAAGGCAAATAAGTTATAGTACAATGATTATGGCAGAATATTGGTCATTGTTGTATGAGTGCTTTCAACTTTTCGTAATGTATATTTGGACATTTTCACAATAAAATGTAGGGGGAACAATAAATCCACAGAAGCAAATATAAATTCTTATCCTACTTCACTTGAGTATACAAACTCAGTGAGTTTCTGTTCTGTCCCTAAAATGCCAGCAAAGTTAAAATTGGGTTTGAAATGGCTGAAAACTGAGACTTCATACACATGAATTGGCAAGGGGATGCAGCAAGAACATTTGTCCTGAATAAACCAGACCTTTCCTTCAGGTGGAACAAAGTCTCACCCTTGCTGAGTCACTCCCAGGCTGAGACCCAAGGACAATAATGAGTGAAGGTCAAGTGCACCTGATAATGGGTCCACGTGCCCAGTGGGAGGCTGACATTACCAGAAATACATCTCTTGGATCAACAGATTGACCTGTTTGCTGACCTTACATGTTGAAGAGGCAGTTGAAAGCTCCCCCAGACAGCAGATGAGAAGCTCACCCCTCATAAATGATGATTCCTTTCTCCAACATGATCATGTTTAATCCTCCAGGTAGCTTTTGTTTGGTTATTTCTATTCAATAATCCATCCTGGTCTAGTCTCTGCATAGCTTAGTGCCAGCAAGGTCTTGGTTCAGAATGATGTAAATGTCCCTGCTCTTTTCTTAAACAAAGAGCGGAAGGTCCATGAAAGAAACTCTGGATGTCATATCAGGAGGACTGGTTAAGGATTCTGGAAATAACCAGCCCTGGGACTTCAGATGAGTCCCTTAAATCATCTGGGCTCTGGTTCCTCCAATCACACTGGTGCCTTATAAACTCTAGTCAAAGATTCACCATGAAGTCCTCATGAAGACCATATCTCCACCATCTGAATGTCGTTAGAGGCTAACCTAGCACCCTAATGCACACAAGTCTCTCAGTAAATGTTAGCTGGACTGAGATGAAGAAACAGCCCTATTATTCTTGCACACTGTGACATGCTGAGAGATTCAGAATCTAGATTTGCTAATGACTGTACTTTATCACTACCCATCAGACAGTCCATATAATTTTAAATCTTTGCCACACCCTCGCAAGGTAGGCATGATCACCCTTACTTTATAGTTTGGGGAAAATGAAGCAGAGTGGTTTGCCATTTAGCCAGGATCTAAATCCACAGCAGCTTGACTTCAAAACCCATCCTCTGAATTCTCACCACCTGGTGGCTGGTCCAAGCGGCATGCATCACCATCTGCTGCTGTTGCATCCTATCCTTTCCTCGTGAGAGACCATAGGTAACAGCTTCGTCCACACTTGACCGAACAAGCAAAACTGTGAAAATGTAGGCCAGGGAGCTCTTCCTAGGGAAAACTCCAAATGTTCTCCATTCCAGCTGCTGCAGAGAAACAAAGAAACAAATCTACTCTTCATTGGGGGGCTAGGCCCCACTGTAGGATACATCACACTTTTGGGTCACCAAGCAGAGGAGAAGTCCCTCAATAGTGACACAAAAGGGCTGCACATCACTCAAAAGCAAGAACAGAGCACCTTCCATGTGAGGGCCTGATTGATGGAGGCATCGGAAGAATGTCCTCTTTGCAGACCGTGACAAAACAGCCTTGGTCCATGTGCCTTTGCTGAATGCAGCCTCTCTCCTGCCTGCAGGGGAAATGGACCTCTTACCAGAATACAGCTACGCCTGCCACATTTGGTTCTTTAGCTATGCTGCCTGCTCTGAGATTACTCTTTGAAGAGGAGATAACATATGTTCCGGCAGGAAGGATGATTCCTAATATCTTGATCCCTGAGTGATACCTCTGCCCCACAAGAAAAAGGGTAAATCATGCTCTGTTGTCAGAAAGCTTAATCTGATAATTGAATTTTATCATTCCCCGAGAGCCACGCAACTTTCGTCTCTCCTGCCTGGAGACGCGTGGTGCAGGTTTCTAGGGGGATGGCACCACTTACTCACCCAGGCTGTGCAGACGCCATGCACAGTACATCAGATACCTTATTGCCCTTCACCCTCACGGCAACCTTCGAGCTAGGCATGCACATTCAATTTACAGATGAGGAAAATGGAGTTTTCCTCTTAGTTCAGAAGAGGGTACTTGACTGAAGTCTTAAAGCCAGAATATGCTTTAAATAGGCTTCACACAAGCAACACAGCACTACATCAGCGGACAATGGCATTTAGATCAGTCACTCTAGGTTTGTGGTCCACTAACCAGCTGTGTGACCTTGGCCATGTCACAGAAACTCACCTGCAGTGGCAATGAGGATGATGATAATAATTTTATTCCAAGAATGATCTGAAGATTTAATTGGCTAATGAATGGGACAGGGCCTAATACAGGGGAGGTTTTCAATAAAATTTTGGTGATTCTTAATAAAGAGATGAGATACAAAATAAACAGAGTGCAAAGCAGCAGAGGTGAAATAGCCCATCACCTGCAGGGGGGACATCCCGGGGGAAGTTTGGACTCGATCTGGAAGAGGAAAGATGGAGGCGTTGCATGTTCTTGAGCAGGGGAGTGGCATGATGAGAGGGGAGGTGTTTGGAGACCTTCCTGATCTCTGAAATATGACGGTAGCTTGGTCATCACATCGGTTGCTTAACTGCCGCCAACATTTTTCCTCAGTGTCAGATGCTTATAATTCCACAGTAGTTTTTCTCGGAGTACCATCAGCCAGCAGCAGAATCGCCTGGGAGCCTGAGAAAATTACATGGTTCCAGGGCCCTGCCCAGACTTAGGAATTCAGAAACTCTGAAGATACCACCCAGGAATTTGCATGCTTCCAAATGCCTCAGATGATTGTTACTGACATTGAAGTTTGAAAGCCACTCATCTAGAACACAGGGTTTCAAACTTGGAGAAAAGAAGAGTCTCATCTGAACAGGTTGTTTTATTATAATCAGGGCACTGGGTTTCCAAGGGCAGCTCATAGTGTAATAATAAACCAAAGACAGTTGTAATCCTCTTTTAAATGGCCAGACACCTAAAAATAATGTCAGCAAGAGCAATGGGAGTTCAAGCCTCAGAAAAGTGGCCAGAGGAGGAATTACATACAGTTAGTAACCAACCCCCTGTTCCAGAGTAGGACATATTTTTAGGCTTAAAGTTCATGCCAATTCAGCAGCCTCGGGCATATCCCAACTTAAGCACAGCAAACACCACTGACTAAGCAGCGCCCTGGAAAGTGACTGTGACTCTGGCCAGCCCTGAGACTCAAGGCAGAGCCACAGAGCAGAAGGAAGGGACTAGGAGGTGGTTCAAGCCAGGTCCATAGACCTGACCCGGCAGCTACCAGGAGGAAGACATACCGGGTAACTTGATGGATACACAGGCTACAGGCCTGCCCTCAGGCGAGTGTAATACAGTATCGTGCATACCACCAGAATATGATAATGTAGGGAAGAAATGATTGAGGAAACAGAAAGAGAAGAGATTGATTCTAGGTAGGTTGGGAAGGGAAGGCTCTGTAGAGGAGGTTGACCATTGAATGAGATCTTTATAGGATGAGTGGGATTTCAACAGGCAGAGGTGAGGGCGAATATACTTGGATAGAGAAAATGTTACGTGCAAAGAAGTACAGCTGGGGGACTGTCAGAAATGCCGAAGATTCAAAAGCAGTTGAAGTTTTTCCTCTCCCAGAAGCAACAGGGCAAGCAAGAGCCTGGAAGGAGAGACTGGGGGCAATTGATGAATGCCCTGAATGCCAGACTAAGAAACTGGGTCATGGTTTTGCAGGCAACAAAGAATTTTATTAAAGTAACCTTGGTGACAAAGGGAGAGTGATTTATCAGACTGTGTGACAGGTTGGATGTTGGTTTCTTCTTCTAACTGGGAAGATAGAAGATCCCACACAAATGATTGTCAAGTTGGCTTGAAGGCAGGTAGGTCAGTTTGGAGTTACCACAGTTGCCTAGGTAGCAGAGATCCTGAGAGGCTTCCCTGGGGCAGTGTCAGGGGGCAACAGGAGCAGGGGTGAGATAAAGAGATAAGATAAGAGAGAATCCACATTTTTTCCATTTGAGTTTCCAGCACTAAGTGACTGTCTCCCTTAGGTTCAAAGGTTATTTGATTGATTGCAAACATACTTCAATTTCTATCCTCCCTGTCTCTGCCCCACTTTCAATGTGACTTTATCTCTCTTCCCATCAATAGGTGAAGTCTGTATTCCGATCCCCTGAATCTGAGCTAGGCTTATACAGTGCTTTGGAAACTGCCAAGTGGACCAGTTTTGAGCCCAGACTTCTGGAGGCTTTGAGCAATTCTGCAGTCTTTTGGAAGCATGCCACCAGCATGAACAGCAGCTCAGGCTAGGTTGTTGAGGATGGGGGACTTCCCATGCGATGGCATCCTATCCTAGACCTTCCCCAGCTGGCCCACCAACTGTCATCTGATGTATGAGAACAGATAAGACCAGTCAAGCCCAACTGAGATTAGTAAAACTGTGCAGCTGACCCACAGACTTAAAAAAAAAATAACAACAAATGGTTTTGGCGTTTGTTTGTTTTTTTCAGTGTAACCGTTGGAGTGGTTTGTCAGGCATGGAGTGCCTCAAGATCAGAGCTTCTCATGGCCAAAGATGCTAGGCCTTCTCCAGTGATGCATTTTAAACTATATTATAACAATAAAAAGAAGTTTTGAGCATCTACGTGAAGAGGATTTGCTTATTTTCCCCTTTCAACAAGCATGTTTAGCATCAACCACATTGTTGTTAGGCATTTAGTACTTAAATGAGTATTTGTGACCAAGACAGGTCCTGCCCTGGGGAGCTTTTGGGTGTGGTCCCTTCACAATTTACAAAGTGCTCTCCTTTCCACTAGTTCATTTGATTCTCACAACTCCTGGAGGGTGGCATTCCCAGGAGCCCCTGTTTACAAATAAGTAAGCTGAGCATCAGAGAGGTCAACTGACTTTCCAAAATGATGCAACCAGTGAGTAAGCCCCTGTACCCCGCTAGACTGGGAGCTCATTGTGGGATGAGAAGGCAGCCTCTTATTGTCCTGCCTCCTGGGACAGGATCTGTAGATCCTATAATTAGATTTTAAAAGAACAAATTCAAGGACAGCTCTGACTTCAAGCCCTCTGCCTACTCTATAATACCAGCTTTGCCTCCAGTAGACTGCTCTAGAACACCCCTGCTCAAGTCAAAGTCCGCCCCCAACTCTAGTCTTGAGTACAGGGAGGGTATCTGCACAATGAAGCTATAAAAGTCTAGGGATTCAGGCATGACAGGATAGAGGTATCCAACCATTTTCTCTTTCTCCATGTCTCAGCTCTCTTTCCTCTGTGTTGGCTTCCTTCTCCAGCAGACTGTCTTTGTGTGGTGGGTAATATGGCCCCTAGCAGCCCCAAGATCCTTTCAGCTCAAGATCCAAGACACTTTCTCTCTGAGTGTTCACGTTTACTCCGAATATCGCACTCTTGTGCACCTTAGGTTATTTGTCAAACCCTGTACTAATTATTCTGCCTAGGAGAATGGAGTGGTCTGACCAGCCACCTTTCTGTTCAGGTAAACATAAATGTTTACCAGAGTAATCAATAGATATCTTTTAATAAATTAATAAATGAATCTTGGCTCACAATGGTTCACATATATCTCCACTGCTAAGGGAGAACCCAACATCTTTCTTCCCCCTCTGCATTCCAAGAGTCAAGCGTCATCTAACCGATAACGCTTCCTGGCAAGCAAGATATAGTCTGCAATTCCAGAGGCCTCTGTACCCTAAACATATAATTAAATCAGAGGCAAATACAGCTGGGGAAAGCAGGAAGATGTGCATACACTGTTCAATCTAGGAATGTTGTGGATCCTGTTATTATATATCCCATACACTAATCTATCCCGCTGTGATTTCATAGACTCTCTCACTCTAACTGTGCTCCAGTTGAAAATGCCTAAATTTTCTCTGGACTGTGGCTTTTCTTTACTTCCCATTTTTGAAAGTCTTTTTAAATCATCACCAAATTGAAGATTTATGTCATCAGAAAAAAAGATTGATGTAGGTGTTATTCAAGGTAGAATATTAGCATTGGGAGTGGGGGGAAGAGTAAGTTTTAAATAGAAAAGCGCTATTTCACATATGCACTGTGTGACCTTTGGCAGGTTACTTAACCCCCAGAGCCCCAATATCTCTTTTTGTACAATGTCAGTAATAAATCAACCTCCTGTGGTCACTGTGAGGATTAATGTTATTAGAAATGTAACACGCCTAGCATGGTGGGGGGGGACATGTCAAGTATTTAAGTATTCGACAAATGTCAGTTCTTGTCCCCTTTATGAACATGAAAAGTTTTGATTTTATTTATCAAGTAAAGTTAAAACCAACCAATGAACAAATGCAAATGTAAAATGAATGCCTTTAGAAATGGTCTTCTTAAAGCAAAAGCAAATTATACAGATAATTGTGTAGACTACTCATTGACCTACAAGGTGCTGAGTTGTGATATCAGGTAAGACACATGCTGTAGGCTCAAGGAGCTTCGTCTGGAGGATCTGATCCTGCTCTAATGAGGGATACTGTAACCTAAAACTATAATTGCATTTTAGCTGATAAACTTTGTATTTTAACTCTTGTTAAACTTAAACTCTTTTATTTTATTTTATCTCTCCAAATAAACTGTGACCTAACCTAGGGAAATTTTTTTATGTTTTCCACATTGCCAAATAAGAGCAAAATTTTTTAAAGCAATTTGAAAAAAGAGGTGGGGATTGAAAAGAATGTAGGGTTTTCTTTCCCTACTTTTCCATTGATTAATGATTTTCCTCTGCATGAATCTTAAATTAAGGATGGCCAAGTTCTGGAATTCTCTTTAGCACAACCACATATTGTAGCACTCATCTAAAGCAACTTTTCCATATCTCAGTTTTTCCCATCTGTAAAATAGACATTGTAATCTTCTTGTGAATGCTCAGGACCCTTTCAAGAGCATGGATCATATTTCCTTCCTCATTGTGTTCTCTAAACTTAGCAATTTCTGGCATCTAGTGTATGGTCAATAAATGGCAACAGCGTAAACAACAAACATTTCTTAGTTCTGATACAGAATAAGCTCAGCAGATCTTGACTGACTTTGGGCCTGCATCAATGAGCAGCTAGTGGGTCAGCTGGGGGCTGTCTGGTCTGGGAAGCTTATGGCCGAGATGACTGCATTTTGCTCTGCATGGCCACTCAGAGAGGATGGGTCCTCTGGGAGACAAAGGTTTAATAGGTCAGCATTAAATTTATTTAATGGCACTAACTGATATTCTGGGCAAGATACTCCATCAGACACATCCACATGAGTAGAAAAGAAATAAGAAAGAGAGAAGAAGATAGACGGTTCCACATATTTTTATGTTCTTTGGGAGGAAATAGACAAACTTCTAGAGGGCAGTTTGGTGATATGTGTCAAAACGCAGCCTGACTGCCTTGTAATTTTGGTGTGTCTTGGTGTGGGCTCTTTGGGTTCATCTTGTTTGGGGCTCTGTGCTTCCTGGTCAAAGAGAGAATCTTAAAAACAGCAAGAGAAAAGTAGTTAATTACCTTCAAGGGAGCTCCCATAAGACTGCCGGCTGCTTTCTCAAGAGAAACTTTGCAGGCTGAAAGGGAGTAGCAAGAAATATTCAAAACAGTGAAAAGCAAGGACCTACAACCAAGATTACTCTGCCCAACAAAGCTACCATTTAGAATCCAAGAACATATAAAAAGCTTCCCAGACAAGAAGAAGCTAAAGGAGTTTATCATCACCAAACTAGTACACAAAATGTTAAAGCGTCTTCTTTAAGAAGAAGAAGAAAGAAGATTTAAAAAATATGAACAATAAAATGGCAAAAAATGCATATCTATCAACAATTGAATCTAAAAAGCAAAATAAACAAAGAAGAAAGACAGAAACAGACTCATAGAAACAGAGAACGTTTTGACAGTTGCCAGATAGAAGGGGGGTTGGAAGGATGGGTAAGGAAAGGTGAAGGGATTAAGAAGTATAAATTGGTATGTACAGAATAGTCATGGGGATATAAAGTACCTCACAGGGAATATAGTCAATAATATTCTAATAACTATGTATGGTGTCAGATGGGTACCAGGTTTATTGGGATGATCACTTAGTAAGTTATATGAGGTCTGTCTAGGAGGCATCCAGCCATGTAATATGAAAAATATAGATGTTTATTGGAGAAGACACAAGATATAAGAAACGTTGTACATAGTACAGTGACATCTCAGTCCTCTTCAAAGTAGGCACTTTGGGATCTCACACAGTTCTAGTTGTCATCAGCTGCCCCATGATATTTTCCTGAATCTCATCAACAGTCTGAAATCTCTTCCCTTTCAAAGGTGATTTTAGTTTTGGGAAAAGCCAGAAGTCACAGGCCGTCAAATCTAGAATATAGGGGGGCTGAGTCACCTGGGTGATTTGATGTTTTGCCAAAAAACTCTGCACTAGATGTGATGCATGTGTGGGTGCATTGCTATGATGAAGCTGCCAATTACCAGCTGTCCATAGTTGCAGCTTCCTGAACCACCCAAATAGCTACCATGAAGGAATGTTCAAGATTAACATAAAATTTGATGCAGATTAGTTGCACTATTTGCTCAGTCATTTTGAATGAGATGGCCACACAGTGCACATGCTCACTCAATGTCATCTACTGCTCCCACTGACTAGTACAGTGAAGTCTTCATTGTTCATGCACATGCATTCCAGTCCACTCTCCTTGGCTGCCAGGTTATATCCATGTCATGCAAACCATTCTTGTTATATTAACAATGGCTGGACCTTTTCCAGACAGACCTCATATAATGTCTAATCACTGGGGTGTACACTTGAAACTAATATAATAATATTGGATGTCAACTGTAATTGAAAAATAAAAAATGATTTAAAGAATGCAGCCTGGCTGCACAAGGGAGCTGAAGGTTGAAAGATTTGGAGAAAAGAGGCTCTGCACAGAGTGGTTGGGTAGAGGATGAAAAGGAGATGGGAATGGGAGAAGAGATGGAGGAGGGGAGAAGCAGAGAAGCAAGAGGAGCTGCATCTTGATACCCCTTCTACACCTCTGTCTTGCACTCTTCTAAAGACACTTGTCACCCTGAAACTAAGCCATGAGCCTGTCCCCACTTCCTGGAAGTAGGTGAGAAAAAAATGTGGACAATCAAACACATATGTGGGAATCCAGGAGAAAACCATGCAACCCAGGCTGACTCCCCATCCTCTCCAGTGGATGGAGTTGGGGGCACATCCCATGGCACAGCTCCAACCTCTTGCAAGGAAAAAAGCTATTGAAACTCACTGAGCACTGAGGACAGATCATACCGAAACCATTAAGTGGGTGGATAACAGCAGTATTCAAATATAACAATTTCTTAGCTTCAATCTCTGCAAGGAAAAAAAAAAAGCCTCTGTTTCTTTTTTTCCTTATCTGTTACTGTGTCTGGGTTGCTGGAGTTGGTAGCAAGCACTCAACTGTCTGGAATATGTTCTCCATTGTGTTCTTTCTGTGAAGAAAATTACAACGTGAAAGGGAAAGGGGGCGGGAGGAACATTACATTCTAAACAGTCTCCAAGAGATAATTGCAAAGGCTCTTTTGCTCTCTCCTTTCTCCCCTCCCTTCTTGGATTTTCTGACTTTCTTCCCTCCTCTAGTATCTGGCAAATGACTGCTGCAGAAACTGCTGGGGCAGGTGGACCAGACGCTTTGGCCAGGACTTCCCCTTGATGTGCCAGCTGTTTCTCCTCATCTTCCTGGGGGAGCAGGCTGCCCACCTGTGGCTGCCCACAAAAGAATCTTCAGAAGGTTTTGTTGAGGGAAACATGGGCTATTTTTTTTTCCTTGGTGGTTTGGGTCATTCCTTTAATACTTCAACTGCCTGCTTGGCCATGATTTGGTTCAGGTGGGTTCAAGGACTTACTGCGTAACTGCATCACTGTGTCAGGCGTTTCCAAGTACACAAAAAAGACCATTTATAATTATTTACTATGTGTCCAAAAACATGCGAAACATCTCTAGCCCTAATTTCATTTAATCTCCATAGCCAACCTGGTAGGTCAGTTGTATGCTTATTTTCATGTTAGCGATGAAATGTTGAGTCTCAGTGAATTCAGGTCATTTGTCCAAGCTCACAAGCTATTAAACCTACTTCTGTCTAATTCCTGACCACTATGCTGTAATATGTCCATTCTTCCTTCCCTCAAAATTGATGAGAGGCAGTCCTAGTCCTCAATATCCTTAAAGTCCTAAGAATACAGATACCATAAATGAAGGTGGTTCTGGGGGTAGCAACGCGATCCATTTCTGCCCAGTGAGATGCAAGCAGAAGTTTCCAAGGGAGTAAAGGACTTGCCCAAGGTCACCCTGCTGTAGACTGAGGTCGGAGGAGGCAATCCATACACCTCCTTCTATAACAGAAATTTAAGGAATTGTGACTACCAGGTCCCATAGCAGATGCTTGAAATAGTACATATAATGATCATCTTCCCTGTGCAGAGATTGGAAGAAAATAACACCAAAAAGGGGAGGGATTACTTTGGTTTTCCCCTTCCTTCCTTCCTTCCTTCCTTCCTTCCTTCCTTCCTTCCTTCCTTCCCTCCTTCTTTCCTTCCATCCTTCCTTCTTTTTTTCTTAAATCTAAGCACCGGGTTTGTTGGGTCTGTGTGTCCCTATTTCATGAATGAGAAAACTGAGGCTCAGAGACATTGAGCCACCTACAGTTTGAAGGCCAGGCCTCCCTCCTCCACATGAGTGTTTTTCAAAGTGTGGTCCTTGGCCAGCAGCATCAGCATCACCTACCTGCGAGCTTGTGAGAAATGCAAAGTTTCAGGCTCTCCCTCTGACCTACTAAGTCAGAAACTCTGGTTTTGGGGCCCAGCATTCTGGGTTTTCACAAACCTTCCTGGGGACCCTGCTGCAGAAGAAGATTGAGAAACTGCTGCTTTATAGTGGTTTGTAATTAATAGCTAATAACAAAATCAAGGTATGAGTCCATACATTTTAAAAAAAATTTTTGCTGCTTTAAACTTCAGATCATTCTGAAAACGGTTTTATGTTGACCTTGGAGAAGTCAGTTGCAACACTAAGATGGCAGCAAACTTCTAGAAATCTAATCAGCCAGGCAGTTTACGATGTGCTGGCATTTGGGGCCTGGCGCAGAACAGCACGTTGCTGTATTAAGTACAAAGACATGGCCAAGAGAAGACTTCCTAAGTTCTCATCACTTCATCTTGAGCTGTGCTCAGCTGAGGCTGAACTAAGTAGTCTCCTTCCCAGCTGTCAAGGCATAACATGCCTAGTTAGAGGTGTCCTCTTCTAAAGTCCTTATTGTACTCATGGCAAATCCCACCAGCTTCCTCAAGGTGAAATGACTGACCCAAGGTCACCTAGCAGCAGAGTGAGGCTGGGGAAGGCAGTCCCTTTCAGCACTGATATTGATGGACTCTGTCTGCCGAGTGGCTTTAGTAGATGCTTACAATAGTCACTCATCCTGCCTCCCCGCAATGATTGGTACACAGCTTGGAAGAAAATGCCACAAAAATCAAAAAAACAACATTGGAGTAGACTTTTTTTCCCCCTGCTAAGTTTAAAGCTTTGGGTTTGTTGCATTTTTAAAAAAAACACTTCAAGATTTTTCAGTGGTAAAATGATTAAGTGGTATTATAAAAGTGCTCTCACAATGCCTCCAGTTTCCACTGTAAACAAAAACTGAGCCATGTTGAGTTAACCCAGTGTGGAAGCATGGGGTTGCAGCTCAAGGCTGTGTGCACTTCTGCAGCTGAATTACTGTCAGGGGTGGCCCCTCCCTCCCTGGCTTCACCTTCCTCTCTGCTCCTTCTAGGCTTCTGGTCCCATCACTGCACTTTCTCTCCAGCGATTACCAGCAATCTCCTCATCCAGCCTTTGCTCCAGGGTTTCTCCTCCCATTTTACCTATTTCTTCTCTGTCTCCTCCTAGAATCCACCTCCTCTGCCTGCTGCCACACATGGGTGATCTCCCAGCCCCTTCCGTTTCAGCCCATGCTCTTCCGGGATGATCCATCCGAGTCCACCAATATCTCACGTAGATATCTGTCCTATTCTGCCTCTCTTCTGAGCCTCAGACTGGAGGATCTTACTCTTTGCAGGGCCTTTCTTACGTGTGTTTCAAAGTTCACACAGCCTAAAGTGAGTTCATCTTCTCCCCCTCTCCAGGAGCTGCTTCTGCCGTATCAAAGACGAGAGGCACCACACCCCCAACCTGTCTCATTCCCAGAGCCAGGAACTAGGGAGTCATTATCAGTCCTCACTGATTCTCACAGCATCACTTCCATAACACACACACACACACACACACACACACACACACACACACACACACTCTACTACACACATGCTTTCTCTCTTAGACATGTGTGTGCACACACAGACATGTGCACATGCTCAACCACATGCATGCACACATGCATGCCAAATGCAAAGACCAAATCCTGTCAGACCAAATCCCGCCCCCCTTCCAACCCTGCTACCACCACTCTTCAGCTGAGAACCTGGTCATTGCTCGCCTGACTTGGGGGAGAGCCTCTCTCCTTCCTGTAAATCAGAGGTCTACAGTGCAGCCAGAGAAATTTTTCTAACATACACATCAACCGTAGGAACTCCCACTTTGTCCCTTTTCACATCTTCTGTTGCCATAAAGTCCAAGCTCTGAAGCACAGCCAACAAAATCCTTCTTGACCTGACTTTGTTGTCTTTTGCCAGTGTCCACAAGAAATCTGCCACCAAAGAACACCTTGGGATCCTCCAGTACCTTACTGAAGATCCAGGCACAACGCATGTCACTGGAAAATGATGAAGTGACTTTAGATACAAAAGAACTTTAATGAAAATGTGCTCTATGAAATACAGATTTGTGGCACATCCATCATTCATATCAAATGACCCTATCCCTCAAAGGCCATAGCATTTAACGAACCAAAGGACATTGGTATGAGAAGGTACATGCCTGTAAGAAAGAATTAGAAAATTCTTTATGCATGAAAATGGAGGTGTGATAATTTATTCAACCAGCCCTTTATTGATGTAAACGAAGGCATTTGCCCATCTTTCCAATCTACACTATTTGGTTATCAGTCTGTCTGCCTTAGCAAGCAGGGATTAGAAGAAGGGTAAATGTCAAACTGGGGAGGCCAATCACAGGCCATAGACTCTCTAAGAGACCGGTTGGTGGCAATGGAGATAGAGAAGAGAGATATTTCAGGGCCCAGAGGCCCTGGCTTTAATCTAGCATTGTGGGCAGAAGCACAATAAACTAAGAGCTTCAATGCATTGATTCATTTAACACATATGGATTTTCACCAAGTATGTTCTTGGGGACTCTGTCAAGCCCTATAGATAGAGTCTCAGCCTGGGGCATGGGCATGTGGACATTGTCAGCAAGAGAAGCACTAAACTATGGTCAATCAGGGGTCCCCCCGGTGGTCCTGGCCAGCAGCAGTGGCAGCACCTGGGAACTTGTTAGAAGTGCACATCCCAGACCCATCACTGACTTCCTGAATGGGATACCCTGGGGCGGGGGGGCTAGCAATCTGGGTTTAACAAGTCCTCAGGCCATCCTTCTGTAGCTACAGTTTGGGAGGCACCCCCCAGAAAGCCCAAAGATAGAGGAGCAGCTTTCCCTGGCTGGTGCTGGTCAAGAAAGGCTCAAGGCAGAAAGTGACCTACAAGCCAGATCTTCAAGGTGCCTGAGCTCCCCAGAAGAACAAGCAGACCTGGAGAAGAGCATTCCAGAAATGTTTGCACTCTGGACCCATGAGCTAGCTTACTGAACCTCCACCTTCATATTTCTTAATGGATTTAGGAATCAATCCAGGGAAATTACTTATGCACAAAATTATTCATGACATTTTTGCAAACAATTTAAATGCCTATCAGCAAATGACTTGAGTAAACTCTGAGTCATACAGACAGATGAGAATTTAGAAGCGAGGTCTGTATCTCCTCGTGTACAGATGAGCCTCAGAATACAATGCTTACTACAAACAGCATGTGTATAGGATGTTGCTGTTTGTGTGATCAATGCAAATCTATGTATTCTTAGAATTCTGCAAAGGTACATAGCAAGTAGTAACAGGAAACCAGTTCTCAGGCAGATTTTCACTGGATACCACTTTGTGTCTTTTAAATTTTATTCTATGTACATAGATTACCAGTTTGAAGAAATAGACGACATACCTCTTACACAAGCAAATAGTAGGGAGAGGAAAACCTCTTTTGAATGTGTTCTGGCCCCCAAGAAGAATCCCCCTCATCACCCAACCTCACCCCTGTAACACCTCTTGGGGGAATTTCACAGGGTGGGGGATGTAACAGGGAGGGGTGTTCAGTGTTATAATTACCACTTTCGGTAGCTATTTTTTTTCTAACAGGATGTGCTGTTTGGGGTCAAAACCCTAGGCCGAAGTTATAGCCAGGTTCGCGGAATCCCCTCTGAGTTCCTGGTATTGAGGAAATGGTCACTGAACAGCCACCATAGGAATGGGACAAGGCAGGGGTGCAAGAGTTGGGAGGAGGGTGCAAACAACCACTGTGGTGTGAAGGGGAGACCACGGGAGCTCCATTCAGCAGGAGTGAAATGAAACAGCCTATCAGAGGGGAAATGCTGACCCTCACTTAACTCTATCCAAAAAAGGGCAAACATGTGCAAAAGAAGTGACCTTTAAGGCAAAATAAAAAAAAAAAAAAAAAGAAAAAAAAAAAGGTTCTCCCTCAGCTGCTGTCAGCATTCTCAAAAAAGACTTATCTCCCCATCTCTTGTCTGCCTCACCTTTACCAAGTGCCAAGCACACACCAGGTTCACTTTATGGCCTCTTTTTTGTTATCATGTTTAATCCTCTCTAAAATCCTTGCAGGAAAACATCACACTTTGCAGATGTGGAACCTGAAGCTTAGAGAAGCAAAGTTAATTTGTCCAAATTTGCCCTAGTGAAGCCAGGATTAGGACCTGGTTCTTTCTGACTTGAAAATCTCTGCTACACTAATTTTCTGCTACCTGGAGCTAGGGCAAGACCCCTTCTCAGTCTCTGAAATCACTCATTAATGAGCCAGACACATGGTCCCAGACTCAGATCCCTGGATTTGAAAATTATAAATGAAAGCAGCAGAGAGCCCTGCGATATCTGCGAGAAGACAAAAGAAGTCACCAAGGAAATCCGGTATGAGACAGACGGAGGATTCCCAGGATTTATCTGCTTGGTAACCGCAGTTTGTATTTCCTTCTGTAAAAATACTGGTTTATCAAGTCCATGTACTTGATGGCAATCTTGCTCCCCATCCATCACAGGAGTTTTCTGTTTGCACGTTGCCCTATAGCCAGGCCCACACAATTCCCCAGCTCCGTGGACACTGTCAAGATAAAAGCTTGTTTGGAAGGGATGTGGTGACCTTCTGTGGAGTTTAAAAAAAAAACAAAAAACAACAACAACAAAAAAACCTTGCGGATGGCTTTAAACTAAAAGGCACCTTGACTCAAATAAGATATCTCCGGGATTTGTTTGTTGAATCATTTAGCAGATTCATTGAGGATCTACGACTTGCTGACACTATCAAAATGACTAAGAGATAGTTCCAGTCTTTACAGTCCTTCAAAATTTCAATGTAATGCTTTATACTTTAACACTGAGAGATAAACTCTAAGAGAGCCTGGTAGGATGTGGAAAAGAACATTTCAGGTAAAGGGAGAGTGAGAGCAAATTTTGAGAAACTTGAAAATTCATTGCATGTGCGAGAAAGTGTTGCTCACTGAGCAACCTGCTATGCATATAATTCTAGATATCTCATTTTGTCTCTCTGATTGGAAGCCTCAAGTAGAGTTTGTGCATACTGTAGAAGCAGAGGAAGGAAACAGAAACAGAGGCCTGTCTCAGTTTAAGGTAAGAAGGGACACAAAATTGTACGTCACAGAGGGTCCTGACCGGGTTTATCACAATCTCTAGGCAGCTGTGCATAAAAACACGTATGTTTGAGTCAAAGGCCACAGAGGAGGATTCCAAGGTTAGCAAGTGGCTGTAATTCACACTGCCTCATGTCTCAGGTATTTGGTCAAGTTTTCAAGAAAAGAGGAAGTAAAAATAAAAGTGCTAGACAGCTGAGAGCAGCTGGTGACCAGGGAGAGCAAGAAGGTGAGGTTCTCTCTTCACATGCTCCCCTGGCCGGACCACCTGCATCCTCCCCCTTTTACTGGCCAGACCCAGCGTCCACACCTACTGTCTCTCTATTCCTGCCCCAATCCTCCAAGGCAGGTCCGGCTCCCCTCTTCTCTGCTTCCCGGCATGCCACGCTTCCTCCACTGTAGTCTTTATTGTATTGCACGGTAATCATCTGTTTACTTTCAACCTCCTCCATTAGACTGTGTATCACACTAGAAAGCCATCATGTCTCTCCATTCTACCCCTAGGCGGTCGCACGACATAGAAAAAGGAACTGTTTAGAAATATGAATTAGGGAACAAACGGGTGAGTAAATGAGAGAACGGAAGATGGAATGGAAGCCAATGGCCCCGCGTTTGCACACAAGAGTTGCCAAGAAGACTAGTTCCTCAGAGCACCGGAGATACATTCTCTGGGATTCCAGGTGCCGTTTAGGGTGAGTGTGAGGAAAGAGCAGGGAAATCCTAGCCCTAACACAACTGCCTTGGAGACCAGATTCCATCCCTCCTTGCCGGAATTTGGAAAATCCAGGTGGGATTTTTGGCCATTTATCTGTGAAGATCAAAAGGCATAATCCACTCCTGTCTTCCATAGCCAGCCTCAGATGGCTGAGCCCCATGAGTTTTAGAAGACATAAAAGGAATTTTTTTAAGAAAAGGTGAACTGTTATTTGACTGGGGAGACAGCAGGCTAGAATGAAATGGTGAAATTGAGATGGGCCTCAATTGAGCTACAGGAATGAGTGGTGACGTCAAGACAGATGCTGGTGATGGTGACGAGGATGATAAAGACAATAATAATGATGGGGATAATATTGTGATGGTGAGGAGTTGTCAAAATTTTTAGTATTCTATGTTCGTCACCTCGTTTACTCCTCACAGAGGCCCTAGGAGGGGACACTATCCTTATTCTGTTCTATAGGTGAGGAAAATAAAACTCAGGAAGTTTAATTGATTTGTTCAGAAGCACACAGCTCACTCAGAGGCAGGCCCAGGACGTAGACCCACATCTGGCTCCAGAGCCCATTCAGGTAAACAAGATTGTTCTGCCCTTCACATTGTTTTAGGGGTTAATATTCTCTAACTTAAAATATTGATATCTTTATGCTGACATGCCCTCTATCCTGAATAACAGTCAGTCATTGCCAAGAAGAAATAAACTTTATATCAAACTTAGGTCCCTGGAAGTAGGTCAAAACACTCCTGACGTTCATACTAACTCACTGATTATTTTATCCACATATTCTGGAACGAAAGACTACTGTTACACAGCAGACAACATCCAGAACGTGATTTCAGAAGATAGAAGTGCTAGGATTAATCCAAATTTATCACAACTCTCAAGAGCCACTGGATTGTCATAGAGATCTCATCAGTTCTGCAGGAGCTCCCTCTTTATCCAAAGGCAGCCCCAAAATCCTTTCTCAAACTCTCTCAAGTCTTTGCTTTGGAAAACATAATCATATTAAGTGCCAGCCCCATTCCAAGGTGTTTAGACCCTTGTGTTTTAACTGATTGCCAGCTTTTAAAAGACAGCAAATATGAGCATTAACTCCCATTTACCCAGAAGTCAGGGGATGAAATAGTCTCATTAATTTAACAGTCTGGTGAATTAAAAAAGAAGGGTTTCTAGATTCCTAAAGGTAGACTCTATAGAATAGAGTACATTTAAACTCCTATAAAATAAAAATTCCATAGAGTTTACAGAGTGCTCTGAAGAACATTACCAAATATGATCCAACACCGTGGAGGAGTTAATAGGGCTACCCGCGCTACAGAGAGAAAAGCTTGCAGAGATTTCATTATGTGTCCCAGGTCACTCAGCAAACAGGGACCAGAACTCCAATTTGAGTAGTGCCTCCTAACTCCTCACTCAGTGAGCATTCTGTCACCTGTCCTGACCCAAATTTTGGTCACTCTTCCTCTCTAGCCAAGGCAAGCATCACCAACGTGGATGGACAAACAGAACTAACAGTGAGCAAATTATGTAACAGTGTAGCCAGTAATCTACTTTAGCATAAAGGAAATTTACTTGGAATTTATTATGGAATAGAGATAGTTATAAGCCCCTTGAGGGCAAGGGTCATGTCCTGTTGACCTTTTTATGCTTGGGACTCAGCACAGAATGAATGTCTACTGATTTTAGCAACTAGCATATTACTATTCTATTCGGATAACAGTGTTTTGGGAGGGTCCTGAGTTATGAGCTATCTCTCTTACAATTAGTTACTCTCTCCAGTCAAATCAAATCAAGAGCTTAGATTTGAGCTACAAATATTCCTGAACAGGATCCCTTGCGACCTTCAACGTACAACAATGTCATGAGGTGCTGTCAGCAGCTGTCTCCTCAAGAGCAATAAAAGAAACATTAAGTAACATCAAGCTGATGAAATCAGAGCCTCGCCCTACATCAGCCAGTGGATACAAAGTCAAGGCCTGGCTTCCAGCCACAGCTTGCATTTACATGCGGGACACGCTAGATGTCCCTAAGGGAACCAGAAGATCAGACTAAAAGAGTTGTCCTCAGTCTCGAGGAGATGCCCTCAGCCATCAAGGTCAGACAAAGTTCCCTTGAGGGCAAATGACTGAAAAGGCCACATTTTCAGAGATGACCAGTGACCCATCTCTCTCGTTGACCACTGGTCCTTGCTCACACGGGGGTATTCCTGTTACCCACAACCCAGATCAGCCAATAAGAATGGGAATGAATGGCCAAAGACTTGGGTTTCAGACTATTTTGGTTTTTAAAATCTTGATTTTTGTAGCGGTGTGAGCTTGGGCAAGTTGATTAACCTCCCTGAGCCTTAAATTTCTCTTCTATAAAATAAACGGGCACACAGCTATAGCTGGTGTGGCTCAGTGGATTGAGTGTCAGTCTGTGAACCACAGGGTCACCGGTTCGATTCCCAGTAAAGGACACATGCCTGGGTTTCAGGCCAGTTCCCCAGTAGGGGGCGCGCAAAATGCAACCACACACTGATGTTTCTCTCTCTCTCTTTCTCCTTCTCTTCCCCTCTCTAAAAATAAATAAATGAAATCTTCAAAAACAAACAAATGGGCACACAGATTTAATGAGATGTTATATGTAAAACATCTAATACACAGTAATACAGTTGAATGTCATATGACATGTAAAAGTTACATATAACTAATGTTACCCATGAGAATCACTTAAGTTGCTCAGAAAGGACAATATAGATGTTCTCTTATGTATAATCTGACATAGTAATATATGTACATTAATATATGATGTAAATAGTAATTAGTATATATGCAGAAATATTTTATACTATTGTAATTACATATAAAAGAGTATATAGCTAGTTGAATTTGTATGAATTAAATAGACAGATGAGAAAAGTCTACTCTAAATAGAAGCTGATCACTTATGATGTTACTGTTCTGGGGGTAGTAGATTAAAAATAGCATAAAATGACTAATAGTAGTGAATTAAGTATATTCCCTAATCAGGATTATCTTCTGTTTCAGTTAGTCTTCACAACAACCTTACCAGGTAGTTCCTATTATGACCCCCTATTATTAGTTCAATAAAGGAACAAAAGAATAGAGACATTAACATATAGTCTAGCCCACAAAAGAGAGTGCAATCCAGTTGTATAGATGAACTAAAACTGAAATCAATACTGCCTACATATTTGTAATATGACAGCTTGGAAGAGTGAAAATTAATGACAGAAGAGTGATACAGATGACATTTCATAGGCTTGAGATTTCCAAGCTGGAAGGACCCTGAGTGCATGTAGTCCCATAACTGAAGGAGAGGTCTCTGTGCAGTAAGAAGTTCACGAAGGACTATTCTAAAATGGAAACAAGGCTCTGCCTTAAAGGATGGGTTCTCCTAGTCAGTTGGTAAGAGTGGAAACAAGTGCATGTGTGTTGATAAAGTGATGCAAAAATGTGGAGGCAGTCATGTGACATTTTGTTTAGGGATACATAGAAAGGTCTAGCTATAGCTATAATGGGAAAGGATTGGGGGGATCTGAAAAATAGGCCAAAGTCTTATTGTATCAATCTCGGGGGAATGCTCCAGGGAATTAGATTGTATAGCTTAGGGAGACATTTTTACCCTCAACTGTGGAGCAAGAAGATAAAAAGGTATGTCAGAGATGATCAATCCTACTCCTGGCCAAACACATTTGGGCCATCACACCATCTGGAATGCCTCTCGGTGAGAAACAGCTAAAAACAGTTCCGTGGAGGTCAGTTTTACTCAGCAAGCAAATTGCTAAACAAATACGTTTTCTTTCAGGATGAATCTGGACTTTTGAAACTGTTAGGGGACATAGTGACACGCAAGCCACAGGGCCTCTGCCTAATGTCCCTCATCGCCTAAATACAGCTATTCTTGCACTCAGCAGCGAAGCTTTGTGTTCAGCCCTCCTGTTAAATGGCATCTCGAGGAAGGCACCTTCCCTGTACCTTCTCCCTCTTGACCTTCATTCTTCCCCTTCCACTGCATCTGCAAATTGAATTAATGTGCATACTTGGCAAACTGTTGACAGCGACTGTAAACATTTGCTACAAAACATCCTGACTTCTGGTGCCTAGAACTTTGGTAGTCAAAGAAAATACTTTCTCAGTATACTCACCCCACTTAAAAAAAAAAAACAACAAAACCCTGGAGAGAGAGCTGGGGAGATTGAATGGAAAGGGAGAAGGCGATTAAGAAGGACAAACTTTCCATTATAAAATAAATTACAGAGATCTAATGTTCAGCATGGAAATAAAGTCAATAATATCATAATAACTATGTACAGTGACAGATGGTTACTAGACTTCTTGTGGTGATCACTTTGTGAGGTACATAAATATTGAATCATTATAGTATTGGATGTCAGCTATAATTAAAAATAAATTAAAAAATTTTTAATAAAAAATGCACTGGATTATTTTACAAAGCCACAAACACAAAAATTTGATCAAATAGAGTCTTGGTTCATTTTAAAGAACTTGAAGGTAACTCACTGTTTAAGTACTCCTTGGGCTGTATGGTAGCACCTAGTGGTCAAATATAGTGTTATAACTCACTCTTGTTAAACATTTTAATGCAGTTAGTCCTCACTGTTTATCAATTCCGTTTTTGTGAATTTGCTTACTTTCTAGCATTTATTTGCAATCAAAAATCAATACTCCCAGCACTTTCAGGTTATTCATAAACATGGACAGAGCATCAGAGAATTTACACCACCCACCATGTAGATTCCCAGCTGTGGTTTGACAAGGTGATGCTTTGCCTCCTGTTTCTGCTCTCTTATTGTAAATAAGTGTCCTTTTCCTGATCTACTTAGTGCCTCATTTCTCTCACTTTTGTGTTTTTTTTGATTCATTGTTTAGGACATCTCCTCATGGTACAGTTAAGGAGCTGTCTGGTGTTTCCAAGCACAAGAAGGTTGCAATGTGTCTTACAGAGAAAATACATATATTCCATGAGCTTTGTTCAGGCGTGAGATGCAGTGCTGTTGGTCATGAGTACCGTGTCAATGAATCAACAATATACACAAAATAAGGTGACTTGAATTAGAAAAAGACATAAAGCAAGTTTATTTACTGATCAATTGACGAAAACGTTGTGACCAAGGCTCACAGGAACTTAACATTATATTTCACCTAAGAGCAATGATATAGTATTCACTAACTCAGTGTTCACAGTAACTTTATAGAATGTCTCTATTGTGAATAATGAGACTCAATTGTACCTAGAAAGGGAGTGTGGTATGTGTAGGGGACTCGTGACATGAAAGACTAACAGGGCAAGGAGGACCCATAAGAAAATTTCAAAGCAATTTTAAGATTGAAATAAATTCTAATGGACCAGGGAGTGGAAAAGAATGGTACCAACTAAGAGAAGACAGCAGAGAACAGAAATTAATGCTAAGTTCTGAGAGCAATCCAACACTCTTAAAACTTGCTATGAACTTTACAAATTTTGTAAAATTTTAAACTCCGTGAATTGCTGATTTTGCTCTGTACGAACATATATTATTTTGAGTGAGTCTATCTGGAAATATAGGTTCTTTATAGATAACTTTATTTTGGAAAACCAAGAGTTGCATTACTTTTTTCCCCAGGAGAAAAGATAATGTGAAATACTGGGCCATTATACTAGTTTCCTCATTGCCCCACAGGGAGAAAGGCTGAATTTCAGCATGTCAGTCATATTCTTTCTTGTGCTTCAAATACTCTCTCCTCCCTATGACATTCCACCCAACACTTTAAGGCTCAATGTAATTTCTTTCTAGAGCATTCATAATTTATTCTATATACCAGTAGAATAATTACATGCATACACTTTAGAATCAGACAGAGAGGGGTTTGAATTCCAGCTCAGTCATCAACCATATGTCTCTGTCCTTGAGGAATTATTGAATGCCTCAAACTTTGGTTTCCTGATATCTAAAACCAGTATTAAATAAGAAAATATATGCTGGCTTCTAGAATACTTCCTGATATGAAGCAGGTGCTCAGTAAACTACAGTCACTTTAGCTATGATTTATTATTGGGTTTTCTGAGTGCCCAGCACTCTGCCCAACACAGTCTCGTTTTGGGCTCTGTGCCCTAATTCTCTCTTGTGCATGAAACTTGTCTCTGAAATTAGACTCTGAGATCTTTGACAGCAGGAGCCATACTTGTAATCATGGCTCTCTTATAGCCAACTTCCCTTCTCTGAATGACTTTTGATCATTTTCAAGTTTCTTACTTTCCTCTTCCCCATTTACATGCCTCCTAGAGACTCATTCAGACTCTTGCACAGATCCTCCAACCAGAGATCCTCTTTTTCAATCTCTTCTGTATCTGACCTTTTATAACATTAACAACTACTCTTCTCTGAGCTTTCACTGCTCACCAGGGACTAAGATAAGCATATAACATACTCTTTCTCTAATTCCATAACAACTGGACCATATGTCTCATTACTCTGTTTTGTAGATGAGGAAACTGAGTAAGGCTGAGAGAAGTTGTTATATGCCTGAGGCTACCCAGTAAATCACTGGGTTAGGGTTCAAACCAGAATCTATGTCAATCCTTAAGCCTTTTGCAAGGTGTCCTGCTCCTTCCCAATATATCTTAAGTCTACTGTCAATGAATCTTGCTGTCACAGAACTGCTCAAAATCCTGTGAATGCTCCTTTCTGTTTGAGAAGAAAAAAATGTGACTCCCCTGGTGTGGAATTTGTGGATCTCTATATCTGACCCCAGCTAAGAACCCAAGTTTTACCTCACTGCTGCCCCTCATGTATTTGCCATGGCAAACATAACTATTCACCATGATTCTTCATGGAAACCCAGTATTTGCCAACCTCTTCATATTTGTTTAAACTGGTCCTTTTGTTGGGAGTGCTCACCAAGCTGCCACTCTCACCTTTATAGATCCAAACCTTTCCTGTCCCTCAGAGGTCACCTCACACACTGCATCTTTTTCATAAAGCATGCATCCCATTCACATCTTCATCCTGTGCATTAAGTATCTACTGAGTGCCAAGCAGTGTAACTTCCCAGGCAATTTGGAGCTCACTGGGGTAAACATGCTAACAAAATAAGAATAGGGGAAAAGAACACAGAGGAAAGGCAGTGGCCAGTCAGGAATGCCTTTCTCTCAATCTTTCTTAGGATCTTACTTTCTCTTTTGCATGATTTTCTTTCATATATTTTATCACTCCTGCTAACCTGAGAGGCCCTGAAGAACATAGCTGTCTCATCTTTGAATCTTTTTTACAAAATAGGTACTCAATTGTGGCCATAAACCCTGACTTCAGAACAGCAAATGTGGGTTAAAAATCCATCTTTACTCGTTTTGAGCCAAGTGACCTTGGTTGGACTAGTTAAATTACCTGCTGAAGGCTCCATTTCCACATGTGTGAATTAAGCAAGAAATAAATCTATCTTACAGAGCTGTTATGAGAACACAAAATAATTACAAAAATGTTTGTAAAATGCTTAGCATTTTATGTGGTACAGAGTAAAAGCTCAGTAAGTGATAGCTTTGTACTTGTAGTACAGTCAGTGATTACTTATTTATTTTACATACTTCTTAGCAGAGTACACAAGAATAGTCCTATGTGAACACTCACTAACTTACATTGCCTTATTCCAGTTCAGATATATGCATATAAGCAAGATCATATTAATTAAGACTGTATCACATATTTCTTTTGCAAGACAGATTTTTGTTCAGCCCCAAACTCATAAAGAAACGGCAATTGAGGTTAAAAAATCTAGGGCTTAATCATATACCACCTTCTTCAGAGTTTATCAATTACTATACAAATGAGTCAAGCGACTCATTGTTCTTAAGTGTGTTTATATGTGTGTAGGGGAGCGTGGGGGTCATTTAGTCAAAGAAACAAAAAGAGAAATATAAAAAGCATCTAGGCCTAGTAAAAAGTTAAAACCATGTTATTATTTCTAAGAAGGGTTTTTGGTTCTTGGTTTAGATGGCAATGGTTTTTAATTACCCAAGATACAGGAACACCCATTGAAGAAAGAAAGTTCCATTAAACTTTCCCAAATCAACCTCTTTAATTCAGACTAATACAAAGGGAAGGGCAGATTGTGAATTTAAAGAATTGTCAAAAATGTCATTGTATTACCTTCCAATGCACATGGGGACATCAGCTACCTCTCTACTAATTAAACAGATCACATTGAAATTCTCTGGATAGAGAAAATATAATAGATTAGAATATTGAGCATGCACAATACTACCTACCACTCTAGGAGAGCGAAGGGGAATACAGCCATCAATGAGATTTAGGTTCTTTCCTGGGTGAGAGAAACATGCAAATATCTAACTTCATTTTGAGATACAAATAATACAAAATGGAGGCTAAGTTAGTACGTTGTCTGAGCTTCCAGAATGGATCAATCATTGCAATTAGGAACAACTAATTTTCTTATCTAGAGGAAATGACATTTTGTTTGAGCTTTGAAGACTAAATTCACAGGGAAAAATTAGGGAACTCATCTTTGTTGAGAACTTACTCTGTGTCATATGTTCTATATATCATATTTTATTTCAATCTTAAACTAGTTATTAGTATTACATTCTCATTATAGACATAAGGCAATTTTCCCACAGCCACACCACCAAAGAGTAGGAGTCTGGGTTCTAATATGGGTCTGGATGGTCCCAGAGCCTGTGATTTCCTCTCCTCTTGTGTTCTGGAGCTTCTGTTTGGAATTTCTGAGGTCAGTTACCTGAGCAATGAGGGTAAAATCATAGCGCCAGGTTTTCTGTCATTGCAGACAACCAATAAATGCATGAAAGCCTTTGCAAGCAGTTCATTCCTGGAAGTCAATTATGCTCACTGCCAATACTGCTTGCACTATTCATTACCCAGTATAGGTGAACTAATTTACAGGTAACTTATAGCTAATTTATGCAATTAATACGGATTATTGGATTGAATTGAATGAATTTCTCTTTCATCAGAGACAGTATAAAGGTTAACTCTATCTCAGTTCAAGCCTAATTATAATAAATTATAGAAAATACTGAATTAATTGGAGATCTAAGGAGGTGTTGTCAGGGCTTTGATTAACACACCAACCCACCAGGTCCTAGCATATATCTGATGTCCATGTGAAAGGCCAGGGAAATACCAGAGAACATTGTTAGAAGGCAGGCAGTAGGAATTTTAGCATGCTTACAGAAAACAATGTAATGTCCTTCCAAAATGGAATGACTCCATAAATTATGGTTCTTCCATAGGGCAGATGGTATGCAGTTATTAAACATTTCACTGGATACTTCATTTTGATTTATTCCCCAAGCTCCACCTTTTCTCTCCAAAGAGGAGCCTTTGGTCTTCTTCTCTTATTAATCTACTCTCACCCACTAGGTGATCTCATTAAATCTCCTGGTTTTTAACACCACTCAACTCTCAAAACCTCCAAAACCTCTCTCCTGCACCCTAGGCTATCCAACTAGGCTGAATACCCAACTGCTGGCTTGACATCTTCACACAAATGTCTGAGAAATACCTCAAACTTAACATCTTCTAAATTGAATTATTAATTTTTGCCTCCCCTTTTCACCTCCCTAACCTGTTCTTGCAGCTATTTTCCCAATCACAGTTCATGGAAACACAAGGTATTCAGTTGTGTGGGTCAAAAGAACTTGAAGACAACCCTTGACTCCTCTCTTTCTCATACTTCCTGTCTAACCCATCTATCTATACTATCATCTCATCTACTATCAGATACTACGCTATCATCTCAGGATTTAAAATATATGTAGAAACTGACCACTCTGGTCACCTTCATGCTACTACCCTGGACTGAGCCACTATCATCTCTTGCCTCTCTTCCTGGATTGCCTCTAATGATTGTTCTACTTCCACTCTTATGCCTACATTATATTCTCAACACAGCAGCCAGAGTGGTGTTGATGTATCTTTGTCTTGTCAGGGTAAAAGCCCAAGTCCTTACTAGGAATGCTAAGGCCCTACATGAGTTGTCCCCTCCCCTCTATACATATTTGCTCTCTGTCCTAATCCTTGCTGCCTCCCCTTTGTTAACTACATTCTGGCTATACCATCTTCTTTGCTGTTGCTGAAAATGACACACCTCATACCTGGGTCCACCATCACATATATCCTCAACCTCCTTATCTACAAAATGAAAATGAGGTGATGGGATCATATGATTTCTCAGGTCCCTCCACAAAGCTGTTATGTCTTGTAAACTATTTTCATCTGCAAATCATGAATATCATGAAGCCTCAAGCATAACAAGGTGGCCATGTCATGAGCTCTGACCAGTGGCAAATAAATACCGGCATTTCCAAAGCTCTTCACCATTGGCTTTGAAAATCAAAATTAGATCTAATGAGCCATTCATATACTGAGAACTGGAAAATTAACAATTGTCTGTGGGAGCATTACTTAAGTATTTAAAGGTTACAGTGATACTATACTATAAAAAGGAAAATTATTCTGTTAAAGTGTTAAAGGAAAGCAGGGAAACAGCTTTATAAGAATACTATTATAATGAATGAAAATGTAAAAATAAATAGGAAGAGATCTGGAAAAAAACTCACCAATGTGCTAATAGTAATAATGTTAAAGTCATAGACTCAAAGGTAATTTTTTTCCTTCTTATGTGTTTCTAAATTTTCTACTATATGGTTTATTTTATTACCTTTTGTAATAAAGATGTGAGTGTGTATGTGTGTTTCATCTTCTAAATGTTTAAAGGAGATTGCTCTCTGACTAAAAACAATACTTTATGATCTTTCAATTACTGGGTCCACACACTGCAGGCAAATTAGGAACAGAGTTCTTTGAATGAGAACATGGTAATAAAAGATTAACAGACAATTTCCCTACGTTGATGTGGATCAGCCATGCAGTCAACTCAGTTGGCAGCTAAAAGCCCAGACACAGAGACTCAGGTATTTTTTTAATCTCATAAATATAGTTAGTGGCAAACAATGATTTTAATTGCTGAATGTGCTCAGAGGCCCTCAGGAGAATGCTATATGCTTTCTCTTCCTGGTGATGATGCCAAGATGCTCTTCTCAAATAAAGGGCTAGAATAAGCCATGCTATTCAAGAATATTCACTGAGTTTCTGAAATTGCAATTTAGCCTGCCCAGTGTTTATTAAGCCTATATTGTGAACCTGCGTATGTAGAATCCAAAATTAGAGAGTCAGAGTCTTCATGGAGAAGATGCTTGGCTTTGCCCAGGCTATTTACCATCATAGGTCTCAGGGTTCTCATTCATAAAATGGGAAAGTAAGACCTTTGTTACTAAGGAGGAAAGAATGAAAGAAAAGGAAGAAAAGGGGAAGGGATGTCTTCCATCTTATCAGGTTGTCATGTGCATTAAATGTGATAGGAAGTTAGCATAAGATGTGGTTCACAATACAAACTCAAAAATTCAGGCCTTTATCCATTCACACTAGTGTGTATTGAAACTTAGAATGTGCCTGACCTGTGCTAGGTGATGCAGATGCAGCAGTGAACAAGGCTCATTCCCTTCCATTGAAAAAGAGCCAAGGCTGGTAGGAGAATGCAAAAACTAAAAGACAATATTACCCTGTAGAAAATGTACCTGATGTGCAAAAAGTACGGCGGAGGGCAGGATGACACAGGCCAAAAAACCCTAAGCTCACTAAAACGTGTTTTTAATATTAACAATAATGAGTGCTTATTAAATACTACTCACTGTTCAGAGATTTTCAAAACTTTTTACTTTCATTATCTCCTTGATAATATCTTCTATTTCATGATTAATATCCCTATTTTAAGACAATTGAGACACAGAGTGGTTAAGCAACTTTTCTGAAATCATGCAGCTACTCATCATTGGAGCCAAGAACTCTAACTTCCAATTCGCTTTTCTAACCATTATGCATGCTGTCTCCTTCACTGTCTACTGTGCATTAGATCATCACTGTTACATAGTAAGTACTCAGTAAATGTTAACTAGAGTTAGTAATAGCAGTGGTAGCAACAGCAGTAAGAACAATAGCAAAAGTCATAATAAGTAGTGCCTATGGTAATGGTAGTAATAACAGTAGTAGCAGAAGCAAAATGTAGAGCACTCTGCAAATGTTGGTGGTTACTATTAGTCTGGGCTTCAAATCATTCTAAGAAAGAAGGAAAAAAATGTTCTTATACTTCCGTGTCTTACAGCTCTTGCTCTCAAGAAACCCACTTCTTGGTACAGAAGAAAGACCTCCACACACGATGAAGCTGGTAATTTAGAATAAAAACTATTGAAGTTTCAAATTGAATAGTTGGATTTTGAAGAACCAAATGATTTAGGAAAATGTGGTGAGTGCAGAAGGGACATAATATTTAAGCAGTCCCATGTGCACATTTAGCATGCAGGAGGCACTATAGCAAACACTTCCCAACTACCAGGCCATTTCTTCCCTACAACTGCTCCGTATTACCCCCTTTCCACTCAGAAGAAGACTGAGGTTCAGAAACAGTAAACCATTTGCTCAAGATTACACATTTAGTGAGCGGCAAAACCAGGATTTTAACCCAGAACCATTAACTCAGCTCATCTTGCTACTGGGGCAAGAGTGAAGTTATAACTCAGGCTAAGGGTGGGAGTCAGACTTGGACAAAAGAGAAGAGGAGAAGGCAGGGTGCACTTGAAAGAGTGGCCAGAGCAGAAGCGAGTACGGAGATGAGAGTGGTGAGGATGAGGGCAGCAATAGTGAGCTGGGCCAGCTGTCAGGCATGAGCCTGGACCTTGCCCTCCCCGATCTCCCCACCCAAAAAACCCCGCAGCCAAGGGACACACTAGTTTAGAATATCTTGTTTTCAAGTTGTTTTGTCATGTGAACCAAGGTGTCTAAGACCAAGATCGGGACACTGAGGAAAACAGCTTTCGTTTTTGTTTTTTATTTTGGTTACTTCCAAAATGCAATCAAATAACACTTTTTGTACATGCTACTTTAGGTTTGGATTATATTTGCAGACACATTTACATACCCACTTGATTCCCCTCCCTAATGAAAACCCTCTAGAATTAGTTCTCACCTGAAACAACCATAGAAGTCTTAGAATGATAGTCATGTATTCAATCAACAAACACACTCTGTTTCAGACCATTAGCTCAGCAATGCAGACGTGAAACACGAAGAGGCCCAACCCTTGCTCCCCTGGATTTCATATTCTTTCTAGCTGGAAGAGATGGGCAGTAAATACAAAACCAAATAAGATAATACCAGATTGAGACACACACTTAGGCAAAATATAAGTAGAGTGACATGAAAGACAATTATTCAGGTGGAGGGTCTATACTAAGTTGGATGGATAGGACTGGCCCTGAAAAAGTTAAGTTTCGACTGAGAAGGAACCATAAGAAGGAGGATCCAGGAGGAGGGAACAGCTAGTACAAAGCCCCCAACACTGATGAAAACTTGGGGTCCTAGTGGAACATGAAGAAACCCAGCCTGGGTGGATCACAGCCAGAGAGTGTGAAGTAGGAGATGAAATCCAGGATGTATTCAGGTACTAGATCTGGAGAGACCTCATGGGCTTGGGTAAGGAATGTGGATTTTGCTTTAAGTGCTATTAGAAACATTTGGGGATGTTAAGCAGACCAGAGAAGGAGCTTATTTTCATTGGGGAAAACATCTACTTGGTAACTGTAGAGAGCAGATTGTACAGTGGCCACATTTATCTTTTCATTTAATTCCTGCAACAACCACATGGGAAGACCCTATTCTCTCCCAATTTAGAGATAAGTAAACTCAAAAGTAAAGAAAGAGAAAAAATAGGGGAAGAAAGAAAAAAAGAAGTTTTCTAAATGACATATTTATTATATGGAAAACATTGAATTCAAGGCCAGGTCCCCTGAATCCAAGGGCATTGAAAAGGCACACAGGACCACCTCCCTCCAAATCTTTATTAACTTTCTAAATATTGACCATCAAAGTTATTCAGGATAGAGAGAATACAGGTTAAGGTTGTAAAATCAGATCGATGTGTGTTCATTTTTTAGCTCTAGGACTCACTTGCTTTGTGATCTTGGGCAAGTTATTTAGATTCTCTGTGCCTCATTTGTCTTAAAGTAAAGGGGGAAAAAAGTATCATCCTTGTAAAGTTAAAAGTGATAACACATGTAAAGCCCTTAACAGAGCTCTTGGGATATAGTAGTTAAAGAAAGCTAGCTGTTTTTCTTGTAAAGTTTTGATCCTTGAATGGATGAACCCTTAGGCCATAATTAGAAGAGCAAATATGAGGAGTCAAAACACAGATTGGATAATACCCAGAGATGAATTTGAAGGAGAGTATTCTCCCACCGGATAATGGAGAAAAAGAATAAATTGTGAGAAGCAACACCCCATGGTCCTGATGTCCAGTTCTCTAAAAATCCTCACAAGGGCCAATACATAAAGATGTATTGTCCTTCATAGGTTTTCCAGCAAGTCTCACCAGAGTTAATGACAATGCAGTCCAGACAACCCTGGGCTCTGAGAGAGTCATCTCAGAAGGCTCAATGAGAGTCAGCCGTGGGGAGCCCTGAGTTGCTTTCTTCCTGCACAAGAGCCTTGGAGTCTGCAGGATGGTACATCATGGGGGTATCCGAGAGGGGATGACACCACCAGCCTTCATTCTGTTGATTAGAAGGTGGATTGGCTATCCATGTTCATCCATGCTCACAGATATTACTGGGCATTGGACAGGAGATCAGCTTCCTCAGACATGCTCTGGAAGTAACTGAAACCCTAGAGGTTAGACTCATTCAAAGGATGGTAGAATAGGCCTTTGCAGATATTGACAGTTGCTTTTTGGGTAACTGTCACTCTGTTCAAGGTCAAGGTATAAAGTTACTTCCTCTCCTTAGCTCAGGCATCACCATTATTTGGCAGTTGTAAGGTTGATATCTGGCAATTTCTTAGTTTCATTGAAGTCTTTACTTATATCCTTTTGATTTTTTTGTTGTTTTTATTGGGAGTCAAAGGAAGGCAAAGAATCTCCCAAAACCACTATTCTGCCATCTTTAAAGTAACTTTCTCATTTTTCAGTAAGTAAAATAGGTCCAGAGATGTAGTTAGAGTCGACACCCAGAGAAGCAGTGATGTGTCAAATTATTGTCCCTCAGCTCCAACCTTATGCTGGATAGCAAAGTCTGGCAAGGAGGGCTCACTGGCTTGATGCCTTGATGATAACTTGGGGAAAATCTTCTGTTGGAAGAATAATGCCTCCAGCGGTTTGTTCCAGTCTCATTGCTAATCCCCAAAGAGCTCATCTGGTCTCAAAAACTTGGAAAAGTACTTTGGTCAGCAAGTTCATTACATGTAATTTACTATCTCATTTGGCATAGTGACTCAAATTTGGTGAGAGAATTAGAAAGAGCTATGGTTTCCGAGTCAACTAATATTTATTAAGATCCATCTGTAAGATAAGTTGATTCATTTATTCATTCACTATAGCTTGTGCCTTTTTCATATGATAGAGGCAGTGACATGTGGTTGTCTGAGAACTCCAGCTTTAGAGTAGAGAAGCTTTAGTTTGCCCCCTGGACTTATTTACCAGCTGCTTGATTTAAAATAAATTCCCTAATCTTTATGAGTTTGACTTTCTTCCACATTAAAATGAGTACTCGACAGAATTTTTTTAAGTAAAATAATGTAGGTTAAATAATTCACAAGTTATCTGACACATTAATGTTTGAAAATTATAAATAATAATGTCCGCAAATTGTAAATAATAATAATAAGTGCTATATTATGGTTGGGTGAGAGTATTTCATATGAGCAGGCTATCTCCTGTCTTAATTAGGAAAACATTTGAGAAATTTTTCAGATATTAATTTTGCACCTGAAACACTTGTTTGTTTGTAAAAAGGTGGTGTGTTTGCATGTGTGTCCTCTTGGGCCAACATGCACTGACACAGGTGTTTCACACTTCAACCTGCTTAGTCTTTCGTCTTACTCATAAAAAGAGATTCTGACTTGGTCAGGAGTTTCCAGTAAATCACTTAAAATAAGGACTTTTTTGGGTGTCATTTGCGTCTCCATCTCCTTTTTGTTTAACTTTGAATTTGAGTTTACAGTCCATTGGAATGCACTCTTGCAGTACTTTTCTAGTAAATACTTTACAATGAATTTACATCATACATGAGAAAGATCACCTCTTCCTATCCAGCCAGCCAACAGTGAAGAGAAAGTGAAGTAAATGTGAAAAGTGAGTTCATACATTATATAATAAAATGTACAACAAATGTATTTCCATGTTTTCTCCTCTTTTATATATATACTTACATAGTCAATTCCCCCCAAAATACACATCCAATTATTAGGAGCAGTAATCTCTAGGATGTGGTACTATAAATTTCTTCTCCTTCTCCTTCTCCTTCTCCTTCTCCTTCTCCTTCTCCTTCTCCTTCTCCTTCTTCTTCTTCTTCTTCTTCTTCTTCTTCTTCTTCTTCTTCTTCTTCTCCTTCTTCGTCTTCACCTTCTCCTCCTTCTCTTTCTCCTTCTTCTTTGTATTTTCAGGAAAGACTACAATAGACCTATGTTATTTGTTCAATAAGGTAAATAACACACTTAAAATTAAGTTAAAATCACATTTAGCATAGTACCTGGAAAATTGCAGATGCTCAGTGAATTTTTAATGATTGATAGAATGACCCACAATCTGGGCAGTTCCTGATGAGCCAACAGTTCAGCTGCCCTGGCATATCCATTATTCTAGCTCTACCACTAAATGACCTCTCTAGGCTAACAAGAAAAAAAGAAGAAAGAAAAAAAAAAGAGAGAATGGAGAAAGAAGATTTAGGAATAAGGTGTGATCACATAACCACTTGATCATAGAAGGTTGCACTTAGAAGGTGAACTATTAAAAAGGGGACTCACATTTTTGGGGCATAGGTACAGGTATTGCATGGAGAACACAGCCCCCACTCTTTTGCAACTCCCAGCATGTGGGAACCAACCTGATCTGCCACATAGGTAAGTAGTGGCAATGATTTGAATCAAGGCCTCCTGACTCTGATTCAGAACTCCTTGTGATAAAGAAATACATCTATAAAATATGTGTATATGTGCAAATTTCATTTAACTTAGTGGCTCAGAAGGGTTATGGGAAATAGGAATGATAGAGAGGACTCAGAACTCTGAAAATAAAGAACTTAAGGGCATATTTATGAGCCCCAGTTTAATATTTATAACCTCCAGTCAAATAATATTTATGAATGGCATAAATGTTTTTAAGACCTACAAGAGAGTCGGTCTGCAAAGAAGAAAGAAGTGACTCACCCAGTGCAGAAAGTGCCTCATCAGCCCAGACAAACAAACAGGGAGATATTTAGCAACAATCTGTGGGAAAATTTTTTCTATCATATATTTAGGACATCATTCATTGCTCTACAGAGTTCTTGCACTCAGAGGAATGTGGCAAAGTCTATTTTTCTTCCCTAAATCCTTGGATGTTTGCCCTTTACCCACTCCCACCAAACCTCTACAGTAGAAGACAGATATTAACTGACTCTATTATTTACTCCAACCCCCCAAATTTTATCTCCAAATGCCAAAGGGATGATTTCAACATAGACCACTGATGCACCTGGATAACTTAGTGTGCAATCAAAAGGGAAAAGAGAATTACGTCTCTTATATCACAATTCTCCACTTAAAGTTAATCTCTTCTATCAGATTGTCCTTTTAGTTTAGCCAGGATCTCAACATTTTTCCCAGATGTTATCTAGAGGCCAGTATTAGTCTTGTTTGGTCTTCAGACCCTTCTTGCACACAACGGTTCAAATGATAAATGAAGGCTTACAGTGATATTAAGGATTTACATCGTAACAGAGATAAGAGCTGAACACTGAGGTGACATGCTACCCTGTCCATCTTGAAAAGCATTGGTTCTCTGGCTGGGAAAGTCTTGGGAAGAGCTATAAGAGCCTTGGAATCCCTTGATCCCACCTTGCTGATCTTTGTCTTTTCCCCTGAACTGTCACTAACTCTAAATCTAAGAGAAAATTTTGTCTGTGTTGATTGTAAAAAACAACAAAAAATTGTTTTCCTGGAAATCAATTCATCATAAACAGCAGTTAATTAGAACATGAGTTTTGACATTACTTTTATTAGCAAGTGATAAGAACATTACTTAAGGTATCATTGGGTGATATTATTAACAAATTTCAAAAATTTATAACGTCCCAAACACAATGGAAATTTTCACAAACGTAAAATCAAAAATGGGTACTGTTAATCAGCAAGTGGCCCTCTTTCTGATTCCAGGGGACAGATTCCTTCATCTCCTGACTCCATGACCTCCAATATGGGACTCCCAATATTAATAGCTTGTCTGTGTCCTCCCCAAGCTTAGAAGCTGTAAAGAACATGGAAGAGACTATGCGAGCTCTTTATGTGCTAGACTAGAAAGTGGGACATATCACATTGGATTGGTTAGAGTTCAGTCACATGACCACACCTAAATCCAAAAGAGACTGTGTGAAATGTAGCCTGTGCGCCCAGGAAGAAGAGGAAACAGGCATGCGGTGCTACCATCCAGGCTCCATCACAACCCGGCAGCGATTTTCAACCTTTTTTATCTCATGGCACACATAAACTAATGATTAAAATTCTGTTGCACACCAAAAAATATACTTTTTGCTGATCTGACAAAAGAATGAGTATAATTTTGATTCATTCACACCAGATAACTACTGTTGTGTTAACTGTTGTCATTTTTTTATTTGACAGTCTAAGGGAAGAGAGGTCAGTGGTCCTGACTAAAGAGTCAGGCATTGAATGTTTTAAAAATTCTTGTGGCACATGGGTTGAAGATCAATGTAATAATTGCAACATCAGCAAAACAACAAAACAACAAAAGAACCATTTCCAGAGTATGTCCTGGAGGGTAGAGAAGTGAGGATTAGTCTCTAATAACTGCATCTGCAGTCCCATATAAGAATCCCTATACAGAATTAAGATTTCATAAAGTTTTCCATCTAAGAAAATTTAACTGCTACCACAGGACCACTTTTAAAAAATTAAAACATGATATACTTCAGGGGGAAAAGAAGACTTTCAATAGCAGTTGAAGGAGAAAAAGAATCATCTAAATATCCCTAATTTATTTAAAATTTTAATTTGTCAAAAGATACATTTCTCATTCAGTCCAGCTAATTTGGATTTTACCCTAACTAGTAAATAAGCCAAGGTTAATTTAGTAGTGATATTATAATATTTATTATCCCAGTGAATCCCTATTTACCACATATTCCACTTCAGGCCAAATAGATGTCTTGTGAAGGGGGTGGGGGAGGAGGGAAACAGAAAAAAAAGGAAGAAAAAAGGGAAACTAGTTCCCATATCTGTGTTTTTTCCATCATCTGTTCACTGGACAACTACACTTGGCTTTTAAACCAGTCTCCTCTGCTCTAATTGCAATGACAAAAAGTAGCTTGAGTGAGAAAACCCAAGAGTATTTGAAAGCAGGTTATAACTCTCTTCAGTAATTTGGTTCTGTAAGAAAATATGCACGCCTACAAATTATCTTTAACTCCTGCAAGGAAAGATCCGGCCCTTGTGGGAATTGGAATTTATTTGGGGTTGGAGGTAAGCACTCCTTTTACCAGTTTTTAAAATGGAATTCATGAATGTAGGAAGTGTGAAAGAAAAGTTCCTGGCAGAAAAACACCTTAGCTCTAATCAGAGCTGAATTGTTGATGGTGTAGGATACAGAGTGAGTGACAAACAGATGTTGCCCCAGCATCAGGTGTGTCTGCCTCAAATCAAGTCCATGTGGCCTTGTTCTTCAGTCTGAGCCATTATCCAAGAAATGCAAACACTGAGGCACAGTTTTCTCTATTATATATTTTAAGTATCACCTGACATTGATAAAGGTAAATTAAATAGAAATGCTCAAGCATCGCTAATGAAAGCATAATTTGGAAAGCAGTTTCACTGAAAATTTTATCAAGGATAGATGTGTTCATATTTTTGAAATCACTGATTGAATTTCTGACCTCATTTCAAAGAAAGTGCTCTTAATTTCAGGAAAAAAATGAAAGTCTTCTACATAAGATATTTGTTGTAAAGCTATTTTGACTGCAAATGCCAACACTGGTTAGGTAAATTTGGCATATAGACTATATTGAAATTATGCTTTAGCTCCTACGCAAATTATTACAAATTGCAGATTAGTAAACTCATGATTACTGATTTCTTTAGAGTTTTAGTGTCAGAGAAATTGTGAGCTCAGTTTTCAGCTTTAAGTAACAAGACATGCTTAAAATATAGTGTTAAATGAAAAAGCAATATAAAAAATATTGTTGGTATAATCTGGTAACAAACATTAAACAAAAAATAAAAGAAAAATGAAAAATTTTAAATAAAAAATGCTACTTTTCCTTATTTTTCTTTCTCTTCTCAAAATCTCAAGAAAAAAATTAAATTTTTCTTTGAAAAATAAGACACACACACATATATATTTGTATATATGTATATACTCAGGGTCTGGCAGAAGTAACACATGCTTGAATGTGGTTGGTAGGGTAATAATATGGATGTAATAATTTATAGTTTTAATTTGAACATTGCACCTAAAATGTCATACAGTATGCTTGATTGTGAGATTGTGTTACAGAATTACATGCTTATGATTTTGTAATAAACGATTTTATAATTAAAAGGGATGTTTTTGTGTTGGACCCTGTATATACTTGAAAATAATTGTGTCTTAGGTCTGCACCCTCTCAAACCTCAAATGCAACTCCCAAATTGTACATACCAATCATGTAGGTTACAGGAAGTCTGACATTAGCCGTGTATTTGCAATATTTCTCATGATGCTCAGTGGAACTTGTTTATTCCCAAGAGTAATGTAAGTCCTAAAAAGGGCAGATGTTCATGTAGCCAACCAAGTGCCCCATGTTCATGCCCTCTCCCTACAAAGCTAGGATGTTGGAGTTGACTATCGGTTTAGAAAAGAGATACAAGCAAGAATTTCATTCTTCTTCACTTCTGCAGCTTTCCTCTACACTGGCTCTAGAAATTAGTTCTTAGGCCGAGGGTATATGGTACAGCAGAAGGGTCAGAACCTGGCCTTTCCTCTCTTCTTTAATTTGAGTGCATGCTGCCACGAAGACCTAAGCCACCACAAGGCAGGCTGAGTCAAGTATTGTGGCCAACAATCTCCTCATTGCTCTTGCGGGTAGAATGCGGTTTTGTTTCTCTTTCAGTGGCAATAGCACTGAGCCCATCTTCGGTAAAGTCCTCAGCATCATTCTGAGAACATTTTCTTCCTCTCTTGCATTTACTCACCTTCTTGGCTACTACATTTTTAAAAAAAGCAGTCCTTAGATCCTATTCATAGCTGAGCCTGAAAGAGCCCCTTTGCTCCCTGGTTTCTGATGAAGGTGACTTGCCTTCAAGTTGTGGAGTAATATAAGGATCCTGCTTCTCTGTTCCCACTCCAGTCCCCAAGTTCTGTCACATCCAAAAAGTTCAGATACAGGGTTGGGTTTGGGAAGGTGCAGTGCAACTTTACTATGTCACCTCGTCATGTCCTGAGAACATACTAGGTGTTCACAGTGCATTGGTGGCTGGAAGTGTGACAGCAGACATATGTCATAAACAATTCTAATAAGCCATAGGAATTATAGGGAGACATATTTTAGTCTAAGACAGTGATTCTCTACTGGGACAATTTTGCCCCCAGAGGGTGTTAAGCAATGTCTGAAGACATTTTCAGGTGTCACAACTTGCAAGGACATAAGGACATGAACAGAAGGGCTGCTGACATTGAATAAATAAAAACTAATGCCACTCAACACCCTACAATGTCAACAGTGTCCAGGAAGAAACCCCGGTGATACTCAAACTTGAGTAGACAAAGGATCACCCAGAGAGCTAGGCCTCTCTGCCCAGAGTTTCTGATTCTGGGCTGAGATCCGAGAATTTGTATTTCTCACAAATTCCCAGGAGATGCTGCTGTTTGCTGGTCCAGGGACCACAATGGAGAACTCCTGCTCTGGAGTGTCAGTGAAGGCATCCCAAAGAAAGTGATGTATGAACGTTTAGCAGGAGTTAGCTGGAGTAGAAGGAAAAGACAAACTTTTGAAGGCAATCTGTAGAAAGCCCAGAAGAAGGAAGCTTTGGCATGTTCAAGGAACTGAACTAATGGAGCACAGTGTCAAAGAAAGCTGAAGACAGAGCCCAAGGCAGAAGGTAAAAGACCATAGTAGGAGTGTGTCTGTCTTCCATTTAAAACAATGGAAAGGCACACAAGAGATTTTAGCAGGGGATTTGGGGAAACTTAACCAAACCACTGGGGTAGAAAGTAGAGTAGGGCATGCTGCCTACAGTTTAATATAATGAAAGAGCATGGCCTTTGGAGCCAGGAAGTCCTGGATTTTAATCCTTACCAGGTCTCTTATTAGTTATATGATCAAGGGCAAATATTTTTACTTCCATGAGCCTCAGTTTTCTCATCTGTAAATGGATCATTCATACCCACTTCACTGGATTGTTTTGAGAATAAGTGAGATCATGTTCATAAAAGTGTTTGGCACACAGAAGGCTCAATGGATGTTAATTCTCTTCCATTAAGTGTCAATGATGAAAGGACCAGAGGGCTCCTCCACCACTTAATTTGCATCTCAAAGAGCACACAGCAAAGCATGATGTCAGCAAGAGGTCTGTCCAAAGAGCACTTGCATCACCTGTGTGCCAAACCTGTGCCAGGGCCTGCTGCTGGCATGTTCAAGGGCAAATTAGGCAACCACCAGCCCACACAAAAATGCTGCGAAACTAATGCTAGGTTTGCAGATACCATCACAGGGCTCAGGCCAAGGTTACCTAATCTATTAATGGTTGAATACTTCAGAGGCTCTTTAACCATATTCCTTATTGTTTTGTAGCCTGACAATAAGGAGGAGACACAGTACTTGGGACCACAATAAATAATACTTAGCACTTAAATAACCTTCACCATCTTCAAAGCCATTTACAAACACAAATTAAGACTTATGAAGCCCAGCCTTGGGAAAGTGTCATTATCTTTGTTTCTTCAACACGGCAAGGAGGATGAGGTAATGGAGTTGCCCAAACTCTGGCCAGTTGGCTTCAGAATGTGCTGCTTTAATTCAATCCAGGCATCCCTAGAGGGTCCACTCCAGAAGGATCTGGGCAGCATGTCCCTAAACTATAGGTGGTACAAAATGTTTGGTTGGAGGTACAAGTTCAATAATTCCTTAAAATAATTATAATAAATAAAGGTGGAAGGACATTTTTGGAGGGGATGGATATGTTTATGGCATAGGCTGTAGTGATAGTTTCACAGGTGTATACTTGTCTCTGGACTTATCTAATTGTAGACATTAAATATAGATAGTATTTTGTTATCATTAGTCTATTATTACTGTTAGTCTATTAGAATTAGTCTATTATTACTATTGTCAATCATACCTCAATGAGGATGTTTTAAAAAAAAAGGATCCCATGTGAACCCAATGTTGTACTGATGTTCCCAGCACACTCTGAATTAGACTTCATTGGAAGAGTTGCTTTTTGCCGAACAAAATGCCATCTCTGGCTCCCCAGCTCTCTTACTCTGCCATCTCCCAAAAGACTGAGTGGATGTCAGAGGGGAGGGGGGTTGCATGTGTTTTATAATTACATAATTAATAATGATAATATCTCAAAGTTTCTTCATCTGTAAACTACACATAATGGCCCACAAGGTTGTGGTAAGGATCTTATAGGAAGAATGCCAGGAAACTTTCCTTATCACTGTTGTCATTGACGCCATTGCCATTGCGTTTATATCCTCTTGTTATTTTCCATACATTTCATGTATGCTCTGTCTTACAGTGTTCATAACTATTTTCTTGTAAAGATAAGCAGGCAACATTATATTACCCAGAATAATGGTCTCAGAGAGGGAAAATGGACTCACCCAAAGCCACATGGTTAATCACTGGTAGAACAGGGAGGAGTCCATAGGTTATCTTTCTCTCCTCCCACTTCATTCATAACTTCCTCTCCTCCCAAAGATGACTTCTTCATGTTCATGAAGTCTAGGGTGTTTGCATTCTCTTCCTCTCTACATCCCAGGCATTAATGCCATCTCTCTCCTTCCCTCCCATAACTCCACAGAAACTCACGACATTGATTAAGCCCAATTATGTGTTAGATACCATACCCAGAGTCTATAGAATATCTTCTAGGAGCTTGTCCTCAAGAAGCTTCATGTCATGTGGGAAAGATGAGTACCAGTTGGAACAACTGTTTCTCAGAACCAAGATTCAGAAAGGATCTTTAGAATGGCCACCACTAGAATTCTGGATTTGGGAAATGACAACAACTGCCATCATCTAGATAATGCCAACCACCACCCATCCCAGTCCTGTCATCAAGGGCATGATGCTTTAGAAATGGCAACAGGCAGCTGCATAAGATGGTCCTCATTTGTCTCAAGATATAAGGTCCCCTTGTTAAGTAAGGTGCCTGGATGTCCTGTATGATTATTTCAAAGTGGATGATGTTTTCTAATGTATTGCTCTGATTAAATGCTCAGGCTTTGGGTCCAGATAGACCTGGACCCAAATCCTAAGGCCTCTATTAGAACTACCTTGTGCATCTTACTTAATGTCACAGAAACTGGCCTTCCTATAAAATAGAGATCATATTATGGGTAGAGGATTTGAAGGAGAAAATGTAATAAAGTGTTTAGTACAAAGTTAGACACGTGGCAGTTCTCCATAAATAGCAGTGATTATTATATTATTAGTCTATTATTACTATTGTTGAACCTCAATATTACAATATTTATAAAAAATTGTATTAAATCTGAATGTAAAGTTTGGCAATGCTACTGCTAATATCTCTCCACTAGATAATCTTAGTGCAAATTAACTGGTTACCTACAGTAACCAAAATGGCGTCCTTGAAAATGATATAGCTATCCATAATATTGCTGCATAGATTAATTACAATTTTTAACACTTCTTGCTGCTTTTAGGCTGCAATTGCATTAGCTCAGTTTGAAAGCACTGGTCATGCCATGACCATCACAAGAAATGAGCCATCTCAAAGGAACGTCTTTGGAATCAGACAGAATATAGATCCCAGCTTTGTTCCTTACCAGCTGTGTGTTCACAGGAACTCAACCCCTCAAGGATTCTGCTTTCTCATTTATAAAATGGGGACAGCAAGGTCAATTTCCCTGGGTTATTGAGGAGTTAATGAAATGATACATGGCACTTTACAAATGGTAGTAAAAGACTAATGATTAGTAGTTCACTGTTCTTAAAATACTGATAACTTCAGTTAACAAGAAACTGGAAAACAAATAACATATTTTATATATTTATTTGATGGATACATTCTTAAAAACTAAACAGTTTATGATGGAAAAATAATGAAAGGGATGCTTGGGTTAAAAGGGTTGAAAGTGATGCATCATAATTATCGAATACCTTTCATGTGCCATACAAATACAGTAGTATGTATGATATTGTGTGGTTCTAGATCCAGACAGACCTGCATTCAATTCCTAATTCTACTGCTTCTTAGCTGTGCAGTTTTGGACAGCTGCTTAATCTCTCTGGGCCTCAGCTTCCTGGTCTTTAAACAGAATGATAACTATCTCCCTCATAGCATTTTGAAGAAGGCTGTGTGCATGCGAAGCACTTACCACACAGTACCTGAGAAGCAGCAGGCACTTAATAAGTGCTCTCTTGAACCAAAAAGAAAAAAAAAAAAAAGACAGCTTAGCCCAAGTTCTTTATGTCAGCGTTTCAGGGAGTCACAGAGCAGCAGTTACGAAAATAATGTGTGAAGGTGCTATGCTAGGTGAGAAAAGCAAAGATACAGGATTGGAGTCATCAGCACCTCCCCATCAGAGAGCTGCAGCGGAGGAAAGAGAACCAGGGCTGGTGCAGCGTGCCTGCAGAGTCACTGCGACCAGGGGGACCGCCTAGCCCAGTCTGCCCAGGTGCTACTGCTTTCTTTAGATACATAACAAACTAGCCCAAATGTAACGGCTTAAAACAAAATCATTTTGTTTATTGGATCTGTAATTTGGGAAGAGGTGTATAAAAAGATAGAGAGGAGGGAAGGAGGAAGGAAGGGAGGGAAGGAGGGAGGAGGGAACAGAATGAATGAAAGATAGAGAAAGTGACAGAAGGGATGAATAGGTAGGTAGGTAGATAGAGAGGGGGGGAGAGAGAGAGAGATGATAGATACAGATATTTATGAAGTTACATGGGGGCAGAATTTGTGTGAACTCATGAAAGTGACTGCAGGGAATACCCCATCCCTGTGGGCTCCCCAGGAAAGAGAATTCCTCTAGGAAACAGAGGTTGCACCATGACCTCTGACATCCCTTCCAGCTCTCAGATTCTGTGACCCTCTCCAAGGAATAGACAAGGTGGTGATTAACATTCCCTTTTTCCCCAGATGGGTGGTGCATGCTTTCATCTTTCAATGTTTATAAATGCCTTTGAAAATGGAATGTGCCACATACATGTTAAGAGCTATTATTAACATGGTGTCCAAACACCTCGCTCCACATGATAGTTAAGGAACAAAACATTAGGGGTGTGAGCCTCGCGAGAAATGAAGTGTGCGAACACACCCCAGGGAAGGAATGTTCCTTATTCCCACCCTGCCTTGGGAGAGGCAGAAGATGTCATAGTGGCCAGAGATCGAGCAGAATCAGAACCATGGAAATCTGAATAGAGAATTGGGTGACAAGATTGGAGCACAATTAATTAACACGGTGTCCATGGATCTCCTGTTTGCAAGACATGAATTGAACTCTGTGGAAAATGTAAAAATTTAGTGGAGTCAAGTCCCTGTGCTGGAGTACAGGTGGTGAAGACATTGACCCAGTTTTTAAAGAAGTCTGCTCTCAGAAGACAGACTTAAAAACAAGGCCCCACATGCAAATAACCCACCAAGAGCAAAATGGGGAGATCCCCCCTGCAGATAACCAGAGGTGGGTCACCTAAATTTTTTGCTGTGATTTCAGAGGTCATGGTTCTCTAACATGGTTTGATCATGAATGCTTCAAGAATACAGTAAAAGTTAGGAACCCTCTTCCCAGAAAAATCCATGTATAAACAAAATTTTACATTAAGTGTCTAACAGAGTTCACAAATCTCCTAAAGCACTGCCCTGGGCCCTGTTCCGAAAGCTCTCTGGGCCCTTTTCAGTAGGTAGCTCTTGTGTAGCTGTGACCTCTGACTTGTGAAATTAGCAAATATGAACAGATTCAAAGCAGACACAGGACCTTCTCCAACCCTGGATCCTGGGCTTCTAGCCCAGTGGCTGGCATAGCATGCACCTAAAATAATGCTTGTTTAAGAAATAAACATGGAATTAAAGTATTTTAAAAAGCAGTGGATCCTCCTTCAGCTGTACCTCTAAAGATGTTTTTTTATCTGTTTGTTTTTTGGTTGTTGTTTCATACTTCTCAGGTGTTTGACCACCATAGGCTAGAGAGCCGAGAACTCATGAATGAGTAACTGAATCTCCCAGAATCATCTCAAGAACAAGGGAAGGTCAAAACATTTGCTTTCTCTTACCCCCGACACAGAATGAAAACTCTGTCTTGAAATACATTAAGAGACTGTGTATAAATTGCAGCATCCACATCTAAAATGGCAAAATTGAGGAGCTCCCCAGATATTGCAGAAGAAGAGCAAAGCAGCATGTATCTCAAGCCTTTGATCTATGAGCAGAACCATCCATGGCTTCTTAAACTTCCAAGTGTTCCTCCATTGGGAAAGAAATGGTAATCAGTCCCACTTAAATTTGCCCTGGCTTGGAAATGCTGCTGAGATGAACCTCTCCACCCCCACTGTCAACTGTTCACTGGAAGAAATCCTGTCACTCAAGCAAGGTCCTCATTTATAAAAGTCAAGATAGCAGGAGAGAGGGGCAATGGCTGGAAAGAGTGAAGGGGGCGAGCGGAAGGAAAGGAGAGATAGAAAGTTGGGGCTCCCAATTTCCTCTCTTTCTAAAGTAGTCATTTCCCTAGAAGAGGTAAATAAAACAACAGCATATGGGTACAACATGATGAAAATGAGGAGTCAGAGAAAAGAAACCTTAATAGCTAGTCAGAGCTGGAGACCCAGGCAGAGCCCTGTGGTCACCATCTCTGGGCTCCGCCCCTTCCCAGGCCTTTGCATGTTGGTCCAGGGCTTTGTGCCTTGAGGGCTTCCAACTTCCGGCCACCTTGAGGGGCTTTCTGGTAGAGTGCCACAGAAGGTAAAATTAGAAACCAGGCTTCCTTTTTTTCCTTCTCACTCTGCTAGTCACTCATATTTCAGCACCAACTGAAAAACTCACCCTTCCAACTTTCAGTGCCGGACACCAGAGTACGGTAAGTTTCAGTGGCTGCTCCCCTTTGTCTCTAGCTCCTTCTCCACCTGTGCCCCAAAACAGAAAACAACCAGGCCCCCTGCCCTGCATTCTCACCATTGTACCTGTTTCCTCTTTTTCCTACACGTGTGACCGTGGCAAATGGCTTAACTTCTTTGACTTACACCTATGAAATGAGATATAAAGCCTGTCTACCTACAGAGATGTCCAACTGCAACAACATGTTTGGCAGCAAGCTGGATGCCCACTTCTCAGTGAAAATTTGTATGCAAACCCGTAAGTCCAGGGTTATAACTCCAAATTCAGCCTCAACTATGATCCCCAAGGGCAAGGACCTGCTGTGCTGGTTACCCACCACGTGCATCTGTACCCCTGCAGGTGGTTAGAATCCTGCAGATGTTAGGGAGAGGAATAAAAGACTCATTGATCCTCTTCTTTTCCCAAGGACTCCCAATTGTCATTTATGTTTATCAAGAGGAGAAAATAAGGGCAGAATTTTCGGTTGTTTTTTCATACGGGCCAAGGCTGGGTTCATCTGAATATAATTTACATTCACTTTAAAGAGGTCATAATGTTATAAGGTACCCTGAGATGAAGCATGGTGAATCAAGCAACCTGCAACATCTACTTGAAGCCTGTCTCTGACAGGTGAGGTCTCCAGGAAGTCCTGGGCAGCCTTTCTCAAGGGTGACAACTCAAGGGGAGTTGCTTCTGAGTGGTATTTGGATAAACACTGTCTTTCTGTTGTAAAGATCCTCTCCTTTCCCCAGGACAAATGCTATCTTTCTGTTGTGCAACATTGAAGAAGTCATGTGACCTCTTTGAGCCATAGTTTTCTCCCATGTGCACACTGAGGTTTTAAGGCCACCCAATTGCTAAGGTTCTAAGTCTCCTATTCTGTGGCTTTTCTTGAGGTCACAAAACCACATGGTCTCTGCTGTAATTGAGGCCTTTGGAGTTGTCCAATGCCCAGGGTCCTCAAGGCTTTTCATGACCTGGCCTCTACCTCTTACCTGTCTAGCCTCCACCAGCACAACTACCCTTCTCATCATAGTCAAAGATGCACCATTACTGAGAATTGTTATTGACTTGAATTTCCCATTGCTCTGTTCAGTCAACCTCCCCTGTGAAAAATCTCTCTTGCCCTTGCTTCTGTCTACCTTGTGCAGTCAAGTTCATAATCTAAAGCCCAACTTTCAAATGTTCCCCCAGAGAACTTTCCCTGCCCCCCTCTTTCCAACCCCTGAGCTCCATAGTACTTTGTCCGTATCACCAAGCAAGGTGAAAGGTTTCTGGCCATACTCAAAGTCAGCCCTGGGATTATCAAAATCATGAGCCAGCAACTCAGTCCTCCTGGCTCTGTCCTGTTCTCTTTCCATAGATGGTCCTAAGCGCACACACATAATTATTCCAGAAACTGTAGGAGCCTCTGATGAACATCCAAGACAGTTATTCCATGTTTAATAAAGCTAATCTACCCAGCCATTCTAATAAAATTATAGAAATACAATTGATGGGACCTTGTGACTCACTCATGGCTAGCTCTGTCTCCCCAGATAAGGCAAAGAGAGCTGGGTGCAGAGCTTATCCAGATAGTAAACAAGAACAAGAATGAACTAAGGGCTCTATTTCCATTAAGGTCTCTCACAGTGATAGATACCTCCAAAGCAGGCTTCTGTGGTCACAGAAATGACTGACTCAGTGACACTATTAGTCCCTGCAATATTTGGCTTTGATTCTGACAGTGACAAAGCTTGACAGATGAGGCCATTGGCTGCAGTAACAGACTGGGTTTCAGCAGCAAAGCGGTCCACAAATGAAGGATTCACTTTATGTCAATGGAAGCAAATGAACTTCAGTTTATTGGCGCCTTGAGTGCACAACCTCGAAATAGAATTGCATCTTCTCCAATTAGAAAACCTTCCTGCGTGCAAAAATGGAAACACTTCAGGATGCATATAAGTCATAGGAAGAATGATTTTGCTATTATGTCCAACTGACCATAAATTCTCGTAAGGAGTGAGATGCCGTGAGTATCTGTAGGCATCGAGAAAGTGGGAGCAATGTGGAAACTCTGCCTTAGAAAAAAACATAGAGTCTTCTGAACAATATTGTACAACAATTGCCTTGGTAGATACTCACAAAATTCATTAAAGTAGTCAAGTAAGCAGTGCAGTTGTTCTCATTTCACACATAAGAAAAATGAGGCTCAGAGATCTTGAATGAATCCCCCAAAAGAAGGGATTCAGGGCTAGAAAAGGTCTCCAGTCCAATGCTTTCTCCACCCCACTAAACAGTCCCTTTCCCAGGGGGTTTCACGCACCTTCAAATAGAGAGACAATCAGAAAGAGTGAATTTATATAAAAGGAAATGGAAAGTCATACATTCCAAAGGAAACTGGTTGTTTTTCTAACTTATCAGGCAATAATAAATATTCATAGTTATCAATATTAATAATATAACTGGAGTAGGTTTTCCTATCTACACTTTTGGTCTTCAATCTCCCTGGAATGTGTTTTACTAGGGAGAGAATATAATATATTCAGAAGTGCAGTGAGATTTGACTTCAGACAGACTTGGGTTTAAATACCAGCTCTGCTATTTACCTGTTGTGTGACTGAGGGCAAGTAACTTAATACTTTTGAATCTGAACATCCTTATCATTTAAAAAGGCAATTATTTATGTAGTTAAGGAGTAAAAAAGACACCATATACAAAATACTTAGCAGAGCATACCTGGCATAGTAGGTGCTCAAAAAAATGCCTGAATCTAGAGAAACAAGCTCCTAATAGTGTCTCATCTGCTAACAAGGAACACATCAGCAATGAGCTCTTTCAAAGAGAGGCTTTGTTCAACATGGTCCCACTAGGGCACTGCATTTTGCTGAATGTCTCACCCTTTGTGAAGTAGGTCCATGTTCACAATTAGGGAATTAAATCATTGACTTTAGGCTTCTTCCACTGGGCCTGGAACTAGGTCAGCTTTTTTATCCACCAGGAATAGATAAAGTACTCTTTCTCTTTATTCATGGGGCTGGGACTTACTAGTTCAAAGCATCTGAAATAGACACCAATATTGGAAAAGCACAGGATGTCAGTGCCAGAAAATATCTGGAGTACCTGCCCACTACCCCCACATTTGAGCTTTGCCAACAACTCTGCAAGTAGGCTCTGGAAATATAAGAATCTCTCCATTTTACAAGTTAGGGAACTGAGCCTCAGCTACCCAAGGTCACATAGCTCCTACAGTAACTGAACCTAAGTCCAACCTTTAATGTTTTCCCCTTTTCTTTAGGGCCAGGGCTCAAGGCCATATGCCTCCTAAGTCACCATCATGTCAACATTCAACAGAAAGTACTGAAGAGTGAGCAGCGATGGCCCAGAGTGACACACTCATTAATGATGCATAATGAGGGGGACTCTTCACTTGTGAAATGGGACGGCTCCTTTCTTGGTTTAGATTTAAGTCAGTATCAAACTACCAAGTAGCTTGATTCATTTCAGAATTTTGCATGTAGTGTGTTTCCCAGAAAATCATTTGGAAGAGCAGCCTTTCTTTACGTTCACTTTTTATTATTTTACTGAGAAAACCTTTTCACATTTACCAGCTATTTATGGAGTGAACATTAAGTGCCAGGCCCTCTGCTTGGTTCTGAGGAGAGAAAAATCAACCAGATAGACTCCACCCCACCCTCAGGGATCTGACATTCCACTGGGAAAGAACGGACATAACTACTAACCTATGAGAGTTACCATATAATTATATTCTGATGACATCTGCATAGGAGAAGTCCAGAATGCACTGAGAGGATTATCAGGGGACATACCCTGGACTCAAGGTCAAGGAGAGCTTCTTGTTAAAAGTAGTGTGTAAGGGGAAAGAGGAAGAATGAGTACAAGTTGGCCAATCAAATGGGGGATAATGATACTCCAGGCGAAGGAAACTGTACTTGCAAATTCATGGGAACCTGACTTAGTGGAGGAACTGAAAGAAGACCATGCTGGTTAAAGGAAATGCCCAAGTAGAAGGAAGGGATGTGTGAACTGGGCAAATGGGACAATAACATTGCTTTCAAAATACCAACCAGTGATGACTTTGGTCATTGGGAATGTACCTGTTTAGCCCAGTGCTCAAGCCTGTTAATGGAGCTGACATTTACAGAAATTGGACTTAAACTAATGATGAGTTCAACTGGTTAACTTTCCTTTCTCCTCCTCTACTTTTTCCAATTTCTTTTTCTTCTTGATTTTCATCTTACTTCCTACATATAGTAGAAGTAGAGGCAGAAAGTTCTTAAGAAACTCTAGGCATTCAAAAGATACAAGCTTCCAAGATTAACAGCTGAAGGAGACAGCCACAGACAGTATATTCCTGGAAGTCTTGAACAGACTGCCTAAGGTCAGACAGGGTCAACATATCCAGAAAGAAAAAACAGTGGTTTCCTACCATAGAAGTTCACACCACAAAGTTAGGAAATCAAGATAGATCAATTTAAGAAACAGAAGCAAAAAAGAAGAGTCTCACAAATAATGGGAAAACAAAGAAACACCCTTCCCCTCAGTTGAAGGGAAAGGAGGAATCCCCAGAAAGAGAACTAAATGAATAGAGGCAAGTAAACTATAATATACTGAGTTCAAAACAATTGTTCTAAGAAAGCCCAATGAGCTCAGTGAGCTCAGAGAGAACTACAAAAAACTACAGGGAAACTACAAGGAACTTACTGCAAACTATATCAGCATTAAAAAGGACATGGAAACTATCAATAAGAGACAAGAGGAAATGAAGAATACAATTTCTGAACTGAAGAACACAGTAGAAGGAATCAAAAGCAGACTAGATGAAGCAGAGGAACAAATCAGTGAGCTAGAGGATAAGGTGGAAAAAACCTCCCAGAAAGAGCAAAAAATAAAAAAGGACTCAAAAAGAATGAAGAGGCATTGAGGGAAATGCAGGACAACCTGAAATGTAACAATATCCACATAATAGGAACACCAGAAGGAGAAGAGGAAGAGGAAGGGATAGAGAACCTGTTTGAAAAAATCATGATGGAAAACTTGCCTAATTTGAGGAGAGAAAAAGTCATACAAGTCCAGGAAGCACAGAGGGTCCCATTCAAGAGGAACCCAGTGAGGCCCACTCCAAGACACATCATCATTAAAATGGCAAATATCAAACATAGACAGAGAATCTTAAAGGAAGCAAGGGAGAAACAGGTAGTGACATGTAAGGGAGCCCCAGTATGGCTAGCAGCTGACTTCCTAACAGAAACACTATAAGCCAGAAGGGAATGACAAGAAATATTCCAAGTCACAAAAAACAAAGGCCTGCAACCAAGACTACTCTACCCAGCAAGGCTCTCAATTAAAATGGAAGGTGAAATAAGGAGTTCCCCAGACAAAAGAAGACTAAAATAATACACCTCCACCAAACCAGCATTGCAAGATATGCTAAAGGAACTGTTTTAAGAAGATGAAGCAAACAAGTCTATGAATACCCAGTTCCTTTCACAGCCACCAGTACTTAATATTACCAATATTTTTAATACTTATTAATCTGGTTGTGGCAATGATGTGTTATTTTAATTGTTACTTTATTATTTGTTGAAACTATATCTGTTTTTGTGTATTTCTTGCCTATTTCTATTATTTTTTAAAAAATAATATTTTTGGTATTCTTTATCCATTTTTTGATTAAATTTTGTAGAATTTTTTCCTAAAAAATCCCCCGAAATTATTAACTCTTTTTTAGATGTGTTGCAAATACTTTCCTATTCTATTACTTGTCCTTTAACTTTTTTATATGTATATTACTATATAGTCTTAAATGTTTAATATAGTCATATTGTCAATATTTTACTTTATAGCTTCTGGGTTTGAATATTTTACTTCAGGGTAAGAAAAATATTATTTTGTATTTTCTTCTAAAACTCCTTAGATTTTACATATTGATTTTAACTCATCTGAATATTGTTTGTATAATGTGTGAAATAGAGCTCTATGTTTGTTTTATTTCAAGTAATAGTAGTCTATGCACCTTATTTGTTGAATAAGCCTTATATTCCCCATTGATGTGAAATATCAATTTCATCATATATTACATTGTTATACAGATATATATGTAAGGAAGACAAAAAAGATACAAGCTTCCAATTACAAAATGAATATGTTCTAGGGATCTAATGTATAGCATGGTGACTATAGTTAACAATGCTGTATTGTACACTTAAACATTGCTAAGAGAGTAGAGCTTAAAAGTTCTCATCACACACAAAAAAAGACAATGTAAGGTAATAGAGGTATTCGCTAACTGTGCTGTGGTAATCATTTCATAATACCATACATTAGGTCTGTCCAGAAAATGTCCAACCATTGTTAATATAATTAGAATGTTTTATGCTACATCCATGTAACCTGGCAGCTAAGGAGAGTGGACTGGAATATGCATGCATGAACAATGATGACTTCACCGTACTAGTCAGTGGGGGCGGTAGACGCTGTTGAGCAAGCATGTGTACTGTGTGGCTGTTGCAATCAAAATGACTGAATGAGTAGAGCAATGAGTCTGCATAAAGTCTTGCATTAAGCTTGAATAGTTCTCAGCAGAAAACTATTCAATGACTCAAGATTTTGGGGGGGCACGGATGATGCAATGAATGCAGTGCAAACAAAAGTGTGGCACAAATGCTTCAAAGATAGTCGAAAATCTGTTGAAAGTGATCCATGTTCTGGAAGGCCTGCAACAAGCAGAACACCTAAGAATTTTGAACATGAATGGGCTGCAATCAACAAAGATCAGTGACTGACAGTGTGAGAACTAGAAGCTGATCTGGGGATTCCAAAAACTACTGTATCCAAGATTTTAACTCAGGATCTTGGCGTGAAATGTGTTATGGCAAAATTTGTTTGGCAGCTTCTGCTACCAGAACAGAAGGTACATCGTGTTGCAGTTGGGGGAACTGTATGAGGTCCCAAGGTGCCTACTTTGAAGGGGACTGAGGTGTCGTTGTTCTATATATAATGTTTATTGTATCTTTTTTAATAAATGTCTCTGTTTTTCATATCACATGGCCGGACATTTTCTGGACAGATCTCTCATATATGTGCGTATCAAATCATGTTTTATACCTTAAACTTACAGAATGAAAGCTAGAAAAGTAAAACTCAAAAAACAATTTTTAAAAAATAAAGGAAGGAAAGAGGAAGGAAGGAACGAAGGAACAAAGCGGGGAACATCCAGCAGAGTGCCCAGAAAAGAGAGGAAGCAGGTGTCAGTGACTAGGCAGCAGGCTTGGCTACCACATCAAGATGAGAGAGAGCTCCTCATTATTAAGTCAGCCTCAGTAAACCAAGATACCTGCAATAAGCACTACACACCTCCTTTCTGCAATGCCTCCTTGCAGTCTAGATATAGGTATGGCATGATCATAAGTACAGTAACACAGTTCTCTTTCTTCCAATCTGGAAGTTCCTAAGAACATGTTAGCAGCCCAACTCCTCCCTCTCCTCTATCTCTACAACCACCCAGTCATCAGATTTTTTGGTTTTTCTCTCCTAGAATGTGAAATCTTTCCTCTTTCTGTGAGGACTGCCACTGCCCTCTATCTTCCCTCTCCTGAATTGGGACAACAGTTTCCTTACATCACCTTTAGCCAGACTTGCTCTCACCCCACCCACCCCCACCTCCAATTGCAGTCCACCCTCCTCCCCAGGGTCACCAAAGGGCTGGCCCTCAAGTGCAAATCCCAAGTGCACTTGCCACTGGCCTGCTTCAGATCCTACTGGATGCATCACAGCCTGCAGGATAAAGCCCAACCCCTTAATGTGACTGCTTACAGGACCTGGCCCTGCCTCCAGAGAGCCTCATCCTACTCTGAGCCCAGTCTGTTGCCTAGCTGTCCAGCAACACCAAATTACTTACACTTGCCTACACACAGAGCTGCCAACCTCTGTCTCTCCTCTGGGTCCTCTTGAATCTGCTGATCTACTAGCATTCCTTCTCAGGATACCTGACTCTTGGAAACCTCCTGACCCTCACCCTGCTCCTGGGTTCTCAAAAATACCCTGTGCATATACTTCTCCCCAAACTTTCGTTGTGTGTTCATTTGTATTTCATCTATCCACCTTACCATCCCTGAAACTCCCAGCCGGAGGACAACTTTGAGAACACTGAATGTCATTTTAAGGGCTTGGAGGTATATCTTTACGAGAGGAAATTGCTGGAAATTTTTGATAATGGAAGTCATACAATGTAGTCAATACTTTAAGAAGGTAGATCTGAGGGGAGACCATAAAGTAGATTATAGGAAGGAATGACTGGGCCTAGAACAAGTAACAAAGAATGGAGAGAACACCCAGGTAGAATTTGTCCTGGACTCAGGGTCTCAGAATTTGGGTCCCAGCTCTACCAGATGTTATTGGAGTAACCTTGAGCACACCACCTCTAGGAGTCTTTATTTTATTCATAAACAAAATGAAAATACTAAATCATTCTGGACTATCTCACTAGGTTTACGTGAGAACATTGCAAAATATAAATTCCAGCGAAATTAGTAAGGTTAGCAGTTAAAATCCAAGTAAATACAAAATGAGCCAGCCTCACCTTGCCTTCAATGTCAAATTCTGTGCCTTTTTGATGTCAGATGAGTCCCAGAACTCCCCAGTATTCCCCTGTGCAATGTGAAGAGAAGATTATCCCTGCTTGCCTGTCACCTGGAAGGTGACTTCCAGTATCTGAAGGGTTGTCATGCGGAAGAAGAACAGGATTGACTCCATTGGGCTATGTGGCATTTACCAGGAGACCCATACTAGCTCACTGTAAGAAGAGACTTCCAAATTGTCAGAGCTGTCCAAAGGCTGCCTGGGGCTGGGAACAGAGGTGGGCTGCGAACTCCGTGAGACTGGAGGTGATGAGGTGGAAGCTGAGAGACCGCAGCTGCTGACCCCATGCATCAGAAAGGTTTGAACTAGTCAACTTCTAAGTTTCCTTCCAATTTTAAAATTTTATTGCCCACTGACTCTGCACATATTTCTATCATTGTGCATGTTGCTCAGATTGTAATTGTCAGTTTATGAAATACAGTGGTCGACTTAGAGGTCTTTTTTCTCCACTGGGGTCACCCAAAAGGCAGAGACTGGGGCTACTTCAATGTGGGGTTTCAGTGCCTACAATCATTCCTGGTACACAGTCAACTCTCAGTAGTTGTTGGTGGAATGAATGGATGGATGAATGAATGAATTATTCTGAGTTTATTGACATGACATTGAAACCCTGTACGGGAAATAGGATAATGCTTTTAAGTTAACCTAGGACGAGTTCTTTCATCATGAGGCTTATACATGATGATGTTGGTCTGGATCAGCACTTCCCAACGTGAAGCCTTAATTCCTAGGAGTCTGAATTTCAATATTAATAGAAAAAAACCCAGCTATTATAAGTCGGGCATTTGTTTATGTTACAGAGTGCCCAGGTTTCAAAAACATCCCCTTTCTCTGCATCAGCTGGGAATTTGTTAACTTGGTGTGGTCACTCTATCTCATAACATACCATCACTCTGGGGCCTTATGCAGAGTATCTCACTTCATCTTTTACATGACACCTGTATGTTAAGTCATGCTGCCTCTGGCTTACAGATGAGAAGACTGGGGCTCAGAGAGGTTTGTGACTTGCTCAGTGATGGAAGTTTACAGTGTCAGGGGCAGAATTTCAATCCAGTCCAACCTGGCTGGCCTCTTAGCCAGGCTCTCCCCATGTAGCACTTGGCTTCATTTCAGAGAAAGAGGCTCCTCTGATGTGTGTTTCTATCACAGACAGGCTTGAGATGGGGCTTTGTCCTGTGGTTAGCAGTCCCCTTCCCTTAATGATAACAATGCACAGAGGGTCTTCTTACCACTCAAGAAAACCTGGGTTAGTGGGAAGGCAAATATACCTACCCTCATAGACTTCCCAGCCCCAGAAGGCCCCTATTCCTCTCCAGAAGAATCTTTTTCTTACCCTCCGATGGCATTACATAGAAGAACATTGGGAAGTCTCCCAGGATCCTATTCTAGGCAGTATATTTTCTAGTGTTGACAACTTAATACAAGTCCACACTTCCTTTTATGGGGAAAGATAAGATTCTGATGGTAATCTGAGCACGAGGGAAGGAAATGCCACATTCCTTTGTGTAAATATTTGACTAAGCTTTCTCCAGGCCATGCATCATCCTGCCGAGCCCCCCAAAAAGCTTCAGATCCACAGATCCACTGGTGAGATACCCTGGCAATGAATTATGAGAAACTTTGTTTAAAAATCAAGGCCAGAGCAGTGTATCCCTGGGGCAGGGGAGAGACTGTTTTATGTGACCAAAAACTACTCCAAGGAAGTCATGAGTAGAGCCTGGTCTCAGCTGGCCAGGTCATCCCGGAGAGAGGAGACCTCTTTGGATGGCTTGAAAAAAACAAAATGACTGCAGCTATGAAGCTGATGTTTGCATCATTTTACAAAGTGAAAAGTCAGGAACAACCTAAAGGTCAATAAGGAATTACTTAGATAGATCCATCAACGCAGTGGGCAAATAATAATGAAAAGTATTGATGATAATATTTATTAATTGCTGACAATGTGCCAGTATCTGTTGTAGGTTCTTTTCATGTAATCACCTCATTTAATCCTCACACCATTCTCTGAGGTCTCTTAAATATTTATTACCCCATTTCATCACTGATGTGGAGAGAGGTTGAGCAACTTGGCTAGGGCTGCAGAGTAAGCAAGGGATGAAGCTGGAAACTTTGTAGCCACTGAATGCTATAAATGAATATTTGTTGACTTAAAAGTATGTTCATGACAATAAATGGAAAACTGTTGGTTCCCAGGTTCTGTGATTCCATTTTTTTTTATATCAAAAGAAATGGAGAACCACCTCATTCTCATTAAGATGGCTACTATTTAAGATAAATCATACACACAAAAACAAAAACAGAAGATCTATGAGTCTGTCTCTATTGTGCTTGTTAGTTCAATTTGTTCATTGGATTCCACATATGGGTGAAGCGGTGATTTCAGAGGCAAAGGGGGTGGGAGAAAGCAGGAGAGGATACAGGAGGGATAAATGGCGATGGATGGAAGACTTGACTTTGAGTGGTGAACACACAATACAATGTATAGGTGATATATTGTGAAACTGTGCATCTGAAACCTGTATAATTTTATTAACCAGTGTCACCCCAATAAATTCAATAAAAAAGAAGAAAACAGAAAATAGTGTTGACACAGATATAGAGAAACTGGAACTGTTAGTGGGAATGCAATATGGTATAGCTGCTGTGGAAAATATATATGGGCTCCCTCAAAAATAGAAAAATAGAGTTACCAAATGATCTAATAGTTCCACTACTCAATATATAACTAAAAAAGAATTGAAAGCAGGATCTTAAGGAGGCATTTATACACCCAAGTACACAGCAGCATTATTCTATAGCTAAAAGGCTGAAACAACTCAAGTGCCCATCAATTGATGAATGTGGTCTATACATAAAATGGAATACTATTAGGCCTTAAAAAAGAAAGAAATTCTGATATACCCTATAGCATGAATGAACATTGCACATTATACTAAGTGAATAAGCCAGTCACAAAAAGACAAATATTGTATGTTTCACTTATATGAGGGACCTAAAGTAGTCAAATTCACAGAAACAGAAAGTATAATGGTGGTTGCCAGGATTTGAGAGGGGAATGGGGAATAGAAAATTATTGTATAATGAGTAGAGTTTGAGTTATATAAGACAAACAGAATTCTAGAGAATGTCTGCAAAACAATGTGAATATACTTAACATAACTGAACTGTACAATTAAAAATGGTTAAGATGGGGGAAAAGAAAAGATCGAAATTTTTATGTGAGCCCAGTCTCTTAGGTAGGATTTTATATTCAAGAATTGATTGTGTTTGTGTTGACCAAACCTCTCTCTCTCTCTCTCTCTTTCTCTCTCTCTCTCTCTCTCTCCTCCCTTCCCCTCAGCTCTACTTTTTGAGTCATTGTACAGGGGAAACAGAAGAAGTCTGTTTGCCTTAAGCTAGCCATTGTAATATCTGCTAGAAGTAGCCAGACAGAGCCATGTTCAAATCGTGAGTCCATCACCTTCAGCCATGTGACTTAAGGCAATTATTTAAACTCTCACCTTCAGCCATGTGACTTGAGGCAATTATTTAAACTCTCTGTGACTCAATTTCCCCTTCCATGAGGATTATAATTTCTCATGTGTATCAGAATGCAAGAATAATTCTTAATAGTAGGGATTGAATAAACGTTCATTTTTCTCTTCCATCTGTACACAATTTGCCCAAGGATTATTAAACATACACAGCACCTGTGCCTATTCTCAAGGCCAACTCCTGAAGTCAGTGAACAAAGATCGATGAGGGAAGGCTATTCTCCAGATTAGGAGAAAAAATTAGTTCACCACAGTGAGCTGGATTGCAGCAGGGGTGGGCAAGCTGCAGCCCAGGGCCAAATCTGAGCTACCACCTGATTTTGTAATTACCTATTTAATGCAACACAGCCATGTTCATTTATTTACATATTATATATGGCTGCAAAGCCCAAAATATCAACTTCTTTACAAAACCATTTGCTAGCTCTTGGTTTAGAGTATATGTGGTATTTTACCAGATGACCAACACACATCATTTTCTTCTGGAGATCTCCAAAATGAGACGGTGTATAATGGCAAGGACAGCTCAAAGAAGGAGGGAATCCTACCGAATTCCTTCCACCCTTCTTTTTAAAATTTAACTTTATTTATTGATTTTACAGAGAGAGAGGAAGGGAGAGAGAGGGAGGGAGGGAGAGAAAGACAGACAGATAGACAGGGACAGAGAGAAACATCGATTTGTTGTTCCACTTATTTATGCATTCATTGGTTGATTCTTCTATGTGCCCTGATGGGATTGAACCCTCAACCTTGGCACATCAGGATGATGCTCTGACTAACTGACCTACCTGGCCAGGGCTTTCTACCCTTCCTTATGCTAATGACTGGTGTCAAGGTCGACAAAACCAATTTGTGGTTTTCAACTGGAGGCAGTGGATGAACTTCATTAGTTTTCCACTGACAGACCAGTTGGTTAGATCTTAAATAAGAAAAAAGTCAATGATTCTATGAAGCCATAAAAAAAGTCACAGCATGTCCGAGTGGTTAACCCTATGATACTGAAATAACTCATCAGACCCTGTGACAGTACATTGTTGATTTCATTGGTTTCAGTCCCCTTCGTTCACTGGATTTATTCTGCATATATGGTTGAGAACTTCCTGACTCATAGTAATTTTATCTGCATAGTCTTTTTATTTTCCTACAGGGGTTTTTTTTTTCCCCCCCTTTAATGAAAAGAGCCTTTGGTTACTCTCAGCAATTGAAGAAACTGTCAATGGACTGAACAGTCTACGGACTCAACCTCTAAGTTATTGATTTGGGCAATAACATGAATGAGGTGCTATAAGACTGTCAAGAACAGAGCACTTACCTCAGTCTGGGTGTTTCCAAGTTGGGGAAGGAAGATAGGAGGCTCAACAGGTATTTCAAGCAAAAAAAAAAAGGGGGGGACTTAAGGCAGGGAATTAAAAGTTTAAACAATTGTGGGATGGATTAGAGTCATGTTGGTAGGAAATCTTAAGGTACTAGAGTCTAGGAAGGAGTGCTGAAGTATGTAATTCTGCAGAGGACTGAAAGGAAGCCACCAGCAACGTCCATCCGCATGCCATAACATCTACTCCCAGAGAACTGCTGCTGAGAATTAGAACTTCTGCTTTTTCTCTGCCTACACAACACATACTAGCATCTCTCCTTGGGAGACTCTAACCTTGAATCCTTCCAGCAAAATCTAGGGAATGTGGTTCCAGGCAAGGTTCTCCCTGCATGGGGAATTATAGAAAGAAGGGGACAGTGTTGAGTTGGAAGATTTGAAAAGACTTCCTAAGGAATGTGATGCCAGAGACTGGATTTTGAAAGATCAAGGTTAGCCAAGCCTTGGTCAATGATTCATCAAAAGAGTTTCACTTTCTAGAATGCAAGAGCCTGAGTTAGGGAAGTACCACCTTCCCAAGAAATGCTTCTCTTATGCAACCAAATGAAAAAGTAGCTACAAATAGCCTGACTTTCTCCCCATTCTGTGCTCAAAATGGATAACTGCATGCAGCTTTTCCTTCCTAGAGAAAGTTATGAGTTATAGTTACTAAATCAAACAGCAATAGCTCTCTTCATTGGGAACGTAAGTGGTGAAGGATTTCTCTCTGAATGTATTTCATAGGCCATTTGAGATCATTGTGCCAAGTCAAGGAGAACCTGCCAATTACAGTGGCTGTCAGGACAATGCACAGAGTGAGATCCTAGCATCTCCACCTTGCATATCCTCCTCCATTTCTTTGGTAGCCCCTTCCTCTCCTTTTCAGAGACACATCAAGAACTCTCCAGATAACCAGCCCATTGGCAGCACTTCTTTTCCTCAAAGTTTAGAATGACGGAAGCCTCACAGTGTTTGGAAGGTAAAGGTGCAACATCAATTAAGACCTACTGTTTCTCTTGCTATGTTAGATGCTTAGTGCCCCTAATATGCTGATTCCTCTAAGCACCTTGGAGAAAATCCTATTACCCACACTTTCCAGATGAAGAAGCAAAGCCCAAGAAAAGTAAAGTAGTATTTCTGGGAGTTACAGACTCATTGATTCCCCAGAGAAAATGGTGAGACCTTCCCTCACTCCCCAACTACAAATGAATCCTAAATTCCACCGGGTAGTCCTAGGTCACATGAAGGTCATAACATCCTCCCCTTTGCAAAACCATGCAGAAACTTGAACCCATTCCTCATGACTTTTCTTCCTTCCCTTCTCACCCTGGGAAAATGTGGGACAGCCAGCCCTCACAACAGCTAGCATTGCACCTCCAACTCTGCCTACCTCTGTGTCATTGTCCCACAGAAGTAGAAAAAATAAAAAATAAAAGATGATGCCTTAGAGACTAGAACCCATGTAGATTTTCAAAATTTTGGGTAAAATTCATCTTAGGGTATTTTATTTCTTTTTACCTTTCACAGTTTATTAATCAAGTAAAAACTTATTTATGTTAGAAACAGAAAGTACAGGGATGTCTAAAGAAAAATAAAATCTATAAATACCCTACAAAGATAAAATTCATAGATCCTTTGTAAAACAATGAGTTCAGCACTTTAGTTTTCTTCTCCATGCCTCATCTCAGACTTTAGTAATTCTTTGAGGTTTTAGAATCCAGATCATTTTTATGACACTGTTTTTTATATTATAAACACTCTGTTTCCTGAATGAATTTGAGGCTTTCACTTCATTTTGTAACCATCTTGGTGACATTTCAGCTTCTCTCTTATTTAATTGTGTCATTGCTCACTGCTAGGCCTGCTCTGTGGTCACTTTTTAAATCTGAGCTCTCACTACCCAGTTCGCAAATGTCTTAACGAACTTTTTCCAGGAGAGTTTGTAGGTCATTTATTTTGTCTCCTTTTCATCTCCATTGATATTATTGTTGCCTGCATATGTGAAGGTTTACTGGACCATATGTGTAACATTCCTGGGTCATATCCTTTTCTTCTTTAATCTCTATGGATACCACTGAAATATCTCCTGGCACTTAGTATGCTGGGAAGAAGATGAAAGCTGGGTTAATGTTGATCACCAGAAACAACCCATTGCCTCATGTCTTGATATTCATGGAACTTCGTATTTCTCTTATTGGGCTGAGGTTTTCACCAGCCTACGTGGGTGTGAGGCTCTTATCCTTGGGTTTTCCTAAATAAGAGTCAGTTATTTCTGTCCGCCATGAATGAGCTTCCTTTCCCTTCAGCTTGGGAATACTTACTTATATCACAGTGCTCCACATTTTCTGTCCGATGTTTCTGAAACCTCCACTATTTTTTCTCTCACCCTTTCAAGTCTTTGTCCCACTTTTCTAAAATTTGGGAGACTTTCTCAGACATGTGATTCTCACCAGTGATCTCCCTTCATGCACTGGGTCATACCAATACTGCCCTTTCTGCCTCTTACGGGGCCTTAATTCCAGCCATTGAGCACACACTGCCCTGCTCTCTCCCGTCATCACGCCTCCATCTAATGCTTTGGTCTTTCCCACTCCAGATCTTGCATTCAGACATTCTGCTTCTACGTCAGGGACCTGCCAGCAGTTTGTGAGAGTGCCACTGTTTTCCAAAGGGACCGTCTAGACTAGGAGAGAAGTCCCGCTCAGCCTGCCTCTGCCTTACTGAAGTTACCCTTTCCCACCCTTTTTTGGGCAAATTTTTCATTGGCTCCTTCTTGTCATTAATAACAATACTGTTCATTTTCCTCATCCTTGGACAGGAAGAGGTTGGTGTATCTGCATTTTTTTATTGAATGTATTGGGGTTACATTGGTTCATAAAATTACATAGGTTTCAGATGTACAATTCTATAATACATCATTTGTATATGGTACTGTGTGTCAGCACTTTTACTGATTTATTGGGATGATGCTGGTTAACAAAATTATACAGGTTTCAGGTACATAATTCTACAACACATCACTGGTAAACTGTACTGTACGTTGACTACCCCAAGTCCAGTCTCCCTCCATCACCATTTATCCCCCTTTTACCCTCTTCTACCTCCCGGCACTTCCCCTGCCCCCACCCCAGCAATCACCACACTGTCATCTGCGTCCGTAAGTTTTCTCTCTCTCTCTCTCTCTTTTTTTGGTCAATCCCCCCATCCCTCCCACCCAGCCCCTCACCTCTAAAAGCTGTCAGCCTGCTCTCTGTCCGTGAGTCTGCCCCTATTTTGCTTGTTAGTTCGTTTTACTCATTGGATTCCACATATAAGTGAAATCATATGGTACTTACCTTTCTCTGACTGGCTTATTGCACTTAACATAATAATCTTCCATTCCATCAATGCTGTTGCAAAAGGTAAGATTGCCTTCTTTTTTATGGCTGAGTACTATTCCATTGCGTAAATGTACCATAGCTTTTTTTATCCACTCATCTTGTGTGTTAGTATTTTTAAAACCAGGAAGAGTGAGTTGCTCTGTGTACCACCCTGGGAGTCAAATTCTGTTCTCTAATCCACAATTTCTGCTCTCAGACCTTAGTCCAGTTCTTGCCTGCTGGCCAGCTCTCACCTTGAATGCTGTGCATCAATGATGCTTCTTTCTTCCCCGGCCCTCAGCCCAGCTTTTAGTTCTCAGAGACGATCTGCAGAGGATGGAAACAGCCCAAACCCCAACACACAAAAGCAGCCCAAGTCTTCATGCCTCGGCTGACACTTTCAGAGGTTTTACAGGGTTATGTGTCTCCCTGTGGTCACTTCAATCTCTATTTTCTGTCCAGGAATTTCCTGTGACTCTCAGAATCTGCCCGTATTAGGGGAAACGGGAGAAAATGGAGCCAGAGAAAGGAGAAATAACGCTGTTTTTGAGAACAACTGAGGAGTGGAATTTTTAATGAAAGAAAGCAAAAGTGTGCCATGGGCTGGAATCAAGGTAGGTTCTCCTCAGTCCGGATCTATGTACCCCATAATAGTTGTCAATCATTTCAGATTCTGTCATTAGGTTGTACTATTAGTCTTAGTGTCCTGTCTCACCTACACCCAGCTGCCATTTTTAACTAGAAATCTGTGGGCAACTTACTTTGAACCTGTCCAATTTCCAAGTAGCTGTTATCACAAAGGGGGCACACACACCCTTCATGGTGGCTTATCCCTCTCTATTCTACAGAGTCTGGTTGAAAAGTTGAGAAAAAGCAAGAGAAAAAAAGGTGACACACTTTTTTATTTTATTATTTTATTTTATTTTTTGTAAATCCTCTTCACAGACTTTCAGACTGAAAGTTCAGTTTTCACTCAGCATCTCAGCCTCTTCAGCTTGTCCCAGCAGGGGCTCCCCACTGCTCTGCTCAGTGCCCCAGCCAGGCCTGTGAAGTCCCATTTCCCACGGCCAGTCATCTAGTCCACCGAATGCAGGCTCTGCCTTCCTTACTTGGAGGCCCAGACAATTCGTCCTGTGCAGGAAGGTTGAACAGGAGCCCCATAGGCAGGGCCTGGGGAGGAGGATTACCGCCCATGCCCTCAGACCTTCGCTGCAAATTCTGAATACCCTCGCTACCTTCTGTCCCTTCCAAGCTTCACCTCCTTTCCAGCTTTGAGTTTTCCATCTGGTTTAGGGGTTGAGTCCCATGCTCAAGAAAATATAAAATTCATACAACAACAACAACAACAACAACAAACAACAAACCTCAAAAAGTAACTAACCTGGTTAGCATATGTTCATATGAAGAACAGCATGATGGCATTTGAAGTCTCTGGACTGCCCAGGTTCAAATCCCAGCTCCGCTGCTTAATATCTATATGAATTTTGGCAAGTTATTTAATCTTTTTGTACTTTATTTCCTCATCTTTAAAATGGGATAATAAGAGTTGCTGTGAGGCTTAAATGTGTTAACATATTCAAAAGTGCTTGAAGAGGTAAATGCTCCATACACATTAGCTACTAATATTACCCATTTTGTGGCAAGAGTTTTTAGGCATATTATTGCTGGATTCTCCATCCTACTATTTAGTCCTCCTGCTCTCGAGGAATCCTTTTCCAAGTTGCATCACATAGAGGAACAATAGGAGACAAACTCAGAGCCTATTACTGAAAGGGCAAGTATACCTTTATCACTCCTCCAAAGAGCAGGATTATGTGGCCCACAAGTCGGCCCAGGCTCAGATCTGAAGTGAAGCCATTCACGTCCTACAATGGTCAGTCTAGCGGCAATCCCTGAGCTTACCCATCCATCTTTCTACCTAGACAAAGATGGCCAACCTTCCTCTGGATATGACCAGCCTGCTGGAGGCCTGTTCACCTTGTGTGTAGTGGCAAAAGGTGCAAAAGGTGTTCACCCTGAAAGGCCCACACTCTGATGAGTAACACTTTCATTGAGGGCAGACAGTAAGCATTTCCTTGTATCTGGTCTTCTTCCCTGGAGAGGACCAAACCTGCTTTCTGTTTGGCAAACATTTTCCCTTTAAAATCTCTCCCAGCTCTGTCCACAAGGCACACTTGTGCCCTCCAGTTAAGGAAACTGAGGTTCCAAGCAGCAGTGCAGACCAAGAGGAGAACCAAGCTGCTCCCAGCTCACGTCCATGCTGCTCCCTTCATATCCCACAAGAGCAATGTGCACGTGTATGCGAGCAAAAGTGGGAACGCCTTGGCCCTCTTCAATGGGTCCCTAAGCCAGGTGCAGTAAACAAAATCATCAAGAGCCAGGGAATCTTTTGAGTTTCAAATAGGAGCCTCTGCAGTGTGTCTGTTAGGGTGGGGCCTTCAGATCCTCTTTGTGTAAGAGAGCACTTCTTTCATGCTTTCTATTCAAGTGTTAAATAAAATCTGCTCACAGTCCTGACAGCAAGACTCCACCAAGGTTTTCTCAGGTTCCACTGGGCCTCAGGTTTCCCATCTGTAAAATGGAAATAGCAGTATTGATTTTTCAGGGCGTTGAGATGATTACAATTAATGTACTAAGTCTCTGGTTTATATTGGATGTTCTCTTGAGAGATGATATTCTTATATATTAAGTGAAGTCATCTCCTAGTATTTCCTGATGCTTCTAGTCTTTCCCTGACCTTCTCCCATTCTGGTGATTAGACACAGTAACATCAGGTGATTCAAGGAAGAGAAATATCAACAGAAAAAGAGAAAGGTTTTTAAATCTCCCAAAGTTTGAACATTGGTCCCAGGCATAGATACTACAGAATAGTTCAGAACTAAGCTTTTTCCTGTCTCCTGAAATTAAGTAAAGATTTCATGGGCAGGAGAATGGGGAGGAGAGGACTCCTTGCAAGGGGGTCTCATGCCTTGTCACCCAAGTGTCAGGTGAGGATGGCAGGTTGGAACTGACAGAACTCCCAGTATTAGAACTCATAGAAGAAGGAATCTTTGCTTTCTTTGCCAGATTGGACCTGAAAAAGTGGCAAGTTCCCACACCTCAGCATGGTATGGGAGCAGAAGAAATATTTACCAGGCAGCCAGGAGCAACACAGAATCAATAGAAAACCCTGAGGAAGATGTGTATCTGGCACCTTTGAGGCTCCGCAAGGAAGTCAGTGTGACCACAGCCAGGCAAGCCAAGGGTCAGGGGAGAGGCGCCAAGGGCTAGCACACAGTGGGGCCAGGACACACTGCCTTTGGCCTTGAGTGAGGCATGAGTCTTTGGAGGACGTGAGCAAGGGAGTGACACGACATGACAAATAACCAATGAAGTTAAAGGAGTGTATGGCAGTTGCAATGAAAGTACAGTACTGGTGAGGCACAGAAAGGTCAAAGGTCACTGGGGGTCAACCTTTTACATTGACTTGACCTGAGATGGTGGAATGAACAGGACACATCTGAATGGCTGGGGGTGGGCCCCTCCAGGATATCTTGTGGGATCTTAGAAGAAAACCCATGTGGGGTCAACCAGCAACTAGAGCTGAGCTCTCACCCCATGCCCTGTATCCTCAGAGTCCAGAGGAATGTTCAGAAAGGACCATCCAGCCTGATCAATTTAACTAAAAGTAACAAGATAAGACCACCTCATCAAAGATGAAGCAAAAGAAGAAAAGAACACTAATGTATTTTCCACACTGGGTCAGAGCAAAAAGGTCTGGGCAGAGCTCTCCGTGCTAAGCATGAGAAAAAAGTGGGGAATGGCATTTCAACTATGCAAACATTCTAGAACACAAAAGGGAAAGGAAATACAATCTGCAAAAGCACAATAAAAAACTCGGTATGGAGTCATTTATACAAGACTCAAAAACAAGATGATGAAGCAATAGGCTGGGATGAAAAGGAAGATTACCGGGTTAAGGAAACAATTGAGGGACAAAGCAACATCCTTGCAGATCAAATAAATAAATGTAAACCAGGGAAGAACAGGCTAGGTATGGGTAAAAATTCAAACAATGATAAAAGGAAAAGGCTTTAGAACGTCACAGTATATGCAAAGGAAAAAGATAAACTAAATAAATCAATTAGAGATGATGACAAAGAAGGACTTCAAAGTTGGCTTACAAAAAGACCATTTCCATTTCTTGAGGGGAACACCCAACAAATGGAAGAGTGTTTCAGAGATGTGATTCATCGAGGTTGGGGGGTTTTTCTGATATTAAAAAAAAAAACAAAATAAAAACCCAGTAAACCTGTGCATCATAAAACTTAATATACTAGAAAAATATATAATTTACATAGAGACACTGAATATACCCTGATCAACTTTAGCTATGAAGAAGAATTCATCCAGGCAAAAAAAAAAAAAAGGGAGTAAGCAGGGATCACGCTGGCCTCAGATTGCTCCACACGAATATTTTTCCAAAAGAAATTAGAGTAAGGCCCACAAAGTCCAAATAAAGGAAAATGGAACTCAAGAATGTTAAAACTGAAGACATTCTCAACCATGAGACAATTCAGGAACTATATGAGCCCTTTTGGGAAATATACTAGAAGACTAATCCAATCACAAAATGAATTTATTACACACACACACACACACACACACACACACACACCCTCTAATGAAGAAGTTAAGGTTAAAAGAACTAGAGATCAGAGTTAAATCCATTTAAATAAATGTAAATAACAGCACAACAGCAAACATTTTGATTGCTGAAGAGGACACATTATCAATCATTTTAAGTGAAAATTATAAAAGTAATAACTATCAGGAGCCAAAAATAAAGGAGATGGGAGAAAGTATCAGAGTATGAATTGCTTCACCTTTACAGTAGAAGGTTAATTAGTACAACTTGAAAAATTGAAAGATGTAATTTGAAGGGAAAAAATAACTCCAAATTATGTGATTTCATTAAATTTTTACTTAATCTCACTTAAATATTTGACAACATACTATCACTGGCAATGAAGAAAAGAACATGATCTAAATTGCAGCAATTCTTTTCGTTTCACTTCAGTTTTCTTTGGTTACATTCAAGTGGAATTAAGTGAATGCTTTGTTTCATTAAGTATGTCTAGCATAATCACTAATTAGTGAGTTAGCTATTTAATCTACCTAAATAGCCTTACCTCTTCCCAACCTATCTATATGCAGGGACATTTGAAAAGATATGAACCAAAGGTTAGTGTTGGATATTTCTCACTGGTGGAATTTTGGAGTGATCTGTTGCTTTCTTCTTTGTACTTTAAAAATATTTTTAAAAATTATTTTGTTGTGCACATTTATCAATTAATACAAAAAAGTTTAAATATGTGTATGCATACTTAAGTTATATATAGTGATAAATCACTCTCTGACAATGTCCTGAAATCAGAATTATTTCTCAATATTAATCGGTATATTGAGGGTTTGCTAGGTGCCAAGTGCTCTGCCGGAGGCCTTCTACAGATAGTGTCATTTTCTATAAACGCTACAACTTCATGATCATGTTCCTATTTTAAAGATGAGGCAATTAAGTAGTCACAGGGATGTAAAGTACAGAATAGGGAATACAGTCAATACTATTCTAGTAACTATGTATGGACCAGATGAGTACTAGACTTATCAAGATGACCGCTTTGTAAGTTGCATACATTTCTAATCACAAGGTTGTACATCTGAAATTAATATAGTATTATATGTCAACTGGAATTGAAAATTTAAAATCTGAGGTCTTTATATAAGGTTTTAAAATCATTAAAAAAAGATGAGGAAATTAAAGTTCATATATGTTAAGTGATGACATCACACACTTCCAAGTGGCTGAGAGGGAGCTCAAATCCATGTTTTTCATTCCAAATCTACTTATTCATGTATCAGTTGTGTTCCGAAGCCACACTCCATCCCACACATTGTCTGTGCTCCACTGTGGCACAATTCCTAGACTTCCTCTTGATGACTAATTTTAAGAATTTCCTCTTTTGATGGTTAAAGAAAAGTATATGACAATATTTCATACTGATTCAGACTCTAAACCATCCCAAAATTGTACATTTTTGCAGCTTTCTTTTTATCTTCTCTTTGAAGATGAAATAGCCACTAGTTTTACATATATGCATTGGATTTAAAAAAATAAAATATACCAAAATTGGAATCAGGGATTCAGTTTTATTATAATTCTTCCAGCTGCATGTTTCAGCTTTGTGTAGTTTCTGTGTGTAACTGTATTTCGCAATTTTTTAAAAGCTATTTTAAAAAGGACTGCTAAACACAAGCACGATTTACCAGTTTGTTTTACTCATTACATTAAAATTTGATCTTTGATAAATAATAAAACAGATTAACTATATTTATATAAATGTGTATATGATCATCTATTATTTACTTATTGCTATGTATCAAATTACTCCCCAAATTAGCATCTTAAAACAACAAATATTTATTATCCCACAGGCACTGGGTCAGGTCCAAGCACAACTTATCTGGGTGCCTCTGGTTCACCCTCTCTCACAAAACCAGATTAAGTGTGTTGACTGAGGGAGGGGGTGCTGGGAGAGTTGCAGCCATCACTGTGCTCACCTGGGAAGAGCCGCTTCCATATGTACCCATGTCGCAGGTCTTTCTTTGCTGGCTGTTGATCAGAGTCCTCAGTTGCGTTACCACATGGATCTCTCTATATGTCTGCTCCCAATGTGGCAGTTAGCTTCTCCCACATGGGGAGAGAGAGCGTGAGCCAAGATCAAAGCCACAGTCTTTTTATAACCTAATCTCAGAAGTTATATTCATTTCTGCTTCATTCTATCCATTAGAAATGAGTCACTAACTCCAGCCCTCAGTTGAAGAGAGGGTATCACAATCACACAGGGTAGAACTAGCTGGAAGTGGGGTCATTGGGAGACATGCTGTAGGCTGCTTAATGTAGATGGGAGAAGCATGTACCAAAATGTCAGCAATGGTTGCCTCAAGTAGCAAGTTAGAATTATGGGTGTTTTTATATTATTTTTATTGCTTCTCTGCTTTTCTAAGTTGTCTATGATGCAGAGGTAGAAAAGGTTGAAAACACAGACTCTGTGTTTAAATTATGCCTTGTCACTCACCCCCTGGATAAGGCATAGCCTTACTTAGCCTTGAGTTCCCCAGTGCCTAATTCTTATGATTATTGTGAAGATCAATGTGACCTATATGTAAAGTACTTACACAGTAGCACATTTTAAGAGCTTATCAAACATGGACATTTATTATAAATAAATATATAATTTTTAAAACATGAAAAAGAAGGTGGTGGGAATTAGAATGATTCAAAAAGTATTATCCTGTTTATGCTTATGTTACATTTGCATTAGTAGGACAGGGATATGAATACATAAAACACAGGAAAAGTGAGAGCAACTAACATAAGCAAATGCTACATTTTGCAGAGCAGACCATAAATGAAGACAGTAGAATAAAGAGAAAATGGAAGATAGGCAGTCGTGTCGAGAAATGCGTTTCAGAGGAAGCGGGACAGGCTGTGGACAGGCTCTGGACAGGCTGAAGGCAAGATCAGAGGGTCTGAAGTCCTGGTCATCTCCTTGTTTACTGAGCGCCTCTTCCATGCCAGCCTCGGAGGATACAGTATTGAATGAGGCAGAATGTCTACCTTCAGGAAACTCATAGTCCAGAAAGCATGTGCAGCATTAAAGAGGTCCTCTTAAACTATTTGGTGACTTCAGAGATAAAAGTAAACATTTACTGAACAGCTGTTTATTGAGCACCTATTATGGGCAGACATTATAGGAGGTAGCAGAAATCACTGTCCTCAAAGAGGTCATCACAGGAGATGGACAACTTAACAGGCAGTCTCAAGATAATGTAAAAAATGCTAAGGTGAGCAGGAAGTCTTCTTGGGAGGGGTTGCATGAGTTGGGAGAGCAAAGGGGAGCAGAGGTGTGGTTTAGGGAGTCAAGGAAGGTTTTGTCAGGGTGGCCTTGGCTTCGCTGAAACTATGTTAGCCAAGCCAAGGGTTAGTAAAGGAAGTTCTGGTTGAAGGACTACCTTAAGGACAGGGTGCTATGGCAGCCCAGAGAGAAATGACATGACTGGCAGACAACAGGCTGGAAGGTTTAGAGAGTTTAATCAAGGCCAGTTTATGGAGCATTCAAAATTGCAGACAACAAAAAATGGGGTGCCTATTTAAAATCTGCAGACAGCGATGATGTCATCGAAGTGGATACTCTATATAAGGATGATCTTGTATTTCCTTCAGAGGAAATATGAATAAGGTGAGCTCAGCTCCCAAGGAGCAGATGACCTTAACATCAGAGTTCACTTGGTATAGTCCACTCAAGGTGATTTCCTTAAATGCCAGTAACATCTGGGCCAGAAGTTCATAGTAGCTCATTCTAAGCTCTACAGAACCCTGTGATACTTGTAGAAACAATTAGTCGTACATGTCACAGGCAGGGTGTCGCTGAGAAGGACGGAAAAGAGAATGCTCAAAGCCAATGAAAAATACAAGGACTCAATTGGAGTCCTTGTAGGAGTAATTGGTGGAGGAAGTGCCAAGAAAAGCAGCGAAGAGCCAGAAAACAGGATGGGAAAAATTATTAGTCCCCACTAAAGTGTAACAACCATCTGATTTTACTATTCCAGAGCAAGGTGACTTTGGACAAATCCCTTAATCTTTTTGACCCAAATTTCACATCTGTGAAATAAGAATAATAACCACTATTTCACAGGACTGCTATAAGGATGAAATGAGATTATCTTCATGAAAGCACAAAGCACTGTCCAACTGTAAGTGAAGTTTACTATTATTATTAGACGGGGAATAGAAGGTGATTGTGAATGTTTAAATTCTGGAGTCTAAACTTGGATTCAAATCCCAGTCTTTCAATTACTAGCTGTATGATCTTAAGAAAGTTACTTAACTTCTCTGGGTCTCCAATTCCCTGTCTATAAAAGGGGAAAAAATAATAGTAGTTATTTCATAGGGGTTTTATGAGGCATAAATGATGAATTCATGTAAAATGCTAAAACAATGCAGGCATGTGATAAACTTTCAATAAATGTCAGCTGTTATTAGCAGCAGTCATTGTAATAGTAGCAACAGTAGGAGCAGTCATATTTCTGGACTCTATGACCCTGATTTTTATAAGATGCAATGGGGGTGGAAAAAGAACATATTAGTGTAAATAAGATTGAATTAGAACCTCAAAGTAAGTTCATTTATTTTGTAACTTTTGAATCTAGTAGCAAGGTTCCTAGATGAAATATGAGGAAACAGACGTGGAGAAGTTACATGAATTTCTTATGAACACACACCCAAAAATGGCTAAGCAAGGAGTCGGCCTCAAGCTTCCTGCTGCCAAATTCAGTGCTTTTTCTGATAAGCTGAGCTGTCTCTGAATGCTGGGTCTGGCATGCTTTAAAGAGAATAATTTGAAGATCATTTCACCAGAAATTTCCTTTAGGTTGAGCTAAAATCAAACTGTATGGTAGCAAGATTTGCTGCTGTTTTAAAAAGCTTTTGTCTTGTCTGGTTGTCTTTCAGCTTTCTCCTCCAAGAAGAAATTTTCAATTAACCATTAGCTTATGTTGCAAACATTTGGTCTTAAATGTACTCATTCATTCTCGTAGGTGATTAAGGATGATGGGTATATAAATACACAAGTACATAAATGACAAGCCAAACCGTGTACATATGGTAATTTAATTTTGAGATGAGTACCATGTTTATGCATTTCTATCAGCCTGCCTCCTTTCGATGAACATGCAATTTCTTACCCACCATTTTATCACTGCCAATATTTAAGAAAATATCCTAAGTGCAATACTGGAGAGAACCATTTCTGGATTGTTCCAGAAAATGTGAAGCTGGGAAAAATAAGCAACAGGGTTTTCTCTGGATTCTAAGCCTGGTGAACTGATGTTCCTTGTGTCATTAGTGCTGCATTGTTTAGCGGGTGTCCAGTGATAAGCAACGTGCCACTAGGTGAAGTAACATTGATCTTAATGAGAGTATAAGAGATAAGGTAAAGTTGTATCATTTGACTGAAAACTGCCAAGAATACTCGTATTTCAGTGACTACCACAGATGCTAGAATTTTTGAATTCTTTAAATAGAGAGAGGGGACACCAAATTCAGCTAAGTGAGATGAACCAGGGCAAAAGAGGAGGAAGAGCATTCCAGAAAGCAGGAGCTGGATGAAAAGTTGAATGTCTCTGTGCAGGGGCCTACAAGAAGTTCAGTGTCGATGCAAACAAAATGGCAGAGATGAGACAGGGTGGGCAAAGGCCAGGTTGTGGAAGGTCTCGCGTCCTACAGACAGGGACATGGACTTTTCCCTGAGGCCATGGGAAGGTTTTAGGCAGCCTGTCCAGGTGGCCACTTTGGGTAAATCACACCGGTGAAAATGTGGAGTTGAAAGTATGGTGTCTTATTTCAACAACAAGCCAGAATTCTCAGCCTTCTCAACTCTGGATTCACTGTTGAGCTTCATTCACTGAAGCTTTCAGACAACCGTGAATCATCCCTGACCACAGTGAGCATAGCTGAAATGCTAACAGGCTGCATGGGGCTCGGAGCTAAGAAATGGGAGCCCATCAGATCTGATGTGAAATTTGAATTGAGACTTGGTGACAATACACCCTCCTCTGTTCTCTTCTGCACTCTGGAGGGTGTTGGCTAGAGCTGAGCTGTTGTACAACTGTGGGTTTTGCAAACTTGAGCTCTTGAGTTCTTTTCCTCATGCTGCTCCCTTACCCGCCATACCTCATACTGCAATTTCACCTCTCTCTGAAACTCTGGGGTCTGAGGGTTTGAAGTAAAACTGAAAGTGTCAAAAGAACCACAAGTCACCTCTGCTGTTATATTCTCCCTGAACTTCTGCTGCAAAGCATACCCTCTTCTTTTATTGAACATTGGCTTCACAGATGTTGGGTTCACTCGGATTCCGAATGTTATACTGAAAGATCCCTAGGCCCATCTGACCTGTTGATCCATTTAACATTTTGAGACTCAACGTTCTCATCTGCAAGACAGGTATTAACTAGATGCTGCCTGAGGGAGATTTGAGCGTTAATATTCTGTGACTGTGAGAATTTCCTGTCTCTAACTATTGTTCTGGATGGTGAAGAGGAATAAAATAAGACAAACCACAATGCCACCATCATGAAAGCCATAATATTGATAATTGGCAGGTACCCAAATGATTTTTTAGGCAAATGCTCAGAGACATGTAAAACTCTTTCATTTTGTTGTCTTGTGAGAAAACAGGCTACAAAAAAAGTGCAATATAATCTTATTTTTGTAAAACAAACATGCATTGTACATTGAAAAATAAATACCCAAAGGATAGCCTCATGGTTATCGCTCATCATAAATTTTCTTATTTTTTCTTACAAAGGAGGTACATGATTTTTACAGTAATAATATTCATTTTCTTGAGCATCATGGACTCACTGTCCATTTATTTGACCATTAATTATCTTATGGAGAATTAATGAAGACTTTGCAGATGATATAACACTTAATCGGGAATATGATGGTCAAATAGGAGTAATTTATTTCTCAGTAACCCCTCCATCTATCCATTATCCCACTCTTTTTTTCGGAATACATTGTGCTTTCTCACAAATAAGCACTGACTTCCCCCACTGAAGCATACACTGCTTGAAAGAAAACAAGGATTCTCCTGGCTCTCCTGTGTCCTCTCCAAAAATTCCCACCAGAATATACAGAGTAAATAAACTTGCGCTTAAAATAGGGGTTTTGTTGAAATGTGAGGTGCTTATTAACACAACTCTGTAAACACTTATAAAAAAACAGTCCTGTCTCAGTGATTTCTCACCAGTCCCCCAAATCTTAGGTCTTGAGTTCACTTTCTGCATCACTCAGCTTCACTCTTTTCTTTTGTGGCTTGAACCCAAATCCCAAACAAGTATGGCAGTCCTTTCACAGGAGAAGCCGAGTACAGGCAGAGGAATAAACGCAAGGCAAAAGGGACCTGAGATATGGCTGGATGGTCCTATCTTATGCAGAAGCAAGGCCCCACTGGGGCAGGGAAGAGAGATGGAAGGAATGAACGGAGGAGAAAGGAAGGGAGAACTCCCACTTTGTGGACGTAAGCTACAACAGGGGGAGATCAATCTTGGGAAAAGAACAGTTGTTGGATGCACTGCACCTCTTTAAATACTACCTATCTACATGCCAACAAAGCCCAAGTTTGTGTCTCCAGACCAGACACATCTCCTTAATTCCAGACTACTATGTTCAATTCTCTACTTGACAGGTCTATCTGGATACCTAAACCAACCTCTCAAATTCAGCATGTCCTAAACTGAATTCCTGATCTTTGCTCCCTAAATAGGCTATCTGCAGCTTCCCCATCTCAAAAGAAGGCAAGCTCATCTTTCTGGTTGCTTAGTCTAAAATCTAGGAAAAGGTGTCACTTGTGCTGTCTCTCTCTCAGATTCCACACTCAATTTGTCAGGAAATACTCATGGCTCTATCTTCAGAAGATATCAGAATCCAAAGGCTCCTCACCAACCCCACCACCACTGCTCTGGTTCAAGCCAGATTATCTTTCACCTGAAACGCTGCAATAATCTGACTTTCCCTGTCCTTCCTTAACTGCTGATAGTTCCTATTAGTATTGCAGCCAAAGTGATCCTTTTAAGACATATATTATTTTTTGACCTCCTTCCCACTCAAGATACTACTACACTGGCTCCTTATTTTACTCAAAGTCAAAGTTTTTGTAGACAGCAGAGAATAAAGAACTTAATATCTATTGAATTTTACTAGATTAAGTTCCTTTAGTTAATAATCTTATTTAATTCCCCTTAATCTATCAGCTTCTCTCATTATGTCCTACTCCTTTATACAAAGTGTCATACATAGTAGCTGATCATATGTTGACAAACATCATCATCATTATCATTATCATGACATTACAAATTCTAGCCTTTGAGTCTTTGCTTCAGTTATCATGGGTAATGTTCTTTTCATTTCTTTATTCATGCACTAATGAAAGAGACTTGTGTGCAGCAAGGCTGGAGAGTTAAATTCAGAGGGCAGTAAATGTCTGTGTTTCTTCTTTTTAAAAATTGTTACCTATTTGTTCTCACCATCTGCTCTCTAGAGCCATTCCCAAGGAAATGTTTGGTTCATTGTGTTCCTACCTAATTCCCTTCCCACCAGCAATTCAGTTATTCAGCTTGCCAATTATATGTTTCCAAGTGGCTTCTCAATTCTTTTGTGTAAATGTCAATATGTTCTAACTCAGCATTATTCCCTAAGTGGTTCGCTTTTGTCCTTGGATACAATTAGTTTTCTTCCTTTTCAGAAAGTACTCAGTTTGGTCAGCTATTTAGTCAACACGTACTTGTTTAGCACCAAGTATAGGCCAATCCCTATTCAGGAACTGGGAATAGACAAAGAGATAGGACACTTTGCCCTGTTGTGGTACACCAATGGATACAAATAAGAACCAAGGTCATTTTGATCTATCCCTAAAATAGAAATATCTGAACTAGCAGGTTCAATCAATCTCCATTTTACAGACATTAAAACAAAGTCCCAGATTTTTTAAGGCAGTTTCCAGTTCTTATGCCAATTATTTTTATCCCTACAGGTTTAAAATTTTAAAATGATTGTGTGTCCATTTAAAAATACTATTTTTAAAGCAATTTTAATGTTTTACAGTGTTGTTCATTAAATATTCCTATTAGGGTTTCTAATTAGCATGAGCTTGTGTTGCTACAATAAATTTATTTCATCCCAGCAAAATTAGGAAAAACTTGACATTTTGCTGAGCCTATATGTTAACTGAAGACTAAGCATGTTTGTTTGGTTTTTTTCGTCATAATCTCTACAGCCTTTTTTTTGGACTCCTGGGAATTCAGGAAGTACAGTTTAGGAAAATTTGTAAAGAGGGGAGAATAATAATGCCAGTGTCAAAACCAGAGCCCTGCATCTTATAGTCTGCTCATATCTCATCATATATCATTAATTCAACACCATTCCTTGAGCCCTATCTGTGCTCTAGCCACTGTTATATGGAAGGTCATACAAAGAGCTACAGAAGCTCCTGGAAAAGAAATGAGCTGAGATGTGTGGGTATGTGAGCAGCAAACTATTCAAAGCAGTTAGACCAAGTAGAGGACTAGTGAGCAGAGGGATGGAGCAGGTAGGAAGGGATCTGGTTTTAAAACTATTTATATTGTATTTTATAAGAAGTGAGAGGCTATAGAGGGTTCTGAATTAGGGAAGTGGCATGATCACTTTATGTGTCCCAAAGGCAGAAATGTAGAGTGTATATTAACATAGGGGAAAGAGATCAGAAACATGTAGACTAAATTAAGACTATCACAGTAATCTAAGCAAGAATAAATGAGGGCCAAAACAGTGGAAAGGGAAGAGATATGATAAATATTTAGGATATTAGGTAAGATTAGAGGGGCAGGAAGGAGGAGTTATAAATTGCTACATATGTCTTAACAGTCAATTTATCAGCTGCTCCCAGTCTCCTTTTTGAAGTCAGTGTATCATGTTACACATGACCCTCTCCAAGTTGGCCTCAGCTTATTGGACCACAGGTAGACACCTGACCCCCAAATGAGCTAGGTTTTCTTTCCCGGAACTCTTACAGTATGACACTGAGACTTAATTCACTAGAAAGTCCTGGAGATTAAGGTTGGTACTGTGGAGACTCAAGGGCCAATGCCATGTTGGACCATAAACACATAGTTGAATGTTGTATCGAGGGTGGAGAATGGAAATAACTCATAAAGGCGGGGGGATGAGGAAATACATCCTCCCAGGGATGGAGCAAGGAGGACAGGGACAGGGAAGAAGGAGAGGGGGAGAGAGACAGAGACTGGGTAACTGAATCTCTGAATCATAAGAAAACAAATTGGTAATCATTTTTCTACAAAAGCAATATTGAAGAGAATGTTGTATTCCATCTACTTTAGAGTGGTTCTAAGAAACAGAAGAAGAGAACCTGATTAAGAAGATGTTAGGAGGCACTGTGACCCAGGAGATAAAATATGGCACCAAGAAGTTGTGATGTAGGACTTCAGAAATGTGACAAATCAAAGTGTTTGCCTGGTTTTCTTTTTTTAAAGAAAGGAAGCCCTCCAGGAACAAATGGGTAACCACAGTCATTAACTTTACACATTTGTTTAGCAGCAGTAAATTGTAATGCCACATTTTGGGGTTGGAGGTTTTCTAAATAATAATTGTGGTGAAGGGTTAACAACAAGCCTCACTGAAGACAAATTAAAAATGCGTAAATATGCATTTTTGCTAGTCATTGTTCTAGGTGGACAAAGAGACCCAGAAATCAGTGAGACATTTCCCAAACATGGAGAAGCTCATACTCCAGAGATCATGACAATCTAATGTTAAATGTTATAGCAGAAGTTTGACAAAATAACATAAGGATCAAGACAGATACACACAGCAAGGAGAGGTGGAAAAAAGTATTTTCCAAGGAGGAGGCATGTGATTATTACAAGATAAGCAGATGTTCGCTGGACAACTGTAAGTAGAAGAATATGCATGATTGACTTATCACACATTTCCTCCCAATAGTATTTCATACATGTAGGCAGTGATTCTAAAACAAAACCTTAAGCCTCTTGAAATTAGGGCCTCAATATTTTTTTTTATTAACGAGCTAATATTTTCTTACTTTGAGTCCTAACCAGTCTTAACACGCCAGGTGGACACCTTCAGAGAGGTGAAGCCCACACAAGCTTTGGAGTCCAGCAGCCTTGCCCACAATTCACAATTCAGACATTTCCTAGTGGTGTAATCTTGAGAATGCTGCTAAATATCTCTTACCTCAATGTTCTAAAACAGGGGCTACTACCTACTTCACTGGATGCTTTTGAGAATTATACCATGTAAAGCACACAAAGTACCTACTGTTCTTCTGGTTAATACAGAGAATACTCAAAACAAGTTACTTTAGGAAAAGCTTATGCCTTATGTTCCATTATTCAGTCATAAAATCACCTCAAAACTGCAAATATGTTGACAAGTGTAATTCATTCATTCACTCCCTCTTTTTAAAATGTTACAGAAAGTTGAGAAAAAAAAATCCTGTACTCCAGTCCATCCAATTGAACACCTACCCTTCACGCTTCTCCAAAGCACCCTTCCAGTTTTAATTCCTCTATACCTACAATTTAAAACAGCCAAATTCTAGCGTATGTTACCTATATGTTCTTTTCAGCTACCATTACATAGAGATATGTTCTCCTTTGTTGTGTTTTTTCTTTTAATCAATGCTCAAATTTTTTTAGTTCTGACATGCCATAGTTTACTCAACTTGTGCCCTATTGTAAGCTATTTGAATAATTTATAATCTTGCACTTTTAAGAATAATATTGTATTGCTTTTATTTATTCTACAAACATTTATTGAGCACCTACTAAGTGCAAGACACAATTCTGCCATGTGATGGTAAAAAGTTTATTCCAGCAGCAGTTCTGTTTCCAAGTAGTTTTTAGCCTAGTAGAAAATGGCTAGATCATTGGGTAGATAAGTACATGCTTACGAGGAATTCCATGGGTAAGAGATGCCCCATTACACTTCTAGAACAAGTGATTCTGCTTGGCTGTAATTCATGATTAGTGGAGCACAAGGAGGTGAACTTGGAATAGTTAGGGCAGATCATGTTAAGTCTTCAATTCCACTTTAGAGGTCCTGGACCACTTTCTATGACTGATGGCTTGTAATCCATTGAGACATCATAGAATAATGATTAAAAGAGCCAAGACCTGGCTAGTGTGGCTCAGTGGGTTGGACGGAATCCTGAAAACCGAAAGGTCACAAGTTTGCTTCTCAGTCAGGGCCCATGCCTGGGTTGCAGGCCATGTCCTCAACTGTGGACATGCAAGAGGCAACAAAGAGGATGTTCCTCTTCTTCCCTTTCTCCCTCCCTTCCCCCCTCTCTAAAAATAAATGAAATCTTTAAAAAAAATAAGAGTCCAGATCTTACACTAAAAGTTTTGTTAAATAAATCATGATGTGTACAAATGATGAAATACTGTGAAACCATTAAAATAAGTGACAGAATAATAACTAATGGCTTGAAACTGATTTATAATATGATCCACAAAGAAAAGTCAGATCATAATGTAATGTATCCAGTATGATCTCAATTTCGTATCAGAAATAAAATGCTGAAAAAAGCTGGAAACATTTGCTCAGCAATTTCTTTGTGGTTATTTCCAAGTAGAGGAATTATGAGTGACTTCATAATTTTCTTGGTGCTTGCTTTCTCTTTTCCGTTTTTAAATCGAGCACTTAATACATTCTTAATTGTTCAGTATTTGGAATGCTTCCAATTTCCATTATTGGAAGGAATGGTCCGAAGCACATTCTTGTACATAAACATTTGTATGTGTCTCTGTTAATTCATGTCAAGTAGAATTTTTGGATCAAGAAATATTCCCACAGGGCATCTATTACTTGATGATTTAAATTTTTAACTTAAAGGAAAAAAATGAGCACTAGAACCACACTACCTATGTTTCAACATGAATTATACCACTTCCTAGAATATCACTTCCAGCAAGTTCCATTAGTTTTCCATGCCTCAGTTCACTCTTTTTAAGATGACAATATTAATTGTTCCTTCCTCATGGGGCTGTTTTGAAGATTAGATGCATTATTCCTGGAAGGGTGTACAACAGTGTCTGGAACATCTTAAGAGCTTAAGAAATGTTAAAAATCATGAATTTTTATTGTTGATAATACAACAAAAAGTTTTCTTATTTTGTTTTGCCCTGGTGCATTTTTTAGTCATTTCATGCTTTGCTATGAGGACAGAATCTCATCCCCTCCAATGAGTCCTTTCCTCTCACAATCGCTTCCTATCGTCACTGTATAAAAGTGCCCTGTAAGGATAATTCTCAAGTCACAGGATACAAACCATGTCTTTTTCTTCTTGACATGAAAACTTATTTTTACATATTCCTTACACTATCTAACCACTGCTCACAATATATTTTGGCCTGGAAGTTAGTTGGGATGGAAGTTCCACAGTGTCAAAACCCATTCTGAAAGACTGCTGGGATCCCTAAAAGATTTCAAACTTCACTTTTCCAGGAACTATTACAACTCAGATAAGCATTTGTTTCCAACATTTCCCTCTGGGCATCACTGAGATAACAGATGAAAAGTAGAAAAAGGGTTTTCTCTATAAAGTGGAAAGCACTCCTGCCAGAAGCAATTACTTATTGTGGAAGAAAGCATCCTTTAATTTTTTCTTAGTTTTTGTAGAACATAATCCTATCACATAAAATATTCTCTTATCCAAAGCTGTGTTTGTAAGATGAGCCTTCTGAAGAATCCAGAAGTATTCTGTAGGCTAGCAAAAGAAACGAGTCCTTTTCACGGCCCTTACTCTTCCTTGCCACACATCTGTAACTTATAGAAGAAAACATGTGACTCACAGGAAGGAACTGAGGGCTGGAAATCAGGATACCTGGTTTTTAGACTTGCTTTGCTACTAATTACCTGGGTGACCTGCTCTAACTGTTACAGCACTTCTCTGAACTGCAATTTTCTGTCTGTAGAAATGAGACATAGAACCAACTAACATCCAAGGTTCCTTTGGGTCCAAACATTCTAACACGTTTTTCTTTATTTTGTTGTTTCCTTTGAGACTTAGCTCAGAGTTCAGAATGCAACATGTCATCATTAAATATTACAACAGAATTCCCCTTAGCGCTCGGAGGGGGAAGGTGAAAATTCATGTGTTACTATATTCTTGCTTAGCACACAACCTATATTTATAAGGTACCTATTACGTGTCAGGTACTGTTACGTGGTGGGGACATATTATGAACAAAATACAAACCATCTTTGTCCTTTGAAGTTTACAGTAGATCAGATAATTAAGCAAGTGATGACAATTCAGTTTCATAGGTGCTATGACCTCAGGGATAGCCAGCTTTGAGGATCTGCAATTTTGAAGCTGAACCAACAGTAGAGAGACACTGAGGTGTTGGTTCCTTTAGACAATACTCCCTGTGCCTTCCCAACTAAGGCAAAGGAGTTGTTCCTCCTCTGGGCTCCCATGGCACCCTGTAGTCACTGCTATCCAATCCTGTAATACGTTGCACTGAAAATGTCTATACATATGAGTCTACCCCCATTCGATTGCACAGACCTCAAGAAGAAGGACCATTTTAATTTTATTTTGTGCCTCCACCTACATCCACCAATTTAGCACATAGCCCAGGTCTTAATGTCAAGTTGGGGCCTCTAAAATGTTTGTTGACTAGAAATTAAAATAATCTTCTTGAAATTTTAGGAGAACAATGACAGGCAGTAGGATTCAAGATATAATCAGAGTTAATTCTTTGATTATCTTTAGTCTCATGTAGAGTTTTCTTTCACTGCCCCACGACCTGTAATTTCTTTTTTAAAAAAGTCACCAGGTAGCATTGGATTTTAAGAGATGGTGTTGGCAAAGGCCTTGGACCTCTCTGCAAAAAGATGACCTCATAAACATACAGGATAACTTGACATCCCTCTGGTGTTTGGAGGGAATGTGGGAGATCTGAGAGGCCTGGTTGTTATAGAACTTCCTCAAATTTGCATCCTCTATTTTTTCCAGTCTGCACTGAAGGCAGGCTGATTCTGGGATGCAAATCATTCAACTCCAAAAGAACTGCGTGAGCAAAAGCACAGAAATGTGAGCAAGCATTGACTTTTCTGTAAACTGTAGAGTGACATGAATGCAGAGTCCATGTGGCGTGAATAAGGGACTAGAAGGGGGCAGGACAACCAGATAATTGAAAGTTCACTATGATTCATTGACTGTACATTTTACCCTGGGGTGGGAGAGGGGGAAAGGATAAATCTCTATAACTTGCAAACACCTTTTTTACAATTAAAAAAATCTGCAAAAAGCAAATGAGCTAACAGTACATGGAAGCCTTCAAAAAACCTAGGCAACACACAAATATAAGTTATGCATTCCCTCAGGCTAACGGAAAAATGCAGCTTCAAATTAAGTACTGTTTCTAGGCACATCATATTTATTCATTTTATTCATGTAGTGATTTACACCTATTTTTATTTGAAACATCCATTATTCCCCCAAAAGTAAGGAGGAGAAGGGTAGTATGAAAGCATGCTGAGCTGAGGGAGAGAAGCAAGTCAAGATCATCAAATTCAAAAGTATATTGTAAAGTAAAAAGTCAAACCATTTTTTTTTTGGCTTAACTCTTCATGTTCATGTCTTTGGGTAAATTTTCATTCATTTCTGTCCCAAGATTAATGGCCAAATCCAAAATAAATAATGAGTCTTCACTGGAGAAGTTTCCCTTTTGCTTCTGTTTTTGGTGTTGGCTCTCTAAGGCTGCCATTTTGAGAGTTCTAAAAATAATGCATAAAGACAGCTGATCAATGGAGAGAAATCTGAGGTGAGGAAGGAATTCAGAGCCAGTACCTTGAATTGTTGCAGTATATCCCTCTTGACTAGGCAGGATGTGAACTAAAGCACTTTGTGAATTCTAAACACCCCAAAAAAGTAACTGATTAGTCCAGTTCTAAAAACTCATGTCTCAGTATGTTTTATTATTCATTCTTATTAAGTTTTTAGGGGGGTAATATAGTATGTATAGAGATATTACGAAATACCCTAACAGGGATTTGAGTGGGGAAAACATTGAAACCCAAGAGTAAATCATAACTCATTGAGAGAGTAAAACAAAGGAAGTCCACGTGGCTGATTCACATACAGATTTTTAATTATCAAATGAGGAACTCTACCAACCTGGGTGGGGATTTCAACTTGATTGGCCTAGCTGAAACACAGGGGGAAGTGAAAGTCAAAGGACAGAATGAAACGTTGAATTTGGGTGGGAACCCTACATTATTACAAATAATCTGGGTTATTTTTTAAACTCCTTAAAATCTGTGTTTCAAAGAAAAAAATGGCTCACAGTGTGGTGGGTGGCCTTGAAGACGTACTGCTTGAGTCTCTTGTGATGGGAAGCAGAGCTGACTGATGCCCTGGCTGCTGGTCCACTCGTGTGTTCACGCCAAGGCCACGCCGTCCTTGGGTCACTCCCCACCAGTGACTAAGCTTGGCAAGGGTGCTAGTGCAGGCTCATATCTGTGGGACACAGAACTGCTCTTGTGGGCAATTTTGGTTCAAGAACTCCCACTGATCTAGCCAAATACCAAATTTTAGAAATGCACTCCAGTCTGACACTTGTTCCCTCTTTCCTCCCTCCTCTCCTTTCACAGGTGTGAGCGCTGCATGCAGGCTGAAGGCCCTTCCTGCTGCTTCCTACTTCCTCCCTCTTTTTCTTCACAGGGGTTTCTTGCAGTAAATCTCTTGGGAATCTACTCCTGTCTTAGTGGGTGCTTTTCTAGGTACCCAAACTTCCACATTAGTCCATTCTGACTTCCAGGTGATCAAGTAAGAGCTATTTTTAATATCTCCTCTTACATTCAGTTTAATATTTATTCAGGGAGTTGGAAAGAACTGATCACAAAAGGAAAATGGTTCTTACTCCTTGACCTAAGGCACTTCTAGAACTGAAAAAACTCTCAATAATAACAACCATAAAATCATTTCATCTTTTGCTCTGAAATAACCAGATAAATGATATGGGTGTGTCTTTAAATGCTCACTTTAGGAGTCAGGGGTCCCAGGGTGGCCAGGTGCCTTGCCTACAGTGGTGATGTGTTACTGGACAGGAATGGTGATCCCCAGCATTGTCTACTTCCTGGCCTTCTATATTTTCTATGCCCCGTATTATGAAATTCTATGGTTCGCCCCCAACTGCGGGACAGAATCAATTCAAGCAACCCAAAGTGATCAGAGCCAGTGATCAGAGCCAGTACCTTGAATTGTTGCAGTATATCCCTCTTGACTAGGCAGGATGTGAACTAAAGCACTTTGTGAATTCTAAACACCCCAAAAAGGTAACTGATTAGTCCAAAATGGTGACCATTTTGAGTGACATGATCAGACAATCCAGTCCAAAGAACCTGATTTCTGCAAAACAAGTAGACATCAATTCCCTGGGTATTTCTTAACCACCTTTAATTGACTGGTTAGAGTTATTTTCAGCAACCAGAAAAGTCCAGCACATTCTGAATATAATGCCAGTGCCCAGTATGGTGCCAAGAATACAAACAGTGCCTCACAACTACTGGCTGACTGTTGTTGGATGGACTGAGAGTGTGTCTCCCAAATGGCATAATCCATTTTTAAAAATGACAACTACAACACTCTTTGTAAAAGGTGCTTATTTCAAGGCCTGAATGAAGACTAATATGTTGCCAAAAGCAATTAAAGATAGCATTTACTGCACCCAGACTTTGTTGCAGATACTATGCCCGAACCTCCCTCAATTATTTCCCAATTTTGCAGGTGAGAAAACTGAGAGTTAGAGGTGTTAAGCAACTTGCCCAGTGTGACACAGCTAATAAGTGACAGAGATTAGATTCAGCATAGATTAGACAGCCACTCTGTCAGCCTATCTCCTTCCCAGGGAGGGAATTGAGCATAGAAGTCCCCAATTTGACCCAACAATGGGGTAAACAAAGCTGACATCATGAATAGTTCAGAATAATCAGTTATTCAAGTAAATTTGTTTGGTATTTCATTCAAACTATTATAGATTGACAAAGTGATACCTAAAATGGGTGTATAGACCTTCTGAACTATGAGCTAAGTGGAAGAGGTTTATAATTATCTCATTAAATGCTTAATAACAAATACTTACAAGGTACTTGGTGCATTTAAACAATTTCTTTTAAATATTCTCTGAAGATGCCTGTTATTCTGTTGACATTCTCATAGTGGAGCTTGAGAAGCCATAGGAACTGCCCACAGAGAGAATTAAGGGAACACACCCTCTTGGTTTCCAATCTTGCTGAGAATGGGCTGGGTCAGACCTGTACTTGCAGTGTTTGAGTTCCCCACCAGCCTCACCCACTCTGTGCTTGCCTTGAACATACTGATCAACCCACACCAAAGGCTAAAACTAGATGGTGTGATAGGTCATAGTCTTTAGGAAGAGGCATCTTCAGTCAGGAAGAAGAGCTCCAGGACTGTCTACACCAGACTTAGAGAAATGAGTCAACCAAAAGAATAAATGAGGAACAAAAAAAGGCTGGGGAAAGAACTTTCTATTATTATTTATTCATCCATTATTTTATGCGTACCCCCAAAACATATATGGAGTGCCTATTAAAGGTCAGGCACTATGTTAGGAACTGGTGAACAAAGCAGACATGTTCTCCAGCCATGCAGAGAGAAATGATTGGGAGGTATGGAAGCCCCGCCTACCCAATGCCATGTGCCTCTTTCCTTGTTCTGGCACTGGTGGATGAATCATGATTCTTCTCAGCTGAGCATGGTTACCACACTCCTTATACCAGTGATAGGTTTAGGACTGGGCATGTGACACGCTTTGGTCAACAACACATAAAGAGAAGTTTACAAAGGGCTTTCTTGGGAAGATTTCCCTCCCTAATACACAGAGTCACATGAGGAGGAGCCCCTTTTTGCCACCTGCTCTCTTCCTTTTTATCTAAGATGATGTCTTGAGAAAACATGGTGCTTGGAGATGAGGCAGCCACATTGTAACCATGAGGGGAGTCATTGCCCAAACTCTAACGATGGAAGGACAGAAAAATGTGCAGAGCGTGGGTCTTCAATAATGTCAAAAGGTGACCCACACTGGAGTTCAGCAAACATGTGATCAGTTTAGGCAAGATCAACCTTTCTGATGTGTGGGTTGTCATGTTTTGTACATGATTACAGTAAAGACAGATGAAAACTTACAGTACCCATTTATTCCAGCTCTACTGTGTATCAGGCCATGGGCAAGGCACTTTTCGAAAGATATTTTTTTCATCAGCATGAGAGGCAACCTGATGTTCACAGGAGCAAGGTGAGGCAGCACCTCATATGTACCCAAACCACCTGCAATTTCTTAATCCTCAGCATCCCTTCTCCTTCTTCAGTTCACAGCACATCAATTTTACTACAAGAAACCACATTTCATGTTGTTCTGGATGAATCATCAACATGATGTCCTGGCTCTCCTCCCACATACCTGATGCATAGGAAGTCCTGACAAACAATCCATGTTCTCCTTAAAGCACACTTATCTTGTTCTTTTGAATGAATATATATATATAATACTTATTAAATTCATTGGGGTGACATTGGTTAATAAAATTATATATTTTTTAAAAGTCTGCTCTCTTCCCAAGACTTGACCAAACTGAAAAAAAAATAGACCATCTCTTTAATACTTTTTCCAGGAAAGCATTTATTCTAGATAGGTTTACCATATAACTAAGGTTGTACTTGGGAGACAAACAAAGCTCCTTTCTCCCAAAGGCCAAGTTTGTCACCACAGACTAGCTGCAGAGGGATGTGCAAAAACAAGGAGTTAGAAGGAAAAGAGGTGGGAGGGCACTCACCACTCACACTTGTCAGAGAAACGTTATAAACAAATGTAGACTCTGAGAACAGAGATTTCCCTGCCAGAAAAATGGCATGCATCTTTAACCTGGAAAGAAATGAAGAAATGAGCTTTTCCTAGAAAGTTAGAGAATATTTGCAATCTGTTGATGTGGCTTCCTACAACCTTTTAGATTCACACTACTCAGACCATAGAGTACAGAGGTCAGCAAACTAGAACCCGAGGGCCAAATCTGGCCCTTCCCATTTTTGTAAATAAAGTTTGATTGAAATATGCACATCCCCATTTGTTTACTTATTATCTATGGTCATTTTCACACTACAGTGAGAGAGTCCAGTCCTGGTGACAGAGATCATTTGTCCCACAAACCCTGAAATAGGTACTGCCTGGCCCTTCACAGGAAGAGATTGCTGAACACTAACCTAGTTAACAATATCAGCAATTATTATCCGTTACTGAACACTTACATTTATTCCCTAATTTAGGCTGCAGGGCCTCTGAAGTTAGTACCCAGCACCAGTTTTGCAAAAGGAAGGGAAGTGAGGCTTACAGACCTTTGATAACTTGACAAAGCAACACAGACAAACAACACAAGAATTCAAGTTCAGACATATGCATTTATTAAGTGAATACTTACTGAGCAACCACTACATTCTGAGCATGCGCTAAGTGCAAGGAACTCAGTGGTTAAAAAAAAAAGTAAAATATTTTTCCTCATGACACTTATGGTAGATGGAGAGATTGTTGTTAAATGGATAATTGCACAGATATACATATGCACACACACACATGTATAGCTGGACAAAAGCCCGAGGAGATACAAGCATGTATTGAGGTGAGGATGCGAAAGATGACAGTTTCAGAAAATTAGTTCTACTAGACGATGTTAAGAAATACCAAGCCAACATGAACGCATTAGTGCAAATCACTTTACCCTCTTCTGGAAAAGGGAAAGCCCCTTCCTGTCTTGGGCACACACCCATCTTTCTTCATGTGCCACCTGGGTGACTTCTGTTTTCTTCTAGGCATCTCTAGATGGGCATTTTCATTTTCTGCTGATAGCAGGGATGTAGGGTTGGAGGAGGGTTGACAAAAACCAACTCCCAGAGTGTCTTCTTGAGACCTCACCATGGCCCTTACTCTGTAGGTGATCCCCAAACAAATCCAACCCACTTGAAAATCCTTGTAGACTGCCTTTGCCCCTATAACCTTCTCTAAGAACCATGTTAATAACAACACACTCATAGAATTTCAACTTCCAAAAAGATGTTAGAGACAGGACCTCTCTTTACCCTCACCCATGTCATTTGTCCTCTTTGGAGAGGGAGCTTCATACAGTGGTTAGGAAGGAAAATTCTGTCACCAGAATCTTGCATTTAAGTCCTGCTTGCCCAGCTGTGTGACCCTGGACAAGCTACTTAACCCCTCTGTGCTTCTGTTTTCTCATGTGTAAAATGGGGGATATACCAGTAGTTATACTGTAGAATTATTATGGTAATTATTTACATAAATACACATAAAGCTACTGAACAGTGCACTGAACAGTGCCTGGTCTATAGTGAAATGCTCAAGAAATGTTAGCTTTTCATAGTCCTTAGTGAATGAGCTGAAGTATTTTGGTCAAGTCACATAGGTGGAGGCGGAATGAGAGACTCTAAATTCCAACCCCCTTTTCTAAATGCAGAGATGACCTGGGTCCCAGCCCTCTCCCTGCCCACCTCTTGGGACCCACTGCTGCCCTTGCACTCACCCTGTTGTTCTGGCCTCATGGCAGGTATTCTGACTGGCAGAAAAAGAGCTGCAGCTATAGATATGAGTGGAACATGGCACAGGAATGGTGGGAGAACCAGAGGAGGAGCTCAACAGGGAAGGAAAGGGAGGGGAGGGTATGAGGGCCTGAGCAGCATCCTGAGTGAGGTCAGAGCTGCCCTAAAGGAAAGGGGCACCCTGGACAAGGGAATCACTCTGTACCCTTTTCAAGAGATGTCCTTTGACTGTTCTGTCATCGACTACAAACAGGAAAATCCGAGAAGCTGGCGTACGCTGGCAGCCACAGCCTCCCCTTTGTCATCTCAAACAATTCAGCTGTGGTCCAGACCTGCATCGTTTTCTGGCATTAACCACCACCCCCGAAAAGCAACTTAATGAGGAATCATTCCCACACTCCCAACTCTGGATCAAACATCCCTTCCATACAGCATTCTCTTTGAGAGAAGTAATGATAAGTAAACTGGTTTTCATATCATTGCATTTCCAGGGATGTCTTCGTGCCTGTCACAGAGTCAGTCCCCTAGAAACTTCCTGGCTGGCCCATCCCTTAATTGGACAATCATTAGAGTTCTCAATGCACATTTTTCAATACAAAAGTAAATGGGCCATAACTTCAAAATATGTGTGAAACAGTAGAGCTGACACAGACTCGTATACCAGGGGGAGCAGAAAAACGGCTTTAATTTAAAGGGAACTGGACCTATGCTCCCACCCCACTCAAACCCTCTTCCATTTGCTTTGCCAAGGGCACTCCTTATTCAGATATTCTTTCTTTTTCTTTTTTCAGGAAGAAGAAGCTTTTTAAGACATCAACAGTTAGAGAACCAAAGCTGAGAATTTAGAGCCAGAAACTGGATTTAGTCCTGATTTCAAAATCCACTTTCATAGATACTATATTTTCCTCATTCATAAACTGAGAATAATTATAACCACTGTACAGATTTCACTGCAACACTTAAATGATATAACATTCATAAAGTGCCACACAGCACTTGGTATATTGCAATTGATCAATAAAAATTAGTGCCCTTTAAATAAATAAAGGACATAAGAGGCTCCAGAAAACTAGATTTGCCACAGATCTGCTAAGCAACAAATGAGGAAGAATTATGCAGCTGAGATCCCTTGAAAATGTTGCTCTCTGCCATCTACCAGTCACCTCCCAGCAGCTGGCATCCATGTGACATGCATCCCTGATGCCCAGGGCACTGGACACTGTGTTGGGTGACACAGTACAGTGGATGAGCTATACCTATGGCCTCTCTGAAGACAGTGTTCTTTCTTATGACTGAAGGTCTAGCAGAGTAAGGGTTTTGCGGGGAGATGTGAAGGGAAGGGGTAGGAAAGATATGAGGTACCAATGAACAAACAATGGGACATCACCATGGCAGCGCATAGCCGAGCAACAACCCTCTCTCACTGAGGGTCCCTTTACAGCCATGGGTGTCTTGCTCACCTGTGAGCCAGCCCTTGGACAAGATGACAAAAATCAATAATGCACATTAAATGAGTACCTATACTATGAGCCAGACAATCTGCTAAGGGTTTTCCATACAATATCTCTCTTAAAACTTCTGTCTAATCCTGGTAATCCTCATTTTATAGGTGAAGAGCTAGTCTCAGAGAGGTTAAATAAATTTCTTGGGGAGAGTGTCAAAGTCAGGAATCAAACTTAAGGTCATCTGTGCTATACTGTAAAGCTGGTAACACACCAGAGCACTTTCAGTCCAATAAACGGTGACAACAATGACTATGGTGAGGCAACAGTCATGGGTTTGGGGAATGGTACTTTGAAGTCATCCTTTTCTTCTTTCTGCCTTTCTCTGAACCCCTTCCCTCATTGTTACCCACTTCTGGAACCACCAGCCTACCATCCTTTTTTCTCCCTCTGATTCCAGTTATCTTTTGGAGATGACTGCCATTACTGAGGAGAATCTCTCGTGATTCAGAGGGAATCTCTGAGACTTTTAGGACTCACTGTACCCCTAAGAGGAAATGCAGCTGTAACATTCTGTATAAAGAGGAATTTGTCACTATTTACATAACCTTGGCCAAGTCACTTGACTTCAATGAGCTTTAGTGGATAAACAATACCTGTCCTACAAACACATTACATTTTTGGAAGGATGCTGTGATGTCACCCCTTCCCACCTTCTCCCCTCATCAAACTCTCTCTCTGGTGAGATTCTGCTTCTCCTCTGTTCCTTCAAGTATGGTCCATAGTTTAAAACCATAGCACCTCTTGGGAAAACTTCTTCCCAAGATGAAGCTTAGTGGGTGCCCACTGTGGCCTGAGTAAGTCCTTTCTTCCCTCACAGCACAGCAGAATAGTAGACTCAAGTCCTGAAACTCAGGTATGCATCCAGATACACAGGAAGGGGAAGGCTGCTACAACCTAGACTGCTGTGCCCACCTCCAGAGTTTCTGACTCAGTTGGTCTGGGATTGGGGTCAAGACTCTGCATCACTAACCATTTGCGAGTTGATGCCAATGCAGCTGGTTGTAGGACCCCTTTAAAAACCACAGGCATTGTCCTAGTATGTAACAGTATTTGCGGAGTCAGGATTAAGTGCTCAAGCTGCCTCAAGTCAATCCCCAGTTCTTCTGCTTTCCAGTTGTGCAATCCTGAACAAGATAATCTCTCCAAGCCTCAGTCTTTTCATCTGTACAATGGATATGATAATGAATGCGTACTTCATGAGGTCATTGCAAGGAAGAGTGAGCTCCTGATATAAAGCCTTCAGTAAGAGCTCAAAGTTTGTGGGTTGTTGTGATTCAAGGGGTTCTAAAGCCCCTGGTTATTTAACCTGTATCTTTTCTCTAGGCTATGCTTGTCAACTCCCAGAAAAAAAAAATCTGTTGTCATTTTTTAATGTGTCTGCATCCCAGAAGCTGCCCAGAGATGAAGGCACGCTTCAGAACAAACTGGTAATTAGAGAATGACAATGAGCCAAATATGTCCAATCCCTGAGCTGGTGGCTGGGAAAAGTTGAGGCTTCTGAGACTCTTACTTCAGGGAAAGAGCTCAGGATATGGCATCGAAAGCTCAGAATTTGGATCCAGGCTCTGCCCATTCCTGAGTTACTTTAGACAAGTTCAATGTAATCCTGGAGACTCAGTTTCCTCATCTATTGACAGGGACAATAATATTCACCTCAAACTAAATCAGCTGCCAGCTTGTGTCATAAGCTGTGGTCCTCCTGGTTGTGAGAAACCCAGCAGCTACCTAAATATTTGTGTCCTTTTCTGCTCCAGGCAATTAACATGCCACTGCTGATAACCTGAGCCCAACCCGTGCTCCCTGCCCCCTGGCCGTGCTGCCATCTGGGTTCTGTTACTTAATAAACCCTCATTTCTGAGAAAGGCCAGGTCACTCCACTCGACTCATTCCCTGGCCTCAGCCTACCGTGTTCCCTGGGAATGTCATCGGTCTACGTACCCAGCTACAGGTCACTCCAAGAAAGAAATGGTTAGTAAAGTTTGGGCACAGTCATGGTCAGCTAAGCCACAAAACTCAAGAGACAAAGACTCCTAATAATGTGTCTATTTTCCTTCTCTGTTCCTCCAAGAAGTCAGTTTTGCCAGTTACTTGACATGCCTTGAAAGAAAATCCCATAGGAAAGCATCACAGATTGTTTTTATCATTTTGTTCCATTTCTCCTGTTTGCTTAGTAATCCTGGTAAATAGCATTGTGCAAACAGAAACCTTTTGAAGTCTATTGAGTTCTCTCCCAGGACACTGACGCCTAGGTCTTAAGGTCTGTGTGTAGGTGGAGAGAGCACTTTGGAATGAAACTTCCTGATCAATGAACATGTAACAAAAATGAGAGAACTCCCACTGGCAACTTACCTACAGCAAATGTTGACTGAGTACTTCCTGGATGACAGTCACATTTCTTGAGTGTTGGGAATCTAAGCGAAAACAAAGTGTCCGTCTCTGTCCTAATGGATCAATACTTAATCGGGGAACATTCTAGATAACACAAATAATTAACTGCAGAGTTATTTAGCCAATGAGCACTGGTTGTTTTTTTTTTAAGACATATTGGTCAAAGGATGAGTCCAGGAAGGACAAGGCTTCATGAAGAGATCCACCTCCTTGTGTCCTTACTGTATCAGATGATATTATGACAGAACAGATCCAGAAATAAGTGATGGAATGTATTTCATCTACTTCTTCTAAATTGGCTATACTACACAAGTTACTTGTGTAGTTATTCATCTGCTCATTCAGTTAACAATGTACCCAGGTATCACAGACAGAGATGTAAATAAATCTAGCACCCTGCCCTTCAAGACCACTCCATCTAGTGGGGACAGGTAATTACCATTCAATGAGTTAGAATAACAAGGTACAAGGGAAACCAAGAGTATACGGCCTGTGCTCTGTGTGTCTGACAGTGACGTTAATGTGTACTGAGGCCATTCCAAGCACTTTACATATATTCATGTAAACTTCACAACAATCCGTCTACAGTGGGCACTGTTATAAGCTCCATTTTACAGATGGAAAAACTGATGCATAAACATACTAGGTTGTACAGTTAATAAGGGCCACATTTGAAGTGGGAACCCAGGTGGTTTTTAATACTGTATATTGCCTCCAACTAAACTCTATGATGAGCACTTGCTTAAAGGTTTGACAACAGCTCGACTTGGCTGTCAGCCTAGACCATCCTGCCCTACAAAAGCGCCCAATCACAAAGCTTCTTATTCAATGGAACTCATTCCAGGTGTGAGACTCCAGCAATAGTCTTCCCAGGATTGGGTACCCAGAAGGGTTACTGAGTTCCATGGGCAGCAGCCAGAGAAGCAACATTGTGTAAAACAAAGATCAGAGGAGGGAGGGACAAAAAAAAATCAGGGGCCTACCCCAGACTTGCCTCCTTCTGGCCATGTGATGTCTAGTAAATTGTTGGACCTTGGGCTCCCCTTTCAGTTCAGTGGGGACACTGACTCCAACCTCAGGCCTTGTTTTGAAGGGTCGGATATAAGTGGCTTTTAAGTTGCCGTGTGGTTGCTAAACTTTCTTTTATTATAGTTATCGATTCTATCATCAACATTGCTGTTGTCATCACCCTCAGAAACATGGCCCACAAATACATCAAGATGTATTTGTTGAGTGTGAATTAGTCTGGAAGATCAGAGTCCTAAGTCCAAGGTCACCTATTCAGTCACAGCCAAAAGCCCTAGAGAAAACAAGAACCTGGCAGTGTTTGGTCCAGAAGGGGACGTCAGCAGACCTTGCTAACCTGGTATGAATCAGACACTCTGAATAGGCACTTTACAAAGACCCACAGAACCTTGCCAGCTTAGAGTTTCCACGCTGCCCCACTGACCTTCACTGAGTTACCATACCCAGTGCCATTCAGTGACTCCACGTGGAACACAATGTCACCATCATTAGCTAAGGTGCTAATAAATTCTTTATCAGCATCATTGCAGTTTTATAGCCTTGTCCCAACCATGTTTCATTTTCAGGTTTTCTTATCTCCCTAGCCCAGTTCACACAATCCCAGCTCTTTTCATTCTTTCTGCTACGCTGTCCAGGGAACTGGCTTTTCTTGCTTGCTCCTGTGCATGACCTGGACTGGCACTCTCCACAGCCTTCGCTCCAATTAATTCTCTGTTTTGTTTGATTTCTAGCCAAAAGCCAGCAGCTCCCTGGGTTTCACTCCCAGCTGCTCAAATAAATAAACCAAATGTTAATTTGTTGCTCATTGATTACGATTAAGTGCAGAGATGTTGTAACCGGAAATAGTAATGTTTTGCTAGGAGCCCACAGTAGCACAGTGATATCAGGTTTTCTTTTGCTTTGGTGTATTTGGGGGGAAGGGGATGCCCCTTTTTTAATGTCCATTATCTCATTTGATTTTCCTAACAGCTTGGCAAAGTAGAAAGGACAGGAATTATGATCTGTCTTTCATGGGGATGAGGAAACAAAGCTCAGGGAAATTAAATAGCTTGCCCAAGGCCACACAGCTCAGAAGAAGCTAAATGTGGCTAGAGCTCACGCAACCTGACCCCCAGGTCGGCGAAACTTGGGAGTGGCTCTATTTCCCATTATGTCACCATGTGGGATGATAATAATTTACATAATATGTTTTAATAGACAACTTCTGGATTATCCAGAAGGCTTTCCATGAAACCGAAGCTTTGTAAGATGCACTATAAGAAGAAAAGTTTGGTGACCAAATGTGTCGGTACCACGCTATATACCATATGCCCTGTTAGAGATTCACTATACTGATTAGCCTATGAAAGCCTCTGAGAAGTCCTGCTGTACAAGGTTTAAAAAATTGTTGACCCAGAATTGTTTGAACATATTTGACCATGAGGAGGCAAGGGAAGAAGCAGAGAGACTATGTCCCGACAGCCCAGGGAAGAGACAGAGTCATTTGGGTGAAGAGGAAAGGCAGGAGTAGTGAGAAGAAAGTGGCTCCTGGGTATATTTCAGAGGCAGAGCCAACCAGGTTCCTGCAGATAGGATACAAGATGTAAGGAAAGAAAGAGGAGGCAAGGAGGACTCAAAGATATTAGGTTTGAGCAATGAGATGAAGAGAATGACCACTACCTACAGGAAGCTCTCCTGGATTAACCCCACCACCATCTCATTGTAGCCTTTTACTGTATCAGAGCCTTTGTCTTCAGAGATTGCACAGTTTAAGTTTTATCTTTGTTGACAAAATTTTTTATAATAGCTGAGCTTATAACTTTTTTAATTACTAAAGTCAGCCCTCCGTATTGGCGGGTTCTGCATCCATTGATTCGACCAATTGCAGATCAAAAATATTCTAAACAACAAAAAGTTACATTGTTTTTTAGGTTTAACTACACGTGGACTATGCAGGTAGCAATGGTTGCATCTATAATGAATATGTATGGTCTTTTTTATTGTCATTATTAACATGTGGACTATGTAGGTTTATAATAGTTACATCTACAATGAACATATACAGACTTTTTATTGTCATTATTCCCTAAACAATGCAATATAACAAGTATTTATACAGCATTTACATGGTATTAGTTATTGTAAGTAATCTAGTGATGTTTTAAGTATATGTGAGGATCCATGGGTTATATGCAAATGTTATGCCTTTTTTCTTTAAAGGACTTAAACCTATGCAGATTTTAGTGTCTCTGGCAGACGCTGGAAGCCATCTCCCGTGAAGACCAAGGGACAACTGTACTATATCTCAAGTGTCTATCTCATTGCAAGTATTCAATAAATATCTGCTGAATAAATGAATAAACAGAAACTTGCAAGCAGTAAATGCTTAACAAATTGCTGCTCCCCTGCTATTAATCAATCTAGCATGCAGGTATTCTTAATATTACTAATCAATTTAGTAGACAGTGGGGAGTTGGAGGGAAGTGTACGAGGAGTGACTGCTAATGAGAAGGAATGGATGGTCAGAAAACCCCGTCTTAATTAGAGCCCTGTCCTTTCCCTTCTCTGTGTACAGTTCTTCCAAATCCCATTCCACAAGGGGTATGATTACATAATTTCTATCAGCCCTGACCTTGCCACCCATGAGCCTACTTGGAAGCTGCCACCTGTGTCCTTGGGAACATGGTGTGAGGCATTGCCCAAGACAGACCATGTCTGATCAGATGCCCCCTCGGCTAGCGCAGCTTAAGTCCTTCAGGTACACAGAAAAGAGGGCTGCAAAGGGGGCTGGGGTTGCAAGGAACTCTTCCCGAAGGATTTCCTTCTTTCTCCTTTCAAGAGCCTGACTAATGGATGACAATATTTGGTGGAGGAAAATAAGAAGCATCTCGTTTTGTTTTCATCACTCCCAGTCCAACTGGCATGACTGTAGTAGGACTTGAACATGTTCCTTTCCAGCTCCCCAAAGAGCATTAGGCAAAAGCCCCTTGCTCTTCTAGACCTCACTACTCTCTGAACCTTTCTTTGCATGTCTGAAATTGTCTTTCTTTTCTTGCCAGGCATACACAAAAATACATTTCCCATCTGCACCTTTCTTGAACCATTCTCCTTAGAGGCTGGGCTCAGGGTTCTGGATGTGGGCAGCTTCCATGGCCAGTGACCTCACCTCGATGCATTGAACAGGTCCACAAAACAGGGGCATGCTCTGTTAGGGCTCTCCCAGAGAAAGCTACTAAGCAAGTGATTTTTGGTTTCAGTTCATTCCTTTTTGTTTTCCACTTGGTTGCCCAGGGTAAACGCCCACTCTGACAGTTTCTCCCTTGGGGCCCACCTACTCCATCATGGCTTGCCTGCCTTGGTGCAGACATTGTAAGGTCCCCCAGTGCTGAGGCTCTGCTGCTTTCTCTCCCCAGAAGAGGTCACTACTTGATTAAGAAAACTAGTAGTTTTACCCCAGCCCCCAGCCCCCCACTGTCACTCAATAAAAAGTTCTTCTCAGTAGTTAATAACAGAAGCCCAAATGGCCACTTAATCTTTCCTAATGTTTTCACCATTGATTTTATTATCATTATTATTCTGAAAAATATTCATAGCTCCATGTGGTGATTATCACCACATCAGTCTTTGCAGAGATCTCAGCATGACAACCATTTTATTTCCTCCTCAAATTGACCCTCTGCTACTACTTAGCATAGTTTATAGGCAAGAAGAAGGAAGAGCAAAGAGATGAACTGGCTTATATCAAGATTATCAACAGCAATGATTGGATGAGAACCCACGTCTCCTGATTACAAGTATTGAAATAAATAGCATCAGAGTTGTGATAGCTTAGTCTCCTTTCCAAGCTGGGAGTGAAAGGCTGGAACATAATAAGAACTCAAGAGGAGAAGTACCATCTTGCAAAGACAGACCAACAGCAGACACAGAAGTGTTTTGAAAGCCAGTAGCTAAACTAGAGGATAGCTTAATATCCTTTTCATCTCCAGGATTCCCAGGAGGAAAACAATGGAAACCAAACTGCAAAGACAATGGCAGCAGAAATGCCCACCTAGCCATCATGGGGGTAGCATCAAAGATCAGGCCAATGTACTATGTATTCTTTGTCATTGAATGAAGTGTCTGAGATATGTAGTAAGTCATTCTGATTTCTTGCTTTCAAGTAACATACAGAGAAAAAAAATGGGAGGGAGGAAGGCAGGTAGTGATTTACTGGAAGTTTGGCAGAAGCTCCCAGAAACAAGAAGTTGAGAAAACAAAGACCATCATAGTCTAGATGATTAAAGAAGAGAAAGTTCAACAATGATCTTTCAGGAAGAAGGGAGACGGTAGTTGATACTACTACTACCACTACTACTACTAAAGCTGCTTTAGTTGTAAATAAATTCTAAGTGACCATTTAGCCTTAGCACATACACTCAGCCTTCAAAATCCCAGAAATGATAGTCTTACAACCAGGGTTTACATCCAAGAAGCAAGGTCACAGAACCATCCAGTGGGCCCAGCCCTGGGCATTTGTTCCACTCTGGCAGCTAAGGGATGAGGTGTGAGCCTAAACTCTCTGGCATTTGTAGTAGGTCAGGGATACTACTCTCCAATGAGACTACAAAAGAAGATTTTCTGTACCAACAAAGGAGGGGATTGGATGCTGGACAGCTCCAAAACACAAAGTCTATGACAACCCACCACAAGCAAGTTTGATATCCATCCTTACAAACCCAAGAGTTCTTATAAAGAGTCCTAGAAGACGTAGGGTGCTCCAGCATTTGTGGTCAATATTGATAATACGTACATTTAGTAAGTACCTAGCATGAATTGAGCAGAGTAAGAAGTGTTATACATGTATATTATCACATTAATTTTCACCACAGCCCTGCAAAGGGTTTTGTTAACTCTCTTTAGCAAAAGAAGGACCTGAAACTTGGAAAGGCAAGGCAATTTTACCCAAGTTGCAGAGTTTGTGGTTAGAATTATGACCCAGATCTAGATATGTATGCCAAGCTGTCACTCTTTCTAGTACCAGATACCAGTCTCTCCAAGCTAGACCATGAAACCCTGCATTTCCATAGGACTTTGATGGGAAAAGGATAAAGACCCATGGTGGGTTCTGAAGACATCATCAAAAATAAAAGGCAAGCAATAAATTACTGAGATCATTCCAACACTACATCATTTCCAATTTTTATGTTTCATCACATGGCTCAAACAGTAAATTGGAAAGTGTTTTTTGAGCAAGATGCCATATTAGGTCCTATGAACGAGGCAAGAATGTATAAGTCAAAATGTTTCTCTGTTTTCATTCAAACACTTTCAAATCTCATTGTCTATCTTTTTGAAAAGAGCAACTAGTAATTTGAATTATATTGGTTCAGATATTAAATGACAAGAGCCCTGAGATGGATCAGTAAGGAAAGCTTCACAAAGGAGCTACCATCTGAGCTTCCCCCACTGAATATCAGGATTGAACAAATGAAATACTGACAGAGAGTTGGGGAGAACACCAAGAAGGGGAAATGTTAAAAGCAAAGGTACAGAGGCAACATGGAGGTTGGTCCAGCTGGATCTGTGAGTTGACGATATCATGTAGTGAACAAAAATTACAAAGTGGGTTGGCACAGGTATGTACAGGGATTTTGAATCCTAGGTAAAGGGGTTTCGCATTTCTATGAAAAGCGTTGAGAATCTGAGGGAGGAACTTGAACTAGTTAGAGACGTGTTGGGCACCCACTGTGGTCCTTAGAACCTAGCAGGTATTTGATACCTGTTTGCTAAGTGAGTGGATGAATGAATACTATGTGTAGATATGCTGGCATAGAAGCGGGGGGCGGGGGGTGGAAATCAAGGACACCACTTCGAAGACTATTGCAAAGAAGTCTGGGGAATGTAAGTAGAAATAGAAAGACTATAGAAAGCTTGGAAGCAATGAAAACAGACATCAGAAAAAGAAAAGATTATTCAAGTTGCAGCATTATTTCCTGAACAGTAGCTTATAGCAAAAACAGGGATGCAGGTGGGGAGGAATCTTCAAATATCCTCCAAATTCAAGAGCCCATAATTCTATGTGAGTTGAGCCAAAGATGCTTAGCTGTGTCTCCAGAAGCTCAGAGACCTAGTCAGGAGAAGAAATGAAGATGCAGACTTTTAAAAACAGAAAGCAAAAATATAAAAACTAACACAAGTTAAAATTTGGAGCTAATGTTTTGCCTTTTTGCTTACCGCATGTTTGATATTCAGTTTACCTGGGGTGAGTGAACAAACAGAAAAGCAGGACTTACTACACCCATTTTGCAAACAGAGTTCTTACTACACCTCCGTTTTGAAGTTCAGAGAAGCCCAATATCTCCCAGTGACTTGTGGTATTTCTATTGTCCCAGATGTCAGAGAAGAGAGGAGGAGAAAAGAAAGAAATAAAGAGAAAAATGCAATCTTAGGAAATCTCTTTGGTAGGCGCCTCAGGAAATACGTGTTGGGCCATACCATGTGGGCACCCTTGGTTGAGCCTACACTAAACTTTTCTCTTTGCCACAAGTATGGACACTCGTGTGCTCACCTGGGAGGATCTGCAGTGAATGACAATCCACTTTCTCTCCTGCGAGTCAGTAATTTTCTTTTTAAATGCAGAGAGACCACATATTTGTGGTTGGCATTTTTAACAAGGCTGCGTTAGGTCAATAAACATCCACTTTCTCCATTTCTCCTCCCGGCACCCTTCCCTTGTCCAATTCCAGCAGGTTCTAGGAAGCCCTTACCCAAGCCAATAAGGTCCAGAATTAAATAAAGCCACAGTCATGTTCATCAAACAAGGCCTTCCAATTGGGAACAAGTCCCATGGTTTCAATAACTTGGTTTCTTGGCAAGAGTTACAAATGCTGAATTCCCCTCCCTGGAAGTGGCAGGCACTTGGGAGAAGTTGTAGATCTATGTTCCTTATGCTCAGCAAGCTCCTACATGACACAGGGCTTACCAAGGGGGTGACAGAGATTTCATAACATCTTTATGAGCCACATTTGCCTTTGTAAAGACCGGCTGCAATAGAAGTTCAACAGAAAGGCTGGCCAGATTCCTCTCTGTGTCCCCCGCATCTTGGGAAGCCCCGGCAAGTTACACTTCTTCATTATGATTCATTCAGACCCACTGAGTTCTCCCAACACAGGGAGAATGATCCAGAGTTGGCCTCCCTCAAAACTAACAACTTCTTAGAAAATATTGCCAGGAAAATGTGCTTGTGATTTAAGCCACAATAGCTGGTCACACCACAGTAAAAGTTCTCGGGTGGATACCTCCTTACCTGTGCCCTCACCTGACTGTTCTCCATTCTCCTGCCAACACCACCATTTAGCTTCATTCCCTAAGAAAAGTCATTCTTTCTGAAACCAGAATGCAGTGTTGTTGGGAAGTGAGAAGACTTACAGACCAGAGCAGCCTAGCAGTGCAGAGCAGCCAAGGTCACGCAGAAGCGTCGCTCCCCTGGGCCGTCCGGGAAAGGTGGTACCTGTGAGCAGATGCCTTTCTTTGCCCTTTATCCTTTTTTATGTGTACCAAGAAGTGTTGTTGTTGTTTTTTTTTTAAAGAGAAGTGTTGTCATGGTTTTTTTTTTTAAATTTTAAAAACTTGGTAAAACCTTTTAGAAGGGCTACTAGGCAGTATTTCTCAAAAGCCTCACAAAATGCACACCCTTTAAGTCAGAAACTAGCCACTCATTTTCTGTTCACAATTTGGTGTCAAAATGTCAAAGTATAGGGATGTTCATCACAGTGTTGTTTATAATGAGGGAATACTAGAAACAACCTATATGTCTACAAATAGGGATGTGGTTAAGGACATTCTGGTATATTCATACTATGGAATATTCAGCGGTTGTTCAAAGTGGTATAAAAATATTTCATTGATCTAACAGGAAGTTTATAATATATTATCAAGTGGAGAAAAAGATTTCAAAATAATAGTTGGGGTAGAATCACATTTTTGTTTAAAAAAATATGACGCATTATAACAGCCATACACTTGTAAGTGTACATATTAGGAATATAATAAAAATGTGTGGAGCGAGGGCATTAGAATAGCTTGGGGCAGAACCACTGCTGCAGTGACATCACTGCCCACGTTTTGGCGTTTCTGGAGCTGGGTACCTCCAAAACCCTGAGCTTAAGGGAGAGGGTCTTCTCTGATGCAGGGCATCCTTCCCACTGTCAGTCCCCCAGGAAAAGGATGCGTCTCAGCAGTTCTGGGGGGCCAATAATAATGATAGTAGTGACCACCCTCTATGGGGCCAGGCTCTTTGTAGCCATTTTCTCCAATCCTCCCCACAGCTGTGTGTGAATGGAAGGGGATGTTCCTATGTGGCAGAAAGGATTAGATAACACTCCTGAGCATTTTGCTAAGCCAGACTCCTCTGCTTAGATTCTCACTTACTCCTCTCAACAACCTTTAGAAGTAATGGTTTCACCTCCATGTCACCATTGAAGAAACTGACAAGGGGCAACAGAGAGAAAAGTCATTTTCCCAAGGCCAGACAGCTTGTTCATGGTGAGGATGGAATTCAGATTCAGGTAGTTCAGTCCTAGAAGCCCTAACTACTCCCAACCCCCAGAAATATGAGGATAAGGAAGTTTATCTACATTCAGGCCAAAGTATGAAATCAGAAAGCAAAATGCTATCAGCATGATGGTGGCAGAAAGAGTGAAAGGGAAGCCACCCACTTCACATGGAGAGTTGAATCTCCCAGGGACAGATGGACACTGGCATGGCTGGCTTTGCCCCTCACCACCCTGACGCTCTGAGCCTCTCCATACAGCAGCGAACCTGGGCAACTGGCTCTCCATTGTATTAAGAGAGGCTCTGTTCTTTAATAATGGAAGAGGAAGCCTAGGGTTCCCTGTGAGATGGGTCTATCTGATTCATATTGCTGACCTGGAAACAGAGTGAGGTATTCAGGTTACAAGGCTAAGGTGCTCCCAGCCTAATAGTAAACTTAACCAGAAACTGGACATTATGGACCATGGCAGACACATGAACAGGGAGGAGCATGTTCTTAACTCCACTGGGGAGAAGAGGGCCCTGCCAAGCCCATGGACACCTACATCCTTGTCACTGGTTGGCAGACATCATTCCCAGCATGCTTTTAGGTGTTCTCAAGGGGACTTCACACTATTGATTTACAAATGGGAAGTGCTTGACCTTGAACACTGTTGGAACAAGCTAAGACATTTGAGGTAGGAATCTCTAAGACCATAGACAGACATTCCATGAACTCATCCTCAGCTCTCTCTCACTACCTATCAGAGCAGTGACAACAGCTGACATGGCTGAAAGGAATCAAATGAGCCTGAACCATGGACTGAGGCTGCCTCAAGACCCAGTATGATAACAGTTCTCCCCCTTGCTCTACACTTTCCCTCTTCTAAAAGCTCCTTCAGCTGGATATCAAACATACACACACACCCCCCACTCATGTACACCAAAACTCATACACTCACACACGTGCACAGCTTCTCCTGAAGCAAATATTATTTTAAAATATTTGAGGGCAGTGACCTGCAGGTCTATTGAACTTGAATTACTGCAGCAGCAATTTTCCTTTTAAGCCAAGATCAGATTTCAGTCAATACTGACAGCCCGGATGCAGTGTCACTGAGTAAGAATTTCATGTAGACTGTGTCAAATTGAGCCCAGAACTCTGCTGATCCTTAATCGGGCTTGCTAAGAGCATTTAGCCTTCTGTCTCCAGTCACTCTGATGTCTGTCTTCGAATTGCATCAGGAGCTAATGGCAGAAAAAGAGGCCGTGCCATTCAGCTTAATTGGGCAATCATTAGGACTTCCTCCAATAAAGAAAGGAAGCAGGAAGCCTGCAGCTGACCTCCCTGGGGCTGTCAGGGGTCTTGTGCCCAGGAACTACCTTACACAGGATAAATATATCTGAAGTTGCCTAACTTCCCTGACTGATCTAATTAGTAAACACCTTCAAAGGGATCAAGCTGACTTTTGAGACCAAGTCTGCCACACACGGCAGAGGTGGGCAAATAAATATTTAAAGGGCACATGTGTGTAGGTGGAGCAGGGAGGGGAAAACAGATTAGAAACAGATATGAGTTAACTTTGGGAGTTCTGTTGTGCAACTGTCCTTGCCCTTGCCCCTCCACAGGCCAAACCTGCCCCTTCCCCAGGGCTTCTGGGGACCCGGGCCCACTAGACATTCAGCCACCCTGTCTCCAGAAAGAACTATCCCAAGACATGGACTCAACCTGATCAGAGCCCTGGTCACTCAATGCCAAGATTGTTTTGGATGTTAGACTGGAACAAGATCTATCTAAGGGAACAGAACAGTGCCAATCAGTAAACTCTTATTAACATGCAAGTTACTGCTAAAGGTGTTGACGTTGTTGTTGTTATTGTTCTAATCCATCAAGGATTGAACCTAAAGAACTGACTCCAATGATAACACTTCAAGCACGACCAGCAGTTACAACAGTACCTGTGCAGAAGACCAGCCCCATTTACAGCATTTCCTGACTCTTCATGAGTTTTCAGTGGCTTGAGATCAATTATCACGTAGCTCCCTGCCACACTTTGCTGGAACAGCAACTAACAAGACCTCCTGGGTCCCACAAAGACTTTGAAAAAAATCAAAGTACATAGTGCAATGAAGTATAAATTAACTATAAACACACCTCCATTGTTAACACTCTGGGAGGGTCTGGGACAGAAGCATTTTCATCACTGGGTTTAAACCCAGGAGCCATACTTGGAATTGAAGTTCAATTCTCTAGAGTGGATCCAATGGGCAGACCAATATAAACTTCTAAATACATTTGATTGCACATGTGCTGGGGAAAAAGGGGGGGTGCCTGGAGAACACTGTTCATGGAGCACCTGCTGACTGCCAGGCGCATGATGTTGGGTACTGTCCCTTCATTATATCACTTAATCCTCATGGCACACTTACAAACTATGTATTACTTCCCTCATTTCACTGAGGAAGCTGAGAGTTAAGTACACAAGATGGGTGACATACAATCCAGTCTGTTTTGTTTTGTGTTGTTGTTTATTGATTTGATTTTGTTTTTTTCTGCTGTACCACGTATTTGATCATTAGTCCAGCAAAAATTGTAAGGCATTTAAAGTCAAGAATCTTGACTGTTTTCTCTCCTACACACAGCTGGGTACAGGACCCATATTCATTCATCCATTCATTCAATATATGTTTATCACACATTAGGGATACAGCAGTGAATAACACCAAAAAGTTGCCTGTTATCATGAAGTTTACAGTTTCGTTGAGACAGACAATCAATAAAGACACATACAAATAAAGGTAGAAAGGAAAGAAGGAAGAAAAAAGGAGAAGGAGGAAATAAGAAAATTATCAAAAAGTCATAAATATCATGCAGAGAACTAGTATTGAAAGAACTGGGTTGGCCAAAAGGTTCATTCATTTTCTTAAGTAAAAATAAAAGACACTTTTTTCATCAATAACTTTATTGAATAACATATTCACCATTTTGTTGCACTACCTTCTGACATTTTCCAGACCACTTCATAACTCCATCTTACTAAAACTTTTTATCTTTTTTAGCAAAGAACTGTTCCAAGTGCCTTTTTCTGTCTTCCAGAGAATCGAAATTTTTTCCATTAAGAGAATTTTGTAAAGACCAAAACAAGCAGAAATCTGAAGGTACAATGTGTGGTGAATATGCTGGATAAATCAGAACTGTCCAGCCAAGCTCTAACATTTTCTGCCTGGCCATCAAAGAAATATACATTCTTGAGTTATCCTGATGGAAGATTATGCATTTTCTGTTGACTAATTATGGATGCTTTTCGTTGAGTGCTGTTTTCAGTTGGTCTAATTGGAAGCAGTACTTGTTGGAATTAACTGTTTAGTTTCCTGGGAGGAGCTCATAATAGAAGACAACCTTCCAATCCCACCATAGACACAACATCACCTTTTATTGATGAAGACTGGCCTTTGGTGTTTTTGGTGGTGATTGATTTTTGCTTGCCCCATAGTATCTTCCATTCCACATTATTATAAAGTATCCACTTTTCACCACCCATCAAAATTTGTTTTAAGAACAGAATGTTTTCATTACATTGCAGTGGAGAATCACATGTGGATATAAGGTCAAGAAGGTTTTTTCACTTAACTTTTGTGGAACCCAAACAACAAAATGATTAATATAACCAAGCTGGTACAAATGATTTTCAACATTTGAAGATTTTGAGTATGTCAGCTATCTCCTGTGTGTTATAACATTAATTGTTCTCAATTAATCTCTCAATTTGATCGCTATCAAGTTCAACTGGTCTACCCAGCCATGGAGCATCATCCAGTAAGAAATCTCCAGCACAAAACTTAGCAAACCACTTTTGACATATTTGATCAGTCACAGCACCTTCTCCATACACCGCACAAATCTTTGTGTGTGTGTGTGTACGTGTTCCAGTTTCATTTTTACCTTTCTTGAAATAATAAGGCATAATATGCCAAAAACATTGCTTATTTTCTACCATCTTCAATATTAAAAGGCTACATAAAAATTCACTAATTTTGACGTGTCTTTTAAATACCCACAGATATGACAGCTGTCACAATACAATCTAACAAAATTGTTTCAAATGAAGTTAAAGACAACTAAGCATTAGTAGAGCCATTTTACAGAAAAAGAACCAAATAAACTTTTTGACCAACCCAATATAATGAAGAGAGGCAGAGGGTGGCACCATGGATTGAGTATTCAGGACAGAATTCTTGGTAGAGGTGACCTTTACACTGAGATCTGAATGACGAGAAGGAGGTAGCCTTAGAAGGTCAAAGGGAAGAGATTGCAATCAAGGAGACTAGGAAAGCCCTGAAGTGGGAATGAGCTTTAAGAGTTCAAAGAACTGAGAAAAGGCCAGTGTGCCTTGAGCAGGTCAGTGAGTGGGGGCGGGGAGGATGTTACACAAGATGAGGTCATTGGAGTGAGGAGGAGCCAGGTGACATAGGGTTTTGTAGCCAGGGTTAGGTTCACTGAACAAATATTTGTTTATTGAATAAATGCACAGGCCTTGGAACACTGTGAGAATGTTAGTACCAACTGCCATTCAGGGGTTTACAGTTGCATCAGAAAGATGGAAGAAATCCACATCCATTCACTCAAGAAATGTTTACTGAGGCCTTAGAGTGTACCAGGCACTGGAGTAGATAAGAGGGGACATGAGGGTGAATAAGCCACACTCCATGCCTTCAACCAGCTCAGTTTTCAAGAGAGACAAGATAGGGCAGCAAGGTGTTTGAGGAAACACTATGTGAGCACATGGACAACATCTCAGCCGAAAGAAAGTCAAAGGAAGAGTTAAGACAGCATATGAATTCAGATAAAAAGTCAAGGAAAAAGTTGAGGCAGCCAAGATGAAGAGTTCAGAGACTGGTTGATCTCTGTAGGCTGGAAAGGTCAGGGAAACTTTGCATACGGGAAATTGTACTTGAGAGGATGTTCATTAATGAGTGGAACTTGGAGGTAAGAGAGAGCAGTTTCAGGCTGAATAACCAATGCACACTGGTTTAAATCAAAGGTTAAAAACTAAGTGGAGCATTCAAAGCTTCCTGCAGTCTCTATTCCTCCTAACCAACACCTTCTCTGCACACACACACTTACCCCTCCATGCTCATCCTTCCTCTGTGCAGAAACACAACAAATTATCCGGTAATCATTCTCCAGATTTCTTAGCATCCTAGTCACTCTGAAATGAAAGTATGACCCCCCATTTTAAGTAAGAAGACCTAATTACACCATATGTTTCATTTGGGGACAGTTTTTTTCCTTGGCAAAGAAATCCTTCCTTAAATACAATGGAAGTCTGCTTCTTTGGTTCAGCTATTCATTGATTCTAATTTTAATCTCTAAAGTATTTTGGCCAAATATGACCAGGTAGGAATAAATACCAAAACCCAAGGAGTATATAACAATAAGCATTCACTTCTCACTCATGAGTCTTTGGCCTGGCTAGAAAGATTCTGCTGCATTTTGCAGGGTGATGGGGGTAGCTCTGCTCCCCATGTCTCTCATCTCTTCCTCCTCTGGGATTCAGTGGGACAACTGGGATATGCTATTATGATGGTTATGGCAGAAATACAGGAGACTGAGTCTACTACTGGCACTCTAAACTTCTGCCTATATTTCATTGGCCAAATCAAGTCATACATCCAAGCTCAATGTCAAAGAAAGTATTCAATAGGAAAGTACACTATTCCCACCATAATGTTATACAGACAATGAGATAAAAATGCATCCAATCATTCAATGCATCCCAGGAGTTACAAAGAATCTATCCCACTTCTGCCACTAACATCAGAAGGTAGAGTTTGTGCTCCTACAAACATCCTGACTTTCCAGATTTAGCTTCCTTAACTTCTTATCCACCAGGTTTTCAGAACCCTTCTTCTAACACTGACCTGACCGCAATATAGCCTGTTAACATTTCTAGAAAATTTTGTCAATCAGATGTGGTCATGGTACTGTCACCTTCCAGTGTGGATTTGCCAATGCAGGACAGTTAGGATTTAAGACTTAATAAATACTCCAAAACTTAGTTTATGATTCTGTAGGTCAGCTAGGCAATTTCTCTAGTCTGGGATGAGCATGGTTGAACTCATCTGGGCTCACTTGTGAGTCTGCAACCAGGTGGCAGATTGGCTAGATATTGGTTGGTCTAGGAGGGCCTCAGCTAGGATACCTAGGGACTCTCTCCACATTGTCTTCCTCTAGAAGACTAGCCAGGATTATTTACATGTTGGTATCAGTAGTTCAAGTGTCCAAGCATGGAGGCTGTCTGCTTGAGGAATAGATTCAAAATGGTACAAGATCTCTTCTACCACATTCTATTGGCCAAAGCGAATCACCTGGCCAACCCCAAATCAAGAAATAGAAAAATAAAGTATACAAGCTGCAAAGTATTTGGCCATTATTGCAATCCCCTTAAGGGGATATTCTATAACATCTGCTATGAATGTATAGAATGTATCCAGGCTTATCTTGGGTTCTGACTTATGCCACACTGCTGACTTAGAGTAGAAGTCAATGAACAACCTCAGACTTTGAGTCATGAATTATTGTGAAGGAAATTGATATGATTGATCTGAACCAAAGTGTAATCCTTTGTATTCTATTTCATTTTCATTGTTTCAGCTAGCTTTGGTCTTCTCCTATAGCTTCTTGTAATAATGTTTTGTATACCTCTTTAGAGAAGTTGTCAAATTCTGAACAACATATTCATGTACTTCTTCACTCTAACTGGTTTCAGTGACAAATTGTTATCAAGTTGGTCCTAAGAGATAAAGGACAGGGATGATCACATTTTCTAACATTGCTGTTCTGTGGCAGCCATCATAGGACTGGAAACACAGCTGGTCCTTGGTTACCACATGAAGTCACACAAAAAGGAATCAACACTCCTTTGTTGCTACACAATCCCAATGAGGTAAATCAATGGTTATTCTGCTTTCTTTTTCTTTAGTTAAATCCTTTTATTTTTTAAGATGAAATACTATATAAAAATCCAACATGAAAATCAGATAAACATGGAATTACTTTAGCTAAAAGAGTGAACATTCCTGATGCTCTTCCTACTCAACTTCTCTAACCCCAACTTCCGCTCCTTGAAGGCCATGGAACAAAATGTGAAAACCATTGAATGAAGCCAACACTTTAAAACTTTGCTAAACATTATTCTCAATAAGCAGAGCATTTCATATGGTGATTCAGTGTGCGCACGCACACATACACACACACACACATGACTAAAACAACTGTTTCTCAACACTACTTCACTTTAGAGCAATACACTCTATCTTTTCTAGTCTAATCATTTCATTTTTAAGTGTTGGTCATGGACTACTAAATTGATTCTACTACCCACTAAATAGGTCATCTCCTTCAGTTAGAAACCAGTGAACTAGATGACCTCTTGAAGAAGTATTTCAACATTGTTTATTCTCAGGAATGAGGAGAGGCTGGTGATGGGCATCCTCCCAAAAAGTGGAAGTTAAATTCTAGATAAGCCATAATGATGTGCCCCAGAATAAGAGAGACCACATAACCTCATGGACACTAATAAAATCAATAGATGAGACAAGAAGAGTTTACTGTACAGTGAGACTATTTAAGGTAAATTGTGCCAATTATAGCCTGAGTCACCTGGGCTTATTTCTTAACCTATCTACACATCAATAATCGTCGCTTCTGATATTTAGATCTAACATTAATATCTACCTTGCAGGATTGTTAATAGCATTAAATAATATCATATATAATGGACTTAGCACATCCAGGAACACAGTGTCAGGGCTCTCTAAAAATAATAAAGAAGTAGATAGCTTGTCCCTCCAAAGGAGTGGGCTCAACAAGAAGACATGAAATGGGTTGCTCTCTCTGCTCCCAACTCCTATTTTAATACTAAGAGTTCAAATTCTTATTCTGCCACTTAACAGTTGTCTTAACAGTGGTCTTGGATGATTCACACTTTCTAAGCCTGAAGATCCTCAGCTGTGTAATGGGAATAACAAAACCTGTCTGAGAGAGATGCTATGAGGATAGTTGAAATAACAAATATAAAATACCTGGCATAGTGTCTGCTGCATAGCAAATGCTCAATAAAAAAGAAAAGTTAAATACACACACATACACAGAAAGATCCTGATACTATTCAGAAAAAAAATTCAAAGTACTTTGAAAGCAGATGTTCATATTTGAAAATAATTGAAGAACGTTCAGGTTGCATAAGAAACAGCCAACCACAGCCAAATCACATTGTTTATCTCAGCTATGAGTTAGCCATTGAAAATGCAGAGCCTGACCAAGAAGTTCCAGCAACATGAAGTCATAAAACTCATCATTCTTTTGAAGTGTATGTGTGTATGTGTGTTGCATCTGTGTGGCTCAGCACAGCAAACACAACTCTCTTCTGGGTAGCCCAAAATGTATGGGGTTTCATGACAATTAAGGCAAGTCTCTAACATCAAGAAATATATATAATCAATCAATATCTCAAACTCACTCCCCTTTTACTGAGCACTTACTCTGCAGCAGGTGTTTTTACACTGTGCCTGGTGTTTTACAGACATCATTTCACCTGCTCCTCCAAGCAACCTGATCACACCAGTGTTGTTATTTCCATTTTGCAACTGAGATTCCAGAGGCCACAAACTGTTAGAAAGCAGGGACAGAATGCAAATCCAGATCTCTCTAACTGTGAAAGCTGATGTCCTCTGCACCTTCCCCAATCCTCCTCCCACAGGTTGATAAATGTAAATAAAGATCAATGGATAGAACAAAAAATGGCAACCTCATTGCACCTCTGTGTGTGTCTTTAAGAGTTAAGAACATGGGCTTCAGATTTGGCCTCAAATTCTTTCTTTACTACTAATAACTCTAAAGTGAGAGAGAGAGAGAGAGAGAGAGAGAGAATCAGGGAGATATGCGATAAAAATAAAGTTTTATAAATGCATGCGTGCGTGCACACACCATCACCACCACCACCATAGACTCAGTGCTGAAAGAAACATTAGAGAACATCCAATTCAGTCTCCTCACTTTGCAGTTTAGAAAGCCAGCACTGGGTGAAAGTGAGAGCACCAGGGGTTTCTTACCTGAGGTCCTGTAGGGAAGGAGAAACGATCCCTGTTAAAACAGGAGGCATCGGAACCCCCAGCCCAGCCCAGTGCTCTTTCCAGAGCCCCACCCCAGCCCACCTCCGAGTATAAATGCGTCCAACTTTTCCAATGGTTACTCCCCAAATCAAAGGAAATGTCTGGCTCAGATAAGGCAGATTCTGCAGGGAAGCAAGCCCGTCTCATGCTGAGATTTTTCTCTGCCTGCTCATTTGCCGAGGTCACAAAAAGGGCAGGGGAATTCTCTCATGATGTGACTCCTGGGTCTCCACACCCAAGAATTCAGGAAGGTTTAAATAAATCTACTTCAGCCAAGAATTCAGACAGGCTCCCCATCAGGTTCTGTGCTTTTTTTCCCCTAGTGGAGGCCATCAGCTGTCCTGTTGCTAAGAGCCAGAGTGGGTGGAAAGACCAACAGCCATATTTTCAAACTTATCTGCAAAACCAGTTGTGCCGCCGCCCCATCCAAGGGTTCGGCTTTAAGAACCAGATATGACAACCAGGCCAATGGGAAGAGTGAGAGTACAATTTCCCAAGAAATACACTGAGCTTTTCCTGCACATTTGGTGTCATCCAGCAGAGTCCTGGGTGCTGCCAATTACAGATCTGAGGCAGTGTTTAGGAAAGGGCCACTGAGTACACATGACTCAACAAAATATTCCGATTTGCATCCCTGTCACTTGGAAAGAGGCATTCATCAGCATCTACAAGTGCCTTGGAGTTGATAAAAGTGCTGGGTTGTGTTTATCATGTATCATCGGAAAGGTAAAACCAGCAGGCCCTGTGGGGAGGTGCATATGTGAATCACTCGGGACTTTCCTTCTCGGTTGCATTCCAATCGGACAGACCTAAGCCTGGCAGACTCATTCCATTGCTCAATGTCAAAAACATTCACCTGGAATGCGAGAGATGTGAACTTAGACACCCCCTGTAGCTTCCCTGTGTGGCCTGGCCTGCTACCTCACTATAAACACACCCGTGGGGAGAGCAGAAGCAGAGCCCTCTGGGGCCAGGTTAGCAAGGAGGTGGCATATGTCATATAAAGAAAGGCAAGGACACAAAAGTGATCTTTAGACAGCAGTCCCCCCTCAAGGTCTTTGTACAGATTCACAATACTCTCTGATGAGCGGAGCAGAGATGGAAAATGAGCCCTTGGAAACAGACTGGTGGATTTTTTTGCCCTCAGAAAAAAGGAAGAATGTGAATTAACTTCCCCCTTCTCTGGGTTTATACCTGGAAGTTTGAGGCAGGGAAAAAAAAACAAAACCAAAAACAAACAAACAAAAAAACCCAGCCTCCCATAAAACAACCCTGCTACAATCCCTTATTTCCAAAAAACTCTAAAAGTGATATCTATGGACATCTAATTGCCTGTTTGGCCCTCTGCCTAGGGCCCCTCCTGCTTTAGCTTAAATAGCCAAGGTCGCAGTCCTTGCCACATTTGTATAAATAAGAACATAACTCAGCATACCCAAAAGGGCCTTTTAGACCTTAGAGCATATCCCAGAACTCACTGCCCCAGAGAGCAAAGAACTAATGGCTGGCAGAGCTTTATGGGTAACCACACACACAAATTACATCACCCTTTCTCCACCTCCGAAACCAGTACAGAGAAAGGAAGGTGTCGAAGGCAACATGCCATCAACAGCAGAGAGTATGGAGTCAGGTATAGGGTCCCACGTATACGGGTCAGGACACACAGTTTCAAGAAAATTAAACGCCTCACCTAAATCGAGTAGGCAGATATGAAGAACTTGATGACTTTGTCCTATTTAATTTTCACAGTAGTAATGAGGTATCTACAATACCTTTACAGATTGACCCATCTGTAGGACACAGTAGTCAAAAGAGTCGTGGAAGTCCCTACCCCACGGACGGGGAAACTTACTGCTGAGTGATGACTCCGCAGGCCAGCTGTCCCAGATGGTGCAATCTTTCACTCCGGACAGCAATTAGCTGAAACAATGCCAAACCGCTGTTGCCCTTCATTCCTAACTGCCCGTCTGGGTTTCCAGTTTTGTTTACCAAAAAGACACTGAGAGGAGCAAGTGAAAGGCTGTGCAAAGACTATTCTAGAATGAGATTGTGTATCTTTTTGGAAGGCTGAGAGGTGGGCAACAGACCACAGGCAGGGTGAGACCAAAAGGCACGGTGCTGAGAATTGAGCTGATTGCCCTTTTAACCCCCGGAGCTGGGGAGGAGGAGGTGGAGATGGGAGGGGTTAGGAGACAGGATTGCAATAACGCGGACTTCAGGGCAGAGCGCATTACTGTTTTGATTAGGAACTGATTGTGGGACACAGACCTTTCATTTACAGAGGTATCAGAGTGCAGTATCCTGAACATCAGCCTCGTTGTTTCTGTTCACAGTCTGATGAAGCTTGTGTAACCTCATGCAAGTCATTTCTCCCTCAGGTGACCAAGGGCTGGGCCAAGTGATGGCATTCAATGCCATGGTTATGATTTCTTAACGGCATTCATAAGTTATCTATCACAGGACAGGGTTTGGTCATATTGGCGTTGTGTCAACAGATAATGCGGTAAGTCACACTGATATCTAGATTTCTATTTTGAGAAAGTAGCAAAAGGCTGTGTCACACTCTCCCTTGCATTTTTGGGAACATAAAGAATAACACCATCTTCACAGCAGTTGTCCCTGAAGCAGAAAGATGCTTCCTCATAGTTTAAAGATCAAGATGATCACTGCCAAGTTAAATGTCAACACCGTTTCCTGGGCCTTAAGAAAATTGCCCAAAGAGAATTGTCACCATTATGTTCCTGACCACCTAGCACAGTGCAAAGCGCGTAGCTGCTGAAAAGATCTTTGTATAGTAAATCAGCGGCTCAATGGAACCCAACTCGGATAGGCTGAAAGGAGATCTTTCTCTAATGAGTATTTGAGCTTTTGCCTGCATAGGACAACTTGAGCCAGTCAGTCAGGACAGGCCACAATTTCTCTCACCTCTACCACCTGTCCCTCCTCCTGTGGTTCTTATGTTTACCAATGCAGCTTCCTTTCCATGAAGTGCCCTTCCCTCACATTTGCCTGGAAAACTCCTCTTCCTAGTTTGAAACCCTTCTCAAATATTTGCTCTGCTAAAAGCCTGTCCCTGCTGCAGCTCAAAGGACAATTGGTCACATGCTTTTTCATGCCCACAGTATACATGGCACAGAGCACAGTGCCTGGCAAATAGTGTCACCTGAATACATTCTGATTAATGAACAAATGAATAAGTAAATGGTCAGTAAGAATACAGACAATTGGAGTAAATCAATCTGTAGCAATTAGGTGACTACTAAGTATAAGGCACTGTCCCCTGCCCTTAGTTAAAATAACACTTCTCATTAAAAGTCTTAGGGGAGGTGAGTGGGAGAGAATCTCTAAAATGAAAACCTGTGTAGCTTTTGTTGTACCTCAACAATCCCAAAGTGTTTGAATTGACCCCCCAAATAACACTCTATAAAACTAAGGAGCCAAAAGGAGCGTGAACACCAACATCACTCTTTAAAGAGTTACAATTATCCACCACCATCTCTGAAGGACTTCCACCCACTCTCTAAAAAATAAAGAAAGCAGAAGCAATACCTTCCTCCTTTGGAGGCAGCATATGTTTTCATATAATGTTGGTCATTTTCACCAGCACCTTTGACTCATACATGCAGTTTGTCATCCAGACACATCTTTCCGCCTGGGCCTGTCCTGTTTCCCCTTGGAAGAGGAAGGATCCTTCTAGCTCAGGGGACCAAGACTTCAGGAGACAGACCTGGTCTAGGGTAATGCTGCCCGAAGCAGAAGCTCGGGGTCATGTGCAGGAGCTTTAGCTGTGGGCAACAGCTGGGCTGTCCAGAGGGCTCTCGACCACTTCCAAATTCAGTGGGCACCTGGACTCACTAACCTCCACCTCGGGCAGAAAAGCTGTGCCAAAACCACTAGGACAGTGGAACCCATTCTTCTCCTGTTTAGCCAGCACTTTATTTCTCTTGTGAAAGTTATATGACTGATCAAGTCAAAGTACATACATGACCTTGTAGAGGAAGTCTATGTCTGACCCCACTTCTCTCAAATCCCTACTGAGGTGTCTGGAAAGGTACCTAGGGAACTGCACTGTGGCTCTCTCTGGAGAGATGAATGGGATTGGAGGGTAATTATTAAAAGGAATTTTTACTATTTCCTCTATAAGCTCCTGCATAGTTTGATTTCTTTTTTTTTAATCACACATACATTGATTATAAAATTTAAATAATAATAAGTTTTTTAAAATTAAGAGAAACATGGGTTCAGGCCACTTTGGCCTCCAAAGCTGTCTTTCTCCCTGGCAGCACTAAGGATTGGGGCTGTGTGACCTTCCCACTCTGATTTCTCTTGTCCATCCACATTTCCCGGATCACTCTGGATGGAAGGGAAGGCTCTCAGTGCTGGGTGGAGCCTTTCACTTCCATGATCTCATTTTGACCTCCCACCAAATAAATACTGCAAACAGCATTTTGAGGATGAGAAAATGAAGTTCTGAGAATTTAGTGAGTGTCTCAGGGTCACACAGGTGGTGAGTGACAAAGCAAGAACTTGAACACAAACCCATCAGACATTCAAGTTCCTGTACTTGAAGCTGGGCTTCACACTCTATTTACACGACCGCTGCCCTTCAACCTCTACTAGGAGTCCAGGCCAATGACATTCTCACTAGACCAGTCCTGGCCACTCCACTTCCCCATATTCACATCAGGAGAAGTCACTCTTTGAGTTGAAAAGGAAAATGCAAAGCTCATGCATTTTACTACCCCTGGGGCTCGTGAGGTGAAGTAGGTGTGATTAACAACTTCTCACTACCAAATTACTAGGGCGTATTCTTGGACTTCCTCATAGTCAAGGGTGTGATTTGAATGCTCAGGTTCCTCATCCACCTGCTTGCTCCAGAATAAGTTCGCTCAAGCCCCCCTCCCAAAAAAAAGATAAAGATAAAGCACAAGTAGGGGATAAAGAAGACATGACCAGTATGAAAATGTTTGGGGGTTTTAGTCAAAGCGGGTCCAGAATGAGTCAGCAGGGAGATGTGGATGACAGAAGAACAGATTATAGCTTAGCAACATTGAAAGGACCAAAGTGCCAAGAATAGGGAAAGTAATCTCCTATCTTTTAAGTAGGACCAGGGCCAGTGCTTTTGTCTCTCTGAATTTCAGTTTCTTTCTTTGTAACATGAGATCATGATAGAGACTACGCAGGTCAATTGCTTAGCAGAGTAACCTGATGTAGAGCAAGCTCTCCAAAACCACAGCTAGTCTAATCATTTTCTTAATAACACTAAGAGGGGGTACCATTAGTCTACCTATTTTACAAATTATGAAACTAAGATGACAAAGCTCTCAAGTGGCAGAAAATAGACCAACATCAGGTCTGGCTGATTCCGAAGTCCATTTTCATAACCACTAAACTATACTTCCTCCCCCAATAGAAAATTTAGAACAAGAAGAAAATCCCCCATCATCTCATGACCCAGAGATAAACACTTTTACCTTTTAAATACTTTCAGATTTTCTTCCATACAATTGGGTGTCATATATTATATTCCATTTTATTGGAATATATACCAACATTTATATACCACTATTTATTTATTATATACCAAAATACTATTTTGGTATTTGCCAAACACCATAATCAGCTTTTCAAATCAATAAACCCTTATTCTTCTAGTTATTCTTGACAGCTACTTAGTATGTGGTCATATGACTGTGGATATGCTGTTATCTATCAACCAATTCTGTCATTGGCTACTTAAATGGTCAGCTTAAGTTTTTCACAAGTATAACCAATGGTATCATAAGCATCCTTGTTGTTCAGTCTATGTCTTCGTTCTTACCTGTTAGGAGGTACAGAAGCACTGGGGCTGGCTCTAGGTTAACGATTGGGTGGAAAATAAGACTTTCAGCCTCATTCCTTAAGAAGATTATGGAGGGACTGATGGGGATCATGCTATCTAGAGAAGTGAGACCCCAGAGGCAACAATGGGGATAGGACAGCTGCCTTCAGTGGCTGGAGAGGTGCCTGTGGCATAGTGACTGGACTTTCTCCAGTGGTCTTCAGCAAGTGGGTCTACAGGGCAGCAGACTTCTGCTGAACATGCAAAGCACTTTCCCACACACTCTGTTGTCCAAGGATATATTAATTAACCTGCCTCAAGAAAGGGTAAATTCCCCACCATGTCAAAAGCCCAGGTATATGCTGACCTCCCCCATTCTTCAGGGATATTAGAGAAGAAAGCAATTACTCCTAATTTTAGGATTGTCTAAGTTTTTAAAATCTAAACTCAATCTCTGACTTACTGACTTGTAATTAAAGTTGGGCACCTTCTAAACACTGAATACGTGGCAAAGACCATGTTGTTTAATTCACAGAGCAATAAATTAGGAATGGATTGCTAGGAGATAAAAACTAACTTCCCTCAATTAACACAGCTGGTAAGACTTGGGAATTCAAACCTAGATTTTTCTGATATCAAAACCTTTGCAGTTACATATAGTGATTAGAAGCCTGGATTTTAGAGGAAAACAGACTTGGGATCAAGAATATTCCTTCACTTGATGGCTGATTAACCTCAGGCAAATGATTCAACTTCTCGGAACCAGAGGTCTCTCATCTATTGCAGGAGGATAATAACAGCACTCAGTTCTGAGCATGATTGTGAAGATTAAAGGAGTTGACTCATGTAAAATGCTCAGCACAGAGCCCAGCACAGATTTAACTCAATAAATGTTGGGCAGCATTAGCTAGCTAGCATCTGCTGAAAGAGAGGTCTGGAAGAAAAATATTAAAGTTTGCAGGTTTTTGTTCAGTAATGCATTACTTCTTCTCTAAAAGGAGCTCGCCTGTGTTTATCCATGAAGACTTTTGAGCACTCCAGCTCCCAGAGACAAAGTCTAGAACACGGACTCCCACACTCCATTCGTTCATCTATTCCTGGGCCCTGAATTAAGTGTCATGGCTCTCCTGAATGAGCAAGACGGTGGGGGTACCTGGCCTAATGGAGCTACCAGCTTCCTGGAGGACAGAGACCCTAACACCTAACGATAACCAATGGTGGATTCCCCTACTATGGGGAAAAACAAGATGTTATGGAAGCACAATGCAAGGCATCACACTTTGTAAAGGGGAGACAAGGTAACCTTCACAAATGGGTGATACCTAAACTGAACCCTACAGAAAGAGAAGGTGGTGTCCAAAAGCAAGGACCCCGGTGAACAAGGTCCTGGGTGAGAAGGTGAGAGGTCATGATAAGGCTGGAAAGTTCAGCAAGAGCTCCTGTAAGTACACTTAGACTTTCCCTTGAGGGCAATGAGGGCCCAGACTCCAGGGTTTAAGCCAAGAAGTAATAGAATCAAGAGGAGCAAGCCTGGGGGCAGAAGCTTCTGAGATGGTGGCAGCCCCAACAGGAGAATAACAATGGGACACAGAAAGTGATGGGACTGGGAAGACTTTGAGAAGCTAAAGCCAAACCAAGGAAAATTTGGATGTCAGACTCCTTTCTCCTTCCTCTTTGGGTCCACCTGCTTAAATCGTAGCAATTTGGAAGGCTCTCTTGGTGAGCAGAGCAGATTTTTCTAATTTTTGGCCCTAAAGGTGCAGCTCCACGCAGCTTGAGCCTTAAGTCAGTGCAGAGGAAGGAGAGAGGAAGGGGGCTGGAAGAATCATCCGGAAAACCAGTTCTGAATAATAATAGGTCGCCTCTGTATAATAACAGCTTCTACTTCACACAGCACTTGCACAGACATTATCTCATTTGATTCTCACACTAAATGCGGAGTTGGAGGAAGGAGGGAAACAGGGCAATTAGCATTAGCCCCACCCTTTCAAGTATGAAAGCTTGTGGCCAGAGAGGTTAAGTGATCTACCAAGATTACAAAACCAGTGAGCAGTAAAGCTGGGAATGCCAATTTTATGACTCTATCTTCAGTGACTTGGCTCCCTCTCTTCGAATTATTCCTTGGGGAGTGAGAGTGGTTCTTTCTGCCTCAGGAGAAGGATAACTAACGACTGTGTGCCCTTTAAACTCTAAACAGCAGGAAAGTCAAGAACAGCAGAAGATTACTCGGTGGACAGGGCACAAAACAGGACAGTTTTGAAGGCTGTGAGCAGTGAAAATTGATAAAAGGAGAACATAATCTCAGCAAGTCCCTGGCTAAGGGTGAGTTGGATGTACAAGAGAGAGGAAAATGCATGGCCCAGTGGGACCGTGTTAGGTGAGGAAGGAAGAGGAGGGACTCCGCACAGGAGTTGGGGGTTGCTGAATGGGTAAGTCCTTCTGCAATCTGAAAGCCCAGCTGGATTTCAAGAAGCAAAAGTAAATTCCACCAACAGCACCCCCAACCCTGAGTAGGAGCATTCAGGTAAAAGGTTATTGCTCTGGTGCCTGTCCACATCACCAAAGAGCTGATAGGGAGGCCTGAGGATCTGTGTTTGGTAAACTCAGTGAAACCCACAAAGCCGAAACCAGTTCACATGGCCCTGCCAGCCTTGGGCATTGGCAGCTGATCCGGAAGCTGGGAAAGTTTCCTGTTTCAGGAGCAGTTGAGCTAGGCACCCCAGGGAACCACAGAAATGAATTTTGCAAGGATGATCCACAACCGCCAACCAGGAGGGAATGGTTTCCCAGGATTCTGCTGGAGACCCACGTGAAAATGGCCCTGTCATCTCTACCCTGAAGTGGAGAGAATCAGCACACGGGAACCTCAAACCACAGGCATCCTTGGCACTTCCTAGAGACCCAATAATCCCATATCCCCACATTCTGTGCAAAGCCCTTTATGCTTAACCCCATTCAGTCCTCACAACCCCCTTGTGTGATGTTGAGAAAACAAGCTCAGAGTGGATAAGCAATCTGCTCAAGGTCACATCTCAGCTGAACTGCAGTACTGAGATATACTGGGAGGGCTGGTAGCTCAGAGCCTATACTCTTTCAAATTCCCATCCAAAGCCTTGTGAGTTTGTGTGCTTGAAATAGCATGGCAGGGAGAGGAGAGGAAGGGACATGGAGCAGGGTGGAAACTGTGTCCTAAGCCACCACCCTGACTCACTCCCCTTAATAAGCATCTAATGACAGCTGAAGTGTCTGTTTGGGGTTGGGGAGTAGGGGTTTAGAGAATAGTACTGTGAAGTGGAATCCAGACTGGAAGTGACTAAGGCATGAATCAACATGGTGACTTCCAGGTCAAAGCCGCTCAGATACAAATGGAGCAGTCCAATGCCACCTGAGAAGTCTGGGGTCCAAAGGGACCACATCTCAGTTTCCTGCTTCCGTCACCAGCTTTATTTCAAACCTCTCCCTAAAATGCAAACTACCATAGCCAAGCCTTCTTCCAGGTCACCAGTACATGGACCTCCATCTGCCTCAGGTCTCTGCTCCTGAAGTGGTTTCTACTGAGAACGTTGTTTCTGTCTTCTCTGCTTTTCTAATGAGCCCTATGACTGCCTTTGTTTACTGCTTTGAGAAAGTTTCCAGGCCTCAGATGGTGCCGAGCAGACAGACTGAACTGAGGAAATGAAGCTAAGAGTCCAGTAGCACAATGTTGCTGGAGCTCATAGAACTCAGACCATAGAGAGATAGCTTCAGAAGTCTGTACCACAAACCCATTCTAATGGCTTAAACAAAAAGACTGACCATAGCAAGTGTCAGCAAGGATGTAGTGAAACAGGAACTCTCCTATACCTCTGATGGAAATATAGAATGGTACAACCACTTTGGAAAACAGTTTGACAGCTTCTTAAAAATTTATACATACATATTTAAAAAAGCATATATCCAACAAAAATTTCTACAAGAATGTTTTAGCAGCTCTGTCTGACATAATCCCAAATTGGTAGCCCACATGTCCATGAACAAGTAAATGAATATACAAACCATGATACATCCATACCACAGAATACCACACAGCAATAAAAAGGAATGAATGATGGATGTAGGCTACAACATGGATGAATCTCAAAATAATTATGTTGGTCAAAAGAAGCCACACACACAAAGAGTATATTATGATTGATTCAATTCATATAAGATCCTAGGTGGTACAAATTAATGTACAGCAACAGAAAGGAGATCACTGATTGCCTTAAGGGTAAGTGGGGGTGGGGGCACACACAGAGGGGCTGCAGAGAAACTTGGAGCAACTGACATGTTCGTTTTCTGGAGGTGGTGAAGTTTGCATGGATGTATACATATGTCAGAATTTATCAAACTGCACACTTTAAATATATGCAGCTTATTAATGTCTGTTATACTTAGATAAAGCTGTTTTTATAAAATCAAATCAAATCCTGGAATGAGGGACATAGGTATGTAGGTGTCAACAATAATGAAATCTTCTCACTTCTGCATAAAATGGGGTCTGAAAGGACACATTTGCCCTGTGACAGTAATGCTAGGTAAAGTCACATACAAGCATCTGCTGGGACTCCTCCAGAAATGATGGATGCAGAAGAAAAGAATATTGGTCAAGGGTGAAAAAGACCTTTCCTGCCTTACACACTGTGCATTTTCACATGGAAATGCCCCATGGATCAGAGTCGATGGGGTAGGAGCCAAGTTCTCATTTTGGGAGGCTGCAGGGTAGAACAGGAGAGCAAGTGTCTGCAACCTGGACACGCTCAGCTTGGCTTTCCCACCTTGTCACTGTAGAGTAATGACACAGAAGAGGCTGCAAAGCCTGTGTGCACAGTGATGAATTTTCACACCCTGAAACCTTTTTCCCAAGTGACCGCATACAGATCAAGAACCACAGCACCATCCTGGCCCCAGGAGCCCTCCTCATCCTCCCTTTCCATCACTGCATCCGCCAAACCAACCTCGATTTGACTTCTACTTTCCCCCTCGTTAGCTGTGTGACTTTCAGCACATTTTTCCCCTTAACAAAGTGAAGCTAATAATGCTAATTTCATAGGTTTTGTTTATGAAAGGAGAAAATGAAATAACGTATTTAAATCACCTAGCACAAAGTCTAACATGTCAGAGGTGGTTCACGCATGGAAGTTCCTTCCGCAAGAAGAAGCTTGGATGGGTCGGCCCCAAGGGATAAGGCCAGATGGTGGGGATGCATCCGTGGCACACCCCTGAGTGAGTCACTCAGCCTTCCTGGGCCTCTGTGTCCTGTCCTGTAAAATGAAGGCTCTGCAAATACTGGACTCAACATTGCATCCCTCCAAGGCACTTCGTCTGGGATACAAGGATGAGTGAGACAGGGGCTCAGCATCCAGAGCTGTCCAGTTCTGATCAGCTCTGAGTGGGGACACGGCTCCCATGCAGTAATGTAGATACATGTAAATGCACATACGGGGAGGCCATTGCTGCCTTCATCACATTGCTCACCACGAGCACCAGAAAGCTCCAACAACCAGAGTGTCCCTGCCTCATCCTCCCAAATCAGAATCACAGAGAGACCCCAGAAATGTGTATGTGCTGCTGATGCAAAAGGTCTGCAGAGAACCCGTTGCAACCACAAGGGGAGGAGTTTAGATGAAAGTTGTGCTGAGCCCAGGACACGCGATGCACGTCAATCATTATTGTTGAAATAAATCTTTAAGACCAATTTGTTGCCTCTTTCCACTACGATGTACTGAAAACATGCTCTTATTAATTGAGAATGTCTCATTATCTGAGCTCCAATCAAGGAACTCCTTTCTTCTTTCAGATAAGGGTCTGAGTTCTCAGTCCTTGCTGAACGTGGGCTCTCAGGGATAAGCTGCCTGGTTTTGGGCAGCATCTGATGATGAAGTGACAAGCCAGTCCCAGGTCCTGCAGTGAACCAACAGCCTCCCAGCACCAAGAATAAACTGTTCTGTCAACCAGCAGGCTGCTGGTGCTGGTGACTGTCTATGCTGGTGGCCACAGTGCTAATGCAAAGTGACACCCATCTCTGGGGATGTCTGTAACAGCCTTCCTTAGGAATAAACCTCTGCATCCAATTTCCAGTCCTGATTTGTACAAAATAAAGAATAATGATTAACAATGACAGCAACAACAATAGCTAGCATTTACAAGACATGACCATATGCCCAGATACCCCTGACATTTTGCATATGTCATTGCATTGAGTAGCTATTTCAGGTTAAATTATTGGTCCCAATTTTTTGTCCCTCTTTTTGCCCTTCTCCAGGCCCTTGGCTGCTGACGTTATAGTTCTTCTCCCTAGGGGTGAAGTATGTTTTCCCGCCCCTTTCACCTCAGACAAGACCAGCATATACCAGTCAATGCTCAGATATCTGAAAAAGAAAAAGTAGTTTTGATCTGAAGTCACTAAGTATTGGGGTGATTTGTTACATGGCAACAACTGACTAATTCAGTCCCCGAGAACAAAATTTAGCCAACGATGCTGCTTGTTTTTGTAAATAAGTCTTATTGGAACTCAGAGATACCCACCCATTTCTGAATTGTCTGTGGCTGATTTCCTGCTACAATTGCAGAGTTGAGAAGTTACAACAAAGACTGTATGGTCCATAAAACCTGAATATGGACCATCTCATTTAACTGGGGGAAAAAAAAAAGTGCTTATCTCTGCCCTAGAACAGGGAGGGCTTCTCAAACTTTAACCTGAAGTAGAATCTCCCTGAAGGCCTGTGATACACACTAACTCCCAGCCCCAGAACCCTGGTTGTGCAGGTCTCCGTAGGGTTCAAGAACTGCAATTATAACAAGCTCCCAGGTAGGTGCCCATGTTGCTGGTCCCAGAACCACACTTTGAGAACCACTGAACTGGAGCAGTGATTCTAAGCTCTGGCTGTACCTTAGAATCGCCCGGAGAGCTCTTGCAAAATCTTTTCCGAAAACCAGCCTCAGGGATTCTGATTTAATTAGCCTAGTGTGCATCTCCAGGTATCAGAGCCATAGTCTGTTTGGGTGGTTCTAACAGAAACACCACGGACTGGTGGCTTAGAAACAATAGAAATTTTTTAAATAGTTCTGGGGGCTGGGAAGTCCAAGGTCATGGCTCCAGCAGATTCAGTCCTGAGGAAGATCCACTTCTAAAATGTATGTTTTTGCTACAACTTTGCATAGCAGGAGCTTAATCAGTATTTTCTGAATGAATGAATAAATGACAGCTGTTCTGCTTCCTATAACAAACCCCCTTTCTTATTTCATCCCTTCTGTTTAAAGGGACTTAGCATGGAGCCTAAAATAAGCAGACGTAAGCTCTGTCAGCCGGCTGTGCTGCCACTTCAGCACCCCTCACCCCTGCTGCCCCCCAACCGCCCAGGCTGCGGCTCCTTTGCGGTCATCTGCAGACTGCCAGGCCCATGGCAGCTTGGCCAGGAGTCCATGGGGACACAAGCTTCAGGCAGACTCATACCACCAGGACACATGCAACTTTCTCCCAGCTGGGCCGATTCCCTGCATCTGCCCATGTGTGCTTTGGCCTGCAGAGCCTATGTTTACAATCTGAGTTGAGGAAGGACAGAAATTCTACAACACAGGATGCACGGAAGCCGGCCAGTGCCTCCTGCTCTCCTTTTCCCTTGTAAGGAGGCAGTGCGAGGACATGGGAAGTCACCGATTGGACTTGAAAGCCACGCAGATCCATTTCATGTCCAGATGTTATTTTTACTTTCCTTGCTTATGACTTTAGGCAAATAACATAAACTTGATAAGCCTCAAATAATAAAATAAGAGAAAGATGCAAACTTGTTATCAGAATCAGAACCAATATATACAGAGTTGCACGTGAAAGTCCCTTAAAAATTCGATATTATTAATTATTTTTTCAAATTATGCCCCAGCATGTCCTATTTCAGGCAGAATCAGAGACTTGTCCTTGACTGCACTCTCTCTAAGACAGCTGACCACTATTTTAACCATTATACATACCTCTTAATATACCATAAGTCTGCCTGTCCCTGCCTTTCCCTTTGAGGGTATCCTGGCCATTACAAGCACTGACTCAGGAGTTGTCAGCCTGGGATGTTACCCATGCCTCCATCACTACCAAGCTGGGTGACCTTAAGCAAGCTACCTCTCTTCGTGTGACTCAGTTTCCTAATCTGCACAATCGGGACAGTCTGACAATGGCAGCTGTGAGGCAAATACTGTTGATTGACTGACCCTCTTTTAACCTCCTTCCCCACTGCTGCCTCCCAGAGGGAGCTGGGAAACCTAATCTCAGAGTTCCCAGACCTCCTGGGAATTGAAGTGCGGGTGGGTGACTCATTCTGGCCCAAGAGATATAGCAGAAGGCTGGGAAGCGCGAATATTACTTTGTAATATTCTTATGAAATGCTTAGGCAAAGGCCTGGCAAACAATGCAAAAATGCTTGTGGAATGAACATAGAAAGGTAGAGACTGTGCATGAGTCAGAATTCAGAGAAACAGTTGAGGTCAGCATGGGAGTGGTAGGAGAGGGTTTTGGGGTGGGATTTTGTTGGAAGAGAGGACAGGGTCTGGGAGGCGGGGGAGAAGGTGGCAGCAGGACACAGGTTTTGGTCAGAGAAAGAAGAGCCCATAGTTGGGCACCCTTGAGCATGGGGCCTGGACACCCACCCCTAGGCGGCTTCCAGGCCCTCTCAAAAGAAGCCTGTCCCTGGAGGGAAGCCAATTAAAGGGTCAATGCCAGGGACCCATCATTCATCATCAGACTCATGAATCGGTCTGCACATCACCAGGTTTATGGAGAGAGCATTCCAGTCGCCATAAGCATGAACGGTGTCTTTCATCTCAGGCTGCCTTGTGGCCTGCAGGCCAGACAGGGCAAAATTTGCGGGAAGCCCCAGGACGCAGGGTGGCAAACAGCAAGGTCCCCTGGGTGCCCTGGTGGAGCAAGAAAAACCACAGCCCAACTCAGGGGAAAAAGCGAATAACCATGTCTGAAACCCCCTTGTGCACCCCGTCCCCAGATAGAGAGCTACAAGGCCATGTCCATAACCTCCAATGGTGTAGGGGTTGCGGAGAGAAAATGAGGAGAGGAAAACTCCGAGGGACTTGTGCTGGCCCAAGAAACTGCTCCTCACGTTCCTGAATCTGGTGGCTGTCCCCCGCCCACCCACAAGGTAGAACCACTGATAGTGGGGGAGAAATCATACAGGGAGCAATTATTCCCCCTAAAGAGCGGCTCTTAGATGCCCCACTGAGGTGACCAATGACTGTGCAGATGGTGTGCCAGAGACTGACGCTGAGCAAGGGTGTTGCTAACCCCAGCTTGGAGATTTCTCAAATATGTAAAAGGTTATATTATGCTGGGCACTCTGTAGCGCTTTTGAAAACATGTTTTAAATACCGTCGGTGTCCAGTTTCTTGCGGGCTTCACCAGGAACACAGCCACAGGAGTGTTCTCTCCAAATGCAACCACACTGTGTCACCTTCCTGCTCAGATCCTGGCTGGGGGGGCTCCATGTCTAGGATGAGGTCGAAGCTTAGCCTGGACCAGGTGCCCACAGCTAAGCTCTGTCTCATCCCAAGACTCACTTCTGTTCTGCAGACACACAGTGACGCTCAAGCCTGCTTGCCCCTGTACACAATTTCACTCATTCAATGATTCATACACTCAGTGAACATTTACTAAGCACTTACTGCATGCTTCTGTGACAGCTACAAAGGTACAACGGTGGATGAGAGGGACTTTGTGATCTCAAAGACCACAGTCTCAAGTACATGAGTTCTTATACCTGGCAACACATCAGAACCACCCATGGGACTTCTTGAAACAGAGTTAGGACTTGATTCCTATACCCCAGGGTGGGAAGAAAGGAATGAATCAGCCAGCAAAAACGTTACGAAAGGAGGGGAAAGCTGAATTGAAATTTCTCTCGTTACCTTCCTGGGAATCAACAGGGTAAGTGCAGAGCAGCTGGGCTTCGAGGCCAAAAAGACTGGTTCAAAACTTGGGCATCCACATTCTTGGGCTTGCTGGGATATCCTGCCTTCACATGTGTTGGCTGCTGACATTCCCCACAGGCCTGCTTTTCACTCTCAAACGTGCCTACGTTTGGATGACAAATGACATGATCACCTTGTTCTGAACTTCACCCTTTCCTGCCCCTGAGAATGTAGGGGGATGGTTGAAACTCCCCAAGTCTCGGTCTCCTGGTCTGCATGACAGAGGGAGCAATAGCTGTACTAGATGCTGTCATTATACAAGGTCTGGCTGAAAACACCGCTTTTTATTACAAAATCTTTTATTACAAAATCATAAACATGTAATTCTATAACATAACAATATCACACTCAAGCACATCATATGACATTTTAAGTGAAATGTTTAAATTAAAACTATAAATTATTACAGCCATATTGTTACTCGACCAGCCACACTCAAACAGGCCTTACTTCTGCTGGGCCCTGTATTATTCTTTGCCTTGTAGAAACTGTTCTCATTTACTCTGCTCCCTGTTCGCTGTTTTTTTTGTCATTTGTCTGTTCCCTGACAAATGGAATGACACTTTGATGATGAGAACCCATTCAGATGAAAACTAGAGTGTGTATATTTACCTGTGGAGAGGGTTGGACTAGAGTCGGCGAGACATAGCCTGTATGGTTGCTGACCAGGATGACAAATGTATATGGAGAAGCAAAGTTACAATATGTAAACTTCAATTCAACCTTCTAGAAAGCAGGATTTTACTACTGTCCTCAGTTGAAATTTTTTGTAGAGTTGGGTCCAGTGCCTCTGATGGACCCAAATGGAAGGAACTGTAAACTATTTCGATGTCCAGGACCAGGCAGAGAACAGTGACTGACACATTATCTGTCTGGATGACCACCTGCTCAGCCACAGTCTTGACTCATCCGATGGCAAGAAGAAGCTGCCTCTCAGCCTGTCTGAACAGTGACTCTGCAAGTGATTCACCACTGCCCACCGGAAAGCCCCCTTTTTAGGTCCTCTTTCTGAGTCCTTCAATTAGCGTCTGAGGCCAACGAGGGCCTGGAGGAGAGAGAGCCAGCTGGATGGAGTGGGGCTCCACTGAGCAGCTGTGAAAGGCAGGGAGGGAGAGGAGGAAATCCTGGCACAGCTGGCTCTCCAGCCAGAAACCTACAGACGGCCAGATAAAGAATTTTAATAAAAACCCTACACAATGGTGCAAATTCTTAAAATTTCTTAGATCCTTAAGGGTTAAGGACCTCACCAAGGACAAAAGGAAATGCCAGAACTTTACAAAAATCAGAGATCTCTTTGGATGAGGTTGCATGAGTTAATAGCCACATGAACTTTTTGTTTCAAGAGCTAAGGTATCGATCTGAAGAAAAAGTGGATCAACATAGACAAGGCATCTGTGAAGTCTGGAATGAAAGGAAGACCAATAAAAGGAAGAGAATTATCCAGCCTTGCTTTAGAAAGGCAGGCTCTGAGGCTGGTAGAATGATTCTGAGTTCTCTGACATGAGTCTAAAAGAAGTGATTCATTTTCCCAAAATGTGGTAGGCCAAATGATTATGGTATATACACAGAAAGAAAAATTATTCATTAGTTATATATTCACTCATACCACTTGGACACAAAATCCCATGATATCCATATATTTTTCTTTGAACAAAATTAAGTGAAACTTATGCAAACTTACTTTCTTCAGTCATGCCAGGCCTCAGTGCTCATGCAATTTTCTCTGCCTGAAGTGTTCTCAGTCCACCCTCATCTGCCTGGCTCCTTCTGGTCACGCAGGTATCAGTCTTACACCTTCTCCTTGGAAAAGCTTCCCTTGGTCACCCTGTGGAATATGAGTGTCCCCTGGTTACCCTCTCTCCAGCCTGCTGTCTATTTATTGTAAAGCACCTCCCAGGGTCTTGTCAATATCTCGGTACCCTCGCTGGTGCCACGTCTCTATCCCCCAGGATGTCAGCTCTATGAGAGCAGGAACTCATCTTATTCTTGCCTCCATCCATCTTGCCCATGGCTTGGCACATAGTAGATGCTTAATAAGTACAGGGTGAAGTCAAACATAGGTTAACCATTGTGAGTACACAAAACGGTTTGTTCTTGTGTTATTATTTATTATATTATTTTCCTTACAAAAAACAGTAACTCTACTTTTGTGCCACTCTGTATCTGTTGAACAAAGAACCACTAAAGTGAATTATAGCCTTAATAATGACTTTTTGTATAGGAAAAAAAAGGTGTGAGTTGTGGCTAGAGCGTGGTAAGTCGTGTGTCACCCTGGATGTGGCCATGGGAGGATGCAAAATGTTTTGTGAGAATTAGACTCCTCTCCAGTGCAACAGAGCCAGGGAACTGGGAGTTATGTAGAGATGGACTATTTACCTTATGATGGTAAGTATGGATTAGAAAGCACAGCTTAGAACTGAGTCTGAAGTAGGCTCCCTGTTCCTTCCTCTTCTGATGGGATTACTCAGCCAGTTGCAGCTCCAGGTATTCCTCCTTCCTTCCCTCCTTCCCTCTCTCTCTCACCCCTCCTATCCCTGCATCACCCTGACTTAGAACAATGACTACCCTAGTAGGCTGATTGTATGGCAAAAGCAGGAGCTGAGAACACATGTGACTCTGAAGAGAAGAGAAGCAATAAACTGTCTGGTAGTGCCAGCCTGGGACCCTGATTCCAGCCTCACCAATCAGAAAGGCCATTTTTTCATGGGGAAGGGCAAGCCAGGGTAGAAGCTTCCTCCTCAATTCTTCAGAGACTATAGAAGCGTCTGTGTAGATGTAGGCGAGTGCAGGAGTAGCTGGAAAGAGAATGGTTCTCTCTAGAGTAAATATCATGGTCATGCATATGTCATAGGTGAAAAGGAAAGTCAAGGACCAGTGTGAACAACCATGAGCTCCTAGCAGCCGTGGATGATGCCATCAGCCATTACTTAGATATCTCCAGCCCTAGTGTGTATTTCTCTACCTGTTGAATAGTAATGGCCAATAAGTGTGCACTTAACAATGTTGCTGAAAGAATGAAAGACCACATAAACAGTTAAATCCATTAGTGGATGAATGAGTAAAATATGCAATATACCTCAGCCTTCTAAGAATCTGGTTAATATGACTCTAATCTTAAATCCTGATCACCTTAGCATATATTCATTAAAAAGTTGATTTTGCAAATATCTGAGGCTGAAAACCAGAACTTTCACAACAGTGACCCCCACTAACTTCAAGACACAGTCTTGTACATAGGCAACAAACCCCAGTATATCAGCAGTACCTGTGATTTTTATCATCCACAGAAATCACACACAATCTTATATCATATGTCAGCTGTTACAGGTATGTCATGTCTACTTCAAAGTCACACAAGTTATTGAACCTCAAAGATTTTATTTAATTCCTTCATAAAGAAGCATATATATGATAGTATTTGGGTAGTGAGGCCTCAGATGGTCCCTAATTGTCCCCCCACTCCCGGTTTTGACGCCCTGTGTAATCTTCTCCTTTGGGTGCGAGCTGAAGCTGTTATAAAAGATAGTGATGCCATCTCACTCACATACCCAGATGAAGCCAGATGCCCTGCAGAGAGAAACTCAGGGCGGCCCCTGGCCAACAATCACTGGGGAACCTGGGCCCTTGGTTCAACATTGCATGAGAAACCAGAACCTGCCAACGATCTTGTGAGGGAGTTTGGAAGAAAATCCATCCCTGTCCATCTTAAGGTGACTACAACCCTGGCTAGCCACGTTTGCACCCTCCTGAGTGACCCTGAGCCAGAGGACCCAGCCAAGCCATGGCCAGACTCCTGACCACAGAAATGGTGAGATAATAGATGTCTGTTGCTTTAATATGCTAAGTTTCTTGCTCAGAAATAGGTAACTAATATATTACATTATCTATATATGTATATTATATATATGAATAGTTATACATGAGGTCTGTCCAGAAAGTACCCAGCCATAACCTATGGAAAATAGGACATGTTTTGAAGAAGATACAAAATACAAGAAATGTTGTACATAGGACAATGATGCCTCAATCCCCTTCAAAGTAGGCACCTTGGGACCTCACAACAGTTCTCCCAGCATCTCTTCCCCTGTTCAAATCACTCTGCAAAATCCTTTGCTGGAATCGCCATCAGCTGCCCCATCTTTTTTTTCCTGAATCTCATCACTGGTCTGAAATCTCTTCCCTTTCAAAGGTGATTTGAGTTTTGGGAAAAGCCAGAAGTCTCAGGGCACCAAATCTGGGCTTAGAAGGGCTGAATCACTTGGGTGATCTGATGTTTCACCGAAAAACTCTGCAGGAGATGTGGTGCAGATTCATTGCTCTATTCGCTCATTTTGAATGTGATGGCCATATAGTACACATGCTCACTCAACAGCATCTACCATCCCCGCTGACTAGTACAACAAAGTCGTCATTATTCACACAAGCGCATTCCAGTCCACTTTCCTTGGCTGCCAGTTTACATCATGTCACACAAACCATTCTTATTATATTAACAATGGCTGGACTCTTTCTGGACAGACCTCGTATGTACTATATATAACTAGGACAGTGTATATGTATGTGTACATAAACGGTGACTGATAACTGTATTCAGTATAACTAGTTTCCTTTGAAATCCTATGTATTTTTATTTTATACACTTAAGGAGGGGGCCATAGGCTTCACTCATCTGTAAACATGGTCCACGCCACCCAGAAGTGTTCTGGAGAAGACATGGGTTCCAGAAGGGGCATTAGGGAATGGCATACATCTGAAGCCACATCCTCCTGAGTTTGGAGGCAGTGAAGGGAAAGAATGAGGAGAACCAGGGAGATAGATTTGGTTCAGCTAATTGGGTGTCACAGGTTGGAGCAGATTTTCATTAGGATAGCAAAAGTCACCCCAGGGAGAGGAGAGAGCAGAGAACCCACATGGCAACTTTGAGTCTAACACCTAAAGGCTGATAGAACGAAGGGCAGGTAGAGGAGCCAGGGCTAGAGCCAGAAATGTCAGACCTTGGGAGAAGCAAGCCAGACTGGCTGTGCAATGGAGGGGACCCCAGGGAATGTTGTATTTCTGAGAACTTCTGCCAGATGTGTTCAAAGAGAAAGACCAGCAAAAAGAACATAAGCCCACCTGCCATTCAGTGAGAACTGCATGCTTTGCAAGAGACACGCAGACAACACTGGCGTGCACATGTCACCAAGTGTGGAGGATAAAGTCTGCCCTCTAATCTACACGGGGAGCTCCTGAGCACAGGGCCCAGGTACCCTTGCTTCCTTTCTGCCCCAGAGATGGATCACAGCCTAAACTTTCAAAAATCAAATATCTGCTAAGGAACAGTGCTGGGCTGGGAACCAGAGATCAAGGAGGCTCAGTCTCTATTTCAAGTGGTTCATGACCTAAAGACAGAGCCAGGTAAAGATAGACATTGACATTCAAAGTCCTAATTTAAATATGAACTTCCCCTCCCAGCAGGTTTGGTGGCTCTCCAAGTCTTGCCTTTACATCTGTTAAAGGAAGGTAGTGACACTCATTTCATTGGTTTATGGAACATAAAATGAGGTGATATATCAAAAGAGTCCTGCACAAGGCCTGGCATCGCAGAAACTTCCACCTTCCTTCCTATTCTCATACAGCTTCTGGTTTTCTGACCTCAAAACCCCAAGGGATTATGTGAGATCTAATTCTTGTGAAAGCTATGGCAAACTTCTGAAGATGGAACACTCCCCCAACAGGCTTTCTTCCTCACTGCCAGATAACATTAAAGCCATATGATATGTTCTGTGAGCTCTCAGAGGCAGGGGCCACGTGGAATTTCTGCAATTCCAGAAAATACAAGACGGCTGCCTTGAAGTAGGGGCTGTTCCGTCCCTGTCTGATAAATGATTACGATGAGAAACGAGAAATCCTAGAAGATTCTGCAAAATTGAGTCCAACAGTGCTCTGCAAGAAAGGTCATCATGAGCTGGAGGTTTAGGGCTTTGACCTTGCTCTTAAAAATGAGGAGGCCTTGGGTGAGTGGAAGGGAACTGGTGGTGGTAAGAGGAGGGAGATTCAGAAGTTTGCACGCAGGCCCCAGAGCAGTGGTCCCCTCTCGGCAGGAAGGAGGGTCATGGGATGGGGAGGGCCACAGAGGGCCATGCCAAGTTTCACTTAAAAAATATAGCAGAAACAACTGTGGCAAAATGACAAGAGTTAAATTGGAGCGGTAAGCACAAAGGTGAACGTTCTATTCCCTGTTTCAGAAGTATTTCACTGTAAGAGGAAGTAGGGACATTGCAGATGGGAGGAATGGCATGAGCGAGGGCAGAGGGATGGGTAGATTTGTGACAATGACCGAACAAGGAAGCCCTGACCTGGAAGACTTCCTCAGACACTACAGGCAGAGAGTGTCCCCACTGCAGGGGGCAGGGAGCAAGTCAGGAACTGTCCTTGGTTCTTAACCGAAACCACACCGTTGGCTGTTGCTATTTCTGGTTATCCTAGAACTTTGGGGGTTTCTGCTCAATTCCCCAGTGCTTATAGGTTTCCTTGGTATTCTTTAACATCATTTTTTAGTCCAATTTTACTCTGCTGCAAAAAAATAATAATAACTAAATAAAAAGGAAGGCTAAGAACAGAACTTGAGTATTTCTCAGCTTAATACTAGTATTAACTATTTATCAAGTACGTATGCACACCAGGTACTGTGATAGCGGTTTTTATACATTGGCTCATACTGTTATTAATTATCCCTTTTTTACAGATGAAGAGACAGAGCCCATAAATGGAGTTGAGGTTAAATCAGGTCACATAAGTTCATAGCCCAGAAATTAACTAATCACTCCCTGGCACATGCAAATAAGGCCTTAACTCAGAGGGAATTATCTCCATGAAGTCATTGTCTTAATACTCTAGTTTTCTTTTCCACTTACCAAAGCAGGACCACAGAGGGCTGGACCTGGGTGCGCACAGCCATTGTAACATGTACCAGCTACGTGGCTGTGGCCATCATTTGATAACATCCCGGCCTCAGCTTCCTCAGCTGAGAAGTAGTGATGTCCATAATTTCCCAGAGCTGTCATTAGAGATGAAAGAGATGCTGCATGACAACATAGCCTAGGATAGCAAGATAACTCTCGTGGCGATGAAGACGGTGCTGATGACGACAGCTATCGTTGTTTGATCGCTGCTGCCTCATGCCGGGCCCTCTGTTAGGCACCTTATGTACAGCAGCTCCAGTCCTCATAATGGCCCCAGGGAGTTTTGTTATCTTCATTGCAAAGACGAGAAAAACGAGACTCAGTGAACCCATCAGCCAAATCAGATCCAATCTGACTCATCCTAAACTGGATGGCCTTTGAGAGGCTGCATGACAGGGCAGCCAGGTAGAAGGTGGCGCCACTCTTTAATTTTTCCACAGTCTAGGTGGGTACTCTGATAAGCAGGAGCTGGAACCTGGGGAGAGAAAACCTCCCAAGCCAGATTCCAGTCTGGTGGGATCCAGTCTGGCTCTCCTGATGCTGGGAGGGCAGCTGTCTCTGGCTCTTCTCATCTCTCTCTTCCCTCAGTCTCTGTTCTTTTTTTTTTTTTTTAAACCAACTGTCCTTCAGGCAGGGGAAATCCAGTGCGAAGGAGCTGGGCTCCCTCCTCCCTGCTTGGCCAGTGGAGGAAGGGGTGGGAGGGAATTGTGCCAAAAGGTCGCAGTGCTCCAGGTCAGCATGTTCCAGCTTTACAGTCAGAGAGCTGCCTGGGTCCAGGCAAGAAAAATGCTGCAGGCTGCCCCACCTGCCAGGCCTCCAACAAGCTCCAGCTGGGCCTCGGCCTCCACAGCAGCTGCACACTGCAGGGAGGGACACTCGCCAGACATCCCCTTCCCAGCCGCAGTGGCACCCTTAGGAACCTGTGACTGCTATAAAGTCATAAAGCACACGACAGCCTCACAGATGTGCCCAGGCGCCTTGCCCTTACAGCCTCTGAAAGTCAGCCACGCAGGCCTCCATCACCAAATTCCGCGAGGAAAATAGCATTTCTGCATTCTCCAGCTCCTTTCCCACTTTACTTACAATCTCTCTTTATTTTGCTCAATTCTGGACTCCCTAAAAATGTTCATTGTGCACCCATGATATACCTGACATGGGGTCAGATAACAGTTTCGATAGAGATATAAAAACATCATTGTTCCTGTTCTTGCAGAGTTTAGAGAGGGGAGGAGACATCAAATATAATAAATGAAGGGATTACTATACAATTAACAGCTGTGATGAGGGTATGAAAGAAAGAGAGAAAAGTGCTATCGGAGACAAGAGTAATAGTGCAAACTGCAAAGAGGAGGTCAAGCAAAGCCTTTTCAAGCAGAAGACATTGAAGTTGAGAATTAAAGAGCAGCAGGAGGTAGACTTGTGAGGCCAGCTTGAGTGTGGGGTGAAGAGTTTGTCTAGGTAACAATATGTGCAAAGGTCCTGAAGCAGGAGAAAAAGTAGAATATTTGAGGAACTGACAATATAGCATAAAGGGCAAATGTGAACCCAATGTTAAACTGTGGGACACTAAAAAAAATATGTGAATTCTCAATACTTCCATTTTCTCAAGTAGGATCAGATAAGAATTCGAAGAGTAGGTGCATTTGTGAGGATTAGCCTGGGCAGATCAGAAGATGAAAAACCAGAAGGAAAATATTCCAGTTGCAAGGTATTTTAGCAGATGTCCATGGTCTCCCCACAAAAGAGAAAGAGCAGCAACTTGAACCACAGCTACCTCACCTAAAGGTGTATATTTTTCTAAGTGTCTTCAGCTAGTCCTCCTTACTGTTCTCCAAATTGGTCTAGAGGTAGTCTGTCTATAAACAGGAGGAAGAGTTAGAGAAGGAGAGAGCGAAGTCCAAGACTACCTCTTCTTCTCCTCCCAACCACGGTTAAACTGGTCCACACAGTGAGGGGTGGATCTTAAACCAAAATGTCCCCACCCACATGCTGGTGCTTCCTCATGTCCCTGGGCCAAGCACCCAGAACAGGCAGCTCATTCAGAATGTGCTTACCTCCTACTGCTAACAGGGATACTGGCTGTATAAGGCTGTTTTTTGGAACAAATAAGAAAGCTTCTGTAAAGGGATCGACACAGTGCCTGGCACATAATTAGGGCGTAAGTAATGTGAGATGTTAACCATAATAATCATTTGCAGTTATCACATCCCTGATGACAGCAGGTGACCACCACACTTCTCGCTTCCCACCTTGCCTGCATGGGGGGCCTCTGACAGAACCCAAGAGCACCTGCTAGTCCAGTGTCCATGTTTAACATTTGCTAATGCTTCTTTGACACCCCTCCCCCACCAGAGAATACTGTTTACCCAAGGACTGAGTCTATTTTTGTTTTGAAGAAGGAAAACAAAGACAAGTGCCAAAGCACAGACTTCTTTGAAATGAGACAGGGCCCCAGACAAGGCCATGGCCCTGGCTTTTAGGGATTGGGAGGGAGGTGTACTCTCCAGTAACCTCTTGATGGAAGATTGTAACAGCATCTCCCCTCCTCCAGTTGCCAGTCAAGGACTCTCTCCCTGGGTTTAGCACAAAGGGTCAAGTGCTTCCCTTTTTGAGATTTTCTTGCTTCTAACAACATCAGACCATTAGCCTTTGTCCCTGTTCTCCAGGCTCCTTCACCCCTCCTTCTGTAACAAGGAGCCATTCTCCATGAACTCTTTGATCTCTGAGTACATTATCCAGGACCCAAAGCGGCCATCATCTGTGCAGCTTTCAGATAAACCTCTCATTTCCCCCAACCCAACCCAAGACCACCTCCTTAGTTCATTTTTGCATCAACAGAAACCTCTTGAGCATTCAATGTGCCAAGCATAGTGCTAGAGACTCGGAGGCAGACTTGCTGAATAAGATACAATCTGCTCTCTGTGTGTAAGCCAGTCTATAAATAGAAGATTTTGATATAATGTGATAAATGCAGTTGGAAAAGAGAAAAGAGATGGCCATGGACCCTGAAAGAATCCCTGGAAAAATCAAAGATGGGGCTTAGTCTTACGTGCAGATTCAGTGTAAGCTAGAGAAGGGAACGCCTGACCCAACCAAGAATGACAATGGCTTTTTTCACCCACCGCTTTGCTAAGTCATTCATTTTATGGATGCTGCTATCCCTCCCTCAACTCACCCATGTTTCTCATCCATCTCAGTTCTCAGAACACAGTTATATAGGTACATATTTCATTATGTAGCACCTAGGCCAGACTCTAAACACTGCAAAGGCAGCATCCACGCCTGCCATGTCCTCTGCTGTAGCCATAGCACTTAACACAGGGTCTGGCACATGATCGACCCACTCAATACTCATCATGTTAAATAAAACTTCTTTTGAAAACCTAATATTATGAAGGCCCCATGCTAGATAATGGTGATACAACTTAGACAAATATTCATAAAGAAGTAATTAACAATAGAAGTTGGCAAACGTAAATACTGAATGGATGATTCAGATTGTGGAAGTTAGGTAGAGTGGCATGTTCAGTTCAGTCCCATTAAATCTAGTCCAAGAAATAGGAACTGTGTCTTCTAAAGGAATATTCCATGTACAAGAGAAGATGCAACAATAGATCAGAAAAAGGAAGCTCTGACGCTCAGCATGTTAACACAGAGGAGAGAACGCAACTGCCCATAATAAAGATCTACAGAAACTAGAGGCAATGAAGCTTGTGGATTTGGATGTGAGGCTAAGGAAACAACCCTTCAGGTGGGCAATGGAGAGCCAGGAAATGGTTTTGGAAAGGGAAGGTAACTTCATCTGTCTCAGCAGATCGTAACTGTATTCTCACTGAGAAGTGTGATGAACTATGAATAAACATGAGCTGGGATGGTAGTCTTGCTTCAAACCAAGGCTCCGCTTCTACTACGTAAACTTGGGAAACCATAGCAAAAGGGTGAGACCAAAAAAGAAACTCAGAAATACATCAGGACATGCCTCATCTCCCACAAAGAGTGTTCAGGGGTTGGTAAACTATATTATCATTGCAAATAAAATTTTACTGGAACACCGGCACACTGTCCATTTACGGTCTGGGACACGATGGCAAGGCTGAGGAATTACGCCAGAGGCCATCTGAGTGGGAAAGTCGCACATCATTACTGTCAGGTCCTCTACAGGATAAGCTTGCTACCCTGTTCTAGAGTCTTCTGGAATGGAACTTGATGTCACAGGATGGCAACTCTGCAGGAGGACAGAAAAAAACAAAAACAACTTCCTAATGCACACAATAACAACTTCAGAAGGAGGGCAAACTAATGGGGCTGGCCATTTTCCCTACGCTTGGGCGTAACGGTCTTTCTCCTGATACAGAGCCATGGCAGGTTTATTGTGGGATAAGATGGCCTGAGATAGAAATGGAGGAATGCAGATGAGAGAAATAGGCAAACTGAAAAAACAAAAAGACCTGTGGAGGCAAGTGAGGGGACAGGTGAAGAGAAACAGAGACACCGGGGAGAAAGACAGGCAAGAGGAAGGAATTAAGAAAAACACTTTCCACGGGAGGAAAGTAAGATTTAAATTTACATATAAAACATATTTGTATATGTGCGTATACATGACTATATATGTGTGTGCAATATGTATCATCTATCTATCTATCTATCTTTCTTATTTCTTTTTTTCTATCTATGCTGCTGCCTTCTCTGGGTTTTTGACAGAGTACTAAAAAAAAATGTCCTCAACACAAAGAAAACTTCTTGGATGGAAATGTAAGTCATTTCTTCATTCCCAACTGTTCTGAGATAAATAATCAGGATGTATTGACCCAGGGGTAACTGTGTTGACAGAGACCAAAGCAAGATCAATACAAGGTTTCCACAGCAGAGTTTGCAGAAAGTTCAGTTAAATAATAACGTGTTTCCTGCATGCTTTAATCAGAAATTTCCCCTACAGGTTTATGAGACTCCCTTCCCAGTCTGTCTCTTTCTGGGCTTATAAAAGTGCTTTTAGGGAATGGCTTACTGTCTGCAAATATTACAAATGGAATGGATGAGTTTTTTAAGCACCCCTTTCCACACACACACACACACAGAAAAAAACCAAGGTATTTCATGATTTTAGGGGCAAGAAAAGGGGCATATTATCCTAGGAAATAAAATTCCTGCCTCAGGAGAAGTCACAACCTCTTTTCAGGGTGACTGAGCAGTATCAGAGGCTTGACAGAGCTAGAAAAGAGGGCTCAGGATAAAGGAAAAGAGAAGGAAAGAAAGAGCGTCCTTCTACTTTTGTTCTGGGATGATGCAAAAGTGCCTGATATGAACACAGGCAAAGCAGGATTGGAATTCCAGACCTGGCACATGGGAGCTGGTGGATCATGGGCAAGGAGCTCCTGAAACTCTCTGGGCTTAAGTTGCATTTGAAGAACCATAAATTGCATCTTAAAGCTGGAGTAGGCAGTCCTTGTGGGGATATAGCAGGAGACGGTGGTGATGATGAAGAGCATACATAACAGCAATAATAACAATAGCTATCATTTACCGAGCATTTTATGTACGCCGAAATCTGCTCTACATACCTTAAAATATAAATTCATTTTATTCTCACAACAACCTTAAGTGAGTTATTACTATCACTAGCTCCATTAGACAACTGAGACTCAGAAAGCTACCTGTGAGAAAGTCAAAATTTGAATCCAGAAAACTCCATTTGAGGGTCTGCACTCTTACCCACTCTGCTCTGTTGCCTCTATAATAAGCAGGGTACGGGAATTAGATCTTTGCAGTAATTTCTTAGGACTGTCATAACAAATTAGAACAAATTCAGTGGTTTAAAACAGCAGAAATTCTTCCTATGACAGCCTGGAGGCCAGAAGGCTGAAACCCAGCTCAGGGCAGTGCTTCCTTCGAAGTCTCCTGCATAGGATCCTTCTTTGCCTCTTCCAGATTCTGGTGTCTCCCGGTAATCCTTTGCTTCCTTGGCTTGTGGCTGCATTGCCCCAATCTTTGCCACCCTCCCACATCCCCTTCAATTCTGTGTGTCTCATCTCTTCTTATAAGGATGCCAGCCACTGGATTTGAGGCCCACTCTAACCCAGTATGATCTCATTTCAATACTCAACTAATTGCTTATGCAAAGACCCTCTTTCAAAATAAGGCCACATTTAGAGATTCCAGGTAGACATGAGTTTTGAGGAGACACTACTCAACTCACTGCATTTGTGAGGCCCATCAATTCTAACTTTATCTAGCAGGGGCTAAGGAGACAAAGAATTAGGAATGTTTAGTCAGGGTTCCAAGCATTGTATGTGATAGGAATTCAGCTGAAACTGGGCTTATGCATGAAAGAAATATGTAAGCTCAGGTAACTAAAGAGTTTAGATATAAAAAAATCTCAGGTATATCTTCTTTCAGGTGCCCAAATTAATGCCTTATCTCAGCACCTCTCAAGTCCAATTCTTATGTGTTGGTGTTTCCCTGAAGCTGATTGCTCTCAAGAGAGGTCAAGGTGGCCTCCATAGCTCCAGAAATATAATTAAAAGGATGAATGACCAAATCTACATTGCTTTTATTTTTATCTGCAGTTATTGGTAGAGGGCAGTGCATAGGGATTATATCCTATTTCTTTTCAATCCCAAATGAGAAAGAACTTCTTTTTCCCTAAATTTAAAGCAAAACTCTTGAGACGGTATCCCAGTGGACCACCATGGAGCCCATGACATCCTTTAATCACTGTGGCCAGATGGGGACACTCATTAGTCCAAATACATGCCAACCTCACTTAGACACCACCCATATGGGTAAGTCAGGGGTGGTTCCCCAAAGAGACATGAAAATGTTTGACCAGAAGGGACGCTTGATACTGGGCAGGCAAAGACAATATATTGCCAATCTTAGAGTCAAAAGAAGAAAGTGACAGGGTTGATTAACTTCAGTTTTCAAAAGAAGGCATCCAGGTGCTTTTCACTGCGCTGAGCCTTACATCTCTAAACCAAAGTTTTGCAAAGCAAATGGGATCTGGACTCCTATAGCACAATGGTCAGAAGCCCTCTACTCAGCACTGAACTATTCCAAGTGCTTTCAGGTTCACCCACACGTCACCCCAGCAAGACTGACTTCTCCCTGCAAGCATAATTATCATCACTAGTGCCTCTTTGTCTACACCAGCTCAGCTGCACAAAAAGCCCTACCCTCAAGAGCTCACACTTTATTTGAAGACATAGTCTCTATAACTTACATAGGGGACAAAGAGGAATGAAATGACACCAGAGTCCCAAGAATGGACTTAACTTAGCAGGGTGTCTGAAGTAGACAAAGACTTCACCCCATCATGCACGTCTTAAGTTTACTATTTTCCCAGAGTCGAATATAATTAGGAGCAATGGGTCAGGAAGGAAGCACTCACATAAATCCTCCTAGAGATGACCATAATAAAAACTGGATTAAAAAAATAAAAAACTGTTTAAAGACCCTGAAAAGCATCCAAAAGCAAAAGCCAGAGGAGAGTGTAAATTTGAACACATACACACACACTCACACAACTGTGAGAAAGAAAAATTGGGAATTTGGGGATTGTTGACCTAAGGGTTCTCCACGGCCTCCAGGGCTCAAATATGAAAACCCAGCACCTCTGTGGTCCAAGGCGCCAGAGATTGGAATACAGGGTTATGCAAGCAGGTGAAAATTTAAAGAGGAATTCCTGGCAATGAGAGAAGCACAGAAGCAGTGAGATGCAAATACTACATATAAACTCTTTCCAAATCCCTGGCAGACTGCTTACCAGTGTATATATGAGAGAGATGCAAAGGGGCAACAGAAGGCATGCAGAGACCAGAAGGAACTCTGCTTCTTCAAGACAGTGCTAAAATGGGTGGGCTCTATGAGTTTTCTGTTTTGTTTTGTTTTGTTTGTTTAATTGAGTGCATTCCCACTTTTGCACAGCTTGGGTACAAAAAAAAAAAAAAAAAAAACAGAGTCCTATGGGCTTGAAATGTCAGGAAATACAACCTGAGGTTGGCAGACAAACTAGAAATTAGTAGGGAAACTCGAGGGAAAAAAAGCTACTGAAAATGTGAGTCCCATTGCTGCCCAAATTCTTGGTGAATAACCAAGTTATGCAGGCATGTGGGAGAACCCCAGGGAGCCAGGCTGAAAAAATAGATGAGTGGAAAGCCATAAAAAGAGAACAGTCCAGGCAGGTTAACTGCTTCCTATGACAAAAACCCAATAATCCTCTGAAAAACACAAAATAATACAGAATTATTATAATGTATTATCTACAATGTTCAATTTTCAACCAAAAACTATGACACATGCAAAGAAAAAATGGAAGTGATACACAGAAGAATAAGTTGGGCAATGGAAAATGACATTGAATGGGAAAAGATATTGTCATTATCAGACAAAAGTTTCAAAATATGGTAGCAATGATTCATCAAATAAGGAGTGAATGAAACAGTCAGTGAATATGTAATAGAAAGATATATCAATAGAAACTATCCAATTCAAACAACAAAAATTTAAAATAGTGAGGAAAATAAACAGAAGCTAAGAGACCTGTGTAACAATATCAAGCAAGATCCAATGTTTGTGTAAATAGAATCCAAGAAGAAGTAAAGAGCTAGAAGAGGGCAGAAAAGTTATTTGAATAAAATAATGGGCCCAAACTTCCCAAACTGGGTCTAAAACATTAAAGATCCCAAAAGCTTTTTAAAAAAAAAAAAAACAAAAAAAACAACACTTAGCAGAATAAGCACAAAGAAATACACTCCCAAAGACATCACAGTAGAACTTCTGAAATCCAAAGATAAAGCTAAAATCATGAAAGTAGCTAAGGAAACAACACATTCCATTAGAGACTAACAAAGGGCTGACACCTCATCAGGAACTATGGATGTCAGTAGATTATGGAATAATACATTCAAAGTGCAATTAGAAGGAGAAAGAAAACTATCAATCAAGAGTTGCGTATCCTATTACTGTCCTTCAAAAATGAAGGTGGAATAAAGACATTTCTTCCTGGTGTCCCTTTATTGCCACAGGTTCTTTACTTTCCAAAACATTGCTGTATCATGTGTATGACGAAGCTGAATATAAGCCTTCTTTTCCTTTTACATGAATTTGACACATTTTATAGCCTCTTACCTTTCAGATTCAGTTAAATTAGTGGATTTATTGGTATAGAGATGATTTCTAGAATTTTCTTTATCATTATCTCCTTCCCCCATTTCAAACTCTCATTACAGTGTTTTCTGAAGGGCTGCAGATGTGGCGAAGGACAACTATTTCTTGTTAGTTGTTTACATGGCTCACTAATAGTAGGTTTGTAAGGAGGGTAAGGGAGTTGGTCTTCTCCACATAAACTCAGATCTCATTGGGCTGGAATTAGCCTCAGAAACACTTGACCCAATGGTTCACAGTTGAAGGACAGACTTAGGTAGTGGTCATTTCCTTCTGTGAGGAAGACAGTGTGGACTTGAGAGTCAGACATCTAATTTTAAAAGCTGAAGTCAGACTTTTACCAGCTATGTGACACTGGTTGAGTTACTTCAAGTCTCTAATCTTCTGTTTCGTCATCTATAATACAGGAATTAAAATATGCAGGACATCTTGGTATCCTGTCTTGAAGTAGTATATGTGAAACACATATACTTTACTAATTTTTTTTACTAGTATATTTTTATCTCTTCCACCAGAACATAAATTCCAGGAATTTGGGGCCTTTTTTCTATGTCTGATGCTCAGTTCTTTACCCCAGCACCTAGAACAATAGCTATAGTATGATAGGTATTCAATAAATATTGGTTTGAAACAGACATGCTTTACTAAATAAATTAATGAATTGCCAACAGAAAGCCTGGGATCCCGTAGGGGTTCAGTGAATGTTATTTCCCTGCTCCGTTATCCTTTCCACCACATTCAAGGAAATTCGTTTGCCAGTTACTGTGAGACTAAGTTCATAGCTCTGGACTCATTCTCATCCCAGTCAAAATAACATGATTATTTGACTGAGTGAGACAGGAAATGACCAATAGCCACAACTAATGACACAGTCAGTTCCTGGCCAGGGAGACAAAAGAACAGCTTCTGTGCAAAGTAAGCAGCAAGAAGCCACAGGAATGTGAGACAGAAACATTTTAATGATTATTTTACATGAAGCAATATAGCTGACTTCCAGTTATTCTTTGATAAATTGGATGCTCACCTTACACCACTCAAATGCGATTTAGTCAGACTGAATTCAGCTGGCTTCCACACCCACTTCTTCCAGGCCCTGATGAATATTATGAAACCTCTGTCCAGAAAACACACACATACACGCAAAACATTCTGCATACACTTTCGGGGGTAGAAGGATCCCATTGGTTAGATCCACGGACTGCGTAGTCTGAGGCAAAGTGCTCTACTTCACAGGTGAAAATACCAGGGTGCAGATGAATAAACAACTATCCAAAGGTCACAAAATAAGGTCACTTGTAAGAAACAGCTGCAAACTGACCCCACATTTCCTAATATCAAGTCCAAGGTTATCTTCACTGCTTAATAGTTATTTTGATTTTCATAAGCAGCCACAATATTTGTAGCCATCTCTGATGAGCAAGGTATAAGACTCAGCTAGTTAATATCCATTTTGATGAGAAAATCATATAAGAAAAAAACAATGAGGCAAAGGCCAACTTAAACTGACCCTCCTCTTAATTGTGTCAACTTGAATGCCTCACTGACCGTTTCTAAGCTTCTGTTTCCTTTGACTGGAATATAGAAATTAAGAGTGCCTGCCTCACAAGGTTAAATAAAATAATGTTTGTGAAGCATCAGCTGTTATTAGTAGTGTGGTAGTACTTTTATAGTTTTAAGGCAGTTTTCAAAATGAAAATACAACCTGTTTTTAGCAATGACAATATCGTTGGCATAAGGGTCCCACTATCTACAGCAACAACTGCAGATGGTTCACATGAGCTCTAATAACCTCTCCAGAATTTAGGAGAAAGGCCAACCTCTGACAACAAATCTTATAATACTCAACAGAAACTGACTGCTTCCATCGGGATAGGCTGCTATTCTCCTATGGCAAATAATTCTCCAAATTTCTTAGGCTCACAACAACAAACATTTATTCCTTATTCGCATGCATTTCCTACCATTGGTTTCACCTTGACTCGACTCCAGGACCCACTACAGAGCAGGCTTTCTGGACCACTCCTTGGCATCAATTCAGAAGATAGGACAAAACACATGCTGCCTTCTTCCTGGAAGTAACATGCATCACTTCCACTCACGCATCATTGGCCAACACAAGCCACATAGCCAGGCTACATATCCACGTGGTGGTGAAATATAACCCTTCCCCTGAAAGACACAACAAATACTTGTGAACACTAATGCAATCTACCTTGGTGGATGGGAGCTGCTCTTTACAGAATGGACTGTCCTAAGTAATGGCATGTGACTATGGAGCTGAAGTACTCGAGTCCAATAAAAAGGATCAGATGAGAAAATAGGAGTCCTCAGGTGACATAGAACCTAAGTCAA